>NC_143385.1:58529984-59779984 GCF_980474605.1 Leiobunum rupestre | reverse complement strand
TCAACTATCTGAAAGCCCGGCCGAATAGTGCATGTTGTTTCCGTTTTCAAAACCCCAATTTACTCAACTAACTGAAAGCCCGGCCGAATAGTACATGTTGTTTCCGTTTTCGAAACCCCAATTTACTGAACTAACTGAAAGCCCGGCCGAATAGTGCATGTTGTTTCCGTTTTCTAAACCCCAATTTACTCAACTATCTGAAAGCCCGGCCGAATAATGCATGTTGTTTCCGTTTTCGAAGCCCCAATTTACTCAACTATCTGAAAGCCCGGCCGAATAGTGCATGTTGTTTCCGTTTTCTAAACCCCAATTTACTCAACTATCTGAAAGCCCGGCCGAATAGTGCATGTTGTTTCCGTTTTCTAAACCCCAATTTACTCAACTTACTGAAAGCCCGGCCGAATAGTACATGTTGTTTCCGTTTTCGAAACCCCAATTTACTGAACTAACTGAAAGCCCGGCCGAATAGTGCATGTTGTTTCCGTTTTCTAAACCCCAATTTACTCAACTATCTGAAAGCCCGGCCGAATAGTGCATGTTGTTTCCGTTTTCGAAGCCCCAATTTACTCAACTATCTGAAAGCCCGGCCGAATAGTGCATGTTGTTTCCGTTTTCTAAACCCCAATTTACTCAACTATAGAAAGCCCGGCCAAATAGTGCATGCTGTTTCCGTTTTCTAAACCCCAATTTACTCAACTAACTGAAAGCCCGGCCGAATAGTACATGTTGTTTCCGTTTTCGAAACCCCAATTTACTGAACTAACTGAAAGGCCGGCCGAATAGTGCATGTTGTTTCCGTTTTCTAAACCCCAATTTACTCAACTATCTGAAAGCCCGGCCGAATAGTGCATGTTGTTTCCGTTTTCGAAGCCCCAATTTACTCAACTATCTGAAAGCCCGGCCGAATAGTGCATGTTGTTTCCGTTTTCTAAACCCCAATTTACTCAACTATCTGAAAGCCCGGCCGATTAGTGCATGTTGTTTCCGTTTTCTAAACCCCAATTTACTCAACTAACTGAAAGCCCGGCCGTATAGTACATGTTGTTTCCGTTTTCGAAACCCCAATTTACTGAACTAACTAAAAGCCCGGCCGAATAGTGCATGTTGTTTCCGTTTTCTAAACCCCAATTTACTCAACTATCTGAAAGCCCGGCCGAATAGTGCATGTTGTTTCCGTTTTCGAAGCCCCAATTTACTCAACTATCTGAAAGCCCGGCCGAATAGTGCATGTTGTTTCCGTTTTCTTAACCCCAATTTACTCAACTATCTGAAAGCCCGGCCGAATAGTGCATGTTGTTTCCGTTTTCTAAACCCCAATTTACTCAACTAACTGAAAGCCCGGCCGAATAGTACATGTTGTTTCCGTTTTCGAAACCCCAATTTACTCAACTAGCTGAAAGCCCGGCCGAATAGTGCATGTTGTTTCCGTTTTCTAAACCCCAATTTACTCAACTATCTGAAAGCCCGGCCGAATAGTGCATGTTGTTTCCGTTTTCTAAACCCCAATTTACACAACTATCTGAAAGCCCGGCCGAATAGTGCATGTTGTTTCCGTTTTCTAAACCCCAATTTACTCAACTAACTGAAAGCCCGGCCGAATAGTACATGTTGTTTACGTTTTCGAAACCCCAATTTACTCAACTATCTGAAAGCCCGGCCGAATAGTGCATGTTGTTTCCGTTTTCGAAGCCCCAATTTACTCAACTATCTGAAAGCCCGGCCGAATAGTACATGTTGTTTCCGTTTTCGAAACCCCAATTTACTCAACTAGCTGAAAGCCCGGCCGAATAGTGCATGTTGTTTCCGTTTTCTAAACCCCAATTTACTCAACTATCTGAAAGCCCGGCCGAATAGTGCATGTTGTTTCCGTTTTCTAAACCCCAATTTACTCAACTAACTGAAAGCCCGGCCGAATAGTACATGTTGTTTCCGTTTTCGAAACCCCAATTTACTCAACTAGCTGAAATCCCGGCCGAATAGTGCATGTTGTTTCCGTTTTCTAAACCCCAATTTACTCAACTAACTGAAAGCCCGGCTGAATAGTACATGTTGTTTCCGTTTTCGAAACCCCAATTTACTGAACTAACTGAAAGCCCGGCCGAATAGTGCATGTTGTTTCCGTTTTCTAAACCCCAATTTACTCAACTATCTGAAAGCCCGGCCAAATAGTGCATGTTGTTTCCGTTTTCGAAGCCCCAATTTACTCAACTATCTGAAAGCCCGGCCGAATAGTGCATGTTGTTTCCGTTTTCTAACACCCAATTTACTCAACTATCTGAAAGCCCGGCCGAATAGTGCATGTTGTTTCCGTTTTCTAAACCCCAATTTACTCAACTAACTGAAAGCCCGGCCGAATAGTACATGTTGTTTCCGTTTTCAAAACCCCAATTTACTCAACTAGCTGAAAGCCCGGCCGAATAGTGCATGTTGTTTCCGTTTTCTAAACCCCAATTTACTCAACTATCTGAAAGCCCGGCCGAATAGTGCATGTTGTTTCCGTTTTCTAAACCCCAATTTACACAACTATCTGAAAGCCCGGCCGAATAGTGCATGTTGTTTCCGTTTTCTAAACCCCAATTAACTCAACTAACTGAAAGCCCGGCCGAATAGTACATGTTGTTTACGTTTTCGAAACCCCAATTTACTCAACTATCTGAAAGCCCGGCCGAATAGTGCATGTTGTTTCCGTTTTCTAAACCCCAATTTACTCAACTATCTGAAAGCCCGGCCGAATAGTGCATGTTGTTTCCGTTTTCTAAACCCCAATTTACTCAACTAACTGAAAGCCCGGCCGAATAGTACATGTTGTTTCCGTTTTCGAAACCCCAATTTACTCAACTAGCTGAAAGCCCGGCCGAATAGTGCATGTTGTTTCCGTTTTCTAAACCCCAATTTACTCAACTATCTGAAAGCCCGGCCGAATAGTGCATGTTGTTTCCGTTTTCTAAACCCCAATTTACACAACTATCTGAAAGCCCGGCCGAATAGTGCATGTTGTTTCCGTTTTCTAAACCCCAATTTACTCAACTAACTGAAAGCCCGGCCGAATAGTACATGTTGTTTACGTTTTCGAAACCCCAATTTACTCAACTATCTGAAAGCCCGGCCGAATAGTGCATGTTGTTTCCGTTTTCTAAACCCCAATTTACTCAACTAACTGAAAGCCCGGCCGAATAGTACATGTTGTTTCCGTTTTCGAACTCCCAATTTACTCAACTAGCTGAAAGCCCGGCCGAATAGTGCATGTTGTTTCCGTTTTCTAAACCCCAATTTACTCAACTATCTGAAAGCCCGGCCGAATAGTGCATGTTGTTTCCGTTTTCTAAACCCCAATTTACTCAACTAACTGAAAGCCCGGCCGAATAGTACATGTTGTTTCCGTTTTCGAAACCCCAATTTACTCAACTAGCTGAAAGCCCGGCCGAATAGTGCATGTTGTTTCCGTTTTCTAAACCCCAATTTACTCAACTATCTGAAAGCCCGGCCGAATAGTGCATGTTGTTTCCGTTTTCGAAGCCCCAATTTACTCAACTATCTGAAAGCCCGGCCGAATAGTGCATGTTGTTTCCGTTTTCTAAACCCCAATTTACTCAACTATCTGAAAGCCCGGCCGAATAGTGCATGTTGTTTCCGTTTTCAAAACCCCAATTTACTCAACTAACTGAAAGCCCGGCCGAATAGTACATGTTGTTTCCGTTTTCGAAACCCCAATTTACTGAACTTACTGAAAGCCCGGCCGAATAGTGCATGTTGTTTCCGTTTTCTAAACCCCAATTTACTCAACTATCTGAAAGCCCGGCCGAATAGTGCATGTTGTTTCCGTTTTCGAAGCCCCAATTTACTCAACTATCTGAAAGCCCGGCCGAATAGTACATGTTGTTTCCGTTTTCGAAACCCCAATTTACTCAACTAGCTGAAAGCCCGGCCAAATAGTGCATGTTGTTTCCGTTTTCTAAACCCCAATTTACTCAACTATCTGAAAGCCCGGCCGAATAGTGCATGTTGTTTCCGTTTTCTAAACCCCAATTTACTCAACTAACTGAAAGCCCGGCCGAATAGTACATGTTGTTTCCGTTTTCGAAACCCCAATTTACTCAACTAGCTGAAATCCCGGCCGAATAGTGCATGTTGTTTCCGTTTTCTAAACCCCAATTTACTCAACTAACTGAAAGCCCGGCTGAATAGTACATGTTGTTTCCGTTTTCGAAACCCCAATTTACTGAACTAACTGAAAGCCCGGCCGAATAGTACATGTTGTTTCCGTTTTCGAAACCCCAATTTACTGAACTTACTGAAAGCCCGGCCGAATAGTGCATGTTGTTTCCGTTTTCTAAACCCCAATTTACTCAACTATCTGAAAGCCCGGCCGAATAGTGCATGTT
This sequence comes from Leiobunum rupestre, assembly GCF_980474605.1. Taxonomy (NCBI): domain Eukaryota; kingdom Metazoa; phylum Arthropoda; class Arachnida; order Opiliones; family Sclerosomatidae; genus Leiobunum; species Leiobunum rupestre. Next base: position 59,775,602 of record NC_143385.1, on the reverse strand, counting down.
GTTTCCGTTTTCGAAGCCCCAATTTACTCAACTATCTGAAAGCCCGGCCGAATAGTACATGTTGTTTCCGTTTTCGAAACCCCAATTTACTCAACTAGCTGAAAGCCCGGCCGAATAGTGCATGTTGTTTCCGTTTTCTAAACCCCAATTTACTCAACTATCTGAAAGCCCGGCCGAATAGTGCATGTTGTTTCCGTTTTCTAAACCCCAATTTACTCAACTAACTGAAAGCCCGGCCGAATAGTACATGTTGTTTCCGTTTTCGAAACCCCAATTTACTCAACTAGCTGAAATCCCGGCCGAATAGTGCATGTTGTTTCCGTTTTCTAAACCCCAATTTACTCAACTAACTGAAAGCCCGGCTGAATAGTACATGTTGTTTCCGTTTTCGAAACCCCAATTTACTGAACTAACTGAAAGCCCGGCCGAATAGTGCATGTTGTTTCCGTTTTCTAAACCCCAATTTACTCAACTATCTGAAAGCCCGGCCAAATAGTGCATGTTGTTTCCGTTTTCGAAGCCCCAATTTACTCAACTATCTGAAAGCCCGGCCGAATAGTGCATGTTGTTTCCGTTTTCTAAACCCCAATTTACTCAACTATCTGAAAGCCCGGCCGAATAGTGCATGTTGTTTCCGTTTTCTAAACCCCAATTTACTCAACTAACTGAAAGCCCGGCCGAATAGTACATGTTGTTTCCGTTTTCGAAACCCCAATTTACTCAACTAGCTGAAAGCCCGGCCGAATAGTGCATGTTGTTTCCGTTTTCTAAACCCCAATTTACTCAACTATCTGAAAGCCCGGCCGAATAGTGCATGTTGTTTCCGTTTTCTAAACCCCAATTTACTCAACTAACTGAAAGCCCGGCCGAATAGTACATGTTGTTTCCGTTTTCGAAACCCCAATTTACTGAACTAACTGAAAGCCCGGCCGAATAGTGCATGTTGTTTCCGTTTTCTAAACCCTAATTTACTCAACTATCTGAAAGCCCGGCCGAATAGTGCATGTTGTTTCCGTTTTCGAAGCCCCAATTTACTCAACTATCTGAAAGCCCGGCCGAATAGTGCATGTTGTTTCCGTTTTCTAAACCCCAATTTACTCAACTATCTGAAAGCCCGGCCGAATAGTGCATGTTGTTTCCGTTTTCTAAACCCCAATTTACTCAACTAACTGAAAGCCCGGCCGTAAAGTACATGTTGTTTCCGTTTTCGAAACCCCAATTTACTGAACTAACTAAAAGCCCGGCCGAATAGTGCATGTTGTTTCCGTTTTCTAAACCCCAATTTACTCAACTATCTGAAAGCCCGGCCGAATAGTGCATGTTGTTTCCGTTTTCGAAGCCCCAATTTACTCAACTATCTGAAAGCCCGGCCGAATAGTGCATGTTGTTTCCGTTTTCTTAACCCCAATTTACTCAACTATCTGAAAGCCCGGCCGAATAGTGCATGTTGTTTCCGTTTTCTAAACCCCAATTTACTCAACTAACTGAAAGCCCGGCCGAATAGTACATGTTGTTTCCGTTTTCGAAACCCCAATTTACTCAACTAGCTGAAAGCCCGGCCGAATAGTGCATGTTGTTTCCGTTTTCTAAACCCCAATTTACTCAACTATCTGAAAGCCCGGCCGAATAGTGCATGTTGTTTCCGTTTTCTAAACCCCAATTTACTCAACTAACTGAAAGCCCGGCCGAATAGTACATGTTGTTTCCGTTTTCGAAACCCCAATTTACTCAACTAGCTGAAATCCCGGCCGAATAGTGCATGTTGTTTCCGTTTTCTAAACCCCAATTTACTCAACTAACTGAAAGCCCGGCTGAATAGTACATGTTGTTTCCGTTTTCGAAACCCCAATTTACTGAACTAACTGAAAGCCCGGCCGAATAGTGCATGTTGTTTCCGTTTTCAACCCCAATTTACTCAACTATCTGAAAGCCCGGCTGAATAGTGCATGTTGTTTCCGTTTTCGAAGCCCCAATTTACTCATCTATCTGAAAGCCCGGCCGAATAGTGCATGTTGTTTCCGTTTTCTAAACCCCAATTTACTCAACTAACTGAAAGCCCGGCCGAATAGTGCATGTTGTTTCCGTTTTCTAAACCCCAATTTACTCAACTAACTGAAAGCCCGGCCGAATAGTACATGTTGTTTCCTTTTCTAAACCCCAATTTACTCAACTAACTGAAAGCCCGGCCGAATAGTACATGTTGTTTCCGTTTTCGAAACCCCAATTTACTCAACTAGCTGAAATCCCGGCCGAATAGTGCATGTTGTTTCCGTTTTCTAAACCCCAATTTACTCAACTAACTGAAAGCCCGGCTGAATAGTAGATGTTGTTTCCGTTTTCGAAACCCCAATTTACTGAACTAACTGAAAGCCCGGCCGAATAGTGCATGTTGTTTCCGTTTTCTAAATCCCAATTTACTCAACTATCTGAAAGCCCGGCCAAATAGTGCATGTTGTTTCCGTTTTCGAAGCCCCAATTTACTCAACTATCTGAAAGCCCGGCCGAATAGTGCATGTTGTTTCCGTTTTCTAAACCCCAATTTACTCAACTATCTGAAAGCCCGGCCGAATAGTGCATGTTGTTTCCGTTTTCTAAACCCCAATTTACTCAACTAACTGAAAGCCCGGCCGAATAGTACATGTTGTTTCCGTTTTCGAAACCCCAATTTACTCAACTAGCTGAAAGCCCGGCCGAATAGTGCATGTTGTTTCCGTTTTCTAAACCCCAATTTACTCAACTATCTGAAAGCCCGGCCGAATAGTGCATGTTGTTTCCGTTTTCTAAACCCCAATTTACACAACTATCTGAAAGCCCGGCCGAATAGTGCATGTTGTTTCCGTTTTCTAAACCCCAATTTACTCAACTAACTGAAAGCCCGGCCGAATAGTACATGTTGTTTACGTTTTCGAAACCCCAATTTACTCAACTATCTGAAAGCCCGGCCGAATAGTGCATGTTGTTTCCGTTTTCTAAACCCCAATTTACTCAACTAACTGAAAGCCCGGCCGAATAGTACATGTTGTTTCCGTTTTCGAAACCCCAATTTACTCAACTAGCTGAAAGCCCGGCCGAATAGTGCATGTTGTTTCCGTTTTCTAAACCCCAATTTACTCAACTATCTGAAAGCCCGGCCGAATAGTGCATGTTGTTTCCGTTTTCTAAACCCCAATTTACTCAACTAACTGAAAGCCCGGCCGAATAGTACATGTTGTTTCCGTTTTCGAAACCCCAATTTACTCAACTAGCTAAAAGCCCGGCCGAATAGTGCATGTTGTTTCCGTTTTCTAAACCCCAATTTACTCAACTATCTGAAAGCCCGGCCGAATAGTGCATGTTGTTTCCGTTTTCGAAGCCCCAAATTACTCAACTATCTGAAAGCCCGGCCGAATAGTGCATGTTGTTTCCGTTTTCTAAACCCCAATTTACTCAACTATCTGAAAGCCCGGCCGAATAGTGCATGTTGTTTCCGTTTTCAAAACCCCAATTTACTCAACTAACTGAAAGCCCGGCCGAATAGTACATGTTGTTTCCGTTTTCGAAACCCCAATTTACTGAACTAACTGAAAGCCCGGCCGAATAGTGCATGTTGTTTCCGTTTTCTAAACCCCAATTTACTCAACTATCTGAAAGCCCGGCCGAATAATGCATGTTGTTTCCGTTTTCGAAGCCCCAATTTACTCAACTATCTGAAAGCCCGGCCGAATAGTGCATGTTGTTTCCGTTTTCTAAACCCCAATTTACTCAACTATCTGAAAGCCCGGCCGAATAGTGCATGTTGTTTCCGTTTTCTAAACCCCAATTTACTCAACTTACTGAAAGCCCGGCCGAATAGTACATGTTGTTTCCGTTTTCGAAACCCCAATTTACTGAACTAACTGAAAGCCCGGCCGAATAGTGCATGTTGTTTCCGTTTTCTAAACCCCAATTTACTCAACTATCTGAAAGCCCGGCCGAATAGTGCATGTTGTTTCCGTTTTCGAAGCCCCAATTTACTCAACTATCTGAAAGCCCGGCCGAATAGTGCATGTTGTTTCCGTTTTCTAAACCCCAATTTACTCAACTATAGAAAGCCCGGCCAACTAGTGCATGCTGTTTCCGTTTTCTAAACCCCAATTTACTCAACTAACTGAAAGCCCGGCCGAATAGTACATGTTGTTTCCGTTTTCGAAACCCCAATTTACTGAACTAACTGAAAGGCCGGCCGAATAGTGCATGTTGTTTCCGTTTTCTAAACCCCAATTTACTCAACTATCTGAAAGCCCGGCCGAATAGTGCATGTTGTTTCCGTTTTCGAAGCCCCAATTTACTCAACTATCTGAAAGCCCGGCCGAATAGTGCATGTTGTTTCCGTTTTCTAAACCCCAATTTACTCAACTATCTGAAAGCCCGGCCGATTAGTGCATGTTGTTTCCGTTTTCTAAACCCCAATTTACTCAACTAACTGAAAGCCCGGCCGTATAGTACATGTTGTTTCCGTTTTCGAAACCCCAATTTACTGAACTAACTAAAAGCCCGGCCGAATAGTGCATGTTGTTTCCGTTTTCTAAACCCCAATTTACTCAACTATCTGAAAGCCCGGCCGAATAGTGCATGTTGTTTCCGTTTTCGAAGCCCCAATTTACTCAACTATCTGAAAGCCCGGCCGAATAGTGCATGTTGTTTCCGTTTTCTAAACCCCAATTTACTCAACTATCTGAAAGCCCGGCCGATTAGTGCATGTTGTTTCCGTTTTCTAAACCCCAATTTACTCAACTAACTGAAAGCCCGGCCGTATAGTACATGTTGTTTCCGTTTTCGAAACCCCAATTTACTGAACTAACTAAAAGCCCGGCCGAATAGTGCATGTTGTTTCCGTTTTCTAAACCCCAATTTACTCAACTATCTGAAAGCCCGGCCGAATAGTGCATGTTGTTTCCGTTTTCGAAGCCCCAATTTACTCAACTATCTGAAAGCCCGGCCGAATAGTGCATGTTGTTTCCGTTTTCTTAACCCCAATTTACTCAACTATCTGAAAGCCCGGCCGAATAGTGCATGTTGTTTCCGTTTTCTAAACCCCAATTTACTCAACTAACTGAAAGCCCGGCCGAATAGTACATGTTGTTTCCGTTTTCGAAACCCCAATTTACTCAACTAGCTGAAAGCCCGGCCGAATAGTGCATGTTGTTTCCGTTTTCTAAACCCCAATTTACTCAACTATCTGAAAGCCCGGCCGAATAGTGCATGTTGTTTCCGTTTTCTAAACCCCAATTTACACAACTATCTGAAAGCCCGGCCGAATAGTGCATGTTGTTTCCGTTTTCTAAACCCCAATTTACTCAACTAACTGAAAGCCCGGCCGAATAGTACATGTTGTTTACGTTTTCGAAACCCCAATTTACTCAACTATCTGAAAGCCCGGCCGAATAGTGCATGTTGTTTCCGTTTTCTAAACCCCAATTTATTCAACTAACTGAAAGCCCGGCCGAATAGTACATGTTGTTTCCGTTTTCGAAACCCCAATTTACTCAACTAGCTGAAAGCCCGGCCGAATAGTGCATGTTGTTTCCGTTTTCTAAACCCCAATTTACTCAACTATCTGAAAGCCCGGCCGAATAGTGCATGTTGTTTCCGTTTTCTAAACCCCAATTTACTCAACTAACTGAAAGCCCGGCCGAATAGTACATGTTGTTTCCGTTTTCGAAACCCCAATTTACTCAACTAGCTAAAAGCCCGGCCGAATAGTGCATGTTGTTTCCGTTTTCTAAACCCCAATTTACTCAACTATCTGAAAGCCCGGCCGAATAGTGCATGTTTTTTCCGTTTTCGAAGCCCCAATTTACTCAACTATCTGAAAGCCCGGCCGAATAGTGCATGTTGTTTCCGTTTTCTAAACCCCAATTTACTCAACTATCTGAAAGCCCGGCCGAATAGTGCATGTTGTTTCCGTTTTCAAAACCCCAATTTACTCAACTAACTGAAAGCCCGGCCGAATAGTACATGTTGTTTCCGTTTTCGAAACCCCAATTTACTGAACTAACTGAAAGCCCGGCCGAATAGTGCATGTTGTTTCCGTTTTCTAAACCCCAATTTACTCAACTATCTGAAAGCCCGGCCGAATAATGCATGTTGTTTCCGTTTTCGAAGCCCCAATTTACTCAACTATCTGAAAGCCCGGCCGAATAGTGCATGTTGTTTCCGTTTTCTAAACCCCAATTTACTCAACTTACTGAAAGCCCGGCCGAATAGTACATGCTGTTTCCGTTTTCGAAACCCCAATTTACTGAACTAACTGAAAGCCCGGCCGAATAGTGCATGTTGTTTCCGTTTTCTAAACCCCAATTTACTCAACTATCTGAAAGCCCGGCCGAATAGTGCATGTTGTTTCCGTTTTCGAAGCCCCAATTTACTCAACTATCTGAAAGCCCGGCCGAATAGTGCATGTTGTTTCCGTTTTCTAAACCCCAATTTACTCAACTATAGAAAGCCAGGCCAAATAGTGCATGCTGTTTCCGTTTTCTAAACCCCAATTTACTCAACTAACTGAAAGCCCGGCCGAATAGTACATGTTGTTTCCGTTTTCGAAACCCCAATTTACTGAACTAACTGAAAGGCCGGCCGAATAGTGCATGTTGTTTCCGTTTTCTAAACCCCAATTTACTCAACTATCTGAAAGCCCGGCCGAATAGTGCATGTTGTTTCCGTTTTCGAAGCCCCAATTTACTCAACTATCTGAAAGCCCGGCCGAATAGTGCATGTTGTTTCCGTTTTCTAAACCCCAATTTACTCAACTATCTGAAAGCCCGGCCGAATAGTGCATGTTGTTTCCGTTTTCTAAACCCCAATTTACTCAACTAACTGAAAGCCCGGCCGTATAGTACATGTTGTTTCCGTTTTCGAAACCCCAATTTACTGAACTAACTAAAAGCCCGGCCGAATAGTGCATGTTGTTTCCGTTTTCTAAACCCCAATTTACTCAACTATCTGAAAGCCCGGCCGAATAGTGCATGTTGTTTCCGTTTTCGAAGCCCCAATTTACTCAACTATCTGAAAGCCCGGCCGAATAGTGCATGTTGTTTCCGTTTTCTTAACCCCAATTTACTCAACTATCTGAAAGCCCGGCCGAATAGTGCATGTTGTTTCCGTTTTCTAAACCCCAATTTACTCAACTAACTGAAAGCCCGGCCGAATAGTACATGTTGTTTCCGTTTTCGAAACCCCAATTTACTCAACTAGCTGAAAGCCCGGCCGAATAGTGCATGTTGTTTCCGTTTTCTAAACCCCAATTTACTCAACTATCTGAAAGCCCGGCCGAATAGTGCATGTTGTTTCCGTTTTCTAAACCCCAATTTACTCAACTAACTGAAAGCCCGGCCGAATAGTGCATGTTGTTTCCGTTTTCGAAACCCCAATTTACTCAACTAGCTGAAATCCCGGCCGAATAGTGCATGTTGTTTCCGTTTTCTAAACCCCAATTTACTCAACTAACTGAAAGCCCGGCTCAATAGTACATGTTGTTTCCGTTTTCTAAACCCCAATTTACTGAACTAACTGAAAGCCCGGCCGAATAGTGCATGTTGTTTCCGTTTTCTAAACCCCAATTTACTCAACTATCTGAAAGCCCGGCTGAATAGTGCATGTTGTTTCCGTTTTCGAAGCCCCAATTTACTCATCTATCTGAAAGCCCGGCCGAATAGTGCATGTTGTTTCCGTTTTCTAAACCCCAATTTACTCAACTATCTGAAAGCCCGGCCGAATAGTGCATGTTGTTTCCGTTTTCTAAACCCCAATTTACTCAACTAACTGAAAGCCCGGCCGAATAGTACATGTTGTTTCCGTTTTCGAAACCCCAATTTACTCAACTAGCTGAAAGCCCGGCCGAATAGTGCATGTTGTTTCCGTTTTCTAAACCCCAATTTACTCAACTATCTGAAAGCCCGGCCGAATAGTGCATGTTGTTTCCGTTTTCTAAACCCCAATTTACTCAACTAACTGAAAGCCCGGCCGAATAGTACATGTTGTTTCCGTTTTCGAGACCCCAATTTACTCAACTAGCTGAAAGCCCGGCCGAATAGTGCATGTTGTTTCCGTTTTCTAAACCCCAATTTACTCAACTATCTGAAAGCCCGGCCGAATAGTGCATGTTGTTTCCGTTTTCTAAACCCCAATTTACTCAACTAACTGAAAGCCCGGCCGAATAGTACATGATGTTTCCGTTTTCTAAACCCCAATTTACTCAACTAGCTGAAAGCCCGGCCGAATAGTGCATGTTGTTTCCGTTTTCTAAACCCCAATTTACTCAATTAACTGAAAGCCCGGCCGAATAGTGCATAGTTGTTCCGTTTTTGAAGCCCCAATTTACTCAACTATCTGAAAGCCCGGCCGAATAGTGCATAGTTGTTCCGTTTTTGAAGCCCCAATTTACTCAACTATCTGAAAACCCGGCCGAATAGTGCATGTTGTTTCCGTTTTATAAACCCCAATTTACTCAACTATCTGAAAGCCCGGCCGAATAGTGCATGTTGTTTCCGTTTTCTAAACCCCAATTTACTCAACTTACTGAAAGCCCGGCCGAATAGTACATGTTGTTTCCGTTTTCGAAACCCCAATTTACTGAACTAACTGAAAGCCCGGCCGAATAGTGCATGTTGTTTCCGTTTTCTAAACCCCAATTTACTCAACTAACTGAAAGCCCGGCCGAATAGTACATGTTGTTTCCGTTTTCTAAACCCCAATTTACTCAACTATCTGAAAGCCCGGCCGAATAGTGCATGTTGTTTCCGTTTTCTAAACCCCAATTTACTCAACTTACTGAAAGCCCGGCCGAATAGTACATGTTGTTTCCGTTTTCGAAACCCCAATTTACTGAACTAACTGAAAGCCCGGCCGAATAGTGCATGTTGTTTCCGTTTTCTAAACCCCAATTTACTCAACTATCTGAAAGGCCGGCCGAATAGTGCATGTTGTTTCCGTTTTCGAAGCCCCAATTTACTCAACTATCTGAAAGCCCGGCCGAATAGTGCATGTTGTTTCCGTTTTCTAAACCCCAATTTACTCAACTATAGAAAGCCCGGCCAAATAGTGCATGCTGTTTCCGTTTTCTAAACCCCAATTTACTCAACTAACTGAAAGCCCGGCCGAATAGTACATGTTGTTTCCGTTTTCGAAACCCCAATTTACTGAACTAACTGAAAGCCCGGCCGAATAGTGCATGTTGTTTCCGTTTTCTAAACCCCAATTTACTCAACTATCTGAAAGCCCGGCCGAATAGTGCATGTTGTTTCCGTTTTCGAAGCCCCAATTTACTCAACTATCTGAAAGCCCGGCCGAATAGTGCATGTTGTTTCCGTTTTCTAAACCCCAATTTACTCAACTATCTGAAAGCCCGGCCGAATAGTGCATGTTGTTTCCGTTTTCTAAACCCCAATTTACTCAACTAACTGAAAGCCCGGCCGTATAGTACATGTTGTTTCCGTTTTCGAAACCCCAATTTACTGAACTAACTAAAAGCCCGGCCGAATAGTGCATGTTGTTTCCGTTTTCTAAACCCCAATTTACTCAACTATCTGAAAGCCCGGCCGAATAGTGCATGTTGTTTCCGTTTTCGAAGCCCCAATTTACTCAACTATCTGAAAGCCCGGCCGAATACTGCATGTTGTTTCCGTTTTCTTAACCCCAATTTACTCAACTATCTGAAAGCCCGGCCGAATAGTGCATGTTGTTTCCGTTTTCTAAACCCCAATTTACTCAACTAACTGAAAGCCCGGCCGAATAGTACATGTTGTTTCCGTTTTCGAAACCCCAATTTACTCAACTAGCTGAAAGCCCGGCCGAATAGTGCATGTTGTTTCCGTTTTCTAAACCCCAATTTACTCAACTATCTGAAAGCCCGGCCGAATAGTGCATGTTGTTTTCGTTTTCTAAACCCCAATTTACTCAACTAACTGAAAGCCCGGCCGAATAGTACATGTTGTTTCCGTTTTCGAAACCCCAATTTACTCAACTAGCTGAAATCCCGGCCGAATAGTGCATGTTGTTTCCGTTTTCTAAACCCCAATTTACTCAACTAACTGAAAGCCCGGCCGAATAGTGCATGTTGTTTCCGTTTTCTAAACCCCAATTTACTCAACTATCTGAAAGCCCGGCCGAATAGTGCATGTTGTTTCCGTTTTCGAAGCCCCAATTTACTCAACTATCTGAAAGCCCGGCCGAATAGTGCATGTTGTTTCCGTTTTCTAAACCCCAATTTACTCAACTATAGAAAGCCCGGCCAAATAGTGCATGCTGTTTCCGTTTTCTAAACCCCAATTTACTCAACTAACTGAAAGCCCGGCCGAATAGTACATGTTGTTTCCGTTTTCGAAACCCCAATTTACTGAACTAACTGAAAGCCCGGCCGAATAGTGCATGTTGTTTCCGTTTTCTAAACCCCAATTTACTCAACTATCTGAAAGCCCGGCCGAATAGTGCATGTTGTTTCCGTTTTCGAAGCCCCAATTTACTCAACTATCTGAAAGCCCGGCCGAATAGTGCATGTTGTTTCCGTTTTCTAAACCCCAATTTACTCAACTATCTGAAAGCCCGGCCGAATAGTGCATGTTGTTTCCGTTTTCTAAACCCCAATTTACTCAACTAACTGAAAGCCCGGCCGTATAGTACATGTTGTTTCCGTTTTCGAAACCCCAATTTACTGAACTAACTAAAAGCCCGGCCGAATAGTGCATGTTGTTTCCGTTTTCTAAACCCCAATTTACTCAACTATCTGAAAGCCCGGCCGAATAGTGCATGTTGTTTCCGTTTTCGAAGCCCCAATTTACTCAACTATCTGAAAGCCCGGCCGAATAGTGCATGTTGTTTCCGTTTTCTAAACCCCAATTTACTCAACTAACTGAAAGCCCGGCCGTATAGTACATGTTGTTTCCGTTTTCGAAACCCCAATTTACTGAACTAACTAAAAGCCCGGCCGAATAGTGCATGTTGTTTCCGTTTTCTAAACCCCAATTTACTCAACTATCTGAAAGCCCGGCCGAATAGTGCATGTTGTTTCCGTTTTCGAAGCCCCAATTTACTCAACTATCTGAAAGCCCGGCCGAATAGTGCATGTTGTTTCCGTTTTCTTAACCCCAATTTACTCAACTATCTGAAAGCCCGGCCGAATAGTGCATGTTGTTTCCGTTTTCTAAACCCCAATTTACTCAACTAACTGAAAGCCCGGCCGAATAGTACATGTTGTTTCCGTTTTCGAAACCCCAATTTACTCAACTAGCTGAAAGCCCGGCCGAATAGTGCATGTTGTTTCCGTTTTCTAAACCCCAATTTACTCAACTATCTGAAAGCCCGGCCGAATAGTGCATGTTGTTTCCGTTTTCTTAACCCCAATTTACTCAACTATCTGAAAGCCCGGCCGAATAGTGCATGTTGTTTCCGTTTTCTAAACCCCAATTTACTCAACTAACTGAAAGCCCGGCCGAATAGTACATGTTGTTTCCGTTTTCGAAACCCCAATTTACTCAACTAGCTGAAAGCCCGGCCGAATAGTGCATGTTGTTTCCGTTTTCTAAACCCCAATTTACTCAACTATCTGAAAGCCCGGCCGAATAGTGCATGTTGTTTTCGTTTTCTAAACCCCAATTTACTCAACTAACTGAAAGCCCGGCCGAATAGTACATGTTGTTTCCGTTTTCGAAACCCCAATTTACTCAACTAGCTGAAATCCCGGCCGAATAGTGCATGTTGTTTCCGTTTTCTAAACCCCAATTTACTCAACTAACTGAAAGCCCGGCCGAATAGTGCATGTTGTTTCCGTTTTCTAAACCCCAATTTACTCAACTATCTGAAAGCCCGGCCGAATAGTGCATGTTGTTTCCGTTTTCGAAGCCCCAATTTACTCAACTATCTGAAAGCCCGGCCGAATAGTGCATGTTGTTTCCGTTTTCTAAACCCCAATTTACTCAACTATAGAAAGCCCGGCCAAATAGTGCATGCTGTTTCCGTTTTCTAAACCCCAATTTACTCAACTAACTGAAAGCCCGGCCGAATAGTACATGTTGTTTCCGTTTTCGAAGCCCCAATTTACTCAACTATCTGAAAGCCCGGCCGAATAGTGCATGTTGTTTCCGTTTTCTTAACCCCAATTTACTCAACTATCTGAAAGCCCGGCCGAATAGTGCATGTTGTTTCCGTTTTCTAAACCCCAATTTACTCAACTAACTGAAAGCCCGGCCGAATAGTACATGTTGTTTCCGTTTTCGAAACCCCAATTTACTCAACTAGCTGAAAGCCCGGCCGAATAGTGCATGTTGTTTCCGTTTTCTAAACCCCAATTTACTCAACTATCTGAAAGCCCGGCCGAATAGTGCATGTTGTTTCCGTTTTCTAAACCCCAATTTACACAACTATCTGAAAGCCCGGCCGAATAGTGCATGTTGTTTCCGTTTTCTAAACCCCAATTTACTCAACTAACTGAAAGCCCGGCCGAATAGTACATGTTGTTTACGTTTTCGAAACCCCAATTTACTCAACTATCTGAAAGCCCGGCCGAATAGTGCATGTTGTTTCCGTTTTCTAAACCCCAATTTACTCAACTAACTGAAAGCCCGGCCGAATAGTACATGTTGTTTCCGTTTTCGAAACCCCAATTTACTCAACTAGCTGAAAGCCCGGCCGAATAGTGCATGTTGTTTCCGTTTTCTAAACCCCAATTTACTCAACTATCTGAAAGCCCGGCCGAATAGTGCATGTTGTTTCCGTTTTCTAAACCCCAATTTACTCAACTAACTGAAAGCCCGGCCGAATAGTACATGTTGTTTCCGTTTTCGAAACCCCAATTTACTCAACTAGCTAAAAGCCCGGCCGAATAGTGCATGTTGTTTCCGTTTTCTAAACCCCAATTTACTCAACTATCTGAAAGCCCGGCCGAATAGTGCATGTTGTTTCCGTTTTCGAAGCCCCAATTTACTCAACTATCTGAAAGCCCGGCCGAATAGTGCATGTTGTTTCCGTTTTCTAAACCCCAATTTACTCAACTATCTGAAAGCCCGGCCGAATAGTGCATGTTGTTTCCGTTTTCAAAACCCCAATTTACTCAACTAACTGAAAGCCCGGCCGAATAGTACATGTTGTTTCCGTTTTCGAAACCCCAATTTACTGAACTAACTGAAAGCCCGGCCGAATAGTGCATGTTGTTTCCGTTTTCTAAACCCCAATTTACTCAACTATCTGAAAGCCCGGCCGAATAATGCATGTTGTTTCCGTTTTCGAAGCCCCAATTTACTCAACTATCTGAAAGCCCGGCCGAATAGTGCATGTTGTTTCCGTTTTCTAAACCCCAATTTACTCAACTATCTGAAAGCCCGGCCGAATAGTGCATGTTGTTTCCGTTTTCTAAACCCCAATTTACTCAACTTACTGAAAGCCCGGCCGAATAGTACATGTTGTTTCCGTTTTCGAAACCCCAATTTACTGAACTAACTGAAAGCCCGGCCGAATAGTGCATGTTGTTTCCGTTTTCTAAACCCCAATTTACTCAACTATCTGAAAGCCCGGCCGAATAGTGCATGTTGTTTCCGTTTTCGAAGCCCCAATTTACTCAACTATCTGAAAGCCCGGCCGAATAGTGCATGTTGTTTCCGTTTTCTAAACCCCAATTTACTCAACTATAGAAAGCCAGGCCAAATAGTGCATGCTGTTTCCGTTTTCTAAACCCCAATTTACTCACATAACTGAAAGCCCGGCCGAATAGTACATGTTGTTTCCGTTTTCGAAACCCCAATTTACTGAACTAACTGAAAGGCCGGCCGAATAGTGCATGTTGTTTCCGTTTTCTAAACCCCAATTTACTCAACTATCTGAAAGCCCAGCCGAATAGTGCATGTTGTTTCCGTTTTCGAAGCCCCAATTTACTCAACTATCTGAAAGCCCGGCCGAATAGTGCATGTTGTTTCCGTTTTCTAAACCCCAATTTACTCAACTATCTGAAAGCCCGGCCGAATAGTGCATGTTGTTTCCGTTTTCTAAACCCCAATTTACTCAACTATCTGAAAGCCCGGCCGAATAGTGCATGTTGTTTCCGTTTTCGAAGCCCCAATTTACTCAACTATCTGAAAGCCCGGCCGAATAGTGCATGTTGTTTCCGTTTTCTTAACCCCAATTTACTCAACTATCTGAAAGCCCGGCCGAATAGTGCATGTTGTTTCCGTTTTCTAAACCCCAATTTACTCAACTAACTGAAAGCCCGGCCGAATAGTACATGTTGTTTCCGTTTTCGAAACCCCAATTTACTCAACTAGCTGAAAGCCCGGCCGAATAGTGCATGTTGTTTCCGTTTTCTAAACCCCAATTTACTCAACTATCTGAAAGCCCGGCCGAATAGTGCATGTTGTTTCCGTTTTCTTAACCCCAATTTACTCAACTATCTGAAAGCCCGGCCGAATAGTGCATGTTGTTTCCGTTTTCTAAACCCCAATTTACTCAACTAACTGAAAGCCCGGCCGAATAGTACATGTTGTTTCCGTTTTCGAAACCCCAATTTACTCAACTAGCTGAAAGCCCGGCCGAATAGTGCATGTTGTTTCCGTTTTCTAAACCCCAATTTACTCAACTATCTGAAAGCCCGGCCGAATAGTGCATGTTGTTTTCGTTTTCTAAACCCCAATTTACTCAACTAACTGAAAGCCCGGCCGAATAGTACATGTTGTTTCCGTTTTCGAAACCCCAATTTACTCAACTAGCTGAAATCCCGGCCGAATAGTGCATGTTGTTTCCGTTTTCTAAACCCCAATTTACTCAACTAACTGAAAGCCCGGCCGAATAGTGCATGTTGTTTCCGTTTTCTAAACCCCAATTTACTCAACTATCTGAAAGCCCGGCCGAATAGTGCATGTTGTTTCCGTTTTCGAAGCCCCAATTTACTCAACTATCTGAAAGCCCGGCCGAATAGTGCATGTTGTTTCCGTTTTCTAAACCCCAATTTACTCAACTATAGAAAGCCCGGCCAAATAGTGCATGCTGTTTCCGTTTTCTAAACCCCAATTTACTCAACTAACTGAAAGCCCGGCCGAATAGTACATGTTGTTTCCGTTTTCGAAGCCCCAATTTACTCAACTATCTGAAAGCCCGGCCGAATAGTGCATGTTGTTTCCGTTTTCTTAACCCCAATTTACTCAACTATCTGAAAGCCCGGCCGAATAGTGCATGTTGTTTCCGTTTTCTAAACCCCAATTTACTCAACTAACTGAAAGCCCGGCCGAATAGTACATGTTGTTTCCGTTTTCGAAACCCCAATTTACTCAACTAGCTGAAAGCCCGGCCGAATAGTGCATGTTGTTTCCGTTTTCTAAACCCCAATTTACTCAACTATCTGAAAGCCCGGCCGAATAGTGCATGTTGTTTCCGTTTTCTAAACCCCAATTTACACAACTATCTGAAAGCCCGGCCGAATAGTGCATGTTGTTTCCGTTTTCTAAACCCCAATTTACTCAACTAACTGAAAGCCCGGCCGAATAGTACATGTTGTTTACGTTTTCGAAACCCCAATTTACTCAACTATCTGAAAGCCCGGCCGAATAGTGCATGTTGTTTCCGTTTTCTAAACCCCAATTTACTCAACTAACTGAAAGCCCGGCCGAATAGTACATGTTGTTTCCGTTTTCGAAACCCCAATTTACTCAACTAGCTGAAAGCCCGGCCGAATAGTGCATGTTGTTTCCGTTTTCTAAACCCCAATTTACTCAACTATCTGAAAGCCCGGCCGAATAGTGCATGTTGTTTCCGTTTTCTAAACCCCAATTTACTCAACTAACTGAAAGCCCGGCCGAATAGTACATGTTGTTTCCGTTTTCGAAACCCCAATTTACTCAACTAGCTAAAAGCCCGGCCGAATAGTGCATGTTGTTTCCGTTTTCTAAACCCCAATTTACTCAACTATCTGAAAGCCCGGCCGAATAGTGCATGTTGTTTCCGTTTTCGAAGCCCCAATTTACTCAACTATCTGAAAGCCCGGCCGAATAGTGCATGTTGTTTCCGTTTTCTAAACCCCAATTTACTCAACTATCTGAAAGCCCGGCCGAATAGTGCATGTTGTTTCCGTTTTCAAAACCCCAATTTACTCAACTAACTGAAAGCCCGGCCGAATAGTACATGTTGTTTCCGTTTTCGAAACCCCAATTTACTGAACTAACTGAAAGCCCGGCCGAATAGTGCATGTTGTTTCCGTTTTCTAAACCCCAATTTACTCAACTATCTGAAAGCCCGGCCGAATAATGCATGTTGTTTCCGTTTTCGAAGCCCCAATTTACTCAACTATCTGAAAGCCCGGCCGAATAGTGCATGTTGTTTCCGTTTTCTAAACCCCAATTTACTCAACTATCTGAAAGCCCGGCCGAATAGTGCATGTTGTTTCCGTTTTCTAAACCCCAATTTACTCAACTTACTGAAAGCCCGGCCGAATAGTACATGTTGTTTCCGTTTTCGAAACCCCAATTTACTGAACTAACTGAAAGCCCGGCCGAATAGTGCATGTTGTTTCCGTTTTCTAAACCCCAATTTACTCAACTATCTGAAAGCCCGGCCGAATAGTGCATGTTGTTTCCGTTTTCGAAGCCCCAATTTACTCAACTATCTGAAAGCCCGGCCGAATAGTGCATGTTGTTTCCGTTTTCTAAACCCCAATTTACTCAACTATAGAAAGCCAGGCCAAATAGTGCATGCTGTTTCCGTTTTCTAAACCCCAATTTACTCACATAACTGAAAGCCCGGCCGAATAGTACATGTTGTTTCCGTTTTCGAAACCCCAATTTACTGAACTAACTGAAAGGCCGGCCGAATAGTGCATGTTGTTTCCGTTTTCTAAACCCCAATTTACTCAACTATCTGAAAGCCCAGCCGAATAGTGCATGTTGTTTCCGTTTTCGAAGCCCCAATTTACTCAACTATCTGAAAGCCCGGCCGAATAGTGCATGTTGTTTCCGTTTTCTAAACCCCAATTTACTCAACTATCTGAAAGCCCGGCCGAATAGTGCATGTTGTTTCCGTTTTCTAAACCCCAATTTACTCAACTAACTGAAAGCCCGGCCGTATAGTACATGTTGTTTCCGTTTTCGAAACCCCAATTTACTGAACTAACTAAAAGCCCGGCCGAATAGTGCATGTTGTTTCCGTTTTCTAAACCCCAATTTACTCAACTATCTGAAAGCCCGGCCGAATAGTGCATGTTGTTTCCGTTTTCGAAGCCCCAATTTACTCAACTATCTGAAAGCCCGGCCGAATAGTGCATGTTGTTTCCGTTTTCTTAACCCCAATTTACTCAACTATCTGAAAGCCCGGCCGAATAGTGCATGTTGTTTCCGTTTTCTAAACCCCAATTTACTCAACTAACTGAAAGCCCGGCCGAATAGTACATGTTGTTTCCGTTTTCGAAACCCCAATTTACTCAACTAGCTGAAAGCCCGGCCGAATAGTGCATGTTGTTTCCGTTTTCTAAACCCCAATTTACTCAACTATCTGAAAGCCCGGCCGAATAGTGCATGTTGTTTCCGTTTTCTAAACCCCAATTTACTCAACTAACTGAAAGCCCGGCCGAATAGTGCATGTTGTTTCCGTTTTCGAAACCCCAATTTACTCAACTAGCTGAAATCCCGGCCGAATAGTGCATGTTGTTTCCGTTTTCTAAACCCCAATTTACTCAACTAACTGAAAGCCCGGCTGAATAGTACATGTTGTTTCCGTTTTCGAAACCCCAATTTACTGAACTAACTGAAAGCCCGGCCGAATAGTGCATGTTGTTTCCGTTTTCTAAACCCCAATTTACTCAACTATCTGAAAGCCCGGCTGAATAGTGCATGTTGTTTCCGTTTTCGAAGCCCCAATTTACTCATCTATCTGAAAGCCCGGCCGAATAGTGCATGTTGTTTCCGTTTTCTAAACCCCAATTTACTCAACTATCTGAAAGCCCGGCCGAATAGTGCATGTTGTTTCCGTTTTCTAAACACCAATTTACACAACTAACTGAAAGCCCGGCCGAATAGTACATGTTGTTTCCGTTTTCGAAACCCCAATTTACTCAACTAGCTGAAAGCCCGGCCGAATAGTGCATGTTGTTTCCGTTTTCTAAACCCCAATTTACTCAACTATCTGAAAGCCCGGCCGAATAGTGCATGTTGTTTCCGTTTTCTAAACCCCAATTTACTCAACTAACTGAAAGCCCGGCCGAATAGTACATGTTGTTTCCGTTTTCGAGACCCCAATTTACTCAACTAGCTGAAAGCCCGGCCGAATAGTGCATGTTGTTTCCGTTTTCTAAACCCCAATTTACTCAACTATCTGAAAGCCCGGCCGAATAGTGCATGTTGTTTCCGTTTTCTAAACCCCAATTTACTCAACTAACTGAAAGCCCGGCCGAATAGTACATGATGTTTCCGTTTTCTAAACCCCAATTTACTCAACTAGCTGAAAGCCCGGCCGAATAGTGCATGTTGTTTCCGTTTTCTAAACCCCAATTTACTCAATTAACTGAAAGCCCGGCCGAATAGTGCATAGTTGTTCCGTTTTTGAAGCCCCAATTTACTCAACTATCTGAAAACCCGGCCGAATAGTGCATGTTGTTTCCGTTTTATAAACCCCAATTTACTCAACTATCTGAAAGCCCGGCCGAATAGTGCATGTTGTTTCCGTTTTCTAAACCCCAATTTACTCAACTTACTGAAAGCCCGGCCGAATAGTACATGTTGTTTCCGTTTTCGAAACCCCAATTTACTGAACTAACTGAAAGCCCGGCCGAATAGTGCATGTTGTTTCCGTTTTCTAAACCCCAATTTACTCAACTAACTGAAAGCCCGGCCGAATAGTACATGTTGTTTCCGTTTTCTAAACCCCAATTTACTCAACTATCTGAAAGCCCGGCCGAATAGTGCATGTTGTTTCCGTTTTCTAAACCCCAATTTACTCAACTAACTGAAAGCCCGGCCGTATAGTACATGTTGTTTCCGTTTTCGAAACCCCAATTTACTGAACTAACTAAAAGCCCGGCCGAATAGTGCATGTTGTTTCCGTTTTCTAAACCCCAATTTACTCAACTATCTGAAAGCCCGGCCGAATAGTGCATGTTGTTTCCGTTTTCGAAGCCCCAATTTACTCAACTATCTGAAAGCCCGGCCGAATACTGCATGTTGTTTCCGTTTTCTTAACCCCAATTTACTCAACTATCTGAAAGCCCGGCCGAATAGTGCATGTTGTTTCCGTTTTCTAAACCCCAATTTACTCAACTAACTGAAAGCCCGGCCGAATAGTACATGTTGTTTCCGTTTTCGAAACCCCAATTTACTCAACTAGCTGAAAGCCCGGCCGAATAGTGCATGTTGTTTCCGTTTTCTAAACCCCAATTTACTCAACTATCTGAAAGCCCGGCCGAATAGTGCATGTTGTTTTCGTTTTCTAAACCCCAATTTACTCAACTAACTGAAAGCCCGGCCGAATAGTGCATGTTGTTTCCGTTTTCTAAACCCCAATTTACTCAACTATCTGAAAGCCCGGCCGAATAGTGCATGTTGTTTCCGTTTTCGAAGCCCCAATTTACTCAACTATCTGAAAGCCCGGCCGAATAGTGCATGTTGTTTCCGTTTTCTAAACCCCAATTTACTCAACTATAGAAAGCCCGGCCAAATAGTGCATGCTGTTTCCGTTTTCTAAACCCCAATTTACTCAACTAACTGAAAGCCCGGCCGAATAGTACATGTTGTTTCCGTTTTCGAAACCCCAATTTACTGAACTAACTGAAAGCCCGGCCGAATAGTGCATGTTGTTTCCGTTTTCTAAACCCCAATTTACTCAACTATCTGAAAGCCCGGCCGAATAGTGCATGTTGTTTCCGTTTTCGAAGCCCCAATTTACTCAACTATCTGAAAGCCCGGCCGAATAGTGCATGTTGTTTCCGATTTCTAAACCCCAATTTACTCAACTATCTGAAAGCCCGGCCGAATAGTGCATGTTGTTTCCGTTTTCTAAACCCCAATTTACTCAACTAACTGAAAGCCCGGCCGTATAGTACATGTTGTTTCCGTTTTCGAAACCCCAATTTACTGAACTAACTAAAAGCCCGGCCGAATAGTGCATGTTGTTTCCGTTTTCTAAACCCCAATTTACTCAACTATCTGAAAGCCCGGCCGAATAGTGCATGTTGTTTCCGTTTTCGAAGCCCCAATTTACTCAACTATCTGAAAGCCCGGCCGAATACTGCATGTTGTTTCCGTTTTCTTAACCCCAATTTACTCAACTATCTGAAAGCCCGGCCGAATAGTGCATGTTGTTTCCGTTTTCTAAACCCCAATTTACTCAACTAACTGAAAGCCCGGCCGAATAGTACATGTTGTTTCCGTTTTCGAAACCCCAATTTACTCAACTAGCTGAAAGCCCGGCCGAATAGTGCATGTTGTTTCCGTTTTCTAAACCCCAATTTACTCAACTATCTGAAAGCCCGGCCGAATAGTGCATGTTGTTTTCGTTTTCTAAACCCCAATTTACTCAACTAACTGAAAGCCCGGCCGAATAGTACATGTTGTTTCCGTTTTCGAAACCCCAATTTACTCAACTAGCTGAAATCCCGGCCGAATAGTGCATGTTGTTTCCGTTTTCTAAACCCCAATTTACTCAACTAACTGAAAGCCCGGCTGAATAGTACATGTTGTTTCCGTTTTCGAAACCCCAATTTACTGAACTAACTGAAAGCCCGGCCGAATAGTGCATGTTGTTTCCGATTTCTAAACCCCAATTTACTCAACTATCTGAAAGCCCGGCTGAATAGTGCATGTTGTTTCCGTTTTCGAAGCCCCAATTTACTCATCTATCTGAAAGCCCGGCCGAATAGTGCATGTTGTTTCCGTTTTCTAAACCCCAATTTACTCAACTATCTGAAAGCCCGGCCGAATAGTGCATGTTGTTTCCGTTTTCTAAACCCCAATTTACTCAACTAACTGAAAGCCCGGCCGAATAGTACATGTTGTTTCCGTTTTCGAAACCCCAATTTACTCAACTATCTGAAAGCCCGGCCGAATAGTGCATGTTGTTTCCGTTTTCTAAACCCCAATTTACTCAACTATCTGAAAGCCCGGCCGAATAGTGCATGTTGTTTCCGTTTTCTAAACCCCAATTTACTCAACTTACTGAAAGCCCGGCCGAATAGTACATGTTGTTTCCGTTTTCGAAACCCCAATTTACTGAACTAACTGAAAGCCCGGCCGAATAGTGCATGTTGTTTCCGTTTTCTAAACCCCAATTTACTCAACTAACTGAAAGCCCGGCCGAATAGTACATGTTGTTTCCGTTTTCTAAACCCCAATTTACTCAACTTTCTGAAAGCCCGGCCGAATAGTGCATGTTGTTTCCGTTTTCTAAACCCCAATTTACTCAACTTACTGAAAGCCCGGCCGAATAGTACATGTTGTTTCCGTTTTCGAAACCCCAATTTACTGAACTAACTGAAAGCCCGGCCGAATAGTGCATGTTGTTTCCGTTTTCTAAACCCCAATTTACTCAACTATCTGAAAGCCCGGCCGAATAGTGCATGTTGTTTCCGTTTTCGAAGCCCCAATTTACTCAACTATCTGAAAGCCCGGCCGAATAGTGCATGTTGTTTCCGTTTTCTAAACCCCAATTTACTCAACTATAGAAAGCCCGGCCAAATAGTGCATGCTGTTTCCGTTTTCTAAACCCCAATTTACTCAACTAACTGAAAGCCCGGCCGAATAGTACATGTTGTTTCCGTTTTCGAAACCCCAATTTACTGAACTAACTGAAAGCCCGGCCGAATAGTGCATGTTGTTTCCGTTTTCTAAACCCCAATTTACTCAACTATCTGAAAGCCCGGCCGAATAGTGCATGTTGTTTCCGTTTTCGAAGCCCCAATTTACTCAACTATCTGAAAGCCCGGCCGAATAGTGCATGTTGTTTCCGTTTTCTAAACCCCAATTTACTCAACTATCTGAAAGCCCGGCCGAATAGTGCATGTTGTTTCCGTTTTCTAAACCCCAATTTACTCAACTAACTGAAAGCCCGGCCGTATAGTACATGTTGTTTCCGTTTTCGAAACCCCAATTTACTGAACTAACTAAAAGCCCGGCCGAATAGTGCATGTTGTTTCCGTTTTCTAAACCCCAATTTACTCAACTATCTGAAAGCCCGGCCGAATAGTGCATGTTGTTTCCGTTTTCGAAGCCCCAATTTACTCAACTATCTGAAAGCCCGGCCGAATAGTGCATGTTGTTTCCGTTTTCTTAACCCCAATTTACTCAACTATCTGAAAGCCCGGCCGAATAGTGCATGTTGTTTCCGTTTTCTAAACCCCAATTTACTCAACTAACTGAAAGCCTGGCTGAATAGTACATGTTGTTTCCGTTTTCGAAACCCTAATTTACTCAACTAGCTGGAAGCCCGGCCGAATAGTGCATGTTGTTTCCGTTTTCTAAACCCCAATTTACTCAACTATCTGAAAGCCCG
The DNA here is from genome assembly GCF_980474605.1 of Leiobunum rupestre. NCBI lineage: Eukaryota > Metazoa > Arthropoda > Arachnida > Opiliones > Sclerosomatidae > Leiobunum > Leiobunum rupestre. The sequence continues at coordinate 59,753,141 of NC_143385.1, read as the reverse complement.
GCCGAATAGTGCATGTTGTTTCCGTTTTCTAAACCCCAATTTACTCAACTAACTGAAAGCCCGGCCGAATAGTACATGTTGTTTCCGTTTTCGAAACCCCAATTTACTCAACTAGCTGAAATCCCGGCCGAATAGTGCATGTTGTTTCCGTTTTCTAAACCCCAATTTACTCAACTAACTGAAAGCCCGGCTGAATAGTACATGTTGTTTCCGTTTTCGAAACCCCAATTTACTGAACTAACTGAAAGCCCGGCCGAATAGTGCATGTTGTTTCCGTTTTCTAAACCCCAATTTACTCAACTATCTGAAAGCCCGGCTGAATAGTGCATGTTGTTTCCGTTTTCGAAGCCCCAATTTACTCATCTATCTGAAAGCCCGGCCGAATAGTGCATGTTGTTTCCGTTTTCTAAACCCCAATTTACTCAACTATCTGAAAGCCCGGCCGAATAGTGCATGTTGTTTCCGTTTTCTAAACCCCAATTTACTCAACTAACTGAAAGCCCGGCCGAATAGTACATGTTGTTTCCGTTTTCGAAACCCCAATTTACTCAACTAGCTGAAAGCCCGGCCGAATAGTGCATGTTGTTTCCGTTTTCTAAACCCCAATTTACTCAACTATCTGAAAGCCCGGCCGAATAGTGCATGTTGTTTCCGTTTTTTAAACCCCAATTTACACAACTATCTGAAAGCCCGGCCGAATAGTGCATGTTGTTTCCGTTTTCTAAACCCCAATTTACTCAACTAACTGAAAGCCCGGCCGAATAGTACATGTTGTTTCCGTTTTCGAAACCCCAATTTACTCAACTATCTGAAAGCCCGGCCGAATAGTGCATGTTGTTTCCGTTTTCTAAACCCCAATTTACTCAACTAACTGAAAGCCCGGCCGAATAGTACATGTTGTTTCCGTTTTCGAAACCCCAATTTACTCAACTAGCTGAAAGCCCGGCCGAATAGTGCATGTTGTTTCCGTTTTCTAAACCCCAATTTACTCAACTATCTGAAAGCCCGGCCGAATAGTGCATGTTGTTTCCGTTTTCTAAACCCCAATTTACTCAACTAACTGAAAGCCCGGCCGAATAGTACATGTTGTTTCCGTTTTCGAAACCCCAATTTACTCAACTAGCTGAAAGCCCGGCCGAATAGTGCATGTTGTTTCCGTTTTCTAAACCCCAATTTACTCAACTAACTGATAGCCCGGCCGAATAGTACATGTTGTTTCCGTTTTCGAAACCCCAATTTACTCAACTAGCAGAAAGCCCGGCCGAATAGTGCATGTTGTTTCCGTTTTCTAAACCCCAATTTACTCAACTAACTGAAAGCCCGGCCGAATAGTACATGTTGTTTCCGTTTTCGAAACCCCAATTTACTCAACTATCTGAAAGCCCGGCCGAATAGTGCATGTTGTTTCCGTTTTCTAAACCCCAATTTACTCAACTAACTGAAAGCCCGGCCGAATAGTACATGTTGTTTCCGTTTTCTAAACCCCAATTTACTCAACTAGCTGAAAGCCCGGCCGAATAGTGCATGTTGTTTCCGTTTTCTAAACCCCAATTTACTCAACTAACTGATAGCCCGGCCGAATAGTACATGTTGTTTCCGTTTTCGAAACCCCAATTTACTCAACTAGCAGAAAGCCCGGCCGAATAGTGCATGTTGTTTCCGTTTTCTAAACCCCAATTTACTCAACTAACTGAAAGCCCGGCCGAATAGTACATGTTGTTTCCGTTTTCGAAACCCCAATTTACTCAACTATCTGAAAGCCCGGCCGAATAGTGCATGTTGTTTCCGTTTTCTAAACCCCAATTTACTCAACTAACTGAAAGCCCGGCCGAATAGTACATGTTGTTTCCGTTTTCGAAACCCCAATTTACTCAACTAGCTGAAAGCCCGGCCGAATAGTGCATGTTGTTTCCGTTTTCTAAACCCCAATTTACTCAACTAACTGAAAGCCCGGCCGAATAGTACATGTTGTTTCCGTTTTCGAAACCCCAATTTACTCAACTAGCTGAAAGCCCGGCCAAATAGTGCATGTTGTTTCCGTTTTCTAAACCCCAATTTACTCAACTATCTGAAAGCCCGGCCGAATAGTGCATGTTGTTTCCGTTTTCTAAACCCCAATTTACTCAACTATCTGAAAGCCCAGCCGAATAGTGCATGTTGTTTCCGTTTTCTAAACCCCAATTTACTCAACAAACTGAAAGCCCGGCCGAATAGTACATGTTGTTTCCGTTTTCTAAACCCCAATTTACTCAACTATCTGAAAGCCCGGCCGAATAGTGCATGTTGTTTCCGTTTTCTAAACCCCAATTTACTCAACTAACTGAAAGCCCGGCCGCATAGTACATGTTGTTTCCGTTTTCGAAACCCCAATTTATACAACTAGCTGAAAGCCCGGCCGAATAGTGCATGTTGTTTCCGTTTTCTAAACCCCAATTTACTCAACTATCTGAAAGCCCGGCCGAATAGTGCATGTTGTTTCCGTTTTCTAAACCCCAATTTACTCAACTATCTGAAAGCCCGGCCGAATAGTGCATGTTGTTTCCGTTTTCTAAACCCCAATTTACTCAACTAACTGAAAGCCCGGCCGAATAGTACATGTTGTTTCCGTTTTTGAAACCCCAATTTACTCAACTAGCTGAAAGCCCGGCCGAATAGTGCATGTTGTTTCCGTTTTCTAAACCCCAATTTACTCAACTATCTGAAAGCCCGGCCGAATAGTGCATGTTGTTTCCGTTTTCTAAACCCCAATTTACTCAACTAACTGAAAGCCCGGCCGAATAGTACATGTTGTTTCCGTTTTCGAAACCCCAATTTACTCAACTAGCTGAAAGCCCGGCCGAATAGTGCATGTTGTTTCCGTTTTCTAAACCCCAATTTACTCAACTAACTGAAAGCCCGGCCGAATAGTACATGTTGTTTCCGTTTTCGAAACCCCAATTTACTGAACTAACTGAAAGCCCGGCCGAATAGTGCATGTTGTTTCCGTTTTCTAAACCCCAATTTACTCAACTATCTGAAAGCCCGGCCGAATAGTGCATGTTGTTTCCGTTTTCGAAGCCCCAATTTACTCAACTATCTGAAAGCCCGGCCGAATAGTGCATGTTGTTTCCGTTTTCTAAACCCCAATTTACTCAACTATCTGAAAGCCCGGCCGAATAGTGCATGTTGTTTCCGTTTTCTAAACCCCAATTTACTCAACTATCTGAAAGCCTAGCCGAATAGTGCATGTTGTTCCCGTTTTCTAAACCCCAATTTACTCAACTAACTGAAAGCCCGGCCGAATAGTACATGTTGTTTCCGTTTTCTAAACCCCAATTTACTCAACTATCTGAAAGCCCGGCCGAATAGTGCATGTTGTTTCCGTTTTCTAAACCCCAATTTACTCAACTATCTGAAAGCCCGGCCGAATAGTGCATGTTGTTTCCGTTTTCTAAACCCCAATTTACTCAACTATCTGAAAGCCCGGCCGAATAGTGCATGTTGTTTCCGTTTTCTAAACCCCAATTTACTCAACTAACTGAAAGCCCGGCCGAATAGTACATGTTGTTTCCGTTTTCGAGACCCCAATTTACTCAACTAGCTGAAAGCCCGGCCGAATAGTGCATGTTGTTTCCGTTTTCTAAACCCCAATTTACTCAACTATCTGAAAGCCCGGCCGAATAGTGCATGTTGTTTCCGTTTTCTAAACCCCAATTTACTCAACTAACTGAAAGCCCGGCCGAATAGTACATGTTGTTTCCGTTTTCGAAACCCCAATTTACTCAACTAGCTGAAAGCCCGGCCGAATAGTGCATGTTGTTTCCGTTTTCTAAACCCCAATTTACTCAATTAACTGAAAGCCCGGCCGAATAGTACATGTTGTTTCCGTTTTCGAAACCCCAATTTACTGAACTAACTGAAAGCCCGGCCAAATAGTGCATGTTGTTTCCGTTTTCTAAACCCCAATTTACTCAACTATCTGAAAGCCCGGCCGAATAGTGCATGTTGTTTCCGTTTTCGAAGCCCCAATTTACTCAACTATCTGAAAGCCCGGCCGAATAGTGCATGTTGTTTCCGTTTTCTAAACCCCAATTTACTCAACTATCTGAAATTCCGGCCGAATAGTGCATGTTGTTTCCGTTTTCTAAACCCCAATTTACTCAACTAACTGAAAGCCCGGCCGAATAGTACATGTTGTTTCCGTTTTCGAAACCCCAATTTACTCAACTAGCTGAAAGCCCGGCCGAATAGTGCATGTTGTTTCCGTTTTCTAAACCCCAATTTACTCAACTAACTGAAAGCCCGGCCGAATAGTGCATGTTGTTTCCGTTTTCTAAACCCCAATTTACTCGACTAACTGAAAGCCCGGCCGAATAGTACATGTTGTTTCCGTTTTCGAAACCCCAATTTACTCAACTAGCTGAAAGCCCGGCCGAATAGTGCATGTTGTTTCCGTTTTCTAAACCTAAATTTACTCAACTAACTGAAAGACCGGCCGTTTAGTGCATGTTGTTTCCGTTTTCTAAACCCCAATTTACTCAACTAGCTGAAAGCCCGGCCGAATAGTGCATGTTGTTTCCGTTTTCTAAACCTAAATTTACTCAACTAACTGAAAGACCGGCCGTATAGTGCATGTTGTTTCCGTTTTCTAAACCCCAATTTACTCAACTAGCTGAAAGCCCGGCCGAATAGTGCATGTTGTTTCCGTTTTCTAAACCCCAATTTACTCAACTAGCTGAAAGCCCGGCCGAATAGTGCATGTTGTTTCCGTTTTCGAAACCCCAATTTACTCAACTAGCTGAAAGCCCGGCCGAATAGTGCATGTTGTTTCCGTTTTAGAAACCCCAATTTACTCAACTAGCTGAAAGCCCGGCCGAATAGTGCATGTTGTTTCCGTTTTCGAAACCCCAATTTACTCAACTAGCTGAAAGCCCGGCCGAATAGTGCATGTTGTTTCCGTTTTCTAAACCCCAATTTACTCAACTAACTGAAAGACCGGCCGTATAGTGCATGTTGTTTCCGTTTTCTAAACCCCAATTTACCCAACTAACTGAAAGTCCGGCCATATAGTGCATGTTGTTTCCGTTTTCTAAACCCCAATTTACTCAACTAGCTGAAAGCCCGGCCGAATAGTGCATGTTGTTTCCGTTTTCTAAACCTAAATTTACTCAACTAACTGAAAGACCGGCCGTATAGTGCATGTTGTTTCCGTTTTCTAAACCCCAATTTACTCAACTAGCTGAAAGCCCGGCCGAATAGTGCATGTTGTTTCCGTTTTCTAAACCTAAATTTACTCAACTAACTGAAAGACCGGCCGTATAGTGCATGTTGTTTCCGTTTTCTAAACCCCAATTTACTCAACTAGCTGAAAGCCCGGCCGAATAGTGCATGTTGTTTCCGTTTTCGAAACCCCAATTTACTCAACTAGCTGAAAGCCCGGCCGAATAGTGCATGTTGTTTCCGTTTTCTAAACCCCAATTTACTCAACTAACTGAAAGACCGGCCGTATAGTGCATGTTGTTTCCGTTTTCTAAACCCCAATTTACCCAACTAACTGAAAGTCCGGCCATATAGTGCATGTTGTTTCCGTTTTCTAAACCCCAATTTACTCAACTAGCTGAAAGCCCGGCCGAATAGTGCATGTTGTTTCCGTTTTCTAAACCTAAATTTACTCAACTAACTGAAAGACCGGCCGTATAGTGCATGTTGTTTCCGTTTTCTAAACCCCAATTTACTCAACTAGCTGAAAGCCCGGCCGTCACTAATAAAGTTTAGTCATTGGTATTTAGGAGAAACCTTACAAAAAAGGTTTATTACAAATAGAATTGTTAAAGAATGGAACTCATTACCCTTTAGTATATTAAAGCTAAGGGCCCAATGTGGAGACGTTTTTCAGATTCCACGCTAAATTAAAGGAACATCGCGAATTTCTCGTCAAAACGGGTGTGCAGAGACATCTCGATCGCAAAAATAACAGAAATGCGCTCTGTTTATTTTGCGGCAAAAAATGTCGGAATTTTTTTGTGGCGTTGAGTGCTTTGCGAAGAGCGAAGGAAATAAATCTAGAAATAGACTTTGTTGAACCAAATTTTAAAAGAAAAAGAGTTTATCACTATCGACCAGAGCTTTTGGAATTACCGATCTTGAAGACGAAAAACTTTGTCAGAGACAGCATAGCTTTTAAGAATAAATATACTTTTCTGCTTTTGGCATATTCTAAGTTTCTAACCATTTGTGTTTTGTGAGCTTGCATTTTTGGCTACTGGAAGTATACAGCACTTGCGTAACGTCTTACGATTATCGCCACAGGGTGGACAATTCCGTAGTGGCCAGAATAATTAGCCGTGTTATAAATTACATCAACCAGCGGATGCACCGATACGTACGTTTTCCATCTAGCCATTAAGTACTACAAGAAATATATCTTGGATTCTATAAGAAATAAAATCTTCATGGCGTTGCATTGGATTGTACACACATACCCATACAGAAGACATCTGGTCCTAGAGCCGATGTCTTTTTAAATTGAACAATTATTTAACGTTCAACTGCTAGTTTTTTAAATACTCATTATTTAATGATCACATTTTGAAATGTCATGTTGTTCAGGTATGCGATTCTAACCGTCTCATCTTGGGCATAGTTGCAGACTGGCACACACGATGAGACAATTTGGGCAAACTGTGGTATAGCACTCGACTTCCATGTGTGCAGCCACCTTAACTCCGGAGATATTGGTGCTCTCTCGACATTGTTATTACCAAGTGTCTATTATTTTGACTGCCGGAACACTTTGACCATTTATAATTACCTCCATTGACTGAGCTTCCTCTTTATTGTGAATTGACATTGAACCACACTTTGTACCTACCGTAGATAAGAGCGTACTTCCCGCATAAGTTCTATAGATCTCCGAATGAATGAATGAATGAATGAATGACTTTAATACCGTCCATAAATTACAATGGTCCCTTTTTTAACAGGGAGGAGTCAATGACTCTACCGGTACAATATGGTAAAATACACTGAATAAAAATAAATCAAGAAAACAGTAAAATGTAAACAGAGATATGTTAGATGATGGTATTATGAACTTATATACAGGGTCTTTTTTTTTGCTCGGAAAAGTGTTTTTTTTCAAAAACTATTTATAGTACCGATTTCAAATTTGGAAGGTCAATTCTCTATACCGGGGGACATCAGTTTGAGAAATTTGAGCGTTTTCGGTAATGTTTTTCACCAATTTTGAAAAATTATTTTTCGACCACTAGGTGCGAGATAAAAAATTTCTATTATAAAGTTGTAGGCCGTCATCGAAAACCCTTAAAAATTGTTCACTCGACGAAAAACAATTTATTTATCAGTGAAAATTCGAGCTTGAAAAATTTACAAGTTGGTGAAGCCAAATTACGATTGTTTGAAACGATAATTGAAACCGAATTACCTAATCCAGTTGAAACTTTGGTTAAAAAAACGACCGGATTTAAAAAACACGAGGCTATAGGTCAATCCTAAACATGCATTGGGTATTTAAAGGAAAACTTTGGGAGATTATTATCAGTGTTTGATAATATTTCGAACAATGCCTCGTTATTCAGTAGCTGAGCGTACCGAGATAGTTGCCATTTACTATGGAGAAGCAGCGCAAAACCTTAGAAGAGTGACTGAAATCTTCGCAGAAAGACATCCAAATGGAGCACCATCTGTAAATACAGTAAGACGAGCAATTCACGATTTCAATCAATTTGGTAACTTGCAACCTAGGTTTCGCGGATTGGGTCAACCGGATTTAGACTTCGAGAACAATGTACTCGCGTACTTTGTGGCATATCCTCGTCACAGTTGCGCTAACGCCGCTGCTGATTTGGGTTCTGCAAATCGTGTGTGGAAAATTCTTCGTAAGAATCGCTATCACCCATACAGAGCTACGCTCCACCAAGGACTAATTGACGGAGACCATCAAAGACGTTATGAATTTAGCAACTGGTTACTAAATGCTGTCCAAGAAGATAGACAATTTTTGCGCCATGTTTTGTTCTCCGACGAAGCGTCATTTTCTAGAGATGGGCCCTTTAATCATCAAAACAGCCATCTTTGGTCTGACATCAACCCACATTGGGGTTTTGAATATCATCACCAGGTTCAATTTGAACGGGTCAATGTTTGGGTTGGACTTGTTGGAAACCGTTTGATTGGTCCCTTTTTCCTGCCGACGAACCTCAACGGCAAAAGGTATTTACATTTTCTACAGAACGAACTGAGTGACGCAATCGACGACCTTCCATTGGCTGAAAGACGTCAGTTGTGGTTTCAGCAAGATGGCGCCCCTCCGCATTTTTCCCGGCAAGTAACTGAGCACCTCAACAACGAGTTTCCTGAAAGGTGGATAGGGAGAAATGGTCCAGTGCATTGGCCAGCAAGGTCACCTGACCTAACACCGCTGGATTATTTTCTCTGGGGATTCGATAAAGCAAAGGTATACGCCACGCCCATTGAAACTAGGGAGGAACTCATTAGACGAATAATCAGTGCTTGCCGAGACGTCACACCAGAAATGGTAGAGAAAGCGTTTGAGAACTTAATTGTCCGCGCACAAACCTGTGTTGCAGCCAATGGTGATATTATTGAAAATGTTTTGTATAAATTTATGTGAATAAAATATCTGCATTTAAAAACCAAACGTGTACATTTTTTCAAGTGTGAAAACTCTACTACGTTTGTATTAGACTTGTTCCCTTTTCAATTATCGTTTCAAACAATCGTAATTTGGCTTCACCAACTTGTAAATTTTTCAAGCTCGAATTTTCACTGATAAATAAGTTGTTTTTCGTCGAGTGAACAATTTTTAAGGGTTTTCGATGACGGCCTACAACTTTATAATATAAATTTTTTATCTCGCACCTAGTGGTCGAAAAATAATTTTTCAAAATTGGTGAAAAACATTACCGAAAACGCTCAAATTTCTCAAACTGATGTCCCCCGGTATAGAGAATTGACCTTCCAAATTTGAAATCGGTACTATAAATAGTTTTTGAAAAAAAACACTTTTCCGAGCAAAAAAAAAGACCCTGTATATTGGAAAACTATTGAATGAGCAGGGGCAACTCAAAGAATAATAGTAAGGCCACGAGAATTGTTCAGTTCAGTTCGAAGGTGTTTTTTGGATGCGGGCTTTATCCCACTCATACAAAATGTTTTTTTGTGGAATTTATACGTTCCCAGTCCATCTCCGATGTCGAATAAAAACCAAGGCGCTCTTGGAATTCAGTGTCATTAGAACGCTCGGGATCCAATGGGAGGCGATAGCTCGCGGACACTGAGGCTCGCGGAGAAGCAAACGTGTAGGAAATAAATAAATCTTATCCGATAACTTCGATTAATTAACTTCTGATTAACCTTATTTGCGAATAGGTTCTGGCTATCACGATGGATAACGCTTCGAATAACCAAACGTTCACTAAGGAACTAGAGGCTATGAATTGGGAGTTAGATTCACAGCCGAATCACGCCTGCGTTGCTTCACTCATGTTCTAAGCCTAGTGGCCTTTTAAAATGTTTCAAGTCAGAACCACAAATCTGACTACGAGGAGCAAATTTTAGTTTTAAGCGCGCAAATATCTTTATGAAGTACTGTAGCTAGGGTATATATAAAGTTTTAAGTCATAACGACCCTAGCAGTGAAAAACTAAACACAATTAAATAAAATAGCCATAAATTCCATCAGTACCGCGCCGGGAATCTGGCTTGCGCCTATTACACTGAAAAGAAAAACTAAGCCTAAGCATTAAACATTTCAAAAACGCGTTATAAAAAATCCAATAAAATAGAAAACCCCATAATGAAAAATCCCATAAAATTGAAAAATCGATTATGAAAAATCCAATAAAATAGATAACCCAATTATAAAAAATCCAATAAAATAGAAAAACCGAATTATGAAAAATCCAATAAAATAGATAACCCAATTATAAAAAATCCAATAAAATAGAAAAACCGAATTATGAAAAATCCAATAAAATAGAAAACCCCATAATGAAAAATCCAATAAAATAGATAACCCAATTATAAAAAATCCAATAAAATAGAAAAACCGAATTATGAAAAATCCAATAAAATAGAAAAATCGATGGTGAAAAATCCAATAAAATAGAAAAATCGATTATGAAAAATCCAATAAAATAGAAAACCCAACTATAAAAAATCCAATAAAATAGAAAAATCGAATTATGAAAAATCCAATAAAATAGAAAAACCGAATTATGAAAAATCCCATAAAATAGAAAAATCGATTATGAAAAATCCAATAAAATAGGATATGTATCCACCACTACTTCGGGGAACCCCCCGAACCAATGAGGAGAGAACGCAATAAAAATCAGCTAGACTAATATCCAAGACACCACCCCAGGCCCAAGTAAGCTAGAGACTTTTAATGCCATTATATCAGGTGGGCTGGTTACAATTCATTCCACTCGAGCCAACAGCTCCCTACACTAACTATTACCGTTTTATGGCAAGGGGAAAAACCTCTAGCATGTGGGGAGATAACTCTACGTGGAAGGAGTAGTTCCGAGTTTTCACCCAGTGCCGCAAGCTTGGATCGAAACCGGCTCCTCTCGCCGTGAAGCGAAAGTGCTCACTACTCGGCCACCAAATATTTTAGATGTTTGGAAATTCTGGGTAAAATTCGAGAAGTTCCATTTCTTCTGTAACACAATCAAACTCTTCAGTCTTACTTAAATAATCTCACTAAAAACTATTAAAATTCAAACACCGGTTTAAATCATTTTTTAATTTTTATGCTTTTATTTTACACATGGTACAATAAATGTATACACTTTATATTTTCTTTTCAATACACTCCGAATATTTTATACATTTTACACTAAAATAACTGTTACACGAGTGTAAAAAGAATAATGTAAAAACGTGATTAGCCTAGCTGATTATTATAATCTAGAATTTGGTAGTGTTACCAGGTAAGGTTTTTAAGCCAATATTTTGCAATTCGATTCGAACTAAATAAACATATTTTGAAGAAAAATTTATAATGTTCACGTTTACCGAATTAAAATTTCAAATAACAGGATAACATTAGTTTTCAAATTCAAATTTAAAACTTCAGAAGTAATTTTTAAGTTAATCTGCCGTTACCTAACGTGTCAACTGTCCCTTTCATTTGTATCGTCCTTGTTAAACATTCAACGGATTGTATTTGAAATTTGCAGTGCATGTATTATGAGATATACAATTCCTCTAATGCATGATTTTGAACTTCCGTTATGCATTTTAGAAGCATGTGCTTTGTTATTATATGGTCACAGGAAACTGGTCTTCAAATATATTTTCGGAATCTGCTTTGTAAGTGTAAGTTCTTATCCATTCTCGCTTTCCTAGCAGTGATTGCAAGTGGTGATTTTAGAGAATAGCTTCTATATTCCTAAAAGCATCCTACAGACTTCTCCTAGAGCGCATTATGAAAAGGCGAAGGCTTATTCAGATTTGAATTACGTGGATTCAAGTGCGGAATCCTATTACTTGACTAGCCTTAGTAAAGAATTCCGTTGTATGCAATATCGTGATTTTATTTACAATACTCGCAGTATTTAATTTTATCAGATCCTTTGCTTTTACTTAAAACTAGCCATATGCCATGATTATCTAGCAAAATATTGAAAAAAATTATAAAGGAACGCTTGTTATAATAAAGATTTGAAAGTTTTGAAGCTCATTTCATTACCTCTAAATTTTTCTCAATTTATAAATAAATTGTATTGAATTATTTTTGTATTCATTTAAACAAAATTAGAGGTTAAACCTTATTAATTAACATCTTCAACTTATTGTGGATCTGGACGGGTGCTGGGGTGTTGAATTTCCATAACTGAATGAACCTTGAGGCATAATTCTTAATGTGCTGAGTTGCTCCTGAGTCGAAGTACCAGGCAGCTTCTAATGATGTGCAAGGGACTAAGCCGTTCGTTGCGAAGAGACCTCCACCGTTCTGCGACCACTAGCTCTGTTAATTCCTATCTAAGGTGCTTTCTTCGGCTCTGGGAAATCGTTCGAAACATGCCCCAGCTTGGGTAGCGTCCATTAATTACGTGAAGCGATTTTGGCAATTTTTCGACCCCCCCCCCCCCTTCCCCTTGGTGAGATGTCGTGAGATTTGGCTCGACCCCTCCCTCCCCCTAATATCACGTGAGATTTTTCAAAATGCGTATTTTTAGTGTAAATACGCTAATCTGTATTTGATTGCGTTGGATTTATTTAAAAAAAAACATGATTTGCTTAATTATTTATATTTAAGACTAGTTAAGATGCGCATAGGTGTTATTGTGTAGGATTTAGCAGTATTTTAGTGGATAAACATGTTTTACTTAATTAAACCCAGTTTTATCGCAATTTTACAGTTTCTTGCGAAAAAAATTACGTGATATTTGGCGAAACCCCCCTCTCCGGCACGTGAGATTGGGTGAGATTCAGCTCGACCCCTCCCTCCCCTAAACGCCTCACGTATGGACGCTCCCTTGATGATTAGAATACGGTTAAACGAATATTTCGGTACCTAAAAGGAACAACAAGTCTAAGACTGTTGTTTGGAGTCAACGACGTACCAATCACGGTTCCGTATTGCGACGCAGATTACGGGGGTTGTGACGATACTAGACGGTCAACATCTGGAGTCGTCTGCTTCATCGGTTCAACTGCAGCCACTTGGGCCAACCAGGAGCAACAGTCCGTTGCTCTTTCGACAACTGAAGCCAACAAAAGATGTGGTCTGTATTGAAGGCATCCAAGCAGCCCTGGATACCTAGAAAGCTAACGACGTTCTTCTACCACATATCGACAACGCCGGAGCCATAAAGTGGATCCGTAATCCAGAGTTCCACCGGCCCACCAATAATACTCTCGGGAATTAGTCGACCTAGGGAATCCTAGACGTCATCTACGTTCTCACTGATGATCAGTTGGCGGAAATCTTCACTAAACCACTTGGCAATCAAGTCTTTGCCCAACTACGTTAAACCTTCACATTTATGAAGAAGTCTTCATCGAGGGCGAGTGTTGAAGTAAATATGATTAAGACTTCATTCCACCCGATACAAAACCATATGCCTATAGTGAAAGTCCAAGCCTTCTTTTTAGGTTTTATATTGTCTAATAAACAGTTATATATTTAATTATTGTCTCGTCATTGCATCTAGGAGCAACAAACACAAGGGGAACGCAGCTAGCCTTTAAACACGCTAACGCGGTGCTGTGTTCAAATTTCATTGGACGAACCTTTACGCTGAACGTTTTACTGGCGGGGGAGAAGGCAATTTCCTAATTTTTCCCCTTCCGACGGCAGCAGGCGCTAAAGCGTCTAACCAATGAATAATGTACGCCAGAAAATACGCGACTTTTGACGGTTTGCGCTCTCCTTGTGTGGGGTGCTCTGTTTGTTGCTCTTAGATTGGATCAACTTTGATTATGTTGAATCAATTACTTCAACGGAAATGGTTGTACATTACGGTAAATATTTTGTTTTAAATTGTGGATTTACCCAAATTTATGGTTTTTAAATTTGTTCAGGATCAAATTTCACAACGTTGTGAATTTACGATTGTAATTTTGATAAGATTTTAATGTTGTGAGTACACTGCAAAAAAAAGGTTCACTAGTAAATCACTAAAAGCACGCTAAAAGTGCGCAACAAAATCGGATCACTATACACCAAGAGATCACATTTGGAATATAGTACTTCGTGTGTGTGTAACTAGTGTACTATAGTGATCTACAAGCGTGAATAATACGTTCTTTAAGCAATTCAAAAGTGTGTACAGGTGGATCACTAAAAGATCACCAGCGCAACAAAATTGGCTCACTTGCTCACTTAAAGCACACTTAGGAAACACATAAGAGAACACTACTGTTTAAGTGTTTTTTGGTGTGTTTTTATTGTTCCTGAGTGATCTTGTAGTGTTTTTTGGCATTCTGAAAGTGTTTCAAAAACAGTTCAAAATAGAGCACTAAAAGATCACCTGCGCAACAAAATTGGCTCACTTGTTCAATTAAAGAACACACCGGAAACACAGTAGAACACTTAAACAGTAGTGTTCCCTTATTTCTTTAAGTGAACAGGTGAGCCAATTTTGTTGCGCAGGTGATCATTTAGTGCTCTAATATTGAACGGCATTATTTTTGTTTGCAATTTATTAACGTGAATGATATAAGTATCTTTTTCTGCTACTACAGATATATCTAAAAAAATAGTTTAGACCCCGTGCGTTAAAAATCTTGGTTTTACCGATATGGGTAGGAAATAAATATGTAAGGCAATAGGCCCCTGGCGTAGATTAGATATCTGGCAGCATTAAAGGTATCCGCAATGAGGAAAAATACCACATGTGGCTCTCATTTTCGTCTGCTTTATTAAGTTTACACTATAGTCCTTGGATAAATTAAAAGTTAAGCAGACGATTTGAATTTACTTGTATCTTCTCTTTTCATGCACGGGGCCTATAGTAAATTTCATAACCTCATTTCTTATTTAAATTAACGGTTATATTATATTGTTTTACTTTTTTCATAATTCAATGTCCATTGGCGGCTTCTTCTCGCTAAATTTACTATTTATTGTTCCCTAAGTAAAAAGAATTAAGTAGAAATGTTCATATTGTAACGAGCTTTGGTCGCTGATTTTCAGAGTTATTAATTACTTTATTACATTTTATCTTTCTTCATTGGTTTCTTACCTCTACAGCTGATCGTATACGTTGATTGGAATAACACCAGGAATCCAATAACTCACCAATTTGGTAAATTTTATCGGGAGCGTTGTAATCATAGAGATATAATCTCTATGGTTGTAATCGGTCGTTGCTGCGGCGATGTCTCTAGCACGATTGCCAACTTTTTGGACCACCTAGACAGGCCGGAACTTTTTTCTAATTAATTGTCAAGATGAAAGTGAGAATGATAAATTTTGGGGAGTTTTGTGCTACATATTTATCCTGTTTATTCGCGTTTGTAGTGAAACGATGCTACAAGTTATACGTAGTGGATGATATTTTTTGCATTAATCTATATTAAAGAAAACATAACGGAGTGTAATTATGATTTATGGGAAAGCTTTTTAGTTCTAGACAAAAACTTATCACGTATGTTACTTTTAGTTTCCAGGCGAGGACCATTATGTTTGACGCGGAAAAACTCGTTAAGTGTGACATCTAGCGAAATAATAATGAAGAATAGAAGCACTTTATCGAAGATTTCATTGTTTATAGTGTTTACAAAGTTCAACGACTTTTAGATTTTAGAGCGAACGACTCCCGTAAGCAATCGAGAACAGAGGTGGACTGGCAGGTGGACCAAATTTTTCTCTGGAGTCAGTAGATTAGAAGGAAGTAGGTGTTCCTCTTTTTAAGAGGTCAGTACTATTTATTCGGCATCCGCCCTCGAGATTCAAACAAGTGGCCCTCTTTCACGAGCAGAGGCCCAAATTCTCGAAAAGGACCAAAAAATTTAATAATTTTGCGTACTTGTTTACTTTAGGTCGCACTCTTTTACTACTGACAGATCTGAATTTAAGATACATTTTGTGAATAATGATGATAACATATTACTTAACATTAATTACTACTTAATTATATACAATAACATTTATTTGTTTATTTATTATTTACCATTATTTACCCCCAATTAAATATTAATTTGGATCGTATCCTATAGCTCAGGTGGGGTGAACCACTAAAACGTTTTTCCGTTATTAAAAATGTGAACCTTAACTATCTTGTCAGATCTTTATACTGTTTATTATTATTAAAGTTTTAAATGGACCAGTATCTCGCAAATTGAGCCTGGGCCTCCTGGACCAATAGTTATAATCTACGTCAATTCAATTTGAAAACTTGCACAACATCGTGTTAAAAGATTTTATTTCTAAAGAAATTCAGGAGATTACAAACACTTTGCAGCTAGATTAGGGTGTTGAAAAGGTTCAACAACCTAACGGAAACACTAATCCAAAACATTTAACAGATCAACACACTGATTAACTTCGAACATATTGATAACGTCGTTGAATTAAATAAACGAGCGCTATGGATATCGGTAAAAATAAGGTAAAATATCAAATAGAGATGGCTATTGTTTAGCGCTATGCTATGATGTATCGGAAGTTATTCGTGAAATAAAAGTAAAATATATTTTATAAACCAATATTCATTTGGTATTTTAATTTTCCTTACATTTGCAATATTTATATCCACCACCAGGTAAAATTTTACATTTACTTGTTCCCTCGGGACATTTTACGTTTTTGGATCTTGGGGTGTAGGAGTTTTCACATTCGTTGTCATCGCTACAAGGACAAACGCAACGACTATACCTGCTCCCATAGCAGAACGCTTCGGCATCGGATGCGCATTTAATTGTGCTTGAATTGCATTTCATTGGTTCTTGTTTCGGAGAGCAAACTACAATGAGAGAAAAATACTCAAAGAAAGGTTAAAGTACTATTATTAAAGGCAGTCAATGAAGCTAAACTATTGGCGTTTGCTCCTAATTAAACGACGATTTTCAAAAATATTCCGAATTTCTTTTTTAAATCATTATACTAATAATATATTATAATATCATCTAAGTGTAATTTATAATATACTGTTCACGAGATAAGTACATGCACATTCACAGCCTCGATGCAAATTCCAATAAGCGCCGTTTAATAATGGATTTGTTCATCGTCTCACGTTTCAAAAGTAAAGTCTAAAAATACCATTACTGCGCCTAACGAAGTAAAATTTAAAAGTTGCATTTGTTATGGTTATTTTGTTATTTATAATTCGTATTTCCCCTCTGTTATCAATTTCCCCTCTGTTATCAGACACGGGCAAAGCTTTGGAGGAGACACGGAAAACATTCGTTATTTCCCGAAGGTCAGAGTGAAAAGGCGTGTATGACCATCTCTCCTCTGAAGCGAAGGTCTGCTCTACAGCAAATACAAGTGTTCCTTCCGTCCTTTGTCCTCCATTCTATGGATTTATGGTTCCGCATCCGAATTTCGCCCTCTTGAAGGAAGTTTTGTACTCTACCCTCTCTCCCTTCGTTCTAAAAAGTACCTCCAACCTTCGCCCCTCCGACCTCTGAATAAAGCTTTTATCCTTGATTCTGGAGGCTGGAGGGAAAAGAACGTGCTTCAAACCTCCGCTTAAAATGGGAGAGGGGTAAAAAGAAGTGAGCCGCAATTTGGCCCAAGCATAACTTGTGTCTAAATACTTGCATATGGTTTGTTGTGAGAGTGCCTTGTCCACAGCGTCGAACGTGAGTAACAGGCAGAAGAAACAGACCAACCATTTGGCAGACATCTCGGTGACTGAAAATCAAGTCGGAACAACAAGCAGCGAAAGTTTCAAACCCTGTAATCACACATAATGTAAGAAGGGTATCGCATTATTTTAGACTTTAAACATTTCTCTAACTTCGTGGGCTTATTCAAAGCCACTATAAGACTATTAACATTTAACCAATGACAACGAGAAAAATCCAAAAAATAACTAATGTCAAAAAAAATTAAAACTTACCTTAAGACAAGCCTCCTCTATCCCAACGTGAAAAGAGTAAAAACGAGCTGAAGCCTGAAAACCAGCGCGCGAGCACTTGACTGCGACAGAATAGGTTCTAACGTCGAAAAGGTGAATATCCGCGGTTAGCTTCTCTTTCTAAACAAGAACAGGCGACAGAGCCTAAACGGGAAAAACAATCAACTCGCATTTATCACACGGTGACACAATAAAGCCCGTAAACTACTTCCTAGATAAATTTAATACAGCATGATTAATCTAAAATTTTAACAAAAAACGCAAGTGGTGTAAATGCCAGATGCGTGTCTGGAGGGTTTAGTGGACGCCGACCTCTTCTTCAATGCCTTCTCGAAGTGTCGCGAATATTTGATAATCAGCAACCAACTTCAAATCGGTTCCCTAACGAAATTGGAAGTATTAAAATTAGTGTTGTTAATTTTCCGGAAAGATAAAATGCGGAAAATGTTTCTTCAACAATACAAATGCAAACATAAATTTGGAATCGAAATTTATCTGAAACTTGTACAAGTTCCAAATAATGCCAAAATAATTCCCATAGGTGAAAAGAGAAAACGTGGGCGACCTCAAAAGGCCCATTAATTCTTTTTTATTTATATTTTATCTGAGGACAAATTTACTTATTTGCGGCTTTTAAAAGTAAATTTGAGCAGTTTTTAATCCGTGGATAAAAACTATTCTTTGGCGGTATAAAAAATCTTATTCTGCGACGGGATTTAATTTTTAGTCTTTAAAATTTCAAGGCCCTTTCCAAGCTTTGCATTCAGTAAAAGAAATACACAAGAAAATTAAACGTTTTTGTTGGCTTGGATTCTATTAATTGATAAAACGTTTCTGAAGTCACTGGTTCACATATATCGCAATTTTTAAACTCTTCTTTGCGAATTTGTACAGATAGAGTAGGGAAAAATACTGTAGAATCTTATCTCTAAGCCTAGGCCAGAATAGTTACATAACCAAATTAGTTGTGAGTATCACAAGCGGTGGAAAGAATAACTTTCAAAAGATCCACCTTCGAACATTCCATATTCGAAGAGAAAACATTAAAACTAACTTTCAAATGTATTTATATAACAAATTAAACCGCCCTGACTATTCACAAACCCGCAAAGAAAGTACGATGGTGAAAGCCAGACGGGGGGGGGGGGTGAAATGAAATTTTTATTTCCCCCCACCTGCCCCCTCAGTTTAATCCATTCCCCCTCAAAGAATGTTCTCTGCACCTTCGTCTTTATTACTTTTTTAAACTTCTATTCGTTGAAATTATCCTTTTCAACCACTTGTCTTTGTCTAAGGGTTAGGTCGTTTTTTATAGGAAACTATTTCTTAATAAAATACAAGTTGTAGAACGGTCTGCTTCAGAAATCAAGGTTTTTTTTGTTGAACACCAAAAGCGCCACTTACGTTAATTTTCGAAATTAGGTAACGGAAAAAATGTGCCCCCTCCCAAAAAGCTACTGTCCCCTTAACGAAATTTTTCTGGCTACGGGCCTGGTGAAAGCACTGAAGCAGACGATTTTCAAAATCGTAACCTCCGATTGGTTTATTTAAAACGTTGAATGACGTAAATCGAAAGTTAGCCCAACCTTCTTTTGACGATGAAGGTACCATAGCTGAATTAAAGGCTTTAAAAGTCGCTCGATGACTTCGGCCTAGGGTGGTTCTTTGGGTATTAGCCTAGCTGATTATTATTATAGCCGCCTACAGATCAAGGGGTCGGACATTCCAAAAAAAAAAACGGGATTTCGATTTCTCTGTGATTTCGCGATTTCGTCAGAGATGTCGCAATTTCGTCAATGTTGTGTATGTGTAGAATTAAATATTCACTTTCATAAAATATAATACTTTAAATTCTCACAACAAAGATATCACGTTAGTCGCGGGCCGTACAGAAACTCCGAGTCCCTCTGCTCACAAACCAAAGAAAAACTAAATGCTAAAGGGGTGGTATAAAGATATGGCGGAAAATTCAAATCCTGACTTATGATTTATGAATTATTTGTAATGGATATTACAATACCTCCCAATTAAATTTACTTGTTATGGGGTTGAGTACGGTACATAACTGTTCATTAAGGTAGATAGCGCGCCGGAATCTTTCGGTGTCGCACTGGTCGTGTTCGGAAAGACGTGGATTCATCAGTCATCCACTGCTCGGATGAATATTCAGCTGTATTGTTTTTCTCAAGGGCCCGGGATGTTCGTGTTGATGCCTCCGTTGTTGCTGGTACGAAATTCAAACGAGTTTGAATCATTAATCTCATAGCTCGCTGTCTGCGTGAGGGAGGAAACATTTCGTCAGCTGGAGTGTGGTGCGGAGAAAAAGGAGGAGCTGACTGCGGCGATTCATCTGCCGTGAGGGTTGGGGTTGTCATCACTGGCGTGGAAAGACGTTGGTGTCTATCGTCCGGTGGTTGCACTGCAGGGGATTTATCGTTTGAGTTGTTAAGCGGTGTGCCATTCCGTGGCCTCAATTGATTTTGATGTCATCTTATTTCACCTCGTGGAGTTTGTACAACGTACATCATGGCACCCTGAAGTCTTGTAATCAAACCATGAAACCAACGATTTCCGGAACCAAAGTTGTAGGCATAGACCAAATCATTTTGTTGGAATTGAGGTTTCATTTCAAATTGGTCATGTGAAGAGGTAGACCCCCGTAGATAATTAGGATTTATCTTTGGGTGACAAAGGTCTATGCGCGCTGTGATTATTCTGCCCAACATTAATTCGGAGGGCGATTTTCCACTTGATGTTGGAGTTCGCCGATGATTGATTAGAATCTTAGCTAATCGCTCTTCCAATGTCCCCTGTTTGTAGGTGTTTAATCCTGTGTTTACAATGTCCAAAGCTTCAAAACGAATATCCGATACCTTAGCTAAATTGTCTTTCACCGTTCTAGCGCCCCGTTCCGCAGCTCCATTGGACGCGGGATGATATGGCGCAGTTGTTAAATGATGGATTCCATTGCTTGTAACATATTCTGAGAATTCTTCGCTACTAAAGAAAGTTCCATTATCGGAAACTAAACGTTATACCGAATCGTGAGATGACTTCCCGTAGGACGCGAATAACGGCATGTGAGGTTTGCGAGGTTGTCACATAAACTTCAAGCCATTTACTATAACTGTCCACAATTATCAACAGGTATCTACCTTCAACAGGACCCGCAAAATCCATGTGGACACGGTCCCATGGTGCTCTCGTAGCCGGCCATGGTTGGAATTTCTTTGACGGTAACGTAGCGTGTTGACAACAAACTTCACATTTACGTGAAACTTCTTCGATATCACGATCTATAGCCGGCCACCAAATCCGTGATCTGGCTACAGATTTCATTTTCACGACTCCTTGATGTGATGAGTGTAATAAGTCTTGTTGTTTCGATTTGGGAATTACGGCTCTATTGCCCATGATAATTATGCTGTTGAAGTTTGATAAATCAGTTCTGCGTCGGTAGAATGCTTGTAGTTCGGGTTGAATTGTAGTTGGCCATCCGTTCAACATATAGGTCTGTAATGTTTGAAGTGTGGGATCTTCTTTTGTAGCTTTTCCCAATTGTTGGGGAGTGAGAGGTCCTGCTGCTGCTATCGCGCGAGTGAGATACACGTACTCTGCTGGACTGGGAATCGTTGTTTTTGAAATTGGCAAAGGGGAACGGCTGAGGGCATCAGCGTTAGCGTTTGCGTTACCCTTTCTAAACTTGATGGCGTATGAATATGCTGCCAATATGAGTGACCAGCGTTGTATTCTAGCTGCAGCAAGGGGTGGTACTGGTTTATTAAAAGCCAAGAGTGACACCAATGGGTGGTGATCCGTATAAAGTGTGAAGTGTTCACCATACAAATAGTCTTTTAAACGTTTGACACCGAAAATCAAAGCCAACCCCTCCTTTTCAAGTTGGGAATAATTTATCTCAGCTTGAGCCAAACTTCTTAAAAGCTATAGGCCGGTCCTGTCCATCCACAATGTGCGAAATTACTGCTGCAACGCCAACTGGGGACGCATCACAAGCCAGCGTGATTTCTTAATTTTCGTCAAAATGAACCAACAAGTTTGATGTTTGCAAGGTGTTCTTTACTTCTTGAAATGCTTCTTGTTGCGGTGTTCCCCAGGTCCATGGTGTGTCACGTTGCAATAAAGTGTAGAGTGGTGCCAGTCGAGTTGAGTTATTGGGAAGGAATCGTGCGTAGTAATTCACAATACCCAAGAAAGATCGTAAGGTTTCCACATTCGTGGGAGCGGGCGCATCCATAATCGCTGTCATCTTAACTTCTTGGGGGTGTATACCATGCTCATCCAGTTTATGCCCCAAAAACTCGATCTCGGTCTGGAGAATTTTGCATTTCTGGCGATTGAGTTTTAATCCATGTTCCTGGTATTTTTTGCAAAACTTGGTCCAAAATTTGTAAATGCTCAGTTTTAGTGCGGCCCCCAATCAGGGTATCATCCTGAAAAGGTGTAACCCGTTTGATATCCGCAAGTACCATTTCCATTACTCGTTGGAAAATTGCCGAGGACGATGCTATCCCTTTTGGTAGACGTTTGAATCGGAATAGTCCCAATGTAGTGGTGATAACCGTGACACGTTGGGATTCTTCATCAATTTCGATTTGGCTATATGCATCACGTAAGTCCAATCGGCTGAAAAACTTGCATCCAGCAAGTCGGGCAAAAATATCTTCGCACTTTGGTAGTGGATATTTGTCAATATTCAACTGAGGATTTACTGTGGCTTTGTAATCCCCACATGTTCGTATACCTCCGTCTGGTTTCTGGAGACTGACTATTGGAGAAGCGTACTCTGAAAAATTTACTCTCTCGAGAATTCCCTCTTTTTCCATTCTGCGAAGTTCGTCTTCTACAGCTTCTTTGCGTGCGTAGGGAACAGATCGAGCTCCACAGTATTTAGGGATCGCTCCATCTTTCATGTATAAATGGGCCTTTAGACCCTTCAATTTTCCAATGCCTGGACTAAAAATCTGGGAATGCTTATCCAAAATTTTATTAAGATCGGAATCCTCAGTTAGTAAGTGTTCCTTGGGAGATGTGTGATGCCTTGTAGTCTGTTGTGTTATGGTGTTTATTTAAGGTATCCGTTGACTAATTTCAGGCAAAATCTTGAGCTCTGAGTACAACCATCTTCGTCCACAGAAGTTAGGTTTATTTCCACTAACTATAATAATGGGTAACTCAGCTTCGCTGTTTCTATATTTAACATGCATTTTGGCTTTTCCCAATACATTGATTACTGTTTCTGTGTATGATTGAAGTTGCCTATCAAAAGGCTGTATTTCCGTTTCTTGTCCTACGATTTGTAAATCCTTTTCATTTACCATGGTGTATCCAGACCCACTATCAATCTCAAAGTTCAAAAAGTGTCCATTCACTTCCAAACTTACAATTTCTTGAGGTGGTACGTATTCGTCATCCATATATATTTGGTTGATACTGTCAGCATGATTGGCATCTGTCTGTGTTATATAGTAAATATCAGGGTCGTATTCCTCGAAATAGCTCATAACTGCCTTCAGGTTCGTGAACTACTGCAATTTGATGGGTGTTTTTCTTATTTGCTCCCTTGTAATCTTTGTTATCCTGAGTATTATTCTTGTGCGAAGGATTAAGACATGCCTTGGCTAAGTGACCAATACGATCACACTTGTGACATTTTGCGTCAGCAAATGGACATGCATGAGATTTGTGATCACTCCTCTTGCATCGTAGACACTTCGTATAATCGGGTTGAGGTTTCAAATCTTGCGGGCTACTTTTGCTCTTAGCCGGAGGTGGTTTTCGATTAGCTGGGACGTGGGCCTGTTGACCTTCCCTGCCAGATTTAGTACAAGTGTTGTGGAACTGTTGTTTTGGTTTTATACGATTAATCTGTGAGGCGGTTGTCATGTCCTCTGATTTCATTTCCCCTTGACTTCGTCTAGCATTTTCAATAGCCAATAAAATGTTGGTTGCCTTTTTCAGAGTGATAACTTTATTTTCAGCTTCTTCCGCTATTAGCTTTTGTTGCATAACATCATCTCTGATACCATAGATGATCTTGTCGACGATCATCTCATCAGGCTTATCAAATGCACAATCTTGTACCAACATTTGTAAATCCGCGATGTAATCCTCAATGCCCTCCTCTGGCTTGCGATTTCGTCTGTGAAAACGCAGGCGTGCAATACATCGCAGAGGTTTCGGACTGAAGTATTGTTTCAGTAATGCTACCTAGGAGCAACAAACACAAGGAGAACGCAGCTAGCCTTTAAACACACTAACGAAGGGTTGTGTACGAATTTCATTGGACGAGCGTCACGAGCCTTTACGCTGAACGTTTTACAATTTCCGAATTTTCCCCTTCCGACAGCAGCAGGCGCTAAAGCGTCTAGCCAATGAAAAACGTACACAAGAAAATCCACGACTTTTGACGGGTTGCTTTCTCCTTGTGTGGGGTGTTGTGTTTGTTGCTCCTAGATGCTACTAACTCAGCATAGTCTTTAGAGGCCAAATTAGCAGGACGTGCACGGTTAGTGAGCATAACATATGCTTCTGGGCTGAGAACTGTTTGAAGCACTGCCTTCATGACACCCGGATCAGTAATGTTGTTCGCTGTGAAATAAGCATTTAGTCTCTCCGAATATATGTCCCACGATTCCTTCTTGCTGTCAAAAACATTCAGGTGTTCTATTATACCAGCAATTATTTGCTTGAATAGCCAATGCTGAGGTTGTGAAGTGTGGAATACTTGATATATTGAGCAACTTTTGTATCTTGTAGTTGTGTAGACAATGGGTGTGACAAGGCCTACTGAACTCGACGTTTGTTTGAACGGGATATCTTCTTTTAAAGTTGTCTTGTTCTGTCCAATCTTTAGAAGTGTTGGGATCGCCATTTTTGTTGTGTATGTGTAGAATTAAATATTAACTTTCATAAAATATAATACTTTAAATTCTCACAACAAAGATATCACGTCAGTCGCGGGCCGTACAGAAACTCCGAGTCCCTCTGCTCACAAACCAAAGTAAAACTAAATGCTAAAGGGGTGGTATAAAGATAAGGCGGAAAATTCAAATCCTGACTTATGATTTATGAATTATTTGTAATGGATATTACAGTCAAAGATTTTGGGATTTCGTCAGAGATTTTGAAATTTGGTCAGGGATTTCGGGATTTCAACGGAGATTTCTTGAGAAGTGTACTGGATTTTGTACCCCTTACCGCAGTATCTTCTCGGATGGCATTCTTTTGCGGCATTAGGGCTTTTCGAATAGGTTCTTTTGCTTTATAATTTTCTACGAAAACTTATTAATATTTAAGTTAAATACCGTTAGTTAATGAACAGTCTATCAGTCAAGTTGACGAATTTATTTGGTAAAAAGGAAGTCAATGCACATGCGTAAACCGATATTTTAATTATGTAATGTTGGGCAAAATTTATTATTTTTTATTATTTTACGAAGGCTGAAACTGAAACTCCTTTAACCCATATAGCCTCATCATCTAAATTATTTATCCAGAACGATGATGGTGAAGAACCACCCAGCCGAACTCAGGAAGAAGAAAATCCAAAGCCATTACATAATAGCATTGGCCGTGGCGTACCTAAATGTGGAACTATTGCCGATTTCTTAAAGCGGACTAGTGAAGATTCCTCACGTACCAGTTCATTTTATATCGTTTTGGATTAAGATAGATAATTACTCTTAATAAACACAATTCTGAAACAAACTCTCGATTGTTTTTCTTAACTACACGATTTTTTTTAAATAGAGCTATACCCAAGGCACCACCTTCGACCTATTAAACTTGGTTTGGCTTGATTATTATAAACAAGGCTAAAAGGCCACCTACAATATACACAATGTGTCTATTGTAGGTGGCCTTCTTGCCGAAAATTCGGAAATATTTCCCACAGCTCATATGGGGAAGTGAAGAGAGATAATATTTTATTGAAAAACCAATTTTTCAAGCCTATTTCCTAAACCCAAATGATTCGGTTTAACAATATTTTTATTCAGTGTTTAAGCTGATGGTTACCATAATAAAACGGTTGCTAATATCAGTACGATATGATTTGTATTATCAAATGTAGAATTTATACATTTTTAATGTACATGCATACTGAAAAGCTATCATTAACTAACTTGTGAGAGGAACCCATAGCTCTATTTGGAATGCTTATCGCGGCAGATTTTCGTCTCGATGTGGCTGACGGTTTTTATGACGTCACTATGTTAACTTAACAAACAACAACGTGAGAGGAAAGCGCGCGCATAGGTGATTTTTTCTCTCGTAGGCGGGGCCAAAGCCGTCAGAGTGATCTTACCATACGCGATACGGCAGGATAAGTATTCCAAGTAGAGGTCTGGATTCCTGTGGAGGCTAATAGTGTCTGTCCCAATCACGGACATTCTTTTGACCATAGAAAAACACCTTCCTACGCGTTGTAACCCGGCCACCTAAATTGAAGGCATTAAAAGTGGTTAAATGACTTGGGCTTAAGCTGGTGTCTTGGGTATTAGCCTAGCCCAGCTAATTAATTAAAAAAAAATTATAGGAAAAATAGGAAACAAAAATGAAGATTTTATATGAGATTTTTAGACAATTACAGGAAAATATAGGACAAATTCCATTGAAATAACGGGAAAATATAGGTTTCAAGTACTTAGAAAGTGAAAAGCCGTGGATTTATGGTGGAATTTCGATTATTTGTAACTTTGTAGAATTTGAAATCAAAAGATTAATTGCAACAGTTGAAGCCCGATAAATTACACAAGTATAGAAAGTTAATCAAAACTGACCTTAAAGGATGAAACGTCCACTCGAGGGTGTAATCGCTTTAGTAATCAGATTTACAAATTCACTTACGCAAATCAATGGAAATCACGATAATATTTAGAAAAATCGCCTTTTAATATAATTTAGTACTTAATTTAAATTAAATCTAAATTGACTCTTTAAAATTGAACCTAAATCGTTATAAGGAAAAGGGGCAACAAATTCCTAGAACAGACAACGACGAAGCGCACCGAACAGCTCTACACATACACTCTCCCTCTATATCCTGTCAGTCGGTGTCCCAATATCGAAGCGGCGCTTTACCTTTGACAATAGTGTCAACCGAAACTGAACTTCGAAAATTGTTCCTTAATTAGAGATAATTTTATAATCAGAAACTAATCAACTTAAACAATGCATTTAATTGTGCCACGAGCTTTTCTATCTAGCGTAAGTCCTTAAGTAAGCTCCATAAGTGCATCTCTTACTCGAAATAGTTACTGAAATCTCTGTGGGAAGTGACGTAATAACCAAAAGGATAAATTCCAGCGAGAACAACATGCCAAGGTTGCCACAACATTTTTAGATTCAAATTCCCTGACCATTTATGGAGATTTTTTTTCTGACCATTTAAGGCAAAAAAATTAAAATGTTTGATTTTATATTCCCTCGTTTAAATAATTACAAGTTTTCAATGAACTAACAAAATGAATTAGACCCAGAACTGTCGTAAAATTTAAATAAAATATGTTTCGAGATAACATTGTATCCCTTGAATTTTTATAAATTCTCAAAATTATCTGAACTTTCCCGGATATTTCATAAGTAATTTCAAAAACCCTGACTTTTCCCTGACCCGTGTCCAAATTCAATTATTTCAACACTTGAATACCAAATAGGTAATACTTGATCAAATTCCAACATGAAAAATTAAACTTTATTCCGATTTGATCCAAATTATTGAATTGAAACGGATGGGTCTTCTTTCAAACTGCATTAAAAAACGAGCAATTATTCCCAAACCTCAAATACCAGCGGTCCATTAGGAAGAACAATTTGATTTATAATAACCAGCGTCACGAGTCCTCCTTTAGCCACCTCGAAAAATATTATAAATTTCGCGAAAAATTCAAAATTTAATTTATTTACAATTTTTAGCACCGTGATAAGAATGCAACGGTAAATTTGTCATCAAGCGATATTAAATGCTTAAAAATAATACGTGTCCGTTAAGCCGTATAAAAGATATGTTCAAGTTTTCAATGAATTATTCCTCCAGTTGAACACTACGAGCGTAAGTTATCTTTTCCGTTCTTATTGTCCTAGTTATTCAAGAAAGCATAAGCAACATAATATTATGTTACTTATGAAGTTGTTTCTAAGCAAATAACTGATTTCCAGTGTTAACACAAGCTTCAACAACATGATTCCACTGCCCGTCATAGCGCTGACCCTCTGTCTTATGGCAAAACCTAGTAAACGCCAGTTTTGAAAATTTAGAGTTCGTTTTAAGTATAAATGCGATTTGTACACCTACTGAAAAAAATCCAACCCCACAAAATAAATCTTCGAAGAGAGTTACCAGTAAAAAGTCACGTCACTCAAAATCCAAAATAAATGACGTTTACTTAGCTTTGCCAAAAGACTGCCGATCTCTAGATTCATTGCTGATCTAATAATTAGACTTCCTAAATGGTGGCTTAGAACCCAATCTAGAGTTAGCGCTATAATAATATTAAAAACGATTACGAACTATGAGAGGAATTGGTGGTAGGTGGAATCTTCAGTATATTTTCAACCAAATCATCCACTTGCTCAGTCTGCTCTTGCTAGAATGGCTATGAGAGCTTTAAATGGCTACTGCGAAGGTCATTGATGGACCAAATCGGTTTGAAAAGGGCGATGCTAAATAAATGTGATGAAACAGCTCTTTTCACCAGGTGAAACATTCGGGAAAGTTGAAAAGCCAGCATGAAGTTAATTATAATCAGCCTGCTACTGGCCTCGCTGACGACTTCCACTTTAGCAGAAAAGATATTTCCCAGGCAATATTGGGGTAAGTGTGGCGACTAAAATTCTTTCGGGGTTATTGGTCTGGCTTCCACAGACGTTTCAGACTTAAGACCTATTGCAGGGTTGCCTGACCGTCTGCGGAGATTTTCCCGAGACTAATTTTGTTAAAAAAATTCCTTATTTAACTCGGAAAGGTTTCCTATTTGCAACCGAAATTAAACTGCCTGACTTTTAGATTTTTACTCAAATTCCCTGACATCTCGAGGTTTTCAATATACTTTGACAATCATGTATTTACGCGAGCTACGATTTTAAAAGCTCTGCTTTGTTGGTAGTTGAAAGACTTTAATTCGCGAAACGTAGAATTTTCGGTCACACGCTCGAGAAAAATTTGTCGAGATTTCGTGTAATACTTGTTAAGAAAACGACGGCTTTAGTTCAAAACGTGTCCAACATGTAAAATATTCGAACGGAGCAACTTGCTTCGGGACCAGTACTGGTCAATATGACCACAATACCCCCTACTTAAAAAAATAATTTACTGGTCATGACCTCTCTTTTCTGCCCCACTTATCTCCCCCCTTTTATTTTACCTTTGAAAGTGAATTGTTAATAGCGATTAGGAACCATGATGAGTTTTATTTATCACAAACCAAAGAGCTTTGATATTTATTACATTTCTTAAGGAACTTTTAAAAATATTTCATTATATTCTTGTTCTTCGAATAAAAACTTTTCCGTATTTACAGTTTTACATCACCTTCTAGTCCTTCAAATAAAAACTTATCCGTATTTACAGTATTACATCATTTTCTAGTCCTTCGAATAAAAACAGTTTTACTCCTTTCTGACTTTCTTTTTGTTTCTAAAATCCATAAAGAAATTGCAGGATAGGCATAAATGTCTTCTCTGCTTATGTTTCTTAAACATTTTCTTAATGGTTGATCTAGATGTTTCGCAGTTAGCTCGACGAATCTGACTGATTGTAGCTGCAGAAGAACGTCGAATTGCATTACTGCCAGATGCCAGGAAATACGTTCGATTTAGGAGTAGAAATAAGTCAAAATCCGCAATTTCATTGGCTGTGAGAAGATGAGAGTGCAACGCTTTATCATTTTCTCTTTTCAGTATATAATTATATTTTAAATTAAAAATAAACTGGCCATTATGACCAGTGAGCCCCCCAGATTCCATTTAATTTACTGGTCATAGCCCAAAATAAACTGGTCTTTGACCGACGCCACCGCCTTATTTCCAACACTGTTCGGGACTCGTGTTCACCAACAAAGTTTTGCAGAAATGTTTATTCGTGTGAATAAGCCTTATAATAAAAAAGCTTTTAGTAGCAACGATATGGCCATGGCCAAGACCATATTATTAGCCCATCACCATTCGTTTTCCAGGGCAACAAATTATTTTTAGATGTGGCGAGGTTGGTGTGGCCTTATTGCTAAAAGATCCTATACAAGGTGAAATTGCGGTGTATATTACGAAAAACGTTTTACAATGCTTAATGTCAAAGACGAAACAAGCATCACGAAAACCTTAAGCCTTGGCTGCACCTCTCAATATATATTTTATCGGGCGCCAAGAGAGAGTTGGCACTCTTTTGGATCTTATGTCGCTTTTGCTAATACGCCGCCTTTTCATGTTTTGCGGAGTCCCATTCGGACTTACGCCAACGGCAGCGCCCAAAATAACACCCTCATTTCCGGTAATAACTACGGGGGAAAAGGATAAAAACATGAAATTCGTCGAATTGGAATCCTTCTTTCTACTCCCTCTAACATATTCCGTTATT
This sequence comes from Leiobunum rupestre, assembly GCF_980474605.1. Taxonomy (NCBI): domain Eukaryota; kingdom Metazoa; phylum Arthropoda; class Arachnida; order Opiliones; family Sclerosomatidae; genus Leiobunum; species Leiobunum rupestre. The sequence goes on along the minus strand of NC_143385.1, from coordinate 59,722,985 downwards.
TTTTGTTCTAGGTTGCATAGGGGAGCATCCCGGCTATTGCGGCGCTTACTGTCATTGCAGCGTGTACTACCGCAACTGCCAATGTGACGATGAACAGTACAAGAAGGACATGGAAGCCAAGAAAAGGTCAAAAGGCCACGAAGAAGATCTCTATTTTTAATTTTAATTTCAAAACGACTTGTCATATAATTTAAATAAAGCAATATTAGAGCACTAATTCGTGTCTTTTTCAATTATTCGAGTTACTTATTTTCGGTGCACTTAGAATTCATCTCCACCAATTTCGAGAATCAAATTTGAATCCAAATATCTGCGAAATTAAACTTGATCTGGATTTGATCAAAATTATTTAATACAAACGGATGTGTCTGGTTTTTAATGGCATTCACCATTTTGGACATTGGATTTCGTCCCAAATCTCGAATAAATCTACAAATAAGAATAATATAATTTACAATAGCCAACACGAAAGTGACAATACGATTATCGAATTTGCGAATATTCGATCAAAATAAATTAATTAACCGCCAAAATTTCAATTAATCATTAAAAGTAGTATTATTTGTTTTATACGAATAAATTATACGAATAAACAACGATTTAACATGCAAAATTAATACTTTTTTTCGAATACTTCTGAATAATTCTCGGATAAATATAAACAATCGTATAATTTCTTATTCAAACGCCGACCTCTATGGCGAACGCTCCTTTAATTGTGATAAGAAACAAATAACGAAATACGCTCTAAGCCCATTTATCGCCAAAATTGCACGTATTTCGTTATTTGTTTCGTATTACAATTAGCGTTCGCCATCATTTAACCTTGGATTAAAAATATCATATTATTAATCCAAGATTTAACGATAGTAATCGGGTTTTTCCGTTTCAAAATACGCGGTAGATTAAACCGAGGTTTAAGACTGGGCAAGATTCACCACCTTCAAATTTTCGTCTACTTTAAAGAGTAATTCTGAACGAACCAATGGATGAAAAGTTATGAAACTAGCTTTTAAATAAACTTTGAAACTTGTTTCAAGTCATATTTATAATTCACTGATGACCAAATTCGCGAAAAGTATTAATATCGTTCCGAATTACAACCTACTTTCTAATTCAAAAATCTCATTTTGCTTTCTAATACGCGCGTTGACAAAGCAAACTTTACCTAGACGAGCAGATGTTCGATTATCTACATGGCGCGTTTAAAAATATTATTTTTGGATGTTATAAAACGATAAACGGCTTTTCAAGACGATTTAATATTACAATTAAGTTCATATAAACGGGAAAAATTGTCAGTGGAATATTTCTTATATCATTTGGTAGGTTAATTAACGTTTAATTATCGCCAACTTTACATTAATTTCAATGCGGGCGGGAAAAAACTTTTAACCAAGTTACGCGTGATCTCGCCACGAGAGGCGCTGCGTGTCATTTTCGTTTGAAACCGACAAAGCCTATAGCACCGAATAGAGAAACTAAGCCTAAATATTACAATTTCAAAACGAGTTGCGTAGCAACGGAAAGCCGAATAGGGGGAGAGTGGTGGTTTCAATATTAAATGTTTTTCGAAATCAAGCTATAATTTCTGTACAATCACACCATAAGTAACGTAATTTCAATAAGTATGACACCTAATGAAAAAATCAGTCGTTGCGTGTTTCGAAATGAAATACCCAGCGCTGCGCGGTCCCTTTGACCAGCCCTCGTCTTTCTCGCAACGCTCTTATAGCACTTCTGCCTCGTTGGCATTGCCAACTTTTTTCGCTCGTCCTACTTTCAAGCCACTACGCGCGCGTTGCAGGAACGTATAGACTGGCTGGTCACAGGAACCGCGCCGCACCCGGAAGTCGTCAGGTCGAATCTCGTGACGTTAAGCGGCCAGAAACTGACTGCAGCGAAATCAAGTTTGTCCGAAATGAACTAAAATATGACCCCTTATTGGCAATGGAAACCACGGTGGCGCTCATAGCGGTGGTGGAAGAAACTACTCGAAGGGAAGCTGGACTTAGCAGATGCTTCACGTATTTGGGCTCCTTATAGCATAGGTTGGCAAGACTTTTGGTCTCCAGTCTCCAGTCCTCCAACCTCCACTGGAAGATTTGGTCTCTGGTCTCCAGACCTCTACCATAAAGTTTGGTCTCCGGTCTCCATTCTTCACTGCAAGATCTGGTATCACTATAAGTTATAGTGATAGGCGCCGCAGCGTCACCTAGTCCCGTTTCCGTCGCGAACAAATGCGTGCTTTTGGAGCTAAGCCAATGAGTCCCTCTATTGTATGCCTTGGTCCATGGTCGAGTGAATAGCTTATTTACTTTATTTTGGAACACGCAGTAGCTCAATTAAAAATTAAAGGCAATTAAAGACAGTCTGACAGCGTCAGCAAAACCTAAATTGAAATTAAACAACTTAACAGAGATATACTATTAGTTTTTCTGATCATAGTTTACGTTACCGTGATCAACCTTGAAAGGGTTTCAAGGTTATTCACGCAAGATATCGTTTGAAGTACTAAAGTGAATAAAAACCCGCCTCTTAGACTTGATCTTCGTTCTTGACTATTGGCAGTTTATTTGGTTAAAAGGCGTTCGTCATTTCGTGAAAGCATATTCCTGGATTTATTTTTTATCATGCAGGCTAACATTTCGAAAAATTTCTCAGATATCTTCCATATCGAACAAACATAAGCTTCCACATTCCATCTTGTTAAAATATCAAATTATTAAAGGGGAACGGCCAAGCTTTTCCAAATATTGCCTTATTTCCGTATCAAAAGATCAACATCATTACAGGGGTTTTTCATCATTTGTCCTGGTCGAGCCGTCGACCTGTATACAAATTTAGGAATCACTTCCTAAAAGACGTACTTAAACAAGTATACACTCGTATACTTGTACCACCTACTCACGAATCGCTCGTGAGTTCGTCAAAGTTCACAACGATATAACGCATTACGCGTTCAAGATCGTTGATCGTTTCGTTATCCAGATTTGCAAGAAAGTCAGCCCTTTCATTCCCTGCACACCCAGTGTGAGACTTTATCCAAGTTACACCTTACGGATTTTATGGCATAAGCAATGACTATTTTTATGATTGCTTATTGCGTTATTAGCAAAAAGACAATCCGTAAAAACTGTTGCACCATCACCTGGATGTTGACCATGCGTCCATAACCAGCAAATACTCTCATGTATTGCTAAGAGAAAATGCATCCACCTTACCATTAACGCGAATCGCCTCGTTATACACTTCCACACCATCCCTGTACACAGCAAATGCCACCCCGGCACCTTTACTGGACAATGAACCGTCAGTAAACACCTCTACCCCATTGCCATTGGGTAGTTGTTCTTTGATGTTTATAATGCCGGTCCTCCCACGGGTCGCCTGGGTAGAGGTAGTTACCACCCCGTAACTCCACCTCACAGTGCTTGCTGTCTTCTCTGAAGGAGAAGGACCTGAAAACAGCAGCTTCCTGACTTACCACCAGATCTAACGGTTGTACACCAGCAAGGACCCTCAGCGCATCGCTCGAGACAGTCCGGTATGCACAATCTATACGAAGGGCAGCAATTCTCTGTATTGAGCTCAACTTTCTCACCATTACACTGTTCTGCGTACTCTTCCACCAAGCACCGCAAGCGTAAGCAACTATTTTGACCATACAGCCATTGTAGATAGTTCTTAACGCCTTAAGCCCGCCGCACTCTGGAAAAAAATTTCTTCAAGTTGACGCTGGCGCAGGATATCAATTTTTTTCAAAACACGATTTTGTTGTCAGCGCGGAAAAACGCTGGCGCTGACGTTGGCTTCATTTTCGGGGAATCGCCCACTAGCAGGTCGCTACTATAGAAAACAGGAACACCATCGGATCTTGATCGGATGCGCGCGCAGTCGTTTGTTTTGATATCAGTCGTGTTTGTCGCGCGGGCATAAATATCGTTTCGTATAGTTATTTTGATTTCATTTATCATTATTATCTTTAAATATTATAATAATTTTGTGATATTTTAGAATTGAATGTGAGTTTATATGAAAAAAACCCCCGGGTTATTAAAGGGTGAAATATATTTTACGAAAATTTTTTAGGCCTTTGTAATGGAAATAAATAAATTTTTCATTCCAATATAAACTATCACAGACTCACAGTCATTTTCTTCGTTCATTGCATTTTCACGCTCTCATTATTTTCAAAAATAATTGACATTATGTCGTCTGCCACAATATAAGCCGGCTGATAATAATTAAATTCAACAAAAAGAAAACATATCCACGTGTTTCGTGGCGTGGTGCAATCTCTCTTTTTGGCGGAAAAATCTAGTGTACCCCTTTCCCCGTATGCTTAATGGATAAAAAGAGTAGGAATGTAGTGACGTCAGAGACTGAAGCTGAGAGGAGCGTCAAAATGTTCAGGCAAGTTGAAGTCGGTACGAACAGCAGGTCGCCAGCATCAGCGCGAGTTTAGGCTATTGTAATGTGCGATATATTGTCGCCGATACGAACAACGTTGGCGGCAACCGTCCAAGGTGCCTCACTCAACCTTTGCAAAACAAGCAATGATTTGCACAAGCTTTGTCACCCGGACACTAACTTCCTCGAGGTGAGGAAGGAAGGTAGGTTTGTTGTCGATGGTGACACCAACAACTTTCAACTTGTCAACGTTAGCAATGTTGACGACTCCCATTTTATAGATTGGGAGTCTCATCATGACGCTTTTTGCGGCGAAGGTGATTGCTGCCGACTTTTTTATGGAAAATCTCAGCTTATAGACTTGGCTCAATTTATCCAAAATCACCTTACCCGTGGTTTCGAGAGCACACCTGGACGTGCCCCAAAATAATGACTGCAAGTCATCCGCGAAAGCCTGGATTTGAGAATCCTCTGGGTACTCAATCCTCAGTGCGCTATCCATTACCACATTGAATAGCAGAGGGAGCTGCCACCGAAACCTCCGCCCAGGGAGCCGCCGGAACCTCCGCCCAGGGAGCCACCGTCAAAACCTCCGCCCAGGGGGCCACCGCCGGAACCTCCGCCTAGGGAGCCACCGTCAAAACCTCCGCCCAGGGGGCCACCGCCAAAACCTGCGCCCAAGGATCCGCCGGAACCTGCGCCCAGGGAGCCACCGTGAAAACCTCCGCCCAGGGAGCCACCGCCAAAACCTTCGCCCAAGGATCCGCCAAAACCTCCGCCCAAGGATCCGCCGGAACCTCCGCCCAGGGAGCCACCGAAACCTCCGCCCAGGGAGCTGCCACCGAAACCTCCGCCCAGGGAGCCGCCGGAACCTCCGCCCAGGGAGCCACCGTCAAAACCTCCGCCCAGGGAGCCACCGCCAAAACCTCCGCCCAGGGAGCCGCCGGAATGTCCCATCAAACGCTTTCTAACTCGGTATCACTTCCCAAAAAACGTTCTAACGAAGGCTTGCCACCTGCCCAAACGAAAAAACATAAACCCGTTTTGGATCAGAAAAGACAATTGGAGCATGCAGCTGACGATCCAATGGATAATTTAGAACATCAAAAATTTCTACAGTTCTTGAATAGCCAAAATGATCTTGGTATTTAGGAACACATGGAAAAGTGGGAAGAAGAACATCTACCACCCAACGACGGAAACCCAGGACCCGAAGTTGAACTTGGAGCCGACGGGGATCAGCAAAACATCAATCTTCAACCTCTTGACCAACTTGAACAAATCTACGCTCTCGATGGTGCGGTTGTCGCAGTACGGTTCACACCCAGTCATGTGGAAACAGACCCTGATCTGTTTTTAAACAAACATAGGCAACTAATTTTAAATTATCTTGTAAGTAAATTGCAAGAAAAAAAAGGTATTAAGTGGTATTTAACGGTCCGTGCTAGGTATACGCGTCCGCTCGCGAATGAAAACGGTATAGCGGAAGTGTTTCTATATTTTCGAGGCTATACTCATTCTACGTTAAGCGCGGATGTGTTAGACACGCAAATAAGCGAAAGTATTTTGAAAATCACCCAATCAATGGCCGAGTACGAGAACCAGGGCTCTGGCTGGATCCTAGATCGTATTATATTTTTTCAAATTAACGTCATTGCTTATTTACCTTTGTAAGGTGGGATCTATATTAAACTTCCACAGAAACTAGCTGCCAAAAAAGCTGTATTGAACGTTGATAATGGTAATGACCATAAATGTTTTATTTGGTCCATACTCGCAAAGCTTCACCCGAAACCTAACAGCGGGTAGATCATTACAGGCACTACGAAACTGAACTTGATATGTGTGGAATAGTTTTTCCATTTAAATTAGACTCTGCTAAACTACATAATTTTGAGCGTGTTAACAAGTTATCGGTTAACATTTTTGCACACGAGAAAGATATTTTCCCCTTATACGTGAGTAAAAATGAAGTTTGTGAATCGCGACAAGTAGACCTCCTTCTAATTACCGAGGGGCAGAAGAATCATTTTTCTCTGATTAAAAGCTTAAGTCGACTCTTGAGTGACAAGACTAAGAACTGCAGAACCACCTGGTATTGTAGGTATTGCCTTCATAGACATAGTGGAGAGGATGCGGAAGAAAACCACCGCGCCCACATCGTGGAATGTGCCAAACACGGTCCCCAAAAAATATCGATGCCAGAAAAGGAACCCATTTTGCGGTTCAAAAAATATGGGTGGTGTCAAAAAGTGAGTTTAAATATTTTTCCTATATTTCATTAATTGGTCTCATATTTCCATGTTTTTAACCTACAGGTTACATATGTAATTTTTGCCGACTTCGAGTCTCTATTAACCAAAATATCAACCTGCATGCCGGATGAAACCCTTTCCTCCACAACCGCTTTATCGAACCACATATCCGGTGGTTTTAGTTTCGTGGTAGTTGGCCCAGATGGTATAAATAAATATACCATAATTTTTGCAGTTGACTTTTCTAACAGTCTTTTCTACAACAGGGAAATCTTAAAAACCGGTTACGTACAGAGGAAAAAATGTAGCACAAACGTTTCTGCCATTTCTGCAAATGGAGGAAAAATTCATATGGCAGAAGATCAAGCAGAACACACCTATGAGTTTATCCGCATCTGAAGAGGAAGAATTCCAATCAGCGCTTTCATGTTACGTCTGTCTAGCCCCATTTTCAGAAACCGATTTTAAAGTGCGTGATCATGATCACTATAGTGGAAGGTTTCGAGGCCCTTGTCATAACAGCTGCAATTTGAAGATGAAGCCGCCTAGCCATATTCCCGTTTTTCTACATAACCTTTCAAAATACGATGCACACCTGATCATGCAAAGTATTGGTCTTATCAAGGACAAGGAGATTGGATGTGTTCCTTCAAATACCGAGAACTATATATCGTTCTCTTTGGGAAAGTTGCGTTTCCTAGACTCTCTTCGTTTCTTACCGGCATCCCTGGATACATTGGTCGGGAATTTAGCTAAGGGAGGTGTGGAAAACTTTCCAATTTTGAGTTCCAACTATACGCCGGAGGAAGTTACTCTTCTGCTAAGAAAGGGTGTGTACCCGTATGAGTTTATGGATTCCGAAGAAAAGTTCGAGATGAAGAAACTACCGTGCAAAGAAGAGTTCTACAGCGCTCTGACTGGGGACCACATAAGCGATGCTGACTATGAACATGCCCAGAAGATATGGCGAATCTTCAAAATTCAGAATCTCGGTAAATATTTAACTACACTCCCACCCTAAGTCTATATATAATTTATATTTTACAATACACAGGTGAATTTCATGACCTCTACGTGACTGTAGATGCGCTACAATTGGCGGATGTCTTTGAGAAATTCAGATCGACGTGTATGACTTCCTACAACTTAGATAGCGCTCACGCGTATACAGGCCCGGGATTCGCATGGGAAAGCGCACTTTTCATGAGCAAAGTGGAGTTGGACCTGCTTCTATGTCCCGATATGCATCTCATGATTGAGCGTGGGATACGGGGTGGGGTATAAGTTATTAGCCACCGGTTCGCTAAGGCTAACAATCAATACCTCCCAGAGAGTTTTGATCCGGAAAAACCCAGCACCTTCATTACATACCTAGGTAAGATTTTAATGAAAATTGTGGTTTTTTAAAGTACTAATACTCATTTTCCTTAAGACTGTAATAATCTATACGGTACTGTGATGAACGACGCTATGCCTATGCGGAACTTTCAATGGAGTAATTCAACACCTATAGAAAGGATCTTGAACCATCCCGACAGCGACCAAATTGGATATATCCTAGAAGTAGACCTGGAATATCCAGACATTTTGCACGATGAACATAGTGATTATCCGCTGGCGCCAGAGAAACGTCCAATTAAAACCACTGAGTTATCCAACTACTCTAAATCGTTACTCAACCATTTGAACATACCGCTAAAGAACAGTATCCCAAGCTAGTACCCTGTCTCAATAGGAAAGAGAAGTACGTTATCCATTATCGGAACCTTAAGTACTATGTGGAAAAGGGCATGAAAATCGTTCAAGTTCACCGCATTATATCGTTCGAGCAAGGCACCTGGTTGAGCAAATACATTAATTTCAACACCGAGAAGCGCAAGTTAGCTGCCAATGCCTTCGAATAAGATTTCTTCAAACTCATGAATAACGCTGTATTTGGTAATTAATAATTAAAATAAGATTTAATTTTAAATTTTATATATATATTTATATCTTTCAAGAAAAACAATGGAAAATCTCTGCAACCGCATTGATTTTCATTTGGTACAAACTCCGGAAAAGGCAACGAAAAAGGCAAGCTCTCCAGCCTTCGAAAGATTTACCATCTTTCATATCGACCTCGTGGGGATCCATATGATGAAAAAAAAGCTCATCTTGGACCGTCCGATTTATACTGGATTTACGATTCTTGAACTTTCCAAACTCCTCATGTACCGTTTCCACTACGATGTAGTAAGGACGCGGTACAGTGACAAAGCAAAACTTCTTTTCACAGATACTGGTAAATATATATTTAAATACAATTAATATCTCTACAACATACTCACCTAAGTTTCTTATTCATAGACAGTTTAACGTATGCCATCGAAACGACCGATCTCTACGCTGATTTTGCCGATGAAGCAGACAAATACGATTTCTCGGGGTACCCGAGAAATCATCCCCTTTTCAGTATGGAAAATTGTAAAGTTCTTGGAAAGTTCAAGGACGAGTTGGATTCAGTCACAATCAAGGAGTTTTGTGGTTTACGTCCGAAAATGTACTCCATATTGTCAGCTTCTGGTGAAAAGAAAACTTGTAAGGGTATCTCTCGTCAGGTGGTGGAAAAAAAACGTCCGTCATAGACAATATCGGGAGTGCCTCTTGAATAAGAAAGTCACCATAGCTGAGATGGTTCACATTTTGAGCAAGAAGCACGAGCTATACACCGTACGTCAGTCAAAGATATGCTTAAACCCATGCGATGACAAGCGCTTTATCTTAGACGACGGAGTTACAACTTTAGCACACGGCCACTACTCCACACGACAAGACTAACCGCTTCCGACCTGGAACCCGCGCGCGCGCGAACGCGATTTCCCGACCCAGTCGCGACTCCGCGAACGCGTTTTTCCCGCGCTGGGGTGCCCGCGATCTCTCTCAGTTAAACCAAATATTGGCGACAGATTGCATTGCTGAGAAATGACGGGTTTTATCGAAGAGAACTTCTATAGAGCAAGGGGAGAATGGATCATTAAAGAAGTGGCCCTTTACGTAGACGAAACGGGAGATTATCAAGCATGGACATTCACACCACCATTTCCATTTTCGGATAAAAGACAGTGTAGATGGTTAACGTGGAACATTTGCGACTTACGTTGGAACGAGGGACAACACGCGTATAGCAGTCGAGAAACCGTCGCGAAAGTTATCCTTGAGAGAGCCAATAAATTCTATTGCAAAGGGGTGGAAAAAGCGGAAGTTCTCTCAAAATTTTTAAAGACTGACGTTAGCAACGTTGAAGATTTGAGCTGCCCCCGTCTTTCGACGATATACTGTTTAAATCCACCGGAACATTGCGAGTTCCATCAAGATCCCAATCGCTGCGCCATCGTTAAAGCGCATAAAATCGCGACATGGTTCCGTCGAATAGGGTGCAAGAGAATATAAACTTTTTGAAATCTTTATCGAGTGGGAAAGCACGTCAGAGAAAAGCCGCCATTAAAAACGCCAGCAATGAAGAGTTAAAAACTTTAGCCGAATGTTGTATAAATGTTTTACGGGGTTCGGTTAAAATTTCAGACGAGCACAAGAAGCGGTTGAAGAAACATTGTAGTGTTCTTCGTAAATTCAATCGAAAGTTATCCCCATCAAGGGGAAGAAAGATTCTTAATCAAACGGGTGGATTTTTACCCATTTTGTTGGCTCCGATCCTCTCAATTCTTAGCTCTGTGGCAGGTGCCGCTATAGGCAAAGCAATCAAGTGATGGCTCGGAAAATTATGTTAGTTTCGGAAGACGTTTTTAGAAGACTCCAAACGGGAAGTACCGAAGCGGGGAAAAATCAGGACAGACACCAAAAGTGGATTCTCTGCTTGAACTGCACACCGACCGAAACAATGTTATGGAACGAAGAAAATTGAGCCAAACTGAAAAACTAAATATTTTTAATCATAAATTGCAGCAACGTCTCAACAAGGTAGTGAAAGAAAAGAAAAAAACTTTGGTAAAAAACTGGGAAACACAAATCGCCTCTGTTATACCGGGATATTATATTGATCAGTGCTTAGCGTTGTACAAATGGATAAATAAATCTACAAATATTATGTTTAACGAAAATGGTGAATTAATTTATCGGGGTGACGCGATTTCCGGTTCGCATATTATAGATCTTTTGGCGTATTGGGCGGTAAATTCTAAAAAAATTAAAATCGTTCCCGGAGTTAATGAGTTTTACGATTGTTTAGTAAAGGAAAATGTACCTAAATCCTTATTTAGGGAAATAATAGTTAATAAAAATAAAAACAAACGTAAAATGGAAGATGCTGTACATTTAAAATCTGACAATAATGATGATGATATTATGATTGGTAACGGGTTCCGAAATTGGATTGTCTTGTAACGTTTTGAATAAAATTTTACTTATTATGAAAAACAATTAGAGTTTCTATTCATTTGCAACTTATTCACCACAATGGACAGTAGTGCGATGGAAGCTGCTGTTGTAACCGGTCTGACTCATTCGTTTTTTAAATATCCGAAAGTACTGACCGCTATCCTAATCGTAGCTATAATTATTATTTTCGAACTATCCGAGTTGGCGTTTCATTACTATAGTAGCGTGAACTGCACGCGGGATGTGTAGACTAGGGGAGATATACTTCGATGCCCGAGAGCCCGGTTCCTTTGGGGGTGCCAAAGCGCTTTATCAAGCGGCTAAATCGAAAGGTGTCAAAGTAACGTTGAAGGAAGTTAAAAATTTCCTTAAACATCAAGATACATACACGCTGCACAAACCTGTTAGGCGTGTATTTCAGAGGAACCGAACTATTGTTTACGGTATAGATGAGCAATGGCAAGTGGATTTGGCTGATTTACAAAGTTTATCACGTGTTAATAAGGGGTATAGATATTTGCTTTGCTGTATCGATGTCTTTAGCAAGTTCGCATTTGTAGTGGCAGTGAAAAATAAAAAGGGTAGAACCATGGTGGAGGCATTTAAAAATATATTAACGTCGGGACGTCGTCCCAAAAGAGTTGAAAGCGATCACGGCAGCGAGTTCGTGTGTTCCGCTGTTCAAAAATATTTCAAACAAAATGACATGAAATTTTTCGCAACGTACTCGGAACCGAAGGCGTCGGTTATCGAACGTTTCCAGGGAACCTTGAAAGAACGAATGTATCGTTACTTTACTGAAAATAATACAAATAAATATATAGATATTTTGAAAGAACTTGTCAGATCGTACAATAATAATTTTCACAGATCGATAAAATGTAAACCAGTTGATGTTTCCCCGAAAAATTCGGAAAAAGTATGGAAGATTTTATATGGGAAGATTAATTTTTCCCCGCCAATTTCGTTTGCTTTTGATATCGGAGATATTGTTAGAATAAGTAAAAATAAGAAAACATTTGAAAAGGGATATTTAGCAAATTGGACGGAAGAATTATTCCGTGTAGTGGAAAAAATTGCAAGAAATCCACCAGTATATAAGCTAAGTGATCTCAACTCGGAGCTCATTTTGGGCGTTTTCTACAAGGAGGAAATACAGCGAGTAGGTAAAGACCTGGAAAATTGTCCGTTCATAATTTCGAAGATTTTAAGAAGCAGACGGACTCCCGACGGTCACGTTGAGAAATTAGTACGTTGGAAAGGATATCCACCCTCGTTCGACAGTTGGGTTAAAGAAATTATCGTAGCATGAGTTTCTACATCACATTACCATCGGATTCATCTTCGAAGTTCTTTGAGGGAAATTCTATGAGTACATTTCGTACGTATCTCCCGGAATGCGTTCAACTGGACGGTTCTTACGAGGTGGGTCTAGCTGAGATTAGCTATCCTAGAACATGGAACAATCTTAGAGTTGATTGTATCGTAACTCTTTCGAAGAACAATGAGCGCGAGTTTCCGACTCATATAGACGTTCCGGAAGGTTATTACGGATGCGTCACGGATCTCCTGGAACTAATTCAATTCGAATTCGATAACAAACGCGCTACTGTTATAAACGCCACGGACTCACGTGTGTTACCAGTCACATTTATATACGTGAAACACTTGAGAAAGGTTTACGTGAAATTGGAGAACAAGGTTTATTTAAAAATGTCGGGGAACCTAGCGACAATACTTGGATTTACAAGAAATACCGAAGAAGATTTCACTATTAACAAAAAGGAAACGTTATCGAAGTATACCGTCGATATGGATGTAGGTCTTCATTCTTTGTTTATATATTCCGACATTGTAGAAAATCGTGCTGTAGGAGACTGTAGCGCACCGCTTTTAAGAATTGGGAGCGTTCAGGGTAAAGACGGTGACACCGTAGATAGAGACTTCATCAAACCGCATTACATTCCGGTGGCCACCAACAGATTTCAAACCATCGAAATTCATATTTTGTCGGAAATGGGTGTACCAGTTCAGTTCGAAAGAGGAAAAGTTCATATCACCCTCCATTTTAGACCTAGAAGAATGTGGACGTCGTTATAAAAGGGAACCCTAATGTATTTACTCCTCATTTCTCTGTTAGATATTGAAGAAAACGCACCATGAAAATAACATCTAGAGAAGTCGAGTCAGATTACGAAAAATATTATTTGAATCAAGTGAGGTTCGGTTCAAATAATACTATTGATTATCAATTGATGATCAATTCAATTTTATCAAGGCTCATCGACACAACGTGGCTATGGGCTCGGAAATATACTGGCATCTGCCTTTCGAAAAGCTGTCCCATTGTTAAAAAAGGGCGCTATATTCTTGGGGAAAAAATTCCTAAAAACTGGCGCTAGAGTCGCGGACGATGTTGCCAGTGGGGTTCCGATTAAAAGCTCGCTGAAAAATCACGGTACGACTATTGGGAAGGAAACCCTTTCGGAGTTAAAGGATATGGTGAAACAAAATATGTCTGGGAACGGTATAAAAAGAAAGCGTAGAAAGGTTCAACTCGTCAGTTCAGTCGCAGCTAAGAAGCGAAAGAGACGCACACTGAAACATCCCGATATATTCTCAAAATAATGGCTCTAATTCATCACCAGTCCGGAAAATGTACCAACTCGGAATTAGATCTCTTCGACGTACCTCTAACGCAAACCGGAATTGTGAGTGGAGAATGGGTGGAATTTAATCCTGTTTCCAACGCAGACGAAAATTCGAACATTAATTTCGACATTCCCGGAAACTCGGAGACCTATTTAGATCTGTCCAAGACACTTCTCCACGTACAAGTGATATTAGTGAAACCTGATGGTACTGATCCCGACTACGACAAAGAAACCGTTGGTCCAGTAAATCTGTTCCTTCACAGCTTATTCAGCGAGGTTCATTTAATTATGAATGAGAGATCGGTTACCACATCTGCCCAGAATTACGCTTACAAAAGCATGATTCAAACTCTATTAACATTCGGAGGGCCGGCTAAAGAGAGCTTTTTAATAGTTCTCTCTTCTACAAGGACACAGCCGGGAAATTTGACCAACTGACGAGCAACAAAGGATTTGAGAAAAGAATGATGTTTTCGAAAAAAGGTACAATAGATATGTTCGGAACAGTTCACATCGATATGTGTCAACAGTCGCGTTTTCTACCGAATTTGCTTAATCTCAGATTCCGGTTTATCAAAAATCCGAACGAGTTTTGCGTTCACTCGATAGGTGACATTAAATATAAAGTTAAATTTGAAACAGCGTCGGTGTATATCAGAAAAGTTAAACTTATTCCGGAAATTATACTCGCACACGCAAAAGCGTTGGAACGTGGCTCTGTGAAGTATCCAATTATTAGAAGTGAGTGCAACACTTATTCTATTCCGGTCGGATCGAAATTGTCGACACGTGACAATTTATTTAATTCTCAAATTCCCAAGAAAGTTGTAATTGGATTATTAGAACAAAGCGCCTATTTGGGTGATTATTCGAAATCGCCTTTTAATTTCCAAAACTTTGGTGTAAACCATGCGGCATTATACGTAGATGGTACGTGTATTCCCCATAAACCGCTAACTCCAAATTTCAAGAATGGATTATATATGAGATCCTACATTAATCTATTTCTTCAAACTGGACAGTTTAATATTGACGAAGAAAATCTAATTAATCGAGAAGAATTCGCTGAAGGGTGTTGCCTATTTGTATACGATCTCACCCCAGATCTCTCTCACTCAGCAGATCACTTTCACTTGATCAGGAACGGTATTGTGAGATTAGAATTAAACTTTGAGACAGATTTACCCAAAACGGTTACCGTTCTATACTACGCTGAGTATCAAAACCTCGTAGAAATCGACAAAAATAGAACTGTTGTCTTTGATTACACAAGTTGATGGACACACTACAATTGACAAAAATCTTGAGAAAAGATCCGTACACCGAAAGATTATTTCGCGGTGTTTTTGCGGCTGATAAATTACTCAAGTATGTGAGGATATTCCCATCTCTTTACATTGTCAATACGGGATTATCGAATACGAACGGGGAACACTGGACTGTAATATATTTCACATCAAATCGCAATACTGTATTTCTCGACTCCTTTGGACTTCCACCGGATTTTTTTAAATTTAATGAGTTTGTCGAAAGAAATAGCAAAACCGTTACTTATAATTCTAAACAACTTCAGAGTAATAATAGCCAAACTTGCGGTGGCTATTGCGTTTATTTCGCTGCTAGTATGTGCAGGGGTGTTAAAATGTATGATATTGTTTCTAGGTTTAAAAATAATAAAAATGTTAACGATCGTATGATTGAGGAATTCATGTACAAGAAATTTTCAATAAAGTTTTTCAAATAATTTTTAATTCATTTTCTTTTCATATAAACATCTTTCGTGGACGGGCAGGTGGGACAGAGCAGCGCGTACCACGGTACACCCCCAATTTGTTTTTCTATGCTTCAAAATTTAATCTACGGAAAATGACCGTTAACCCTAGGATAGGTAAGCTCGAAACTTTTTAACGGTTCCAATGGCTCCAACGGCCGTGATAACGTATCCCAACGTCATTAGACTTCCCCGATTTGTTTTTCTATGCTTCAAAATTTAATCTACGGAAAATGGCCGTTAACCCTAGGATAGGTAAGCTCGAAAATTTTTAGGCGGCTCCAACGGCTCCAATGGCTCCAACGGCTCCAATGGCTCCAACGGCTCCAAAGGCGTTATCTTGGGCCAGAACATACATTTTCCTACTACTTGCAATCGTGGTTTTTGTGTCGAAAGCAAAAATGAACGACTCTTTCCGCGAGATAACCAAAGTTGGTCGATCATACTTTTGTTCACGCTGGTAGTGCTAAAGCGACCCCACTCAAATGGTATTCCAGGGATTTCTAGATCGGGTTGCGCCATGATATAAATTGGTGGTCGCAGGTAGCCAAGTACTATCTGGCCCGGCTCTGCAGTGAAACTGGTATTAACAACTCCCAGAATGCCCATCTATGTTGATTAGTGCTGTTTCAAATATTCAAGTTATTAAATAAAGCAATATTGTAGTATTGATTCATGCTCTTATCAACTATTCAAGTTTGTTAAATACAGCTTGTAGATTCATCTACAAGAGAATTTTCGAGTTTTAATAAATTCGTAGAACAAGAGTGATTTGAACATTAAAGATCAAATAAAAAGTTGCCCAAAGGCAAAATATAGTTCTACATTCGACAAACGGAATAAAGGCAAGGAAATCGCATTTTTATCTCATTTAGTACTTAATTTAATTTAAATCTAAAATGACCCTTTTAAGTTGAACCTCCAGGGACATGACGTTGAGGGTACTACAGATTCCTAGAACAGACCACGACGAAGCACACCTGGCAGTCAGTTTCCAGATATCGAAGGGCCATTTTACCTTTGACAATGGTGTCAACAGAAACTAAATTTACGAAAACTGTTCCTAATTAGAGAGGATTATAAACTCAGTAACTAATCAACCTAAACAAAGCATTTAATTATGCCACGAGCTCATCTATCTCGCGTAAGTCTATAATCACGCTCCATAAGTGCATCCGTTACTCGAAATATTAACTGAGATCGCTGTGTGGAAAGTGACGTAATAGCCAAAAGTATATGCTTTTCCAGCGAGAACAACATGCCAGGGTTGCCACAATATTTTCAGATTCAAATTCCCTGACTTTCCCTGACCACTTATTCAGAGTTTCTCTGAACTTTTCAGGTCCAAAAGTTAGAAAACCTTTGATTTTATATTTTACTTTTATGCAGAGTTGGCATAGAACCTGCCATACCTGCTATAGCCACCTGGTAAAAACCTGATAAAGCCACTGGAAAAAACCAGATTTTTTGGCTTTAAAAAAAAATCAAAATTACAATATGAATATTTTACTAAAATAATAGTTTTTATTTAGAAATTTAGTTTATTTTCTGTTTCATATTGTGTCACTATTGACTGTTCCGTCGGAGAGTTTAAATTATTCTCTAAATGAGCGGGTATGTTTAAAGCAAGTGTCGGCTCTAGTTGAGTTTCGTTCTGGCTCGACAGTTGTCGCCACCGTGCAAATATAAACAAGTTGATTAGGCACATTACCCAGCATAATTAACCTATATGGCGTGGCCCAAAAGCCTACTTTTAGATCATTGGTTATTCTTAATCACTTATCAGAAAAGACTATTTGTAATCACGTGCTCAGTCGACACCTCGCTTGGATTGGCCCTAAATGGGTAGAGTGTGCAATAACTGGTGGCTCTACCGGGGAGTCGGGGTCCGGCTCTTGTAACCCATAAGGGCGGTGGCGCACTGGGAGATGTTAGCTCTGATCAAATGGTCCTATCTCCACCTCCGACTTCGGTCAGGTTTGGGCTGGATACTGAACTTCGGTTCCGGCTAACGGATAGGGTCCAGGGAAACTGGCCGCCTCGGCGGATTGGGTAGCCTGCTGTGGGGCGGCGAGCCTCCATATGCGGGCACGGCGGTCCTGTTTCCCGGCCTTTTGGGGCCCACCGGGATCTTCGGTGCCAGCTGTGCCGGGTTACTTGGACTGCTGTGTGCTCGTCGTTCCCCTTTAGGAGCTCTTTCCAATGGGTTTGGCTCCTTACCTTCATAGGTAGGGTGTCGGCTGGAGTTGCTATAGCATCCATTCTAAATCCCACTGCTGTGTGCGAAGTGGGGATTGGTCCACCCATTGCTGCACCTTCTGCTTGGTTGAGTGGCTTGCGTCAAAGGTGAGACCATCAGTAGTGGGGTTCTGCTACCCATGCGGGATTTGTCACCTTTCCGGGCTTGGGGACGCTGGCGTAGGGCACTATGATGATAGACCTCCGGTGGTATGGTCTTTGTTACTAGGTACACCGGGGTATAAATTCTGACACACCTCGCTTGGATTGGCTTTTCGGCAAACACGTAATTGTCGACTTGAAAATTAACGATAAATCGTTTTTGAAAGTCGATACTAGGTGGAAGCACCTTCCCGGCGATCTGAGCAACCATAGCCATCTTCGATACATAGACCCAATCGAAAATAACGTAGGTAATGATAGAGCCGACACTTGCTTTCAAGTTCCAAAGTTGGCTGCCTCGCTTCGGTCGGCGCGTCATAAACAAAAACCAGGGGAAAATTCCCGAGGAAATCCAAATAATTCAGTTATTTTATTACCTCTCCGAGGGGACTTTGTACCCTAGGAGGGGTTATACAACCACCGTGTCTGTCTGTC
Organism: Leiobunum rupestre; assembly: GCF_980474605.1. Taxonomy (NCBI): domain Eukaryota; kingdom Metazoa; phylum Arthropoda; class Arachnida; order Opiliones; family Sclerosomatidae; genus Leiobunum; species Leiobunum rupestre. Next base: position 59,704,683 of record NC_143385.1, on the reverse strand, counting down.
TGTCAGGCCTGCGAACGCGTTCGCATTTTCGGGGCAAAGCGTAATCACTGCGTACCCAGTTTCTTAGAACCCAAGCCCTCTTGAACGACAGGTGAGCGTTCTACCGCAGAACCACGGATACAGTTACGCTTCACTGAAAATTAAAAACTCTTCCGAGGAGAGGTATATTTTGGCTTGCCAACTTGTATAGTTATTTCGCTTTATTTGTTGAGTTTCTTATTTACGACAATAACTACAGACAATTTCTACTTACATAAGTAAAAGGTACTGTTTATATTTAAGCCGCGGTTATAACCGAAAAAAAACCGTGATAACCAAATAAAACCACTGGTCTGGAGTTTTTCTATAAAAGCCGGCTTTTTCCCAACCCTGCTTTTATCAAAGGTTAAAAAATGAACTTCAACTTGGTTTTTAGTATACAGGTTACGTTTTAACAAAAAAATATATTCCCACGTTTAAAGACCGACGAGTTTTTAATGAACTAAAAGAAATAACAGGTCGGGAGTAGTGGCTCACTCCTGTAATCCCAGGCGTCCGGGAGGCAGAGTTTATGGAAGGCCGTGTGAGGACGACTACCAATCCCCCAATGGGTGGTCGGGATACATCCGCCACGGGTGTCCCCACGTATCCCCCCGATGGCGTGGCCGTTACACATATCTCACCCTGATTAATCAGTTATTGTGTGTGTTCTGGTGTCTAAGGCCTCGGGTCGATGTTTGTGTATCTCAAAAAAAACAAGAAATAACAGAATTGGGCACAGAACCGTAGTATAATTTGTTTCAAAGATGTTTCGAGATAACATTGAATCCATTAAATTTATATAAGTTATCAAAATTATCTGAACATTTCAAGCGTAATTTTCCCTGACCAGTGGCCAAATTCAATTATATCGACATTTGAATATCAAATATTTGATCTAATTTCAACGTAAAAAATTAAACTTTATTCCGATTTGATCCAAATTATTGAATTGAAACAGATGGGTCTTCTTTCAAACTCCATTAAAAAAACGAGCAATTATTCCCAAACCTCAAATACAATCGGTCCATTAGGAAGAGCAATTTGATTTATAATTCCAGCGTCACGAGTCCTCCTTTAACCAACACGAAAAATATTATAAATCTCGCGGAAAATTCCAAATGAAATTAATTAAACATTGGTTGCCCCTTGATAAGAATGCAACGGTAAATTTGTCATCAAGCGATATTAATGCTTAAAAACAATACGTGTCCGTTAAGCCGTATAAAAAGATTTGTTGAAGTTTTCCATGAACTATTCCTCCAGTTGGACGCAACGAGAGTAAGTTGTCTTTGACATTCTTATTGGCCAATTTAATAAAGAAACATAAGTTACATAATCTTACGTTAATTATGAAGGAAGTTATTAGTAACTGCTTTCCAGTGTTAACACAAGCTTCAACAACACGATTCCACTGCTAGTCATAGCGGCGACCCTCTGTCTCATGGCAAGTCCTAGTAAACGCCAATTTTGAAAATTTTGAGTTAGTTAATGCGGTTTGTACACCTACTGAAAGAATTCCAACTCCGCGAAACAAATCTTCGAAGAGAGTTACCATTAAGAAGTCACGTCACTCAAATTCCAAAATAAATGGCGTTTACTTTGCTTTGCCAAAGGACTGCCGATCTCTAGATTCATTGCTGGTCTAATAATTAGACTTCCTAAATGGTGGTTTAGAACACAATCTAGAGTTAGCGCTATAATAAGGTTAAAAACGATTACGAACTATGACCGGAATTTGTGGTAGGTGGAATCTTTAGTATATTTTTAACCAAATTATCCACTAGCTCTGTCTGTTCCTGCTAGAATGGCTATATGAGAGCTTTAAATGGCTTCTGGGAAAGTCGTTGATGGACCAAATCGGTTTGAAAAGGACGATCCCAAATAAATGTGATTAAATAGCTATTTTCAACAGGTGAAAGATTCGGAAAGTTGTTAAGCAATCATGAAGTTCCTTATAATCAGCCTGATTCTGGCCACTCTGGCGGTTTCCACTACTTTGGCAGAGGAGAAATTTGGCAGCAGGCGATATTGGGGTAAGCGTGGCGACTAGAATTCTTTCGAAGTTATTGGTCCGGCTTCCACAGACGTTTCAGACTTAAGACCTATTGCAGGGTTGCCTGACTATCTGCGGAGTTTTCCCGAGACTAATTTTGTTCGAAACATTTCCCTATTTAATCAGCAAAGTAGTCCTATTTGCAACCGAAATAAAATTCCCTGACCTTTAGACCCATGTTTTAATTGTCCGATCTTTTGACCCATATTCAAATTGCCTAACCCTTAGACCCATATTCAAATTGTCCGACCTTTCCAGGTTTTCAAGATACAGCGGCAAACCTCTATTTACACGAGCCACTATTTTTGCTCTGCTTTGTTGGTAGTTTTAAGACTTTTATTCGCGAAACGTTCAGATTCTCGACCAAATATGGTCGATATTTATCGGGTAACAAGTTAAGAAAATGATTTTCCTTCAAAACTAGGCCCATGCACATGTTGTAAAAATATTTTATTTTATTTTAAAACCCATCCTAGGAAACTATGTCCCCTAAGAGAGGTAAAAACATTAACTGGCTGCACAGAAAATTGTTGTGTGGAATAACACTTCTTTCGCCATATCTCAAAGTTAAAGGAATTATCGAGTAAAAGAGTGAGAGCCTAATACCAAAAGCGACATTAGACCGTAAAGTGTGACAGTACCATATTATGTTTAATTAAACCTTTCGCGAATTATGGGAAAGTAAATCGAAGCAAAAACCTCACGCGAAACCATAGACTAAATGTATCGCTGCTAATACTATTCGAACTAGTAGGATATGTATTCTATTGTGAGACTTGCTCTCGGTTTATATTTTAAAGGGCGCCAATGTAGAGTTGACACACTTTTGGGGTCTTATGTCGCTTTTGCTAATACGCCGCCTTTTCATTTGAGGGGCGAACACCCCTTACGAGGTATTGGCAGCTGACATGGTTATATAGAGGGAACAAATACCGATGGAACGACACCCGAACTTAATTTCTATACTACGCTGTTGAAGGGAATTCAATGTTTAGCGGGGTCCCATTCCGACTTACGCCACTACCCACTCCATCGGCAGAGTCGAAAATAAAAACAACATTCCCCTCTATAAATACAGGGGAGAAGTATAAAAACGTGAAATTCGTCGATTTGAAATCCTACTTCCTAACATATTCTGTTACCTGTTGATTTAGATTGTGGCGGGAAGCAACCCGGTTATTGCGGTGCTTACTGTAGTTGCGACTGGTCCGCCCACTTCTGCGTATGCGACGATAATGAGTACAAAAAGGTCATGGAAGCCAAGAAGAAGGGCGAAGAGAAGCCCTTCAGCATCAACAATCAGCCACGGACAAGGTGGTAAAATTTAAATAAAGCGATATTAAGGGATTGACTCGAGCCTTTTTCAATTTTTCACGTTAGTTCATTTCGGTCCACTGAGAATTCATCTTCACTTATTTCGCCACGAATATCGTAGATCAAATTTGAATCCAAAATGTTCAATATTCGATAGCGACAAAATTTAACTTGATCCCGATTCGATAAAAATTATTTAACACAAACAGATGTGTCTGGTTCACAATTTTGGACATTGGATTTCGTCCCAAATCTCGAATAAAATCCAACAATTAGAAATAAGAATATTATAAATTACAATAGCCAACACGAAAGTGACAATACGATTATCGAATTTGCGAATATTTGATCAAAATTAAATTAATTTACAATGGAATCTTGATAAGAATGCAACAGTAAAATTGTCATTGACGGATATTGAATGCTTTTAAGTGAAACGTGTAGTTGAAGGCTATAAAAGGATACGTGGACTTGTACCGGCAGTTGGACACTACGAGATTAAGTTCTGCCTTTCCATTTTAATTGACATAGTGATTAAAGAAAGAGTTCTTCTAAGAAATTAAATGCCCATCAAAGCAAAACCTAGTAATCGCCAATTTAAAAAAAAATCATTTTCGATGAAAGTATGAATGTGAATTGTACACCTACTGAAGAAATAACAACCTTACGAAAAGCATCTTCGAAGAAAGATACCCGAAAGTAACACTTACATTACCGAAAAAAATCAAATGACTCAAAAAAAAATCCAAAATTTAAAAAATGGCGTTTACTATGCTTTTTCATAGGACTGCCGATCTTTAGATTGATAACTGAACTATTAATTTAATTTTCTAAATGGTGGTTTAGAAACCAATCTAGAGATGCCGCTGTAGTATTATTAAAAACGATTACGAACTATGACAGGAGTTAGCGGTAGGTGGGATCTGTAGTACATATATAACCAAATTATCCAATAACTCTGTCTGTTCTTGCTTGAAAGATCAACAAGCAAAGCTTTCTGGATTCCAAATGTTGGTTTAGAAAGCAAACTTCAGATGGCGATATAGTGTGATCATAAAATTTAATACGCCATGACAAAAAATGACGGTATGGGAAACTCTGTTATATTTTTGAACAAAATTATCCACTCTCTCTGTCGGCGAAACACAACATGGTTGATTCCCTTCGCATAGCCATCAGATGGTTCTTCGCGCCTGGAATGTACCAATAATAACTAATAAACCGGAATAAAGCGTTTATTTCAACGTGATTGAAGTACACGCGGGTGACACATTGTCTCCCCCCTTACGTCCCTATGGCGCCGTACCCGACCGCTGCCTTAATAACGGTTGGGTGACCTTGAAGATTCATTTTCCTCCGACCTTTGAGCTTCGCGGTTTCTGTCATATTAACCAGCTTTCGCTAAGGTTGTATAGGCAGCGTTTAGGCTGATGGTTACTATAATAAAGCGGTTGATAATTCCAGTACGGTACGATTTCAATAATAAAATATAGATGTTATTCATTTTTAATGTGTAGTGAAAATATATCATAAACCAGCTTGTAAGTATTCGTCATTGATAGTGCAAAATAAGGTTTGCTTAACAAACGTGGATGATCAAAAATTAGTATTCTACGAGCTGCTATTACATCTGACTGACCAAATCAGAGGTGGAAAAATCTAATATTCGCAATTCAGAAAATTAATAATACTGGCCCTTTCTAATTTAATTAGCCCCTGTCCAAATCTAGTGGTAACTTTCACGTGATGTCCTCATCTCTATAGTGGAAGCCGATAGTGTCTGCTGGTCACAGACAGTCTTTATGAGCTGTCAAAGCCAGGGTGACCACGGAAAAACACCCTATACTACGCGTTGTAACCCGGCCACCTGAATTTAAGACATTAAAAGTCGCTAGATATCTTGGGTCTAAGGTGGTGCCTAGCTGATTAGCTTTCAAAATTTTACAGGAATTTACAGGAAAATAACAAATTAATTCCGTTGAAATAATAGGAAAATGTGGGATAAATTGTGGATTTTATAAAATGTCTTTACGCTTGCCCAACTAGGAAATTGGTCATAACTGACCTTCGACGATTGAAACGTCCACTCGAGGGTGAAGTCGCTTCAGAAATCAGATGATCACAACCGTGGGTAAAAACGTTTATTCACTTGAGAAAGTAATTGAAAATGAACCAAAATTATAAAAAAATCGATGGAAATCATCCCAATATTTTGAAAAATCAGCGGTGGTAGTTTTAAAAATGATTACCCCCTTAACTTACACTTTAGTATTTTCAGCTTATTTCGTAAGATGCGGACAATTTCGGTCAATTTGTAACAAACCACAACTTGACCACAGACTAAGGGCCTGTTGCAAAAGTCTGCTTTGCTCATCTATCCAGCGTAAGTCTATAATCACGCTCCATAAGTGCATCCGTTACTCGAAATAGTTACTGAGATCGCTGTGTGAGAAGTGACGTATTAGCCAAATGTATAAGCTTTTCCAGCGAGATCAACATGCCAGGGGTGGCCACAACATTTTCAGATTCTCTGACCATTTAAGGACATTTTTTTTCTTTTATTAGAGTTAAAGATGGGCACTATCATATCTTTTTTAAATCTGATACTTTTTTGATCGATTTCAGAAATAGAGCTTATAATTCTATAAATTTTGATACGATTTTTAACCGAAAAATTCTATACAAATTGATTGGTAGTGATTCCACGGATTTTTATTGATAGAAAAATTTATCGGAATAGTGATAGTCGCGTTATATTAAAATATTGGAGATGAATAAAATTGATCGAGAAAAGTTACTCATCTTTGATTTTAAATTGATATAAATAAACATTGCAGGGTTTTGAAAAAAATTGATTATGATATTGATATTGGCGCCATCTAAATTATTTTGAGAGGTAAATGATAGATAGGATGAATTTTCACAATTGGTTTCTGACGTGATATTCATTTCCACCCCCTCAGTGACGTTTTTTTTTTTACAAAAAATGACATTGAAACACGTTAAAGGATTCAAGTTACGAAATATTTGCCGCATCTTTAACGCTCATTTTATTTCAACACTCGCCCTTGATGAAGATACCGTAGAATAGCTATATTCGACATCTGGTAGTGGACGACTCGTAGACTTCCTGTTGACGTTGTGACATATACCGCATGAAAAAGACCAATACCGTCCAATTTCTAATATTATATAATGACTCGCACACCCAGGAAATCAATGACTGCATTAGGAATCGTAGATGTCCAAATATCCACACCAATAAAAATGTATTAACAAGAAGCGAAAAACTTACCATTCACAAAGCACAGAAAGCAACTTAACTAAACGACCGCTCGTATATCAATAAATGACCGTAGACGGAATAGTTAGGGCCCTTTATAAATAAAACAAACGAACCCAATTAATGAACTACATTAAATATCTAAATCAGTCGAGAAAAGGTTTAAAATAAATTACGAAGTAATGACGACCCAGTTAAAAACCCAGACCAACATAAGTGTAAGAGCACAATGTAAACAACTCGATATATTCTTCATAAATGAACTATTACCCTTGAAAACTAAACGCTAAAACACAATAGATAAAAAAAGACTAAAAAAAAACCGAAATAAATTACAAAAAAACTAACGGGTTCTACCCTTTAACCATCTTATCTGCTTACTGAGCTAAAACAAGATTTGACCTTTCAATTTGCTTACGTAGAAAATTAAGATTTTAACAAGTTCACAAAAAATAACAAACAAAGTTCAATAAACAATGTCCACAGATATTGTATTCACCCGTTTTATAAAAAAAAATCCGCCGTATCATAATGGTTCCTTTACTTTAAAAAATTTCGTAAGGAAGTCAATTATGGCTCGGCGGTGAACTATCCGCATGGTAACAATGCGACCCGAGTTCAATTCCTGATCACGAACCAATTTTACATTAAAATACTTAAATTTTTAATTAAATATAAGATTAATATAATTTATAAATATTTAATTAAATATAATATTTTTATAATTTATAAATATTTAATTAAATATAAGATTAATATAATTTATAAATATTCAATTAAATATAAGATTAATATAATTTATAAATATTAAATTAAGTATAAGATTAATATATTTTATAAATATTTAATTAAATATAAGATTAATATAAAATATAAATATTTAATTAAATATAAGATTAATATAAAATATAAATATTTAATTAAATATAAGATTAATATATTTTATAAATATTTAATTAAATATTAGATTAATATAATTTATAAATATTTAATTAAATATAAGATTAATATAATTTATAAATATTTAATTAAATAAAAGATTAATATAATTTATAAATTTTTAATTAAATATAAGATTAATATAATTTGTAAATATTTAAAATGATGTAGAATAAATTATAGTACCTAACGTTATAACTTCGTAAAGGACATTCACCAAAGCTGTTTTTTAGAAAAACACCGTAGCTTAATAAGCGTCGGTGGCTGAGTTGTTAGAGTAAATCTCTTGCACGCAGCAGACTTTGTCCCCTCGGAGAGGTAAAAATTGATGGGATTTGATAATTGTGCTATATTAAAAAATTTGAGAGGAAAAACAATTCATCGATTAAAAATATTCATCTTTGATTTGAAAATTGTATTTCAACTTTGGGGGTTTTAAAAAAGTTGATCGTGATAGTGATATTGGCGCCATCTTGACTATTTTGAGAGGTAAAAATATAGATAGGTATCTCTGGCCGTGACCTCGCTTAAGCCTCTCATCCGTCCCCTGTGACCTCGCTTAAGCCTTTCATCCGTCCAATGTGACCTCGCTTAAGCCTCTCATACGTCCCCATGTGACCCCGCTTAAGCCTCTCATCCGTCCAATGTGACCTCGCTTAAGCCTCTCATCCGTCCTCTGTGACCTCGCTTAAGCCTCTCATCCGTCCAATGTGACCTCGCTTAAGCCTCTCATCCGTCCCCTGTGACCTCACTTAAGCCTCTCATCCGTCCAATGTGACCTCGCTTAAGCCTCTCATCCGTCCAATGTGACCTCGCTTAAGCCTCTCATCCGTCCCCTGTGACCTCGCTTAAGCCTCTCATCCGTCCCCTGTGACCTCGCTTAAGCCTCTCATCCGTCCAATGTGACCTCGCTTAAGCCTCTCATCCGTCCCCTGTGACCTCACTTAAGCCTCTCATCCGTCCAATGTGACCTCGCTTAAGCCTCTCATCCGTCCAATGTGACCTCGCTTAAGCCTCTCATCCGTCCCCTGTGACCTCGCTTAAGCCTCTCATCCGTCCAATGTGACCTCGCTTAAGCCTCTCATCCGTCCCCTGTGACCTCACTTAAGCCTCTCATCCGTCCAATGTGACCTCGCTTAAGCCTCTCATCCGTCCAATGTGACCTCGCTTAAGCCTCTCATCCGTCCCCTGTGACCTCGCTTAAGCCTCTCATCCGTCAAATGTGACCTCGCTTAAGCCTCTCATCCGTCCCCTGTGACCTCGCTTAAGCCTCTCATCCGTCCAATGTGACCTCGCTTAAGCCTCTCATCCGTCCCCTGTGACCTCGCTTAAGCCTCCGATTAAAAAAAAATTGTTTTGCTCTTACGATAATGAAAAACTAAAGAAAGCTTTATTCCGTGTCGAACTTTTGAATTCAATAAAAATCCGTGATAAAATACTCTTAAGTATGAAAAAATCATAATAAATAGAAATAACAAGTCGTTGACAAATCCATTGTTAGCAAAGGCCGAAACGAGGCGCTTTCTAAAACTAATTTACGTTCCAAATAAATAATGTCAATCCAAATACGTGGAATTAAAACGATTTTTAACTTTGTCCAAATCGAAAATGAAAATTTAAAATATCGAACGTTTGTGTTTACAAGAATACGACGATAAATTTGCCAGAAATAGAAACGCCAGTACTTCTGAAGGCGAGTTTAAGCTTCCAGATTTGATTTAAGACGAACAAATAAATCCTTTGCAGGGCTCCCAGCTATTTTTTTTAAAATATTATAGGAATTATAGGAAATTTCACAGAAATTTTAGGAATTTATAGGAACATTTTTAGCCAAAAAATAGGAATTTATAGGAACATTTTAGCTAAAAAATGAATTTATAGGAACATTTTAGGTTAAATTAAGAATTTATACGAACAATTTCTGGATATAGCTATAGAAAATTTTTTTTCGAAAAAATAGGAATTTATAGGAACAATTTTGAGAAAATAGGAAATTATAGGAGCATATTGAAATTATAGGAATTTATAGGAATTATATGAACGCAAAAGCCGTAATAGTTTGATAAATAAAACCACGCGATCGAGGTAATCTTATACAGGGTTGCCACAACATTTTCAGATTCAAATTCCCTGACCATTTTAAGATATTTTCCCTGACTTATTAGGGCCAAAATGTTTCTTTTATATTTTACTTTTATCAGAAGTTAATAAATTTTATGGACTTATATTTCAGTAAAAAGGTTATTGCAATGTTGAAAAAATTAGCCAAACATTCAAGGAAATAAATGATAATCGTGGAATTTGTCATAGATCTAGAGTTAAATTACCTTCAAAAAGTGCCAAGATAAAATTGAATTCCCTGACTTTTCCCTGAATTTTTACCAATTCTTAAAATTCCCTGATATTTCCCGGACTTTTTAGGCCCATTTATAAATTCCCTTACATTATCCTGACTTTTAAGGCCCATTTATAAATTCCCTGACTTTTCCCTGATTTCCCTGACATGTGGCAACCCTGTTATTGTTCCTTATTTTACGAACCTTGGGTATAGTCATCTATCCTTCTACTGGGAAATATTTTTACAAAATAAGGTTGTGACTGCCGCCATTTTTGGCTCATTTTTGTTTAAAATGGCTAGAAAGCATAACCGCTGTTGTGTCAAGAATTGTGTCTCTTCGTGTTTTTTCTATTCCCGGTGTAATCCGAAATCAAGGTACCCAAACTGAAGATTTATCTAGTCATATGCGTAATAAATGGCTAGTTAAGCTAAGGCTTAACGAAACCGAAGAGTTGCTATCCAAATTTAGGGTGTGTTCTAGGCATTTTTACTCGGGTAACAGTTATATTCCTAGATTTAATTATGTTTTACTAAACTGAGTATTTTATTCGGGGACTCAGCCAAGTTGTATAACAAAACAAGTTCAGATTGGTACTGGAAGTTCCTCAGACACAGTTACACTTCATACTCCTATAGTCTTTGTCGATATATAGCTACGCCGCAAAATTTTCGTTTTGAAAACGAAAACATTTGAGAGAGTTGGCCTTTTTCGGTCCATCGAAATCTGTGCAGCCCTGCCTGCCTTCCAGCCTGTATCTCTATACCAAAAATGGCCGACGATTACGCCACCGAAAATGTTTTACTAAACTGATCGGCGGCGTTTTTGACCGTTATTTTGAATTATCGACTTAGACTATTAACGTTGCGCGTTACCATCGAAGGATTAAACGATCAAAACTAACGAGGAGACTACCCGAGGTGATAATCACCGATTTTGTTGAAACTAGGTGGGTACGTAGACCTTATGGGAAAAAGAAATTTCACCAAGGGAAAAGTTGCAATGGGCATTAGTTTTGCCATGGCAACCGAAAATGTTTTAATTGCGCAAGCATTAAGTTCCCACCTTTGTAAATGGGTCATTCCATGACAAAACGACCTAGTTTTTTTTAATTTTAACACCCGACCCCTTTCGATTTCGCCAAAATTTTGTATACAAGGTTTTTTGGGCCTAGGAAAACGATTTTGACAGTTTCATAACGATCGGTTCAGCCGTTTACGAGATACAGCATACGCGTTTTTTCAAAAGTTCGCCTTGACCCCCTAAATGTTTTCTAGTATATCTTATGACATAATTATCGCAAAATCACATGTAATACCTCATTTTAAAGACAATGCGCACCCTAATATGACTATTTAATCAGAGTTGTCATTTGACGTAAATGTCATTAAAATCTGGGCCTTTAAATAATTTGACCTTTGACCTTGCCCAGACACCTCAGTCGTAGGTCAACGATTTTAGCATTTTTAAAATTCCCACTATCGAATACATAATAATCACTCAAAATCTCAAAGTAATATTTGTAGTTTTCGAGATATTAATTTTTGAAATGTACCCCACCACACACAAAATGAAATACCAAAACCATTTATTTTTATAGTTTACACACCAATTAATTTTTTATTTACACAAAACAGCTTAAACTTCTTTATACATGGAAAAAGCTTTGGTAATTTAATTTTTATCGTGTTCTTTGATTTGATAGCCTTTCGAATTTGGTAAACCTACAAGAATTTCAATTGCACATAGAACATTTTCACTTCACACCCAACTGCTATCGATCCTTCTGGGCCATGTGTATTTGTCCGAAATACCAGGGGGACGCAAAAAGTTTACAAAGAAGTCTCCAAACTCTTCTGATACTTCCTCAATTAATCCAACGTAAAGTTGGCCTTTGTAGACGCTGGCTACCAAATTTCCCACTTTAAAGTTTTCAGCCTCTTGATTTCGAGTATCTGACAATTCCAAAGTCGAAACCTTAACTGTGGTTAGCGAATCGTCATTAGATAACGGAGAAACCATGATTTCATTTAACGATTTCGGAACGAATTTATGAAACCCTCGAGTTCCTTTTACTGTTATGGCTTTAGAAAACCTTTCTTTTAAAAGTTCCTTTTGTCGCTCAATTTCTTCGTTTTTAACATAGATGAACTTGATATTTTCGAAGTTTGATAGGCAGAAATTAAACATATCTGTTGGAGTCAAATCTGTCCAGTCACTGGTCGCTGAAGACTGACTCTTGCTGTTTTACGCTTCACTGTTCCGCCAATTCCGTCACAAGGTCCCTTGCCATGAGATGTGGCAAAAAAATGCCATTCAGTGTCCAAACCAAAATCTTGTTTGTGGCAACAGAGATTAGAAAAGTTGTATTTGTTTTTATACTGTCCAGCACATCCATCCGTAAAATAAATTAGCTTTTAACATTAGGAACATGTGTTTTTATATTTGGAATTAGATAAGTTAAAAAACTGTGAACAGTATTGGTTGTATGTGTTCTGGTATCACTGATAATACAAAAATTTAAGTGGTTAAGTTCTCCGTTTTCGACTACCCTGAAGTAGATTACGAAGGGATGCACTGTCGCTTGAGAATTGTCCCAATGGAACCCTTGTGCTTCGTCTTGAATTACGAAGGAATAGTTCTCCGCAAAATCACCGAGAACAATTACGTCACCAGGTTTTAGAGTTTTTTTAAGGTTTTTAAGATAATTAGATTGCGACTTAGATGTGTAATGATGACGCGTTAGTTCAAGTAGTTTAATGGCCAAAGAGTCGAAAAAGTTTTCAACACTCTCGCTCAAGGTCATGAGCTTTGTGCTGTCAGTTGTCACCCATTGCATGAACTTTATATTTTCAAAATCTTCTAAAAGGTTCGTTAAATATTCATTTTCAAGTAGACCATTTTTCCCAGGACAGTCCTTGCACACCCTCATCATACAATTCCTGTTTTGAGTGTCACACACGGTGAGCGCCATGAAATCGATATCACATTTTAAAGGACAAGGAGACGGTAGAGCTGATATCATTAGCTTGACATTTTGGTGATAGGTGCAGACACACACTGAATGTGTACCTGACGAACCTGCTAATACACACCAAGGTGGTCGTAGATAACAAAATGACGAAAATCCTAACGTCAAATCATGCTCTTCCTTGAATTTGTTATAGAGCTCTCTCAGGTTCAGCAGTACAAGCCTCTTTTGATGATGTTCTTTTTGACCTGTCTCGTGGTTTCTAACTGACACAAACTCCTTTTGTCCAGGTGTCATACGACTGTTATCGTCATTTTCGTAAAATTCCACGACCTTTGATTTAACGTCTTCGGTCAATATTAATCCCTTCGATTGTTTCTCTGGTAGCGAAAGAATTCCTTGACTAGATTTAAGATTCCTGCTTCGTTTGACCATGTATTCTGGTGCTCCAAATTCCTCCATTGTGCGTTGTATTCCAAATGGTGACAAGGTCAGGATCTGAAGCTTTTCGCCGTATGATGTCTTGGAGTTATTGAATTTCTCTCTCAGTTCGTTCAAAATATTCTCATATAATCGATGTTCTTCGAGCTTTCTAAAAACATCGTCCGTAACCATATTATCGTCTGTTTCATCAAGATAAATTTCCATTGACTCTTCTAATTTGCGTTTCAATGAATTGTTCACAGCGTTTAACTTAGTCCTGCTTAGAATTGTTTTTTGGCGAGATGACAAACCTTCTGTACAAAAGTTAAAAAATATATGTATTTATATATGTATACATATATAAATTCTTTCAAATTGAATATATTTCTTACTTCTTTTAACAGGAGATTCTCCCAAGTTTATTAGAGTTTCGTTAACTGCCACTAAAGCTATAGCTTTGTCGTCTTGCGTCGCATCTCCCGATGAACAAGGTTGACTAAATGAAAAAGAATCGCTTTCTTGTGATTCTTGTGCAGTGTGAACTTCTGAAACGTCCAACTGTATTTGGAGTTCATCCTTTACTTTTTTTCCAGCTGACATAAAACACTGGATGCACAACTTATTTCCAGCGATAACTTCAATTCCTCGTAACTTTAATTTTTTGAACAAATCCAATGAAATAGTTTTTAGTCCACTCTTTCTTTCAGCGTCGTGAGTCCCAAAAGGATTCATACACTTCTTTTGACTCGTTGAATACCTTTTCATAAAAAGTTCTTCATGGTGACGACATATGTTTCTTATTTTGGACATAGGTATAGCTGTTCGGCTGCTAAGAACTAATTTGTCATCCTCGGACAGATGGTTGTTGATACCAACTGTTTTCGAAAGTGTTAGCAAATGACATTTACTACTGTCTCTCCAAAACGAACAATTTCGATCCATTTCAGGGCTTTGTTCGAGAATATACAGTTAAATAAATTCTATTTCGCTACTCAATTATCGCTGTTAATATATTTAACTACTCAATTATAACTATTATATATTAAAAAGATATTAAAACATTTTTACGTTATTAATAACGTAATCGATATGACTAAGAGCAATATTGGGTTTTCTTGAGATATCTAGCACATTTCCATTTAAGGGTGCAGTAAGATACGCTACAATAATATTGAACGCCAGACTATACTAAGGACAAGCAATTTAGTGATGTCTTCTGTCTACAGATAACATGCAAAACTAAAAATAATATGTAAATAACTCAACTTAATTTAAGAATTAGTGTATTTGATATTCTAAACTCAAAATTACCAAAATAATAATATTTTTAATTTATTTAGTAGGTCAACTAGTTTCGTGTATAAAATAGCATTTTCATTAATTTGAGGGGTAAATTTCAAAAATTAATATCTCGAAAACTACAAATATTACTTTGAGATTTTGAGTGATTATTATGTATTCGATAGTGGGAATTTTAAAAATGCTAAAATCGTTGACCTATGACTGAGGTGTCTGGGCAAGGTCAAAGGTCAAATTATTTAAAGGCCCAGATTTTAATGACATTTACGTCAAATGACAACTCTGATTAAATATTCATATTAGGGTGCGCATTGTCTTTAAAATGAGGTATTACATGTGATTTTGCGATAATTATGTCTTAAGATATAGTAGAAAACATTTAGGGGGTCAAGGCGTACTTTTGAAAAAACGCGTATGCTGTATCTCGTAAACGGCTGAACCGATCGTTATGAAACTGTCAAAATCGTTTTCCTAGGCCCAAAAAACCCTGTATACAAAATTTGGGCAAAATCGAAAGGGGTCGGGTGTTCTGTGGCAGGCGTTTTGTCATGGAATGACCCAAATGGTAAAAAGCAATTAGACCCCTATGATGTCGAAGCTACTCGGAAATTAGCTAACGTGATAATTCACGTTGAGATAGTCATTGGGCAGCTTATCCAAAAATACCAAATACTGCATTCCAAAATCTCAGTTGAATTTCTAAAGAAAGCCCCAGACAAAATTGAAACAGTTTGTTGTGCTCTAACAAATTTAACGCCATCAGTTGTGTCCACTGCATAATTATTGCATAATTAAAATTAGTTTTGGTAAATTTTACCATAATTTTTTTGTTTTGTCTAACTTTAAAATCTGACATATTTTTAAAAACAAAAATTAATTCCTTAACTAATATATTAAACTTATTTCAAAGAAAACTAAAGTTGTAGTCTATTTTTCTTCGTAGCTTGTTTAATTCCATTCCACGTACCACAATCCGGGCAAATCCATTTTCTTCTAGGGATTTTCTTTAATGTGGCAGCTTTGTGATTGGCAGACTATCATTTTGTGCAATTCAGGTTAAAGGCATTACTTTTAAAACCAACTTGACGTAGCAGCTTTCAAATGGTAAATTTAAAATAATAAAGAGTCGAGATACTTCATGACTAAAGTTTTAAAATTTATTTAATTAAAATAAACACGGCGAGCTTTCGGACCGTGGTTTGTGCGAGTTTGTAAAAGTTTTGGCTTGAAGAGGGACCACGGTCCGAAAGCTCGCCGTGTTTATTTTAATTAAATAAATTTTAAAACTTTAGTCATGAAGTATCTCGACTCTTTATTATTTTAAATTTTGTAATTATAACGCCATGACTTTAAATAGATTTAAAATCAATGTTTCTAATGGTAAGTTGGTAACCCATTCGAGAAACGCGCTCAAAATGGCGTCCGAAAATATTCCCTAGTAGCCCATAGATTATACACCCTCAAGTATAGCTATAGCGTCTTTGCTTTTCCGTATAAGCAGACGACAAAAAAAACCACGCCTCAACTGACTCTACTCTATTAGCGAGTGTAGGGAGCTGTTGCTACACTTGGCATGAAAGGCTTGCCACCACCCTCCTACGCGTTGTAACTCAGCCATCTGTTTAAAGGCATTAAAGGTTTCTAGACGACTTGGGTCAGTGTTTGTGCCAAGGGTGTTAAAGGTTTTAAGAGTCTCTAGATGACATGGGCCAGCGGTGGTGCCAAGGGTGTTAAAGGTTTTAAATCCTCTAGATGACTTGGGCCAGCGGTGGTGCCAAGGGTGTTAAAGGTTTTAAATCCTCTAGATGACTTGGGCCAGCGGTGGTGCCAAAGGTGTTAAAGGTATTAAAAGTCTCTAGAAGAATTGGGCCAGCGGTGGTGCCAAGGGTATTAAAGGTATTAAAAGTATCTAGATGACTTGGGCCAGTGTTGGTGCCAAGGGTGTTAAAGGTTTAAAAGTCTCTAGATGACTTGGGCCAGCGGTGGTGACCAGGGTGTTAAAGGTTTTAAAAGTCTCTAGATGACTTGGGCCAGTGGTGGTGCCAAGGGTGTTAAAGGTATTAAAAGTCTCTAGATGACTTGGGCCAGCGGTGGTGACCAGGGTGTTAAAGGTTTTTAAAGTCTCTAGATGACTTGGGCCAGTGGTGGTGCCAAGGGTGTTAAAGGTATTAAAAGTCTCTAGATGACTTGGGCCAGCGGTGGTGACCAGGGTGTTAAAGGTATTAAAATCTCTAGAAGAATTGGGCCAGCGGTGGTGCCAATGGTGTTAAAGGTATTAAAAGTCTCTAGATGACTTGGGCCAGCGGTGGTGACCAGGGTGTTAAAGGTATTAAAAGTCTCTAGATGACTTGGGCCAGTGGTGGTTCCAAGGGTGTTAAAGGTATTAAAAGTCTCTAGATGACTTGGGTTAGTGTTTGTGCCAAGGGTGTTAAAGGTTTTAAAAGTCTCTAGCTGACTTGGGCCAGTGGTGGGGACCAGGATGTTAAAGGTTTTAAAAGTCTCTAGGTGACTTGGGCCAGCAGTGGTGATCAGGGTGTTAAAGGTTTTAAAAGTCTCTAGATGACTTGGGCCAGTGGTGGGGACCAGGATGTTAAAAGTTTTAAAAGTCTCTAGGTGACTTGGGCCAGCGGTGGTGACCAGGGTGTTAAAGGTTTTAAAAGTCTCTAGATGACTTGGGCCAGTGGTGGTGCCAAGGGTGTTAAAGGTATTAAAAGTCTCTAGATGACTTGGGCCAGCGGTGGTGACCAGGGTGTTAAAGGTATTAAAAGTCTCTAGATGACTTGGGCCAGTGGTGGTTCCAAGGGTGTTAAAGGTATTAAAAGTCTAGATGACTTGGGTTAGTGTTTGTGCCAAGGGTGTTAAAGGTTTTAAAAGTCCCTAGATGACTTGGGCCAGTGGTGGGTACCAGGATGTTAAAGGTTTTAAAAGTCTCTAGGTGACTTGGGCCAGCGGTGGTGACCAGGGTGTTAAAGGTTTTAAAAGTCTCTAGATGACTTGGGCCAGTGGTGGTGCCAAGGGTGTTAAAGGTATTAAAAGTCTCTAGATGACTTGGGCCAGTGGTGGTGCCAAGGTTGTTAAAGGTATTAAAAGTCTCTAGATGACTTGGGCCAGTGGTGGTGCCAAGGGTGTTAAAGGTATTAAAAGTCTCTAGATGACTTGGGCCAGTGGTGGTGACAAGGGTGTTAAAGGTTTAAAAAGTATCTAGATGACTTGGGCCAGTGGTGGTTCCAAGAGTGTTAAAGGTATTAAAAGTCTCTAGATGACTTGGGTCAGTGTTTGTGCCAAGGGTGTTAAAGGTTTGAAAAGTCTCTAGATGACTTGGGCCAGTGGTGGTGACAAGGGTGTTAAAGGTTTAAAAAGTATCTAGATGACTTGGGCCAGTGGTGGTTCCAAGAGTGTTAAAGGTATTAAAAGTCTCTAGATGACTTGGGTCAGTGTTTGTGCCAAGGGTGTTAAAGGTTTGAAAAGTCTCTAGATGACTTGGGCCAGTGGTGGTGACAAGGATGTTAAAGGTTTTAAAAGTCTCTTGATGACTTGGGCCAGCGGTGGTGACCAGGGTGTTAAAGGTTTAAAAAGTCTCTAGATGACTTGGGCCAGTGGTGGTTCCAAGGGTATTAAAGATATTAAAAGTCTCTAGATGACTTGGGTCAGTCTTTATGCCAAGGGTGTTAAAGGTTTTAAAAGACTAGATGACTTGGGCCAGTGGTGGTGAGAAGGGTGTTAAAGGTTTAAAAAGAGTCTAGATGACTTGGGCCAGTGGTGGTGCCAAGGGTGTTAAATGTTTTAAAAGTCTCTAGATGACTTGGGCCAGTGGTGGTTCCAAGGGTGTTAAAGGTTTTAAAAGTCTCTAGAAGAATTAGGCCAGCGGTGGTGCCAAGGGTGTTAAAGGTATTTAAAGTCTCTAGATGACTTGGGCCATCGCTGGTGACAAGGATGTTAAAGGTTTTAAAAGTCTCTAGATGACTTGGGCCAGCGGTGGTGACCAGGGTGTTAAAGGTTTTAAAAGTCTCTAGATGACTTGCGCCAGTGGTGGTGCCAAGGGTGTTAAATGTTTTAAAAGTATCTAGATGACTTGGGCCAGTGATGGTTCCAAGGGTTTTAAAGGTTTTAAAAGTATCTAGATGACTTGGGCCAGTGGTGGTGCCAAGGGTGTTAAAGGTATTAAAAGTCTCTAGATGACTTGGGCCAGTGGTGGTGCCAAGGGTGTTAAAGTTATTAAAAGTCTCTAGATGACTTGGGCCAGTGGTGGTGACCAGGATATTAAAGGTTTTAAAAGTCTCTAGATGACTTGGGCCAGTGGTGGTGCCAAGGGTGTTAGAGGTTTTAAAAGTCTCTAGATGACTTGGGCCAGCGGTGGTGACCAGGGTGTTAAAGGTTTAAAAAGTCTCTAGATGACTTGGGCCAGTGGTGGTTCCAAGGGTATTAAAGGTATTAAAAGTCTCTAGATGACTTGGGTCAGTGTTTGTGCCAAGGGTGTTAAAGATTTTAAAAGACTAGATGACTTGGGCCAGTGGTGGTGAGAAGGGTGTTAAAGGTTTAAAAAGTCTCTAGATGACTTGGGCCAGTGGTGGTGCCAAGGGTGTTAAATGTTTTAAAAGTCTCTAGATGACTTGGGCCAGTGGTGGTTCCAAGGGTGTTAAAGGTTTTAAAAGTCTCTAGAAGAATTAGGCCAGCGGTGGTGCCAAGGGTGTTAAAGGTATTTAAAGTCTCTAGATGACTTGGGCCATCGCTGGTGACAAGGATGTTAAAGGTATTAAAATCTCTAGAAGAATTGGGCCAGCGGTGGTGACCAGGGTGTTAAAGGTTTTAAAAGTCTCTAGGTGACTTGGGCCAGCGGTGGTGACCAGGGTGTTAAAGGTTTTAAAAGTCTCTAGATGACTTGGGCCAGTGGTGGTGCCAAGGGTGTTAGAGGTTTTAAATGTCTCTAGATGACTTGGGCCAGTGTTGGTGACCAGGGTGTTAAAGGTATTAAAAGTCTCCAGATGACTTGGGCCAGTGTTGGTGACCAGGGTGTTAAAGGTATTAAAAGTCTCCAGATGACTTGGGCCAGTGTTGGTGACCAGGGTGTTAAAGGTTTTAAAAGTCTCTAGATGACTTGGGCCAGCGGTGGTGACCAGGATGTTAAAGGTTTTAAAAGTCTCTAGGTGACTTGGGCCAGCGGTGGTGACGAGGGTGTTAAAGGTTTTAAAAGTCTATAGATGACTTGGGTTAGTGTTTGTGCCAAGGGTGTTAAAGGTTTTAAAAGTATCTAGATGACTTGGGCCAGTGGTGGTGCCAAGGGTGTTAAAGGTATTTAAAGTCTCTAGATGACTTGGATCAGTGTTGTTGACCAGGGTGTTAAAGGTATTAAAAGTCTCCAGATGACTTGGGCCAGTGTTGGTGACCAGGGTGTTAAAGGTTTTAAAAGCCTCTAGATGACTTGGGCCAGTGGTGGTTCCAAGGGTGTTAAAGGTTTTAAAAGTCTCTAGAAGAATTAGGCCAGCGGTGGTGCCAAGGGTGTTAAACGTATTTAAAGTCTCTAGATGACTTGGGCCATCGCTGGTGACAAGGATGTTAAAGGTTTTAAAAGTCTCTAGATGACTTGGGCCAGCGGTGGTGACCAGGGTGTTAAAGGTTTTAAAAGTCTCTAGATGACTTGCGCCAGTGGTGGTGCAAAGGGTGTTAAATGTTTTAAAAGTATCTAGATGACTTGGGCCAGTGGTGGTTCCAAGGGTTTTAAAGGTTTTAAAAGTATCTAGATGACTTGGGCCAGTGGTGGTGCCAAGGGTGTTAAAGGTATTAAAAGTCTCTAGATGACTTGGGCCAGTGGTGGTGCCAAGGGTGTTAAAGTTATTAAAATTCTCTAGATGACTTGGGCCAGTGGTGGTGACCAGGGTGTTAAAGGTTTTAAAAGTCTCTAGATGACTTGGGTTAGTGTTTGTGCCAAGGGTGTTAAAGGTTTTAAAAGTATCTAGATGACTTGGGCCAGTGGTGGTGCCAAGGGTGTTAAAGGTATTTAAAGTCTCTAGATGACTTGGGTCAGTGTTTGTGCCAAGGGTGTTAAAGGTTTAAAAGGCTCTAGATGACTTGGGCCAGTGGTGGTGCCAAGAGTGTTAGAGGTTTTAAATGTCTCTAGATGACTTGGATCAGTGTTGGTGACCAGGGTGTTAAAGGTATTAAAAGTCTCCAGATGACTTGGGCCATCGCTGGTGACAAGGATGTTAAAGGTTTTAAAAGTCTCTAGATGACTTGGGCCAGCGGTGGTGACCAGGGTGTTAAAGGTTTTAAAAGTCTCTAGATGGCTTGCGCCAGTGGTGGTGCCAAGGGTGTTAAATGTTTTAAAAGTATCTAGATGACTTGGGCCAGTGGTGGTTCCAAGGGTTTTAAAGGTTTTAAAAGTATCTAGATGACTTGGGCCAGTGGTGGTGCCAAGGGTGTTAAAGTTATTAAAAGTCTCTTGATGACTTGGGCCAGTGGTGGTGCCAAGGGTGTTAAAGTTATTAAAATTCTCTAGATGACTTGGGCCAGTGGTGGTGACCAGGGTGTTAAAGGTTTTAAAAGTCTCTAGATGACTTGGGCCAGTGGTGGTGCCAAGGGTGTTAAAGGTATTAAAAGTCTCTAGATGACTTGGGCCAGTGGTGGTGCCAAGGGTGTTAAAGGTTTAAAAAGTCTCTAGATGACTTGGCCAGTGGTGGTTCCAAGGGTATTAAAGGTATTAAAAGTCTCTAGATGACTTGGGTCAGTGTTTGTGCCAAGGGTGTTAAAGGTTTTAAAAGACTAGATGACTTGGGCCAGCGGTGGTGACCAGGGTGTTAAAGGTTTTAAAAGTCTCTAGATGACTTGGGCTAGTGGTGGTTCCAAGGGTGTTAAAGGTATTAAAAGTATCTAGATGACCTAAGTTAGTGTTTGTGCCAAGGGTGTTAAAGGTTTAAAAAGTCTCTAGATGACTTGGGCCAGCGGTGGTGACCAGGGTGTTAAAGGTTTTAAAAGTCTCTAGAAGAATTAGGCCAGCGGTGGTGCCAAGGGTGTTAAAGGTATTTAAAGTCTCTAGATGACTTGGGCCATCGCTGGTGACAAGGATGTTAAAGGTTTTAAAAGTCTCTAGATGATTTGGGCCAGCGGTGGTGACCAGGGTGTTAAAGGTTTTAAAAGTCTCTAGATGACTAGGGCCAGCGGTGGTGACCAGGGTGCTAAAGGTTTTAAAAGTCTCTAGATGACTTGGGCTAGTGGTGGTTCCAAGGGTGTTAAAGGTATTAAAAGTATCTAGATGACTTAAGTTAGTGTTTGTGCCAAGGTTGTTAAAGGTTTTAAAAATCTCTAGATGACTGGGGCCAGTGGTGGTGACCAGGATGTTAAATGTTTTAAAAGTCTCTAGATGACTCGGGCCAGCGGTGGTGACAAGGGTGTTAAAGGTTTTAAAAGTCTCTAGATGACTTGGGCCAGTCGTGGTGCCAAGGATGTTAAAGGTATTAAAAGTCTCTAGAAGAATTGGGCCAACGGTGGTGCCAAGGGTGTTAAAGGTATTAAAATCTCTAGAAGAATTGGGCCAGCGGTGGTGACCAGGGTGTTAAAGGTTTTAAAAGTCTCTAGATGACTTGGGCCAGCGGTGGTGACCAGGGTGTTAAAGGTTTTAAAAGTCTCTAGGTGACTTGAGCCAGCGGTGGTGACCAGGGTGTTAAAGGTTTTAAAAGTCTCTAGATGACTTGGGCCAGTGGTGGTGCCAAGGGTGTTAGAGGTTTTAAATGTCTCTAGATGACTTGGGCCAGTGTTGGTGACCAGGGTGTTAAAGGTATTAAAAGTCTCCAGATGACTTGGGCCAGTGTTGGTGACCAGGGTGTTAAAGGTTTTAAAAGTCTCTAGATGACTTGGGCCAGCGGTGGTGACCAGGGTGTTAAAGGTTTTAAAAGTCTCTAGATGACTAGGGCCAGTGGTGGTGCCAAGGGTGTTAAAGGTTTTAAATGTCTCTAGATGACTTGGGCCAGTGTTGGTGACCAGGGTGTTAAAGGTTTAAAAAGTCTCTAGATGACTTGGGCCAGCGGTGGTGACCAGGATGTTAAAGGTTTTAAAAGTCTCTAGGTGACTTGGGCCAGCGGTGGTGACCAGGGTGTTAAAGGTTTTAAAATCTCTAGATGACTTGGGTTAGTGTTTGTGCCAAGGGTGTTAAAGGTTTTAAAAGTATCTAGATGACTTGGGCCAGTGGTGGTGCCAAGGGTGTTAAAGGTATTTAAAGTCTCTAGATGACTTGGGCCAGTGGTGGTGCCAAGGGTGTTAGAGGTTTTAAATGTCTCTAGATGACTTGGATCAGTGTTGGTGACCAGGGTGTTAAAGGTATTAAAAGTCTCCAGATGACTTGGGCCAGTGTTGGTGCCAAGGGTGTTAAAGGTATTAAAAGTATCTAGATGACTTGGGCCAGTGGTGGTGCCAAGGGTGTTAAAGGTATCAAAAGTCTCTAGATGACTTGGGCCAGCGGTGGTGACCAGGATGTTAAAGGTTTTAAAAGTCTCTAGGTGACTTGGGCCAGCGGTGGTGACCAGGGTGTTAGAGGTTTTAAAAGTCTCTAGATGACTTGGGCCAGTGGTGGTGCCAAGGGTGTTAAAGGTATTAAAAGTCTCTAGATGACTTGGGCCAGTGGTGGTGCCAAGGGTGTTAAAGCTATTAAAAGTCTCTAGATGACTTGGGCCAGCGGTGGTGACCAGGGTGTTAAAGGTATTAAAAGTCTCTAGATGACTTGGGCCAGTGGTGGTTCCAAGGGTGTTAAAGGTATTAAAAGTCTAGATGACTTGGGTTAGTGTTTGTGCCAAGGGTGTTAAAGGTTTTAAAAGTCTCTAGATGACTTGGGCCAGTGGTGGGGACAAGGATGTTAAAGGTTTTAAAAGTCTCTAGGTGACTTGGGCCAGCGGTGGTGACCAGGGTGTTAAAGGTTTTAAAAGTCTCTAGATGACTTGGGCCAGTGGTGGTGTAAAGGGTGTTAAAGGTTATAAAAGTCTCTAGATGACTTGGGCCAGTGGTGGTGCCAAGGTTGTTAAAGGTATTAAAAGTCTCTAGATGACTTGGGCCAGTGGTGGTGCCAAGGGTGTTAAAGGTATTAAAAGTCTCTAGATGACTTGGGCCAGTGGTGGTGACAAGGGTGTTAAAGGTTTAAAAAGTATCTAGATGACTTGGGCCAGTGGTGGTTCCAAGAGTGTTAAAGGTATTAAAAGTCTCTAGATGATTTGGGCCAGTGGTGGTGACAAGGGTGTTAAAGGTTTAAAAAGTATCTAGATGACTTGGGCCAGTGGTGGTTCCAAGAGTGTTAAAGGTATTAAAAGTCTCTAGATGACTTGGGCCAGTGGTGCTGACAAGGGTGTTAAAGGTTTAAAAAGTATCTAGATGACTTGGGCCAGTGGTGGTTCCAAGAGTGTTAAAGGTATTAAAAGTCTCTAGATGACTTGGGTCAGTGTTTGTGCCAAGGTGTTAAAGGTATTAAAAGTCTCTAGATGACTTGGGCCAGTGGTGGTGACAAGGGTGTTAAAGGTTTAAAAAGTATCTAGATGACTTGGGCCAGTGGTGGTTCCAAGAGTGTTAAAGGTATTAAAAGTCTCTAGATGACTTGGGCCAGTGGTGGTGACAAGGGTGTTAAAGGTTTAAAAAGTATCTAGATGACTTGGGCCAGTGGTGGTTCCAAGAGTGTTAAAGGTTTTAAAATCTCTAGATGACTTGGGTTAGTGTTTGTGCCAAGGGTGTTAAAGGTTTTAAAAGTATCTAGATGACTTGGGCCAGTGGTGGTGCCAAGGGTGTTAAAGGTATTTAAAGTCTCTAGATGACTTGGGCCAGTGGTGGTGCCAAGGGTGTTAGAGGTTTTAAATGTCTCTAGATGACTTGGGCCAGTGGTGGTGCCAAGGGTGTTAGAGGTTTTAAATGTCTCTAGATGACTTGGATCAGTGTTGGTGACCAGGGTGTTAAAGGTATTAAAAGTCTCCAGATGACTTGGGCCAGTGTTGGTGACCAGGGTGTTAAAGGTTTTAAAAGTCTCTAGATGACTTGGGCCAGTGGTGGTGCCAAGGGTGTTAAAGGTATTAAAAGTATCTAGATGACTTGGGCCAGTGGTGGTGCCAAGGGTGTTAAAGGTATTAAAAGTCTCTAGATGACTTGGGCCAGCGGTGGTGACCAGGATGTTAAAGGTTTTAAAAGTCTCTAGGTGACTTGGGCCAGCGGTGGTGACCAGGGTGTTAGAGGTTTTAAAAGTCTCTAGATGACTTGGGCCAGTGGTGGTGCCAAGGGTGTTAAAGGTATTAAAAGTCTCTAGATGACTTGGGCCAGTGGTGGTGCCAAGGGTGTTAAAGCTATTAAAAGTCTCTAGATGACTTGGGCCAGCGGTGGTGACCAGGGTGTTAAAGGTATTAAAAGTCTCTAGATGACTTGGGCCAGTGGTGGTTCCAAGGGTGTTAAAGGTATTAAAAGTCTAGATGACTTGGGTTAGCGTTTGTGCCAAGGGTGTTAAAGGTTTTAAAAGTCTCTAGATGACTTGGGCCAGTGGTGGGGACCAGGATGTTAAAGGTTTTAAAAGTCTCTAGGTGACTTGGGCCAGCGGTGGTGACCAGGGTGTTAAAGGTTTTAAAAGTCTCTAGATGACTTGGGCCAGTGGTGGTGTAAAGGGTGTTAAAGGTTATAAAAGTCTCTAGATGACTTGGGCCAGTGGTGGTGCCAAGGTTGTTAAAGGTATTAAAAGTCTCTAGATGACTTGGGCCAGTGGTGGTGCCAAGGGTGTTAAAGGTATTAAAAGTCTCTAGATGACTTGGGCCAGTGGTGGTGACAAGGGTGTTAAAGGTTTAAAAAGTATCTAGATGACTTGGGCCAGTGGTGGTTCCAAGAGTGTTAAAGGTATTAAGAGTCTCTAGATGACTTGGGCCAGTGGTGGTGACAAGGGTGTTAAAGGTTTAAAAAGTCTCTAGATGACTTGGGCCAGTGGTGGTGACAAGGGTGTTAAAGGTTTAAAAAGTATCTAGATGACTTGGGCCAGTGGTGGTTCCAAGAGTGTTAAAGGTATTAAAAGTCTCTAGATGATTTGGGCCAGTGGTGGTGACAAGGGTGTTAAAGGTTTAAAAAGTATCTAGATGACTTGGGCCAGTGGTGGTTCCAAGAGTGTTAAAGGTATTAAAAGTCTCTAGATGACTTGGGTTAGTGTTTGTGCCAAGGGTGTTAAAGGTTTTAAAAGTCCCTAGATGACTTGGGCCAGTGGTGGTGATCAGGGTGTTAAAGGTTTTAAAAGTCTCTAGATGACTTGCGCCAGTGGTGGTGCAAAGGGTGTTAAATGTTTTAAAAGTATCTAGATGACTTGGACCAGTGGTGGTGACCAGGGTGTTAAAGGTTTTAAAAGTCTCTAGATGACTTGCGCCAGTGGTGGTGCAAAGGGTGTTAAATGTTTTAAAAGTATCTAGATGACTTGGGCCAGTGGTGGTTCCAAGGGTTTTAAAGGTTTTAAAAGTATCTAGATGACTTGGGCCAGTGGTGGTGCCAAGGGTGTTAAAGGTATTAAAAGTCTCTAGATGACTTGGGCCAGTGGTGGTGCCAAGGGTGTTAAAGTTATTAAAATTCTCTAGATGACTTGGGCCAGTGGTGGTGACCAGGGTGTTAAAGGTTTTAAAAGTCTCTAGATGACTTGGGTTAGTGTTTGTGCCAAGGGTGTTAAAGGTTTTAAAAGTATCTAGATGACTTGGGCCAGTGGTGGTGCCAAGGGTGTTAAAGGTATTTAAAGTCTCTAGATGACTTGGGTCAGTGTTTGTGCCAAGGGTGTTAAAGGTTTAAAAGGCTCTAGATGACTTGGGCCAGTGGTGGTGCCAAGAGTGTTAGAGGTTTTAAATGTCTCTAGATGACTTGGATCAGTGTTGGTGACCAGGGTGTTAAAGGTATTAAAAGTCTCCAGATGACTTGGGCCATCGCTGGTGACAAGGATGTTAAAGGTTTTAAAAGTCTCTAGATGACTTGGGCCAGCGGTGGTGACCAGGGTGTTAAAGGTTTTAAAAGTCTCTAGATGGCTTGCGCCAGTGGTGGTGCCAAGGGTGTTAAATGTTTTAAAAGTATCTAGATGACTTGGGCCAGTGGTGGTTCCAAGGGTTTTAAAGGTTTTAAAAGTATCTAGATGACTTGGGCCAGTGGTGGTGCCAAGGGTGTTAAAGTTATTAAAAGTCTCTTGATGACTTGGGCCAGTGGTGGTGCCAAGGGTGTTAAAGTTATTAAAATTCTCTAGATGACTTGGGCCAGTGGTGGTGACCAGGGTGTTAAAGGTTTTAAAAGTCTCTAGATGACTTGGGCCAGTGGTGGTGCCAAGGGTGTTAAAGGTATTAAAAGTCTCTAGATGACTTGGGCCAGTGGTGGTGCCAAGGGTGTTAAAGGTTTAAAAAGTCTCTAGATGACTTGGCCAGTGGTGGTTCCAAGGGTATTAAAGGTATTAAAAGTCTCTAGATGACTTGGGTCAGTGTTTGTGCCAAGGGTGTTAAAGGTTTTAAAAGACTAGATGACTTGGGCCAGCGGTGGTGACCAGGGTGTTAAAGGTTTTAAAAGTCTCTAGATGACTTGGGCTAGTGGTGGTTCCAAGGGTGTTAAAGGTATTAAAAGTATCTAGATGACCTAAGTTAGTGTTTGTGCCAAGGGTGTTAAAGGTTTAAAAAGTCTCTAGATGACTTGGGCCAGCGGTGGTGACCAGGGTGTTAAAGGTTTTAAAAGTCTCTAGAAGAATTAGGCCAGCGGTGGTGCCAAGGGTGTTAAAGGTATTTAAAGTCTCTAGATGACTTGGGCCATCGCTGGTGACAAGGATGTTAAAGGTTTTAAAAGTCTCTAGATGACTTGGGCCAGCGGTGGTGACCAGGGTGTTAAAGGTTTTAAAAGTCTCTAGATGACTAGGGCCAGCGGTGGTGACCAGGGTGCTAAAGGTTTTAAAAGTCTCTAGATGACTTGGGCTAGTGGTGGTTCCAAGGGTGTTAAAGGTATTAAAAGTATCTAGATGACTTAAGTTAGTGTTTGTGCCAAGGTTGTTAAAGGTTTTAAAAATCTCTAGATGACTGGGGCCAGTGGTGGTGACCAGGATGTTAAATGTTTTAAAAGTCTCTAGATGACTCGGGCCAGCGGTGGTGACAAGGGTGTTAAAGGTTTTAAAAGTCTCTAGATGACTTGGGCCAGTCGTGGTGCCAAGGATGTTAAAGGTATTAAAAGTCTCTAGAAGAATTGGGCCAACGGTGGTGCCAAGGGTGTTAAAGGTATTAAAATCTCTAGAAGAATTGGGCCAGCGGTGGTGACCAGGGTGTTAAAGGTTTTAAAAGTCTCTAGATGACTTGGGCCAGCGGTGGTGACCAGGGTGTTAAAGTTTTTAAAAGTCTCTAGGTGACTTGAGCCAGCGGTGGTGACCAGGGTGTTAAAGGTTTTAAAAGTCTCTAGATGACTTGGGCCAGTGGTGGTGCCAAGGGTGTTAGAGGTTTTAAATGTCTCTAGATGACTTGGGCCAGTGTTGGTGACCAGGGTGTTAAAGGTATTAAAAGTCTCCAGATGACTTGGGCCAGTGTTGGTGACCAGGGTGTTAAAGGTTTTAAAAGTCTCTAGATGACTTGGGCCAGCGGTGGTGACCAGGGTGTTAAAGGTTTTAAAAGTCTCTAGATGACTAGGGCCAGTGGTGGTGCCAAGGGTGTTAAAGGTTTTAAATGTCTCTAGATGACTTGGGCCAGTGTTGGTGACCAGGGTGTTAAAGGTTTAAAAAGTCTCTAGATGACTTGGGCCAGCGGTGGTGACCAGGATGTTAAAGGTTTTAAAAGTCTCTAGGAGACTTGGGCCAGCGGTGGTGACCAGGGTGTTAAAGGTTTTAAAATCTCTAGATGACTTGGGTTAGTGTTTGTGCCAAGGGTGTTAAAGGTTTTAAAAGTATCTAGATGACTTGGGCCAGTGGTGGTGCCAAGGGTGTTAAAGGTATTTAAAGTCTCTAGATGACTTGGGCCAGTGGTGGTGCCAAGGGTGTTAGAGGTTTTAAATGTCTCTAGATGACTTGGATCAGTGTTGGTGACCAGGGTGTTAAAGGTATTAAAAGTCTCCAGATGACTTGGGCCAGTGTTGGTGCCAAGGGTGTTAAAGGTATTAAAAGTATCTAGATGACTTGGGCCAGTGGTGGTGCCAAGGGTGTTAAAGGTATCAAAAGTCTCTAGATGACTTGGGCCAGCGGTGGTGACCAGGATGTTAAAGGTTTTAAAAGTCTCTAGGTGACTTGGGCCAGCGGTGGTGACCAGGGTGTTAGAGGTTTTAAAAGTCTCTAGATGACTTGGGCCAGTGGTGGTGCCAAGGGTGTTAAAGGTATTAAAAGTCTCTAGATGACTTGGGCCAGTGGTGGTGCCAAGGGTGTTAAAGCTATTAAAAGTCTCTAGATGACTTGGGCCAGCGGTGGTGACCAGGGTGTTAAAGGTATTAAAAGTCTCTAGATGACTTGGGCCAGTGGTGGTTCCAAGGGTGTTAAAGGTATTAAAAGTCTAGATGACTTGGGTTAGTGTTTGTGCCAAGGGTGTTAAAGGTTTTAAAAGTCTCTAGATGACTTGGGCCAGTGGTGGGGATCAGGATGTTAAAGGTTTTAAAAGTCTCTAGGTGACTTGGGCCAGCGGTGGTGACCAGGGTGTTAAAGGTTTTAAAAGTCTCTAGATGACTTGGGCCAGTGGTGGTGTAAAGGGTGTTAAAGGTTATAAAAGTCTCTAGATGACTTGGGCCAGTGGTGGTGCCAAGGTTGTTAAAGGTATTAAAAGTCTCTAGATGACTTGGGCCAGTGGTGGTGCCAAGGGTGTTAAAGGTATTAAAAGTCTCTAGATGACTTGGGCCAGTGGTGGTGACAGGGGGGTGTTAAAGGTTTAAAAAGTATCTAGATGACTTGGGCCAGTGGTGGTTCCAAGAGTGTTAAAGGTATTAAAAGTCTCTAGATGATTTGGGCCAGTGGTGGTGACAAGGGTGTTAAAGGTTTAAAAAGTATCTAGATGACTTGGGCCAGTGGTGGTTCCAAGAGTGTTAAAGGTATTAAAAGTCTCTAGATGACTTGGGCCAGTGGTGCTGACAAGGGTGTTAAAGGTTTAAAAAGTATCTAGATGACTTGGGCCAGTGGTGGTTCCAAGAGTGTTAAAGGTATTAAAAGTCTCTAGATGACTTGGGTCAGTGTTTGTGCCAAGGTGTTAAAGGTATTAAAAGTCTCTAGATGACTTGGGCCAGTGGTGGTGACAAGGGTGTTAAAGGTTTAAAAAGTATCTAGATGACTTGGGCCAGTGGTGGTTCCAAGAGTGTTAAAGGTATTAAAAGTCTCTAGATGACTTGGGCCAGTGGTGGTGACAAGGGTGTTAAAGGTTTAAAAAGTATCTAGATGACTTGGGCCAGTGGTGGTTCCAAGAGTGTTAAAGGTTTTAAAATCTCTAGATGACTTGGGTTAGTGTTTGTGCCAAGGGTGTTAAAGGTTTTAAAAGTATCTAGATGACTTGGGCCAGTGGTGGTGCCAAGGGTGTTAAAGGTATTTAAAGTCTCTAGATGACTTGGGCCAGTGGTGGTGCCAAGGGTTTTAGAGGTTTTAAATGTCTCTAGATGACTTGGATCAGTGTTGGTGACCAGGGTGTTAAAGGTATTAAAAGTCTCCAGATGACTTGGGCCAGTGTTGGTGACCAGGGTGTTAAAGGTTTTAAAAGTCTCTAGATGACTTGGGCCAGTGGTGGTGCCAAGGGTGTTAAAGGTATTAAAAGTATCTAGATGACTTGGGCCAGTGGTGGTGCCAAGGGTGTTAAAGGTATTAAAAGTCTCTAGATGACTTGGGCCAGCGGTGGTGACCAGGATGTTAAAGGTTTTAAAAGTCTCTAGGTGACTTGGCCCAGCGGTGGTGACCAGGGTGTTAGAGGTTTTAAAAGTCTCTAGATGACTTGGGCCAGTGGTGGTGCCAAGGTTGTTAAAGGTATTAAAAGTCTCTAGATGACTTGGGCCAGTGGTGGTGCCAAGGGTGTTAAAGCTATTAAAAGTCTCTAGATGACTTGGGCCAGTGGTGGTGCCAAGGGTGTTAAAGGTATTAAAAGTCTAGATGACTTGGGTTAGTGTTTGTGCCAAGGGTGTTAAAGGTTTTAAAAGTCTCTAGATGACTTGGGCCAGTGGTGGGGATCAGGATGTTAAAGGTTTTAAAAGTCTCTAGGTGACTTGGGCCAGCGGTGGTGACCAGGGTGTTAAAGGTTTTAAAAGTCTCTAGATGACTTGGGCCAGTGGTGGTGTAAAGGGTGTTAAAGGTTATAAAAGTCTCTAGATGACTTGGGCCAGTGGTGGTGCCAAGGTTGTTAAAGGTATTAAAAGTCTCTAGATGACTTGGGCCAGTGGTGGTGCCAAGGGTGTTAAAGGTATTAAAAGTCTCTAGATGACTTGGGCCAGTGGTGGTGACAGGGGGGTGTTAAAGGTTTAAAAAGTATCTAGATGACTTGGGCCAGTGGTGGTTCCAAGAGTGTTAAAGGTATTAAAAGTCTCTAGATGATTTGGGCCAGTGGTGGTGACAAGGGTGTTAAAGGTTTAAAAAGTATCTAGATGACTTGGGCCAGTGGTGGTTCCAAGAGTGTTAAAGGTATTAAAAGTCTCTAGATGACTTGGGCCAGTGGTGCTGACAAGGGTGTTAAAGGTTTAAAAAGTATCTAGATGACTTGGGCCAGTGGTGGTTCCAAGAGTGTTAAAGGTATTAAAAGTCTCTAGATGACTTGGGTCAGTGTTTGTGCCAAGGTGTTAAAGGTATTAAAAGTCTCTAGATGACTTGGGCCAGTGGTGGTGACAAGGGTGTTAAAGGTTTAAAAAGTATCTAGATGACTTGGGCCAGTGGTGGTTCCAAGAGTGTTAAAGGTATTAAAAGTCTCTAGATGACTTGGGCCAGTGGTGGTGACAAGGGTGTTAAAGGTTTAAAAAGTATCTAGATGACTTGGGCCAGTGGTGGTTCCAAGAGTGTTAAAGGTTTTAAAATCTCTAGATGACTTGGGTTAGTGTTTGTGCCAAGGGTGTTAAAGGTTTTAAAAGTATCTAGATGACTTGGGCCAGTGGTGGTGCCAAGGGTGTTAAAGGTATTTAAAGTCTCTAGATGACTTGGGCCAGTGGTGGTGCCAAGGGTTTTAGAGGTTTTAAATGTCTCTAGATGACTTGGATCAGTGTTGGTGACCAGGGTGTTAAAGGTATTAAAAGTCTCCAGATGACTTGGGCCAGTGTTGGTGACCAGGGTGTTAAAGGTTTTAAAAGTCTCTAGATGACTTGGGCCAGTGGTGGTGCCAAGGGTGTTAAAGGTATTAAAAGTATCTAGATGACTTGGGCCAGTGGTGGTGCCAAGGGTGTTAAAGGTATTAAAAGTCTCTAGATGACTTGGGCCAGCGGTGGTGACCAGGATGTTAAAGGTTTTAAAAGTCTCTAGGTGACTTGGCCCAGCGGTGGTGACCAGGGTGTTAGAGGTTTTAAAAGTCTCTAGATGACTTGGGCCAGTGGTGGTGCCAAGGTTGTTAAAGGTATTAAAAGTCTCTAGATGACTTGGGCCAGTGGTGGTGCCAAGGGTGTTAAAGCTATTAAAAGTCTCTAGATGACTTGGGCCAGCGGTGGTGACCAGGGTGTTAAAGGTATTAAAAGTCTCTAGATGACTTGGGCCAGTGGTGGTTCCAAGGGTGTTAAAGGTATTAAAAGTCTAGATGACTTGGGTTAGCGTTTGTGCCAAGGGTGTTAAAGGTTTTAAAAGTCTCTAGATGACTTGGGCCAGTGGTGGGGACCAGGATGTTAAAGGTTTTAAAAGTCTCTAGGTGACTTGGGCCAGCGGTGGTGACCAGGGTGTTAAAGGTTTTAAAAGTCTCTAGATGACTTGGGCCAGTGGTGGTGTAAAGGGTGTTAAAGGTTATAAAAGTCTCTAGATGACTTGGGCCAGTGGTGGTGCCAAGGTTGTTAAAGGTATTAAAAGTCTCTAGATGACTTGGGCCAGTGGTGGTGCCAAGGGTGTTAAAGGTATTAAAAGTCTCTAGATGACTTGGGCCAGTGGTGGTGACAAGGGTGCTAAAGGTTTAAAAAGTATCTAGATGACTTGGGCCAGTGGTGGTTCCAAGAGTGTTAAAGGTATTAAGAGTCTCTAGATGACTTGGGCCAGTGGTGGTGACAAGGGTGTTAAAGGTTTAAAAAGTCTCTAGATGACTTGGGCCAGTGGTGGTGACAAGGGTGTTAAAGGTTTAAAAAGTATCTAGATGACTTGGGCCAGTGGTGGTTCCAAGAGTGTTAAAGGTATTAAAAGTCTCTAGATGATTTGGGCCAGTGGTGGTGACAAGGGTGTTAAAGGTTTAAAAAGTATCTAGATGACTTGGGCCAGTGGTGGTTCCAAGAGTGTTAAAGGTATTAAAAGTCTCTAGATGACTTGGGCCAGTGGTGCTGACAAGGGTGTTAAAGGTTTAAAAAGTATCTAGATGACTTGGGCCAGTGGTGGTTCCAAGAGTGTTAAAGGTATTAAAAGTCTCTAGATGACTTGGGTCAGTGTTTGTGCCAAGGTGTTAAAGGTATTAAAAGTCTCTAGATGACTTGGGCCAGTGGTGGTGACAAGGGTGTTAAAGGTTTAAAAAGTATCTAGATGACTTGGGCCAGTGGTGGTTCCAAGAGTGTTAAAGGTATTAAAAGTCTCTAGATGACTTGGGCCAGTGGTGGTGACAAGGGTGTTAAAGGTTTAAAAAGTATCTAGATGACTTGGGCCAGTGGTGGTTCCAAGAGTGTTAAAGGTTTTAAAATCTGTAGATGACTTGGGTTAGTGTTTGTGCCAAGGGTGTTAAAGGTTTTAAAAGTATCTAGATGACTTGGGCCAGTGGTGGTGCCAAGGGTGTTAAAGGTATTTAAAGTCTCTAGATGACTTGGGCCAGTGGTGGTGCCAAGGGTGTTAGAGGTTTTAAATGTCTCTAGATGACTTGGATCAGTGTTGGTGACCAGGGTGTTAAAGGTATTAAAAGTCTCCAGATGACTTGGGCCAGTGTTGGTGACCAGGGTGTTAAAGGTTTTAAAAGTCTCTAGATGACTTGGGCCAGTGGTGGTGCCAAGGGTGTTAAAGGTATTAAAAGTATCTAGATGACTTGGGCCAGTGGTGGTGCCAAGGGTGTTAAAGGTATTAAAAGTCTCTAGATGACTTGGGCCAGCGGTGGTGACCAGGGTGTTAAAGGTATTAAAAGTCTCCAGATGACTTGGGCCAGTGTTGGTGACCAGGGTGTTAAAGGTTTAAAAAGTATCTAGATGACTTGGGCCAGTGGTGGTTCCAAGAGTGTTAAAGGTGTTAAAAGTCTCTAGATGACTTGGGCCAGTGGTGGTGACAAGGGTGTTAAAGGTTTAAAAAGTATCTAGATGACTTGGACCAGTGGTGGTTCCAAGAGTGTTAAAGGTATTAAAAGTCTCTAGATGACTTGGGTCAGTGTTTGTGCCAAGGTGTTAAAGGTTTGAAAAGTCTCTAGATGACTTGGACCAGTGGTGGTGACAAGGGTGTTAAAGGTTTAAAATGTATCTAGATGACTTGGGCCAGTGGTGGTTCCAAGAGTGTTAAAGGTATTAAAAGTCTCTAGATGACTTGGGTCAGTGTT
This sequence comes from Leiobunum rupestre, assembly GCF_980474605.1. Lineage (NCBI taxonomy): Eukaryota > Metazoa > Arthropoda > Arachnida > Opiliones > Sclerosomatidae > Leiobunum > Leiobunum rupestre. The sequence continues at coordinate 59,670,491 of NC_143385.1, read as the reverse complement.
TGTGCCAAGGGTGTTAAAGGTTTGAAAAGTCTCTAGATGACTTGGGCCAGTGGTGGTGACAAGGATGTTAAAGGTTTTAAAAGTCTCTAGATGACTTGGGCCAGCGGTGGTGACCAGGGTGTTAAAGGTTTAAAAAGTCTCTAGATGACTTGGGCCAGTGGTGGTTCCAAGGGTATTAAAGGTATTAAAAGTCTCTAGATGACTTGGGTCAGTGTTTGTGCCAAGGTGTTAAAGGTTTGAAAAGTCTCTAGATGACTTGGACCAGTGGTGGTGACAAGGGTGTTAAAGGTTTTAAAAGTATCTAGATGACTTGGGCCAGTGGTGGTGCCAAGGGTGTTAAAGGTATTAAAAGTCTCTAGATGACTTGGGCCAGTGGTGGTGCCAAGGGTGTTAGAGGTTTTAAATGTCTCTAGATTACTTGGGCCAGCGGTGGTGACCAGGGTGTTAAAGGTTTTAAAAGTCTCTAGATGGCTTGCGCCAGTGGTGGTGCCAAGGGTGTTAAATGTTTTAAAAGTATCTAGATGACTTGGGCCAGTGGTGGTTCCAAGGGTTTTAAAGGTTTTAAAAGTATCTAGATGACTTGGGCCAGTGGTGGTGCCAAGGGTGTTAAAGGTATTAAAAGTCTCTAGATGACTTGGGCCAGTGGTGGTGCCAAGGGTGTTAAAGTTATTAAAATTCTCTAGATGACTTGGGCCAGTGGTGGTGACCAGGGTGTTAAAGGTTTTAAAAGTCTCTAGATGACTTGGGCCAGCGGTGGTGACCAGGGTGTTAAAGGTATTTAAAGTCTCTAGATGACTTGGGCCATCGCTGGTGACAAGGATGTTAAAGGTTTTAAAAGTCTCTAGATGACTTGGGCCAGCGGTGGTGACCAGGGTGTTAAAGTTTTTAAAAGTCTCTAGATGACTTGGGCCAGTGGTGGTGCCAAGGGTGTTAAATGTTTTAAAAGTATCTAGATGACTTGGGCCAGTGATGGTTCCAAGGGTTTTAAAGGTTTTAAAAGTATCTAGATGACTTGGGCCAGTGGTGGTGCCAAGGGTGTTAAAGTTATTAAAAGTCTCTAGATGACTTGGGCCAGTGGTGGTGACCAGGATGTTAAAGGTTTTAAAAGTCTCTAGATGACTTGGGCCAGTGGTGGTGCCAAGGGTGTTAGAGGTTTTAAAAGTCTCTAGATGACTTGGGCCAGCGGTGGTGACCAGGGTGTTAAAGGTTTAAAAAGTCTCTAGATGACTTGGGCCAGTGGTGGTTCCAAGGGTATTAAAGGTATTAAAAGTCTCTAGATGACTTGGGTCAGTGTTTGTGCCAAGGGTGTTAAAGGTTTTAAAAGACTAGATGACTTGGGCCAGTGGTGGTGAGAAGGGTGTTAAAGGTTTAAAAAGTCTCTAGATGACTTGGGCCAGTGGTGGTTCCAAGGGTTTTAAAGGTTTTAAAAGTATCTAGATGACTTGGGCCAGTGGTGGTGCCAAGGGTGTTAAAGGTATTAAAAGTCTCTAGATGACTTGGGCCAGTGGTGGTGCCAAGGGTGTTAAAGTTATTAAAAGTCTCTAGATGACTTGGGCCAGTGGTGGTGACCAGGATGTTAAAGGTTTTAAAAGTCCCTAGATGACTTGGGCCAGTGGTGGAGCCAAGGGTGTTAGAGGTTTTAAATGTCTCTAGATGACTTGGGTCAGTGGTGGTGACCAGGGTGTTAAAGGTTTTAAATCCTCTAGATGACTTGGGCCAGTGGTGGTGCCAAGGGTGTTAAAGGTATTAAAAGTCTCTAGATGACTTGGGCCAGTGGTGGTGCCAAGGGTGTTAAAGGTTTTAAAAGTCTCTAGATGACTTGGCCAGTGGTGGTTCCAAGGGTATTAAAGGTATTAAAAGTCTCTAGAAGAATTGGGCCAACGGTGGTGCCAAGGGTGTTAAAGGTATTAAAATCTCTAGAAGAATTGGGCCAGCGGTGGTGCCAAGGGTGTTAAAGGTATTAAAAGTCTCTAGATGACTTGGGCCAGTGTTGGTGACCAGGGTGTTAAAGGTTTTAAAAGTCTCTAGATGACTTGGGCCAGCGGTGGTGACCAGGGTGTTAAAGGTTTTAAATCCTCTAGGTGACTTGGGCCAGCGGTGGTGACCAGGGTGTTAAAGGTTTTAAAAGTCTCTAGATGACTTGGGCCAGCGGTGGTGACCAGGGTGTTAAAGGTTTTAAAAGTCTCTAGATGACTTGCGCCAGTGGTGGTGCCAAGGGTGTTAAATGTTTTAAAAGTATCTAGATGACTTGGGCCAGTGGTGGTTCCAAGGGTTTTAAAGGTTTTAAAAGTATCTAGATGACTTGGGCCAGTGGTGGTGCCAAGGGTGTTAAAGGTATTAAAAGTCTCTAGATGACTTGGAACAGTGGTGGTGCCAAGGGTGTTAAAGTTATTAAAATTCTCTAGATGACTTGGGCCAGTGGTAGTGACCAGGGTGTTAAAGGTTTTAAAAGTCTCTAGATGACTTGGGTTAGTGTTTGTGCCAAGGGTGTTAAAGGTTTTAAAAGTATCTAGATGACTTGGGCCAGTGGTGGTGCCAAGGGTGTTAAAGGTATTAAAAGTCTCTAGATGACTTGGGCCAGTGGTGGTGCCAAGGGTGTTAGAGGTTTTAAATGTCTCTAGATGACTTGGGCCAGCGGTGGTGACCAGGGTGTTAAAGGTTTTAAAAGTCTCTAGATGGCTTGCGCCAGTGGTGGTGCCAAGGGTGTTAAATGTTTTAAAAGTATCTAGATGACTTGGGCCAGTGGTGGTTCCAAGGGTTTTAAAGGTTTTAAAAGTATCTAGATGACTTGGGCCAGTGGTGGTGCCAAGGGTGTTAAAGGTATTAAAAGTCTCTAGATGACTTGGGCCAGTGGTGGTGCCAAGGGTGTTAAAGTTATTAAAATTCTCTAGATGACTTGGGCCAGTGGTGGTGACCAGGGTGTTAAAGGTTTTAAAAGTCTCTAGATGACTTGGGTCAGTGTTTGTGCCAAGGGTGTTAAAGGATTTAAAAGACTAGATGACTTGGGCCAGCGGTGGGACCAGGGTGTTAAAGGTATTTAAAGTCTCTAGATGACTTGGGTCAGTGTTGGTGACCAGGGTGTTAAAGGTATTAAAATCTCCAGATGACTTGGGCCATCGCTGGTGACAAGGATGTTAAAGGTTTTAAAAGTCTCTAGATGACTTGGGCCAGCGGTGGTGACCAGGGTGTTAAAGGTTTTAAAAGTCTCTAGATGGCTTGCGCCAGTGGTGGTGCCAAGGGTGTTAAATGTTTTAAAAGTATCTAGATGACTTGGGCCAGTGGTGGTTCCAAGGGTTTTAAAGGTTTTAAAAGTATCTAGATGACTTGGGCCAGTGGTGGTGCCAAGGGTGTTAAAGGTATTAAAAGTCTCTAGATGACTTGGGCCAGTGGTGGTGCCAAGGGTGTTAAAGTTATTAAAATTCTCTAGATGACTTGGGCCAGTGGTGGTGACCAGGGTGTTAAAGGTTTTAAAAGTCTCTAGATGACTTGGGTCAGTGTTTGTGCCAAGGGTGTTAAAGGATTTAAAAGACTAGATGACTTGGGCCAGCGGTGGTGACCAGGGTGTTAAAGGTTTTAAAAGTCTCTAGATGACTTGGGCTAGTGGTGGTTCCAAGGGTGTTAAAGGTATTAAAAGTATCTAGATGACCTAAGTTAGTGTTTGTGCCAAGGGTGTTAAAGGTTTAAAAAGTCTCTAGATGACTTGGGCCAGCGGTGGTGACCAGGGTGTTAAAGGTTTTAAAAGTCTCTAGAAAAATTAGGCCAGCGGTGGTGCCAAGGGTGTTAGAGGTTTTAAATGTCTCTAGATGACTTGGGCCATCGCTGGTGACAAGGATGTTAAAGGTTTTAAAAGTCTCTAGATGACTTGGGCCAGCGGTGGTGACCAGGGTGTTAAAGGTTTTAAAAGTCTCTAGAAGAATTAGGCCAGCGGTGGTGCCAAGGGTGTTAGAGGTTTTAAAAGTCTCTAGATGACTTGGGCCAGTGTTGGTGACCAGGGTGTTAAAGGTTTTAAAAGTCTCTAGATGACTTGGGCCAGCGGTGGTGACACGGTGTTAAAGGTTTTAAAAGTCTCTAGGTGACTTGGGCCAGCGGTGGTGACCAGGGTGTTAAAGGTTTTAAAAGTCTCTAGATGACTTGGGCCAGCGGTGGTGACCAGGGTGTTAAAGGTTTTAAAAGTCTCTAGATGACTTGCGCCAGTGGTGGTGCCAAGGGTGTTAAATGTTTTAAAAGTATCTAGATGACTTGGGCCAGTGGTGGTTCCAAGGGTTTTAAAGGTTTTAAAAGTATCTAGATGACTTGGGCCAGTGGTGGTGCCAAGGGTGTTAAAGGTATTAAAAGTCTCTAGATGACTTGGGCCAGTGGTGGTGCCAAGGGTGTTAAAGTTATTAAAATTCTCTAGATGACTTGGGCCAGTGGTGGTGACCAGGGTGTTAAAGGTTTTAAAAGTCTCTAGATGACTTGGGTCAGTGTTTGTGCCAAGGGTGTTAAAGGATTTAAAAGACTAGATGACTTGGGCCAGCGGTGGTGACCAGGGTGTTAAAGGTATTTAAAGTCTCTAGATGACTTAAGCCATCGCTGGTGACAAGGATGTTAAAGGTTTTAAAAGTCTCTAGATGACTTGGGCCAGCGGTGGTGACCAGGGTGTTAAAGTTTTTAAAAGTCTCTAGATGACTTGGGCCAGTGGTGGTGCCAAGGGTGTTAAATGTTTTAAAAGTATCTAGATGACTTGGGCCAGTGATGGTTCCAAGGGTTTTAAAGGTTTTAAAAGTATCTAGATGACTTGGGCCAGTGGTGGTGCCAAGGGTGTTAAAGTTATTAAAAGTCTCTAGATGACTTGGGCCAGTGGTGGTGACCAGGATGTTAAAGGTTTTAAAAGTCTCTAGATGACTTGGGCCAGTGGTGGTGCCAAGGGTGTTAGAGGTTTTAAAAGTCTCTAGATGACTTGGGCCAGCGGTGGTGACCAGGGTGTTAAAGGTTTAAAAAGTCTCTAGATGACTTGGGCCAGTGGTGGTTCCAAGGGTATTAAAGGTATTAAAAGTCTCTAGATGACTTGGGTCAGTGTTTGTGCCAAGGGTGTTAAAGGTTTTAAAAGACTAGATGACTTGGGCCAGTGGTGGTGAGAAGGGTGTTAAAGGTTTAAAAAGTCTCTAGATGACTTGGGCCAGTGGTGGTTCCAAGGGTTTTAAAGGTTTTAAAAGTATCTAGATGACTTGGGCCAGTGGTGGTGCCAAGGGTGTTAAAGGTATTAAAAGTATCTAGATGACTTGGGCCAGTGGTGGTGCCAAGGGTGTTAAAGTTATTAAAAGTCTCTAGATGACTTGGGCCAGTGGTGGTGACCAGGATGTTAAAGGTTTTAAAAGTCCCTAGATGACTTGGGCCAGTGGTGGAGCCAAGGGTGTTAGAGGTTTTAAATGTCTCTAGATGACTTGGGTCAGTGGTGGTGACCAGGGTGTTAAAGGTTTTAAATCCTCTAGATGACTTGGGCCAGTGGTGGTGCCAAGGGTGTTAAAGGTATTAAAAGTCTCTAGATGACTTGGGCCAGTGGTGGTGCCAAGGGTGTTAAAGGTTTTAAAAGTCTCTAGATGACTTGGCCAGTGGTGGTTCCAAGGGTATTAAAGGTATTAAAAGTCTCTAGAAGAATTGGGCCAACGGTGGTGCCAATGGTGTTAAAGGTATTAAAATCTCTAGAAGAATTGGGCCAGCGGTGGTGCCAAGGGTGTTAAAGGTATTAAAAGTCTCTAGATGACTTGGGCCAGTGTTGGTGACCAGGGTGTTAAAGGTTTTAAAAGTCTCTAGATGACTTGGGCCAGCGGTGGTGACCAGGGTGTTAAAGGTTTTAAATCCTCTAGGTGACTTGGGCCAGCGGTGGTGACCAGGGTGTTAAAGGTTTTAAAAGTCTCTAGATGACTTGGGCCAGCGGTGGTGACCAGGGTGTTAAAGGTTTTAAAAGTCTCTAGATGACTTGCGCCAGTGGTGGTGCCAAGGGTGTTAAATGTTTTAAAAGTATCTAGATGACTTGGGCCAGTGGTGGTTCCAAGGGTTTTAAAGGTTTTAAAAGTATCTAGATGACTTGGGCCAGTGGTGGTGCCAAGGGTGTTAAAGGTATTAAAAGTCTCTAGATGACTTGGAACAGTGGTGGTGCCAAGGGTGTTAAAGTTATTAAAATTCTCTAGATGACTTGGGCCAGTGGTAGTGACCAGGGTGTTAAAGGTTTTAAAAGTCTCTAGATGACTTGGGTTAGTGTTTGTGCCAAGGGTGTTAAAGGTTTTAAAAGTATCTAGATGACTTGGGCCAGTGGTGGTGCCAAGGGTGTTAAAGGTATTAAAAGTCTCTAGATGACTTGGGCCAGTGGTGGTGCCAAGGGTGTTAGAGGTTTTAAATGTCTCTAGATGACTTGGGCCAGCGGTGGTGACCAGGGTGTTAAAGGTTTTAAAAGTCTCTAGATGGCTTGCGCCAGTGGTGGTGCCAAGGGTGTTAAATGTTTTAAAAGTATCTAGATGACTTGGGCCAGTGGTGGTTCCAAGGGTTTTAAAGGTTTTAAAAGTATCTAGATGACTTGGGCCAGTGGTGGTGCCAAGGGTGTTAAAGGTATTAAAAGTCTCTAGATGACTTGGGCCAGTGGTGGTGCCAAGGGTGTTAAAGTTATTAAAATTCTCTAGATGACTTGGGCCAGTGGTGGTGACCAGGGTGTTAAAGGTTTTAAAAGTCTCTAGATGACTTGGGTCAGTGTTTGTGCCAAGGGTGTTAAAGGATTTAAAAGACTAGATGACTTGGGCCAGCGGTGGGACCAGGGTGTTAAAGGTATTTAAAGTCTCTAGATGACTTGGGTCAGTGTTGGTGACCAGGGTGTTAAAGGTATTAAAATCTCCAGATGACTTGGGCCATCGCTGGTGACAAGGATGTTAAAGGTTTTAAAAGTCTCTAGATGACTTGGGCCAGCGGTGGTGACCAGGGTGTTAAAGGTTTTAAAAGTCTCTAGATGGCTTGCGCCAGTGGTGGTGCCAAGGGTGTTAAATGTTTTAAAAGTATCTAGATGACTTGGGCCAGTGGTGGTTCCAAGGGTTTTAAAGGTTTTAAAAGTATCTAGATGACTTGGGCCAGTGGTGGTGCCAAGGGTGTTAAAGGTATTAAAAGTCTCTAGATGACTTGGGCCAGTGGTGGTGCCAAGGGTGTTAAAGTTATTAAAATTCTCTAGATGACTTGGGCCAGTGGTGGTGACCAGGGTGTTAAAGGTTTTAAAAGTCTCTAGATGACTTGGGTCAGTGTTTGTGCCAAGGGTGTTAAAGGATTTAAAAGACTAGATGACTTGGGCCAGCGGTGGTGACCAGGGTGTTAAAGGTTTTAAAAGTCTCTAGATGACTTGGGCTAGTGGTGGTTCCAAGGGTGTTAAAGGTATTAAAAGTATCTAGATGACCTAAGTTAGTGTTTGTGCCAAGGGTGTTAAAGGTTTAAAAAGTCTCTAGATGACTTGGGCCAGCGGTGGTGACCAGGGTGTTAAAGGTTTTAAAAGTCTCTAGAAAAATTAGGCCAGCGGTGGTGCCAAGGGTGTTAAAGGTTTTAAAAGTCTCTAGATGACTTGGGCCAGCGGTGGTGACCAGGGTGTTAAAGGTTTTAAAAGTCTCTAGAAGAATTAGGCCAGCGGTGGTGCCAAGGGTGTTAGAGGTTTTAAAAGTCTCTAGATGACTTGGGCCAGTGTTGGTGACCAGGGTGTTAAAGGTTTTAAAAGTCTCTAGATGACTTGGGCCAGCGGTGGTGACACGGTGTTAAAGGTTTTAAAAGTCTCTAGGTGACTTGGGCCAGCGGTGGTGACCAGGGTGTTAAAGGTTTTAAAAGTCTCTAGATGACTTGGGCCAGCGGTGGTGACCAGGGTGTTAAAGGTTTTAAAAGTCTCTAGATGACTTGCGCCAGTGGTGGTGCCAAGGGTGTTAAATGTTTTAAAAGTATCTAGATGACTTGGGCCAGTGGTGGTTCCAAGGGTTTTAAAGGTTTTAAAAGTATCTAGATGACTTGGGCCAGTGGTGGTGCCAAGGGTGTTAAAGGTATTAAAAGTCTCTAGATGACTTGGAACAGTGGTGGTGCCAAGGGTGTTAAAGTTATTAAAATTCTCTAGATGACTTGGGCCAGTGGTGGTGACCAGGGTGTTAAAGGTTTTAAAAGTCTCTAGATGACTTGGGTTAGTGTTTGTGCCAAGGGTGTTAAAGGTTTTAAAAGTATCTAGATGACTTGGGCCAGTGGTGGTGCCAAGGGTGTTAAAGGTATTTAAAGTCTCTAGATGACTTGGGTCAGTGTTTGTGCCAAGGGTGTTAAAGGTTTTAAAAGGCTCTAGATGACTTGGGCCAGTGGTGGTGCCAAGGGTGTTAGAGGTTTTAAATGTCTCTAGATGACTTGGATCAGTGTTAGTGACCAGGGTGTTAAAGGTATTAAAAGTCTCCAGATGACTTGGGCCATCGCTGGTGACAAGGATGTTAAAGGTTTTAAAAGTCTCCAGATGACTTGGGCCATCGCTGGTGACAAGGATGTTAAAGGTTTTAAAAGTCTCTAGATGACTTGGGCCAGCGGTGGTGACCAGGGTGTTAAAGGTTTTAAAAGTCTCAAGAAGAATTAGGCCAGCGGTGGTGCCAAGGGTGTTAGAGGTTTTTAATGTCTCTAGATGACTTGGGCCATCGCTGGTGACAAGGATGTTAAAGGTTTTAAAAGTCTCTAGATGACTTGGGCCAGCGGTGGTGACCAGGGTGTTAAAGGTTTTAAAAGTCTCTAGAAGAATTAGGCCAGCGGTGGTGCCAAGGGTGTTAGAGGTTTTAAATGTCTCTAGATGACTTGGGCCATCGCTGGTGACAAGGATGTTAAAGGTATTAAAAGTCTCTAGATGACTTGGGTCAGTGTTTGTGCCAAGGGTGTTAAAGGTTTTAAAAGACTAGATGACTTGGGCCAGTGGTGGTGAGAAGGGTGTTAAAGGTTTAAAAAGTCTCTAGATGACTTGGGCCAGTGGTGGTGCCAAGGGTGTTAAAGGTTTAAAAAGTCTCTAGATGACTTGGGCCAGCGGTGGTGACCAGGGTGTTAAAGGTTTTAAAAGTCTCTAGAAGAATTAGGCCAGCGGTGGTGCCAAGGGTGTTAAAGGTATTTAAAGTCTCTAGATGACTTGGGCCATCGCTGGTGACAAGGATGTTAAAGGTTTTAAAAGTCTCTAGATGACTTGGGCCAGCGGTGGTGACCAGGGTGTTAAAGGTTTTAAAAGTCTCTAGATGACTAGGGCCAGCGGTGGTGACCAGGGTGCTAAAGGTTTTAAAAGTCTCTAGATGACTTGGGCTAGTGGTGGTTCCAAGGGTGTTAAAGGTATTAAAAGTATCTAGATGACTTAAGTTAGTGTTTGTGCCAAGGTTGTTAAAGGTTTTAAAAATCTCTAGATGACTGGGGCCAGTGGTGGTGACCAGGATGTTAAATGTTTTAAAAGTCTCTAGATGACTCGGGCCAGCGGTGGTGACAAGGGTGTTAAAGGTTTTAAAAGTCTCTAGATGACTTGGGCCAGTCGTGGTGCCAAGGATGTTAAAGGTATTAAAAGTCTCTAGAAGAATTGGGCCAACGGTGGTGCCAAGGGTGTTAAAGGTATTAAAATATCTAGAAGAATTGGGCCAGCGGTGGTGCCAAGGGTGTTAAAGGTATTAAAAGTCTCTAGATGACTTGGGCCAGTGTTGGTGACCAGGGTGTTAAAGGTTTTAAAAGTCTCTAGATGACTTGGGCCAGCGGTGGTGACCAGGGTGTTAAAGGTTTTAAAAGTCTCTAGGTGACTTGAGCCAGCGGTGGTGACCAGGGTGTTAAAGGTTTTAAAAGTCTCTAGATGACTTGGGCCAGTGGTGGTGCCAAGGGTGTTAGAGGTTTTAAATGTCTCTAGATGACTTGGGCCAGTGTTGGTGACCAGGGTGTTAAAGGTATTAAAAGTATCTAGATGACTTGGGCCAGTGGTGGTGCCAAGGGTGTTAAAGGTATTAAAAGTCTCTAGATGACTTGGGCCAGCGGTGGTGACCAGGATGTTAAAGGTTTTAAAAGTCTCTAGGTGACTTGGGCCAGCGGTGGTGACCAGGGTGTTAGAGGTTTTAAAAGTCTCTAGATGACTTGGGCCAGTGGTGGTGCCAAGGGTGTTAGAGGTTTTAAATGTCTCTAGATGACTTGGGCCATCGCTGGTGACAAGGATGTTAAAGGTATTAAAAGTCTCTAGATGACTTGGGTCAGTGTTTGTGCCAAGGGTGTTAAAGGTTTTAAAAGACTAGATGACTTGGGCCAGCGGTGGTGACCAGGATGTTAAAGGTTTTAAAAGTCTCTAGGTGACTTGGGCCAGCGGTGGTGACCAGGGTGTTAAAGGTTTTAAAATCTCTAGATGACTTGGGTTAGTGTTTGTGCCAAGGGTGTTAAAGGTTTTAAAAGTATCTAGATGACTTGGGCCAGTGGTGGTGCCAAGGGTGTTAAAGGTATTTAAAGTCTCTAGATGACTTGGGCCAGTGGTGGTGCCAAGGGTGTTAGAGGTTTTAAATGTCTCTAGATGACTTGGATCAGTGTTGGTGACCAGGGTGTTAAAGGTATTAAAAGTCTCCAGATGACTTGGGCCAGTGTTGGTGCCAAGGGTGTTAAAGGTATTAAAAGTATCTAGATGACTTGGGCCAGTGGTGGTGCCAAGGGTGTTAAAGGTATTAAAAGTCTCTAGATGACTTGGGCCAGCGGTGGTGACCAGGATGTTAAAGGTTTTAAAAGTCTCTAGGTGACTTGGGCCAGCGGTGGTGACCAGGGTGTTAGAGGTTTTAAAAGTCTCTAGATGACTTGGGCCAGTGGTGGTGCCAAGGGTGTTAAAGGTATTAAAAGTCTCTAGATGACTTGGGCCAGTGGTGGTGACAAGGGTGTTAAAGGTTTAAAAAGTATCTAGATGACTTGGGCCAGTGGTGGTTCCAAGAGTGTTAAAGGTATTAAAAGTCTCTAGATGACTTGGGCCAGTGGTGGTGACAAGGGTGTTAAAGGTTTAAAAAGTATCTAGATGACTTGGGCCAGTGGTGGTTCCAAGAGTGTTAAAGGTATTAAAAGTCTCTAGATGACTTGGGCCAGTGGTGGTGACAAGGGTGTTAAAGGTTTAAAAAGTATCTAGATGACTTGGGCCAGTGGTGGTTCCAAGAGTGTTAAAGGTATTAAAAGTCTCTAGATGACTTGGGTCAGTGTTTGTGCCAAGGTGTTAAAGGTATTAAAAGTCTCTAGATGACTTGGGCCATTGGTGGTGACAAGGGTGTTAAAGGTTTAAAAAGTATCTAGATGACTTGGGCCATTGGTGGTTCCAAGAGTGTTAAAGGTATTAAAAGTCTCTAGATGACTTGGGCCAGTGGTGGTGACAAGGGTGTTAAAGGTTTAAAAAGTATCTAGATGACTTGGGCCATTGGTGGTTCCAAGAGTGTTAAAGGTATTAAAAGTCTCTAGATGACTTGGGCCAGTGGTGGTTCCAAGAGTGTTAAAGGTTTTAAAATCTCTAGATGACTTGGGTTAGTGTTTGTGCCAAGGGTGTTAAAGGTTTTAAAAGTATCTAGATGACTTGGGCCAGTGGTGGTGCCAAGGGTGTTAAAGGTATTTAAAGTCTCTAGATGACTTGGGCCAGTGGTGGTGCCAAGGGTGTTAGAGGTTTTAAATGTCTCTAGATGACTTGGATCAGTGTTGGTGACCAGGGTGTTAAAGGTAATAAAAGTCTCCAGATGACTTGGGCCAGTGTTGGTGACCAGGGTGTTAAAGGTTTTAAAAGTCTCTAGATGACTTGGGCCAGTGGTGGTTCCAAGGGTGTTAAAGGTATTAAAAGTCTAGATGACTTGGGTTAGTGTTTGTGCCAAGGGTGTTAAAGGTTTTAAAAGTCTCTAGATGACTTGGGCCAGTGGTGGGGACCAGGATGTTAAAGGTTTTAAAAGTCTCTAGGTGACTTGGGCCAGCGGTGGTGACCAGGGTGTTAAAGGTTTTAAAAGTCTCTAGATGACTTGGGCCAGTGGTGGTGTAAAGGGTGTTAAAGGTTATAAAAGTCTCTAGAAGACTTGGGCCAGTGGTGGTGCCAAGGTTGTTAAAGGTATTAAAAGTCTCTAGATGACTTGGGCCAGTGGTGGTGCCAAGGGTGTTAAAGGTATTAAAAGTCTCTAGATGACTTGGGCCAGTGGTGGTGACAAGGGTGTTAAAGGTTTAAAAAGTATCTAGATGACTTGGGCCAGTGGTGGTTCCAAGAGTGTTAAAGGTATTAAAAGTCTCTAGATGACTTGGGCCAGTGGTGGTGACAAGGGTGTTAAAGGTTTAAAAAGTATCTAGATGACTTGGGCCAGTGGTGGTTCCAAGAGTGTTAAAGGTATTAAAAGTCTCTAGATGACTTGGGCCAGTGGTGGTGACAAGGGTGTTAAAGGTTTAAAAAGTATCTAGATGACTTGGGCCAGTGGTGGTTCCAAGAGTGTTAAAGGTATTAAAAGTCTCTAGATGACTTGGGTCAGTGTTTGTGCCAAGGTGTTAAAGGTATTAAAAGTCTCTAGATGACTTGGGCCATTGGTGGTGACAAGGGTGTTAAAGGTTTAAAAAGTATCTAGATGACTTGGGCCAGTGGTGGTTCCAAGAGTGTTAAAGGTATTAAAAGTCTCTAGATGACTTGGGCCAGTGGTGGTGACAAGGGTGTTAAAGGTTTAAAAAGTATCTAGATGACTTGGGCCAGTGGTGGTTCCAAGAGTGTTAAAGGTTTTAAAATCTCTAGATGACTTGGGTTAGTGTTTGTGCCAAGGGTGTTAAAGGTTTTAAAAGTATCTAGATGACTTGGGCCAGTGGTGGTGCCAAGGGTGTTAAAGGTATTTAAAGTCTCTAGATGACTTGGGCTAGTGGTGGTTCCAAGGGTGTTAAAGGTTTTAAAAGTCTCTAGATGACTTGGGCCAGCGGTGGTGACCAGGGTGTTAAAGGTTTTAAAAGTCTCTAGATGACTAGGGCCAGCGGTGGTGACCAGGGTGCTAAAGGTTTTAAAAGTCTCTAGATGACTTGGGCTAGTGGTGGTTCCAAGGGTGTTAAAGGTATTAAAAGTATCTAGATGACTTAAGTTAGTGTTTGTGCCAAGGTTGTTAAAGGTTTTAAAAATCTCTAGATGACTGGGGCCAGTGGTGGTGACCAGGATGTTAAATGTTTTAAAAGTCTCTAGATGACTCGGGCTAGCGGTGGTGACAAGGGTGTTAAAGGTTTTAAAAGTCTCTAGATGACTTGGGCCAGTCGTGGTGCCAAGGATGTTAAAGGTATTAAAAGTCTCTAGAAGAATTGGGCCAACGGTGGTGCCAAGGGTGTTAAAGGTATTAAAATCTCTAGAAGAATTGGGCCAGCGGTGGTGCCAAGGGTGTTAAAGGTATTAAAAGTCTCTAGATGACTTGGGCCAGTGTTGGTGACCAGGGTGTTAAAGGTTTTAAAAGTCTCTAGATGACTTGGGCCAGCGGTGGTGACCAGGGTGTTAAAGGTTTTAAAAGTCTCTAGGTGACTTGAGCCAGCGGTGGTGACCAGGGTGTTAAAGGTTTTAAAAGTCTCTAGATGACTTGGGCCAGTGGTGGTGCCAAGGGTGTTAGAGGTTTTAAATGTCTCTAGATGACTTGGGCCAGTGTTGGTGACCAGGGTGTTAAAGGTATTAAAAGTCTCCAGATGACTTGGGCCAGTGTTGGTGACCAGGGTGTTAAAGGTTTTAAAAGTCTCTAGATGACTTGGGCCAGCGGTGGTGACCAGGGTGTTAAAGGTTTTAAAAGTCTCTAGATGACTAGGGCCAGTGGTGGTGCCAAGGGTGTTAAAGGTTTTAAATGTCTCTAGATGACTTGGGCCAGTGTTGGTGACCAGGGTGTTAAAGGTTTAAAAAGTCTCTAGATGACTTGGGCCAGCGGTGGTGACCAGGATGTTAAAGGTTTTAAAAGTCTCTAGGTGACTTGGGCCAGCGGTGGTGACCAGGGTGTTAAAGGTTTTAAAATCTCTAGATGACTTGGGTTAGTGTTTGTGCCAAGGGTGTTAAAGGTTTTAAAAGTATCTAGATGACTTGGGCCAGTGGTGGTGCCAAGGGTGTTAAAGGTATTTAAAGTCTCTAGATGACTTGGGCCAGTGGTGGTGCCAAGGGTGTTAGAGGTTTTAAATGTCTCTAGATGACTTGGATCAGTGTTGGTGACCAGGGTGTTAAAGGTATTAAAAGTCTCCAGATGACTTGGGCCAGTGTTGGTGCCAAGGGTGTTAAAGGTATTAAAAGTATCTAGATGACTTGGGCCAGTGGTGGTGCCAAGGGTGTTAAAGGTATTAAAAGTCTCTAGATGACTTGGGCCAGCGGTGGTGACCAGGATGTTAAAGGTTTTAAAAGTCTCTAGGTGACTTGGGCCAGCGGTGGTGACCAGGGTGTTAGAGGTTTTAAAAGTCTCTAGATGACTTGGGCCAGTGGTGGTGCCAAGGGTGTTAAAGGTATTAAAAGTCTCTAGATGACTTGGGCCAGTGGTGGTGCCAAGGGTGTTAAAGCTATTAAAAGTCTCTAGATGACTTGGGCCAGCGGTGGTGACCGGGGTGTTAAAGGTATTAAAAGTCTCTAGATGACTTGGGCCAGTGGTGGTTCCAAGGGTGTTAAAGGTATTAAAAGTCTAGATGACTTGGGTTAGTGTTTGTGCCAAGGGTGTTAAAGGTTTTAAAAGTCTCTAGATGACTTGGGCCAGTGGTGGGGACCAGGATGTTAAGGGTTTTAAAAGTCTCTAGGTGACTTGGGCCAGCGGTGGTGACCAGGGTGTTAAAGGTTTTAAAAGTCTCTAGATGACTTGGGCCAGTGGTGGTGTAAAGGGTGTTAAAGGTTATAAAAGTCTCTAGAAGACTTGGGCCAGTGGTGGTGCCAAGGTTGTTAAAGGTATTAAAAGTCTCTAGATGACTTGGGCCAGTGGTGGTGCCAAGGGTGTTAAAGGTATTAAAAGTCTCTAGATGACTTGGGCCAGTGGTGGTGACAAGGGTGTTAAAGGTTTAAAAAGTATCTAGATGACTTGGGCCAGTGGTGGTTCCAAGAGTGTTAAAGGTATTAAAAGTCTCTAGATGACTTGGGCCAGTGGTGGTGACAAGGGTGTTAAAGGTTTAAAAAGTATCTAGATGACTTGGGCCAGTGGTGGTTCCAAGAGTGTTAAAGGTATTAAAAGTCTCTAGATGACTTGGGCCAGTGGTGGTGACAAGGGTGTTAAAGGTTTAAAAAGTATCTAGATGACTTGGGCCAGTGGTGGTTCCAAGAGTGTTAAAGGTATTAAAAGTCTCTAGATGACTTGGGTCAGTGTTTGTGCCAAGGTGTTAAAGGTATTAAAAGTCTCTAGATGACTTAAGCCATTGGTGGTGACAAGGGTGTTAAAGGTTTAAAAAGTATCTAGATGACTTGGGCCATTGGTGGTTCCAAGAGTGTTAAAGGTATTAAAAGTCTCTAGATGACTTGGGCCAGTGGTGGTGACAAGGGTGTTAAAGGTTTAAAAAGTATCTAGATGACTTGGGCCATTGGTGGTTCCAAGAGTGTTAAAGGTATTAAAAGTCTCTAGATGACTTGGGCCAGTGGTGGTTCCAAGAGTGTTAAAGGTTTTAAAATCTCTAGATGACTTGGGTTAGTGTTTGTGCCAAGGGTGTTAAAGGTTTTAAAAGTATCTAGATGACTTGGGCCAGTGGTGGTGCCAAGGGTGTTAAAGGTATTTAAAGTCTCTAGATGACTTGGGCCAGTGGTGGTGCCAAGGGTGTTAGAGGTTTTAAATGTCTCTAGATGACTTGGATCAGTGTTGGTGACCAGGGTGTTAAAGGTAATAAAAGTCTCCAGATGACTTGGGCCAGTGTTGGTGACCAGGGTGTTAAAGGTTTTAAAAGTCTCTAGATGACTTGGGCCAGTGGTGGTTCCAAGGGTGTTAAAGGTATTAAAAGTCTAGATGACTTGGGTTAGTGTTTGTGCCAAGGGTGTTAAAGGTTTTAAAAGTCTCTAGATGACTTGGGCCAGTGGTGGGGACCAGGATGTTAAAGGTTTTAAAAGTCTCTAGGTGACTTGGGCCAGCGGTGGTGACCAGGGTGTTAAAGGTTTTAAAAGTCTCTAGATGACTTGGGCCAGTGGTGGTGTAAAGGGTGTTAAAGGTTATAAAAGTCTCTAGAAGACTTGGGCCAGTGGTGGTGCCAAGGTTGTTAAAGGTATTAAAAGTCTCTAGATGACTTGGGCCAGTGGTGGTGCCAAGGGTGTTAAAGGTATTAAAAGTCTCTAGATGACTTGGGCCAGTGGTGGTGACAAGGGTGTTAAAGGTTTAAAAAGTATCTAGATGACTTGGGCCAGTGGTGGTTCCAAGAGTGTTAAAGGTATTAAAAGTCTCTAGATGACTTGGGCCAGTGGTGGTGACAAGGGTGTTAAAGGTTTAAAAAGTATCTAGATGACTTGGGCCAGTGGTGGTTCCAAGAGTGTTAAAGGTATTAAAAGTCTCTAGATGACTTGGGCCAGTGGTGGTGACAAGGGTGTTAAAGGTTTAAAAAGTATCTAGATGACTTGGGCCAGTGGTGGTTCCAAGAGTGTTAAAGGTATTAAAAGTCTCTAGATGACTTGGGTCAGTGTTTGTGCCAAGGTGTTAAAGGTATTAAAAGTCTCTAGATGACTTGGGCCATTGGTGGTGACAAGGGTGTTAAAGGTTTAAAAAGTATCTAGATGACTTGGGCCAGTGGTGGTTCCAAGAGTGTTAAAGGTTTAAAAAGTATCTAGATGACTTGGGCCAGTGGTGGTTCCAAGAGTGTTAAAGGTTTTAAAATCTCTAGATGACTTGGGTTAGTGTTTGTGCCAAGGGTGTTAAAGGTTTTAAAAGTATCTAGATGACTTGGGCCAGTGGTGGTGCCAAGGGTGTTAAAGGTATTTAAAGTCTCTAGATGACTTGGGCCAGTGGTGGTGCCAAGGGTGTTAGAGGTTTTAAATGTCTCTAGATGACTTGGATCAGTGTTGGTGACCAGGGTGTTAAGGTATTAAAAGTCTCCAGATGACTTGGGCCAGTGTTGGTGACCAGGGTGTTAAAGGTTTTAAAAGTCTCTAGATGACTTGGGCCAGTGGTGGTGCCAAGGGTGTTAAAGGTATTAAAAGTATCTAGATGACTTGGGCCAGTGGTGGTGCCAAGGGTGTTAAAGGTATTAAAAGTCTCTAGATGACTTGGGCCAGCGGTGGTGACCAGGATGTTAAAGGTTTTAAAAATCTCTAGGTGACTTGGGCCAGCGGTGGTGACCAGGGTGTTAGAGGTTTTAAAAGTCACTAGATGACTTGGGCCAGTGGTGGTGCCAAGGGTGTTAAAGGTATTAAAAGTCTCTAGATGACTTGGGCCAGTGGTGGTGCCAAGGGTGTTAAAGCTATTAAAAGTCTCTAGATGACTTGGGCCAGCGGTGGTGACCAGGGTGTTAAAGGTATTAAAAGTCTCTAGATGACTTGGGCCAGTGGTGGTTCCAAGGGTGTTAAAGGTATTAAAAGTCTAGATGACTTGGGTTAGCGTTTGTGCCAAGGGTGTTAAAGGTTTTAAAAGTCTCTAGATGACTTGGGCCAGTGGTGGGGACCAGGATGTTAAAGGTTTTAAAAGTCTCTAGGTGACTTGGGCCAGCGGTGGTGACCAGGGTGTTAAAGGTTTTAAAAGTCTCTAGATCACTTGGGCCAGTGGTGGTGTAAAGGGTGTTAAAGGTTATAAAAGTCTCTAGATGACTTGGGCCAGTGGTGGTGCCAAGGTTGTTAAAGGTATTAAAAGTCTCTAGATGACTTGGGCCAGTGGTGGTGCCAAGGGTGTTAAAGGTATTAAAAGTCTCTAGATGACTTGGGCCAGTGGTGGTGACAAGGGTGTTAAAGGTTTAAAAAGTATCTAGATGACTTGGGCCAGTGGTGGTTCCAAGAGTGTTAAAGGTATTAAAAGTCTCTAGATGACTTGGGCCAGTGGTGGTGACAAGGGTGTTAAAGGTTTAAAAAGTATCTAGATGACTTGGGCCAGTGGTGGTTCCAACAGTGTTAAAGGTATTAAAAGTCTCTAGATGACTTGGGCCAGTGGTGGTGACAAGGGTGTTAAAGGTTTAAAAAGTATCTAGATGACTTGGGCCAGTGGTGGTTCCAAGAGTGTTAAAGGTATTAAAAGTCTCTAGATGACTTGGGTCAGTGTTTGTGCCAAGGTGTTAAAGGTTTGAAAAGTCTCTAGATGACTTGGACCAGTGGTGGTGACAAGGGTGTTAAAGGTTTAAAAAGTATCTAGATGACTTGGGCCAGTGATGGTTCCAAGAGTGTTAAAGGTATTAAAAGTCTCTAGATGACTTGGGTCAGTGTTTGTGCCAAGGGTGTTAAAGGTTTGAAAAGTCTCTAGATGACTTGGGCCAGTGGTGGTGACAAGGATGTTAAAGGTTTTAAAAGTCTCTAGATGACTTGGGCCAGCGGTGGTGACCAGGGTGTTAAAGGTTTAAAAAGTCTCTAGATGACTTGGGCCAGTGGTGGTTCCAAGGGTATTAAAGGTATTAAAAGTCTCTAGATGACTTGGGTCAGTGTTTATGCCAAGGGTGTTAAAGGTTTTAAAAGACTAGATGACTTGGGCCAGTGGTGGTGAGAAGGGTGTTAAAGGTTTAAAAAGTCTCTAGATGACTTGGGCCAGTGGTGGTGCCAAGGGTGTTAAATGTTTTAAAAGTCTCTAGATGACTTGGACCAGTGGTGGTTCCAAGGGTGTTAAAGGTTTTAAAAGTCTCTAGAAGAATTAGGCCAGCGGTGGTGCCAAGGGTGTTAAAGGTATTTAAAGTCTCTAGATGACTTGGGCCATCGCTGGTGACAAGGATGTTAAAGGTTTTAAAAGTCTCTAGTTGACTTGGGCCAGCGGTGGTGACCAGGGTGTTAAAGGTTTTAAAAGTCTCTAGATGACTTGGGCCAGCGGTGGTGACCAGGGTGTTAAAGGTTTTTTAAAGTCTCTAGATGACTAGGGCCAGCGGTGGTGACCAGGGTGTTAAAGGTTTTAAAAGTCTCTAGATGACTTGGGCTAGTGGTGGTTCCAAGGGTGTTAAAGGTATTAAAAGTATCTAGATGACTTGGGTCAGTGTTTGTGCCAAGGGTGTTAAAGGTTTTAAAAGACTAGATGACTTGGGCCAGCGGTGGTGACCAGGGTGTTAAAGGTTTTAAAAGCCTCTAGATGACTTGGGCTAGTGGTGGTTCCAAGGGTGTTAAAGGTATTAAAAGTATCTAGATGACCTAAGTTAGTGTTTGTGCCAAGGATGTTAAAGGTATTAAAAGTCTCTATAAGAATTGGGCCAACGGTGGTGCCAAGGGTGTTAAAGGTATTAAAATCTCTAGAAGAATTGGGCGAGCGGTGGTGCCAAGGGTGTTAAAGGTATTAAAAGTCTCTAGGTGACTTGGGCCAGCGGTGGTGACCAGGGTGTTAAAGGTTTTAAAAGTCTCTAGATGACTTGGGCCAGTGGTGGTGCCAAGGGTGTTAAAGGTTTAAAAAGTATCTAGATGACTTGGGCCAGTGGTGGTTCCAAGAGTGTTAAAGGTATTAAAAGTCTCTAGATGACTTGGGTCAGTGTTTGTGCCAAGGGTGTTAAAGGTTTGAAAAGTCTCTCGATGACTTGGGCCAGTGGTGGTGACAAGGGTGTTAAAGGTTTTAAAAGTATCTAGATGACTTGGGCCAGTGGTGGGGACCAGGATGTTAAAGGTTTTAAAAGTCTCTAGGTGACTTGGGCCAGCGGTGGTGACCAGGGTGTTAAAGGTTTTAAAAGTCTCTAGATGACTTGGGCCAGTGGTGGTGCCAAGGGTGTTAAAGAAATTAAAAGTCTCTAGATGACTTGGGCCAGTGGTGGTGCCAAGGGTGTTAAAGGTATTAAAAGTCTCTAGATGACTTGGGCCAGCGGTGGTGACCAGGGTGTTAAAGGTTTTAAAAGTATCTAGATGACTTGGGCCAGTGGTGGTTCCAAGAGTGTTAAAGGTTTTAAAAGTCTCTAGATGACTTGGGCCAGCTGTGGTAACCAGGATGTTAAAGGTTTTAAAAGTCTCTAGGTGACTTGGGCCAGCGGTGGTGACCAGGGTGTTAAAGGTTTTAAAAGTCTCTAGGTGACTTGGGCCAGCGGTGGTGACCAGGGTGTTAAAGGTTTTAAAAGTCTCTAGATGACTTGGGCCAGTGGTGGTGCCAAGGGTGTTAAAGGTTTAAAAAGTATCTAGATGACTTGGGCCAGTGGTGGTTCCAAGAGTGTTAAAGGTATTAAAAGTCTCTAGATGACTTGGGTCAGTGTTTGTGCCAAGGGTGTTAAAGGTTTGAAAAGTCTCTAGATGACTTGGGCCAGTGGTGGTGACAAGGGTGTTAAAGGTTTTAAAAGTATCTAGATGACTTGGGCCAGTGGTGGGGACCAGGATGTTAAAGGTTTTAAAAGTCTCTAGGTGACTTGGGCCAGCGGTGGTGACCAGGGTGTTAAAGGTTTAAAAAGTCTCTAGATGACTTGGGCCAGTGGTGGTGCCAAGGGTGTTAAAGAAATTAAAAGTCTCTAGATGACTTGGGCCAGTGGTGGTGCCACGGGTGTTAAAGGTATTAAAATGCTCTAGATGACTTGGGCCAGTGGTGGTGCCAAGGGTGTTAAAGGTATTAAAAGTCTCTAGATGACTTGGGCCAGTGGTGGTGACCAGGGTGTTAAAGGTGTTAAAAGTCTCTAGATGACTTGGGCCAGTGGTGGTTCCAAGGTGTCTTAAAGGTTTAAAAAGTCTCTAGATGACTTGGGTCAGTGTTTGTGCCAAGGGTGTTAAAGGTTTAAAAAGTCTCTAGATGACTTGGGCCAGCGGTGGTGACCAGGGTGTTAAAGGTTTTAAAAGTATCTAGATGACTTGGGTCAGTGTTTGTGCCAAGGGTGTTAAAGGTTTTAAAAGACTAGATGACTTGGGCCAGCGGTGGTGACCAGGGTGTTAAAGGTTTTAAAAGCCTCTAGATGACTTGGGCTAGTGGTGGTTCCAAGGGTGTTAAAGGTATTAAAAGTATCTAGATGACCTAAGTTAATGTTTGTGCCAAGGATGTTAAAGGTATTAAAAGTCTCTAGAAGAATTGGGCCAACGGTGGTGCCAAGGGTGTTAAAGGTATTAAAATCTCTAGAAGAATTGGGCCAGCGGTGGTGCCAAGGGTGTTAAAGGTATTAAAAGTCTCTAGGTGACTTGGGCCAGCGGTGGTGACCAGGGTGTTAAAGGTTTTAAAAGTCTCTAGATGACTTGGGCCAGTGGTGGTGCCAAGGGTGTTAAAGGTTTAAAAAGTATCTAGATGACTTGGGCCAGTGGTGGTTCCAAGAGTGTTAAAGGTATTAAAAGTCTCTAGATGACTTGGGTCAGTGTTTGTGCCAAGGGTGTTAAAGGTTTGAAAAGTCTCTAGATGACTTGGGCCAGTGGTGGTGACAAGGGTGTTAAAGGTTTTAAAAGTATCTAGATGACTTGGGCCAGTGGTGGGGACCAGGATGTTAAAGGTTTTAAAAGTCTCTAGGTGACTTGGGCCAGCGGTGGTGACCAGGGTGTTAAAGGTTTTAAAAGTCTCTAGATGACTTGGGCCAGTGGTGGTGCCAAGGGTGTTAAAGAAATTAAAAGTCTCTAGATGACTTGGGCCAGTGGTGGTGCCAAGGGTGTTAAAGGTATTAAAATGCTCTAGATGACTTGGGCCAGTGGTGGTGACCAGGGTGTTAAAGGTGTTAAAAGTCTCTAGATGACTTGGGCCAGTGGTGGTTCCAAGGGTGTTAAATTTATTAAAAGTCTCTAGATGACTTGGGCTAGCGGTGGTGACCAGGATGTTAAAGTTTTTAAAAGTCTCTAGGTGACTTGGGCCAGTGGTGGTCCCAAGGGTGTTAAATGTATTAAAAGTCTCTAGATGACTTGGGCCAGTGGTGGTGCCAAGGGTGTTAAAGGTATTAAAAGTCGCTAGATGACTTGGGCCAGTGGTGGTGCCAAGGGTGTTAAAGGTATTAAAAGTCTCTAGATGACTTGGGCTAGTGGTGGTGACAAGGGTGTTAAAGGTTTAAAAAGTATCTAGATGACTTGGGCCAGTGGTGGTTCCAAGAGTGTTAAAGGTATTAAAAGTCTCTAGATGACTTGGGTCAGTGTTTGTGCCAAGGGTGTTAAAGGTTTGAAAAGTCTCTAGATGACTTGGGCCAGTGGTGGTGACAAGGGTGTTAAAGGTTTAAAAAGTATCTAGATGACTTGGGCCAGTGGTGGTTCCAAGAGTGTTAAAGGTATTAAAATTCTCTAGATGACTTGGGTCAGTGTTTGTGCCAAGGGTGTTAAAGGTTTGAAAAGTCTCTAGATGACTTGGGCCAGTGGTTTTGACAAGGATGTTAAAGGTTTTAAAAGTCTCTAGATGATTTGGGCCAGCGGTGGTGACTAGGGTGTTAAAGGTTTAAAAAGTCTCTAGATGACTTGGGCCAGTGGTCGTTCCAAGGGTATTAAAGGTTTAAAAAGTCTCTAGATGACTTGGGCCAGTGGTGGTGCCAAGGGTGTTAAATGTTTTAAAAGTCTCTAGATGACTTGGGCCAGTGGTGGTTCCAAGGGTGTTAAAGGTTTTAAAAGTCTCTAGAAGAATTAGGCCAGCGGTGGTGCCAAGGGTGTTAAAGGTATTTAAAGTCTCTAGATGACTTGGGCCATCGCTGGTGACAAGGATGTTAAAGGTTTTAAAAGTCTCTAGATGACTTGGGCCAGCGGTGGTGACCAGGGTGTTAAAGATTTTAAAAGTCTCTAGATGAATTGGGCCAGCGGTGTTGACCAGGATGTTAAAGGTTTTAAAAGTCTCTAGATGACTCGGGCCAGCGGTGGTGACAAGGGTGTTAAAGGTATTAAAAGTCTCTAGATGACTTGGGTCAGTGTTTTTGCCAAGGGTGTTAAAGGTTTTAAAAGTCTCTAGATGACTTGGGCCAAGTGGTGACAAGGGTGTTAAAGGTTTAAAAAGTCTCTAGATGACTTGAACCAGTAGTGGTGCCAAGGGTGTTAAAGGTATTAAAAGTCTCTAGATGACTTGAGCCAGTGGTGGTGACAAGGGTGTTAAAGGTATTAAAAGTCTCTAGATGACTTGGGCCAGTGGTGGTGACCAGGATGTTAAATGTTTTAAAAGTCTCTAGATGACTCGGGCCAGCGGTGGTGATAAGGATGTTAAAGGTTGTAAAAGTCCCTAGATGACTTGGGCCAGTGGTGGTGCCAAGGGTGTTAAATGTATTAAAAGTATCTAGAAGAATTAGGCCATTGGTGGTGCCAAGGGTGTTAAAGGTATTAAAAGTCTCTAGATGACTTGGGCCAGTGTTGGTGCCAAGGCTGTTAAATTTTTAAAAGTCTCTAGATGACTTGGGCCAGCGGTGTTGCCAAGGGTGTTAAAGGTTTTAAAAGTCTCTAGATGACTTGGGCCAGTGGTGGTTCCAAGGGTGTTAAAGGTATTAAAGTCTCAGGATGTTTAAGGTAATAAAAGTCTCTAGATGACTTGGGCCAGCGGTGGTGACCAGGGTGTTAAAGGTTTAAAAAGTCTCTAGATAACTTGGGCCAGTGGTGGGGACCAGGATGTTAAAGGTTTTAAAAGTCTCTAGGTGACTTGGGCCAGCGGTGGTGACCAGGGTGTTAAAGGTTTTAAAAGTCTCTAGATGACTTGGGCCAGTGGTGGTGACAAGGGTGTTAAAGGTTTTAAAAGTATCTAGATGACTTGGGCCAGTGGTGGGGACCAGGATGTTAAAGGTTTTAAAAGTCTCTAGGTGACTTGGGCCAGCGGTGGTGACCAGGGTGTTAAAGGTTTTAAAAGTCTCTAGATGACTTGGGCCAGTGGTGGTGCCAAGGGTGTTAAAGAAATTAAAAGTCTCTAGATGACTTGGGCCAGTGGTGGTGCCAAGGGTGTTAAAGGTATTAAAAGTCTCTAGATGACTTGGGCCAGCGGTGGTGACCAGGGTGTTAAAGGTTTTAAAAGTATCTAGATGACTTGGGCCAGTGGTGGTTCCAAGAGTGTTAAAGGTTTTAAAAGTCTCTAGATGACTTGGGCCAGCTGTGGTAACCAGGATGTTAAAGGTTTTAAAAGTCTCTAGGTGACTTGGGCCAGCGGTGGTGACCAGGGTGTTAAAGGTTTTAAAAGTCTCTAGGTGACTTGGGCCAGCGGTGGTGACCAGGGTGTTAAAGGTTTTAAAAGTCTCTAGATGACTTGGGCCAGTGGTGGTGCCAAGGGTGTTAAAGGTTTAAAAAGTATCTAGATGACTTGGGCCAGTGGTGGTTCCAAGAGTGTTAAAGGTATTAAAAGTCTCTAGATGACTTGGGTCAGTGTTTGTGCCAAGGGTGTTAAAGGTTTGAAAAGTCTCTAGATGACTTGGGCCAGTGGTGGTGACAAGGGTGTTAAAGGTTTTAAAAGTATCTAGATGACTTGGGCCAGTGGTGGGGACCAGGATGTTAAAGGTTTTAAAAGTCTCTAGGTGACTTGGGCCAGCGGTGGTGACCAGGGTGTTAAAGGTTTAAAAAGTCTCTAGATGACTTGGGCCAGTGGTGGTGCCAAGGGTGTTAAAGAAATTAAAAGTCTCTAGATGACTTGGGCCAGTGGTGGTGCCACGGGTGTTAAAGGTATTAAAATGCTCTAGATGACTTGGGCCAGTGGTGGTGACCAGGGTGTTAAAGGTGTTAAAAGTCTCTAGATGACTTGGGCCAGTGGTGGTTCCAAGGTGTCTTAAAGGTTTAAAAAGTCTCTAGATGACTTGGGTCAGTGTTTGTGCCAAGGGTGTTAAAGGTTTAAAAAGTCTCTAGATGACTTGGGCCAGCGGTGGTGACCAGGGTGTTAAAGGTTTTAAAAGTATCTAGATGACTTGGGTCAGTGTTTGTGCCAAGGGTGTTAAAGGTTTTAAAAGACTAGATGACTTGGGCCAGCGGTGGTGACCAGGGTGTTAAAGGTTTTAAAAGCCTCTAGATGACTTGGGCTAGTGGTGGTTCCAAGGGTGTTAAAGGTATTAAAAGTATCTAGATGACCTAAGTTAGTGTTTGTGCCAAGGATGTTAAAGGTATTAAAAGTCTCTAGAAGAATTGGGCCAACGGTGGTGCCAAGGGTGTTAAAGGTATTAAAATCTCTAGAAGAATTGGGCCAGCGGTGGTGCCAAGGGTGTTAAAGGTATTAAAAGTCTCTAGGTGACTTGGGCCAGCGGTGGTGACCAGGGTGTTAAAGGTTTTAAAAGTCTCTAGATGACTTGGGCCAGTGGTGGTGCCAAGGGTGTTAAAGGTTTAAAAAGTATCTAGATGACTTGGGCCAGTGGTGGTTCCAAGAGTGTTAAAGGTATTAAAAGTCTCTAGATGACTTGGGTCAGTGTTTGTGCCAAGGGTGTTAAAGGTTTGAAAAGTCTCTAGATGACTTGGGCCAGTGGTGGTGACAAGGGTGTTAAAGGTTTTAAAAGTATCTAGATGACTTGGGCCAGTGGTGGGGACCAGGATGTTAAAGGTTTTAAAAGTCTCTAGGTGACTTGGGCCAGCGGTGGTGACCAGGGTGTTAAAGGTTTTAAAAGTCTCTAGATGACTTGGGCCAGTGGTGGTGCCAAGGGTGTTAAAGAAATTAAAAGTCTCTAGATGACTTGGGCCAGTGGTGGTGCCAAGGGTGTTAAAGGTATTAAAATGCTCTAGATGACTTGGGCCAGTGGTGGTGACCAGGGTGTTAAAGGTGTTAAAAGTCTCTAGATGACTTGGGCCAGTGGTGGTTCCAAGGGTGTTAAATTTATTAAAAGTCTCTAGATGACTTGGGCTAGCGGTGGTGACCAGGATGTTAAAGTTTTTAAAAGTCTCTAGGTGACTTGGGCCAGTGGTGGTCCCAAGGGTGTTAAATGTATTAAAAGTCTCTAGATGACTTGGGCCAGTGGTGGTGCCAAGGGTGTTAAAGGTATTAAAAGTCGCTAGATGACTTGGGCCAGTGGTGGTGCCAAGGGTGTTAAAGGTATTAAAAGTCTCTAGATGACTTGGGCTAGTGGTGGTGACAAGGGTGTTAAAGGTTTAAAAAGTATCTAGATGACTTGGGCCAGTGGTGGTTCCAAGAGTGTTAAAGGTATTAAAAGTCTCTAGATGACTTGGGTCAGTGTTTGTGCCAAGGGTGTTAAAGGTTTGAAAAGTCTCTAGATGACTTGGGCCAGTGGTGGTGACAAGGGTGTTAAAGGTTTAAAAAGTATCTAGATGACTTGGGCCAGTGGTGGTTCCAAGAGTGTTAAAGGTATTAAAATTCTCTAGATGACTTGGGTCAGTGTTTGTGCCAAGGGTGTTAAAGGTTTGAAAAGTCTCTAGATGACTTGGGCCAGTGGTTTTGACAAGGATGTTAAAGGTTTTAAAAGTCTCTAGATGATTTGGGCCAGCGGTGGTGACTAGGGTGTTAAAGGTTTAAAAAGTCTCTAGATGACTTGGGCCAGTGGTCGTTCCAAGGGTATTAAAGGTTTAAAAAGTCTCTAGATGACTTGGGCCAGTGGTGGTGCCAAGGGTGTTAAATGTTTTAAAAGTCTCTAGATGACTTGGGCCAGTGGTGGTTCCAAGGGTGTTAAAGGTTTTAAAAGTCTCTAGAAGAATTAGGCCAGCGGTGGTGCCAAGGGTGTTAAAGGTATTTAAAGTCTCTAGATGACTTGGGCCATCGCTGGTGACAAGGATGTTAAAGGTTTTAAAAGTCTCTAGATGACTTGGGCCAGCGGTGGTGACCAGGGTGTTAAAGATTTTAAAAGTCTCTAGATGAATTGGGCCAGCGGTGTTGACCAGGATGTTAAAGGTTTTAAAAGTCTCTAGATGACTCGGGCCAGCGGTGGTGACAAGGGTGTTAAAGGTATTAAAAGTCTCTAGATGACTTGGGTCAGTGTTTTTGCCAAGGGTGTTAAAGGTTTTAAAAGTCTCTAGATGACTTGGGCCAAGTGGTGACAAGGGTGTTAAAGGTTTAAAAAGTCTCTAGATGACTTGAACCAGTAGTGGTGCCAAGGGTGTTAAAGGTATTAAAAGTCTCTAGATGACTTGAGCCAGTGGTGGTGACAAGGGTGTTAAAGGTATTAAAAGTCTCTAGATGACTTGGGCCAGTGGTGGTGACCAGGATGTTAAATGTTTTAAAAGTCTCTAGATGACTCGGGCCAGCGGTGGTGATAAGGATGTTAAAGGTTGTAAAAGTCTCTAGATGACTTGGGCCAGTGGTGGTGCCAAGGGTGTTAAATGTATTAAAAGTATCTAGAAGAATTAGGCCATTGGTGGTGCCAAGGGTGTTAAAGGTATTAAAAGTCTCTAGATGACTTGGGCCAGTGTTGGTGCCAAGGCTGTTAAATTTTTAAAAGTCTCTAGATGACTTGGGCCAGCGGTGTTGCCAAGGGTGTTAAAGGTTTTAAAAGTCTCTAGATGACTTGGGCCAGTGGTGGTTCCAAGGGTGTTAAAGGTATTAAAGTCTCAGGATGTTTAAGGTAATAAAAGTCTCTAGATGACTTGGGCCAGCGGTGGTGACCAGGGTGTTAAAGGTTTAAAAAGTCTCTAGATAACTTGGGTCAGTTGTGGTGCCAAGGGTGTTAAAGGTATTAAAAGTCTCTAGATGACTTGGGCCAGTGGTGGTGACAAGGGTGTTAAAGGTTTTAAAAGTCTCTAGATGACTTGGGCCAGCGGTGGTGACCAGGGTGTTAAAGGTTTTAAAAGTATCTAGATGACTTGGGCCAGTGGTGGTGCCAAGGGTGTTAAAGGTATTAAAAGTCTCTAGATGACTTGGGCCAGTGGTGGTGCCAAGGGTGTTAAAGGTATTAAAAGTTTCTAGATGACTTGGACCAGCGGTGGTGACCAGGGTGTTAAAGGTTTTAAAAGTCTCTAGATGACTTGGGCCAGCGGTGGTAACCAGGATATTAAAGGTTTTAAAAGTCTCTAGGTGACTTGGGCCAGCGGTGGTGACCAGGGTGTTAAAGGTTTTAAAAGTATCTAGATGAATTGGGCCAGTGGTGGTGCCAAGGGTGTTAAAGGTATTAAAAGTATCTAGATGACTTGGGCCAGTGTTGGTGCCAAGGGTGTTAAAGGTTTTAAAAGTCTATAGATGACTTGGGCCAGCGGTGGTGCCAAGGGTGTTAAAGGTTTTAAAAGTCTCTAGATGACTTGGGCCAGTGGTGTAGCCAAGGGTGTTCAAGGTTTTAAAAGTCTCTAGATGACGTGGGCCAGTGGTGGTGCCAAGGGTGTTAAAGGTATTAAAAATCTCAGGATGTTTAAGGTAATAAAAGTCTCTAGATGACTTGGGCCAGCGGTGGTGACCAGGGTGTTAAAGGTTTTAAAAATCTCTAGATGACTTGGGCCAGTGGTGGTGCCAAGGGTGTTAAAGGTATTAAACGTCTCTAGATGACTTGGGCTAGTGGTGGTGACAAGGGTGTTAAAGGTTTAAAAAGTATCTAGATGACTTGGGCCAGTGGTGGTTCCAAGAGTGTTAAAGGTATTAAAAGTCTCTAGATGACTTGGGTCAGTGTTTGTGCCAAGGGTGTTAAAGGTTTGAAAAGTCTCTAGATGACTTGGGCCAGTGGTGGTGACAAGGGTGTTAAAGGTTTAAAAAGTATCTAGATGACTTGGGCCAGTGGTGGTTCCAAGAGTGTTAAAGGTATTAAAATTCTCTAGATGACTTGGGTCAGTGTTTGTGCCAAGGGTGTTAAAGGTTTGAAAAGTCTCTAGATGACTTGGGCCAGTGGTTTTGACAAGGATGTTAAAGGTTTTAAAAGTCTCTAGATGATTTGGGCCAGCGGTGGTGACTAGGGTGTTAAAGGTTTAAAAAGTCTCTAGATGACTTGGGCCAGTGGTCGTTCCAAGGGTATTAAAGGTTTAAAAAGTCTCTAGATGACTTGGGCCAGTGGTGGTGCCAAGGGTGTTAAATGTTTTAAAAGTCTCTAGATGACTTGGGCCAGTGGTGGTTCCAAGGGTGTTAAAGGTTTTAAAAGTCTCTAGAAGAATTAGGCCAGCGGTGGTGCCAAGGGTGTTAAAGGTATTTAAAGTCTCTAGATGACTTGGGCCATCGCTGGTGACAAGGATGTTAAAGGTTTTAAAAGTCTCTAGATGACTTGGGCCAGCGGTGGTGACCAGGGTGTTAAAGATTTTAAAAGTCTCTAGATGAATTGGGCCAGCGGTGTTGACCAGGATGTTAAAGGTTTTAAAAGTCTCTAGATGACTCGGGCCAGCGGTGGTGACAAGGGTGTTAAAGGTATTAAAAGTCTCTAGATGACTTGGGTCAGTGTTTTTGCCAAGGGTGTTAAAGGTTTTAAAAGTCTCTAGATGACTTGGGCCAAGTGGTGACAAGGGTGTTAAAGGTTTAAAAAGTCTCTAGATGACTTGAACCAGTAGTGGTGCCAAGGGTGTTAAAGGTATTAAAAGTCTCTAGATGACTTGAGCCAGTGGTGGTGACAAGGGTGTTAAAGGTATTAAAAGTCTCTAGATGACTTGGGCCAGTGGTGGTGACCAGGATGTTAAATGTTTTAAAAGTCTCTAGATGACTCGGGCCAGCGGTGGTGATAAGGATGTTAAAGGTTGTAAAAGTCTCTAGATGACTTGGGCCAGTGGTGGTGCCAAGGGTGTTAAATGTATTAAAAGTATCTAGAAGAATTAGGCCATTGGTGGTGCCAAGGGTGTTAAAGGTATTAAAAGTCTCTAGATGACTTGGGCCAGTGTTGGTGCCAAGGCTGTTAAATTTTTAAAAGTCTCTAGATGACTTGGGCCAGCGGTGTTGCCAAGGGTGTTAAAGGTTTTAAAAGTCTCTAGATGACTTGGGCCAGTGGTGGTTCCAAGGGTGTTAAAGGTATTAAAGTCTCAGGATGTTTAAGGTAATAAAAGTCTCTAGATGACTTGGGCCAGCGGTGGTGACCAGGGTGTTAAAGGTTTAAAAAGTCTCTAGATAACTTGGGTCAGTTGTGGTGCCAAGGGTGTTAAAGGTATTAAAAGTCTCTAGATGACTTGGGCCAGTGGTGGTGACAAGGGTGTTAAAGGTTTTAAAAGTCTCTAGATGACTTGGGCCAGCGGTGGTGACCAGGGTGTTAAAGGTTTTAAAAGTATCTAGATGACTTGGGCCAGTGGTGGTGCCAAGGGTGTTAAAGGTATTAAAAGTCTCTAGATGACTTGGGCCAGTGGTGGTGCCAAGGGTGTTAAAGGTATTAAAAGTTTCTAGATGACTTGGACCAGCGGTGGTGACCAGGGTGTTAAAGGTTTTAAAAGTCTCTAGATGACTTGGGCCAGCGGTGGTAACCAGGATATTTAAGGTTTTAAAAGTCTCTAGGTGACTTGGGCCAGCGGTGGTGACCAGGGTGTTAAAGGTTTTAAAAGTATCTAGATGAATTGGGCCAGTGGTGGTGCCAAGGGTGTTAAAGGTATTAAAAGTATCTAGATGACTTGGGCCAGTGTTGGTGCCAAGGGTGTTAAAGGTTTTAAAAGTCTATAGATGACTTGGGCCAGCGGTGGTGCCAAGGGTGTTAAAGGTTTTAAAAGTCTCTAGATGACTTGGGCCAGTGGTGTAGCCAAGGGTGTTCAAGGTTTTAAAAGTCTCTAGATGACGTGGGCCAGTGGTGGTGCCAAGGGTGTTAAAGGTATTAAAAATCTCAGGATGTTTAAGGTAATAAAAGTCTCTAGATGACTTGGGCCAGCGGTGGTGACCAGGGTGTTAAAGGTTTTAAAAATCTCTAGATGACTTGGGCCAGTGGTGGTGCCAAGGGTGTTAAAGGTATTAAACGTCTCTAGATGACTTGGGCCAGTGGTGGTGACAAGGGTGTTAAAGGTTTTAAAAGTCTCTAGATGACTTGGGCCAGCGGTGGTGACAAGGGTGTTAAAGGTTTTAAAAGTCTCTAGATGACTTGGGCCAGCGGTGGTAACCAGGATGTTAAAGGTTTTAAAAGTCTCTAGGTGACTTGGGCCAGCGGTGGTGACCAGGGTGTTAAAGGTTTTAAAAGTATCTAGATGACTTGGGCCAGTGGTGGTGCCAAGGGTGTTAAAGGTATTAAAAGTCTCTAGATGACTTGGGCCAGTGGTGGTGCTAAGGGTGTTAAAGGTATTAAAAGTCTCTAGATGACTTGGGCCAGCGGTGGTGACCAGGGTGTTAAAGGTATTAAAAGTCTCTAGATGACTTGGGCCAGTGGTGGTGCCAAGGGTGTTAAAGGTATTAAAAGTTTCTAGATGACTTGGACCAGCGGTGGTGACCAGGGTGTTAAAGGTTTTAAAAGTCTCTAGATGACTTGGGCCAGCGGTGGTAACCAGGATATTAAAGGTTTTAAAAGTCTCTAGGTGACTTGGGCCAGCGGTGGTGACCAGGGTGTTAAAGGTTTTAAAAGTATCTAGATGAATTGGGCCAGTGGTGGTGCCAAGGGTGTTAAAGGTATTAAAAGTCTCTAGATGACTTGGGCCAGTGTTGGTGCCAAGGGTGTTAAAGGTTTTA
The DNA here is from genome assembly GCF_980474605.1 of Leiobunum rupestre. Classification (NCBI taxonomy): domain Eukaryota; kingdom Metazoa; phylum Arthropoda; class Arachnida; order Opiliones; family Sclerosomatidae; genus Leiobunum; species Leiobunum rupestre. The sequence continues at coordinate 59,639,145 of NC_143385.1, read as the reverse complement.
AAAGTCTCTAGATGACTTGGGCCAGCGGTGGTGCCAAGGGTGTTAAAGCTTTTAAAAGTCTCTAGATGACTTGGGCCAGTGGTGTAGCCAAGGGTGTTCAAGGTTTTAAAAGTCTCTAGATGACGTGGGCCAGTGGTGGTGCCAAGGGTGTTAAAGGTATTAAAAATCTCAGGATGTTTAAGGTAATAAAAGTCTCTAGATGACTTGGGCCAGCGGTGGTGACCAGGGTGTTAAAGTTTTAAAAATCTCTAGATGACTTGGGCCAGTGGTGGTGCCAAGGGTGTTAAAGGTATTAAACGTCTCTAGATGACTTGGGCCAGTGGTGGTGACAAGGGTGTTAAAGGTTTTAAAAGTCTCTAGATGACTTGGGCCAGCGGTGGTGACAAGGGTGTTAAAGGTTTTAAAAGTCTCTAGATGACTTGGGCCAGCGGTGGTAACCAGGATGTTAAAGGTTTTAAAAGTCTCTAGGTGACTTGGGCCAGCGGTGGTGACCAGGGTGTTAAAGGTTTTAAAAGAATCTAGATGACTTGGGTCAGTGTTTATGCCAAGGGTGTTAAAGGTTTTAAAAGACTAGATGACTTGGGCCAGTGGTGGTGAGAAGGGTGTTAAAGGTTTAAAAAGTCTCTAGATGACTTGGGCCAGTGGTGGTGCCAAGGGTGTTAAATGTTTTAAAAGTCTCTAGATGACTTGGGCCAGTGGTGGTTCCAAGGGTGTTAAAGGTTTTAAAAGTCTCTAGAAGAATTAGGCCAGCGGTGGTGCCAAGGGTGTTAAAGGTATTTAAAGTCTCTAGATGACTTGGGCCATCGCTGGTGACAAGGATGTTAAAGGTTTTAAAAGTCTCTAGTTGACTGGACCAGCGGTGGTGACCAGGGTGTTAAAGGTTTTAAAAGTCTCTAGATGACTTGGGCCAGCGGTGGTGACCAGGGTGTTAAAGGTTTTTTAAAGTCTCTAGATGACTAGGGCCAGCGGTGGTGACCAGGGTGTTAAAGGTTTTAAAAGTCTCTAGATGACTTGGGCTAGTGGTGGTTCCAAGGGTGTTAAAGGTATTAAAAGTATCTAGATGACTTGGGTCAGTGTTTGTGCCAAGGGTGTTAAAGGTTTTAAAAGACTAGATGACTTGGGCCAGCGGTGGTGACCAGGGTGTTAAAGGTTTTAAAAGCCTCTAGATGACTTGGGCTAGTGGTGGTTCCAAGGGTGTTAAAGGTATTAAAAGTATCTAGATGACCTAAGTTAGTGTTTGTGCCAAGGATGTTAAAGGTATTAAAAGTCTCTATAAGAATTGGGCCAACGGTGGTGCCAAGGGTGTTAAAGGTATTAAAATCTCTAGAAGAATTGGGCCAGCGGTGGTGCCAAGGGTGTTAAAGGTATTAAAAGTCTCTAGGTGACTTGGGCCAGCGGTGGTGACCAGGGTGTTAAAGGTTTTAAAAGTCTCTAGATGACTTGGGCCAGTGGTGGTGCCAAGGGTGTTAAAGGTTTAAAAAGTATCTAGATGACTTGGGCCAGTGGTGGTTCCAAGAGTGTTAAAGGTATTAAAAGTCTCTAGATGACTTGGGTCAGTGTTTGTGCCAAGGGTGTTAAAGGTTTGAAAAGTCTCTCGATGACTTGGGCCAGTGGTGGTGACAAGGGTGTTAAAGGTTTTAAAAGTATCTAGATGACTTGGGCCAGTGGTGGGGACCAGGATGTTAAAGTTTTTAAAAGTCTCTAGGTGACTTGGGCCAGCGGTGGTGACCAGGGTGTTAAAGGTTTTAAAAGTCTCTAGATGACTTGGGCCAGTGGTGGTGCCAAGGGTGTTAAAGAAATTAAAAGTCTCTAGATGACTTGGGCCAGTGGTGGTGCCAAGGGTGTTAAAGGTATTAAAAGTCTCTAGATGACTTGGGCCAGCGGTGGTGACCAGGGTGTTAAAGGTTTTAAAAGTATCTAGATGACTTGGGCCAGTGGTGGTTCCAAGAGTGTTAAAGGTTTTAAAAGTCTCTAGATGACTTGGGCCAGCTGTGGTAACCAGGATGTTAAAGGTTTTAAAAGTCTCTAGGTGACTTGGGCCAGCGGTGGTGACCAGGGTGTTAAAGGTTTTAAAAGTCTCTAGGTGACTTGGGCCAGCGGTGGTGACCAGGGTGTTAAAGGTTTTAAAAGTCTCTAGATGACTTGGGCCAGTGGTGGTGCCAAGGGTGTTAAAGGTTTAAAAAGTATCTAGATGACTTGGGCCAGTGGTGGTTCCAAGAGTGTTAAAGGTATTAAAAGTCTCTAGATGACTTGGGTCAGTGTTTGTGCCAAGGGTGTTAAAGGTTTGAAAAGTCTCTAGATGACTTGGGCCAGTGGTGGTGACAAGGGTGTTAAAGGTATTAAAAGTATCTAGATGACTTGGGTCAGTGTTTGTGCCAAGGATGTTAAAGGTTTTAAAAGTCTCTAGTTGACTGGACCAGCGGTGGTGACCAGGGTGTTAAAGGTTTTAAAAGTCTCTAGATGACTTGGGCCAGCGGTGGTGACCAGGGTGTTAAAGGTTTTTTAAAGTCTCTAGATGACTAGGGCCAGCGGTGGTGACCAGGGTGTTAAAGGTTTTAAAAGTCTCTAGATGACTTGGGCTAGTGGTGGTTCCAAGGGTGTTAAAGGTATTAAAAGTATCTAGATGACTTGGGTCAGTGTTTGTGCCAAGGGTGTTAAAGGTTTTAAAAGACTAGATGACTTGGGCCAGCGGTGGTGACCAGGGTGTTAAAGGTTTTAAAAGCCTCTAGATGACTTGGGCTAGTGGTGGTTCCAAGGGTGTTAAAGGTATTAAAAGTATCTAGATGACCTAAGTTAGTGTTTGTGCCAAGGATGTTAAAGGTATTAAAAGTCTCTATAAGAATTGGGCCAACGGTGGTGCCAAGGGTGTTAAAGGTATTAAAATCTCTAGAAGAATTGGGCCAGCGGTGGTGCCAAGGGTGTTAAAGGTATTAAAAGTCTCTAGGTGACTTGGGCCAGCGGTGGTGACCAGGGTGTTAAAGGTTTTAAAAGTCTCTAGATGACTTGGGCCAGTGGTGGTGCCAAGGGTGTTAAAGGTTTAAAAAGTATCTAGATGACTTGGGCCAGTGGTGGTTCCAAGAGTGTTAAAGGTATTAAAAGTCTCTAGATGACTTGGGTCAGTGTTTGTGCCAAGGGTGTTAAAGGTTTGAAAAGTCTCTCGATGACTTGGGCCAGTGGTGGTGACAAGGGTGTTAAAGGTTTTAAAAGTATCTAGATGACTTGGGCCAGTGGTGGGGACCAGGATGTTAAAGTTTTTAAAAGTCTCTAGGTGACTTGGGCCAGCGGTGGTGACCAGGGTGTTAAAGGTTTTAAAAGTCTCTAGATGACTTGGGCCAGTGGTGGTGCCAAGGGTGTTAAAGAAATTAAAAGTCTCTAGATGACTTGGGCCAGTGGTGGTGCCAAGGGTGTTAAAGGTATTAAAAGTCTCTAGATGACTTGGGCCAGCGGTGGTGACCAGGGTGTTAAAGGTTTTAAAAGTATCTAGATGACTTGGGCCAGTGGTGGTTCCAAGAGTGTTAAAGGTTTTAAAAGTCTCTAGATGACTTGGGCCAGCTGTGGTAACCAGGATGTTAAAGGTTTTAAAAGTCTCTAGGTGACTTGGGCCAGCGGTGGTGACCAGGGTGTTAAAGGTTTTAAAAGTCTCTAGGTGACTTGGGCCAGCGGTGGTGACCAGGGTGTTAAAGGTTTTAAAAGTCTCTAGATGACTTGGGCCAGTGGTGGTGCCAAGGGTGTTAAAGGTTTAAAAAGTATCTAGATGACTTGGGCCAGTGGTGGTTCCAAGAGTGTTAAAGGTATTAAAAGTCTCTAGATGACTTGGGTCAGTGTTTGTGCCAAGGGTGTTAAAGGTTTGAAAAGTCTCTAGATGACTTGGGCCAGTGGTGGTGACAAGGGTGTTAAAGGTTTTAAAAGTATCTAGATGACTTGGGCCAGTGGTGGGGACCAGGATGTTAAAGGTTTTAAAAGTCTCTAGGTGACTTGGGCCAGCGGTGGTGACCAGGGTGTTAAAGGTTTAAAAAGTCTCTAGATGACTTGGGCCAGTGGTGGTGCCAAGGGTGTTAAAGAAATTAAAAGTCTCTAGATGACTTGGGCCAGTGGTGGTGCCACGGGTGTTAAAGGTATTAAAATGCTCTAGATGACTTGGGCCAGTGGTGGTGACCAGGATGTTAAAGGTTTTAAAAGTCTCTAGGTGACTTGGGCCAGTGGTGGTCCCAAGGGTGTTAAATGTATTAAAAGTCTCTAGATGACTTGGGCCAGTGGTGGTGCCAAGGGTGTTAAAGGTATTAAAAGTCGCTAGATGACTTGGGCCAGTGGTGGTGCCAAGGGTGTTAAAGGTATTAAAAGTCTCTAGATGACTTGGGCCAGTGGTGGTGACCAGGGTGTTAAAGGTGTTAAAAGTCTCTAGATGACTTGGGCCAGTGGTGGTTCCAAGGTGTCTTAAAGGTTTAAAAAGTCTCTAGATGACTTGGGTCAGTGTTTGTGCCAAGGGTGTTAAAGGTTTAAAAAGTCTCTAGATGACTTGGGCCAGCGGTGGTGACCAGGGTGTTAAAGGTTTTAAAAGTATCTAGATGACTTGGGTCCGTGTTTGTGCCAAGGGTGTTAAAGGTTTTAAAAGACTAGATGACTTGGGCCAGCGGTGGTGACCAGGGTGTTAAAGGTTTTAAAAGCCTCTAGATGACTTGGGCTAGTGGTGGTTCCAAGGGTGTTAAAGGTATTAAAAGTATCTAGATGACCTAAGTTAGTGTTTGTGCCAAGGATGTTAAAGGTATTAAAAGTCTCTAGAAGAATTGGGCCAACGGTGGTGCCAAGGGTGTTAAAGGTATTAAAATCTCTAGAAGAATTGGGCCAGCGGTGGTGCCAAGGGTGTTAAAGGTATTAAAAGTCTCTAGGTGACTTGGGCCAGCGGTGGTGACCAGGGTGTTAAAGGTTTTAAAAGTCTCTAGATGACTTGGGCCAGTGGTGGTGCCAAGGGTGTTAAAGGTTTAAAAAGTATCTAGATGACTTGGGCCAGTGGTGGTTCCAAGAGTGTTAAAGGTATTAAAAGTCTCTAGATGACTTGGGTCAGTGTTTGTGCCAAGGGTGTTAAAGGTTTGAAAAGTCTCTAGATGACTTGGGCCAGTGGTGGTGACAAGGGTGTTAAAGGTTTTAAAAGTATCTAGATGACTTGGGCCAGTGGTGGGGACCAGGATGTTAAAGGTTTTAAAAGTCTCTAGGTGACTTGGGCCAGCGGTGGTGACCAGGAAGTTAAAGGTTTTAAAAGTCTCTAGATGACTTGGGCCAGTGGTGGTGCCAAGGGTGTTAAAGAAATTAAAAGTCTCTAGATGACTTGGGCCAGTGGTGGTGCCAAGGGTGTTAAAGGTATTAAAATGCTCTAGATGACTTGGGCCAGTGGTGGTGACCAGGGTGTTAAAGGTGTTAAAAGTCTCTAGATGACTTGGGCCAGTGGTGGTTCCAAGGGTGTTAAAGGTATTAAAAGTCTCTAGATGACTTGGGCTAGCGGTGGTGACCAGGATGTTAAAGGTTTTAAAAGTCTCTAGGTGACTTGGGCCAGTGGTGGTCCCAAGGGTGTTAAATGTATTAAAAGTCTCTAGATGACTTGGGCCAGTGGTGGTGCCAAGGGTGTTAAAGGTATTAAAAGTCGCTAGATGACTTGGGCCAGTGGTGGTGCCAAGGGTGTTAAAGGTATTAAAAGTCTCTAGATGACTTGGGCCAGTGGTGGTGACAAGGGTGTTAAAGGTTTAAAAAGTATCTAGATGACTTGGGCCAGTGGTGGTTCCAAGAGTGTTAAAGGTATTAAAAGTCTCTAGATGACTTGGGTCAGTGTTTGTGCCAAGGGTGTTAAAGGTTTGAAAAGTCTCTAGATGACTTGGGCCAGTGGTGGTGACAAGGGTGTTAAAGGTTTAAAAAGTATCTAGATGACTTGGGCCAGTGGTGGTTCCAAGAGTGTTAAAGGTATTAAAATTCTCTAGATGACTTGGGTCAGTGTTTGTGCCAAGGGTGTTAAAGGTTTGAAAAGTCTCTAGATGACTTGGGCCAGTGGTGGTGACAAGGATGTTAAAGGTTTTAAAAGTCTCTAGATGATTTGGGCCAGCGGTGGTGACTAGGGTGTTAAAGGTTTAAAAAGTCTCTAGATGACTTGGGCCAGTGGTCGTTCCAAGGGTATTAAAGGTATTAAAAGTCTCTAGATGACTTGGGTCAGTGTTTGTGCCAAGGGTGTTAAAGGTTTTAAAAGACTAGATGACTTGGACCAGTGGTGGTGACAAGGGTGTTAAAGGTTTAAAAAGTCTCTAGATGACTTGGGCCAGTGGTGGTGCCAAGGGTGTTAAATGTTTTAAAAGTCTCTAGATGACTTGGGCCAGTGGTGGTTCCAAGGGTGTTAAAGGTTTTAAAAGTCTCTAGAAGAATTAGGCCAGCGGTGGTGCCAAGGGTGTTAAAGGTATTTAAAGTCTCTAGATGACTTGGGCCATCGCTGGTGACAAGGATGTTAAAGGTTTTAAAAGTCTCTAGATGACTTGGGCCAGCGGTGGTGACCAGGGTGTTAAAGATTTTAAAAGTCTCTAGATGAATTGGGCCAGCAGTGTTGACCAGGATGTTAAAGGTTTTAAAAGTCTCTAGATGACTCGGGCCAGCGGTGGTGACAAGGGTGTTAAAGGTTTTAAAATTCTCTAGATGACTTGGGCCAGTGGTGGTTCCAAGGGTGTTAAAGGTATTAAAAGTCTCTAGATGACTTGGGTCAGTGTTTTTGCCAAATGTGTTAAAGGTTTTAAAAGTCTCTAGATGACTTGGGCCAAGTGGTGACAAGGGTGTTAAAGGTTTAAAAAGTCTCTAGATGACTTGAACCAGTAGTGGTGCCAAGGGTGTTAAAGGTATTAAAAGTCTCTAGATGACTTGAGCCAGTGGTGGTGACAAGGGTGTTAAAGGTATTAAAAGTCTCTAGATGACTTGGGCCAGTGGTGGTGACCAGGATGTTAAATGTTTTAAAAGTCTCTAGATGACTCGGGCCAGCGGTGGTAATAAGGATGTTAAAGGTTGTAAAAGTCTCTAGATGACTTGGGCCAGTGGTGGTGCCAAGGGTGTTAAATGTATTAAAAGTATCTAGAAGAATTAGGCCATTGGTGGTGCCAAGGGTGTTAAAGGTATTAAAAGTCTCTAGATGACTTGGGCCAGTGTTGGTGCCAAGGGTGTTAAATTTTTAAAAGTCTCTAGATGACTTGGGCCAGCGGTGTTGCCAAGGGTGTTAAAGGTTTTAAAAGTCTCTAGATGACTTGGGCCAGTGGTGGTTCCAAGGGTGTTAAAGGTATTAAAGTCTCAGGATGTTTAAGGTAATAAAAGTCTCTAGATGACTTGGGCCAGCGGTGGTGACCAGGGTGTTAAAGGTTTAAAAAGTCTCTAGATAACTTGGGTCAGTTGTGGTGCCAAGGGTGTTAAAGGTATTAAAAGTCTCTAGATGACTTGGGCCAGTGGTGGTGACAAGGGTGTTAAAGGTTTTAAAAGTCTCTAGATGACTTGGGCCAGCGGTGGTGACCAGGGTGTTAAAGGTTTTAAAAGTATCTAGATGACTTGGGCCAGTGGTGGTGCCAAGGGTGTTAAAGGTATTAAAAGTCTCTAGATGACTTGGGCCAGTGGTGGTGCCAAGGGTGTTAAAGGTATTAAAAGTTTCTAGATGACTTGGACCAGCGGTGGTGACCAGGGTGTTAAAGGTTTTAAAAGTCTCTAGATGACTTGGGCCAGCGGTGGTAACCAGGATATTAAAGGTTTTAAAAGTCTCTAGGTGACTTGGGCCAGCGGTGGTGACCAGGGTGTTAAAGGTATTAAAAGTCTCTAGATGACTTGGGCCAGTGTTGGTGCCAAGGGTGTTAAAGGTTTTAAAAGTCTATAGATGACTTGGGCCAGCGGTGGTGCCAAGGGTGTTAAAGTCTTTAAAAGTCTCTAGATGACTTGGGCCAGTGGTGTAGCCAAGGGTGTTCAAGGTTTTAAAAGTCTCTAGATGACGTGGGCCAGTGGTGGTGCCAAGGGTGTTAAAGGTATTAAAAATCTCAGGATGTTTAAGGTAATAAAAGTCTCTAGATGACTTGGGCCAGCGGTGGTGACCAGGGTGTTAAAGGTTTTAAAAATCTCTAGATGACTTGGGCCAGTGGTGGTGCCAAGGGTGTTAAAGGTATTAAACGTCTCTAGATGACTTGGGCCAGTGGTGGTGACAAGGGTGTTAAAGGTTTTAAAAGTCTCTAGATGACTTGGGCCAGCGGTGGTGACAAGGGTGTTAAAGGTTTTAAAAGTCTCTAGATGAATTGGGCCAGCGGTGGTAACCAGGATGTTAAAGGTTTTAAAAGTCTCTAGGTGACTTGGGCCAGCGGTGGTGACCAGGGTGTTAAAGGTTTTAAAAGTATCTAGATGACTTGGGCCAGTGGTGGTGCCAAGGGTGTTAAAGGTATTAAAAGTCTCTAGATGACTTGGGCCAGTGGTGGTGCTAAGGGTGTTAAAGGTATTAAAAGTCTCTAGATGACTTGGGCCAGCGGTGGTGACCAGGGTGTTAAAGGTATTAAAAGTCTCTAGATGACTTGGGCCAGTGGTGGTGCCAAGGGTGTTAAAGGTATTAAAAGTTTCTAGATGACTTGGACCAGCGGTGGTGACCAGGGTGTTAAAGGTTTTAAAAGTCTCTCGATGACTTGGGCCAGCGGTGGTAACCAGGATATTAAAGGTTTTAAAAGTCTCTAGGTGACTTGGGCCAGCGGTGGTGACCAGGGTGTTAAAGGTTTTAAAAGTATCTAGATGAATTGGGCCAGTGGTGGTGCCAAGGGTGTTAAAGGTATTAAAAGTCTCTAGATGACTTGGGCCAGTGTTGGTGCCAAGGGTGTTAAAGGTTTTAAAAGTCTCTAGATGACTTGGGCCAGCGGTGGTGCCAAGGGTGTTAAAGGTTTTAAAAGTCTCTAGATGACTTGGGCCAGTGGTGTAGCCAAGGGTGTTCAAGGTTTTAAAAGTCTCTAGATGACGTGGGCCAGTGGTGGTGCCAAGGGTGTTAAAGGTATTAAAAATCTCAGGATGTTTAAGGTAATAAAAGTCTCTAGATGACTTGGGCCAGCGGTGGTGACCAGGGTGTTAAAGTTTTAAAAATCTCTAGATGACTTGGGCCAGTGGTGGTGCCAAGGGTGTTAAAGGTATTAAACGTCTCTAGATGACTTGGGCCAGTGGTGGTGACAAGGGTGTTAAAGGTTTTAAAAGTCTCTAGATGACTTGGGCCAGCGGTGGTGACAAGGGTGTTATAGGTTTTAAAAGTCTCTAGATGACTTGGGCCAGCGGTGGTAACCAGGATGTTAAAGGTTTTAAAAGTCTCTAGGTGACTTGGGCCAGCGGTGGTGACCAGGGTGTTAAAGGTTTTAAAAGTATCTAGATGACTTGGGCCAGTGGTGGTGCCAAGGGTGTTAAAGGTATTAAAAGTCTCTAGATGACTTGGGCCAGTGGTGGTGCTAAGGGTGTTAAAGGTATTAAAAGTCTCTAGATGACTTGGGCCAGCGGTGGTGACCAGGGTGTTAAAGGTTTTAAAAGTATCTAGATGACTTGGGCCAGTGGTGGTTCCAAGGGTGTTAAAGGTTTTAAAAGTCTCTAGATGACTTGGGCCAGCTGTGGTAACCAGGATGTTAAAGGTTTTAAAAGTCTCTAGGTGACTTGGGCCAGCGGTGGTGACCAGGGTGTTAAAGGTTTTAAAAGTCTCTAGGTGACTTGGGCCAGCGGTGGTGACCAGGGTGTTAAAGGTTTTAAAAGTCTCTAGATGACTTGGGCCAGTGGTGGTGCCAAGGGTGTTAAAGGTTTAAAAAGTATCTAGATGACTTGGGCCAGTGGTGGTTCCAAGAGTGTTAAAGGTATTAAAAGTCTCTAGATGACTTGGGTCAGTGTTTGTGCCAAGGGTGTTAAAGGTTTGAAAAGTCTCTAGATGACTTGGGCCAGTGGTGGTGACAAGGGTGTTAAAGGTTTTAAAAGTATCTAGATGACTTGGGCCAGTGGTGGGGACCAGGATGTTAAAGGTTTTAAAAGTCTCTAGGTGACTTGGGCCAGCGGTGGTGACCAGGGTGTTAAAGGTTTTAAAAGTCTCTAGATGACTTGGGCCAGTGGTGGTGCCAAGGGTGTTAAAGAAATTAAAAGTCTCTAGATGACTTGAGCCAGTGGTGGTGCCAAGGGTGTTAAAGGTATTAAAAGTCTCTAGATGACTTGGGCCAGTGGTGGTGACCAGGGTGTTAAAGGTTTTAAAAGTCTCTAGAAGAAGTAGGCCAGCGGTGGTGCCAAGGGTGTTAAAGGTATTTAAAGTCTCTAGATGACTTGGGCCATCGCTGGTGACAAGGATGTTAAAGGTTTTAAAAGTCTCTAGATGACTTGGGCCAGAGGTGGTGACCAGGGTGTTAAAGGTTTTTTAAAGTCTCTAGATGACTAGGGCCAGCGGTGGTGACCAGGGTGTTAAAGGTTTTAAAAGTCTCTAGATGACTTGGGCTAGTGGTGGTTCCAAGGGTGTTAAAGGTATTAAAAGTATCTAGATGACTTGGGTCAGTGTTTGTGCCAAGGGTGTTAAAGGTTTTAAAAGACTAGATGACTTGGGCCAGCGGTGGTGACCAGGGTGTTAAAGGTTTTAAAATCCTCTAGATGACTTGGGCTAGTGGTGGTTCCAAGGGTGTTAAAGGTATTAAAAGTATCTAGATGACCTAAGTTAGTGTTTGTGCCAAGGATGTTAAAGGTGTTAAAAGTCTCTAGAAGAATTGGGCCAACGGTGGTGCCAAGGGTGTTAAAGGTATTAAAATCTCTAGAAGAATTGGGCCAGCGGTGGTGCCAAGGGTGTTAAAGGTATTAAAAGTCTCTAGGTGACTTGGGCCAGCGGTGGTGACCAGGGTGTTAAAGGTTTTAAAAGTCTCTAAATGACTTGGGCCAGTGGTGGTGCCAAGGGTGTTAAAGGTTTAAAAATTATCTAGATGACTTGGGCCAGTGGTGGTTCCAAGAGTGTTAAAGGTATTAAAAGTCTCTAGATGACTTGGGTCAGTGTTTGTGCCAAGGGTGTTAAAGGTTTGAAAAGTCTCTAGATGACTTGGGCCAGTGGTGGTGACAAGGGTGTTAAAGGTTTTAAAAGTATCTAGATGACTTGGGCCAGTGGTGGGGACCAGGATGTTAAAGGTTTTAAAAGTCTCTAGGTGACTTGGGCCAGCGGTGGTGACCAGGGTGTTAAAGGTTTTAAAAGTCTCTAGATGACTTGGGCCAGTGGTGGTGCCAAGGGTGTTAAAGAAATTAAAAGTCTCTAGATGACTTGGGCCAGTGGTGGTGCCAAGGGTGTTAAAGGTATTAAAATGCTCTAGATGACTTGGGTCAGTGTTTGTGCCAAGGGTGTTAAAGGTTTGAAAAGTCTCTAGATGACTTGGGCCAGTGGTGGTGACAAGGGTGTTAAAGGTTTTAAAAGTATCTAGATGACTTGGGCCAGTGGTGGGGACCAGGATGTTAAAGGTTTTAAAAGTCTCTAGGTGACTTGGGCCAGCGGTGGTGACCAGGGTGTTAAAGGTTTTAAAAGTCTCTAGATGACTTGGGCCAGTGGTGGTGCCAAGGGTGTTAAAGAAATTAAAAGTCTCTAGATGACTTGAGCCAGTGGTGGTGCAAAGGGTGTTAAAGGTATTAAAAGTCTCTAGATGACTTGGGCCAGTGGTGGTGACCAGGGTGTTAAAGGTGTTAAAAGTCTCTAGATGACTTGGGCCAGTGGTGGTTCCAAGGGTGTTAAAGGTATTAAAAGTCTCTAGATGACTTGGGTCAGTGGTGGTGCCAAGGGTGTTAAAGGTTTAAAAAGTATCTAGATGACTTGGGCCAGTGGTGGTTCCAAGAGTGTTAAAGGTATTTAAAGTCTCTAGATGACTTGGGTCAGTGTTTGTGCCAAGGGTGTTAAAGGTTTGAAAAGTCTCTAGATGACTTGGGCCAGTGGTGGTAACCAGGATGTTAAAGGTATTAAAAGTCTCTAGATGACTTGGGCCAGTGGTGGTGCCAAGGGTGTTAAATGTATTAAAAGTATCTAGAAGAATTAGGCCATTGGTGGTGCCAAGTGTGTTAAAGGTATTAAAAGTCTCTAGATGACTTGGGCCAGTGTTGGTGCCAAGGGTGTTAAAGTTTTAAAAGTCTCTAGATGACTTGGGCCAGTGGTGGTTCCAATGGTGTTAAAGGTATTAAAAGTCTCTAGATGACTTGGGCTAGCGGTGGTGACCAGGATGTTAAAGGTTTTAAAAGTCTCTAGGTGACTTGGGCCAGTGGTGGTCCCAAGGGTGTTAAATATATTAAAAGTCTCTAGATGACTTGGGCCAGTGGTGGTGCCAAGGGTGTTAAAGGTATTAAAAGTCTCTAGAAGAAGTAGGCCAGCGGTGGTGCCAAGGGTGTTAAAGGTATTTAAAGTCTCTAGATGACTTGGGCCATCGCTGGTGACAAGGATGTTAAAGGTTTTAAAAGTCTCTAGATGACTTGGGCCAGCGGTGGTGACCAGGGTGTTAAAGGTTTTTTAAAGTCTCTAGATGACTAGGGCCAGCGGTGGTGACCAGGGTGTTAAAGGTTTTAAAAGTCTCTAGATGACTTGGGCTAGTGGTGGTTCCAAGGGTGTTAAAGGTATTAAAAGTATCTAGATGACTTGGGTCAGTGTTTGTGCCAAGGGTGTTAAAGGTTTTAAAAGACTAGATGACTTGGGCCAGCGATGGTGACCAGGGTGTTAAAGGTTTTAAAAGCCTCTAGATGACTTGGGCTAGTGGTGGTTCCAAGGGTGTTAAAGGTATTAAAAGTATCTAGATGACCTAAGTTAGTGTTTGTGCCAAGGATGTTAAAGGTGTAAAAAGTCTCTAGAAGAATTGGGCCAACAGTGGTGCCAAGGGTGTTAAAGGTATTAAAATCTCTAGAAGAATTGGGCCAGCGGTGGTGCCAAGGGTGTTAAAGGTATTAAAAGTCGCTAGATGACTTGGGCCAGTGGTGGTGCCAAGGGTGTTAAAGGTATTAAAAGTCTCTAGATGACTTGGGCCAGTGGTGGTGACAAGGGTGTTAAAGGTTTAAAAAGTATCTAGATGAGTTGGGCCAGTGGTGGTTCCAAGAGTGTTAAAGGTATTAAAAGTCTCTAGATGACTTGGGTCAGTGTTTGTGCCAAGGGTGTTAAAGGTTTGAAAAGTCTCTAGATGACTTGGGCCAGTGGTGGTGACAAGGGTGTTAAAGGTTTAAAAAGTATCTAGATGACTTGGGCCAGTGGTGGTTCCAAGAGTGTTAAAGGTATTAAAAGTCTCTAGATGACTTGGGTCAGTGTTTGTGCCAAGGGTGTTAAAGGTTTGAAAAGTCTCTAGATGACTTGGGCCGGTGGTGGTGACAAGGATGTTAAAGGTTTTAAAAGTCTCTAGATGATTTGGGACAGCGGTGGTGACTAGGGTGTTAAAGGTTTAAAAAGTCTCTAGATGACTTGGGCCAGTGGTCGTTCCAAGGGTATTAAAGGTATTAAAAGTCTCTAGATGACTTGGGCCAGTGGTGGTTCCAAGGGTGTTAAAGGTTTTAAAAGTCTCTAGAAGAATTAGGCCAGCGGTGGTGCCAAGGGTGTTAAAGGTATTTAAAGTCTCTAGATGACTTGGGCCATCGCTGGTGACAAGGATGTTAAAGGTTTTAAAAGTCTCTAGATGACTTGGGCCAGCGGTGGTGACCAGGGTGTTAAAGGTTTTAAAAGTCTCTAGATGAATTGGGCCAGCGGTGTTGACCAGGATGTTAAAGGTTTTAAAAGTCACTAGATGACTCGGGCCAGCGGTGGTGACAAGGGTGTTAAAGGTTTTAAAATTCTCTAGATGACTTGGGCCAAGTGGTGACAAGGGTGTTAAAGGTTTAAAAAGTCTCTAGATGACTTGAACCAGTAGTGGTGCCAAGGGTGTTAAAGGTATTAAAAGTCTCTAGATGACTTGAGCCAGTGGTGGTGACAAGGGTGTTAAAGGTATTAAAAGTCTCTAGATGACTTGGGCCAGTGGTGGTGACCAGGATGTTAAATGTTTTAAAAGTCTCTAGATGACTCGGGCCAGCGGTGGTGATAAGGATGTTAAAGGTTTTAAAAGTCTCTAGATGACTTGGGCCAGTGGTGGTGCCAAGGGTGTTAAATGTATTAAAATTATGTAGAAAAATTAGGCCATTGGTGGTGCCAAGGGTGTTAAAGGTATTAAAAGTCTCTAGATGACTTGGGCCAGCGGTGGTGACAAGGGTGTTAAAGGTTTTAAAATTCTCTAGATGACTTGGGCCAGTGGTGGTTCCAAGGGTGTTAAAGGTATTAAAAGTCTCTAGATGACTTGGGTCAGTGTTTGTGCCAAGGGTGTTAAAGGTTTTAAAAGTCTCTAGATGACTTGGGCCAAGTGGTGACAAGGGTGTTAAAGGTTTAAAAAGTCTCTAGATGACTTGAACCAGTAGTGGTGCCAAGGGTGTTAAAGGTTTTAAAAGTCTCTAGATGACTTGAGCCAGTGGTGGTTCCAAGGGTGTTAAAGGTATTAAAGTCTCAGGATGTTTAAGGTAATAAAAGTCTCTAGATGACTTGGGCCAGCGGTGGTGACCAGGGTGTTAAAGGTTTAAAAAGTCTCTAGATGACTTGGGCCAGTTGTGGTGCCAAGGGTGTTAAAGGTATTAAAAGTCTCTAAATGACTTGGGCCAGTGGTGGTGACAAGGGTGTTAAAGGTATTAAAGTCTCAGGATGTTTAAGGTAATAAAAGTCTCTAGATGACTTGGGCCAGCGGTGGTGACCAGGGTGTTAAAGGTTTAAAAAGTCTCTAGATGACTTGGGCCAGTTGTGGTGCCAAGGGTGTTAAAGGTATTAAAAGTCTCTAAATGACTTGGGCCAGTGGTGGTGACAAGGGTGTTAAAGGTTTTAAAAGTCTCTAGATGACTTGGGCCAGCGGTGGTGACCAGGGTGTTAAAGGTTTTAAAAGTATCTAGATGACTTGGGCCAGTGGTGGTGCCAAGGGTGTTAAAGGTATTAAAAGTCTCTAGATGACTTGGGCCAGTGGTGGTGCCAAGGGTGTTAAAGGTATTAAAAGTTTCTAGATGACTTGGACCAGCGGTGGTGACCAGGGTGTTAAAGGTTTTAAAAGTCTCTAGATGACTTGGGCCAGCGGTGGTAACCAGGATATTAAAGGTTTTAAAAGTCTCTAGGTGACTTGGGCCAGCGGTGGTGACCAGGGTGTTAAAGGTTTTAAAAGTATCTAGATGACTTGGGACAGTGGTGGTGCCAAGGGTGTTAAAGGTATTAAAAGTCTCTAGATGACTTGGGCCAGTGTTGGTGCCAAGGGTGTTAAAGGTTTTAAAAGTCTCTAGATGACTTGGGCCAGTGGTGTAGCCAAGGGTGTTCAAGGTTTTAAAAGTCTCTAGATGACTTGGGCCAGTGGTGGTGCCAAGGGTGTTAAAGGTATTAAAAATCTCAGGATGTTTAAGGTAATAAAAGTCTCTAGATGACTTGGGCCAGCGGTGGTGACCAGGGTGTTAAAGGTTTTAAAAATCTCTAGATGACTTGGGCCAGTGGTGGTGCCAAGGGTGTTAAAGGTATTAAAAGTCTCTAGATGACTTGGGCCAGTGGTGGTGACAAGGGTGTTAAAGGTTTTAAAAGTCTCTAGATGACTTGGGCCAGCGGTGGTGACAAGGGTGTTAAAGGTTTTAAAAGTCTCTAGATGACTTGGGCCAGCGGTGGTAACCAGGATGTTAAAGGTTTTAAAAGTCTCTAGGTGACTTGGGCCAGCGGTGGTGACCAGGGTGTTAAAGGTTTTAAAAGTATCTAGATGACTTGGGCCAGTGGTGGTGCCAAGGGTGTTAAAGGTATTAAAAGTCTCTAGATGACTTGGGCCAGTGGTGGTGCTAAGGGTGTTAAAGGTATTAAAAGTCTCTAGATGACTTGGGCCAGCGGTGGTGACCAGGGTGTTAAAGGTTTTAAAAGTCTCTAGATGACTTGGGCCAGTGGTGGTGACAAGGGTGTTAAAGTTTTAAAAAGTCCCTAGATGACTTGGGCCAGTGGTGGTGACCAGGATGTTAAAGGTTTTAAAAGTCTCTAGATGACTCGGGCCAGTGGTGGAGATCAGGATGTTAAATGTTTTAAAAGTCTCTAGATGACTCGGGCCAGCGGTGGTGATAAGGATGTTAAAGGTTTTAAAAGTCTCTAGATGACTTGGGCCAGTGGTGGTGCCAAGGGTGTTAAAGGTATTAAAAGTCTCTAGATGACTTGGGCCAGCGGTGGTGACAAGGGTGTTAAAGGTTTTAAAAGTCTCTGGATGACTTGGGCCAGCGGTGGTGACCAGGGTGTAAAAGGTTTTAAATGTATCTAGATGACTTGGACCAGTGGTGGTGCCAAGGGTGTTAAAGGTATTAAAAGTCTCTAGATGACTTGGGCCAGCGGTGGTGACCAGGGTGTTAAAGGTTTTAAAAGTATCTAGATGACTTGGGCCAGTGGTGGTTCCAAGGGTGTTAAAGGTTTTAAAAGTCTCTAGATGACTTGGGCCAGCTGTGGTAACCAGGATGTTAAAGGTTTTAAAAGTCTCTAGGTGGCTTGGGCCAGCGGTGGTGACCAGCGTGTTAAAGGTTTTAAAAACCTCTAGGTGACTTGGGCCAGCGGTGGTGACCAGGGTGTTAAAGATATTAAAAGTCGCTAGATGACTTGGGCCAGTGGTGGTGCCAAGGGTGTTAAAGGTATTAAAAGTCTCTAGATGACTTGGGCCAGTGGTGGTGACAAGGGTGTTAAAGGTTTAAAAAGTATCTAGATGACTTGGGCCAGTGGTGGTTCCAAGAGTGTTAAAGGTATTAAAAGTCTCTAGATGACTTGGGTCAGTGTTTGTGCCAAGGGTGTTAAAGGTTTAAAAAGTATCTAGATGACTTGGGCCAGTGGTGGTTCCAAGAGTGTTAAAGGTATTAAAAGTCTCTAGATGACTTGGGTCAGTGTTTGTGCCAAGGGTGTTAAAGGTTTGAAAAGTCTCTAGATGACTTGGGCCAGTGGTGGTGACAAGGATGTTAAAGGTTTTAAAAGTCTCTAGATGATTTGGGCCAGCGGTGGTGACTAGGGTGTTAAAGGTTTAAAAAGTCTCTAGATGACTTGGGCCAGTGGTCGTTCCAAGGGTATTAAAGGTATTAAAAGTCTCTAGATGACTTGGGTCAGTGTTTGTGCCAAGGGTGTTAAAGGTTTTAAAAGACTAGATGACTTGGACCAGTGGTGGTGACAAGGGTGTTAAAGGTTTAAAAAGTCTCTAGATGACTTGGGCCAGTGGTGGTGCCAAGGGTGTTAAATGTTTTAAAAGTCTCTAGATGACTTGGGCCAGTGGTGGTTCCAAGGGTGTTAAAGGTTTTAAAAGTCTCTAGAAGAATTAGGCCAGCGTTGGTGCCAAGGGTGTTAAAGGTATTTAAAGTCTCTAGATGACTTGGGCCATCGCTGGTGACAAGGATGTTAAAGGTTTTAAAAGTCTCTAGATGACTTGGGCCAGCGGTGGTGACCAGGGTGTTAAAGGTTTTAAAAGTCTCTAGATGAATTGGGCCAGCGGTGTTGACCAGGATGTTAAAGGTTTTAAAAGTCTCTAGATGACTCGGGCCAGCGGTGGTGACAAGGGTGTTAAAGGTTTTAAAATTCTCTAGATGACTTGGGCCAGTGGTGGTTCCAAGGGTGTTAAAGGTATTAAAAGTCTCTAGATGACTTGGGTCAGTGTTTGTGCCAAGGGTGTTAAAGGTTTTAAAAGTCTCTAGATGACTTGGGCCAAGTGGTGACAAGGGTGTTAAAGGTTTAAAAAGTCTCTAGATGACTTGAACCAGTAGTGGTGCCAAGGGTGTTAAAGGTATTAAAAGTCTCTAGATGACTTGAGCCAGTGGTGGTGACAAGGGTGTTAAAGGTATTAAAAGTCTCTAGATGACTTGGGCCAGTGGTGGTGACCAGGATGTTAAATGTTTTAAAAGTCTCTAGATGACTCGGGCCAGCGGTGGTGATAAGGATGTTAAAGGTTTTAAAAGTCTCTAGATGACTTGGGCCAGTGGTGGTGCCAAGGGTGTTAAATGTATTAAAAGTATCTAGAAGAATTAGGCCATTGGTGGTGCCAAGGGTGTTAAAGGTATTAAAAGTCTCTAGATGACTTGGGCCAGTGTTGGTGCCAAGGGTGTTAAAGTTTTAAAAGTCTCTAGATGACTTGGGCCAGCGGTGTTGCCAAGGGTGTTAAAGGTTTTAAAAGTCTCTAGATGACTTGGGCCAGTGGTGTAGCCAAGGGTGTTCAAGGTTTTAAAAGTCTCTAGATGACTTGGGCCAGTGGTGGTTCCAAGGGTGTTAAAGGTATTAAAGTCTCAGGATGTTTAAGGTAATAAAAGTCTCTAGATGACTTGGGCCAGCGGTGGTGACCAGGGTGTTAAAGGTTTAAAAAGTCTCTAGATGACTTGGGCCAGTTGTGGTGCCAAGGGTGTTAAAGGTATTAAAAGTCTCTAGATGACTTGGGCCAGTGGTGGTGACAAGGGTGTTAAAGGTATTAAAAGTTTCTAGATGACTTGGACCAGCGGTGGTGACCAGGGTGTTAAAGGTTTTAAAAGTCTCTAGATGACTTGGGCCAGCGGTGGTAACCAGGATATTAAAGGTTTTAAAAGTCTCTAGGTGACTTGGGCCAGCGGTGGTGACCAGGGTGTTAGAGGTTTTAAAAGTATCTAGATGACTTGGGCCAGTGGTGGTGCCAAGGGTGTTAAAGGTATTAAAAGTTTCTAGATGACTTGGACCAGCGGTGGTGACCAGGGTGTTTAAGGTAATAAAAGTCTCTAGATGACTTGGGCCAGCGGTGGTGACCAGGGTGTTAAAGGTTTTAAAAGACTAGATGACTTGGACCAGTGGTGGTGACAAGGGTGTTAAAGGTTTAAAAAGTCTCTAGATGACTTGGGCCAGTGGTGGTGCCAAGGGTGTTAAATGTTTTAAAAGTCTCTAGATGACTTGGGCCAGTGGTGGTTCCAAGGGTGTTAAAGGTTTTAAAAGTCTCTAGAAGAATTAGGCCAGCGTTGGTGCCAAGGGTGTTAAAGGTATTTAAAGTCTCTAGATGACTTGGGCCATCGCTGGTGACAAGGATGTTAAAGGTTTTAAAAGTCTCTAGATGACTTGGGCCAGCGGTGGTGACCAGGGTGTTAAAGGTTTTAAAAGTCTCTAGATGAATTGGGCCAGCGGTGTTGACCAGGATGTTAAAGGTTTTAAAAGTCTCTAGATGACTCGGGCCAGCGGTGGTGACAAGGGTGTTAAAGGTTTTAAAATTCTCTAGATGACTTGGGCCAGTGGTGGTTCCAAGGGTGTTAAAGGTATTAAAAGTCTCTAGATGACTTGGGTCAGTGTTTGTGCCAAGGGTGTTAAAGGTTTTAAAAGTCTCTAGATGACTTGGGCCAAGTGGTGACAAGGGTGTTAAAGGTTTAAAAAGTCTCTAGATGACTTGAACCAGTAGTGGTGCCAAGGGTGTTAAAGGTATTAAAAGTCTCTAGATGACTTGAGCCAGTGGTGGTGACAAGGGTGTTAAAGGTATTAAAAGTCTCTAGATGACTTGGGCCAGTGGTGGTGACCAGGATGTTAAATGTTTTAAAAGTCTCTAGATGACTCGGGCCAGCGGTGGTGATAAGGATGTTAAAGGTTTTAAAAGTCTCTAGATGACTTGGGCCAGTGGTGGTGCCAAGGGTGTTAAATGTATTAAAAGTATCTAGAAGAATTAGGCCATTGGTGGTGCCAAGGGTGTTAAAGGTATTAAAAGTCTCTAGATGACTTGGGCCAGTGTTGGTGCCAAGGGTGTTAAAGTTTTAAAAGTCTCTAGATGACTTGGGCCAGCGGTGTTGCCAAGGGTGTTAAAGGTTTTAAAAGTCTCTAGATGACTTGGGCCAGTGGTGTAGCCAAGGGTGTTCAAGGTATTAAAAGTCTCTAGGTGACTTGGGCCAGCGGTGGTGACCAGGGTGTTAAAGGTTTTAAAAGTCTCTAGATGACTTGGGCCAGTGGTGGTGCCAAGGGTGTTAAAGGTTTAAAAAGTATCTAGATGACTTGGGCCAGTGGTGGTTCCAAGAGTGTTAAAGGTATTAAAAGTCTCTAGATGACTTGGGTAAGTGTTTGTGCCAAGGGTGTTAAAGGTTTGAAAAGTCTCTAGATGACTTGGGCCAGTGGTGGTGACCAGGGTGTTAAAGGTGTTAAAAGTCTCTAGATGACTTGGGCCAGTGGTGGTTCCAAGGTGTCTTAAAGGTTTAAAAAGTCTCTAGATGACTTGGGTCAGTGTTTGTGCCAAGGGTGTTAAAGGTTTAAAAAGTCTCTAGATGACTTGGGCCAGCGGTGGTGACCAGGGTGTTAAAGGTTTTAAAAGTCTCTAGATGACTTAAGCTAGTGGTGGTTCCAAGGGTGTTAAAGGTATTAAAAGTATCTAGATGACTTGGGTCAGTGTTTGTGCCAAGGGTGTTAAAGGTTTTAAAAGACTAGATGACTTGGGCCAGCGGTGGTGACCAGGGTGTTAAAGGTATTAAAATCTCTAGAAGAATTGGGCCAGTGGTGGTGCCAAGGGTGTTAAAGAAATTAAAAGTCTCTAGATGACTTGGGCCAAGTGGTGACAAGGGTGTTAAAGGTTTAAAAAGTCTCTAGATGACTTGAACCAGTAGTGGTGCCAAGGGTGTTAAAGGTATTAAAAGTCTCTAGATGACTTGAGCCAGTGGTGGTGACAAGGGTGTTAAAGGTATTAAAAGTCTCTAGATGACTTGGGCCAGTGGTGGTGACCAGGATGTTAAATGTTTTAAAAGTCTCTAGATGACTCGGGCCAGCGGTGGTGATAAGGATGTTAAAGGTTTTAAAAGTCTCTAGATGACTTGGGCCAGTGGTGGTGCCAAGGGTGTTAAATGTATTAAAAGTATCTAGAAGAATTAGGCCATTGGTGGTGCCAAGGGTGTTAAAGGTATTAAAAGTCTCTAGATGACTTGGGCCAGTGGTGGTGCCAAGGGTGTTAAAGGTATTAAAAGTCTCTAGATGACTTGGGCCAGCGGTGGTGACCAGGGTGTTAAAGGTTTTAAAAGTATCTAGATGACTTGGGCCAGTGGTGGTTCCAAGGGTGTTAAAGGTTTTAAAAGTCTCTAGATGACTTGGGCCAGCTGTGGTAACCAGGATGTTAAAGGTTTTAAAAGTCTCTAGGTGACTTGGGCCAGCGGTGGTGACCAGGGTGTTAAAGGTTTTAAAAGTCTCTAGATGACTTGGGCCAGTGGTGGTGACAAGGGTGTTAAAGTTTTAAAAAGTCCCTAGATGACTTGGGCAAGTGGTGGTGACCAGGATGTTAAAGGTTTTAAAAGTCTCTAGATGACTCGGGCCAGTGGTGGAGATCAGGATGTTAAAGGTATTAAAAGTCTCTAGATGACTTGGGCCAGTGGTGGTGCCAAGGGTGTTAAAGGTGTTAAAAGTCTCTAGATGACTTGGGCCAGTGGTGGTTCCAAGGATGTTAAAGGTTTAAAAAGTCTCTAGATGACTTGGGTCAATGTTTGTGCCAAGGGTGTTAAAGGTTTAAAAAGTCTCTAGATGACTTGGGCCAGCGGTGGTGACCAGGGTGTTAAAGGTTTTAAAAGTCTCTAGAAGAAGTAGGCCAGCGGTGGTGCAAAGGGTGTTAAAGGTATTTAAAGTCTCTAGATGACTTGGGCTAGTGGTGGTTCCAAGGGTGTTAAAGGTATTAAAAGTATCTAGATGACCTAAGTTAGTGTTTGTGCCAAGGATGTTAAAGGTATTAAAAGTCTCTATAAGAATTGGGCCAACGGTGGTGCCAAGGGTGTTAAAGGTATTAAAATCTCTAGAAGAATTGGGCCAGCGGTGGTGCCAAGGGTGTTAAAGGTATAAAAAGTCTCTAGGTGACTTGGGCCAGCGGTGGTGACCAGGGTGTTAAAGGTTTTAAAAGTCTCTAGATGACTTGGGCCAGTGGTGGTGCCAAGGGTGTTAAAGGTTTAAAAAGTATCTAGATGACTTGGGCCAGTGGTGGTTCCAAGAGTGTTAAAGGTATTAAAAGTCTCTAGATGACTTGGGTCAGTGTTTGTGCCAAGGGTGTTAAAGGTTTGAAAAGTCTCTAGATGACTTGGGCCAGTGGTGGTGACAAGGGTGTTAAAGGTTTTAAAAGTATCTAGATGACTTGGGCCAGTGGTGGGGACCAGGATGTTAAAGGTTTTAAAAGTCTCTAGGTGACTTGGGCCAGCGGTGGTGACCAGGGTGTTAAAGGTTTTAAAAGTCTCTAGATGACTTGGGCCAGTGGTGGTGCCAAGGGTGTTAAAGAAATTAAAAGTCTCTAGATGACTTGGGCCAGTGGTGGTGCCAAGGGTGTTAAAGGTATTAAAAGTCTCTAGATGACTTGGGCCAGCGGTGGTGACCAGGGTGTTAAAGGTTTTAAAAGTATCTAGATGACTTGGGCCAGTGGTGGTTCCAAGGGTGTTAAAGGTTTTAAAAGTCTCTAGATGACTTGGGCCAGCTGTGGTAACCAGGATGTTAAAGGTTTTAAAAGTCTCTAGATGAATTGGGCCAGCGGTGTTGACCAGGATGTTAAAGGTTTTAAAAGTCTCTAGATGACTCGGGCCAGCGGTGGTGACAAGGGTGTTAAAGGTATTAAAAGTCTCTAGATGACTTGGGTCAGTGTTTTTGCCAAGGGTGTTAAAGGTTTTAAAAGTCTCTAGATGACTTGGGCCAAGTGGTGACAAGGGTGTTAAAGGTTTAAAAAGTCTCTAGATGACTTGAACCAGTAGTGGTGCCAAGGGTGTTAAAGGTATTAAAAGTCTCTAGATGACTTGAGCCAGTGGTGGTGACAAGGGTGTTAAAGGTATTAAAAGTCTCTAGATGACTTGGGCCAGTGGTGGTGACCAGGATGTTAAATGTTTTAAAAGTCTCTAGATGACTCGGGCCAGCGGTGGTGATAAGGATGTTAAAGGTTGTAAAAGTCCCTAGATGACTTGGGCCAGTGGTGGTGCCAAGGGTGTTAAATGTATTAAAAGTATCTAGAAGAATTAGGCCATTGGTGGTGCCAAGGGTGTTAAAGGTATTAAAAGTCTCTAGATGACTTGGGCCAGTGTTGGTGCCAAGGCTGTTAAATTTTTAAAAGTCTCTAGATGACTTGGGCCAGCGGTGTTGCCAAGGGTGTTAAAGGTTTTAAAAGTCTCTAGATGACTTGGGCCAGTGGTGGTTCCAAGGGTGTTAAAGGTATTAAAGTCTCAGGATGTTTAAGGTAATAAAAGTCTCTAGATGACTTGGGCCAGCGGTGGTGACCAGGGTGTTAAAGGTTTAAAAAGTCTCTAGATAACTTGGGCCAGTGGTGGGGACCAGGATGTTAAAGGTTTTAAAAGTCTCTAGGTGACTTGGGCCAGCGGTGGTGACCAGGGTGTTAAAGGTTTTAAAAGTCTCTAGATGACTTGGGCCAGTGGTGGTGACAAGGGTGTTAAAGGTTTTAAAAGTATCTAGATGACTTGGGCCAGTGGTGGGGACCAGGATGTTAAAGGTTTTAAAAGTCTCTAGGTGACTTGGGCCAGCGGTGGTGACCAGGGTGTTAAAGGTTTTAAAAGTCTCTAGATGACTTGGGCCAGTGGTGGTGCCAAGGGTGTTAAAGAAATTAAAAGTCTCTAGATGACTTGGGCCAGTGGTGGTGCCAAGGGTGTTAAAGGTATTAAAAGTCTCTAGATGACTTGGGCCAGCGGTGGTGACCAGGGTGTTAAAGGTTTTAAAAGTATCTAGATGACTTGGGCCAGTGGTGGTTCCAAGAGTGTTAAAGGTTTTAAAAGTCTCTAGATGACTTGGGCCAGCTGTGGTAACCAGGATGTTAAAGGTTTTAAAAGTCTCTAGGTGACTTGGGCCAGCGGTGGTGACCAGGGTGTTAAAGGTTTTAAAAGTCTCTAGGTGACTTGGGCCAGCGGTGGTGACCAGGGTGTTAAAGGTTTTAAAAGTCTCTAGATGACTTGGGCCAGTGGTGGTGCCAAGGGTGTTAAAGGTTTAAAAAGTATCTAGATGACTTGGGCCAGTGGTGGTTCCAAGAGTGTTAAAGGTATTAAAAGTCTCTAGATGACTTGGGTCAGTGTTTGTGCCAAGGGTGTTAAAGGTTTGAAAAGTCTCTAGATGACTTGGGCCAGTGGTGGTGACAAGGGTGTTAAAGGTTTTAAAAGTATCTAGATGACTTGGGCCAGTGGTGGGGACCAGGATGTTAAAGGTTTTAAAAGTCTCTAGGTGACTTGGGCCAGCGGTGGTGACCAGGGTGTTAAAGGTTTAAAAAGTCTCTAGATGACTTGGGCCAGTGGTGGTGCCAAGGGTGTTAAAGAAATTAAAAGTCTCTAGATGACTTGGGCCAGTGGTGGTGCCACGGGTGTTAAAGGTATTAAAATGCTCTAGATGACTTGGGCCAGTGGTGGTGACCAGGGTGTTAAAGGTGTTAAAAGTCTCTAGATGACTTGGGCCAGTGGTGGTTCCAAGGTGTCTTAAAGGTTTAAAAAGTCTCTAGATGACTTGGGTCAGTGTTTGTGCCAAGGGTGTTAAAGGTTTAAAAAGTCTCTAGATGACTTGGGCCAGCGGTGGTGACCAGGGTGTTAAAGGTTTTAAAAGTATCTAGATGACTTGGGTCAGTGTTTGTGCCAAGGGTGTTAAAGGTTTTAAAAGACTAGATGACTTGGGCCAGCGGTGGTGACCAGGGTGTTAAAGGTTTTAAAAGCCTCTAGATGACTTGGGCTAGTGGTGGTTCCAAGGGTGTTAAAGGTATTAAAAGTATCTAGATGACCTAAGTTAGTGTTTGTGCCAAGGATGTTAAAGGTATTAAAAGTCTCTAGAAGAATTGGGCCAACGGTGGTGCCAAGGGTGTTAAAGGTATTAAAATCTCTAGAAGAATTGGGCCAGCGGTGGTGCCAAGGGTGTTAAAGGTATTAAAAGTCTCTAGGTGACTTGGGCCAGCGGTGGTGACCAGGGTGTTAAAGGTTTTAAAAGTCTCTAGATGACTTGGGCCAGTGGTGGTGCCAAGGGTGTTAAAGGTTTAAAAAGTATCTAGATGACTTGGGCCAGTGGTGGTTCCAAGAGTGTTAAAGGTATTAAAAGTCTCTAGATGACTTGGGTCAGTGTTTGTGCCAAGGGTGTTAAAGGTTTGAAAAGTCTCTAGATGACTTGGGCCAGTGGTGGTGACAAGGGTGTTAAAGGTTTTAAAAGTATCTAGATGACTTGGGCCAGTGGTGGGGACCAGGATGTTAAAGGTTTTAAAAGTCTCTAGGTGACTTGGGCCAGCGGTGGTGACCAGGGTGTTAAAGGTTTTAAAAGTCTCTAGATGACTTGGGCCAGTGGTGGTGCCAAGGGTGTTAAAGAAATTAAAAGTCTCTAGATGACTTGGGCCAGTGGTGGTGCCAAGGGTGTTAAAGGTATTAAAATGCTCTAGATGACTTGGGCCAGTGGTGGTGACCAGGGTGTTAAAGGTGTTAAAAGTCTCTAGATGACTTGGGCCAGTGGTGGTTCCAAGGGTGTTAAATTTATTAAAAGTCTCTAGATGACTTGGGCTAGCGGTGGTGACCAGGATGTTAAAGTTTTTAAAAGTCTCTAGGTGACTTGGGCCAGTGGTGGTCCCAAGGGTGTTAAATGTATTAAAAGTCTCTAGATGACTTGGGCCAGTGGTGGTGCCAAGGGTGTTAAAGGTATTAAAAGTCGCTAGATGACTTGGGCCAGTGGTGGTGCCAAGGGTGTTAAAGGTATTAAAAGTCTCTAGATGACTTGGGCTAGTGGTGGTGACAAGGGTGTTAAAGGTTTAAAAAGTATCTAGATGACTTGGGCCAGTGGTGGTTCCAAGAGTGTTAAAGGTATTAAAAGTCTCTAGATGACTTGGGTCAGTGTTTGTGCCAAGGGTGTTAAAGGTTTGAAAAGTCTCTAGATGACTTGGGCCAGTGGTGGTGACAAGGGTGTTAAAGGTTTAAAAAGTATCTAGATGACTTGGGCCAGTGGTGGTTCCAAGAGTGTTAAAGGTATTAAAATTCTCTAGATGACTTGGGTCAGTGTTTGTGCCAAGGGTGTTAAAGGTTTGAAAAGTCTCTAGATGACTTGGGCCAGTGGTTTTGACAAGGATGTTAAAGGTTTTAAAAGTCTCTAGATGATTTGGGCCAGCGGTGGTGACTAGGGTGTTAAAGGTTTAAAAAGTCTCTAGATGACTTGGGCCAGTGGTCGTTCCAAGGGTATTAAAGGTTTAAAAAGTCTCTAGATGACTTGGGCCAGTGGTGGTGCCAAGGGTGTTAAATGTTTTAAAAGTCTCTAGATGACTTGGGCCAGTGGTGGTTCCAAGGGTGTTAAAGGTTTTAAAAGTCTCTAGAAGAATTAGGCCAGCGGTGGTGCCAAGGGTGTTAAAGGTATTTAAAGTCTCTAGATGACTTGGGCCATCGCTGGTGACAAGGATGTTAAAGGTTTTAAAAGTCTCTAGATGACTTGGGCCAGCGGTGGTGACCAGGGTGTTAAAGATTTTAAAAGTCTCTAGATGAATTGGGCCAGCGGTGTTGACCAGGATGTTAAAGGTTTTAAAAGTCTCTAGATGACTCGGGCCAGCGGTGGTGACAAGGGTGTTAAAGGTATTAAAAGTCTCTAGATGACTTGGGTCAGTGTTTTTGCCAAGGGTGTTAAAGGTTTTAAAAGTCTCTAGATGACTTGGGCCAAGTGGTGACAAGGGTGTTAAAGGTTTAAAAAGTCTCTAGATGACTTGAACCAGTAGTGGTGCCAAGGGTGTTAAAGGTATTAAAAGTCTCTAGATGACTTGAGCCAGTGGTGGTGACAAGGGTGTTAAAGGTATTAAAAGTCTCTAGATGACTTGGGCCAGTGGTGGTGACCAGGATGTTAAATGTTTTAAAAGTCTCTAGATGACTCGGGCCAGCGGTGGTGATAAGGATGTTAAAGGTTGTAAAAGTCTCTAGATGACTTGGGCCAGTGGTGGTGCCAAGGGTGTTAAATGTATTAAAAGTATCTAGAAGAATTAGGCCATTGGTGGTGCCAAGGGTGTTAAAGGTATTAAAAGTCTCTAGATGACTTGGGCCAGTGTTGGTGCCAAGGCTGTTAAATTTTTAAAAGTCTCTAGATGACTTGGGCCAGCGGTGTTGCCAAGGGTGTTAAAGGTTTTAAAAGTCTCTAGATGACTTGGGCCAGTGGTGGTTCCAAGGGTGTTAAAGGTATTAAAGTCTCAGGATGTTTAAGGTAATAAAAGTCTCTAGATGACTTGGGCCAGCGGTGGTGACCAGGGTGTTAAAGGTTTAAAAAGTCTCTAGATAACTTGGGTCAGTTGTGGTGCCAAGGGTGTTAAAGGTATTAAAAGTCTCTAGATGACTTGGGCCAGTGGTGGTGACAAGGGTGTTAAAGGTTTTAAAAGTCTCTAGATGACTTGGGCCAGCGGTGGTGACCAGGGTGTTAAAGGTTTTAAAAGTATCTAGATGACTTGGGCCAGTGGTGGTGCCAAGGGTGTTAAAGGTATTAAAAGTCTCTAGATGACTTGGGCCAGTGGTGGTGCCAAGGGTGTTAAAGGTATTAAAAGTTTCTAGATGACTTGGACCAGCGGTGGTGACCAGGGTGTTAAAGGTTTTAAAAGTCTCTAGATGACTTGGGCCAGCGGTGGTAACCAGGATATTAAAGGTTTTAAAAGTCTCTAGGTGACTTGGGCCAGCGGTGGTGACCAGGGTGTTAAAGGTTTTAAAAGTATCTAGATGAATTGGGCCAGTGGTGGTGCCAAGGGTGTTAAAGGTATTAAAAGTATCTAGATGACTTGGGCCAGTGTTGGTGCCAAGGGTGTTAAAGGTTTTAAAAGTCTATAGATGACTTGGGCCAGCGGTGGTGCCAAGGGTGTTAAAGGTTTTAAAAGTCTCTAGATGACTTGGGCCAGTGGTGTAGCCAAGGGTGTTCAAGGTTTTAAAAGTCTCTAGATGACGTGGGCCAGTGGTGGTGCCAAGGGTGTTAAAGGTATTAAAAATCTCAGGATGTTTAAGGTAATAAAAGTCTCTAGATGACTTGGGCCAGCGGTGGTGACCAGGGTGTTAAAGGTTTTAAAAATCTCTAGATGACTTGGGCCAGTGGTGGTGCCAAGGGTGTTAAAGGTATTAAACGTCTCTAGATGACTTGGGCTAGTGGTGGTGACAAGGGTGTTAAAGGTTTAAAAAGTATCTAGATGACTTGGGCCAGTGGTGGTTCCAAGAGTGTTAAAGGTATTAAAAGTCTCTAGATGACTTGGGTCAGTGTTTGTGCCAAGGGTGTTAAAGGTTTGAAAAGTCTCTAGATGACTTGGGCCAGTGGTGGTGACAAGGGTGTTAAAGGTTTAAAAAGTATCTAGATGACTTGGGCCAGTGGTGGTTCCAAGAGTGTTAAAGGTATTAAAATTCTCTAGATGACTTGGGTCAGTGTTTGTGCCAAGGGTGTTAAAGGTTTGAAAAGTCTCTAGATGACTTGGGCCAGTGGTTTTGACAAGGATGTTAAAGGTTTTAAAAGTCTCTAGATGATTTGGGCCAGCGGTGGTGACTAGGGTGTTAAAGGTTTAAAAAGTCTCTAGATGACTTGGGCCAGTGGTCGTTCCAAGGGTATTAAAGGTTTAAAAAGTCTCTAGATGACTTGGGCCAGTGGTGGTGCCAAGGGTGTTAAATGTTTTAAAAGTCTCTAGATGACTTGGGCCAGTGGTGGTTCCAAGGGTGTTAAAGGTTTTAAAAGTCTCTAGAAGAATTAGGCCAGCGGTGGTGCCAAGGGTGTTAAAGGTATTTAAAGTCTCTAGATGACTTGGGCCATCGCTGGTGACAAGGATGTTAAAGGTTTTAAAAGTCTCTAGATGACTTGGGCCAGCGGTGGTGACCAGGGTGTTAAAGATTTTAAAAGTCTCTAGATGAATTGGGCCAGCGGTGTTGACCAGGATGTTAAAGGTTTTAAAAGTCTCTAGATGACTCGGGCCAGCGGTGGTGACAAGGGTGTTAAAGGTATTAAAAGTCTCTAGATGACTTGGGTCAGTGTTTTTGCCAAGGGTGTTAAAGGTTTTAAAAGTCTCTAGATGACTTGGGCCAAGTGGTGACAAGGGTGTTAAAGGTTTAAAAAGTCTCTAGATGACTTGAACCAGTAGTGGTGCCAAGGGTGTTAAAGGTATTAAAAGTCTCTAGATGACTTGAGCCAGTGGTGGTGACAAGGGTGTTAAAGGTATTAAAAGTCTCTAGATGACTTGGGCCAGTGGTGGTGACCAGGATGTTAAATGTTTTAAAAGTCTCTAGATGACTCGGGCCAGCGGTGGTGATAAGGATGTTAAAGGTTGTAAAAGTCTCTAGATGACTTGGGCCAGTGGTGGTGCCAAGGGTGTTAAATGTATTAAAAGTATCTAGAAGAATTAGGCCATTGGTGGTGCCAAGGGTGTTAAAGGTATTAAAAGTCTCTAGATGACTTGGGCCAGTGTTGGTGCCAAGGCTGTTAAATTTTTAAAAGTCTCTAGATGACTTGGGCCAGCGGTGTTGCCAAGGGTGTTAAAGGTTTTAAAAGTCTCTAGATGACTTGGGCCAGTGGTGGTTCCAAGGGTGTTAAAGGTATTAAAGTCTCAGGATGTTTAAGGTAATAAAAGTCTCTAGATGACTTGGGCCAGCGGTGGTGACCAGGGTGTTAAAGGTTTAAAAAGTCTCTAGATAACTTGGGTCAGTTGTGGTGCCAAGGGTGTTAAAGGTATTAAAAGTCTCTAGATGACTTGGGCCAGTGGTGGTGACAAGGGTGTTAAAGGTTTTAAAAGTCTCTAGATGACTTGGGCCAGCGGTGGTGACCAGGGTGTTAAAGGTTTTAAAAGTATCTAGATGACTTGGGCCAGTGGTGGTGCCAAGGGTGTTAAAGGTATTAAAAGTCTCTAGATGACTTGGGCCAGTGGTGGTGCCAAGGGTGTTAAAGGTATTAAAAGTTTCTAGATGACTTGGACCAGCGGTGGTGACCAGGGTGTTAAAGGTTTTAAAAGTCTCTAGATGACTTGGGCCAGCGGTGGTAACCAGGATATTTAAGGTTTTAAAAGTCTCTAGGTGACTTGGGCCAGCGGTGGTGACCAGGGTGTTAAAGGTTTTAAAAGTATCTAGATGAATTGGGCCAGTGGTGGTGCCAAGGGTGTTAAAGGTATTAAAAGTATCTAGATGACTTGGGCCAGTGTTGGTGCCAAGGGTGTTAAAGGTTTTAAAAGTCTATAGATGACTTGGGCCAGCGGTGGTGCCAAGGGTGTTAAAGGTTTTAAAAGTCTCTAGATGACTTGGGCCAGTGGTGTAGCCAAGGGTGTTCAAGGTTTTAAAAGTCTCTAGATGACGTGGGCCAGTGGTGGTGCCAAGGGTGTTAAAGGTATTAAAAATCTCAGGATGTTTAAGGTAATAAAAGTCTCTAGATGACTTGGGCCAGCGGTGGTGACCAGGGTGTTAAAGGTTTTAAAAATCTCTAGATGACTTGGGCCAGTGGTGGTGCCAAGGGTGTTAAAGGTATTAAACGTCTCTAGATGACTTGGGCCAGTGGTGGTGACAAGGGTGTTAAAGGTTTTAAAAGTCTCTAGATGACTTGGGCCAGCGGTGGTGACAAGGGTGTTAAAGGTTTTAAAAGTCTCTAGATGACTTGGGCCAGCGGTGGTAACCAGGATGTTAAAGGTTTTAAAAGTCTCTAGGTGACTTGGGCCAGCGGTGGTGACCAGGGTGTTAAAGGTTTTAAAAGTATCTAGATGACTTGGGCCAGTGGTGGTGCCAAGGGTGTTAAAGGTATTAAAAGTCTCTAGATGACTTGGGCCAGTGGTGGTGCTAAGGGTGTTAAAGGTATTAAAAGTCTCTAGATGACTTGGGCCAGCGGTGGTGACCAGGGTGTTAAAGGTATTAAAAGTCTCTAGATGACTTGGGCCAGTGGTGGTGCCAAGGGTGTTAAAGGTATTAAAAGTTTCTAGATGACTTGGACCAGCGGTGGTGACCAGGGTGTTAAAGGTTTTAAAAGTCTCTAGATGACTTGGGCCAGCGGTGGTAACCAGGATATTAAAGGTTTTAAAAGTCTCTAGGTGACTTGGGCCAGCGGTGGTGACCAGGGTGTTAAAGGTTTTAAAAGTATCTAGATGAATTGGGCCAGTGGTGGTGCCAAGGGTGTTAAAGGTATTAAAAGTCTCTAGATGACTTGGGCCAGTGTTGGTGCCAAGGGTGTTAAAGGTTTTAAAAGTCTCTAGATGACTTGGGCCAGCGGTGGTGCCAAGGGTGTTAAAGCTTTTAAAAGTCTCTAGATGACTTGGGCCAGTGGTGTAGCCAAGGGTGTTCAAGGTTTTAAAAGTCTCTAGATGACGTGGGCCAGTGGTGGTGCCAAGGGTGTTAAAGGTATTAAAAATCTCAGGATGTTTAAGGTAATAAAAGTCTCTAGATGACTTGGGCCAGCGGTGGTGACCAGGGTGTTAAAGTTTTAAAAATCTCTAGATGACTTGGGCCAGTGGTGGTGCCAAGGGTGTTAAAGGTATTAAACGTCTCTAGATGACTTGGGCCAGTGGTGGTGACAAGGGTGTTAAAGGTTTTAAAAGTCTCTAGATGACTTGGGCCAGCGGTGGTGACAAGGGTGTTAAAGGTTTTAAAAGTCTCTAGATGACTTGGGCCAGCGGTGGTAACCAGGATGTTAAAGGTTTTAAAAGTCTCTAGGTGACTTGGGCCAGCGGTGGTGACCAGGGTGTTAAAGGTTTTAAAAGAATCTAGATGACTTGGGTCAGTGTTTATGCCAAGGGTGTTAAAGGTTTTAAAAGACTAGATGACTTGGGCCAGTGGTGGTGAGAAGGGTGTTAAAGGTTTAAAAAGTCTCTAGATGACTTGGGCCAGTGGTGGTGCCAAGGGTGTTAAATGTTTTAAAAGTCTCTAGATGACTTGGGCCAGTGGTGGTTCCAAGGGTGTTAAAGGTTTTAAAAGTCTCTAGAAGAATTAGGCCAGCGGTGGTGCCAAGGGTGTTAAAGGTATTTAAAGTCTCTAGATGACTTGGGCCATCGCTGGTGACAAGGATGTTAAAGGTTTTAAAAGTCTCTAGTTGACTGGACCAGCGGTGGTGACCAGGGTGTTAAAGGTTTTAAAAGTCTCTAGATGACTTGGGCCAGCGGTGGTGACCAGGGTGTTAAAGGTTTTTTAAAGTCTCTAGATGACTAGGGCCAGCGGTGGTGACCAGGGTGTTAAAGGTTTTAAAAGTCTCTAGATGACTTGGGCTAGTGGTGGTTCCAAGGGTGTTAAAGGTATTAAAAGTATCTAGATGACTTGGGTCAGTGTTTGTGCCAAGGGTGTTAAAGGTTTTAAAAGACTAGATGACTTGGGCCAGCGGTGGTGACCAGGGTGTTAAAGGTTTTAAAAGCCTCTAGATGACTTGGGCTAGTGGTGGTTCCAAGGGTGTTAAAGGTATTAAAAGTATCTAGATGACCTAAGTTAGTGTTTGTGCCAAGGATGTTAAAGGTATTAAAAGTCTCTATAAGAATTGGGCCAACGGTGGTGCCAAGGGTGTTAAAGGTATTAAAATCTCTAGAAGAATTGGGCCAGCGGTGGTGCCAAGGGTGTTAAAGGTATTAAAAGTCTCTAGGTGACTTGGGCCAGCGGTGGTGACCAGGGTGTTAAAGGTTTTAAAAGTCTCTAGATGACTTGGGCCAGTGGTGGTGCCAAGGGTGTTAAAGGTTTAAAAAGTATCTAGATGACTTGGGCCAGTGGTGGTTCCAAGAGTGTTAAAGGTATTAAAAGTCTCTAGATGACTTGGGTCAGTGTTTGTGCCAAGGGTGTTAAAGGTTTGAAAAGTCTCTCGATGACTTGGGCCAGTGGTGGTGACAAGGGTGTTAAAGGTTTTAAAAGTATCTAGATGACTTGGGCCAGTGGTGGGGACCAGGATGTTAAAGTTTTTAAAAGTCTCTAGGTGACTTGGGCCAGCGGTGGTGACCAGGGTGTTAAAGGTTTTAAAAGTCTCTAGATGACTTGGGCCAGTGGTGGTGCCAAGGGTGTTAAAGAAATTAAAAGTCTCTAGATGACTTGGGCCAGTGGTGGTGCCAAGGGTGTTAAAGGTATTAAAAGTCTCTAGATGACTTGGGCCAGCGGTGGTGACCAGGGTGTTAAAGGTTTTAAAAGTATCTAGATGACTTGGGCCAGTGGTGGTTCCAAGAGTGTTAAAGGTTTTAAAAGTCTCTAGATGACTTGGGCCAGCTGTGGTAACCAGGATGTTAAAGGTTTTAAAAGTCTCTAGGTGACTTGGGCCAGCGGTGGTGACCAGGGTGTTAAAGGTTTTAAAAGTCTCTAGGTGACTTGGGCCAGCGGTGGTGACCAGGGTGTTAAAGGTTTTAAAAGTCTCTAGATGACTTGGGCCAGTGGTGGTGCCAAGGGTGTTAAAGGTTTAAAAAGTATCTAGATGACTTGGGCCAGTGGTGGTTCCAAGAGTGTTAAAGGTATTAAAAGTCTCTAGATGACTTGGGTCAGTGTTTGTGCCAAGGGTGTTAAAGGTTTGAAAAGTCTCTAGATGACTTGGGCCAGTGGTGGTGACAAGGGTGTTAAAGGTATTAAAAGTATCTAGATGACTTGGGTCAGTGTTTGTGCCAAGGATGTTAAAGGTTTTAAAAGTCTCTAGTTGACTGGACCAGCGGTGGTGACCAGGGTGTTAAAGGTTTTAAAAGTCTCTAGATGACTTGGGCCAGCGGTGGTGACCAGGGTGTTAAAGGTTTTTTAAAGTCTCTAGATGACTAGGGCCAGCGGTGGTGACCAGGGTGTTAAAGGTTTTAAAAGTCTCTAGATGACTTGGGCTAGTGGTGGTTCCAAGGGTGTTAAAGGTATTAAAAGTATCTAGATGACTTGGGTCAGTGTTTGTGCCAAGGGTGTTAAAGGTTTTAAAAGACTAGATGACTTGGGCCAGTGGTGGTGCCAAGGGTGTTAAAGGTATTAAAAGTCGCTAGATGACTTGGGCCAGTGGTGGTGCCAAGGGTGTTAAAGGTATTAAAAGTCTCTAGATGACTTGGGCCAGTGGTGGTGACCAGGGTGTTAAAGGTGTTAAAAGTCTCTAGATGACTTGGGCCAGTGGTGGTTCCAAGGTGTCTTAAAGGTTTAAAAAGTCTCTAGATGACTTGGGTCAGTGTTTGTGCCAAGGGTGTTAAAGGTTTAAAAAGTCTCTAGATGACTTGGGCCAGCGGTGGTGACCAGGGTGTTAAAGGTTTTAAAAGTATCTAGATGACTTGGGTCAGTGTTTGTGCCAAGGGTGTTAAAGGTTTTAAAAGACTAGATGACTTGGGCCAGCGGTGGTGACCAGGGTGTTAAAGGTTTTAAAAGCCTCTAGATGACTTGGGCTAGTGGTGGTTCCAAGGGTGTTAAAGGTATTAAAAGTATCTAGATGACCTAAGTTAGTGTTTGTGCCAAGGATGTTAAAGGTATTAAAAGTCTCTAGAAGAATTGGGCCAACGGTGGTGCCAAGGGTGTTAAAGGTATTAAAATCTCTAGAAGAATTGGGCCAGCGGTGGTGCCAAGGGTGTTAAAGGTATTAAAAGTCTCTAGGTGACTTGGGCCAGCGGTGGTGACCAGGGTGTTAAAGGTTTTAAAAGTCTCTAGATGACTTGGGCCAGTGGTGGTGCCAAGGGTGTTAAAGGTTTAAAAAGTATCTAGATGACTTGGGCCAGTGGTGGTTCCAAGAGTGTTAAAGGTATTAAAAGTCTCTAGATGACTTGGGTCAGTGTTTGTGCCAAGGGTGTTAAAGGTTTGAAAAGTCTCTAGATGACTTGGGCCAGTGGTGGTGACAAGGGTGTTAAAGGTTTTAAAAGTATCTAGATGACTTGGGCCAGTGGTGGGGACCAGGATGTTAAAGGTTTTAAAAGTCTCTAGGTGACTTGGGCCAGCGGTGGTGACCAGGAAGTTAAAGGTTTTAAAAGTCTCTAGATGACTTGGGCCAGTGGTGGTGCCAAGGGTGTTAAAGAAATTAAAAGTCTCTAGATGACTTGGGCCAGTGGTGGTGCCAAGGGTGTTAAAGGTATTAAAATGCTCTAGATGACTTGGGCCAGTGGTGGTGACCAGGGTGTTAAAGGTGTTAAAAGTCTCTAGATGACTTGGGCCAGTGGTGGTTCCAAGGGTGTTAAAGGTATTAAAAGTCTCTAGATGACTTGGGCTAGCGGTGGTGACCAGGATGTTAAAGGTTTTAAAAGTCTCTAGGTGACTTGGGCCAGTGGTGGTCCCAAGGGTGTTAAATGTATTAAAAGTCTCTAGATGACTTGGGCCAGTGGTGGTGCCAAGGGTGTTAAAGGTATTAAAAGTCGCTAGATGACTTGGGCCAGTGGTGGTGCCAAGGGTGTTAAAGGTATTAAAAGTCTCTAGATGACTTGGGCCAGTGGTGGTGACAAGGGTGTTAAAGGTTTAAAAAGTATCTAGATGACTTGGGCCAGTGGTGGTTCCAAGAGTGTTAAAGGTATTAAAAGTCTCTAGATGACTTGGGTCAGTGTTTGTGCCAAGGGTGTTAAAGGTTTGAAAAGTCTCTAGATGACTTGGGCCAGTGGTGGTGACAAGGGTGTTAAAGGTTTAAAAAGTATCTAGATGACTTGGGCCAGTGGTGGTTCCAAGAGTGTTAAAGGTATTAAAATTCTCTAGATGACTTGGGTCAGTGTTTGTGCCAAGGGTGTTAAAGGTTTGAAAAGTCTCTAGATGACTTGGGCCAGTGGTGGTGACAAGGATGTTAAAGGTTTTAAAAGTCTCTAGATGATTTGGGCCAGCGGTGGTGACTAGGGTGTTAAAGGTTTAAAAAGTCTCTAGATGACTTGGGCCAGTGGTCGTTCCAAGGGTATTAAAGGTATTAAAAGTCTCTAGATGACTTGGGTCAGTGTTTGTGCCAAGGGTGTTAAAGGTTTTAAAAGACTAGATGACTTGGACCAGTGGTGGTGACAAGGGTGTTAAAGGTTTAAAAAGTCTCTAGATGACTTGGGCCAGTGGTGGTGCCAAGGGTGTTAAATGTTTTAAAAGTCTCTAGATGACTTGGGCCAGTGGTGGTTCCAAGGGTGTTAAAGGTTTTAAAAGTCTCTAGAAGAATTAGGCCAGCGGTGGTGCCAAGGGTGTTAAAGGTATTTAAAGTCTCTAGATGACTTGGGCCATCGCTGGTGACAAGGATGTTAAAGGTTTTAAAAGTCTCTAGATGACTTGGGCCAGCGGTGGTGACCAGGGTGTTAAAGATTTTAAAAGTCTCTAGATGAATTGGGCCAGCAGTGTTGACCAGGATGTTAAAGGTTTTAAAAGTCTCTAGATGACTCGGGCCAGCGGTGGTGACAAGGGTGTTAAAGGTTTTAAAATTCTCTAGATGACTTGGGCCAGTGGTGGTTCCAAGGGTGTTAAAGGTATTAAAAGTCTCTAGATGACTTGGGTCAGTGTTTTTGCCAAATGTGTTAAAGGTTTTAAAAGTCTCTAGATGACTTGGGCCAAGTGGTGACAAGGGTGTTAAAGGTTTAAAAAGTCTCTAGATGACTTGAACCAGTAGTGGTGCCAAGGGTGTTAAAGGTATTAAAAGTCTCTAGATGACTTGAGCCAGTGGTGGTGACAAGGGTGTTAAAGGTATTAAAAGTCTCTAGATGACTTGGGCCAGTGGTGGTGACCAGGATGTTAAATGTTTTAAAAGTCTCTAGATGACTCGGGCCAGCGGTGGTAATAAGGATGTTAAAGGTTGTAAAAGTCTCTAGATGACTTGGGCCAGTGGTGGTGCCAAGGGTGTTAAATGTATTAAAAGTATCTAGAAGAATTAGGCCATTGGTGGTGCCAAGGGTGTTAAAGGTATTAAAAGTCTCTAGATGACTTGGGCCAGTGTTGGTGCCAAGGGTGTTAAATTTTTAAAAGTCTCTAGATGACTTGGGCCAGCGGTGTTGCCAAGGGTGTTAAAGGTTTTAAAAGTCTCTAGATGACTTGGGCCAGTGGTGGTTCCAAGGGTGTTAAAGGTATTAAAGTCTCAGGATGTTTAAGGTAATAAAAGTCTCTAGATGACTTGGGCCAGCGGTGGTGACCAGGGTGTTAAAGGTTTAAAAAGTCTCTAGATAACTTGGGTCAGTTGTGGTGCCAAGGGTGTTAAAGGTATTAAAAGTCTCTAGATGACTTGGGCCAGTGGTGGTGACAAGGGTGTTAAAGGTTTTAAAAGTCTCTAGATGACTTGGGCCAGCGGTGGTGACCAGGGTGTTAAAGGTTTTAAAAGTATCTAGATGACTTGGGCCAGTGGTGGTGCCAAGGGTGTTAAAGGTATTAAAAGTCTCTAGATGACTTGGGCCAGTGGTGGTGCCAAGGGTGTTAAAGGTATTAAAAGTTTCTAGATGACTTGGACCAGCGGTGGTGACCAGGGTGTTAAAGGTTTTAAAAGTCTCTAGATGACTTGGGCCAGCGGTGGTAACCAGGATATTAAAGGTTTTAAAAGTCTCTAGGTGACTTGGGCCAGCGGTGGTGACCAGGGTGTTAAAGGTATTAAAAGTCTCTAGATGACTTGGGCCAGTGTTGGTGCCAAGGGTGTTAAAGGTTTTAAAAGTCTATAGATGACTTGGGCCAGCGGTGGTGCCAAGGGTGTTAAAGTCTTTAAAAGTCTCTAGATGACTTGGGCCAGTGGTGTAGCCAAGGGTGTTCAAGGTTTTAAAAGTCTCTAGATGACGTGGGCCAGTGGTGGTGCCAAGGGTGTTAAAGGTATTAAAAATCTCAGGATGTTTAAGGTAATAAAAGTCTCTAGATGACTTGGGCCAGCGGTGGTGACCAGGGTGTTAAAGGTTTTAAAAATCTCTAGATGACTTGGGCCAGTGGTGGTGCCAAGGGTGTTAAAGGTATTAAACGTCTCTAGATGACTTGGGCCAGTGGTGGTGACAAGGGTGTTAAAGGTTTTAAAAGTCTCTAGATGACTTGGGCCAGCGGTGGTGACAAGGGTGTTAAAGGTTTTAAAAGTCTCTAGATGAATTGGGCCAGCGGTGGTAACCAGGATGTTAAAGGTTTTAAAAGTCTCTAGGTGACTTGGGCCAGCGGTGGTGACCAGGGTGTTAAAGGTTTTAAAAGTATCTAGATGACTTGGGCCAGTGGTGGTGCCAAGGGTGTTAAAGGTATTAAAAGTCTCTAGATGACTTGGGCCAGTGGTGGTGCTAAGGGTGTTAAAGGTATTAAAAGTCTCTAGATGACTTGGGCCAGCGGTGGTGACCAGGGTGTTAAAGGTATTAAAAGTCTCTAGATGACTTGGGCCAGTGGTGGTGCCAAGGGTGTTAAAGGTATTAAAAGTTTCTAGATGACTTGGACCAGCGGTGGTGACCAGGGTGTTAAAGGTTTTAAAAGTCTCTCGATGACTTGGGCCAGCGGTGGTAACCAGGATATTAAAGGTTTTAAAAGTCTCTAGGTGACTTGGGCCAGCGGTGGTGACCAGGGTGTTAAAGGTTTTAAAAGTATCTAGATGAATTGGGCCAGTGGTGGTGCCAAGGGTGTTAAAGGTATTAAAAGTCTCTAGATGACTTGGGCCAGTGTTGGTGCCAAGGGTGTTAAAGGTTTTAAAAGTCTCTAGATGACTTGGGCCAGCGGTGGTGCCAAGGGTGTTAAAGGTTTTAAAAGTCTCTAGATGACTTGGGCCAGTGGTGTAGCCAAGGGTGTTCAAGGTTTTAAAAGTCTCTAGATGACGTGGGCCAGTGGTGGTGCCAAGGGTGTTAAAGGTATTAAAAATCTCAGGATGTTTAAGGTAATAAAAGTCTCTAGATGACTTGGGCCAGCGGTGGTGACCAGGGTGTTAAAGTTTTAAAAATCTCTAGATGACTTGGGCCAGTGGTGGTGCCAAGGGTGTTAAAGGTATTAAACGTCTCTAGATGACTTGGGCCAGTGGTGGTGACAAGGGTGTTAAAGGTTTTAAAAGTCTCTAGATGACTTGGGCCAGCGGTGGTGACAAGGGTGTTATAGGTTTTAAAAGTCTCTAGATGACTTGGGCCAGCGGTGGTAACCAGGATGTTAAAGGTTTTAAAAGTCTCTAGGTGACTTGGGCCAGCGGTGGTGACCAGGGTGTTAAAGGTTTTAAAAGTATCTAGATGACTTGGGCCAGTGGTGGTGCCAAGGGTGTTAAAGGTATTAAAAGTCTCTAGATGACTTGGGCCAGTGGTGGTGCTAAGGGTGTTAAAGGTATTAAAAGTCTCTAGATGACTTGGGCCAGCGGTGGTGACCAGGGTGTTAAAGGTTTTAAAAGTATCTAGATGACTTGGGCCAGTGGTGGTTCCAAGGGTGTTAAAGGTTTTAAAAGTCTCTAGATGACTTGGGCCAGCTGTGGTAACCAGGATGTTAAAGGTTTTAAAAGTCTCTAGGTGACTTGGGCCAGCGGTGGTGACCAGGGTGTTAAAGGTTTTAAAAGTCTCTAGGTGACTTGGGCCAGCGGTGGTGACCAGGGTGTTAAAGGTTTTAAAAGTCTCTAGATGACTTGGGCCAGTGGTGGTGCCAAGGGTGTTAAAGGTTTAAAAAGTATCTAGATGACTTGGGCCAGTGGTGGTTCCAAGAGTGTTAAAGGTATTAAAAGTCTCTAGATGACTTGGGTCAGTGTTTGTGCCAAGGGTGTTAAAGGTTTGAAAAGTCTCTAGATGACTTGGGCCAGTGGTGGTGACAAGGGTGTTAAAGGTTTTAAAAGTATCTAGATGACTTGGGCCAGTGGTGGGGACCAGGATGTTAAAGGTTTTAAAAGTCTCTAGGTGACTTGGGCCAGCGGTGGTGACCAGGGTGTTAAAGGTTTTAAAAGTCTCTAGATGACTTGGGCCAGTGGTGGTGCCAAGGGTGTTAAAGAAATTAAAAGTCTCTAGATGACTTGAGCCAGTGGTGGTGCCAAGGGTGTTAAAGGTATTAAAAGTCTCTAGATGACTTGGGCCAGTGGTGGTGACCAGGGTGTTAAAGGTTTTAAAAGTCTCTAGAAGAAGTAGGCCAGCGGTGGTGCCAAGGGTGTTAAAGGTATTTAAAGTCTCTAGATGACTTGGGCCATCGCTGGTGACAAGGATGTTAAAGGTTTTAAAAGTCTCTAGATGACTTGGGCCAGAGGTGGTGACCAGGGTGTTAAAGGTTTTTTAAAGTCTCTAGATGACTAGGGCCAGCGGTGGTGACCAGGGTGTTAAAGGTTTTAAAAGTCTCTAGATGACTTGGGCTAGTGGTGGTTCCAAGGGTGTTAAAGGTATTAAAAGTATCTAGATGACTTGGGTCAGTGTTTGTGCCAAGGGTGTTAAAGGTTTTAAAAGACTAGATGACTTGGGCCAGCGGTGGTGACCAGGGTGTTAAAGGTTTTAAAATCCTCTAGATGACTTGGGCTAGTGGTGGTTCCAAGGGTGTTAAAGGTATTAAAAGTATCTAGATGACCTAAGTTAGTGTTTGTGCCAAGGATGTTAAAGGTGTTAAAAGTCTCTAGAAGAATTGGGCCAACGGTGGTGCCAAGGGTGTTAAAGGTATTAAAATCTCTAGAAGAATTGGGCCAGCGGTGGTGCCAAGGGTGTTAAAGGTATTAAAAGTCTCTAGGTGACTTGGGCCAGCGGTGGTGACCAGGGTGTTAAAGGTTTTAAAAGTCTCTAAATGACTTGGGCCAGTGGTGGTGCCAAGGGTGTTAAAGGTTTAAAAATTATCTAGATGACTTGGGCCAGTGGTGGTTCCAAGAGTGTTAAAGGTATTAAAAGTCTCTAGATGACTTGGGTCAGTGTTTGTGCCAAGGGTGTTAAAGGTTTGAAAAGTCTCTAGATGACTTGGGCCAGTGGTGGTGACAAGGGTGTTAAAGGTTTTAAAAGTATCTAGATGACTTGGGCCAGTGGTGGGGACCAGGATGTTAAAGGTTTTAAAAGTCTCTAGGTGACTTGGGCCAGCGGTGGTGACCAGGGTGTTAAAGGTTTTAAAAGTCTCTAGATGACTTGGGCCAGTGGTGGTGCCAAGGGTGTTAAAGAAATTAAAAGTCTCTAGATGACTTGGGCCAGTGGTGGTGCCAAGGGTGTTAAAGGTATTAAAATGCTCTAGATGACTTGGGTCAGTGTTTGTGCCAAGGGTGTTAAAGGTTTGAAAAGTCTCTAGATGACTTGGGCCAGTGGTGGTGACAAGGGTGTTAAAGGTTTTAAAAGTATCTAGATGACTTGGGCCAGTGGTGGGGACCAGGATGTTAAAGGTTTTAAAAGTCTCTAGGTGACTTGGGCCAGCGGTGGTGACCAGGGTGTTAAAGGTTTTAAAAGTCTCTAGATGACTTGGGCCAGTGGTGGTGCCAAGGGTGTTAAAGAAATTAAAAGTCTCTAGATGACTTGAGCCAGTGGTGGTGCAAAGGGTGTTAAAGGTATTAAAAGTCTCTAGATGACTTGGGCCAGTGGTGGTGACCAGGGTGTTAAAGGTGTTAAAAGTCTCTAGATGACTTGGGCCAGTGGTGGTTCCAAGGGTGTTAAAGGTATTAAAAGTCTCTAGATGACTTGGGTCAGTGGTGGTGCCAAGGGTGTTAAAGGTTTAAAAAGTATCTAGATGACTTGGGCCAGTGGTGGTTCCAAGAGTGTTAAAGGTATTTAAAGTCTCTAGATGACTTGGGTCAGTGTTTGTGCCAAGGGTGTTAAAGGTTTGAAAAGTCTCTAGATGACTTGGGCCAGTGGTGGTAACCAGGATGTTAAAGGTATTAAAAGTCTCTAGATGACTTGGGCCAGTGGTGGTGCCAAGGGTGTTAAATGTATTAAAAGTATCTAGAAGAATTAGGCCATTGGTGGTGCCAAGTGTGTTAAAGGTATTAAAAGTCTCTAGATGACTTGGGCCAGTGTTGGTGCCAAGGGTGTTAAAGTTTTAAAAGTCTCTAGATGACTTGGGCCAGTGGTGGTTCCAATGGTGTTAAAGGTATTAAAAGTCTCTAGATGACTTGGGCTAGCGGTGGTGACCAGGATGTTAAAGGTTTTAAAAGTCTCTAGGTGACTTGGGCCAGTGGTGGTCCCAAGGGTGTTAAATATATTAAAAGTCTCTAGATGACTTGGGCCAGTGGTGGTGCCAAGGGTGTTAAAGGTATTAAAAGTCTCTAGAAGAAGTAGGCCAGCGGTGGTGCCAAGGGTGTTAAAGGTATTTAAAGTCTCTAGATGACTTGGGCCATCGCTGGTGACAAGGATGTTAAAGGTTTTAAAAGTCTCTAGATGACTTGGGCCAGCGGTGGTGACCAGGGTGTTAAAGGTTTTTTAAAGTCTCTAGATGACTAGGGCCAGCGGTGGTGACCAGGGTGTTAAAGGTTTTAAAAGTCTCTAGATGACTTGGGCTAGTGGTGGTTCCAAGGGTGTTAAAGGTATTAAAAGTATCTAGATGACTTGGGTCAGTGTTTGTGCCAAGGGTGTTAAAGGTTTTAAAAGACTAGATGACTTGGGCCAGCGATGGTGACCAGGGTGTTAAAGGTTTTAAAAGCCTCTAGATGACTTGGGCTAGTGGTGGTTCCAAGGGTGTTAAAGGTATTAAAAGTATCTAGATGACCTAAGTTAGTGTTTGTGCCAAGGATGTTAAAGGTGTAAAAAGTCTCTAGAAGAATTGGGCCAACAGTGGTGCCAAGGGTGTTAAAGGTATTAAAATCTCTAGAAGAATTGGGCCAGCGGTGGTGCCAAGGGTGTTAAAGGTATTAAAAGTCGCTAGATGACTTGGGCCAGTGGTGGTGCCAAGGGTGTTAAAGGTATTAAAAGTCTCTAGATGACTTGGGCCAGTGGTGGTGACAAGGGTGTTAAAGGTTTAAAAAGTATCTAGATGAGTTGGGCCAGTGGTGGTTCCAAGAGTGTTAAAGGTATTAAAAGTCTCTAGATGACTTGGGTCAGTGTTTGTGCCAAGGGTGTTAAAGGTTTGAAAAGTCTCTAGATGACTTGGGCCAGTGGTGGTGACAAGGGTGTTAAAGGTTTAAAAAGTATCTAGATGACTTGGGCCAGTGGTGGTTCCAAGAGTGTTAAAGGTATTAAAAGTCTCTAGATGACTTGGGTCAGTGTTTGTGCCAAGGGTGTTAAAGGTTTGAAAAGTCTCTAGATGACTTGGGCCGGTGGTGGTGACAAGGATGTTAAAGGTTTTAAAAGTCTCTAGATGATTTGGGACAGCGGTGGTGACTAGGGTGTTAAAGGTTTAAAAAGTCTCTAGATGACTTGGGCCAGTGGTCGTTCCAAGGGTATTAAAGGTATTAAAAGTCTCTAGATGACTTGGGCCAGTGGTGGTTCCAAGGGTGTTAAAGGTTTTAAAAGTCTCTAGAAGAATTAGGCCAGCGGTGGTGCCAAGGGTGTTAAAGGTATTTAAAGTCTCTAGATGACTTGGGCCATCGCTGGTGACAAGGATGTTAAAGGTTTTAAAAGTCTCTAGATGACTTGGGCCAGCGGTGGTGACCAGGGTGTTAAAGGTTTTAAAAGTCTCTAGATGAATTGGGCCAGCGGTGTTGACCAGGATGTTAAAGGTTTTAAAAGTCACTAGATGACTCGGGCCAGCGGTGGTGACAAGGGTGTTAAAGGTTTTAAAATTCTCTAGATGACTTGGGCCAAGTGGTGACAAGGGTGTTAAAGGTTTAAAAAGTCTCTAGATGACTTGAACCAGTAGTGGTGCCAAGGGTGTTAAAGGTATTAAAAGTCTCTAGATGACTTGAGCCAGTGGTGGTGACAAGGGTGTTAAAGGTATTAAAAGTCTCTAGATGACTTGGGCCAGTGGTGGTGACCAGGATGTTAAATGTTTTAAAAGTCTCTAGATGACTCGGGCCAGCGGTGGTGATAAGGATGTTAAAGGTTTTAAAAGTCTCTAGATGACTTGGGCCAGTGGTGGTGCCAAGGGTGTTAAATGTATTAAAATTATGTAGAAAAATTAGGCCATTGGTGGTGCCAAGGGTGTTAAAGGTATTAAAAGTCTCTAGATGACTTGGGCCAGCGGTGGTGACAAGGGTGTTAAAGGTTTTAAAATTCTCTAGATGACTTGGGCCAGTGGTGGTTCCAAGGGTGTTAAAGGTATTAAAAGTCTCTAGATGACTTGGGTCAGTGTTTGTTCCAAGGGTGTTAAAGGTTTTAAAAGTCTCTAGATGACTTGGGCCAAGTGGTGACAAGGGTGTTAAAGGTTTAAAAAGTCTCTAGATGACTTGAACCAGTAGTGGTGCCAAGGGTGTTAAAGGTTTTAAAAGTCTCTAGATGACTTGAGCCAGTGGTGGTTCCAAGGGTGTTAAAGGTATTAAAGTCTCAGGATGTTTAAGGTAATAAAAGTCTCTAGATGACTTGGGCCAGCGGTGGTGACCAGGGTGTTAAAGGTTTAAAAAGTCTCTAGATGACTTGGGCCAGTTGTGGTGCCAAGGGTGTTAAAGGTATTAAAAGTCTCTAAATGACTTGGGCCAGTGGTGGTGACAAGGGTGTTAAAGGTATTAAAGTCTCAGGATGTTTAAGGTAATAAAAGTCTCTAGATGACTTGGGCCAGCGGTGGTGACCAGGGTGTTAAAGGTTTAAAAAGTCTCTAGATGACTTGGGCCAGTTGTGGTGCCAAGGGTGTTAAAGGTATTAAAAGTCTCTAAATGACTTGGGCCAGTGGTGGTGACAAGGGTGTTAAAGGTTTTAAAAGTCTCTAGATGACTTGGGCCAGCGGTGGTGACCAGGGTGTTAAAGGTTTTAAAAGTATCTAGATGACTTGGGCCAGTGGTGGTGCCAAGGGTGTTAAAGGTATTAAAAGTCTCTAGATGACTTGGGCCAGTGGTGGTGCCAAGGGTGTTAAAGGTATTAAAAGTTTCTAGATGACTTGGACCAGCGGTGGTGACCAGGGTGTTAAAGGTTTTAAAAGTCTCTAGATGACTTGGGCCAGCGGTGGTAACCAGGATATTAA
The DNA here is from genome assembly GCF_980474605.1 of Leiobunum rupestre. NCBI lineage: Eukaryota > Metazoa > Arthropoda > Arachnida > Opiliones > Sclerosomatidae > Leiobunum > Leiobunum rupestre. The sequence continues at coordinate 59,594,466 of NC_143385.1, read as the reverse complement.
AGGTTTTAAAAGTCTCTAGGTGACTTGGGCCAGCGGTGGTGACCAGGGTGTTAAAGGTTTTAAAAGTATCTAGATGACTTGGGACAGTGGTGGTGCCAAGGGTGTTAAAGGTATTAAAAGTCTCTAGATGACTTGGGCCAGTGTTGGTGCCAAGGGTGTTAAAGGTTTTAAAAGTCTCTAGATGACTTGGGCCAGTGGTGTAGCCAAGGGTGTTCAAGGTTTTAAAAGTCTCTAGATGACTTGGGCCAGTGGTGGTGCCAAGGGTGTTAAAGGTATTAAAAATCTCAGGATGTTTAAGGTAATAAAAGTCTCTAGATGACTTGGGCCAGCGGTGGTGACCAGGGTGTTAAAGGTTTTAAAAATCTCTAGATGACTTGGGCCAGTGGTGGTGCCAAGGGTGTTAAAGGTATTAAAAGTCTCTAGATGACTTGGGCCAGTGGTGGTGACAAGGGTGTTAAAGGTTTTAAAAGTCTCTAGATGACTTGGGCCAGCGGTGGTGACAAGGGTGTTAAAGGTTTTAAAAGTCTCTAGATGACTTGGGCCAGCGGTGGTAACCAGGATGTTAAAGGTTTTAAAAGTCTCTAGGTGACTTGGGCCAGCGGTGGTGACCAGGGTGTTAAAGGTTTTAAAAGTATCTAGATGACTTGGGCCAGTGGTGGTGCCAAGGGTGTTAAAGGTATTAAAAGTCTCTAGATGACTTGGGCCAGTGGTGGTGCTAAGGGTGTTAAAGGTATTAAAAGTCTCTAGATGACTTGGGCCAGCGGTGGTGACCAGGGTGTTAAAGGTTTTAAAAGTCTCTAGATGACTTGGGCCAGTGGTGGTGACAAGGGTGTTAAAGTTTTAAAAAGTCCCTAGATGACTTGGGCCAGTGGTGGTGACCAGGATGTTAAAGGTTTTAAAAGTCTCTAGATGACTCGGGCCAGTGGTGGAGATCAGGATGTTAAATGTTTTAAAAGTCTCTAGATGACTCGGGCCAGCGGTGGTGATAAGGATGTTAAAGGTTTTAAAAGTCTCTAGATGACTTGGGCCAGTGGTGGTGCCAAGGGTGTTAAAGGTATTAAAAGTCTCTAGATGACTTGGGCCAGCGGTGGTGACAAGGGTGTTAAAGGTTTTAAAAGTCTCTGGATGACTTGGGCCAGCGGTGGTGACCAGGGTGTAAAAGGTTTTAAATGTATCTAGATGACTTGGACCAGTGGTGGTGCCAAGGGTGTTAAAGGTATTAAAAGTCTCTAGATGACTTGGGCCAGCGGTGGTGACCAGGGTGTTAAAGGTTTTAAAAGTATCTAGATGACTTGGGCCAGTGGTGGTTCCAAGGGTGTTAAAGGTTTTAAAAGTCTCTAGATGACTTGGGCCAGCTGTGGTAACCAGGATGTTAAAGGTTTTAAAAGTCTCTAGGTGGCTTGGGCCAGCGGTGGTGACCAGCGTGTTAAAGGTTTTAAAAACCTCTAGGTGACTTGGGCCAGCGGTGGTGACCAGGGTGTTAAAGATATTAAAAGTCGCTAGATGACTTGGGCCAGTGGTGGTGCCAAGGGTGTTAAAGGTATTAAAAGTCTCTAGATGACTTGGGCCAGTGGTGGTGACAAGGGTGTTAAAGGTTTAAAAAGTATCTAGATGACTTGGGCCAGTGGTGGTTCCAAGAGTGTTAAAGGTATTAAAAGTCTCTAGATGACTTGGGTCAGTGTTTGTGCCAAGGGTGTTAAAGGTTTAAAAAGTATCTAGATGACTTGGGCCAGTGGTGGTTCCAAGAGTGTTAAAGGTATTAAAAGTCTCTAGATGACTTGGGTCAGTGTTTGTGCCAAGGGTGTTAAAGGTTTGAAAAGTCTCTAGATGACTTGGGCCAGTGGTGGTGACAAGGATGTTAAAGGTTTTAAAAGTCTCTAGATGATTTGGGCCAGCGGTGGTGACTAGGGTGTTAAAGGTTTAAAAAGTCTCTAGATGACTTGGGCCAGTGGTCGTTCCAAGGGTATTAAAGGTATTAAAAGTCTCTAGATGACTTGGGTCAGTGTTTGTGCCAAGGGTGTTAAAGGTTTTAAAAGACTAGATGACTTGGACCAGTGGTGGTGACAAGGGTGTTAAAGGTTTAAAAAGTCTCTAGATGACTTGGGCCAGTGGTGGTGCCAAGGGTGTTAAATGTTTTAAAAGTCTCTAGATGACTTGGGCCAGTGGTGGTTCCAAGGGTGTTAAAGGTTTTAAAAGTCTCTAGAAGAATTAGGCCAGCGTTGGTGCCAAGGGTGTTAAAGGTATTTAAAGTCTCTAGATGACTTGGGCCATCGCTGGTGACAAGGATGTTAAAGGTTTTAAAAGTCTCTAGATGACTTGGGCCAGCGGTGGTGACCAGGGTGTTAAAGGTTTTAAAAGTCTCTAGATGAATTGGGCCAGCGGTGTTGACCAGGATGTTAAAGGTTTTAAAAGTCTCTAGATGACTCGGGCCAGCGGTGGTGACAAGGGTGTTAAAGGTTTTAAAATTCTCTAGATGACTTGGGCCAGTGGTGGTTCCAAGGGTGTTAAAGGTATTAAAAGTCTCTAGATGACTTGGGTCAGTGTTTGTGCCAAGGGTGTTAAAGGTTTTAAAAGTCTCTAGATGACTTGGGCCAAGTGGTGACAAGGGTGTTAAAGGTTTAAAAAGTCTCTAGATGACTTGAACCAGTAGTGGTGCCAAGGGTGTTAAAGGTATTAAAAGTCTCTAGATGACTTGAGCCAGTGGTGGTGACAAGGGTGTTAAAGGTATTAAAAGTCTCTAGATGACTTGGGCCAGTGGTGGTGACCAGGATGTTAAATGTTTTAAAAGTCTCTAGATGACTCGGGCCAGCGGTGGTGATAAGGATGTTAAAGGTTTTAAAAGTCTCTAGATGACTTGGGCCAGTGGTGGTGCCAAGGGTGTTAAATGTATTAAAAGTATCTAGAAGAATTAGGCCATTGGTGGTGCCAAGGGTGTTAAAGGTATTAAAAGTCTCTAGATGACTTGGGCCAGTGTTGGTGCCAAGGGTGTTAAAGTTTTAAAAGTCTCTAGATGACTTGGGCCAGCGGTGTTGCCAAGGGTGTTAAAGGTTTTAAAAGTCTCTAGATGACTTGGGCCAGTGGTGTAGCCAAGGGTGTTCAAGGTTTTAAAAGTCTCTAGATGACTTGGGCCAGTGGTGGTTCCAAGGGTGTTAAAGGTATTAAAGTCTCAGGATGTTTAAGGTAATAAAAGTCTCTAGATGACTTGGGCCAGCGGTGGTGACCAGGGTGTTAAAGGTTTAAAAAGTCTCTAGATGACTTGGGCCAGTTGTGGTGCCAAGGGTGTTAAAGGTATTAAAAGTCTCTAGATGACTTGGGCCAGTGGTGGTGACAAGGGTGTTAAAGGTATTAAAAGTTTCTAGATGACTTGGACCAGCGGTGGTGACCAGGGTGTTAAAGGTTTTAAAAGTCTCTAGATGACTTGGGCCAGCGGTGGTAACCAGGATATTAAAGGTTTTAAAAGTCTCTAGGTGACTTGGGCCAGCGGTGGTGACCAGGGTGTTAGAGGTTTTAAAAGTATCTAGATGACTTGGGCCAGTGGTGGTGCCAAGGGTGTTAAAGGTATTAAAAGTTTCTAGATGACTTGGACCAGCGGTGGTGACCAGGGTGTTTAAGGTAATAAAAGTCTCTAGATGACTTGGGCCAGCGGTGGTGACCAGGGTGTTAAAGGTTTTAAAAGACTAGATGACTTGGACCAGTGGTGGTGACAAGGGTGTTAAAGGTTTAAAAAGTCTCTAGATGACTTGGGCCAGTGGTGGTGCCAAGGGTGTTAAATGTTTTAAAAGTCTCTAGATGACTTGGGCCAGTGGTGGTTCCAAGGGTGTTAAAGGTTTTAAAAGTCTCTAGAAGAATTAGGCCAGCGTTGGTGCCAAGGGTGTTAAAGGTATTTAAAGTCTCTAGATGACTTGGGCCATCGCTGGTGACAAGGATGTTAAAGGTTTTAAAAGTCTCTAGATGACTTGGGCCAGCGGTGGTGACCAGGGTGTTAAAGGTTTTAAAAGTCTCTAGATGAATTGGGCCAGCGGTGTTGACCAGGATGTTAAAGGTTTTAAAAGTCTCTAGATGACTCGGGCCAGCGGTGGTGACAAGGGTGTTAAAGGTTTTAAAATTCTCTAGATGACTTGGGCCAGTGGTGGTTCCAAGGGTGTTAAAGGTATTAAAAGTCTCTAGATGACTTGGGTCAGTGTTTGTGCCAAGGGTGTTAAAGGTTTTAAAAGTCTCTAGATGACTTGGGCCAAGTGGTGACAAGGGTGTTAAAGGTTTAAAAAGTCTCTAGATGACTTGAACCAGTAGTGGTGCCAAGGGTGTTAAAGGTATTAAAAGTCTCTAGATGACTTGAGCCAGTGGTGGTGACAAGGGTGTTAAAGGTATTAAAAGTCTCTAGATGACTTGGGCCAGTGGTGGTGACCAGGATGTTAAATGTTTTAAAAGTCTCTAGATGACTCGGGCCAGCGGTGGTGATAAGGATGTTAAAGGTTTTAAAAGTCTCTAGATGACTTGGGCCAGTGGTGGTGCCAAGGGTGTTAAATGTATTAAAAGTATCTAGAAGAATTAGGCCATTGGTGGTGCCAAGGGTGTTAAAGGTATTAAAAGTCTCTAGATGACTTGGGCCAGTGTTGGTGCCAAGGGTGTTAAAGTTTTAAAAGTCTCTAGATGACTTGGGCCAGCGGTGTTGCCAAGGGTGTTAAAGGTTTTAAAAGTCTCTAGATGACTTGGGCCAGTGGTGTAGCCAAGGGTGTTCAAGGTATTAAAAGTCTCTAGGTGACTTGGGCCAGCGGTGGTGACCAGGGTGTTAAAGGTTTTAAAAGTCTCTAGATGACTTGGGCCAGTGGTGGTGCCAAGGGTGTTAAAGGTTTAAAAAGTATCTAGATGACTTGGGCCAGTGGTGGTTCCAAGAGTGTTAAAGGTATTAAAAGTCTCTAGATGACTTGGGTAAGTGTTTGTGCCAAGGGTGTTAAAGGTTTGAAAAGTCTCTAGATGACTTGGGCCAGTGGTGGTGACCAGGGTGTTAAAGGTGTTAAAAGTCTCTAGATGACTTGGGCCAGTGGTGGTTCCAAGGTGTCTTAAAGGTTTAAAAAGTCTCTAGATGACTTGGGTCAGTGTTTGTGCCAAGGGTGTTAAAGGTTTAAAAAGTCTCTAGATGACTTGGGCCAGCGGTGGTGACCAGGGTGTTAAAGGTTTTAAAAGTCTCTAGATGACTTAAGCTAGTGGTGGTTCCAAGGGTGTTAAAGGTATTAAAAGTATCTAGATGACTTGGGTCAGTGTTTGTGCCAAGGGTGTTAAAGGTTTTAAAAGACTAGATGACTTGGGCCAGCGGTGGTGACCAGGGTGTTAAAGGTATTAAAATCTCTAGAAGAATTGGGCCAGTGGTGGTGCCAAGGGTGTTAAAGAAATTAAAAGTCTCTAGATGACTTGGGCCAAGTGGTGACAAGGGTGTTAAAGGTTTAAAAAGTCTCTAGATGACTTGAACCAGTAGTGGTGCCAAGGGTGTTAAAGGTATTAAAAGTCTCTAGATGACTTGAGCCAGTGGTGGTGACAAGGGTGTTAAAGGTATTAAAAGTCTCTAGATGACTTGGGCCAGTGGTGGTGACCAGGATGTTAAATGTTTTAAAAGTCTCTAGATGACTCGGGCCAGCGGTGGTGATAAGGATGTTAAAGGTTTTAAAAGTCTCTAGATGACTTGGGCCAGTGGTGGTGCCAAGGGTGTTAAATGTATTAAAAGTATCTAGAAGAATTAGGCCATTGGTGGTGCCAAGGGTGTTAAAGGTATTAAAAGTCTCTAGATGACTTGGGCCAGTGGTGGTGCCAAGGGTGTTAAAGGTATTAAAAGTCTCTAGATGACTTGGGCCAGCGGTGGTGACCAGGGTGTTAAAGGTTTTAAAAGTATCTAGATGACTTGGGCCAGTGGTGGTTCCAAGGGTGTTAAAGGTTTTAAAAGTCTCTAGATGACTTGGGCCAGCTGTGGTAACCAGGATGTTAAAGGTTTTAAAAGTCTCTAGGTGACTTGGGCCAGCGGTGGTGACCAGGGTGTTAAAGGTTTTAAAAGTCTCTAGATGACTTGGGCCAGTGGTGGTGACAAGGGTGTTAAAGTTTTAAAAAGTCCCTAGATGACTTGGGCAAGTGGTGGTGACCAGGATGTTAAAGGTTTTAAAAGTCTCTAGATGACTCGGGCCAGTGGTGGAGATCAGGATGTTAAAGGTATTAAAAGTCTCTAGATGACTTGGGCCAGTGGTGGTGCCAAGGGTGTTAAAGGTGTTAAAAGTCTCTAGATGACTTGGGCCAGTGGTGGTTCCAAGGATGTTAAAGGTTTAAAAAGTCTCTAGATGACTTGGGTCAATGTTTGTGCCAAGGGTGTTAAAGGTTTAAAAAGTCTCTAGATGACTTGGGCCAGCGGTGGTGACCAGGGTGTTAAAGGTTTTAAAAGTCTCTAGAAGAAGTAGGCCAGCGGTGGTGCAAAGGGTGTTAAAGGTATTTAAAGTCTCTAGATGACTTGGGCTAGTGGTGGTTCCAAGGGTGTTAAAGGTATTAAAAGTATCTAGATGACCTAAGTTAGTGTTTGTGCCAAGGATGTTAAAGGTATTAAAAGTCTCTATAAGAATTGGGCCAACGGTGGTGCCAAGGGTGTTAAAGGTATTAAAATCTCTAGAAGAATTGGGCCAGCGGTGGTGCCAAGGGTGTTAAAGGTATAAAAAGTCTCTAGGTGACTTGGGCCAGCGGTGGTGACCAGGGTGTTAAAGGTTTTAAAAGTCTCTAGATGACTTGGGCCAGTGGTGGTGCCAAGGGTGTTAAAGGTTTAAAAAGTATCTAGATGACTTGGGCCAGTGGTGGTTCCAAGAGTGTTAAAGGTATTAAAAGTCTCTAGATGACTTGGGTCAGTGTTTGTGCCAAGGGTGTTAAAGGTTTGAAAAGTCTCTAGATGACTTGGGCCAGTGGTGGTGACAAGGGTGTTAAAGGTTTTAAAAGTATCTAGATGACTTGGGCCAGTGGTGGGGACCAGGATGTTAAAGGTTTTAAAAGTCTCTAGGTGACTTGGGCCAGCGGTGGTGACCAGGGTGTTAAAGGTTTTAAAAGTCTCTAGATGACTTGGGCCAGTGGTGGTGCCAAGGGTGTTAAAGAAATTAAAAGTCTCTAGATGACTTGGGCCAGTGGTGGTGCCAAGGGTGTTAAAGGTATTAAAAGTCTCTAGATGACTTGGGCCAGCGGTGGTGACCAGGGTGTTAAAGGTTTTAAAAGTATCTAGATGACTTGGGCCAGTGGTGGTTCCAAGGGTGTTAAAGGTTTTAAAAGTCTCTAGATGACTTGGGCCAGCTGTGGTAACCAGGATGTTAAAGGTTTTAAAAGTCTCTAGGTGACTTGGGCCAGCGGTGGTGACCAGGGTGTTAAAGGTTTTAAAAGTCTCTAGGTGACTTGGGCCAGCGGTGGTGACCAGGGTGTTAAAGGTTTTAAAAGTCTCTAGATGACTTGGGCCAGTGGTGGTGCCAAGGGTGTTAAAGGTTTAAAAAGTATCTAGATGACTTGGGCCAGTGGTGGTTCCAAGAGTGTTAAAGGTATTAAAAGTCTCTAGATGACTTGGGTCAGTGTTTGTGCCAAGGGTGTTAAAGGTTTGAAAAGTCTCTAGATGACTTGGGCCAGTGGTGGTGACAAGGGTGTTAAAGGTTTTAAAAGTATCTAGATGACTTGGGCCAGTGGTGGGGACCAGGATGTTAAAGGTTTTAAAAGTCTCTAGGTGACTTGGGCCAGCGGTGGTGACCAGGGTGTTAAAGGTTTTAAAAGTCTCTAGATGACTTGGGCCAGTGGTGGTGCCAAGGGTGTTAAAGAAATTAAAAGTCTCTAGATGACTTGGGCCAGTGGTGGTGCCAAGGGTGTTAAAGGTATTAAAATGATCTAGATGACTTGGGCCAGTGGTGGTGACCAGGATGTTAAAGGTTTTAAAAGTCTCTAGGTGACTTGGGCCAGTGGTGGTCCCAAGGGTGTTAAATGTATTAAAAGTCTCTAGATGACTTGGGCCAGTGGTGGTGCCAAGGGTGTTAAAGGTATTAAAAGTCGCTAGATGACTTGGGCCAGTGGTGGTGCCAAGGGTGTTAAAGGTATTAAAAGTCTCTAGATGACTTGGGCCAGTGGTGGTGACCAGGGTGTTAAAGGTGTTAAAAGTCTCTAGATGACTTGGGCCAGTGGTCGTTCCAAGGTGTCTTAAAGGTTTAAAAAGTCTCTAGATGACTTGGGTCAGTGTTTGTGCCAAGGGTGTTAAAGGTTTAAAAAGTCTCTAGATGACTTGGGCCAGCGGTGGTGACCAGGGTGTTAAAGGTTTTAAAAGTCTCTAAATGACTTGGGCTAGTGGTGGTTCCAAGGATGTTAAAGGTATTAAAAGTATCTAGATGACTTGGGTCAGTGTTTGTGCCAAGGGTGTTAAAGGTTTTAAAAGACTAGATGACTTGGGCCAGCGGTGGTGACCAGGGTGTTAAAGGTTTTAAAAGCCTCTAGATGACTTGGGCTAGTGGTGGTTCCAAGGGTGTTAAAGGTATTAAAAGTATCTAGATGACCTAAGTTAGTGTTTGTGCCAAGGATGTTAAAGGTATTAAAAGTCTCTAGAAGAATTGGGCCAACGGTGGTGCCAAGGGTGTTAAAGGTATTAAAATCTCTAGAAGAATTGGGCCAGCGGTGGTGCCAAGGGTGTTAAAGGTATTAAAAGTCTCTAGGTGACTTGGGCCAGCGGTGGTGACCAGGGTGTTAAAGGTTTTAAAAGTCTCTAGATGACTTGGGCCAGTGGTGGTGCCAAGGGTGTTAAAGGTTTAAAAAGTATCTAGATGACTTGGGCCAGTGGTGGTTCCAAGAGTGTTAAAGGTATTAAAAGTCTCTAGATGACTTGGGTCAGTGTTTGTGCCAAGGGTGTTAAAGGTTTGAAAAGTCTCTAGATGACTTGGGCCAGTGGTGGTGACCAGGGTTTTAAAGGTGTTAAAAGTCTCTAGATGACTTGGGCCAGTGGTGGTTCCAAGGTGTCTTAAAGGTTTAAAAAGTCTCTAGATGACTTGGGTCAGTGTTTGTGCCAAGGGTGTTAAAGGTTTAAAAAGTCTCTAGATGACTTGGGCCAGCGGTGGTGACCAGGGTGTTAAAGGTTTTAAAAGTCTCTAGATGACTTAAGCTAGTGGTGGTTCCAAGGGTGTTAAAGGTATTAAAAGTATCTAGATGACTTGGGTCAGTGTTTGTGCCAAGGGTGTTAAAGGTTTTAAAAGACTAGATGACTTGGGCCAGCGGTGGTGACCAGGGTGTTAAAGGTATTAAAATCTCTAGAAGAATTGGGCCAGTGGTGGTGCCAAGGGTGTTAAAGAAATTAAAAGTCTCTAGATGACTTGGGCCAAGTGGTGACAAGGGTGTTAAAGGTTTAAAAAGTCTCTAGATGACTTGAACCAGTAGTGGTGCCAAGGGTGTTAAAGGTATTAAAAGTCTCTAGATGACTTGAGCCAGTGGTGGTGACAAGGGTGTTAAAGGTATTAAAAGTCTCTAGATGACTTGGGCCAGTGGTGGTGACCAGGATGTTAAATGTTTTAAAAGTCTCTAGATGACTCGGGCCAGCGGTGGTGATAAGGATGTTAAAGGTTTTAAAAGTCTCTAGATGACTTGGGCCAGTGGTGGTGCCAAGGGTGTTAAATGTATTAAAAGTATCTAGAAGAATTAGGCCATTGGTGGTGCCAAGGGTGTTAAAGGTATTAAAAGTCTCTAGATGACTTGGGCCAGTGGTGGTGCCAAGGGTGTTAAAGGTATTAAAAGTCTCTAGATGACTTGGGCCAGCGGTGGTGACCAGGGTGTTAAAGGTTTTAAAAGTATCTAGATGACTTGGGCCAGTGGTGGTTCCAAGGGTGTTAAAGGTTTTAAAAGTCTCTAGATGACTTGGGCCAGCTGTGGTAACCAGGATGTTAAAGGTTTTAAAAGTCTCTAGGTGACTTGGGCCAGCGGTGGTGACCAGGGTGTTAAAGGTTTTAAAAGTCTCTAGATGACTTGGGCCAGTGGTGGTGACAAGGGTGTTAAAGTTTTAAAAAGTCCCTAGATGACTTGGGCAAGTGGTGGTGACCAGGATGTTAAAGGTTTTAAAAGTCTCTAGATGACTCGGGCCAGTGGTGGAGATCAGGATGTTAAAGGTATTAAAAGTCTCTAGATGACTTGGGCCAGTGGTGGTGCCAAGGGTGTTAAAGGTATTAAAAGTCTCTAGATGACTTGGGCCAGCGGTGGTGACAAGGGTGTTAAAGGTTTTAAAAGTCTCTAGATGACTTGGGCCAGCGGTGGTGACCAGGGTGTAAAAGGTTTTGAAAGTATCTAGATGACTTGGACCAGTGGTGGTGCCAAGGGTGTTAAAGGTATTAAAAGTCTCTAGATGACTTGGGCCAGCGGTGGTGACCAGGGTGTTAAAGGTTTTAAAAGTATCTAGATGACTTGGGCCAGTGGTGGTTCCAAGGGTGTTAAAGGTTTTAAAAGTCTCTAGATGACTTGGGCCAGCTGTGGTAACCAGGATGTTAAAGGTTTTAAAAGTCTCTAGGTGACTTGGGCCAGCGGTGGTGACCAGGGTGTTAAAGGTTTTAAAAGTCTCTAGGTGACTTGGGCCAGCGGTGGTGACCAGGGTGTTAAAGGTTTTAAAAGTCTCTAGATGACTTGGGCCAGTGGTGGTGCCAAGGGTGTTAAAGGTTTAAAAAGTATCTAGATGACTTGGGCCAGTGGTGGTTCCAAGAGTGTTAAAGGTATTAAAAGTCTCTAGATGACTTGGGTCAGTGTTTGTGCCAAGGGTGTTAAAGGTTTGAAAAGTCTCTAGATGACTTGGGCCAGTGGTGGTGACAAGGGTGTTAAAGGTTTTAAAAGTATCTAGATGACTTGGGCCAGTGGTGGGGACCAGGATGTTAAAGGTTTTAAAAGTCTCTAGGTGACTTGGGCCAGCGGTGGTGACCAGGGTGTTAAAGGTTTTAAAAGTCTCTAGGTGACTTGGGCCAGTGGTGGTCCCAAGGGTGTTAAATGTATTAAAAGTCTCTAGATGACTTGGGCCAGTGGTGGTGCCAAGGGTGTTAAAGGTATTAAAAGTCGCTAGATGACTTGGGCCAGTGGTGGTGCCAAGGGTGTTAAAGGTATTAAAAGTCGCTAGATGACTTGGGCCAGTGGTGGTTCCAAGGATGTTAAAGGTTTAAAAAGTCTCTAGATGACTTGGGTCAGTGTTTGTGTTAAGGGTGTTAAAGGTTTAAAAAGTCTCTAGATGACTTGGGCCAGCGGTGGTGACCAGGGTGTTAAAGGTTTTAAAAGTCTCTAGAAGAAGTAGGCCAGCGGTGGTGCAAAGGGTGTTAAAGGTATTTAAAGTCTCTAGATGACTTGGGTCAGTGTTTGTGCCAAGGGTGTTAAAGGTTTTAAAAGACTAGATGACTTGGGCCAGCGGTGGTGACCAGGGTGTTAAAGGTTTTAAAAGCCTCTAGATGACTTGGGCTAGTGGTGGTTCCAAGGGTGTTAAAGGTATTAAAAGTATCTAGATGACCTAAGTTAGTGTTTGTGCCAAGGATGTTAAAGGTATTAAAAGTCTCTATAAGAATTGGGCCAACGGTGGTGCCAAGGGTGTTAAAGGTATTAAAATCTCTAGAAGAATTGGGCCAGCGGTGGTGCCAAGGGTGTTAAAGGTATAAAAAGTCTCTAGGTGACTTGGGCCAGCGGTGGTGACCAGGGTGTTAAAGGTTTTAAAAGTCTCTAGATGACTTGGGCCAGTGGTGGTGCCAAGGGTGTTAAAGGTTTAAAAAGTATCTAGATGACTTGGGCCAGTGGTGGTTCCAAGAGTGTTAAAGGTATTAAAAGTCTCTAGATGACTTGGGTCAGTGTTTGTGCCAAGGGTGTTAAAGGTTTGAAAAGTCTCTAGATGACTTGGGCCAGTGGTGGTGACAAGGGTGTTAAAGGTTTTAAAAGTATCTAGATGACTTGGGCCAGTGGTGGGGACCAGGATGTTAAAGGTTTTAAAAGTCTCTAGGTGACTTGGGCCAGCGGTGGTGACCAGGGTGTTAAAGGTTTTAAAAGTCTCTAGATGACTTGGGCCAGTGGTGGTGCCAAGGGTGTTAAAGAAATTAAAAGTCTCTAGATGACTTGGGCCAGTGGTGGTGCCAAGGGTGTTAAAGGTATTAAAAGTCTCTAGATGACTTGGGCCAGCGGTGGTGACCAGGGTGTTAAAGGTTTTAAAAGTATCTAGATGACTTGGGCCAGTGGTGGTTCCAAGGGTGTTAAAGGTTTTAAAAGTCTCTAGATGACTTGGGCCAGCTGTGGTAACCAGGATGTTAAAGGTTTTAAAAGTCTCTAGGTGACTTGGGCCAGCGGTGGTGACCAGGGTGTTAAAGGTTTTAAAAGTCTCTAGGTGACTTGGGCCAGCGGTGGTGACCAGGGTGTTAAAGGTTTTAAAAGTCTCTAGATGACTTGGGCCAGTGGTGGTGCCAAGGGTGTTAAAGGTTTAAATAGTATCTAGATGACTTGGGCCAGTGGTGGTTCCAAGAGTGTTAAAGGTATTAAAAGTCTCTAGATGACTTGGGTCAGTGTTTGTGCCAAGGGTGTTAAAGGTTTGAAAAGTCTCTAGATGACTTGGGCCAGTGGTGGTGACAAGGGTGTTAAAGGTTTTAAAAGTATCTAGATGACTTGGGCCAGTGGTGGGGACCAGGATGTTAAAGGTTTTAAAAGTCTCTAGGTGACTTGGGCCAGCGGTGGTGACCAGGGTGTTAAAGGTTTTAAAAGTCTCTAGATGACTTGGGCCAGTGGTGGTGCCAAGGGTGTTAAAGAAATTAAAAGTCTCTAGATGACTTAAGCCAGTGGTGGTGCCAAGGGTGTTAAAGGTATTAAAATGATCTAGATGACTTGGGCCAGTGGTGGTGACCAGGATGTTAAAGGTTTTAAAAGTCTCTAGGTGACTTGGGCCAGTGGTGGTCCCAAGGGTGTTAAATGTATTAAAAGTCTCTAGATGACTTGGGCCAGTGGTGGTGCCAAGGGTGTTAAAGGTATTAAAAGTCGCTAGATGACTTGGGCCAGTGGTGGTGCCAAGGGTGTTAAAGGTATTAAAAGTCTCTAGATGACTTGGGCCAGTGGTGGTGACCAGGGTGTTAAAGGTGTTAAAAGTCTCTAGATGACTTGGGCCAGTGGTCGTTCCAAGGTGTCTTAAAGGTTTAAAAAGTCTCTAGATGACTTGGGTCAGTGTTTGTGCCAAGGGTGTTAAAGGTTTAAAAAGTCTCTAGATGACTTGGGCCAGCGGTGGTGACCAGGGTGTTAAAGGTTTTAAAAGTCTCTAGATGACTTGGGCTAGTGGTGGTTCCAAGGATGTTAAAGGTATTAAAAGTATCTAGATGACTTGGGTCAGTGTTTGTGCCAAGGGTGTTAAAGGTTTTAAAAGACTAGATGACTTGGGCCAGCGGTGGTGACCAGGGTGTTAAAGGTTTTAAAAGCCTCTAGATGACTTGGGCTAGTGGTGGTTCCAAGGGTGTTAAAGGTATTAAAAGTATCTAGATGACCTAAGTTAGTGTTTGTGCCAAGGATGTTAAAGGTATTAAAAGTCTCTAGAAGAATTGGGCCAACGGTGGTGCCAAGGGTGTTAAAGGTATTAAAATCTCTAGAAGAATTGGGCCAGCGGTGGTGCCAAGGGTGTTAAAGGTATTAAAAGTCTCTAGGTGACTTGGGCCAGCGGTGGTGACCAGGGTGTTAAAGGTTTTAAAAGTCTCTAGATGACTTGGGCCAGTGGTGGTGCCAAGGGTGTTAAAGGTTTAAAAAGTATCTAGATGACTTGGGCCAGTGGTGGTTCCAAGAGTGTTAAAGGTATTAAAAGTCTCTAGATGACTTGGGTCAGTGTTTGTGCCAAGGGTGTTAAAGGTTTGAAAAGTCTCTAGATGACTTGGGCCAGTGGTGGTGACCAGGGTGTTAAAGGTGTTAAAAGTCTCTAGATGACTTGGGCCAGTGGTGGTTCCAAGGTGTCTTAAAGGTTTAAAAAGTCTCTAGATGACTTGGGTCAGTGTTTGTGCCAAGGGTGTTAAAGGTTTAAAAAGTCTCTAGATGACTTGGGCCAGCGGTGGTGACCAGGGTGTTAAAGGTTTTAAAAGTCTCTAGATGACTTAAGCTAGTGGTGGTTCCAAGGGTGTTAAAGGTATTAAAAGTATCTAGATGACTTGGGTCAGTGTTTGTGCCAAGGGTGTTAAAGGTTTTAAAAGACTAGATGACTTGGGCCAGCGGTGGTGACCAGGGTGTTAAAGGTATTAAAATCTCTAGAAGAATTGGGCCAGTGGTGGTGCCAAGGGTGTTAAAGAAATTAAAAGTCTCTAGATGACTTGGGCCAAGTGGTGACAAGGGTGTTAAAGGTTTAAAAAGTCTCTAGATGACTTGAACCAGTAGTGGTGCCAAGGGTGTTAAAGGTATTAAAAGTCTCTAGATGACTTGAGCCAGTGGTGGTGACAAGGGTGTTAAAGGTATTAAAAGTCTCTAGATGACTTGGGCCAGTGGTGGTGACCAGGATGTTAAATGTTTTAAAAGTCTCTAGATGACTCGGGCCAGCGGTGGTGATAAGGATGTTAAAGGTTTTAAAAGTCTCTAGATGACTTGGGCCAGTGGTGGTGCCAAGGGTGTTAAATGTATTAAAAGTATCTAGAAGAATTAGGCCATTGGTGGTGCCAAGGGTGTTAAAGGTATTAAACGTCTCTAGATGACTTGGGCCAGTGTTGGTGCCAAGGGTGTTAAAGTTTTAAAAGTCTCTAGATGACTTGGGCCAGCGGTGTTGCCAAGGGTGTTAAAGGTTTTAAAAGTCTCTAGATGACTTGGGCCAGTGGTGTAGCCAAGGGTGTTCAAGGTTTTAAAAGTCTCTAGATGACTTGGGCCAGTGGTGGTTCCAAGGGTGTTAAAGGTATTAAAGTCTCAGGATGTTTAAGGTAATAAAAGTCTCTAGATGACTTGGGCCAGCGGTGGTGACCAGGGTGTTAAAGGTATTAAAATCTCTAGAAGAATTGGGCCAGTGGTGGTGCCAAGGGTGTTAAAGAAATTAAAAGTCTCTAGATGACTTGGGCCAAGTGGTGACAAGGGTGTTAAAGGTTTAAAAAGTCTCTAGATGACTTGAACCAGTAGTGGTGCCAAGGGTGTTAAAGGTATTAAAAGTCTCTAGATGACTTGAGCCAGTGGTGGTGACAAGGGTGTTAAAGGTATTAAAAGTCTCTAGATGACTTGGGCCAGTGGTGGTGACCAGGATGTTAAATGTTTTAAAAGTCTCTAGATGACTCGGGCCAGCGGTGGTGATAAGGATGTTAAAGGTTTTAAAAGTCTCTAGATGACTTGGGCCAGTGGTGGTGCCAAGGGTGTTAAATGTATTAAAAGTATCTAGAAGAATTAGGCCATTGGTGGTGCCAAGGGTGTTAAAGGTATTAAAAGTCTCTAGATGACTTGGGCCAGTGTTGGTGCCAAGGGTGTTAAAGTTTTAAAAGTCTCTAGATGACTTGGGCCAGCGGTGTTGCCAAGGGTGTTAAAGGTTTTAAAAGTCTCTAGATGACTTGGGCCAGTGGTGTAGCCAAGGGTGTTCAAGGTTTTAAAAGTCTCTAGATGACTTGGGCCAGTGGTGGTTCCAAGGGTGTTAAAGGTATTAAAGTCTCAGGATGTTTAAGGTAATAAAAGTCTCTAGATGACTTGGGCCAGCGGTGGTGACCAGGGTGTTAAAGGTTTTAAAAGTCTCTAGATGACTTGGGCCAGCGGTGGTAACCAGGATATTAAAGGTTTTAAAAGTCTCTAGGTGACTTGGGCCAGCGGTGGTGACCAGGGTGTTAGAGGTTTTAAAAGTATCTAGATGACTTGGGCCAGTGGTGGTGCCAAGGGTGTTAAAGGTATTAAAAGTTTCTAGATGACTTGGACCAGCGGTGGTGACCAGGGTGTTTAAGGTAATAAAAGTCTCTAGATGACTTGGGCCAGCGGTGGTGACCAGGGTGTTAAAGGTTTTAAAAATCTCTAGATGACTTGGGCCAGTGGTGGTGCCAAGGGTGTTAAAGGTATTAAACGTCTCTAAATGACTTGGGCCAGTGGTGGTGACAAGGGTGTTAAAGGTTTTAAAAGTATCTAGATGACTTGGGCCAGTGGTGGTGCCAAGGGTGTTAAAGGTATTAAAAGTCTCTAGATGACTTGGGGCAGTGGTGGTGCTAAGGGTGTTAAAGGTATTAAAAGTCTCTAGATGACTTGGGCCGGCGGTGGTGACCAGGGTGTTAAAGGTTTTAAAAGTCTCTAGATGACTTGGGCCAGTGGTGGTGACAAGGGTGTTAAAGTTTTAAAAAGTCCCTAGATGACTTGGGCCAGTGGTGGCGACCAGGATGTTAAAGGTTTTAAAAGTCTCTAGATGACTCGGGCCAGTGGTGGAGATCAGGATGTTAAATGTTTTAAAAGTCTCTAGATGACTCGGGCCAGCGGTGGTGATAAGGATGTTAAAGGTTTTAAAAGTCTCTAGATGACTTGGGCCAGTGGTGGTGCCAGGGGTGTTAAAGGTATTAAAGATCTCTAGATGACTTGGGCCAGTGGTGGTGCCAAGGGTGTTAAAGGTATTAAAAGTCTCTAGATGACTTGGGCCAGCGGTGGTGACAAGGGTGTTAAAGGTTTTAAAAGTCTCTAGATGACTTGGGCCAGCGGTGGTGACCAGGGTGTAAAAGGTTTTAAAAGTATCTAGATGACTTGGACCAGTGGTGGTGCCAAGGGTGTTAAAGGTATTAAAAGTCTCTAGATGACTTGGGCCAGCGGTGGTGACCAGGGTGTTAAAGGTTTTAAAAGTATCTAGATGACTTGGGCCAGTGGTGGTTCCAAGGGTGTTAAAGGTTTTAAAAGTCTCTAGATGACTTGGGCCAGCTGTGGTAACCAGGATGTTAAATGTTTTAAAAGTCTCTAGATGACTCGGGCCAGCGGTGGTGATAAGGATGTTAAAGGTTTTAAAAGTCTCTAGATGACTTGGGCCAGTGGTGGTGCCAGGGGTGTTAAAGGTATTAAAGATCTCTAGATGACTTGGGCCAGTGGTGGTGCCAAGGGTGTTAAAGGTATTAAAAGTCTCTAGATGACTTGGGCCAGCGGTGGTGACAAGGGTGTTAAAGGTTTTAAAAGTCTCTAGATGACTTGGGCCAGCGGTGGTGACCAGGGTGTAAAAGGTTTTAAAAGTATCTAGATGACTTGGACCAGTGGTGGTGCCAAGGGTGTTAAAGGTATTAAAAGTCTCTAGATGACTTGGGCCAGCGGTGGTGACCAGGGTGTTAAAGGTTTTAAAAGTATCTAGATGACTTGGGCCAGTGGTGGTTCCAAGGGTGTTAAAGGTTTTAAAAGTCTCTAGGTGACTTGGGCCAGCGGTGGTGACCAGGGTGTTAAAGGTTTTAAAAGTCTCTAGATGACTTGGGCCAGTGGTGGTGACAAGGGTGTTAAAGTTTTAAAAAGTCCCTAGATGACTTGGGCAAGTGGTGGTGACCAGGATGTTAAAGGTTTTAAAAGTCTCTAGATGACTCGGGCCAGTGGTGGAGATCAGGATGTTAAAGGTATTAAAAGTCTCTAGATGACTTGGGCCAGTGGTGGTGCCAAGGGTGTTAAAGGTATTAAAAGTCTCTAGATGACTTGGGCCAGCGGTGGTGACAAGGGTGTTAAAGGTTTTAAAAGTCTCTAGATGACTTGGGCCAGCGGTGGTGACCAGGGTGTAAAAGGTTTTGAAAGTATCTAGATGACTTGGACCAGTGGTGGTGCCAAGGGTGTTAAAGGTATTAAAAGTCTCTAGATGACTTGGGCCAGCGGTGGTGACCAGGGTGTTAAAGGTTTTAAAAGTATCTAGATGACTTGGGCCAGTGGTGGTTCCAAGGGTGTTAAAGGTTTTAAAAGTCTCTAGATGACTTGGGCCAGCTGTGGTAACCAGGATGTTAAAGGTTTTAAAAGTCTCTAGGTGACTTGGGCCAGCGGTGGTGACCAGGGTGTTAAAGGTTTTAAAAGTCTCTAGGTGACTTGGGCCAGCGGTGGTGACCAGGGTGTTAAAGGTTTTAAAAGTCTCTAGATGACTTGGGCCAGTGGTGGTGCCAAGGGTGTTAAAGGTTTAAAAAGTATCTAGATGACTTGGGCCAGTGGTGGTTCCAAGAGTGTTAAAGGTATTAAAAGTCTCTAGATGACTTGGGTCAGTGTTTGTGCCAAGGGTGTTAAAGGTTTGAAAAGTCTCTAGATGACTTGGGCCAGTGGTGGTGACAAGGGTGTTAAAGGTTTTAAAAGTATCTAGATGACTTGGGCCAGTGGTGGGGACCAGGATGTTAAAGGTTTTAAAAGTCTCTAGGTGACTTGGGCCAGCGGTGGTGACCAGGGTGTTAAAGGTTTTAAAAGTCTCTAGGTGACTTGGGCCAGTGGTGGTCCCAAGGGTGTTAAATGTATTAAAAGTCTCTAGATGACTTGGGCCAGTGGTGGTGCCAAGGGTGTTAAAGGTATTAAAAGTCGCTAGATGACTTGGGCCAGTGGTGGTGCCAAGGGTGTTAAAGGTATTAAAAGTCGCTAGATGACTTGGGCCAGTGGTGGTTCCAAGGATGTTAAAGGTTTAAAAAGTCTCTAGATGACTTGGGTCAGTGTTTGTGTTAAGGGTGTTAAAGGTTTAAAAAGTCTCTAGATGACTTGGGCCAGCGGTGGTGACCAGGGTGTTAAAGGTTTTAAAAGTCTCTAGAAGAAGTAGGCCAGCGGTGGTGCAAAGGGTGTTAAAGGTATTTAAAGTCTCTAGATGACTTGGGTCAGTGTTTGTGCCAAGGGTGTTAAAGGTTTTAAAAGACTAGATGACTTGGGCCAGCGGTGGTGACCAGGGTGTTAAAGGTTTTAAAAGCCTCTAGATGACTTGGGCTAGTGGTGGTTCCAAGGGTGTTAAAGGTATTAAAAGTATCTAGATGACCTAAGTTAGTGTTTGTGCCAAGGATGTTAAAGGTATTAAAAGTCTCTATAAGAATTGGGCCAACGGTGGTGCCAAGGGTGTTAAAGGTATTAAAATCTCTAGAAGAATTGGGCCAGCGGTGGTGCCAAGGGTGTTAAAGGTATAAAAAGTCTCTAGGTGACTTGGGCCAGCGGTGGTGACCAGGGTGTTAAAGGTTTTAAAAGTCTCTAGATGACTTGGGCCAGTGGTGGTGCCAAGGGTGTTAAAGGTTTAAAAAGTATCTAGATGACTTGGGCCAGTGGTGGTTCCAAGAGTGTTAAAGGTATTAAAAGTCTCTAGATGACTTGGGTCAGTGTTTGTGCCAAGGGTGTTAAAGGTTTGAAAAGTCTCTAGATGACTTGGGCCAGTGGTGGTGACAAGGGTGTTAAAGGTTTTAAAAGTATCTAGATGACTTGGGCCAGTGGTGGGGACCAGGATGTTAAAGGTTTTAAAAGTCTCTAGGTGACTTGGGCCAGCGGTGGTGACCAGGGTGTTAAAGGTTTTAAAAGTCTCTAGATGACTTGGGCCAGTGGTGGTGCCAAGGGTGTTAAAGAAATTAAAAGTCTCTAGATGACTTGGGCCAGTGGTGGTGCCAAGGGTGTTAAAGGTATTAAAAGTCTCTAGATGACTTGGGCCAGCGGTGGTGACCAGGGTGTTAAAGGTTTTAAAAGTATCTAGATGACTTGGGCCAGTGGTGGTTCCAAGGGTGTTAAAGGTTTTAAAAGTCTCTAGATGACTTGGGCCAGCTGTGGTAACCAGGATGTTAAAGGTTTTAAAAGTCTCTAGGTGACTTGGGCCAGCGGTGGTGACCAGGGTGTTAAAGGTTTTAAAAGTCTCTAGGTGACTTGGGCCAGCGGTGGTGACCAGGGTGTTAAAGGTTTTAAAAGTCTCTAGATGACTTGGGCCAGTGGTGGTGCCAAGGGTGTTAAAGGTTTAAAAAGTATCTAGATGACTTGGGCCAGTGGTGGTTCCAAGAGTGTTAAAGGTATTAAAAGTCTCTAGATGACTTGGGTCAGTGTTTGTGCCAAGGGTGTTAAAGGTTTGAAAAGTCTCTAGATGACTTGGGCCAGTGGTGGTGACAAGGGTGTTAAAGGTTTTAAAAGTATCTAGATGACTTGGGCCAGTGGTGGGGACCAGGATGTTAAAGGTTTTAAAAGTCTCTAGGTGACTTGGGCCAGCGGTGGTGACCAGGGTGTTAAAGGTTTTAAAAGTCTCTAGATGACTTGGGCCAGTGGTGGTGCCAAGGGTGTTAAAGAAATTAAAAGTCTCTAGATGACTTAAGCCAGTGGTGGTGCCAAGGGTGTTAAAGGTATTAAAATGATCTAGATGACTTGGGCCAGTGGTGGTGACCAGGATGTTAAAGGTTTTAAAAGTCTCTAGGTGACTTGGGCCAGTGGTGGTCCCAAGGGTGTTAAATGTATTAAAAGTCTCTAGATGACTTGGGCCAGTGGTGGTGCCAAGGGTGTTAAAGGTATTAAAAGTCGCTAGATGACTTGGGCCAGTGGTGGTGCCAAGGGTGTTAAAGGTATTAAAAGTCTCTAGATGACTTGGGCCAGTGGTGGTGACCAGGGTGTTAAAGGTGTTAAAAGTCTCTAGATGACTTGGGCCAGTGGTCGTTCCAAGGTGTCTTAAAGGTTTAAAAAGTCTCTAGATGACTTGGGTCAGTGTTTGTGCCAAGGGTGTTAAAGGTTTAAAAAGTCTCTAGATGACTTGGGCCAGCGGTGGTGACCAGGGTGTTAAAGGTTTTAAAAGTCTCTAGATGACTTGGGCTAGTGGTGGTTCCAAGGATGTTAAAGGTATTAAAAGTATCTAGATGACTTGGGTCAGTGTTTGTGCCAAGGGTGTTAAAGGTTTTAAAAGACTAGATGACTTGGGCCAGCGGTGGTGACCAGGGTGTTAAAGGTTTTAAAAGCCTCTAGATGACTTGGGCTAGTGGTGGTTCCAAGGGTGTTAAAGGTATTAAAAGTATCTAGATGACCTAAGTTAGTGTTTGTGCCAAGGATGTTAAAGGTATTAAAAGTCTCTAGAAGAATTGGGCCAACGGTGGTGCCAAGGGTGTTAAAGGTATTAAAATCTCTAGAAGAATTGGGCCAGCGGTGGTGCCAAGGGTGTTAAAGGTATTAAAAGTCTCTAGGTGACTTGGGCCAGCGGTGGTGACCAGGGTGTTAAAGGTTTTAAAAGTCTCTAGATGACTTGGGCCAGTGGTGGTGCCAAGGGTGTTAAAGGTTTAAAAAGTATCTAGATGACTTGGGCCAGTGGTGGTTCCAAGAGTGTTAAAGGTATTAAAAGTCTCTAGATGACTTGGGTCAGTGTTTGTGCCAAGGGTGTTAAAGGTTTGAAAAGTCTCTAGATGACTTGGGCCAGTGGTGGTGACCAGGGTGTTAAAGGTGTTAAAAGTCTCTAGATGACTTGGGCCAGTGGTGGTTCCAAGGTGTCTTAAAGGTTTAAAAAGTCTCTAGATGACTTGGGTCAGTGTTTGTGCCAAGGGTGTTAAAGGTTTAAAAAGTCTCTAGATGACTTGGGCCAGCGGTGGTGACCAGGGTGTTAAAGGTTTTAAAAGTCTCTAGATGACTTAAGCTAGTGGTGGTTCCAAGGGTGTTAAAGGTATTAAAAGTATCTAGATGACTTGGGTCAGTGTTTGTGCCAAGGGTGTTAAAGGTTTTAAAAGACTAGATGACTTGGGCCAGCGGTGGTGACCAGGGTGTTAAAGGTATTAAAATCTCTAGAAGAATTGGGCCAGTGGTGGTGCCAAGGGTGTTAAAGAAATTAAAAGTCTCTAGATGACTTGGGCCAAGTGGTGACAAGGGTGTTAAAGGTTTAAAAAGTCTCTAGATGACTTGAACCAGTAGTGGTGCCAAGGGTGTTAAAGGTATTAAAAGTCTCTAGATGACTTGAGCCAGTGGTGGTGACAAGGGTGTTAAAGGTATTAAAAGTCTCTAGATGACTTGGGCCAGTGGTGGTGACCAGGATGTTAAATGTTTTAAAAGTCTCTAGATGACTCGGGCCAGCGGTGGTGATAAGGATGTTAAAGGTTTTAAAAGTCTCTAGATGACTTGGGCCAGTGGTGGTGCCAAGGGTGTTAAATGTATTAAAAGTATCTAGAAGAATTAGGCCATTGGTGGTGCCAAGGGTGTTAAAGGTATTAAAAGTCTCTAGATGACTTGGGCCAGTGTTGGTGCCAAGGGTGTTAAAGTTTTAAAAGTCTCTAGATGACTTGGGCCAGCGGTGTTGCCAAGGGTGTTAAAGGTTTTAAAAGTCTCTAGATGACTTGGGCCAGTGGTGTAGCCAAGGGTGTTCAAGGTTTTAAAAGTCTCTAGATGACTTGGGCCAGTGGTGGTTCCAAGGGTGTTAAAGGTATTAAAGTCTCAGGATGTTTAAGGTAATAAAAGTCTCTAGATGACTTGGGCCAGCGGTGGTGACCAGGGTGTTAAAGGTATTAAAATCTCTAGAAGAATTGGGCCAGTGGTGGTGCCAAGGGTGTTAAAGAAATTAAAAGTCTCTAGATGACTTGGGCCAAGTGGTGACAAGGGTGTTAAAGGTTTAAAAAGTCTCTAGATGACTTGAACCAGTAGTGGTGCCAAGGGTGTTAAAGGTATTAAAAGTCTCTAGATGACTTGAGCCAGTGGTGGTGACAAGGGTGTTAAAGGTATTAAAAGTCTCTAGATGACTTGGGCCAGTGGTGGTGACCAGGATGTTAAATGTTTTAAAAGTCTCTAGATGACTCGGGCCAGCGGTGGTGATAAGGATGTTAAAGGTTTTAAAAGTCTCTAGATGACTTGGGCCAGTGGTGGTGCCAAGGGTGTTAAATGTATTAAAAGTATCTAGAAGAATTAGGCCATTGGTGGTGCCAAGGGTGTTAAAGGTATTAAAAGTCTCTAGATGACTTGGGCCAGTGTTGGTGCCAAGGGTGTTAAAGTTTTAAAAGTCTCTAGATGACTTGGGCCAGCGGTGTTGCCAAGGGTGTTAAAGGTTTTAAAAGTCTCTAGATGACTTGGGCCAGTGGTGTAGCCAAGGGTGTTCAAGGTTTTAAAAGTCTCTAGATGACTTGGGCCAGTGGTGGTTCCAAGGGTGTTAAAGGTATTAAAGTCTCAGGATGTTTAAGGTAATAAAAGTCTCTAGATGACTTGGGCCAGCGGTGGTGACCAGGGTGTTAAAGGTTTTAAAAGTCTCTAGATGACTTGGGCCAGCGGTGGTAACCAGGATATTAAAGGTTTTAAAAGTCTCTAGGTGACTTGGGCCAGCGGTGGTGACCAGGGTGTTAGAGGTTTTAAAAGTATCTAGATGATTTGGGCCAGTGGTGGTGCCAAGGGTGTTAAAGGTATTAAAAGTTTCTAGATGACTTGGACCAGCGGTGGTGACCAGGGTGTTTAAGGTAATAAAAGTCTCTAGATGACTTGGGCCAGCGGTGGTGACCAGGGTGTTAAAGGTTTTAAAAATCTCTAGATGACTTGGGCCAGTGGTGGTGCCAAGGGTGTTAAAGGTATTAAACGTCTCTAAATGACTTGGGCCAGTGGTGGTGACAAGGGTGTTAAAGGTTTTAAAAGTATCTAGATGACTTGGGCCAGTGGTGGTGCCAAGGGTGTTAAAGGTATTAAAAGTCTCTAGATGACTTGGGGCAGTGGTGGTGCTAAGGGTGTTAAAGGTATTAAAAGTCTCTAGATGACTTGGGCCGGCGGTGGTGACCAGGGTGTTAAAGGTTTTAAAAGTCTCTAGATGACTTGGGCCAGTGGTGGTGACAAGGGTGTTAAAGTTTTAAAAAGTCCCTAGATGACTTGGGCCAGTGGTGGCGACCAGGATGTTAAAGGTTTTAAAAGTCTCTAGATGACTCGGGCCAGTGGTGGAGATCAGGATGTTAAATGTTTTAAAAGTCTCTAGATGACTCGGGCCAGCGGTGGTGATAAGGATGTTAAAGGTTTTAAAAGTCTCTAGATGACTTGGGCCAGTGGTGGTGCCAGGGGTGTTAAAGGTATTAAAGATCTCTAGATGACTTGGGCCAGTGGTGGTGCCAAGGGTGTTAAAGGTATTAAAAGTCTCTAGATGACTTGGGCCAGCGGTGGTGACAAGGGTGTTAAAGGTTTTAAAAGTCTCTAGATGACTTGGGCCAGCGGTGGTGACCAGGGTGTAAAAGGTTTTAAAAGTATCTAGATGACTTGGACCAGTGGTGGTGCCAAGGGTGTTAAAGGTATTAAAAGTCTCTAGATGACTTGGGCCAGCGGTGGTGACCAGGGTGTTAAAGGTTTTAAAAGTATCTAGATGACTTGGGCCAGTGGTGGTTCCAAGGGTGTTAAAGGTTTTAAAAGTCTCTAGATGACTTGGGCCAGCTGTGGTAACCAGGATGTTAAAGGTTTTAAAAGTCTCTAGGTGACTTGGGCCAGCGGTGGTGACCAGGGTGTTAAAGGTTTTAAAAGTCTCTAGATGACTTGGGCCAGTGGTGGTGACAAGGGTGTTAAAGTTTTAAAAAGTCCCTAGATGACTTGGGCAAGTGGTGGTGACCAGGATGTTAAAGGTTTTAAAAGTCTCTAGATGACTCGGGCCAGTGGTGGAGATCAGGATGTTAAAGGTATTAAAAGTCTCTAGATGACTTGGGCCAGTGGTGGTGCCAAGGGTGTTAAAGGTATTAAAAGTCTCTAGATGACTTGGGCCAGCGGTGGTGACAAGGGTGTTAAAGGTTTTAAAAGTCTCTAGATGACTTGGGCCAGCGGTGGTGACCAGGGTGTAAAAGGTTTTGAAAGTATCTAGATGACTTGGACCAGTGGTGGTGCCAAGGGTGTTAAAGGTATTAAAAGTCTCTAGATGACTTGGGCCAGCGGTGGTGACCAGGGTGTTAAAGGTTTTAAAAGTATCTAGATGACTTGGGCCAGTGGTGGTTCCAAGGGTGTTAAAGGTTTTAAAAGTCTCTAGATGACTTGGGCCAGCTGTGGTAACCAGGATGTTAAAGGTTTTAAAAGTCTCTAGGTGACTTGGGCCAGCGGTGGTGACCAGGGTGTTAAAGGTTTTAAAAGTCTCTAGGTGACTTGGGCCAGCGGTGGTGACCAGGGTGTTAAAGGTTTTAAAAGTCTCTAGATGACTTGGGCCAGTGGTGGTGCCAAGGGTGTTAAAGGTTTAAAAAGTATCTAGATGACTTGGGCCAGTGGTGGTTCCAAGAGTGTTAAAGGTATTAAAAGTCTCTAGATGACTTGGGTCAGTGTTTGTGCCAAGGGTGTTAAAGGTTTGAAAAGTCTCTAGATGACTTGGGCCAGTGGTGGTGACAAGGGTGTTAAAGGTTTTAAAAGTATCTAGATGACTTGGGCCAGTGGTGGGGACCAGGATGTTAAAGGTTTTAAAAGTCTCTAGGTGACTTGGGCCAGTGGTGGTCCCAAGGGTGTTAAATGTATTAAAAGTCTCTAGATGACTTGGGCCAGTGGTGGTGCCAAGGGTGTTAAAGGTATTAAAAGTCGCTAGATGACTTGGGCCAGTGGTGGTGCCAAGGGTGTTAAAGGTATTAAAAGTCTCTAGATGACTTGGGCCAGTGGTGGTGACCAGGGTGTTAAAGGTGTTAAAAGTCTCTAGATGACTTGGGCCAGTGGTCGTTCCAAGGTGTCTTAAAGGTTTAAAAAGTCTCTAGATGACTTGGGTCAGTGTTTGTGCCAAGGGTGTTAAAGGTTTTAAAAGTATCTAGATGACTTGGGCCAGTGGTGGGGACCAGGATGTTAAAGGTTTTAAAAGTCTCTAGGTGACTTGGGCCAGCGGTGGTGACCAGGGTGTTAAAGGTTTTAAAAGTCTCTAGATGACTTGGGCCAGTGGTGGTGCCAAGGGTGTTAAAGAAATTAAAAGTCTCTAGATGACTTGGGCCAGTGGTGGTGCCAAGGGTGTTAAAGGTATTAAAATGATCTAGATGACTTGGGCCAGTGGTGGTGACCAGGATGTTAAAGGTTTTAAAAGTCTCTAGGTGACTTGGGCCAGTGGTGGTCCCAAGGGTGTTAAATGTATTAAAAGTCTCTAGATGACTTGGGCCAGTGGTGGTGCCAAGGGTGTTAAAGGTATTAAAAGTCGCTAGATGACTTGGGCCAGTGGTGGTGCCAAGGGTGTTAAAGGTATTAAAAGTCTCTAGATGACTTGGGCCAGTGGTGGTGACCAGGGTGTTAAAGGTGTTAAAAGTCTCTAGATGACTTGGGCCAGTGGTCGTTCCAAGGTGTCTTAAAGGTTTAAAAAGTCTCTAGATGACTTGGGTCAGTGTTTGTGCCAAGGGTGTTAAAGGTTTAAAAAGTCTCTAGATGACTTGGGCCAGCGGTGGTGACCAGGGTGTTAAAGGTTTTAAAAGTCTCTAGATGACTTGGGCTAGTGGTGGTTCCAAGGGTGTTAAAGGTATTAAAAGTATCTAGATGACTTGGGTCAGTGTTTGTGCCAAGGGTGTTAAAGGTTTTAAAAGACTAGATGACTTGGGCCAGCGGTGGTGACCAGGGTGTTAAAGGTTTTAAAAGCCTCTAGATGACTTGGGCTAGTGGTGGTTCCAAGGGTGTTAAAGGTATTAAAAGTATCTAGATGACCTAAGTTAGTGTTTGTGCCAAGGATGTTAAAGGTATTAAAAGTCTCTAGAAGAATTGGGCCAACGGTGGTGCCAAGGGTGTTAAAGGTATTAAAATCTCTAGAAGAATTGGGCCAGCGGTGGTGCCAAGGGTGTTAAAGGTATTAAAAGTCTCTAGGTGACTTGGGCCAGCGGTGGTGACCAGGGTGTTAAAGGTTTTAAAAGTCTCTAGATGACTTGGGCCAGTGGTGGTGCCAAGGGTGTTAAAGGTTTAAAAAGTATCTAGATGACTTGGGCCAGTGGTGGTTCCAAGAGTGTTAAAGGTATTAAAAGTCTCTAGATGACTTGGGTCAGTGTTTGTGCCAAGGGTGTTAAAGGTTTGAAAAGTCTCTAGATGACTTGGGCCAGTGGTGGTGACCAGGGTGTTAAAGGTGTTAAAAGTCTCTAGATGACTTGGGCCAGTGGTGGTTCCAAGGTGTCTTAAAGGTTTAAAAAGTCTCTAGATGACTTGGGTCAGTGTTTGTGCCAAGGGTGTTAAAGGTTTAAAAAGTCTCTAGATGACTTGGGCCAGCGGTGGTGACCAGGGTGTTAAAGGTTTTAAAAGTCTCTAGATGACTTAAGCTAGTGGTGGTTCCAAGGGTGTTAAAGGTATTAAAAGTATCTAGATGACTTGGGTCAGTGTTTGTGCCAAGGGTGTTAAAGGTTTTAAAAGACTAGATGACTTGGGCCAGCGGTGGTGACCAGGGTGTTAAAGGTATTAAAATCTCTAGAAGAATTGGGCCAGCGGTGGTGCCAAGGGTGTTAAAGGTATTAAAAGTCTCTAGGTGACTTGGGCCAGCGGTGGTGACCAGGGTGTTAAAGGTTTTAAAAGTCTCTAGATGACTTGGGCCAGTGGTGGTGCCAAGGGTGTTAAAGGTTTAAAAAGTATCTAGATGACTTGGGCCAGTGGTGGTTCCAAGAGTGTTAAAGGTATTAAAAGTCTCTAGATGACTTGGGTCAGTGTTTGTGCCAAGGGTGTTAAAGGTTTGAAAAGTCTCTAGATGACTTGGGCCAGTGGTGGTGACAAGGGTGTTAAAGGTTTTAAAAGTATCTAGATGACTTGGGCCAGTGGTGGGGACCAGGATGTTAAAGGTTTTAAAAGTCTCTAGGTGACTTGGGCCAGCGGTGGTGACCAGGGTGTTAAAGGTTTTAAAAGTCTCTAGATGACTTGGGCCAGTGGTGGTGCCAAGGGTGTTAAAGAAATTAAAAGTCTCTAGATGACTTGGGCCAGTGGTGGTGCCAAGGGTGTTAAAGGTATTAAAATGCTCTAGATGACTTGGGCCAGTGGTGGTAACCAGGGTGTTAAAGGTGTTAAAAGTCTCTAGATGACTTGGGCCAGTGGTGGTTCCAAGGGTGTTAAAGGTATTAAAAGTCTCTAGATGACTTGGGCTAGCGGTGGTGACCAGGATGTTAAAGGTTTTAAAAGTCTCTAGGTGACTTGGGCCAGTGGTGGTCCCAAGGGTGTTAAATGTATTAAAAGTCTCTAGATGACTTATGCCAGTGGTGGTGCCAAGGGTGTTAAATGTATTAAAAGTCGCTAGATGACTTGGGCCAGTGGTGGTGCCAAGGGTGTTAAAGGTATTAAAAGTCTCTAGATGACTTGGGTCAGTGTTTGTGCCAAGGGTGTTAAAGGTTTTAAAAGTCTCTAGATGACTTGGGCCAAGTGGTGACAAGGGTGTTAAAGGTTTAAAAAGTCTCTAGATGACTTGAACCAGTAGTGGTGCCAAGGGTGTTAAAGGTATTAAAAGTCTCTAGATGACTTGAGCCAGTGGTGGTGACAAGGGTGTTAAAGGTATTAAAAGTCTCTAGATGACTTGGGCCAGTGGTGGTGCCAAGGGTGTTAAATGTATTAAAAGTATCTAGAAGAATTAGGCCATTGGTGGTGCCAAGGGTGTTAAAGGTATTAAAAGTCTCTAGATGACTTGGGCCAGTGTTGGTGCCAAGGGTGTTAAAATTTAAAAGTCTCTAGATGACTTGGGCCAGCGGTGGTGCCAAGGGTGTTAAAGGTTTTAAAAGTCTCGAGATGACTTGGGCCAGTGGTGTAGCCAAGGGTGTTCAAGGTATTAAAAGTCTCTAGAAGAATTGGGCCAACGGTGGTGCCAAGGGTGTTAAAGGTATTAAAATCTCTAGAAGAATTGGGCCAGCGGTGGTGCCAAGGGTGTTAAAGGTATTAAAAGTCTCTAGGTGACTTGGGCCAGCGGTGGTGACCAGGGTGTTAAAGGTTTTAAAAGTCTCTAGATGACTTGGGCCAGTGGTGGTGCCAAGGGTGTTAAAGGTTTAAAAAGTATCTAGATGACTTGGGCCAGTGGTGGTTCCAAGAGTGTTAAAGGTATTAAAAGTCTCTAGATGACTTGGGTCAGTGTTTGTGCCAAGGGTGTTAAAGGTTTGAAAAGTCTCTAGATGACTTGGGCCAGTGGTGGTGACCAGGGTGTTAAAGGTGTTAAAAGTCTCTAGATGACTTGGGCCAGTGGTGGTTCCAAGGTGTCTTAAAGGTTTAAAAAGTCTCTAGATGACTTGGGTCAGTGTTTGTGCCAAGGGTGTTAAAGGTTTAAAAAGTCTCTAGATGACTTGGGCCAGCGGTGGTGACCAGGGTGTTAAAGGTTTTAAAAGTCTCTAGATGACTTAAGCTAGTGGTGGTTCCAAGGGTGTTAAAGGTATTAAAAGTATCTAGATGACTTGGGTCAGTGTTTGTGCCAAGGGTGTTAAAGGTTTTAAAAGACTAGATGACTTGGGCCAGCGGTGGTGACCAGGGTGTTAAAGGTATTAAAATCTCTAGAAGAATTGGGCCAGCGGTGGTGCCAAGGGTGTTAAAGGTATTAAAAGTCTCTAGGTGACTTGGGCCAGCGGTGGTGACCAGGGTGTTAAAGGTTTTAAAAGTCTCTAGATGACTTGGGCCAGTGGTGGTGCCAAGGGTGTTAAAGGTTTAAAAAGTATCTAGATGACTTGGGCCAGTGGTGGTTCCAAGAGTGTTAAAGGTATTAAAAGTCTCTAGATGACTTGGGTCAGTGTTTGTGCCAAGGGTGTTAAAGGTTTGAAAAGTCTCTAGATGACTTGGGCCAGTGGTGGTGACAAGGGTGTTAAAGGTTTTAAAAGTATCTAGATGACTTGGGCCAGTGGTGGGGACCAGGATGTTAAAGGTTTTAAAAGTCTCTAGGTGACTTGGGCCAGCGGTGGTGACCAGGGTGTTAAAGGTTTTAAAAGTCTCTAGATGACTTGGGCCAGTGGTGGTGCCAAGGGTGTTAAAGAAATTAAAAGTCTCTAGATGACTTGGGCCAGTGGTGGTGCCAAGGGTGTTAAAGGTATTAAAATGCTCTAGATGACTTGGGCCAGTGGTGGTAACCAGGGTGTTAAAGGTGTTAAAAGTCTCTAGATGACTTGGGCCAGTGGTGGTTCCAAGGGTGTTAAAGGTATTAAAAGTCTCTAGATGACTTGGGCTAGCGGTGGTGACCAGGATGTTAAAGGTTTTAAAAGTCTCTAGGTGACTTGGGCCAGTGGTGGTCCCAAGGGTGTTAAATGTATTAAAAGTCTCTAGATGACTTATGCCAGTGGTGGTGCCAAGGGTGTTAAATGTATTAAAAGTCGCTAGATGACTTGGGCC
This sequence comes from Leiobunum rupestre, assembly GCF_980474605.1. Taxonomy (NCBI): domain Eukaryota; kingdom Metazoa; phylum Arthropoda; class Arachnida; order Opiliones; family Sclerosomatidae; genus Leiobunum; species Leiobunum rupestre. Next base: position 59,564,427 of record NC_143385.1, on the reverse strand, counting down.
AGTGGTGGTGCCAAGGGTGTTAAAGGTATTAAAAGTCTCTAGATGACTTGGGTCAGTGTTTGTGCCAAGGGTGTTAAAGGTTTTAAAAGTCTCTAGATGACTTGGGCCAAGTGGTGACAAGGGTGTTAAAGGTTTAAAAAGTCTCTAGATGACTTGAACCAGTAGTGGTGCCAAGGGTGTTAAAGGTATTAAAAGTCTCTAGATGACTTGAGCCAGTGGTGGTGACAAGGGTGTTAAAGGTATTAAAAGTCTCTAGATGACTTGGGCCAGTGGTGGTGCCAAGGGTGTTAAATGTATTAAAAGTATCTAGAAGAATTAGGCCATTGGTGGTGCCAAGGGTGTTAAAGGTATTAAAAGTCTCTAGATGACTTGGGCCAGTGTTGGTGCCAAGGGTGTTAAAATTTAAAAGTCTCTAGATGACTTGGGCCAGCGGTGGTGCCAAGGGTGTTAAAGGTTTTAAAAGTCTCGAGATGACTTGGGCCAGTGGTGTAGCCAAGGGTGTTCAAGGTTTTAAAAGTATCTAGATGACTTGGGCCAGTGGTGGTTCCAATGGTGTTAAAGGTATTAAAGTCTCAGGATGATGAAGGTAATAAAAGTCTCTAGATGACTTGGGCCAGCGGTGGTGACCAGGGTGTTAAAGGTTTAAAAAGTCTCTAGATGACTTGGGCCAGTTGTGGTGCCAAGGGTGTTAAAGGTATTAAAAGTCTCTAGATGACTTGGGCCAGTGGTGGTGACAAGGGTGTTAAAGGTTTTAAAAGTCTCTAGATGACTTGGGCCAGCGGTGGTGACCAGGGTGTTAAAGGTTTTAAAAGTATCTAGATGACTTGGGCCAGTGGTGGTGCCAAGGGTGTTAAAGTTATTAAAAGTCTCTAGATGACTTGGGCCAGTGGTGGTGCCAAGGGTGTTAAAGGTATTAAAAGTCTCTAGATGACTGGGGCCAGTGTTGGTGCCAAGGGTGTTAAAGGTTTTAAAAGTCTCTAGATGACTTGGGCCAGCGGTGGTGACAAGGGTGTTAAAGGTTTTAAAAGTCTCTAGATGACTTGGGCCAGCGGTGGTGACAAGGGTGTTAAAGGTTTTAAAAGTCTCTAGATGACTTGGGCCAGTGGTGGTGCCAAGGGTGTTAAAGGTATTAAAAGTAACTAGATGACTTGGGCCAGTGGTGGTGCCAAGGGTGTTAAAGGTATTAAAAGTCTCTAGATGACTTGGGCCAGTGTTAGATGACTTGGGCCAGTGGTGGTGCCAAGGGTGTTAAAGGTATTAAAAGTCTCTAGATGACTTGGGCCAGTGGTGGTGACCAGTATGTTAAAGGTTTTAAAAGTCTCTAGATGACAAGGGCCAGTGGTGGTGACAAGGATGTTAAAGGTATTTAAAGTCTTTAGATGACTTGATCCAGCGATGGTGACCAGGGTGTTAAAGGTTTTAAAAGTCTCTAGATGACTTGGGCCAGTGGTGGTTCCAAGGGTGATAAAGGTATTAAAAGTCTCTAGATGACTTGGGTCAGTTTTTGTGCGAAGGGTGTTAAAGGTTTTAAAAGTCCCTAGATGACTTGGGCCAGTGGTGGTGATCAGGGTGTTAAAGGTTAGAAAAGTCTCTAGATGACTTGGGCCAGTAGTGGTGCCAAGATTGTTAAAGGTATTAAAAGTATCTAGATGACTTGGGCCAGTGGTGGTGCCAAGGGTGTTAAAGGTATTAAAAGTCTCTAGATGACTTGGGCCAGCGGTGGTGACCAGGATGTTTAAGGTTTTAAAAGTCTCTAGATGACTTGGGCCAGCGGTGGTGACCAGGGTGTTAAAGGTTTTAAAAGTCTCTTGATGACTTGGGCCAGTGGTGGTTCCAAGGGTGTTAAAGGTATTAAAAGTATCTAGATGACTTGGGTCAGTGTTTGTGCCAAGGGTGTAAAGGTTTTAAAAGTCTCTAGATGACTTGGGCCAGTGGTGGTAACAAGGGTGTTAAAGGTTTAAAAAGTCTCGAGATGACTTGGGCCAGTGGTGGTGTCAAGGGAGTTAAAGATATTAAAAGTCTCTAGATGACTTGGGCCAGTGGTGGTGACCAGGATGTTTAAGGTTTTAAAAGTCTCTAGATGACTCGGGCCAGCGGTGGTGACAAGGGTGTTAAAGGTTTTAAAAGTCTCTAGAGGACTTGGGCCAGTGGTGGTTCCAAGGGTGTTAAAGTAATTAAAAGTCTCTAGATGACTTGGATCAGTGTTTGTGCCAAGGGTGTTTAAGGTTTAAAAAGTCTCTAGATGACTTGGGCCAGTGGTGGTGAAAAGGGTGTTAAAGGTTTAAAAAGTCTCTAGAGGACTTGGGCCAGTGGTGGTGCCAAGGGCGTTAAAGGTATTAAAAGTCTCTAGATGACTCGGGCCAGTGGTGGTGCCAAGGGTGTTAAAGGTATTAAAAGTCCCTAGATGACTTGGGCCAGCGGTGGTGACCAGGATGTTAAAGGTTTTAAAAGTCTCAGGATGTTAAAGATATTAAAAGTCTCAAGATGACTTAAGCCAGTGGTGGTGACCAGGGTGTTAAAGGTTTTAAAAGTCTCTAGATGACTTGGGCCAGTGGTGGTGCCAAGGGTGTTAAAGGTTTTAAAAGTCTCTAGATGACTTGGGCCAGTGGTAGTTCCAAGGGTGTTAAAGTTATTAAAAGTCTCTAGATGACTTGGGTCAGTGTTTGTGCCAAGGGTGTTAAAGGTTTAAAAAGTCTCTAGATGACTTGGGCCAGTGGTGGTGAAAAGGGTGTTAAAGGTTTAAAAAGTCTCTAGATGACTTGGGCCAGTGGTGGTGCCAAGGGTGTTAAAGGTATGAAAAGTCTCTAGATGACTTGGGTCAGTTTTTGTGCCAAGGGTGTTAAAGGTTTTAAAAGTCTCTAGATGACTTGGGCCAGTGGTGGTGCCAGGGTGTTAAAGGTTAAAAAAGTCTCTAGATGACTTGGGCCAGTAGTGGTGCCAAGGGTGTTAAAGGTATTAATAGTATCTAGATGACTTGGGCCAGTGGTGGTGCCAAGGGTGTTAAAGGTATTAAAAGTCTCTAAATGACTTGGGCCAGCGGTGGTGACCATGATGTTTAAGGTTTTAAAATTATCTAGATGACTTGGGCCATCGGTGGTGACCAGGGTGTTAAAGGTTTTAAAAGTATCTTGATGACTTGGGCCAGTGGTGGTTCCAAGGGTGCTAGAGGTATTAAAAGTATCTAGATGACTTGGGTCAGTGTTTGTGCCAAGGGTGTAAAGGTTTTAAAAGTCTCTAGATGACTTGGGCCAGTGGTGGTGACAAGGGTGTTAAAGGTTTAAAAAGTCTCTAGATGACTTGGGCCAGTTGTGGTGCCAAGGGTGTTAAAGGTATTAAAAGTCTCTAGATGACTTGGGCCAGTGGTGGTGACAAGGGTGTTAAAGGTTTTAAAAGTCTCTAGATGACTTGGGCCAGCGGTGGTGACCAGGGTGTTAAAGGTTTTAAAAGTATCTAGATGACTTGGGCCAGTGGTGGTGCCAAGGGTGTTAAAGTTATTAAAAGTCTCTAGATGACTTGGGCCAGTGGTGGTGCCAAGGGTGTTAAAGGTATTAAAAGTCTCTAGATGACTGGGGCCAGTGTTGGTGCCAAGGGTGTTAAAGGTTTTAAAAGTCTCTAGATGACTTGGGCCAGCGGTGGTGACAAGGGTGTTAAAGGTTTTAAAAGTCTCTAGATGACTTGGGCCAGCGGTGGTGACAAGGGTGTTAAAGGTTTTAAAAGTCTCTAGATGACTTGGGCCAGTGGTGGTGCCAAGGGTGTTAAAGGTATTAAAAGTAACTAGATGACTTGGGCCAGTGGTGGTGCCAAGGGTGTTAAAGGTATTAAAAGTCTCTAGATGACTTGGGCCAGTGTTAGATGACTTGGGCCAGTGGTGGTGCCAAGGGTGTTAAAGGTATTAAAAGTCTCTAGATGACTTGGGCCAGTGGTGGTGACCAGTATGTTAAAGGTTTTAAAAGTCTCTAGATGACAAGGGCCAGTGGTGGTGACAAGGATGTTAAAGGTATTTAAAGTCTCTAGATGACTTGGGCCAGCGATGGTGACCAGGGTGTTAAAGGTTTTAAAAGTCTCTAGATGACTTGGGCCAGTGGTGGTTCCAAGGGTGATAAAGGTATTAAAAGTCTCTAGATGACTTGGGTCAGTTTTTGTGCGAAGGGTGTTAAAGGTTTTAAAAGTCCCTAGATGACTTGGGCCAGTGGTGGTGATCAGGGTGTTAAAGGTTAGAAAAGTCTCTAGATGACTTGGGCCAGTAGTGGTGCCAAGATTGTTAAAGGTATTAAAAGTATCTAGATGACTTGGGCCAGTGGTGGTGCCAAGGGTGTTAAAGGTATTAAAAGTCTCTAGATGACTTGGGCCAGCGGTGGTGACCAGGATGTTTAAGGTTTTAAAAGTCTCTAGATGACTTGGGCCAGCGGTGGTGACCAGGGTGTTAAAGGTTTTAAAAGTCTCTTCATGACTTGGGCCAGTGGTGGTTCCAAGGGTGTTAAAGGTATTAAAAGTATCTAGATGACTTGGGTCAGTGTTTGTGCCAAGGGTGTAAAGGTTTTAAAAGTCTCTAGATGACTTGGGCCAGTGGTGGTAACAAGGGTGTTAAAGGTTTAAAAAGTCTCGAGATGACTTGGGCCAGTGGTGGTGTCAAGGGAGTTAAAGATATTAAAAGTCTCTAGATGACTTGGGCCAGTGGTGGTGACCAGGATGTTTAAGGTTTTAAAAGTCTCTAGATGACTCGGGCCAGCGGTGGTGACAAGGGTGTTAAAGGTTTTAAAAGTCTCTAGAGGACTTGGGCCAGTGGTGGTTCCAAGGGTGTTAAAGTAATTAAAAGTCTCTAGATGACTTGGATCAGTGTTTGTGCCAAGGGTGTTTAAGGTTTAAAAAGTCTCTAGATGACTTGGGCCAGTGGTGGTGAAAAGGGTGTTAAAGGTTTAAAAAGTCTCTAGAGGACTTGGGCCAGTGGTGGTGCCAAGGGCGTTAAAGGTATTAAAAGTCTCTAGATGACTCGGGCCAGTGGTGGTGCCAAGGGTGTTAAAGGTATTAAAAGTCCCTAGATGACTTGGGCCAGCGGTGGTGACCAGGATGTTAAAGGTTTTAAAAGTCTCAGGATGTTAAAGATATTAAAAGTCTCAAGATGACTTGGGCCAGTGGTGGTGACCAGGGTGTTAAAGGTTTTAAAAGTCTCTAGATGACTTGGGTTAGTGGTGGTGCCAAGGGTGTTAAAGGTTTTAAAAGTCTCTAGATGACTTGGGCCAGTGGTAGTTCCAAGGGTGTTAAAGTTATTAAAAGTATCTAGATGACTTGGGTCAGTGTTTGTGCCAAGGGTGTAAAGGTTTTAAAAGTCTCTAGATGACTTGGGCCAGTGGTGGTGACAAGGGTGTTAAAGGTTTAAAAAGTCTCTATATTACTTGGGCCAGTGGTGGTGTCAAGGGTGTTAAAGATATTAAAAGTCTCTAGATGAGTTGGGCCAGTGGTGGTGACCAGGATGTTTAAGGTTTTAAAAGTGTCTAGATGCATCGGGCCAGCGGTGGTGACAAGGGTGTTAAAGGTTTTAAAAGTCTCTAGATGACTTGGGCCAGTGGTGGTTCCAAGGGTGTAAAAGTTATTAAAAGTCTCTAGATGACTAGGGTCAGTGTTTGTGCCAAGGGTGTTAAAGGTTTAAAAAGTCTCTAGATGACTTGGGCCAGTGGTGGTGAAAAGGGTGTTAAAGGTTTAAAAAGTCTCTAGATGACTTGGGCCAGTGGTGGTGCCAAGGGTGTTAAAGGTATTAAAAGTCTCTAGATGACTCGGGCCAGTGGTGGTGCCAAGGGTGTTAAAGGTATCAAAAGTCTCTAGATGACTTGGGCCAGCGGTGGTGACCATGATGTTAAAGGTTTTAAAAGTCTCAGGATGTTAAAGATATTAAAAGTCTCAAGATGACTTGGGCCAGTGGTGGTGACCAGGGTGTTAAAGGTTTTAAAAGTCTCTAGGTGACTTGGGCCAGCGGTGGTAACCAGGATGTTAAAGGTTTTAAAAGTCTCTAGGTGACTTGGGCCAGCGGTGGTGACCAGGGTGTTAAAGGTTTTAAAAGTATCTAGATGACTTGGGCCAGTGGTGGTGCCAAGGGTGTTAAAGGTATTAAAAGTCTCTAGATGACTTGGGCCAGCGGTGGTGCCAAGGGTGTTAAAGGTTTTAAAAGTCTCTAGATGACTTGGGCCAGTGGTGTAGCCAAGGGTGTTCAAGGTTTTAAAAGTCTCTAGATTACTCGCGCCAGTGGTGGTGCCAAGGGTGTTAAAGGTATTAAAAGTCTCAGGATGTTTAAGGTAATAAAAGTCTCTAGATGACTTGGGCCAGTGGTGGTGCCAAGGGTGTTAAAGGTATTAAAAGTCTCTAGATGACTCGGGCCAGTGGTGGTGCCAAGGGTGTTAAAGTTATCAAAAGTCTCTAGATGACTTGGGCCAGCGGTGGTGACCATGATGTTAAAGGTTTTAAAAGTCTCAGGATGTTAAAGATATTAAAAGTCTCAAGATGACTTGGGCCAGTGGTGGTGACCAGGGTGTTAAAGGTTTTAAAAATCTCTAGATGACTTGGGGCAGTGGTGGTGCCAAGGGTGTTAAAGGTATTAAAAGTCTCTAGATGACTTAGGCCAGTGGTGGTGACAAGGGTGTTAAAGGTTTTAAAACCTCTAGATGACTTGGGCCAGCGGTGGTGACAAGGGTGTTAAAGGTTTTAAAAGTCTCTAGATGACTTGGGCCAGCGGTGGTAACCAGGATGTTAAAGGTTTTAAAAGTCTCTAGGTGACTTGGGCCAGCGGTGGTGACCAGGGTGTTAAAGGTTTTAAAAGTATCTAGATGACTTGGGCCAGTGGTGGTGCGTAGGGTGTTTAAGGTATTTAAAGTCTCTAGATGACTTGGGCCAGTGGTGGTGCTAAGGGTGTTAAAGGTATTAAAATTCTCTAGATGACTTGGGCCAGCGGTGGTGACCAGGGTGTTAAAGGTTTTAAAAGTCTCTAGATGACTTGGGCCAGTGGTGGTGACAAGGGTGTTAAAGTTTTAAAAAGTCTCTAGATGACTTGGGCCAATAGTGGTGCCAAGGGTGTTAAAGGTATTAAAAGTCTCTAGATGACTTGGACCAGTGGTGGTGACCAGGATGTTAAAGGTTTTAAAAGTCTCTAGATGACTCGGGCCAGTGGTGGAGATCAGGATGTTAAATTTTTTAAAAGTCTCTAGATGACTCAGGCCAGCGGTGGTGATAAGGATGTTAAAGGTTTTAAAAGTCTCTAGATGACTTGGGCCAGTGGTGGTGCCAAGGGTGTTAAAGGTATTAAAAGTCTCTAGATGACTTGGGCCAGCGGTGGTGACAAGGGTGTTAAAGGTTTTAAAAGTCTCTAGGTGACTTGGGCCAGCGGTGGTGACCAGGGTGTTAAAGGTTTTAAAAGTATCTAGATGACTTGGGTTAGTGGTGGTGCCAAGGGTGTTAAAGGTATTAAAAGTCTCTAGATGACTTGGGCCAGTGGTGGTGCCAAGGGTGTTAAAGGTATTAAAAGTCTTTAGATGACTTGGGCCAGTGGTGGTGACCAGGATGTTAAATGTTTTAAAAGTCTCTAGATGACTCGGGCCAGCGGTGGTGATAAGGATGTTAAAGGTTTTAAAAGTCTCTAGATGACTTGGGCCATTGGTGGTGCCAAGGGTGTTAAAGGTTTAAAAAGTCTCTAGATGACTTGGGCCAGTGTTGGTGCCAAGGGTGTTAAAGGTTTTAAAAGTCTCTAGATGACTTGGGCCAGCGGTGGTGCCAAGGGTGTTAAAGGTTTTAAAAGTCTCTAGATGACTTGGGCCAGTGGTGTAGCCAAGGGTGTTCAAGGTTTTAAAAGTCTCTAGATGACTTGGGCCAGTGGTGGTGCCAAGGGTGTTAAAGGTATTAAAAGTCTCTAGATGACTTGGGCCAGTGGTGGTGACCAGGATGTTAAATGTTTTAAAAGTCTCTAGATGACTCGGGCCAGCGGTGGTGATAAGGATGTTAAAGGTTTTAAAAGTCTCTAGATGACTTGGGCCAGTGGTGGTGCCAAGGGTGTTAAATGTTTTAAAAGTCTCTAGAAGAATTAGGCCATTGGTGGTGCCAAGGGTGTTAAAGGTATTAAAAGTCTCTAGATGACTTGGGCCAGTGGTGGTGACAAGGGTGTTAAAGGTTTTAAAAGTCTCTTGATGACTTGGGCCAGCGGTGGTGACCAGGGTGTTAAAGGTTTTAAAAGTATCTAGATGACTTGGGCCAGTGGTGGTTCCAAGGGTGTTAAAGGTATTAAAGTCTCAGGATGTTTAAGGTAATAAAAGTCTCTAGATGACTTGGGCCAGCGGTGGTGACCAGGGTGTTAAAGGTTTAAAAAGTCTCTAGATGACTTGGGCCAGTTGTGGTGCCAAGGGTGTTAAAGGTATTAAAAGTCTCTAGATGACTTGGGCCAGTGGTGGTGACAAGGGTGTTAAAGGTTTTAAAAGTCTCTAGATGACTTGGGCCAGCGGTGGTGACCAGGGTGTTAAAGGTTTTAAAAGTATTTAGATGACTTGGGCCAGTGGTGGTGCCAAGGGTGTTAAAGGTATTAAAAGTCTCTAGATGACTTGGGCCAGTGGTGGTGTCAAGGGTGTTAAAGGTATTAAAAGTTTCTAGATGACTTGGACCAGCGGTGGTGACCAGGGTGTTAAAGGTTTTAAATCCTCTAGATGACTTGGGCCAGCGGTGGTAACCAGGATGTTAAAGGTTTTAAAAGTCTCTAGGTGACTTGGGCCAGCGGTGGTGACCAGGGTGTTAAAGGTTTTAAAAGTATCTAGATGACTTGGGCCAGTGGTGGTGCCAAGGGTGTTAAAGGTATTAAAAGTCTCTAGATGACTTGGGCCAGTGTTAGATGACTTGGGCCAGTGGTGGTGCCAAGGGTGTTAAAGGTATTAAAAGTCTCTAGATGACTTGGGCCAGTGGTGGTGACCAGTATGTTAAAGGTTTTAAAAGTCTCTAGATGACAAGGGCCAGTGGTGGTGACAAGGATGTTAAAGGTATTTAAAGTCCTTAGATGACTTGGGCCAGCGGTGGTGACCAGGGTGTTAAAGGTTTTAAAAGTCTCTAGATGACTTGGGCCAGTGGTGGTTCCAAGGGTGATAAAGGTATTAAAAGTCTCTAGATGACTTGGGTCAGTTTTTGTGCGAAGGGTGTTAAAGGTTTTAAAAGTCCCTAGATGACTTGGGCCAGTGGTGGTGATCAGGGTGTTAAAGGTTAGAAAAGTCTCAAGATGACTTGGGCCAGTAGTGGTGCCAAGATTGTTAAAGGTATTAAAAGTATCTAGATGACTTGGGCCAGTGGTGGTGCCAAGGGTGTTAAAGGTATTAAAAGTCTCTAGATGACTTGGGCCAGCGGTGGTGACCAGGATGTTTAAGGTTTTAAAAGTCTCTAGATGACTTGGGCCAGCGGTGGTGACCAGGGTGTTAAAGGTTTTAAAAGTCTCTTGATGACTTGGGCCAGTGGTGGTTCCAAGGGTGTTAAAGGTATTAAAAGTATCTAGATGACTTGGGTCAGTGTTTGTGCCAAGGGTGTAAAGGTTTTAAAAGTCTCTAGATGACTTGGGCCAGTGGTGGTGACAAGGGTGTTAAAGGTTTAAAAAGTCTCGAGATGACTTGGGCCAGTGGTGGTGTCAAGGGAGTTAAAGATATTAAAAGTCTCTAGATGACTTGGGCCAGTGGTGGTGACCAGGATGTTTAAGGTTTTAAAAGTCTCTAGATGACTCGGGCCAGCGGTGGTGACAAGGGTGTTAAAGGTTTTAAAAGTCTCTAGAGGACTTGGGCCAGTGGTGGTTCCAAGGGTGTTAAAGTAATTAAAAGTCTCTAGATGACTTGGATCAGTGTTTGTGCCAACGGTGTTTAAGGTTTAAAAAGTCTCTAGATGACTTGGGCCAGTGGTGGTGAAAAGGGTGTTAAAGGTTTAAAAAGTCTCTAGATGACTCGGGCCAGTGGTGGTGCTAAGGGTGTTAAAGGTATTAAAAGTCTCTAGATGACTTGGGCCAGCGGTGGTGACCAGGATGTTAAAGGTTTTAAAAGTCTCAGGATGTTAAAGATATTAAAAGTCTCAAGATGACTTGGGCCAGTGGTGGTGACCAGGGTGTTAAAGGTTTTAAAAGTCTCTAGATGACTTGGGCCAGTGGTGGTGCCAAGGGTGTTAAAGGTTTTAAAAGTCTCTAGATGACTTGGGCCAGTGGTGGTTCCAAGGGTGTTAAAGTTATTAAAAGTCTCTAGATGACTTGGGTCAGTGTTTGTGCCAAGGGTGTTAAAGGTTTAAAAAGTCTCTAGATGACTTGGGCCAGTGGTGGTGAAAAGGGTGTTAAAGGTTTAAAAAGTCTCTTGATGACTTGGGCCAGTGGTGGTTCCAAGGGTGCTAGAGGTATTGAAAGTCTCTAGATGACTTGGGTCAGTGTTTGTGCCAAGGGTGTTAAAGGTTTAAAAAGTCTCTAGATGACTTGGGCCAGTGGTGGTGCCAAGGGTGTTAAAGGTATTAAAAGTCTCTAGATGACTCGGGCCAGTGGTGGTGCCAAGGGTGTTAAAGGTATCAAAAGTCTCTAGATGACTTGGGCCAGCGGTGGTGACCATGATGTTAAAGGTTTTAAAAGTCTCAGGATGTTAAAGATATTAAAAGTCTCAAGATGACTTGGGCCAGTGGTGGTGACCAGGGTGTTAAAGGTTTTAACAGTCTCTAGATGACTTGGGCCAGTGGTGGTGCCAGTGGTGGTGCCAAGGGTGTTAAAGGTATTAAAAGTCTCTAGATGACTTGGGCCAGTGGTGGTGACCAGGATGTTAAAGGTTTTAAGAGTCTCTAGATGACTTGGGCCAGTGGTGGTGACCAGGATGTTAAAGGTTTTAAGAGTCTCTAGATGACTTGGGCCAGCGGTGGTGATCAGGGTGTTAAAGGTTTTAAGAGTCTCTAGATGACTTGGACCAGCGGTGGTGACCAGGGTGTTAAAGGTTTTAAAAGTCTCTAGATGACTTGGGCCAGTGGTGGTTCCAACATTGTTAGAGTTATTAAAAGTATCTAGATGACTAGGGTCAGTGTTTGTGCCAAGGGTGTTAAAGGTTTAAAAAGTCTCTAGATGACTTGGGCCAGTGGTGGTGAAAAGGGTGTTAAAGGTTTAAAAAGTCTCTAGATGACTTGGGCCAGTGGTGGTGCCAAGGGTGTTAAAGGTATTAAAAGTCTCTAGATGACTCGGGCCAGTGGTGGTGCCAAGGGTGTTAAAGGTTTTAAAAGTCTCTAGATGACTTGGGCCAGTGGTGGTTCCAAGGGTGTTAAAGTTATTAAAAGTCTCTAGATGACTTGGGTCAGTGTTTGTGCCAAGGGTGTTAAAGGTTTAAAAAGTCTCTAGATGACTTGGGCCAGTGGTGGTGAAAAGGGTGTTAAAGGTTTAAAAAGTCTCTAGATGACTTGGGCCAGTGGTGGTGCCAAGGGTGTTAAAGGTATGAAAAGTCTCTAGATAACCTGGGCCAGTGGTGGTGCCAAGGGTGTTAAAGGTATTAAAAGTCTCTAGATGACTTGGGCCAGCGGTGGTGACCAGGTTGTTAAAGGTTTTCAAAGTCTCAGGATGTTAAAGGTATTAAAAGTCTCTTGATGACTTGGGCCAGTGGTGGTGACACGGGTGTTAAAGGTTTTAAAAGTCTCTAGATGACTTGGGCCAGTGGTGGTTCCAAGGGTGTTAAAGGTATTAAAAGTCTCTAGATGACTTGGGTCAGTTTTTGTGCCAAGGGTGATAAAGGTTTTAAAAGTCTCTAGATGACTTGGGCCAGTAGTGGTGCCAAGGGTGTTAAAGGTATTAATAGTATCTAGATGACTTGGGCCAGTGGTGGTGCCAAGGGTGTTAAAGGTATTAAAAGTCTCTAAATGACTTGGGCCAGCGGTGGTGACCAGGATGTTTAAGGTTTTAAAATTATCTAGATGACTTGGGCCATCGGTGGTGACCAGGGTGTTAAAGGTTTTAAAAGTATCTTGATGACTTGGGCCAGTGGTGGTGAAAAGGGTGTTAAAGGTTTAAAAAGTCTCTAGATGACTTGGGCCAGTGGTGGTGCCAAGGGTGTTAAAGATATTAAAAGTCTCTAGATGACTCGGGCCAGTGGTGGTGCCAAGGGTGTTAAAGGTATCAAAAGTCTCTAGATGACTTGGGCCAGCGGTGGTGACCATGATATTAAAGGTTTTAAAAGTCTCAGGATGTTAAAGATATTAAAAGTCTCAAGATGACTTGGGCCAGTGGTGGTGACCAGGGTGTTAAAGGTTTTAACAGTCTCTAGATGACTTGGGCCAGTGGTGGTGCCAAGGGTGTTAAAGGTATTAAAAGTCTCTAGATGATAGGGCCAGTGGTGGTGACCAGGATGTTAAAGGTTTTAAGAGTCTCTAGATGACTTGGGCCAGCGGTGGTGACCAGGGTGTTAAAGGTTTTAACAGTCTCTAGATGACTTGGGCCAGTGGTGGTGCCAAGGGTGTTAAAGGTATTAAAAGTCTCTAGATGATAGGGCCAGTGGTGGTGACCAGGATGTTAAAGGTTTTAAGAGTCTCTAGATGACTTGGGCCAGCGGTGGTGATCAGGGTGTTAAAGGTTTTAAGAGTCTCTAGATGACTTGGACCAGCGGTGGTGACCAGGGTGTTAAAGGTTTTAAAAGTCTCTAGATGACTTGGGCCAGTGGTGATTCCAACATTGTTAGAGGTATTAAAAGTATCTAGATGACTAGGGTCAGTGTTTGTGCCAAGGGTGTTAAAGGTTTAAAAAGTCTCTAGATGACTTGGGCCAGTGGTGGTGAAAAGGGTGTTAAAGGTTTAAAAAGTCTCTAGATGACTTGGGCCAGTGGTGGTGTAAAGGGTGTTAAAGGTATTAAAAGTCTCTAGATGACTCGGGCCAGTGGTGGTGCCAAGGGTGTTAAAGGTATTAAAAGTCTCTAGATGACTTGGGCCAGCGGTGGTGACCATGATGTTAAAGGTTTTAAAAGTCTCAGGATGTTAAAGATATTAAAAGTCTCAAGATGACTTGGGCCAGTGGTGGTGACCAGGGTGTTAAAGGTTTAAAAAGTCTCTAGATGACTTGGGCCAGTGGTGGTGCAAAGGGTGTTAAAGGTATGAAAAGTCTCTAGATGACTTGGGCCAGTGGTGGTGCCAAGGGTGTTAAAGGTATTAAAAGTCTCTAGATGACTTGGGCCAGCGGTGGTGACCAGGTTGTTAAAGGTTTTAAAAGTTTCTAGATGACTTGGGCCAGTGGTGGTGCCAAGGGTGTTAAAGGTATTAAAAGTCTCTAGATGACTTGGGCCAGTGGTGGTGACCAGTATGTTAAAGGTTTTAAAAGTCTCTAGATGACAAGGGCCAGTGGTGGTGACAAGGATGTTAAAGTTATTTAAAGTCTCTAGATGACTTGGGCCAGCGGTGGTGACCAGGGTGTTAAAGGTTTTAAAAGTCTCTAGATGACTTGGGCCAGTGGTGGTTCCAAGGGTGATAAAGGTATTAAAAGTCTCTAGATGACTTGGGTCAGTTTTTGTGCGAAGTGTGTTAAAGGTTTTAAAAGTCCCTAGATGACTTGGGCCAGTGGTGGTGATCAGGGTGATAAAGGTTAGAAAAGTCTCTAGATGACTTGGGCCAGTAGTGGTGCCAAGATTGTTAAAGGTATTAAAAGTATCTAGATGACTTGGGCCAGTGGTGGTGCCAAGGGTGTTAAAGGTTTTAAAAGTCTCTAGATGACTTGGGCCAGTGGTGGTTCCAACATTGTTAGAGGTATTAAAAGTATCTAGATGACTAGGGTCAGTGTTTGTGCCAAGGGTGTTAAAGGTTTAAAAAGTCTCTAGATGACTTGGGCCAGGGTGGTGAAAAGGGTGTTAAAGGTTTAAAAAGTCTCTAGATGACTTGGGCCAGTGGTGGTGCCAAGGGTGTTAAAGGTATTAAAAGTCTCTAGATGACTCGGGCCAGTGGTGGTGCCAAGGGTGTTAAAGGTTTTAAAAGTCTCTAGATGACTTGGGCCAGTGGTGGTTCCAAGGGTGTTAAAGTTATTAAAAGTCTCTAGATGACTTGGGTCAGTGTTTGTGCCAAGGGTGTTAAAGGTTTAAAAAGTCTCTAGATGACTTGGGCCAGTGGTGGTGAAAAGGGTGTTAAAGGTTTAAAAAGTCTCTAGATGACTTGGGCCAGTGGTGGTGCCAAGGGTGTTAAAGGTATGAAAAGTCTCTAGATAACTTGGGCCAGTGGTGGTGCCAAGGGTGTTAAAGGTATTAAAAGTCTCTAGATGACTTGGGCCAGCGGTGGTGACCAGGTTGTTAAAGGTTTTAAAAGTCTCAGGATGTTAAAGGTATTAAAAGTCTCTTGATGACTTGGGCCAGTGGTGGTGACCAGGGTGTTAAAGGTTTTAAAAGTCTCTAGATGACTTGGGCCAGTGGTGGTTCCAACGGTGTTAAAGGTATTAAAAGTCTCTAGATGACTTGGGTCAGTTTTTGTGCCAAGGGTGTTAAAGGTTTTAAAAGTCTCTAGATGACTTGGGCCAGTGGTGGTGCCAGGGTGTTAAAGGTTAAAAAAGTCTCTAGATGACTTGGGCCAGTAGTGGTGCCAAGGGTGTTAAAGGTATTAATAGTATCTAGATGACTTGGGCCAGTGGTGGTGCCAAGGGTGTTAAAGGTATTAAAAGTCTCTAAATGACTTGGGCCAGCGGTGGTGACCAGGATGTTTAAGGTTTTAAAATTATCTAGATGACTTGGGCCATCGGTGGTGACCAGGGTGTTAAAGGTTTTAAAAGTATCTTGATGACTTGGGCCAGTGGTGGTTCCAAGGGTGCTAGAGGTATTAAAAGTATCTAGATGACTTGGGTCAGTGTTTGTGCCAAGGGTGTAAAGGTTTTAAAAGTCTCTAGATGACTTGGGCCAGTGGTGGTGACAAGGGTGTTAAAGGTTTAAAAAGTCTCTATATGACTTGGGCCAGTGGTGGTGTCAAGGGTGTTAAAGATATTAAAAGTATCTAGATGAGTTGGGCCAGTGGTGGTGACCAGGATGTTTAAGGTTTTAAAAGTGTCTAGATGACTCGGGCCAGCGGTGGTGACAAGGGTGTTAAAGGTTTTAAAAGTCTCTAGATGACTTGGTCCAGTGGTGGTTCCAAGGGTGTTAAAGTTATTAAAAGTCTCTAGATGACTAGGGTCAGTGTTTGTGCCAAGGGTGTTAAAGGTTTAAAAAGTCTCTAGATGACTTGGGCCAGTGGTGGTGAAAAGGGTGTTAAAGGTTTTAAAAGTCTCTAGATGACTTGGGCCAGTGGTGGTGCCAAGGGTGTTAAAGGTATTAAAAGTCTCTAGATGACTCGGGCCAGTGGTGGTGCCAAGGGTGTTAAAGGTATCAAAAGTCTCTAGATGACTTGGGCCAGCGGTGGTGACCATGATGTTAAAGGTTTTAAAAGTCTCAGGATGTTAAAGATATTAAAAGTCTCAAGATGACTTGGGCCAGTGGTGGTGACCAGGGTGTTAAAGGTTTTAACAGTCTCTAGATGACTTGGGCCAGTGTTGGTGCCAAGGGTGTTAAAGGTATTAAAAGTCTCTAGATGACTTGGGTCAGTGGTGGTGCCAAGGGTGTTAAAGGTATTAAAAGTCTCTAGATGACTTGGGCCAGCGGTGGTGACCAGGTTATTAAAGGTTTTAAAAGTTTCTAGATGACTTGGGCCAGTGGTGGTGCCAAGGGTGTTAAAGGTATTAAAAGTCTCTAGATGACTTGGGCCAGTGGTGGTGACCAGTATGTTAAAGGTTTTAAAAGTCTCTAGATGACAAGGGCCAGTGGTGGTGACAAGGATGTTAAAGGTATTTAAAGTCTCTAGATGACTTGGGCCAGCGGTGGGGACCAGGATGTTAAAGGTTTTAAAAGTCTCTAGGTGACTTGGGCCAGCGGTGGTGACCAGGGTGTTAAAGGTTTTAAAAGTCTCTAGATGACTTGGGCCAGTGGTGGTGCCAAGGGTGTTAAAGAAATTAAAAGTCTCTAGATGACTTGGGCCAGTGGTGGTGCCAAGGGTGTTAAAGGTATTAAAATGATCTAGATGACTTGGGCCAGTGGTGGTGACCAGGATGTTAAAGGTTTTAAAAGTCTCTAGGTGACTTGGGCCAGTGGTGGTCCCAAGGGTGTTAAATGTATTAAAAGTCTCTAGATGACTTGGGCCAGTGGTGGTGCCAAGGGTGTTAAAGGTATTAAAAGTCGCTAGATGACTTGGGCCAGTGGTGGTGCCAAGGGTGTTAAAGGTATTAAAAGTCTCTAGATGACTTGGGCCAGTGGTGGTGACCAGGGTGTTAAAGGTGTTAAAAGTCTCTAGATGACTTGGGCCAGTGGTCGTTCCAAGGTGTCTTAAAGGTTTAAAAAGTCTCTAGATGACTTGGGTCAGTGTTTGTGCCAAGGGTGTTAAAGGTTTAAAAAGTCTCTAGATGACTTGGGCCAGCGGTGGTGACCAGGGTGTTAAAGGTTTTAAAAGTCTCTAGATGACTTGGGCTAGTGGTGGTTCCAAGGGTGTTAAAGGTATTAAAAGTATCTAGATGACTTGGGTCAGTGTTTGTGCCAAGGGTGTTAAAGGTTTTAAAAGACTAGATGACTTGGGCCAGCGGTGGTGACCAGGGTGTTAAAGGTTTTAAAAGCCTCTAGATGACTTGGGCTAGTGGTGGTTCCAAGGGTGTTAAAGGTATTAAAAGTATCTAGATGACCTAAGTTAGTGTTTGTGCCAAGGATGTTAAAGGTATTAAAAGTCTCTAGAAGAATTGGGCCAACGGTGGTGCCAAGGGTGTTAAAGGTATTAAAATCTCTAGAAGAATTGGGCCAGCGGTGGTGCCAAGGGTGTTAAAGGTATTAAAAGTCTCTAGGTGACTTGGGCCAGCGGTGGTGACCAGGGTGTTAAAGGTTTTAAAAGTCTCTAGATGACTTGGGCCAGTGGTGGTGCCAAGGGTGTTAAAGGTTTAAAAAGTATCTAGATGACTTGGGCCAGTGGTGGTTCCAAGAGTGTTAAAGGTATTAAAAGTCTCTAGATGACTTGGGTCAGTGTTTGTGCCAAGGGTGTTAAAGGTTTGAAAAGTCTCTAGATGACTTGGGCCAGTGGTGGTGACCAGGGTGTTAAAGGTGTTAAAAGTCTCTAGATGACTTGGGCCAGTGGTGGTTCCAAGGTGTCTTAAAGGTTTAAAAAGTCTCTAGATGACTTGGGTCAGTGTTTGTGCCAAGGGTGTTAAAGGTTTAAAAAGTCTCTAGATGACTTGGGCCAGCGGTGGTGACCAGGGTGTTAAAGGTTTTAAAAGTCTCTAGATGACTTAAGCTAGTGGTGGTTCCAAGGGTGTTAAAGGTATTAAAAGTATCTAGATGACTTGGGTCAGTGTTTGTGCCAAGGGTGTTAAAGGTTTTAAAAGACTAGATGACTTGGGCCAGCGGTGGTGACCAGGGTGTTAAAGGTATTAAAATCTCTAGAAGAATTGGGCCAGCGGTGGTGCCAAGGGTGTTAAAGGTATTAAAAGTCTCTAGGTGACTTGGGCCAGCGGTGGTGACCAGGGTGTTAAAGGTTTTAAAAGTCTCTAGATGACTTGGGCCAGTGGTGGTGCCAAGGGTGTTAAAGGTTTAAAAAGTATCTAGATGACTTGGGCCAGTGGTGGTTCCAAGAGTGTTAAAGGTATTAAAAGTCTCTAGATGACTTGGGTCAGTGTTTGTGCCAAGGGTGTTAAAGGTTTGAAAAGTCTCTAGATGACTTGGGCCAGTGGTGGTGACAAGGGTGTTAAAGGTTTTAAAAGTATCTAGATGACTTGGGCCAGTGGTGGGGACCAGGATGTTAAAGGTTTTAAAAGTCTCTAGGTGACTTGGGCCAGCGGTGGTGACCAGGGTGTTAAAGGTTTTAAAAGTCTCTAGATGACTTGGGCCAGTGGTGGTGCCAAGGGTGTTAAAGAAATTAAAAGTCTCTAGATGACTTGGGCCAGTGGTGGTGCCAAGGGTGTTAAAGGTATTAAAATGCTCTAGATGACTTGGGCCAGTGGTGGTAACCAGGGTGTTAAAGGTGTTAAAAGTCTCTAGATGACTTGGGCCAGTGGTGGTTCCAAGGGTGTTAAAGGTATTAAAAGTCTCTAGATGACTTGGGCTAGCGGTGGTGACCAGGATGTTAAAGGTTTTAAAAGTCTCTAGGTGACTTGGGCCAGTGGTGGTCCCAAGGGTGTTAAATGTATTAAAAGTCTCTAGATGACTTATGCCAGTGGTGGTGCCAAGGGTGTTAAATGTATTAAAAGTCGCTAGATGACTTGGGCCAGTGGTGGTGCCAAGGGTGTTAAAGGTATTAAAAGTCTCTAGATGACTTGGGTCAGTGTTTGTGCCAAGGGTGTTAAAGGTTTTAAAAGTCTCTAGATGACTTGGGCCAAGTGGTGACAAGGGTGTTAAAGGTTTAAAAAGTCTCTAGATGACTTGAACCAGTAGTGGTGCCAAGGGTGTTAAAGGTATTAAAAGTCTCTAGATGACTTGAGCCAGTGGTGGTGACAAGGGTGTTAAAGGTATTAAAAGTCTCTAGATGACTTGGGCCAGTGGTGGTGCCAAGGGTGTTAAATGTATTAAAAGTATCTAGAAGAATTAGGCCATTGGTGGTGCCAAGGGTGTTAAAGGTATTAAAAGTCTCTAGATGACTTGGGCCAGTGTTGGTGCCAAGGGTGTTAAAATTTAAAAGTCTCTAGATGACTTGGGCCAGCGGTGGTGCCAAGGGTGTTAAAGGTTTTAAAAGTCTCGAGATGACTTGGGCCAGTGGTGTAGCCAAGGGTGTTCAAGGTATTAAAAGTCTCTAGAAGAATTGGGCCAACGGTGGTGCCAAGGGTGTTAAAGGTATTAAAATCTCTAGAAGAATTGGGCCAGCGGTGGTGCCAAGGGTGTTAAAGGTATTAAAAGTCTCTAGGTGACTTGGGCCAGCGGTGGTGACCAGGGTGTTAAAGGTTTTAAAAGTCTCTAGATGACTTGGGCCAGTGGTGGTGCCAAGGGTGTTAAAGGTTTAAAAAGTATCTAGATGACTTGGGCCAGTGGTGGTTCCAAGAGTGTTAAAGGTATTAAAAGTCTCTAGATGACTTGGGTCAGTGTTTGTGCCAAGGGTGTTAAAGGTTTGAAAAGTCTCTAGATGACTTGGGCCAGTGGTGGTGACCAGGGTGTTAAAGGTGTTAAAAGTCTCTAGATGACTTGGGCCAGTGGTGGTTCCAAGGTGTCTTAAAGGTTTAAAAAGTCTCTAGATGACTTGGGTCAGTGTTTGTGCCAAGGGTGTTAAAGGTTTAAAAAGTCTCTAGATGACTTGGGCCAGCGGTGGTGACCAGGGTGTTAAAGGTTTTAAAAGTCTCTAGATGACTTAAGCTAGTGGTGGTTCCAAGGGTGTTAAAGGTATTAAAAGTATCTAGATGACTTGGGTCAGTGTTTGTGCCAAGGGTGTTAAAGGTTTTAAAAGACTAGATGACTTGGGCCAGCGGTGGTGACCAGGGTGTTAAAGGTATTAAAATCTCTAGAAGAATTGGGCCAGCGGTGGTGCCAAGGGTGTTAAAGGTATTAAAAGTCTCTAGGTGACTTGGGCCAGCGGTGGTGACCAGGGTGTTAAAGGTTTTAAAAGTCTCTAGATGACTTGGGCCAGTGGTGGTGCCAAGGGTGTTAAAGGTTTAAAAAGTATCTAGATGACTTGGGCCAGTGGTGGTTCCAAGAGTGTTAAAGGTATTAAAAGTCTCTAGATGACTTGGGTCAGTGTTTGTGCCAAGGGTGTTAAAGGTTTGAAAAGTCTCTAGATGACTTGGGCCAGTGGTGGTGACAAGGGTGTTAAAGGTTTTAAAAGTATCTAGATGACTTGGGCCAGTGGTGGGGACCAGGATGTTAAAGGTTTTAAAAGTCTCTAGGTGACTTGGGCCAGCGGTGGTGACCAGGGTGTTAAAGGTTTTAAAAGTCTCTAGATGACTTGGGCCAGTGGTGGTGCCAAGGGTGTTAAAGAAATTAAAAGTCTCTAGATGACTTGGGCCAGTGGTGGTGCCAAGGGTGTTAAAGGTATTAAAATGCTCTAGATGACTTGGGCCAGTGGTGGTAACCAGGGTGTTAAAGGTGTTAAAAGTCTCTAGATGACTTGGGCCAGTGGTGGTTCCAAGGGTGTTAAAGGTATTAAAAGTCTCTAGATGACTTGGGCTAGCGGTGGTGACCAGGATGTTAAAGGTTTTAAAAGTCTCTAGGTGACTTGGGCCAGTGGTGGTCCCAAGGGTGTTAAATGTATTAAAAGTCTCTAGATGACTTATGCCAGTGGTGGTGCCAAGGGTGTTAAATGTATTAAAAGTCGCTAGATGACTTGGGCCAGTGGTGGTGCCAAGGGTGTTAAAGGTATTAAAAGTCTCTAGATGACTTGGGTCAGTGTTTGTGCCAAGGGTGTTAAAGGTTTTAAAAGTCTCTAGATGACTTGGGCCAAGTGGTGACAAGGGTGTTAAAGGTTTAAAAAGTCTCTAGATGACTTGAACCAGTAGTGGTGCCAAGGGTGTTAAAGGTATTAAAAGTCTCTAGATGACTTGAGCCAGTGGTGGTGACAAGGGTGTTAAAGGTATTAAAAGTCTCTAGATGACTTGGGCCAGTGGTGGTGCCAAGGGTGTTAAATGTATTAAAAGTATCTAGAAGAATTAGGCCATTGGTGGTGCCAAGGGTGTTAAAGGTATTAAAAGTCTCTAGATGACTTGGGCCAGTGTTGGTGCCAAGGGTGTTAAAATTTAAAAGTCTCTAGATGACTTGGGCCAGCGGTGGTGCCAAGGGTGTTAAAGGTTTTAAAAGTCTCGAGATGACTTGGGCCAGTGGTGTAGCCAAGGGTGTTCAAGGTTTTAAAAGTATCTAGATGACTTGGGCCAGTGGTGGTTCCAATGGTGTTAAAGGTATTAAAGTCTCAGGATGATGAAGGTAATAAAAGTCTCTAGATGACTTGGGCCAGCGGTGGTGACCAGGGTGTTAAAGGTTTAAAAAGTCTCTAGATGACTTGGGCCAGTTGTGGTGCCAAGGGTGTTAAAGGTATTAAAAGTCTCTAGATGACTTGGGCCAGTGGTGGTGACAAGGGTGTTAAAGGTTTTAAAAGTCTCTAGATGACTTGGGCCAGCGGTGGTGACCAGGGTGTTAAAGGTTTTAAAAGTATCTAGATGACTTGGGCCAGTGGTGGTGCCAAGGGTGTTAAAGTTATTAAAAGTCTCTAGATGACTTGGGCCAGTGGTGGTGCCAAGGGTGTTAAAGGTATTAAAAGTCTCTAGATGACTGGGGCCAGTGTTGGTGCCAAGGGTGTTAAAGGTTTTAAAAGTCTCTAGATGACTTGGGCCAGCGGTGGTGACAAGGGTGTTAAAGGTTTTAAAAGTCTCTAGATGACTTGGGCCAGCGGTGGTGACAAGGGTGTTAAAGGTTTTAAAAGTCTCTAGATGACTTGGGCCAGTGGTGGTGCCAAGGGTGTTAAAGGTATTAAAAGTAACTAGATGACTTGGGCCAGTGGTGGTGCCAAGGGTGTTAAAGGTATTAAAAGTCTCTAGATGACTTGGGCCAGTGTTAGATGACTTGGGCCAGTGGTGGTGCCAAGGGTGTTAAAGGTATTAAAAGTCTCTAGATGACTTGGGCCAGTGGTGGTGACCAGTATGTTAAAGGTTTTAAAAGTCTCTAGATGACAAGGGCCAGTGGTGGTGACAAGGATGTTAAAGGTATTTAAAGTCTCTAGATGACTTGATCCAGCGATGGTGACCAGGGTGTTAAAGGTTTTAAAAGTCTCTAGATGACTTGGGCCAGTGGTGGTTCCAAGGGTGATAAAGGTATTAAAAGTCTCTAGATGACTTGGGTCAGTTTTTGTGCGAAGGGTGTTAAAGGTTTTAAAAGTCCCTAGATGACTTGGGCCAGTGGTGGTGATCAGGGTGTTAAAGGTTAGAAAAGTCTCTAGATGACTTGGGCCAGTAGTGGTGCCAAGATTGTTAAAGGTATTAAAAGTATCTAGATGACTTGGGCCAGTGGTGGTGCCAAGGGTGTTAAAGGTATTAAAAGTCTCTAGATGACTTGGGCCAGCGGTGGTGACCAGGATGTTTAAGGTTTTAAAAGTCTCTAGATGACTTGGGCCAGCGGTGGTGACCAGGGTGTTAAAGGTTTTAAAAGTCTCTTGATGACTTGGGCCAGTGGTGGTTCCAAGGGTGTTAAAGGTATTAAAAGTATCTAGATGACTTGGGTCAGTGTTTGTGCCAAGGGTGTAAAGGTTTTAAAAGTCTCTAGATGACTTGGGCCAGTGGTGGTAACAAGGGTGTTAAAGGTTTAAAAAGTCTCGAGATGACTTGGGCCAGTGGTGGTGTCAAGGGAGTTAAAGATATTAAAAGTCTCTAGATGACTTGGGCCAGTGGTGGTGACCAGGATGTTTAAGGTTTTAAAAGTCTCTAGATGACTCGGGCCAGCGGTGGTGACAAGGGTGTTAAAGGTTTTAAAAGTCTCTAGAGGACTTGGGCCAGTGGTGGTTCCAAGGGTGTTAAAGTAATTAAAAGTCTCTAGATGACTTGGATCAGTGTTTGTGCCAAGGGTGTTTAAGGTTTAAAAAGTCTCTAGATGACTTGGGCCAGTGGTGGTGAAAAGGGTGTTAAAGGTTTAAAAAGTCTCTAGAGGACTTGGGCCAGTGGTGGTGCCAAGGGCGTTAAAGGTATTAAAAGTCTCTAGATGACTCGGGCCAGTGGTGGTGCCAAGGGTGTTAAAGGTATTAAAAGTCCCTAGATGACTTGGGCCAGCGGTGGTGACCAGGATGTTAAAGGTTTTAAAAGTCTCAGGATGTTAAAGATATTAAAAGTCTCAAGATGACTTGGGCCAGTGGTGGTGACCAGGGTGTTAAAGGTTTTAAAAGTCTCTAGATGACTTGGGCCAGTGGTGGTGCCAAGGGTGTTAAAGGTTTTAAAAGTCTCTAGATGACTTGGGCCAGTGGTAGTTCCAAGGGTGTTAAAGTTATTAAAAGTCTCTAGATGACTTGGGTCAGTGTTTGTGCCAAGGGTGTTAAAGGTTTAAAAAGTCTCTAGATGACTTGGGCCAGTGGTGGTGAAAAGGGTGTTAAAGGTTTAAAAAGTCTCTAGATGACTTGGGCCAGTGGTGGTGCCAAGGGTGTTAAAGGTATGAAAAGTCTCTAGATGACTTGGGTCAGTTTTTGTGCCAAGGGTGTTAAAGGTTTTAAAAGTCTCTAGATGACTTGGGCCAGTGGTGGTGCCAGGGTGTTAAAGGTTAAAAAAGTCTCTAGATGACTTGGGCCAGTAGTGGTGCCAAGGGTGTTAAAGGTATTAATAGTATCTAGATGACTTGGGCCAGTGGTGGTGCCAAGGGTGTTAAAGGTATTAAAAGTCTCTAAATGACTTGGGCCAGTGGTGGTGACCAGGGTGTTAAAGGTTTTAAAAGTCTCTAGATGACTTGGGTTAGTGGTGGTGCCAAGGGTGTTAAAGGTTTTAAAAGTCTCTAGATGACTTGGGCCAGTGGTAGTTCCAAGGGTGTTAAAGTTATTAAAAGTATCTAGATGACTTGGGTCAGTGTTTGTGCCAAGGGTGTAAAGGTTTTAAAAGTCTCTAGATGACTTGGGCCAGTGGTGGTGACAAGGGTGTTAAAGGTTTAAAAAGTCTCTATATTACTTGGGCCAGTGGTGGTGTCAAGGGTGTTAAAGATATTAAAAGTCTCTAGATGAGTTGGGCCAGTGGTGGTGACCAGGATGTTTAAGGTTTTAAAAGTGTCTAGATGCATCGGGCCAGCGGTGGTGACAAGGGTGTTAAAGGTTTTAAAAGTCTCTAGATGACTTGGGCCAGTGGTGGTTCCAAGGGTGTAAAAGTTATTAAAAGTCTCTAGATGACTAGGGTCAGTGTTTGTGCCAAGGGTGTTAAAGGTTTAAAAAGTCTCTAGATGACTTGGGCCAGTGGTGGTGAAAAGGGTGTTAAAGGTTTAAAAAGTCTCTAGATGACTTGGGCCAGTGGTGGTGCCAAGGGTGTTAAAGGTATTAAAAGTCTCTAGATGACTCGGGCCAGTGGTGGTGCCAAGGGTGTTAAAGGTATCAAAAGTCTCTAGATGACTTGGGCCAGCGGTGGTGACCATGATGTTAAAGGTTTTAAAAGTCTCAGGATGTTAAAGATATTAAAAGTCTCAAGATGACTTGGGCCAGTGGTGGTGACCAGGGTGTTAAAGGTTTTAAAAGTCTCTAGGTGACTTGGGCCAGCGGTGGTAACCAGGATGTTAAAGGTTTTAAAAGTCTCTAGGTGACTTGGGCCAGCGGTGGTGACCAGGGTGTTAAAGGTTTTAAAAGTATCTAGATGACTTGGGCCAGTGGTGGTGCCAAGGGTGTTAAAGGTATTAAAAGTCTCTAGATGACTTGGGCCAGCGGTGGTGCCAAGGGTGTTAAAGGTTTTAAAAGTCTCTAGATGACTTGGGCCAGTGGTGTAGCCAAGGGTGTTCAAGGTTTTAAAAGTCTCTAGATTACTCGCGCCAGTGGTGGTGCCAAGGGTGTTAAAGGTATTAAAAGTCTCAGGATGTTTAAGGTAATAAAAGTCTCTAGATGACTTGGGCCAGTGGTGGTGCCAAGGGTGTTAAAGGTATTAAAAGTCTCTAGATGACTCGGGCCAGTGGTGGTGCCAAGGGTGTTAAAGTTATCAAAAGTCTCTAGATGACTTGGGCCAGCGGTGGTGACCATGATGTTAAAGGTTTTAAAAGTCTCAGGATGTTAAAGATATTAAAAGTCTCAAGATGACTTGGGCCAGTGGTGGTGACCAGGGTGTTAAAGGTTTTAAAAATCTCTAGATGACTTGGGGCAGTGGTGGTGCCAAGGGTGTTAAAGGTATTAAAAGTCTCTAGATGACTTAGGCCAGTGGTGGTGACAAGGGTGTTAAAGGTTTTAAAACCTCTAGATGACTTGGGCCAGCGGTGGTGACAAGGGTGTTAAAGGTTTTAAAAGTCTCTAGATGACTTGGGCCAGCGGTGGTAACCAGGATGTTAAAGGTTTTAAAAGTCTCTAGGTGACTTGGGCCAGCGGTGGTGACCAGGGTGTTAAAGGTTTTAAAAGTCTCTAGATGACTTGGGCCAGTGGTGGTGACAAGGGTGTTAAAGGTTTAAAAAGTCTCTATATTACTTGGGCCAGTGGTGGTGTCAAGGGTGTTAAAGATATTAAAAGTCTCTAGATGAGTTGGGCCAGTGGTGGTGACCAGGATGTTTAAGGTTTTAAAAGTGTCTAGATGCATCGGGCCAGCGGTGGTGACAAGGGTGTTAAAGGTTTTAAAAGTCTCTAGATGACTTGGGCCAGTGGTGGTTCCAAGGGTGTAAAAGTTATTAAAAGTCTCTAGATGACTAGGGTCAGTGTTTGTGCCAAGGGTGTTAAAGGTTTAAAAAGTCTCTAGATGACTTGGGCCAGTGGTGGTGAAAAGGGTGTTAAAGGTTTAAAAAGTCTCTAGATGACTTGGGCCAGTGGTGGTGCCAAGGGTGTTAAAGGTATTAAAAGTCTCTAGATGACTCGGGCCAGTGGTGGTGCCAAGGGTGTTAAAGGTATCAAAAGTCTCTAGATGACTTGGGCCAGCGGTGGTGACCATGATGTTAAAGGTTTTAAAAGTCTCAGGATGTTAAAGATATTAAAAGTCTCAAGATGACTTGGGCCAGTGGTGGTGACCAGGGTGTTAAAGGTTTTAAAAGTCTCTAGGTGACTTGGGCCAGCGGTGGTAACCAGGATGTTAAAGGTTTTAAAAGTCTCTAGGTGACTTGGGCCAGCGGTGGTGACCAGGGTGTTAAAGGTTTTAAAAGTATCTAGATGACTTGGGCCAGTGGTGGTGCCAAGGGTGTTAAAGGTATTAAAAGTCTCTAGATGACTTGGGCCAGCGGTGGTGCCAAGGGTGTTAAAGGTTTTAAAAGTCTCTAGATGACTTGGGCCAGTGGTGTAGCCAAGGGTGTTCAAGGTTTTAAAAGTCTCTAGATTACTCGCGCCAGTGGTGGTGCCAAGGGTGTTAAAGGTATTAAAAGTCTCAGGATGTTTAAGGTAATAAAAGTCTCTAGATGACTTGGGCCAGTGGTGGTGCCAAGGGTGTTAAAGGTATTAAAAGTCTCTAGATGACTCGGGCCAGTGGTGGTGCCAAGGGTGTTAAAGTTATCAAAAGTCTCTAGATGACTTGGGCCAGCGGTGGTGACCATGATGTTAAAGGTTTTAAAAGTCTCAGGATGTTAAAGATATTAAAAGTCTCAAGATGACTTGGGCCAGTGGTGGTGACCAGGGTGTTAAAGGTTTTAAAAATCTCTAGATGACTTGGGGCAGTGGTGGTGCCAAGGGTGTTAAAGGTATTAAAAGTCTCTAGATGACTTAGGCCAGTGGTGGTGACAAGGGTGTTAAAGGTTTTAAAACCTCTAGATGACTTGGGCCAGCGGTGGTGACAAGGGTGTTAAAGGTTTTAAAAGTCTCTAGATGACTTGGGCCAGCGGTGGTAACCAGGATGTTAAAGGTTTTAAAAGTCTCTAGGTGACTTGGGCCAGCGGTGGTGACCAGGGTGTTAAAGGTTTTAAAAGTATCTAGATGACTTGGGCCAGTGGTGGTGCGTAGGGTGTTTAAGGTATTTAAAGTCTCTAGATGACTTGGGCCAGTGGTGGTGCTAAGGGTGTTAAAGGTATTAAAATTCTCTAGATGACTTGGGCCAGCGGTGGTGACCAGGGTGTTAAAGGTTTTAAAAGTCTCTAGATGACTTGGGCCAGTGGTGGTGACAAGGGTGTTAAAGTTTTAAAAAGTCTCTAGATGACTTGGGCCAATAGTGGTGCCAAGGGTGTTAAAGGTATTAAAAGTCTCTAGATGACTTGGACCAGTGGTGGTGACCAGGATGTTAAAGGTTTTAAAAGTCTCTAGATGACTCGGGCCAGTGGTGGAGATCAGGATGTTAAATTTTTTAAAAGTCTCTAGATGACTCAGGCCAGCGGTGGTGATAAGGATGTTAAAGGTTTTAAAAGTCTCTAGATGACTTGGGCCAGTGGTGGTGCCAAGGGTGTTAAAGGTATTAAAAGTCTCTAGATGACTTGGGCCAGCGGTGGTGACAAGGGTGTTAAAGGTTTTAAAAGTCTCTAGGTGACTTGGGCCAGCGGTGGTGACCAGGGTGTTAAAGGTTTTAAAAGTATCTAGATGACTTGGGTTAGTGGTGGTGCCAAGGGTGTTAAAGGTATTAAAAGTCTCTAGATGACTTGGGCCAGTGGTGGTGCCAAGGGTGTTAAAGGTATTAAAAGTCTTTAGATGACTTGGGCCAGTGGTGGTGACCAGGATGTTAAATGTTTTAAAAGTCTCTAGATGACTCGGGCCAGCGGTGGTGATAAGGATGTTAAAGGTTTTAAAAGTCTCTAGATGACTTGGGCCATTGGTGGTGCCAAGGGTGTTAAAGGTTTAAAAAGTCTCTAGATGACTTGGGCCAGTGTTGGTGCCAAGGGTGTTAAAGGTTTTAAAAGTCTCTAGATGACTTGGGCCAGCGGTGGTGCCAAGGGTGTTAAAGGTTTTAAAAGTCTCTAGATGACTTGGGCCAGTGGTGTAGCCAAGGGTGTTCAAGGTTTTAAAAGTCTCTAGATGACTTGGGCCAGTGGTGGTGCCAAGGGTGTTAAAGGTATTAAAAGTCTCTAGATGACTTGGGCCAGTGGTGGTGACCAGGATGTTAAATGTTTTAAAAGTCTCTAGATGACTCGGGCCAGCGGTGGTGATAAGGATGTTAAAGGTTTTAAAAGTCTCTAGATGACTTGGGCCAGTGGTGGTGCCAAGGGTGTTAAATGTTTTAAAAGTCTCTAGAAGAATTAGGCCATTGGTGGTGCCAAGGGTGTTAAAGGTATTAAAAGTCTCTAGATGACTTGGGCCAGTGGTGGTGACAAGGGTGTTAAAGGTTTTAAAAGTCTCTTGATGACTTGGGCCAGCGGTGGTGACCAGGGTGTTAAAGGTTTTAAAAGTATCTAGATGACTTGGGCCAGTGGTGGTTCCAAGGGTGTTAAAGGTATTAAAGTCTCAGGATGTTTAAGGTAATAAAAGTCTCTAGATGACTTGGGCCAGCGGTGGTGACCAGGGTGTTAAAGGTTTAAAAAGTCTCTAGATGACTTGGGCCAGTTGTGGTGCCAAGGGTGTTAAAGGTATTAAAAGTCTCTAGATGACTTGGGCCAGTGGTGGTGACAAGGGTGTTAAAGGTTTTAAAAGTCTCTAGATGACTTGGGCCAGCGGTGGTGACCAGGGTGTTAAAGGTTTTAAAAGTATTTAGATGACTTGGGCCAGTGGTGGTGCCAAGGGTGTTAAAGGTATTAAAAGTCTCTAGATGACTTGGGCCAGTGGTGGTGCCAAGGGTGTTAAAGGTATTAAAAGTTTCTAGATGACTTGGACCAGCGGTGGTGACCAGGGTGTTAAAGGTTTTAAATCCTCTAGATGACTTGGGCCAGCGGTGGTAACCAGGATGTTAAAGGTTTTAAAAGTCTCTAGGTGACTTGGGCCAGCGGTGGTGACCAGGGTGTTAAAGGTTTTAAAAGTATCTAGATGACTTGGGCCAGTGGTGGTGCCAAGGGTGTTAAAGGTATTAAAAGTCTCTAGATGACTTGGGCCAGTGTTAGATGACTTGGGCCAGTGGTGGTGCCAAGGGTGTTAAAGGTATTAAAAGTCTCTAGATGACTTGGGCCAGTGGTGGTGACCAGTATGTTAAAGGTTTTAAAAGTCTCTAGATGACAAGGGCCAGTGGTGGTGACAAGGATGTTAAAGGTATTTAAAGTCCTTAGATGACTTGGGCCAGCGGTGGTGACCAGGGTGTTAAAGGTTTTAAAAGTCTCTAGATGACTTGGGCCAGTGGTGGTTCCAAGGGTGATAAAGGTATTAAAAGTCTCTAGATGACTTGGGTCAGTTTTTGTGCGAAGGGTGTTAAAGGTTTTAAAAGTCCCTAGATGACTTGGGCCAGTGGTGGTGATCAGGGTGTTAAAGGTTAGAAAAGTCTCAAGATGACTTGGGCCAGTAGTGGTGCCAAGATTGTTAAAGGTATTAAAAGTATCTAGATGACTTGGGCCAGTGGTGGTGCCAAGGGTGTTAAAGGTATTAAAAGTCTCTAGATGACTTGGGCCAGCGGTGGTGACCAGGATGTTTAAGGTTTTAAAAGTCTCTAGATGACTTGGGCCAGCGGTGGTGACCAGGGTGTTAAAGGTTTTAAAAGTCTCTTGATGACTTGGGCCAGTGGTGGTTCCAAGGGTGTTAAAGGTATTAAAAGTATCTAGATGACTTGGGTCAGTGTTTGTGCCAAGGGTGTAAAGGTTTTAAAAGTCTCTAGATGACTTGGGCCAGTGGTGGTGACAAGGGTGTTAAAGGTTTAAAAAGTCTCGAGATGACTTGGGCCAGTGGTGGTGTCAAGGGAGTTAAAGATATTAAAAGTCTCTAGATGACTTGGGCCAGTGGTGGTGACCAGGATGTTTAAGGTTTTAAAAGTCTCTAGATGACTCGGGCCAGCGGTGGTGACAAGGGTGTTAAAGGTTTTAAAAGTCTCTAGAGGACTTGGGCCAGTGGTGGTTCCAAGGGTGTTAAAGTAATTAAAAGTCTCTAGATGACTTGGATCAGTGTTTGTGCCAACGGTGTTTAAGGTTTAAAAAGTCTCTAGATGACTTGGGCCAGTGGTGGTGAAAAGGGTGTTAAAGGTTTAAAAAGTCTCTAGATGACTCGGGCCAGTGGTGGTGCTAAGGGTGTTAAAGGTATTAAAAGTCTCTAGATGACTTGGGCCAGCGGTGGTGACCAGGATGTTAAAGGTTTTAAAAGTCTCAGGATGTTAAAGATATTAAAAGTCTCAAGATGACTTGGGCCAGTGGTGGTGACCAGGGTGTTAAAGGTTTTAAAAGTCTCTAGATGACTTGGGCCAGTGGTGGTGCCAAGGGTGTTAAAGGTTTTAAAAGTCTCTAGATGACTTGGGCCAGTGGTGGTTCCAAGGGTGTTAAAGTTATTAAAAGTCTCTAGATGACTTGGGTCAGTGTTTGTGCCAAGGGTGTTAAAGGTTTAAAAAGTCTCTAGATGACTTGGGCCAGTGGTGGTGAAAAGGGTGTTAAAGGTTTAAAAAGTCTCTTGATGACTTGGGCCAGTGGTGGTTCCAAGGGTGCTAGAGGTATTGAAAGTCTCTAGATGACTTGGGTCAGTGTTTGTGCCAAGGGTGTTAAAGGTTTAAAAAGTCTCTAGATGACTTGGGCCAGTGGTGGTGCCAAGGGTGTTAAAGGTATTAAAAGTCTCTAGATGACTCGGGCCAGTGGTGGTGCCAAGGGTGTTAAAGGTATCAAAAGTCTCTAGATGACTTGGGCCAGCGGTGGTGACCATGATGTTAAAGGTTTTAAAAGTCTCAGGATGTTAAAGATATTAAAAGTCTCAAGATGACTTGGGCCAGTGGTGGTGACCAGGGTGTTAAAGGTTTTAACAGTCTCTAGATGACTTGGGCCAGTGGTGGTGCCAGTGGTGGTGCCAAGGGTGTTAAAGGTATTAAAAGTCTCTAGATGACTTGGGCCAGTGGTGGTGACCAGGATGTTAAAGGTTTTAAGAGTCTCTAGATGACTTGGGCCAGTGGTGGTGACCAGGATGTTAAAGGTTTTAAGAGTCTCTAGATGACTTGGGCCAGCGGTGGTGATCAGGGTGTTAAAGGTTTTAAGAGTCTCTAGATGACTTGGACCAGCGGTGGTGACCAGGGTGTTAAAGGTTTTAAAAGTCTCTAGATGACTTGGGCCAGTGGTGGTTCCAACATTGTTAGAGTTATTAAAAGTATCTAGATGACTAGGGTCAGTGTTTGTGCCAAGGGTGTTAAAGGTTTAAAAAGTCTCTAGATGACTTGGGCCAGTGGTGGTGAAAAGGGTGTTAAAGGTTTAAAAAGTCTCTAGATGACTTGGGCCAGTGGTGGTGCCAAGGGTGTTAAAGGTATTAAAAGTCTCTAGATGACTCGGGCCAGTGGTGGTGCCAAGGGTGTTAAAGGTTTTAAAAGTCTCTAGATGACTTGGGCCAGTGGTGGTTCCAAGGGTGTTAAAGTTATTAAAAGTCTCTAGATGACTTGGGTCAGTGTTTGTGCCAAGGGTGTTAAAGGTTTAAAAAGTCTCTAGATGACTTGGGCCAGTGGTGGTGAAAAGGGTGTTAAAGGTTTAAAAAGTCTCTAGATGACTTGGGCCAGTGGTGGTGCCAAGGGTGTTAAAGGTATGAAAAGTCTCTAGATAACCTGGGCCAGTGGTGGTGCCAAGGGTGTTAAAGGTATTAAAAGTCTCTAGATGACTTGGGCCAGCGGTGGTGACCAGGTTGTTAAAGGTTTTCAAAGTCTCAGGATGTTAAAGGTATTAAAAGTCTCTTGATGACTTGGGCCAGTGGTGGTGACACGGGTGTTAAAGGTTTTAAAAGTCTCTAGATGACTTGGGCCAGTGGTGGTTCCAAGGGTGTTAAAGGTATTAAAAGTCTCTAGATGACTTGGGTCAGTTTTTGTGCCAAGGGTGATAAAGGTTTTAAAAGTCTCTAGATGACTTGGGCCAGTAGTGGTGCCAAGGGTGTTAAAGGTATTAATAGTATCTAGATGACTTGGGCCAGTGGTGGTGCCAAGGGTGTTAAAGGTATTAAAAGTCTCTAAATGACTTGGGCCAGCGGTGGTGACCAGGATGTTTAAGGTTTTAAAATTATCTAGATGACTTGGGCCATCGGTGGTGACCAGGGTGTTAAAGGTTTTAAAAGTATCTTGATGACTTGGGCCAGTGGTGGTGAAAAGGGTGTTAAAGGTTTAAAAAGTCTCTAGATGACTTGGGCCAGTGGTGGTGCCAAGGGTGTTAAAGATATTAAAAGTCTCTAGATGACTCGGGCCAGTGGTGGTGCCAAGGGTGTTAAAGGTATCAAAAGTCTCTAGATGACTTGGGCCAGCGGTGGTGACCATGATATTAAAGGTTTTAAAAGTCTCAGGATGTTAAAGATATTAAAAGTCTCAAGATGACTTGGGCCAGTGGTGGTGACCAGGGTGTTAAAGGTTTTAACAGTCTCTAGATGACTTGGGCCAGTGGTGGTGCCAAGGGTGTTAAAGGTATTAAAAGTCTCTAGATGATAGGGCCAGTGGTGGTGACCAGGATGTTAAAGGTTTTAAGAGTCTCTAGATGACTTGGGCCAGCGGTGGTGACCAGGGTGTTAAAGGTTTTAACAGTCTCTAGATGACTTGGGCCAGTGGTGGTGCCAAGGGTGTTAAAGGTATTAAAAGTCTCTAGATGATAGGGCCAGTGGTGGTGACCAGGATGTTAAAGGTTTTAAGAGTCTCTAGATGACTTGGGCCAGCGGTGGTGATCAGGGTGTTAAAGGTTTTAAGAGTCTCTAGATGACTTGGACCAGCGGTGGTGACCAGGGTGTTAAAGGTTTTAAAAGTCTCTAGATGACTTGGGCCAGTGGTGATTCCAACATTGTTAGAGGTATTAAAAGTATCTAGATGACTAGGGTCAGTGTTTGTGCCAAGGGTGTTAAAGGTTTAAAAAGTCTCTAGATGACTTGGGCCAGTGGTGGTGAAAAGGGTGTTAAAGGTTTAAAAAGTCTCTAGATGACTTGGGCCAGTGGTGGTGTAAAGGGTGTTAAAGGTATTAAAAGTCTCTAGATGACTCGGGCCAGTGGTGGTGCCAAGGGTGTTAAAGGTATTAAAAGTCTCTAGATGACTTGGGCCAGCGGTGGTGACCATGATGTTAAAGGTTTTAAAAGTCTCAGGATGTTAAAGATATTAAAAGTCTCAAGATGACTTGGGCCAGTGGTGGTGACCAGGGTGTTAAAGGTTTAAAAAGTCTCTAGATGACTTGGGCCAGTGGTGGTGCAAAGGGTGTTAAAGGTATGAAAAGTCTCTAGATGACTTGGGCCAGTGGTGGTGCCAAGGGTGTTAAAGGTATTAAAAGTCTCTAGATGACTTGGGCCAGCGGTGGTGACCAGGTTGTTAAAGGTTTTAAAAGTTTCTAGATGACTTGGGCCAGTGGTGGTGCCAAGGGTGTTAAAGGTATTAAAAGTCTCTAGATGACTTGGGCCAGTGGTGGTGACCAGTATGTTAAAGGTTTTAAAAGTCTCTAGATGACAAGGGCCAGTGGTGGTGACAAGGATGTTAAAGTTATTTAAAGTCTCTAGATGACTTGGGCCAGCGGTGGTGACCAGGGTGTTAAAGGTTTTAAAAGTCTCTAGATGACTTGGGCCAGTGGTGGTTCCAAGGGTGATAAAGGTATTAAAAGTCTCTAGATGACTTGGGTCAGTTTTTGTGCGAAGTGTGTTAAAGGTTTTAAAAGTCCCTAGATGACTTGGGCCAGTGGTGGTGATCAGGGTGATAAAGGTTAGAAAAGTCTCTAGATGACTTGGGCCAGTAGTGGTGCCAAGATTGTTAAAGGTATTAAAAGTATCTAGATGACTTGGGCCAGTGGTGGTGCCAAGGGTGTTAAAGGTTTTAAAAGTCTCTAGATGACTTGGGCCAGTGGTGGTTCCAACATTGTTAGAGGTATTAAAAGTATCTAGATGACTAGGGTCAGTGTTTGTGCCAAGGGTGTTAAAGGTTTAAAAAGTCTCTAGATGACTTGGGCCAGGGTGGTGAAAAGGGTGTTAAAGGTTTAAAAAGTCTCTAGATGACTTGGGCCAGTGGTGGTGCCAAGGGTGTTAAAGGTATTAAAAGTCTCTAGATGACTCGGGCCAGTGGTGGTGCCAAGGGTGTTAAAGGTTTTAAAAGTCTCTAGATGACTTGGGCCAGTGGTGGTTCCAAGGGTGTTAAAGTTATTAAAAGTCTCTAGATGACTTGGGTCAGTGTTTGTGCCAAGGGTGTTAAAGGTTTAAAAAGTCTCTAGATGACTTGGGCCAGTGGTGGTGAAAAGGGTGTTAAAGGTTTAAAAAGTCTCTAGATGACTTGGGCCAGTGGTGGTGCCAAGGGTGTTAAAGGTATGAAAAGTCTCTAGATAACTTGGGCCAGTGGTGGTGCCAAGGGTGTTAAAGGTATTAAAAGTCTCTAGATGACTTGGGCCAGCGGTGGTGACCAGGTTGTTAAAGGTTTTAAAAGTCTCAGGATGTTAAAGGTATTAAAAGTCTCTTGATGACTTGGGCCAGTGGTGGTGACCAGGGTGTTAAAGGTTTTAAAAGTCTCTAGATGACTTGGGCCAGTGGTGGTTCCAACGGTGTTAAAGGTATTAAAAGTCTCTAGATGACTTGGGTCAGTTTTTGTGCCAAGGGTGTTAAAGGTTTTAAAAGTCTCTAGATGACTTGGGCCAGTGGTGGTGCCAGGGTGTTAAAGGTTAAAAAAGTCTCTAGATGACTTGGGCCAGTAGTGGTGCCAAGGGTGTTAAAGGTATTAATAGTATCTAGATGACTTGGGCCAGTGGTGGTGCCAAGGGTGTTAAAGGTATTAAAAGTCTCTAAATGACTTGGGCCAGCGGTGGTGACCAGGATGTTTAAGGTTTTAAAATTATCTAGATGACTTGGGCCATCGGTGGTGACCAGGGTGTTAAAGGTTTTAAAAGTATCTTGATGACTTGGGCCAGTGGTGGTTCCAAGGGTGCTAGAGGTATTAAAAGTATCTAGATGACTTGGGTCAGTGTTTGTGCCAAGGGTGTAAAGGTTTTAAAAGTCTCTAGATGACTTGGGCCAGTGGTGGTGACAAGGGTGTTAAAGGTTTAAAAAGTCTCTATATGACTTGGGCCAGTGGTGGTGTCAAGGGTGTTAAAGATATTAAAAGTATCTAGATGAGTTGGGCCAGTGGTGGTGACCAGGATGTTTAAGGTTTTAAAAGTGTCTAGATGACTCGGGCCAGCGGTGGTGACAAGGGTGTTAAAGGTTTTAAAAGTCTCTAGATGACTTGGTCCAGTGGTGGTTCCAAGGGTGTTAAAGTTATTAAAAGTCTCTAGATGACTAGGGTCAGTGTTTGTGCCAAGGGTGTTAAAGGTTTAAAAAGTCTCTAGATGACTTGGGCCAGTGGTGGTGAAAAGGGTGTTAAAGGTTTAAAAAGTCTCTAGATGACTTGGGCCAGTGGTGGTGCCAAGGGTGTTAAAGGTATTAAAAGTCTCTAGATGACTCGGGCCAGTGGTGGTGCCAAGGGTGTTAAAGGTATCAAAAGTCTCTAGATGACTTGGGCCAGCGGTGGTGACCATGATGTTAAAGGTTTTAAAAGTCTCAGGATGTTAAAGATATTAAAAGTCTCAAGATGACTTGGGCCAGTGGTGGTGACCAGGGTGTTAAAGGTTTTAACAGTCTCTAGATGACTTGGGCCAGTGTTGGTGCCAAGGGTGTTAAAGGTATTAAAAGTCTCTAGATGACTTGGGTCAGTGGTGGTGCCAAGGGTGTTAAAGGTATTAAAAGTCTCTAGATGACTTGGGCCAGCGGTGGTGACCAGGTTATTAAAGGTTTTAAAAGTTTCTAGATGACTTGGGCCAGTGGTGGTGCCAAGGGTGTTAAAGGTATTAAAAGTCTCTAGATGACTTGGGCCAGTGGTGGTGACCAGTATGTTAAAGGTTTTAAAAGTCTCTAGATGACAAGGGCCAGTGGTGGTGACAAGGATGTTAAAGGTATTTAAAGTCTCTAGATGACTTGGGCCAGCGGTGGTGACCAGGGTGTTAAAGGTTTTAAAAGTCTCTAGATGACTTGGGCCAGTGGTGGTTCCAAGGGTGATAAAGGTATTAAAAGTCTCTAGATGACTTGGGTCAGTTTTTGTGCGAAGGGTGTTAAAGGTTTTAAAAGTCCCTAGATGACTTGGGCCAGTGGTGGTGATCAGGGTGTTAAAGGTTAGAAAAGTCTCTAGATGACTTGGGCCAGTAGTGGTGCCAAGATTGTTAAAGGTATTAAAAGTATCTAGATGACTTGGGCCAGCGGTGGTGACCAGGGTGTTAAAGTTTTTAAAAGTCTCTTGATGACTTGGGCCAGTGGTGGTTCCAAGGGTGTTAAAGGTATTAAAAGTATCTAGATGACTTGGGTCAGTGTTTGTGCCAAGGGTGTTAAGGTTTTAAAAGTCTCTAGATGACTTGGGCCAGTGGTGGTGACAAGGGTGTTAAAGGTTTAAAAAGTCTCGAGATGACTTGGGCCAGTGGTGGTGTCAAGGGAGTTAAAGATATTAAAAGTCTCTAGATGACTTGGGCCAGTGGTGGTGACCAGGATGTTTAAGGTTTTAAAAGTCTCTAGATGACTCGGGCCAGCGGTGGTGACAAGGGTGTTAAAGGTTTTAAAAGTCTCTAGAGGACTTGGGCCAGTGGTGGTTCCAAGGGTGTTAAAGTAATTAAAAGTCTCTAGATGACTTGGATCAGTGTTTGTGCCAAGGGTGTTTAAGGTTTAAAAAGTCTCTAGATGACTTGGGCCAGTGGTGGTGAAAAGGGTGTTAAAGGTTTAAAAAGTCTCTAGAGGACTTGGGCCAGTGGTGGTGCCAAGGGCGTTAAAGGTATTAAAAGTCTCTAGATGACTCGGGCCAGTGGTGGTGCCAAGGGTGTTAAAGGTATTAAAAGTCTCTAAATGACTTGGGCCAGCGGTGGTGACCAGGATGTTTAAGGTTTTAAAATTATCTAGATGACTTGGGCCATCGGTGGTGACCAGGGTGTTAAAGGTTTTAAAAGTATCTTGATGACTTGGGCCAGTGGTGGTTCCAAGGGTGCTAGAGGTATTAAAAGTATCTAGATGACTTGGGTCAGTGTTTGTGCCAAAGGTGTAAAGGTTTTAAAAGTCTCTAGATGACTTGGGCCAGTGGTGGTGACAAGGGTGTTAAAGGTTTAAAAAGTCTCTATATGACTTGGGCCAGCGGTGGTGACAAGGGTGTTAAAGGTTTTAAAAGTCTCTAGAGGACTTGGGCCAGTGGTGGTTCCAAGGGTGTTAAAGTAATTAAAAGTCTCTAGATGACTTGGATCAGTGTTTGTGCCAAGGGTGTTTAAGGTTTAAAAAGTCTCTAGATGACTTGGGCCAGTGGTGGTGAAAAGGGTGTTAAAGGTTTAAAAAGTCTCTAGAGGACTTGGGCCAGTGGTGGTTCCAAGGGTGTTAAAGGTATTAAAAGTATCTAGATGACTTGGGTCAGTGTTTGTGCCAAGGGTGTTAAGGTTTTAAAAGTCTCTAGATGACTTGGGCCAGTGGTGGTGACAAGGGTGTTAAAGGTTTAAAAAGTCTCGAGATGACTTGGGCCAGCGGTGGTGACCAGGGTGTTAAAGGTTTTAAAAGTCTCTAGATGACTTGGGCCAGTGGTGGTTCCAAGGGTGATAAAGGTATTAAAAGTCTCTAGATGACTTGGGTCAGTTTTTGTGCGAAGGGTGTTAAAGGTTTTAAAAGTCCCTAGATGACTTGGGCCAGTGGTGGTGATCAGGGTGTTAAAGGTTAGAAAAATCTCTAGATGACTTGGGCCAGTAGTGGTGCCAAGATTGTTAAAGGTATTAAAAGTATCTAGATGACTTGGGCCAGTGGTGGTGCCAAGGGTGTTAAAGGTATTAAAAGTCTCTAGATGACTTGGGCCAGCGGTGGTGACCAGGATGTTTAAGGTTTTAAAAGTCTCTAGATGACTTGGGCCAGCGGTGGTGACCAGGGTGTTAAATGTTTTAAAAGTCTCTTGATGACTTGGGCCAGTGGTGGTTCCAAGGGTGTTAAAGGTATTAAAAGTATCTAGATGACTTGGGTCAGTGTTTGTGCCAAGGGTGTTAAGGTTTTAAAAATCTCTAGATGACTTGGGCCAGTGGTGGTGACAAGGGTGTTAAAGGTTTAAAAAGTCTCGAGATGACTTGGGCCAGTGGTGGTGTCAAGGGAGTTAAAGATATTAAAAGTCTCTAGATGACTTGGGCCAGTGGTGGTGACCAGGATGTTTAAGGTTTTAAAAGTCTCTAGATGACTCGGGCCAGCGGTGGTGACAAGGGTGTTAAAGGTTTTAAAAGTCTCTAGAGGACTTGGGCCAGTGGTGGTTCCAAGGGTGTTAAAGTAATTAAAAGTCTCTAAATGACTTGGATCAGTGTTTGTGCCAAGGGTGTTTAAGGTTTAAAAAGTCTCTAGATGACTTGGGCCAGTGGTGGTGAAAAGGGTGTTAAAGGTTTAAAAAGTCTCTAGAGGACTTGGGCCAGTGGTGGTGCCAAGGGCGTTAAAGGTATTAAAAGTCTCTAGATGACTCGGGCCAGTGGTGGTGCCAAGGGTGTTAAAGGTATTAAAAGTCTCTAGATGACTTGGGCCAGCGGTGGTGACCAGGATGTTAAAGGTTTTAAAAGTCTCAGGATGTTAAAGATATTAAAAGTCTCAAGATGACTTGGGCCAGTGGTGGTGACCAGGGTGTTAAAGGTTTTAAAAGTCTCTAGATGACTTGGGCCAGTGGTGGTGCCAAGGGTGTTAAAGGTTTTAAAAGTCTCTAGATGACTTGGGCCAGTGGTGGTTCCAAGGGTGTTAAAGTTATTAAAAGTCTCTAGATAACTTGGGCCAGTGGTGGTGCCAAGGGTGTTAAAGGTATTAAAAGTCTCTAGATGACTTGGGCCAGCGGTGGTGACCAGGTTGTTAAAGGTTTTAAAAGTCTCAGGATGTTAAAGGTATTAAAAGTCTCTTGATGACTTGGGCCAGTGGTGGTGATCAGGGTGTTAAAGGTTTTAAAAGTCTCTATTTGACTTGGGCCAGTGGTGGTTCCAAGGGTGTTAAAGGTATTAAAAGTCTCTAGATGACTTGGGTCAGTTTTTGTGCCAAGGGTGTTAAAGGTTTTAAAAGTCTCTAGATGACTTGGGCCAGTGGTGGTGCCAGGGTGTTAAAGGTTAAAAAAGTCTCTAGATGACTTGGGCCAGTAGTGGTGCCAAGGGTGTTAAAGGTATTAATAGTATCTAGATGACTTGGGCCAGTGGTGGTGCCAAGGGTGTTAAAGGTATTAAAAGTCTCTAAATGACTTGGGCCAGCGGTGGTGACAAGGATGTTTAAGGTTTTAAAATTATCTAGATGACTTGGGCCATCGGTGGTGACCAGGGTGTTAAAGGTTTTAAAAGTATCTTGATAACTTGGGCCAGTGGTGGTTCCAAGGGTGCTAGAGTTATTAAAAGTATCTAGATGACTTGGGTCAGTGTTTGTGCCAAGGGTGTAAAGGTTTTTAAAGTCTCTAGATGACTTGGGCCAGTGGTGGTGACAAGGGTGTTAAAGGTTTAAAAAGTCTCTATATGACTTGGGCCAGTGGTGGTGTCAAGGGTGTTAAAGATATTAAAAGTCTCTAGATGAGTTGGGCCAGTGGTGGTGACCAGGATGTTTAAGGTTTTAAAAGTGTCTAGATGACTCGGGCCAGCGGTGGTGACAAGGATGTTAAAGGTTTTAAAAGTCTCTAGATGACTTGGGCCAGTGGTGGTTCCAAGGGTGTTAAAGTTATTAAAAGTCTCTAGATGACTAGGGTCAGTGTTTGTGCCAAGGGTGTTAAAGGTTTAAAAAGTCTCTAGATGACTTGGGCCAGTGGTGGTGAAAAGGGTGTTACAGGTTTAAAAAGTCTCTAGATGACTTGGGCCAGTGGTGGTGCCAAGGGTGTTAAAGGTATTAAAAGTCTCTAGATGACTCGGGCCAGTGGTGGTGCCAAGGGTGTTAAAGGTATCAAAAGTCTCTAGATGACTTGGGCCAGCGGTGGTGACCATGATGTTAAAGGTTTTAAAAGTCTCAGGATGTTAAAGATATTAAAAGTCTCAAGATGACTTGGGCCAGTGGTGGTGACCAGGGTGTTAAAGGTTTTAACAGTCTCTAGATGACTTGAACCACTGGTGGTGCCAAGGGTGTTAAAGGTATTAAAAGTCTCTAGATGACTTGGGCCAGTGGTGGTGACCAGGATGTTAAAGGTTTTAAGAGTGTCTAGATGACTTGGGCCAGCGGTGGTGATCAGGGTGTTAAAGGTTTTAAGAGTCTCTAGATGACTTGGACCAGCGGTGGTGACCAGGGTGTTAAAGGTTTTAAAAGTCTCTAGATGACTTGGGCCAGTGATGGTTCCAACAGTGTTAGAGGTATTAAAAGTATCTAGATGACTAGGGTCAGTGTTTGTGCCAAGGGTGTTAAAGGTTTAAAAAGTCTCTAGATGACTTGGGCCAGTGGTGGTGAAAAGGGTGTTAAAGGTTTAAAAAGTCTCTAGATGACTTGGGCCAGTGGTGGTGCCAAGGGTGTTAAAGGTATTAAAAGTCTCTAGATGACTCGGGCCAGTGGTGGTGCCAAGGGTGTTAAAGGTATTAAAAGTCTCTAGATGACTTGGGCCAGCGGTGGTGACCATGATGTTAAAGGTTTTAAAAGTCTCAGGATGTTAAAGATATTAAAAGTCTCAAGATGACTTGGGCCAGTGGTGGTGACCAGGGTGTTAAAGGTTTAAAAAGTCTCTAGATGACTTGGGCCAGTGGTGGTGCAAAGGGTGTTAAAGGTATGAAAAGTCTCTAGATGACTTGGGCCAGTGGTGGTGCCAAGGGTGTTAAAGGTATTAAAAGTCTCTAGATGACTTGGGCCAGCGGTGGTGACCAGGTTGTTAAAGGTTTTAAAAGTCTCAGGATGTTAAAGGTATTAAAAGTCTCTTGATGACTTGGGCCAGTGGTGGTGTCAAGGGTGTTAAAGATATTAAAAGTCTCTAGATGAGTTGGGCCAGTGGTGGTGACCAGGATGTTTAAGGTTTTAAAAGTGTCTAGATGACTCGGGCCAGCGGTGGTGACAAGGATGTTAAAGGTTTTAAAAGTCTCTAGATGACTTGGGCCAGTGGTGGTTCCAAGGGTGTTAAAGTTATTAAAAGTCTCTAGATGACTAGGGTCAGTGTTTGTGCCAAGGGTGTTAAAGGTTTAAAAAGTCTCTAGATGACTTGGGCCAGTGGTGGTGAAAAGGGTGTTACAGGTTTAAAAAGTCTCTAGATGACTTGGGCCAGTGGTGGTGCCAAGGGTGTTAAAGGTATTAAAAGTCTCTAGATGACTTGGGCCAGCGGTGGTGACCATGATGTTAAAGGTTTTAAAAGTCTCAGGATGTTAAAGATATTAAAAGTCTCAAGATGACTTGGGCCAGTGGTGGTGACCAGGGTGTTAAAGGTTTGAACAGTCTCTAGATGACTTGAACCACTGGTGGTGCCAAGGGTGTTAAAGGTATTAAAAGTCTCTAGATGACTTGGGCCAGTGGTGGTGACCAGGATGTTAAAGGTTTTAAGAGTGTCTAGATGACTTGGGCCAGCGGTGGTGATCAGGGTGTTAAAGGTTTTAAGAGTCTCTAGATGACTTGGACCAGCGGTGGTGACCAGGGTGTTAAAGGTTTTAAAAGTCTCTAGATGACTTGGGCCAGTGGTGGTTCCAACAGTGTTAGAGGTATTAAAAGTATCTAGATGACTAGGGTCAGTGTTTGTGCCAAGGGTGTTAAAGGTTTAAAAAGTCTCTAGATGACTTGGGCCAGTGGTGGTGAAAAGGGTGTTAAAGGTTTAAAAAGTCTCTAGATGACTTGGGCCAGTGGTGGTGCCAAGGGTGTTAAAGGTATTAAAAGTCTCTAGATGACTCGGGCCAGTGGTGGTGCCAAGGGTGTTAAAGGTATTAAAAGTCTCTAGATGACTTGGGCCAGCGGTGGTGACCATGATGTTAAAGGTTTTAAAAGTCTCAGGATGTTAAAGATATTAAAAGTCTCAAGATGACTTGGGCCAGTGGTGGTGACCAGGGTGTTAAAGGTTTAAAAAGTCTCTAGATGACTTGGGCCAGTGGTGGTGCAAAGGGTGTTAAAGGTATGAAAAGTCTCTAGATGACTTGGGCCAGTGGTGGTGAAAAGGGTGTTAAAGGTTTAAAAAGTCTCTAGATGACTTGGGCCAGTGGTGGTGCCAAGGGTGTTAAAGGTATTAAAAGTCTCTAGATGACTCGGGCCAGTGGTGGTGCCAAGGGTGTTAAAGGTATCAAAAGTCTCTAGATGACTTGGGCCAGCGGTGGTGACCATGATGTTAAAGGTTTTAAAAGTCTCAGGATGTTAAAGATATTAAAAGTCTCAAGATGACTTGGGCCAGTGGTGGTGACCAGGGTGTTAAAGGTTTTAACAGTCTCTAGATGACTTGGGCCAGTGTTGGTGCCAAGGGTGTTAAAGGTATTAAAAGTCTCTAGATGACTTGGGCCAGTGGTGGTGACCAGGATGTTTAAGGTTTTAAAAGTCTCTAGATGACTCGGGCCAGCGGTGGTGACAAGGGTGTTAAAGGTTTTAAAAGTCTCTAGAGGACTTGGGCCAGTGGTGGTTCCAAGGGTGTTAAAGTAATTAAAAGTCTCTAGATGACTTGGATCAGTGTTTGTGCCAAGGGTGTTTAAGGTTTAAAAAGTCTCTAGATGACTTGGGCCAGTGGTGGTGAAAAGGGTGTTAAAGGTTTAAAAAGTCTCTAGAGGACTTGGGCCAGTGGTGGTGCCAAGGGCGTTAAAGGTATTAAAAGTCTCTAGATGACTCGGGCCAGTGGTGGTGCCAAGGGTGTTAAAGGTATTAAAAGTCTCTAAATGACTTGGGCCAGCGGTGGTGACCAGGATGTTTAAGGTTTTAAAATTATCTAGATGACTTGGGCCATCGGTGGTGACCAGGGTGTTAAAGGTTTTAAAAGTATCTTGATGACTTGGGCCAGTGGTGGTTCCAAGGGTGCTAGAGGTATTAAAAGTATCTAGATGACTTGGGTCAGTGTTTGTGCCAAAGGTGTAAAGGTTTTAAAAGTCTCTAGATGACTTGGGCCAGTGGTGGTGACAAGGGTGTTAAAGGTTTAAAAAGTCTCTATATGACTTGGGCCAGCGGTGGTGACAAGGGTGTTAAAGGTTTTAAAAGTCTCTAGAGGACTTGGGCCAGTGGTGGTTCCAAGGGTGTTAAAGTAATTAAAAGTCTCTAGATGACTTGGATCAGTGTTTGTGCCAAGGGTGTTTAAGGTTTAAAAAGTCTCTAGATGACTTGGGCCAGTGGTGGTGAAAAGGGTGTTAAAGGTTTAAAAAGTCTCTAGAGGACTTGGGCCAGTGGTGGTTCCAAGGGTGTTAAAGGTATTAAAAGTATCTAGATGACTTGGGTCAGTGTTTGTGCCAAGGGTGTTAAGGTTTTAAAAGTCTCTAGATGACTTGGGCCAGTGGTGGTGACAAGGGTGTTAAAGGTTTAAAAAGTCTCGAGATGACTTGGGCCAGCGGTGGTGACCAGGGTGTTAAAGGTTTTAAAAGTCTCTAGATGACTTGGGCCAGTGGTGGTTCCAAGGGTGATAAAGGTATTAAAAGTCTCTAGATGACTTGGGTCAGTTTTTGTGCGAAGGGTGTTAAAGGTTTTAAAAGTCCCTAGATGACTTGGGCCAGTGGTGGTGATCAGGGTGTTAAAGGTTAGAAAAATCTCTAGATGACTTGGGCCAGTAGTGGTGCCAAGATTGTTAAAGGTATTAAAAGTATCTAGATGACTTGGGCCAGTGGTGGTGCCAAGGGTGTTAAAGGTATTAAAAGTCTCTAGATGACTTGGGCCAGCGGTGGTGACCAGGATGTTTAAGGTTTTAAAAGTCTCTAGATGACTTGGGCCAGCGGTGGTGACCAGGGTGTTAAATGTTTTAAAAGTCTCTTGATGACTTGGGCCAGTGGTGGTTCCAAGGGTGTTAAAGGTATTAAAAGTATCTAGATGACTTGGGTCAGTGTTTGTGCCAAGGGTGTTAAGGTTTTAAAAATCTCTAGATGACTTGGGCCAGTGGTGGTGACAAGGGTGTTAAAGGTTTAAAAAGTCTCGAGATGACTTGGGCCAGTGGTGGTGTCAAGGGAGTTAAAGATATTAAAAGTCTCTAGATGACTTGGGCCAGTGGTGGTGACCAGGATGTTTAAGGTTTTAAAAGTCTCTAGATGACTCGGGCCAGCGGTGGTGACAAGGGTGTTAAAGGTTTTAAAAGTCTCTAGAGGACTTGGGCCAGTGGTGGTTCCAAGGGTGTTAAAGTAATTAAAAGTCTCTAAATGACTTGGATCAGTGTTTGTGCCAAGGGTGTTTAAGGTTTAAAAAGTCTCTAGATGACTTGGGCCAGTGGTGGTGAAAAGGGTGTTAAAGGTTTAAAAAGTCTCTAGAGGACTTGGGCCAGTGGTGGTGCCAAGGGCGTTAAAGGTATTAAAAGTCTCTAGATGACTCGGGCCAGTGGTGGTGCCAAGGGTGTTAAAGGTATTAAAAGTCTCTAGATGACTTGGGCCAGCGGTGGTGACCAGGATGTTAAAGGTTTTAAAAGTCTCAGGATGTTAAAGATATTAAAAGTCTCAAGATGA
Source organism: Leiobunum rupestre (assembly GCF_980474605.1). NCBI lineage: Eukaryota > Metazoa > Arthropoda > Arachnida > Opiliones > Sclerosomatidae > Leiobunum > Leiobunum rupestre. The sequence goes on along the minus strand of NC_143385.1, from coordinate 59,520,370 downwards.
CTTGGGCCAGTGGTGGTGACCAGGGTGTTAAAGGTTTTAAAAGTCTCTAGATGACTTGGGCCAGTGGTGGTGCCAAGGGTGTTAAAGGTTTTAAAAGTCTCTAGATGACTTGGGCCAGTGGTGGTTCCAAGGGTGTTAAAGTTATTAAAAGTCTCTAGATAACTTGGGCCAGTGGTGGTGCCAAGGGTGTTAAAGGTATTAAAAGTCTCTAGATGACTTGGGCCAGCGGTGGTGACCAGGTTGTTAAAGGTTTTAAAAGTCTCAGGATGTTAAAGGTATTAAAAGTCTCTTGATGACTTGGGCCAGTGGTGGTGATCAGGGTGTTAAAGGTTTTAAAAGTCTCTATTTGACTTGGGCCAGTGGTGGTTCCAAGGGTGTTAAAGGTATTAAAAGTCTCTAGATGACTTGGGTCAGTTTTTGTGCCAAGGGTGTTAAAGGTTTTAAAAGTCTCTAGATGACTTGGGCCAGTGGTGGTGCCAGGGTGTTAAAGGTTAAAAAAGTCTCTAGATGACTTGGGCCAGTAGTGGTGCCAAGGGTGTTAAAGGTATTAATAGTATCTAGATGACTTGGGCCAGTGGTGGTGCCAAGGGTGTTAAAGGTATTAAAAGTCTCTAAATGACTTGGGCCAGCGGTGGTGACAAGGATGTTTAAGGTTTTAAAATTATCTAGATGACTTGGGCCATCGGTGGTGACCAGGGTGTTAAAGGTTTTAAAAGTATCTTGATAAGTTGGGCCAGTGGTGGTTCCAAGGGTGCTAGAGTTATTAAAAGTATCTAGATGACTTGGGTCAGTGTTTGTGCCAAGGGTGTAAAGGTTTTTAAAGTCTCTAGATGACTTGGGCCAGTGGTGGTGACAAGGGTGTTAAAGGTTTAAAAAGTCTCTATATGACTTGGGCCAGTGGTGGTGTCAAGGGTGTTAAAGATATTAAAAGTCTCTAGATGAGTTGGGCCAGTGGTGGTGACCAGGATGTTTAAGGTTTTAAAAGTGTCTAGATGACTCGGGCCAGCGGTGGTGACAAGGATGTTAAAGGTTTTAAAAGTCTCTAGATGACTTGGGCCAGTGGTGGTTCCAAGGGTGTTAAAGTTATTAAAAGTCTCTAGATGACTAGGGTCAGTGTTTGTGCCAAGGGTGTTAAAGGTTTAAAAAGTCTCTAGATGACTTGGGCCAGTGGTGGTGAAAAGGGTGTTACAGGTTTAAAAAGTCTCTAGATGACTTGGGCCAGTGGTGGTGCCAAGGGTGTTAAAGGTATTAAAAGTCTCTAGATGACTCGGGCCAGTGGTGGTGCCAAGGGTGTTAAAGGTATCAAAAGTCTCTAGATGACTTGGGCCAGCGGTGGTGACCATGATGTTAAAGGTTTTAAAAGTCTCAGGATGTTAAAGATATTAAAAGTCTCAAGATGACTTGGGCCAGTGGTGGTGACCAGGGTGTTAAAGGTTTTAACAGTCTCTAGATGACTTGAACCACTGGTGGTGCCAAGGGTGTTAAAGGTATTAAAAGTCTCTAGATGACTTGGGCCAGTGGTGGTGACCAGGATGTTAAAGGTTTTAAGAGTGTCTAGATGACTTGGGCCAGCGGTGGTGATCAGGGTGTTAAAGGTTTTAAGAGTCTCTAGATGACTTGGACCAGCGGTGGTGACCAGGGTGTTAAAGGTTTTAAAAGTCTCTAGATGACTAGGGTCAGTGTTTGTGCCAAGGGTGTTAAAGGTTTAAAAAGTCTCTAGATGACTTGGGCCAGTGGTGGTGAAAAGGGTGTTAAAGGTTTAAAAAGTCTCTAGATGACTTGGGCCAGTGGTGGTGCCAAGGGTGTTAAAGGTATTAAAAGTCTCTAGATGACTCGGGCCAGTGGTGGTGCCAAGGGTGTTAAAGGTATTAAAAGTCTCTAGATGACTTGGGCCAGCGGTGGTGACCATGATGTTAAAGGTTTTAAAAGTCTCAGGATGTTAAAGATATTAAAAGTCTCAAGATGACTTGGGCCAGTGGTGGTGACCAGGGTGTTAAAGGTTTAAAAAGTCTCTAGATGACTTGGGCCAGTGGTGGTGCAAAGGGTGTTAAAGGTATGAAAAGTCTCTAGATGACTTGGGCCAGTGGTGGTGCCAAGGGTGTTAAAGGTATTAAAAGTCTCTAGATGACTTGGGCCAGCGGTGGTGACCAGGTTGTTAAAGGTTTTAAAAGTCTCAGGATGTTAAAGGTATTAAAAGTCTCTTGATGACTTGGGCCAGTGGTGGTGTCAAGGGTGTTAAAGATATTAAAAGTCTCTAGATGAGTTGGGCCAGTGGTGGTGACCAGGATGTTTAAGGTTTTAAAAGTGTCTAGATGACTCGGGCCAGCGGTGGTGACAAGGATGTTAAAGGTTTTAAAAGTCTCTAGATGACTTGGGCCAGTGGTGGTTCCAAGGGTGTTAAAGTTATTAAAAGTCTCTAGATGACTAGGGTCAGTGTTTGTGCCAAGGGTGTTAAAGGTTTAAAAAGTCTCTAGATGACTTGGGCCAGTGGTGGTGAAAAGGGTGTTACAGGTTTAAAAAGTCTCTAGATGACTTGGGCCAGTGGTGGTGCCAAGGGTGTTAAAGGTATTAAAAGTCTCTAGATGACTCGGGCCAGTGGTGGTGCCAAGGGTGTTAAAGGTATCAAAAGTCTCTAGATGACTTGGGCCAGCGGTGGTGACCATGATGTTAAAGGTTTTAAAAGTCTCAGGATGTTAAAGATATTAAAAGTCTCAAGATGACTTGGGCCAGTGGTGGTGACCAGGGTGTTAAAGGTTTTAACAGTCTCTAGATGACTTGAACCACTGGTGGTGCCAAGGGTGTTAAAGGTATTAAAAGTCTCTAGATGACTTGGGCCAGTGGTGGTGACCAGGATGTTAAAGGTTTTAAGAGTGTCTAGATGACTTGGGCCAGCGGTGGTGATCAGGGTGTTAAAGGTTTTAAGAGTCTCTAGATGACTTGGACCAGCGGTGGTGACCAGGGTGTTAAAGGTTTTAAAAGTCTCTAGATGACTTGGGCCAGTGGTGGTTCCAACAGTGTTAGAGGTATTAAAAGTATCTAGATGACTAGGGTCAGTGTTTGTGCCAAGGGTGTTAAAGGTTTAAAAAGTCTCTAGATGACTTGGGCCAGTGGTGGTGAAAAGGGTGTTAAAGGTTTAAAAAGTCTCTAGATGACTTGGGCCAGTGGTGGTGCCAAGGGTGTTAAAGGTATTAAAAGTCTCTAGATGACTCGGGCCAGTGGTGGTGCCAAGGGTGTTAAAGGTATTAAAAGTCTCTAGATGACTTGGGCCAGCGGTGGTGACCATGATGTTAAAGGTTTTAAAAGTCTCAGGATGTTAAAGATATTAAAAGTCTCAAGATGACTTGGGCCAGTGGTGGTGACCAGGGTGTTAAAGGTTTAAAAAGTCTCTAGATGACTTGGGCCAGTGGTGGTGCAAAGGGTGTTAAAGGTATGAAAAGTCTCTAGATGACTTGGGCCAGTGGTGGTGAAAAGGGTGTTAAAGGTTTAAAAAGTCTCTAGATGACTTGGGCCAGTGGTGGTGCCAAGGGTGTTAAAGGTATTAAAAGTCTCTAGATGACTCGGGCCAGTGGTGGTGCCAAGGGTGTTAAAGGTATCAAAAGTCTCTAGATGACTTGGGCCAGCGGTGGTGACCATGATGTTAAAGGTTTTAAAAGTCTCAGGATGTTAAAGATATTAAAAGTCTCAAGATGACTTGGGCCAGTGGTGGTGACCAGGGTGTTAAAGGTTTTAACAGTCTCTAGATGACTTGGGCCAGTGTTGGTGCCAAGGGTGTTAAAGGTATTAAAAGTCTCTAGATGACTTGGGCCAGTGGTGGTGACCAGGATGTTAAAGGTTTTAAGAGTCTCTAGATGACTTGGGCCAGCGGTGGTGATCAGGGTGTTAAAGGTTTTAAGAGTCTCTAGATGACTTGGACCAGCGGTGGTGACCAGGGTGTTAAAGGTTTTAAAAGTCTCTAGATGACTTGGGCCAGTGGTGGTTCCAACATTGTTAGAGGTATTAAAAGTATCTAGATGAATAGGGTCAGTGGTGGTGCCAAGGGTGTTAAAGGTATTAAAAGTCTCTAGATGACTTGGGCCAGCGGTGGTGACCAGGTTATTAAAGGTTTTAAAAGTTTCTAGATGACTTGGGCCAGTGGTGGTGCCAAGGGTGTTAAAGGTATTAAAAGTCTCTAGATGACTTGGGCCAGTGGTGGTGACCAGTATGTTAAAGGTTTTAAAAGTCTCTAGATGACAAGGGCCAGTGGTGGTGACAAGGATGTTAAAGGTATTTAAAGTCTCTAGATGACTTGGGCCAGCGGTGGTGACCAGGGTGTTAAAGGTTTTAAAAGTCTCTAGATGACTTGGGCCAGTGGTGGTTCCAAGGGTGATAAAGGTATTAAAAGTCTCTAGATGACTTGGGTCAGTTTTTGTGCGAAGGGTGTTAAAGGTTTTAAAAGTCCCTAGATGACTTGGGCCAGTGGTGGTGATCAGGGTGTTAAAGGTTAGAAAAGTCTCTAGATGACTTGGGCCAGTAGTGGTGCCAAGATTGTTAAAGGTATTAAAAGTATCTAGATGACTTGGGCCAGCGGTGGTGACCAGGGTGTTAAAGTTTTTAAAAGTCTCTTGATGACTTGGGCCAGTGGTGGTTCCAAGGGTGTTAAAGGTATTAAAAGTATCTAGATGACTTGGGTCAGTGTTTGTGCCAAGGGTGTTAAGGTTTTAAAAGTCTCTAGATGACTTGGGCCAGTGGTGGTGACAAGGGTGTTAAAGGTTTAAAAAGTCTCGAGATGACTTGGGCCAGTGGTGGTGTCAAGGGAGTTAAAGATATTAAAAGTCTCTAGATGACTTGGGCCAGTGGTGGTGACCAGGATGTTTAAGGTTTTAAAAGTCTCTAGATGACTCGGGCCAGCGGTGGTGACAAGGGTGTTAAAGGTTTTAAAAGTCTCTAGAGGACTTGGGCCAGTGGTGGTTCCAAGGGTGTTAAAGTAATTAAAAGTCTCTAGATGACTTGGATCAGTGTTTGTGCCAAGGGTGTTTAAGGTTTAAAAAGTCTCTAGATGACTTGGGCCAGTGGTGGTGAAAAGGGTGTTAAAGGTTTAAAAAGTCTCTAGAGGACTTGGGCCAGTGGTGGTGCCAAGGGCGTTAAAGGTATTAAAAGTCTCTAGATGACTCGGGCCAGTGGTGGTGCCAAGGGTGTTAAAGGTATTAAAAGTCTCTAAATGACTTGGGCCAGCGGTGGTGACCAGGATGTTTAAGGTTTTAAAATTATCTAGATGACTTGGGCCATCGGTGGTGACCAGGGTGTTAAAGGTTTTAAAAGTATCTTGATGACTTGGGCCAGTGGTGGTTCCAAGGGTGCTAGAGGTATTAAAAGTATCTAGATGACTTGGGTCAGTGTTTGTGCCAAAGGTGTAAAGGTTTTAAAAGTCTCTAGATGACTTGGGCCAGTGGTGGTGACAAGGGTGTTAAAGGTTTAAAAAGTCTCTATATGACTTGGGCCAGCGGTGGTGACAAGGGTGTTAAAGGTTTTAAAAGTCTCTAGAGGACTTGGGCCAGTGGTGGTTCCAAGGGTGTTAAAGTAATTAAAAGTCTCTAGATGACTTGGATCAGTGTTTGTGCCAAGGGTGTTTAAGGTTTAAAAAGTCTCTAGATGACTTGGGCCAGTGGTGGTGAAAAGGGTGTTAAAGGTTTAAAAAGTCTCTAGAGGACTTGGGCCAGTGGTGGTTCCAAGGGTGTTAAAGGTATTAAAAGTATCTAGATGACTTGGGTCAGTGTTTGTGCCAAGGGTGTTAAGGTTTTAAAAGTCTCTAGATGACTTGGGCCAGTGGTGGTGACAAGGGTGTTAAAGGTTTAAAAAGTCTCGAGATGACTTGGGCCAGCGGTGGTGACCAGGGTGTTAAAGGTTTTAAAAGTCTCTAGATGACTTGGGCCAGTGGTGGTTCCAAGGGTGATAAAGGTATTAAAAGTCTCTAGATGACTTGGGTCAGTTTTTGTGCGAAGGGTGTTAAAGGTTTTAAAAGTCCCTAGATGACTTGGGCCAGTGGTGGTGATCAGGGTGTTAAAGGTTAGAAAAATCTCTAGATGACTTGGGCCAGTAGTGGTGCCAAGATTGTTAAAGGTATTAAAAGTATCTAGATGACTTGGGCCAGTGGTGGTGCCAAGGGTGTTAAAGGTATTAAAAGTCTCTAGATGACTTGGGCCAGCGGTGGTGACCAGGATGTTTAAGGTTTTAAAAGTCTCTAGATGACTTGGGCCAGCGGTGGTGACCAGGGTGTTAAATGTTTTAAAAGTCTCTTGATGACTTGGGCCAGTGGTGGTTCCAAGGGTGTTAAAGGTATTAAAAGTATCTAGATGACTTGGGTCAGTGTTTGTGCCAAGGGTGTTAAGGTTTTAAAAATCTCTAGATGACTTGGGCCAGTGGTGGTGACAAGGGTGTTAAAGGTTTAAAAAGTCTCGAGATGACTTGGGCCAGTGGTGGTGTCAAGGGAGTTAAAGATATTAAAAGTCTCTAGATGACTTGGGCCAGTGGTGGTGACCAGGATGTTTAAGGTTTTAAAAGTCTCTAGATGACTCGGGCCAGCGGTGGTGACAAGGGTGTTAAAGGTTTTAAAAGTCTCTAGAGGACTTGGGCCAGTGGTGGTTCCAAGGGTGTTAAAGTAATTAAAAGTCTCTAAATGACTTGGATCAGTGTTTGTGCCAAGGGTGTTTAAGGTTTAAAAAGTCTCTAGATGACTTGGGCCAGTGGTGGTGAAAAGGGTGTTAAAGGTTTAAAAAGTCTCTAGAGGACTTGGGCCAGTGGTGGTGCCAAGGGCGTTAAAGGTATTAAAAGTCTCTAGATGACTCGGGCCAGTGGTGGTGCCAAGGGTGTTAAAGGTATTAAAAGTCTCTAGATGACTTGGGCCAGCGGTGGTGACCAGGATGTTAAAGGTTTTAAAAGTCTCAGGATGTTAAAGATATTAAAAGTCTCAAGATGACTTGGGCCAGTGGTGGTGACCAGGGTGTTAAAGGTTTTAAAAGTCTCTAGATGACTTGGGCCAGTGGTGGTGCCAAGGGTGTTAAAGGTTTTAAAAGTCTCTAGATGACTTGGGCCAGTGGTGGTTCCAAGGGTGTTAAAGTTATTAAAAGTCTCTAGATAACTTGGGCCAGTGGTGGTGCCAAGGGTGTTAAAGGTATTAAAAGTCTCTAGATGACTTGGGCCAGCGGTGGTGACCAGGTTGTTAAAGGTTTTAAAAGTCTCAGGATGTTAAAGGTATTAAAAGTCTCTTGATGACTTGGGCCAGTGGTGGTGATCAGGGTGTTAAAGGTTTTAAAAGTCTCTATTTGACTTGGGCCAGTGGTGGTTCCAAGGGTGTTAAAGGTATTAAAAGTCTCTAGATGACTTGGGTCAGTTTTTGTGCCAAGGGTGTTAAAGGTTTTAAAAGTCTCTAGATGACTTGGGCCAGTGGTGGTGCCAGGGTGTTAAAGGTTAAAAAAGTCTCTAGATGACTTGGGCCAGTAGTGGTGCCAAGGGTGTTAAAGGTATTAATAGTATCTAGATGACTTGGGCCAGTGGTGGTGCCAAGGGTGTTAAAGGTATTAAAAGTCTCTAAATGACTTGGGCCAGCGGTGGTGACAAGGATGTTTAAGGTTTTAAAATTATCTAGATGACTTGGGCCATCGGTGGTGACCAGGGTGTTAAAGGTTTTAAAAGTATCTTGATAACTTGGGCCAGTGGTGGTTCCAAGGGTGCTAGAGTTATTAAAAGTATCTAGATGACTTGGGTCAGTGTTTGTGCCAAGGGTGTAAAGGTTTTTAAAGTCTCTAGATGACTTGGGCCAGTGGTGGTGACAAGGGTGTTAAAGGTTTAAAAAGTCTCTATATGACTTGGGCCAGTGGTGGTGTCAAGGGTGTTAAAGATATTAAAAGTCTCTAGATGAGTTGGGCCAGTGGTGGTGACCAGGATGTTTAAGGTTTTAAAAGTGTCTAGATGACTCGGGCCAGCGGTGGTGACAAGGATGTTAAAGGTTTTAAAAGTCTCTAGATGACTTGGGCCAGTGGTGGTTCCAAGGGTGTTAAAGTTATTAAAAGTCTCTAGATGACTAGGGTCAGTGTTTGTGCCAAGGGTGTTAAAGGTTTAAAAAGTCTCTAGATGACTTGGGCCAGTGGTGGTGAAAAGGGTGTTACAGGTTTAAAAAGTCTCTAGATGACTTGGGCCAGTGGTGGTGCCAAGGGTGTTAAAGGTATTAAAAGTCTCTAGATGACTCGGGCCAGTGGTGGTGCCAAGGGTGTTAAAGGTATCAAAAGTCTCTAGATGACTTGGGCCAGCGGTGGTGACCATGATGTTAAAGGTTTTAAAAGTCTCAGGATGTTAAAGATATTAAAAGTCTCAAGATGACTTGGGCCAGTGGTGGTGACCAGGGTGTTAAAGGTTTTAACAGTCTCTAGATGACTTGAACCACTGGTGGTGCCAAGGGTGTTAAAGGTATTAAAAGTCTCTAGATGACTTGGGCCAGTGGTGGTGACCAGGATGTTAAAGGTTTTAAGAGTGTCTAGATGACTTGGGCCAGCGGTGGTGATCAGGGTGTTAAAGGTTTTAAGAGTCTCTAGATGACTTGGACCAGCGGTGGTGACCAGGGTGTTAAAGGTTTTAAAAGTCTCTAGATGACTTGGGCCAGTGGTGGTTCCAACAGTGTTAGAGGTATTAAAAGTATCTAGATGACTAGGGTCAGTGTTTGTGCCAAGGGTGTTAAAGGTTTAAAAAGTCTCTAGATGACTTGGGCCAGTGGTGGTGAAAAGGGTGTTAAAGGTTTAAAAAGTCTCTAGATGACTTGGGCCAGTGGTGGTGCCAAGGGTGTTAAAGGTATTAAAAGTCTCTAGATGACTCGGGCCAGTGGTGGTGCCAAGGGTGTTAAAGGTATTAAAAGTCTCTAGATGACTTGGGCCAGCGGTGGTGACCATGATGTTAAAGGTTTTAAAAGTCTCAGGATGTTAAAGATATTAAAAGTCTCAAGATGACTTGGGCCAGTGGTGGTGACCAGGGTGTTAAAGGTTTAAAAAGTCTCTAGATGACTTGGGCCAGTGGTGGTGCAAAGGGTGTTAAAGGTATGAAAAGTCTCTAGATGACTTGGGCCAGTGGTGGTGCCAAGGGTGTTAAAGGTATTAAAAGTCTCTAGATGACTTGGGCCAGCGGTGGTGACCAGGTTGTTAAAGGTTTTAAAAGTCTCAGGATGTTAAAGGTATTAAAAGTCTCTTGATGACTTGGGCCAGTGGTGGTGTCAAGGGTGTTAAAGATATTAAAAGTCTCTAGATGAGTTGGGCCAGTGGTGGTGACCAGGATGTTTAAGGTTTTAAAAGTGTCTAGATGACTCGGGCCAGCGGTGGTGACAAGGATGTTAAAGGTTTTAAAAGTCTCTAGATGACTTGGGCCAGTGGTGGTTCCAAGGGTGTTAAAGTTATTAAAAGTCTCTAGATGACTAGGGTCAGTGTTTGTGCCAAGGGTGTTAAAGGTTTAAAAAGTCTCTAGATGACTTGGGCCAGTGGTGGTGAAAAGGGTGTTACAGGTTTAAAAAGTCTCTAGATGACTTGGGCCAGTGGTGGTGCCAAGGGTGTTAAAGGTATTAAAAGTCTCTAGATGACTCGGGCCAGTGGTGGTGCGAAGGGTGTTAAAGGTATCAAAAGTCTCTAGATGACTTGGGCCAGCGGTGGTGACCATGATGTTAAAGGTTTTAAAAGTCTCAGGATGTTAAAGATATTAAAAGTCTCAAGATGACTTGGGCCAGTGGTGGTGACCAGGGTGTTAAAGGTTTTAACAGTCTCTAGATGACTTGAACCACTGGTGGTGCCAAGGGTGTTAAAGGTATTAAAAGTCTCTAGATGACTTGGGCCAGTGGTGGTGACCAGGATGTTAAAGGTTTTAAGAGTGTCTAGATGACTTGGGCCAGCGGTGGTGATCAGGGTGTTAAAGGTTTTAAGAGTCTCTAGATGACTTGGACCAGCGGTGGTGACCAGGGTGTTAAAGGTTTTAAAAGTCTCTAGATGACTTGGGCCAGTGGTGGTTCCAACAGTGTTAGAGGTATTAAAAGTATCTAGATGACTAGGGTCAGTGTTTGTGCCAAGGGTGTTAAAGGTTTAAAAAGTCTCTAGATGACTTGGGCCAGTGGTGGTGAAAAGGGTGTTAAAGGTTTAAAAAGTCTCTAGATGACTTGGGCCAGTGGTGGTGCCAAGGGTGTTAAAGGTATTAAAAGTCTCTAGATGACTCGGGCCAGTGGTGGTGCCAAGGGTGTTAAAGGTATTAAAAGTCTCTAGATGACTTGGGCCAGCGGTGGTGACCAGGTTGTTAAAGGTTTTAAAAGTCTCAGGATGTTAAAGGTATTAAAAGTCTCTTGATGACTTGGGCCAGTGGTGGTGATCAGGGTGTTAAAGGTTTTAAAAGTCTCTATTTGACTTGGGCCAGTGGTGGTTCCAAGGGTGTTAAAGGTATTAAAAGTCTCTAGATGACTTGGGTCAGTTTTTGTGCCAAGGGTGTTAAAGGTTTTAAAAGTCTCTAGATGACTTGGGCCAGTGGTGGTGCCAGGGTGTTAAAGGTTAAAAAAGTCTCTAGATGACTTGGGCCAGTAGTGGTGCCAAGGGTGTTAAAGGTATTAATAGTATCTAGATGACTTGGGCCAGTGGTGGTGCCAAGGGTGTTAAAGGTATTAAAAGTCTCTAAATGACTTGGGCCAGCGGTGGTGACAAGGATGTTTAAGGTTTTAAAATTATCTAGATGACTTGGGCCATCGGTGGTGACCAGGGTGTTAAAGGTTTTAAAAGTATCTTGATAACTTGGGCCAGTGGTGGTTCCAAGGGTGCTAGAGTTATTAAAAGTATCTAGATGACTTGGGTCAGTGTTTGTGCCAAGGGTGTAAAGGTTTTTAAAGTCTCTAGATGACTTGGGCCAGTGGTGGTGACAAGGGTGTTAAAGGTTTAAAAAGTCTCTATATGACTTGGGCCAGTGGTGGTGTCAAGGGTGTTAAAGATATTAAAAGTCTCTAGATGAGTTGGGCCAGTGGTGGTGACCAGGATGTTTAAGGTTTTAAAAGTGTCTAGATGACTCGGGCCAGCGGTGGTGACAAGGATGTTAAAGGTTTTAAAAGTCTCTAGATGACTTGGGCCAGTGGTGGTTCCAAGGGTGTTAAAGTTATTAAAAGTCTCTAGATGACTAGGGTCAGTGTTTGTGCCAAGGGTGTTAAAGGTTTAAAAAGTCTCTAGATGACTTGGGCCAGTGGTGGTGAAAAGGGTGTTACAGGTTTAAAAAGTCTCTAGATGACTTGGGCCAGTGGTGGTGCCAAGGGTGTTAAAGGTATTAAAAGTCTCTAGATGACTCGGGCCAGTGGTGGTGCCAAGGGTGTTAAAGGTATCAAAAGTCTCTAGATGACTTGGGCCAGCGGTGGTGACCATGATGTTAAAGGTTTTAAAAGTCTCAGGATGTTAAAGATATTAAAAGTCTCAAGATGACTTGGGCCAGTGGTGGTGACCAGGGTGTTAAAGGTTTTAACAGTCTCTAGATGACTTGAACCACTGGTGGTGCCAAGGGTGTTAAAGGTATTAAAAGTCTCTAGATGACTTGGGCCAGTGGTGGTGACCAGGATGTTAAAGGTTTTAAGAGTGTCTAGATGACTTGGGCCAGCGGTGGTGATCAGGGTGTTAAAGGTTTTAAGAGTCTCTAGATGACTTGGACCAGCGGTGGTGACCAGGGTGTTAAAGGTTTTAAAAGTCTCTAGATGACTTGGGCCAGTGGTGGTTCCAACAGTGTTAGAGGTATTAAAAGTATCTAGATGACTAGGGTCAGTGTTTGTGCCAAGGGTGTTAAAGGTTTAAAAAGTCTCTAGATGACTTGGGCCAGTGGTGGTGAAAAGGGTGTTAAAGGTTTAAAAAGTCTCTAGATGACTTGGGCCAGTGGTGGTGCCAAGGGTGTTAAAGGTATTAAAAGTCTCTAGATGACTCGGGCCAGTGGTGGTGCCAAGGGTGTTAAAGGTATTAAAAGTCTCTAGATGACTTGGGCCAGCGGTGGTGACCATGATGTTAAAGGTTTTAAAAGTCTCAGGATGTTAAAGATATTAAAAGTCTCAAGATGACTTGGGCCAGTGGTGGTGACCAGGGTGTTAAAGGTTTAAAAAGTCTCTAGATGACTTGGGCCAGTGGTGGTGCAAAGGGTGTTAAAGGTATGAAAAGTCTCTAGATGACTTGGGCCAGTGGTGGTGCCAAGGGTGTTAAAGGTATTAAAAGTCTCTAGATGACTTGGGCCAGCGGTGGTGACCAGGTTGTTAAAGGTTTTAAAAGTCTCAGGATGTTAAAGGTATTAAAAGTCTCTTGATGACTTGGGCCAGTGGTGGTGTCAAGGGTGTTAAAGATATTAAAAGTCTCTAGATGAGTTGGGCCAGTGGTGGTGACCAGGATGTTTAAGGTTTTAAAAGTGTCTAGATGACTCGGGCCAGCGGTGGTGACAAGGATGTTAAAGGTTTTAAAAGTCTCTAGATGACTTGGGCCAGTGGTGGTTCCAAGGGTGTTAAAGTTATTAAAAGTCTCTAGATGACTAGGGTCAGTGTTTGTGCCAAGGGTGTTAAAGGTTTAAAAAGTCTCTAGATGACTTGGGCCAGTGGTGGTGAAAAGGGTGTTACAGGTTTAAAAAGTCTCTAGATGACTTGGGCCAGTGGTGGTGCCAAGGGTGTTAAAGGTATTAAAAGTCTCTAGATGACTCGGGCCAGTGGTGGTGCGAAGGGTGTTAAAGGTATCAAAAGTCTCTAGATGACTTGGGCCAGCGGTGGTGACCATGATGTTAAAGGTTTTAAAAGTCTCAGGATGTTAAAGATATTAAAAGTCTCAAGATGACTTGGGCCAGTGGTGGTGACCAGGGTGTTAAAGGTTTTAACAGTCTCTAGATGACTTGAACCACTGGTGGTGCCAAGGGTGTTAAAGGTATTAAAAGTCTCTAGATGACTTGGGCCAGTGGTGGTGACCAGGATGTTAAAGGTTTTAAGAGTGTCTAGATGACTTGGGCCAGCGGTGGTGATCAGGGTGTTAAAGGTTTTAAGAGTCTCTAGATGACTTGGACCAGCGGTGGTGACCAGGGTGTTAAAGGTTTTAAAAGTCTCTAGATGACTTGGGCCAGTGGTGGTTCCAACAGTGTTAGAGGTATTAAAAGTATCTAGATGACTAGGGTCAGTGTTTGTGCCAAGGGTGTTAAAGGTTTAAAAAGTCTCTAGATGACTTGGGCCAGTGGTGGTGAAAAGGGTGTTAAAGGTTTAAAAAGTCTCTAGATGACTTGGGCCAGTGGTGGTGCCAAGGGTGTTAAAGGTATTAAAAGTCTCTAGATGACTCGGGCCAGTGGTGGTGCCAAGGGTGTTAAAGGTATTAAAAGTCTCTAGATGACTTGGGCCAGCGGTGGTGACCATGATGTTAAAGGTTTTAAAAGTCTCAGGATGTTAAAGATATTAAAAGTCTCAAGATGACTTGGGCCAGTGGTGGTGACCAGGGTGTTAAAGGTTTAAAAAGTCTCTAGATGACTTGGGCCAGTGGTGGTGCAAAGGGTGTTAAAGGTATGAAAAGTCTCTAGATGACTTGGGCCAGTGGTGGTGCCAAGGGTGTTAAAGGTATTAAAAGTCTCTAGATGACTTGGGCCAGCGGTGGTGACCAGGTTGTTAAAGGTTTTAAAAGTCTCAGGATGTTAAAGGTATTAAAAGTCTCTTGATGACTTGGGCCAGTGGTGGTGACCAGGGTGTTAAAGGTTTTAAAAGTCTCTAGATGACTTGGGCCAGTGGTGGTGACAAGGATGTTAAAGGTATTTAAAGTCTCTATATGACTTGGGCCAGCGGTGGTGACCAGGGTGTTAAAGGTTTTAAAAGTCTCTAGATGACTTGGGCCAGTGGTGGTTCCAAGGGTGTTAAAGGTATTAAAAGTCTCTAGATGACTTGGGTCAGTTTTTGTGCCAAGGGTGTTAAAGGTTTTAAAAGTCTCTAGATGACTTGGGCCAGTGGTGGTGACCAGGGTGTTAAAGGTTAAAAAAGTCTCTAGATGACTTGGGCCAGTAGTGGTGCCAAGGGTGTTAAAGGTATTAATAGTATCTAGATGACTTGGGCCAGTGGTGGTGACAAGGGTGTTAAAGGTTTAAAAAGTCTCTATATGACTTGGGCCAGTGGTGGTGTCAAGGGTGTTAAAGATATTAAATACTCTAGATGAGTTGGGCCAGTGGTGGTCACAAGGATGTTTAAGGTTTTAAAAGTTTCTAGATGACTCGGGCCAGCGGTGGTGACAAGGGTGTTAAAGGTTTTAAAAGTCTCTAGATGACTTGGGCCAGTGGTGGTTCCAAGGGTGTTAAAGTTATTAAAAGTCTCTAGATGACTAGGGTCAGTGTTTGTGCCAAGGGTGTTAAAGGTTTAAAAAGTCTCTAGATGACTTGGGCCAGTGGTGGTGAAAAGGGTGTTAAAGGTTTAAAAAGTCTCTAGATGGCTTGGGCCAGTGGTGGTGCCAAGGGTGTTAAAGGTATTAAAAGTCTCTAGATGACTCGGGCCAGTGGTGGTGCCAAGGGTGTTAAAGGTATTAAAAGTCTCTAGATGACTTGGGCCAGCGGTGGTGACCATGATGTTAAAGGTTTTAAAAGTCTCAGGATGTTAAAGATATTAAAAGTCTCAAGATGACTTGGGCCAGTGGTGGTGACCAGGGTGTTAAAGGTTTTAAAAGTCTCTAGATGACTTGGGCCAGTGGTGGTGCCAAGGGTGTTAAAGGTATTAAAAGTCTCTAGATGACTTGGGCCAGTGGTGGTGACCAGGATGTTAAAGGTTTTAAGAGTCTCTAGAGGACTTGGGCCAGCGGTGGTGACCAGGGTGTTAAAGGTTTTAAGAGTCTCTAGATGACTTGGGCCAGCGGTGGTGACCAGGGTGTTAAAGGTTTTAAAAGTCTCTAGATGACTTGGGCCAGTGGTGGTTCCAAGGGTGTTAGAGGTATTAAAAGTATCTAGATGACTAGGGTCAGTGTTTGTGCCAAAGGTGTTAAAGGTTTAAAAAGTCACTAGATGACTTGGACCAGTGGTGGTGAAAAGGGTGTTAAAGGTTTAAAAAGTCTCTAGATGACTTGGGCCAGTGGTGGTGCCAAGGGTGTTAAAGGTATTAAAAGTCTCTAGATGACTCGGGCCAGTGGTGGTGCCAAGGGTGTTAAAGGTATTAAAAGTCTCTAGATTACTTGGGCCAGCGGTGGTGACCATGATGTTAAAGGTTTTAAAAGTCTCAGGATGTTAAAGATATTAAAAGTCTCAAGATGACTTGGGCCAGTGGTGGTGACCAGGGTGTTAAAGGTTTTAAAAGTCTCAAGATGACTTGGGCCAGTGGTGGTGACCAGGGTGTTAAAGGTTTAAAAAGTCTCTAGATGACTTGGGCCAGTGGTGGTGCCAAGGGTGTTAAAGGTATGAAAAGTCTCTAGATGACTTGGGCCAGTGGTGGTGCCAAGGGTGTTAAAGGTATTAAAAGTCTCTAGATGACTTGGGCCAGCGGTGGTGACCAGGTTGTTAAAGGTTTTAAAAGTCTCAGGATGTTAAAAGTATTAAAAGTCTCTTGATGACTTGGGCCAGTGATGGTAAACAGGGTGTTATAGGTTTTAAAAGTCTCTAGATGACTTGGGCCAGTGGTGGTGACAAGGATGTTAAAGGTATTTAAAGTCTCTAGATGACTTGGGCCAGCGGTGGTGACCAGGGTGTTAAAGGTTTTAAAAGTCTCTAGATGACTTGGGCCAGTGGTGGTTCCAAGGGTGTTAAAGGTATTAAAAGTCTCTAGATGACTTGGGCCAGTTTTTGTGCCAAGGGTGATAAAGGTTTTAAAAGTCTCTAGATGACTTGGGCCAGTGGTGGTGACCAGGGTGTTAAAGGTTAAAAAAGTCTCTAGATTACTTGGGTAAGTAGTTGTGCCAAGGGTGTTAAAGGTATTAATAGTATCTAGATGACTTGGGCCAGTGGTGGTGCCAAGGGTGTTAAAGGTATTAAAAGTCTCTAGATGACTTAGGCCAGCGGTGGTGACCAGGATGTTTAAGGTTTTAAAATTATCTAGATGACTTGGGCCAGTGGTGGTTCCAAGGGTGTTAAAGGTATTAAAAGTATCTAGATGCGTTGGGTCAGTGTTTGTGCCAAGGGTGTTAAGGTTTTAAAAATCTCTAGATGACTTGGGCCAGTGGTGGTGACAAGGGTGTTTAAGGTTTAAAAAGTCTCGAGATGACTTGGGCCAGTGGTGGTGTCAAGGGAGTTAAAGATATTAAAAGTCTCTAGATGACTTGGGCCAGTGGTGGTGACCAGGATGTTTAAGGTTTTAAAAGTCTCTAGATGACTCGGGCCAGCGGTGGTGACAAGGGTGTTAAAGGTTTAAAAAGTCTCTAGAGGACTTGGGCCAGTGGTGGTGAAAAGGGAGTTAAAGATATTAAAAGTCTCTAGATGACTTGGGCCAGTGGTGGTGACCAGGATGTTTAAGGTTTTAAAAGTCTCTAAATGACTTGGATCAGTGTTTGTGCCAAGGGTGTTTAAGGTTTAAAAAGTCTCTAGATGACTTGGGCCAGTGGTGGTGAAAAGGGTGTTAAAGGTTTAAAAAGTCTCTAGAGGACTTGGGCCAGTGATGGTGCCAAGGGCGTTAAAGGTATTAAAAGTCTCTAGATGACTCGGGTCAGTGGTGGTGCCAAGGGTGTTAAATGTATTAAAAGTCTCTAGATGACTTGGGCCAGCGGTGGTGACCAGGATGTTAAAGGTTTTAAAAGTCTCAGGATGTTAAAGATATTAAAAGTCTCAAGATGACTTGGGCCAGTGGTGGTGACCAGGGTGTTAAAGGTTTTAAAAGTCTCTAGATGACTTGGGCCAGTGGTGGTGCCAAGGGTGTTAAAGGTTTTAAAAGTCTCTAGATGACTAGGGCCAGTGGTGGTTCCAAGGGTGTTAAAGTTATTAAAAGTCTCTAGATGACTTGGGTCAGTGTTTGTGCCAAGGGTGTTAAAGGTTTAAAAAGTCTTTAGATGACTTGGGCCAGTGAAGGTGAAAAGGGTGTTAAAGGTTTAAAAAGTCTCTAGATGACTTGGGCCAGTGGTGGTGCCAAGGGTGTTAAAGGTATGAAAAGTATCTAGATAACTTGGGCCAGTGGTGGTGCCAAGGGTGTTAAAGGTATTAAAAGTCTCTAGATGACTTGGGCCAGCGGTGGTGACCAGGTTATTAAAGGTTTTAAAAGTCTCAGGATGTTAAAGGTATTAAAAGTCTCTTGATGACTTGGGCCAGTGGTGGTGATCAGGGTGTTAAAGGTTTTAAAAGTCTCTATTTGACTTGGGCCAGTGGTGGTTCCAAGGGTGTTAAAGGTATTAAAAGTCTCTAGATGACTTGGGTCAGTTTTTGTGCCAAGGGTGTTAAAGGTTTTAAAAGTCTCTAGATGACTTGGGCCAGTGGTGGTGCCAGGGTGTTAAAGGTTAAAAAAGTCTCTAGATGACTTGGGCCAGTAGTGGTGCCAAGGGTGTTAAAGGTATTAATAGTATCTAGATGACTTGGGCCAGTGGTGGTGCCAAGGGTGTTAAAGGTATTAAAAGTCTCTAAATGACTTGGGCCAGCGGTGGTGACAAGGATGTTTAAGGTTTTAAAATTATCTAGATGACTTGGGCCATCGGTGGTGACCAGGGTGTTAAAGGTTTTAAAAGTATCTTGATGACTTGGGCCAGTGGTGGTTCCAAGGGTGCTAGAGTTATTAAAAGTATCTAGATGACTTGGGTCAGTGTTTGTGCCAAGGGTGTAAAGGTTTTTAAAGTATCTAGATGACTTGGGCCAGTGGTGGTGACAAGGGTGTTAAAGGTTTAAAAAGTCTCTATATGACTTGGGCCAGTGGTGGTGTCAAGGGTGTTAAAGATATTAAAAGTCTCTAGATGAGTTGGGCCAGTGGTGGTGACCAGGATGTTTAAGGTTTTAAAAGTGTCTAGATGACTCGGGCCATCGGTGGTGACCAGGGTGTTAAAGGTTTTAAAAGTATCTTGATGACTTGGGCCAGTGGTGGTTCCAAGGGTGTTAGAGGTATTAAAAGTATCTAGATGACTTGGGTCAGTGTTTGTGCCAAGGGTGTAAAGGTTTTAAAAGTCTCTAGATGACTTGGGCCAGTGGTGGTGACAAGGGTGTTAAATGTTTAAAAAGTCTCTATATGACTTGGGCCAGTGGTGGTGTCAAGGGTGTTAAGGATATTAAAAGTCTCTAGATGAGTTGGGCCAGTGGTGGTGACCAGGATGTTTAAGGTTTTAAAAGTGTCTAGATGACTCGGGCCAGCGGTGGTGACAAGGGTTTTAAAGGTTTTAAAAGTCTCTAGATGACTTGGGCCAGTGGTGGTTCCAAGGGTGTTAAAGTTATTAAAAGGCTCTAGATGACTCGGGCCAGTGGTGGTGCCAAGGGTGTTAAAGGTATCAAAAGTCTCTAGATGACTTGGGCCAGCGGTGGTGACCATGATGTTAAAGGTTTTAAAACCTCAGGATGTTAAAGATATTAAAAGTCTCAAGATGACTTGGGCCAGTGGTGGTGACCAGGGTGTTAAAAGTTTTAACAGTCTCTAGATGACTTGGGCCAGTGGTCGTGCCAAGGGTGTTAAAGGTATTAAAAGTCTCTAGATGACTTGGGCCAGTGGTGGTGACCAGGATGTTAAAGGTTTTAAGAGTCTCTAGATGACTTGGGCCAGCGGTGGTGATCAGGGTGTTAAAGGTTTTAAGAGTCTCTAGATGACTTGGACCAGCGGTGGTGACCAGGGTGTTAAAGGTTTTAAAAGTCTCTAGATGACTTGGGCCAGTGGTGGTTCCAACAGTGTTAGAGGTATTAAAAGTATCTAGATGACTAGGGTCAGTGTTTGTGCCAAGGGTGTTAAAGGTTTAAAAAGTCTCTAGATGACTTGGGCCAGTGGTGGTGAAAAGGGTGTTAAAGGTTTAAAAAGTCTCTAGATGACTTGGGCCAGTGGTGGTGCCAAGGGTGTTAAAGGTATTAAAAGTCTCTAGATGACTCGGGCCAGTGGTGGTGCCAAGGGTGTTAAAGGTATTAAAAGTCTCTAGATGACTTGGGCCAGCGGTGGTGACCATGATGTTAAAGGTTTTAAAAGTCTCAGGATGTTAAAGATATTAAAAGTCTCAAGATGACTTTGGCCAGTGGTGGTGACCAGGGTGTTAAAGGTTTAAAAAGTCTCTAGATGACTTGGGCCAGTGGTGGTGCAAAGGGTGTTAAAGGTATGAAAAGTCTCTAGATGACTTGGGCCAGTGGTGGTGCCAAGGGTGTTAAAGGTATTAAAAGTCTCTAGATGACTTGGGCCAGCGGTGGTGACCAGGTTGTTAAAGGTTTTAAAAGTCTCAGGATGTTAAAGGTATTAAAAGTCTCTTGATGACTTGGGCCAGTGGTGGTGACCAGGGTGTTAAAGGTTTTAAAAGTCTCTAGATGACTTGGGCCAGTGGTGGTGACAAGGATGTTAAAGGTATTTAAAGTCTCTAGATGACTTGGGCCAGCGGTGGTGACCAGGGTGTTAAAGGTTTTAAAAGTCTCTAGATGACTTGGGCCAGTGGTGGTTCCAAGGGTGTTAAAGGTATTAAAAGTCTCTAGATGACTTGGGTCAGTTTTTGTGCCAAGGGTGTTAAAGGTTTTAAAAGTCTCTAGATGACTTGGGCCAGTGGTGGTGACCAGGGTGTTAAAGGTTAAAAAAGTCTCTAGATGACTTGGGCCAGTAGTGGTGCCAAGGGTGTTAAAGGTATTAATAGTATCTAGATGACTTGGGCCAGTGGTGGTGACAAGGGTGTTAAAGGTTTAAAAAGTCTCTATATGACTTGGGCCAGTGGTGGTGTCAAGGGTGTTAAAGATATTAAAAGTATCTAGATGAGTTGGGCCAGTGGTGGTCACAAGGATGTTTAAGGTTTTAAAAGTGTCTAGATGACTCGGGCCAGCGGTTGTGACAAGGGTTTTAAAGGTTTTAAAAGTCTCAGGATGTTAAAGATATTAAAAGTCTCAAGATGACTTGGGCCAGTGGTGGTGCCAAGGGTGTTAAAGGTATTAAAAGTCTCTAGATGACTCGGGCCAGTGGTGGTGCCAAGGGTGTTAAAGGTATTAAAAGTCTCTAGATGACTTGGGCCAGCGGTGGTGACCACGATGTTAAAGGTTTTAAAAGTCTCAGGATGTTAAAGATATTAAAAGTCTCAAGATGACTTGGGCCAGTGGTGGTGACCAGGGTGTTAAAGGTTTTAAAAGTCTATAGATGACTTGGGCCAGTGGTGGTGCCAAGGGTGTTAAAGGTATTAAAAGTCTCTAGATGACTTGGGCCAGTAGTGGTTCCAAGGGTGTTAAACGTATTAAAAGTATCTAGATGACTTGGGTCAGTGTTTGTGCCAAGGGTGTTAAGGTTTTAAAAATCTCTAGATGACTTGGGCCAGTGGTGGTGACAAGGGTGTTAAAGGTATTAAAAGTATCTAGATGACTTGGGTCAGTGTTTGTGCCAAGGGTGTTAAGGTTTTAAAAATCTCTAGATGACTTGGGCCAGTGGTGGTGAAAAGGGTGTTAAAGGTTTAAAAAATCTCTAGATGACTTGGGACAGTAGTGGTGCCAAGATTGTTAAAGGTATTAAAAGTATCTAGATGACTTGGGCCAGTGGTGGTGCCAAGGGTGTTAAAGGTATTAAAAGTCTCTAGATGACTTGGGCCAGCGATGGTGACCAGGATGTTTAAGGTTTTAAAAGTCTCTAGATGACTTGGGCCAGCGGGTGACCAGGGTGTTAAATGTTTTAAAAGTCTCTTGATGACTTGGGCCAGTGGTGGTTCCAAGGGTGTTAAAGGTATTAAAAGTATCTAGATGACTTGGGTCAGTGTTTGTGCCAAGGGTGTTAAGGTTTTAAAAATCTCTAGATGACTTGGGCCAGTGGTGGTGACAAGGGTGTTAAAGGTTTAAAAAGTCTCGAGATGACTTGGGCCAGTGGTGGTGTCAAGGGAGTTAAAGATATTAAAAGTCTCTAGATGACTTGGGCCAGTGGTGGTGACCAGGATGTTTAAGGTTTTAAAAGTCTCTAGATGACTCGGGCCAGCGGTGGTGACAAGGGTGTTAAAGGTTTTAAAAGTCTCAGGATGTTAAAGATATTAAAAGTCTCAAGATGACTTGGGCCAGTGGTGGTGACCAGGGTGTTAAAGGTTTTAAAAGTCTCTAGATGACTTGGGCCAGTGGTGGTGCCAAGGGTGTTAAAGGTATTAAAAGTCTCTAGATGACTTGGGCCAGTGGTGGTTCCAAGGGTGTTAAAGGTATTAAAAGTATCTAGATGACTTGGGTCAGTGTTTCTGCCAAGGGTGTTAAGGTTTTAAAAATCTCTAGATGACTTGGGCCAGTGGTGGTGACAAGGGTGTTAAAGGTATTAAAAGTATCTAGATGACTTGGGTCAGTGTTTGTGCCAAGGGTGTTAAGGTTTTAAAAATCTCTAGATGACTTGGGCCAGTGGTGGTGAAAAGGGTGTTAAAGGTTTAAAAAATCTCTAGATGACTTGGGCCAGTAGTGGTGCCAAGATTGTTAAAGGTATTAAAAGTATCTAGATGACTTGGGCCAGTGGTGGTGCCAAGGGTGTTAAAGGTATTAAAAGTCTCTAGATGACTTGGGCCAGCGGTGGTGACCAGGATGTTTAAGGTTTTAAAAGTCTCTAGATGACTTGGGCCAGCGGTGGTGACCAGGGTGTTAAATGTTTTAAAAGTCTCTTGATGACTTGGGCCAGTGGTGGTTCCAAGGGTGTTAAAGGTATTAAAAGTATCTAGATGACTTGGGTCAGTGTTTGTGCCAAGGGTGTTAAGGTTTTAAAAATCTCTAGATGACTTGGGCCAGTGGTGGTGACAAGGGTGTTAAAGGTTTAAAAAGTCTCGAGATGACTTGGGCCAGTGGTGGTGTCAAGGGAGTTAAAGATATTAAAAGTCTCTAGATGACTTGGGCCAGTGGTGGTGACCAGGATGTTTAAGGTTTTAAAAGTCTCTAGATGACTCGGGCCAGCGGTGGTGACAAGGGTGTTAAAGGTTTTAAAAGTCTCTAGAGGACTTGGGCCAGTGGTGGTTCCAAGGGTGTTAAAGTAATTAAAAGTCTCTAAATGACTTGGATCAGTGTTTGTGCCAAGGGTGTTTAAGGTTTAAAAAGTCTCTAGATGACTTGGGCCAGTGGTGGTGAAAAGGGTGTTAAAGGTTTAAAAAGTCTCTAGAGGACTTGGGCCAGTGGTGGTGCCAAGGGCGTTAAAGGTATTAAAAGTCTCTAGATGACTCGGGCCAGTGGTGGTGCCAAGGGTGTTAAAGGTATTAAAAGTCTCTAGATGACTTGGGCCAGCGGTGGTGACCAGGATGTTAAAGGTTTTAAAAGTCTCAGGATGTTAAAGATATTAAAAGTCTCAAGATGACTTGGGCCAGTGGTGGTGACCAGGGTGTTAAAGGTTTAAAAAGTCTCTAGATGACTTGGGCCAGTGGTGGTGCAAAGGGTGTTAAAGGTATGAAAAGTCTCTAGATGACTTGGGCCAGTGGTGGTGACCAGGATGTTTAAGGTTTTAAAAGTCTCTAGATGACTTGGGCCAGCGGTGGTGACCAGGGTGTTAAAGGTATTAAAAGTCTCTAGATGACTTGGGCCAGCGGTGGTGACCATGATGTTAAAGGTTTTAAAAGTCTCAGGATGTTAAAGATATTAAAAGTCTCAAGATGACTTTGGCCAGTGGTGGTGACCAGGGTGTTAAAGGTATTAAAAGTCTCTAGATGACTTGGGCCAGTGGTGGTGACCATGATGTTAAAGGTTTTAAAAGTCTCAGGATGTTAAAGATATTAAAAGTCTCAAGATGACTTTGGCCAGTGGTGGTGACCAGGGTGTTAAAGGTTTAAAAAGTCTCTAGATGACTTGGGCCAGTGGTGGTGCAAAGGGTGTTAAAGGTATGAAAAGTCTCTAGATGACTTGGGCCAGTGGTGGTGCCAAGGGTGTTAAAGGTATTAAAAGTCTCTAGATGAGTTGGGCCAGCGGTGGTGACCAGGTTGTTAAAGGTTTTAAAAGTCTCAGGATGTTAAAGGTATTAAAAGTCTCTTGATGACTTGGGCCAGTGGTGGTGACCAGGGTGTTAAAGGTTTTAAAAGTCTCTAGATGACTTGGACCAGCGGTGGTGACCAGGGTGTTAAAGGTTTTAAAAGTCTCTAGATGACTTGGGCCAGTGGTGGTTCCAACAGTGTTAGAGGTATTAAAAGTATCTAGATGACTAGGGTCAGTGTTTGTGCCAAGGGTGTTAAAGGTTTAAAAAGTCTCTAGATGACTTGGGCCAGTGGTGGTGAAAAGGGTGTTAAAGGTTTAAAAAGTCTCTAGATGACTTGGGCCAGTGGTGGTGCCAAGGGTGTTAAAGGTATTAAAAGTCTCTAGATGACTCGGGCCAGTGGTGGTGCCAAGGGTGTTAAAGGTATTAAAAGTCTCTAGATGACTTGGGCCAGCGGTGGTGACCATGATGTTAAAGGTTTTAAAAGTCTCAGGATGTTAAAGATATTAAAAGTCTCAAGATGACTTTGGCCAGTGGTGGTGACCAGGGTGTTAAAGGTTTAAAAAGTCTCTAGATGACTTGGGCCAGTGGTGGTGCAAAGGGTGTTAAAGGTATGAAAAGTCTCTAGATGACTTGGGCCAGTGGTGGTGCCAAGGGTGTTAAAGGTATTAAAAGTCTCTAGATGACTTGGGCCAGCGGTGGTGACCAGGTTGTTAAAGGTTTTAAAAGTCTCAGGATGTTAAAGGTATTAAAAGTCTCTTGATGACTTGGGCCAGTGGTGGTGACCAGGGTGTTAAAGGTTTTAAAAGTCTCTAGATGACTTGGGCCAGTGGTGGTGACAAGGATGTTAAAGGTATTTAAAGTCTCTAGATGACTTGGGCCAGCGGTGGTGACCAGGGTGTTAAAGGTTTTAAAAGTCTCTAGATGACTTGGGCCAGTGGTGGTTCCAAGGGTGTTAAAGGTATTAAAAGTCTCTAGATGACTTGGGTCAGTTTTTGTGCCAAGGGTGTTAAAGGTTTTAAAAGTCTCTAGATGACTTGGGCCAGTGGTGATGACCAGGGTGTTAAAGGTTAAAAAAGTCTCTAGATGACTTGGGCCAGTAGTGGTGCCAAGGGTGTTAAAGGTATTAATAGTATCTAGATGACTTGGGCCAGTGGTGGTGACAAGGGTGTTAAAGGTTTAAAAAGTCTCTATATGACTTGGGCCAGTGGTGGTGTCAAGGGTGTTAAAGATATTAAAAGTATCTAGATGAGTTGGGCCAGTGGTGGTCACAAGGATGTTTAAGGTTTTAAAAGTGTCTAGATGACTCGGGCCAGCGGTTGTGACAAGGGTTTTAAAGGTTTTAAAAGTCTCAGGATGTTAAAGATATTAAAAGTCTCAAGATGACTTGGGCCAGTGGTGGTGCCAAGGGTGTTAAAGGTATTAAAAGTCTCTAGATGACTCGGGCCAGTGGTGGTGCCAAGGGTGTTAAAGGTATTAAAAGTCTCTAGATGACTTGGGCCAGCGGTGGTGACCATGATGTTAAAGGTTTTAAAAGTCTCAGGATGTTAAAGATATTAAAAGTCTCAAGATGACTTGGGCCAGTGGTGGTGACCAGGGTGTGAAAGGTTTTAAAAGTCTCTAGATGACTTGGGCCAGTGGTGGTGCCAAGGGTGTTAAAGGTATTAAAAGTCTCTAGATGACTTGGGCCAGTGGTGGTTCCAAGGGTGTTAAACGTATTAAAAGTATCTAGATGACTTGGGTCAGTGTTTGTGCCAAGGGTGTTAAGGTTTTAAAAATCTCTAGATGACTTGGGCCAGTGGTGGTGACAAGGGTGTTAAAGGTATTAAAAGTATCTAGATGACTTGGGTCAGTGTTTGTGCCAAGGGTGTTAAGGTTTTAAAAATCTCTAGATGACTTGGGCCAGTGGTGGTGAAAAGGGTGTTAAAGGTTTAAAAAATCTCTAGATGACTTGGGACAGTAGTGGTGCCAAGATTGTTAAAGGTATTAAAAGTATCTAGATGACTTGGGCCAGTGGTGGTGCCAAGGGTGTTAAAGGTATTAAAAGTCTCTAGATGACTTGGGCCAGCGATGGTGACCAGGATGTTTAAGGTTTTAAAAGTCTCTAGATGACTTGGGCCAGCGGGTGACCAGGGTGTTAAATGTTTTAAAAGTCTCTTGATGACTTGGGCCAGTGGTGGTTCCAAGGGTGTTAAAGGTATTAAAAGTATCTAGATGACTTGGGTCAGTGTTTGTGCCAAGGGTGTTAAGGTTTTAAAAATCTCTAGATGACTTGGGCCAGTGGTGGTGACAAGGGTGTTAAAGGTTTAAAAAGTCTCGAGATGACTTGGGCCAGTGGTGGTGTCAAGGGAGTTAAAGATATTAAAAGTCTCTAGATGACTTGGGCCAGTGGTGGTGACCAGGATGTTTAAGGTTTTAAAAGTCTCTAGATGACTCGGGCCAGCGGTGGTGACAAGGGTGTTAAAGGTTTTAAAAGTCTCAGGATGTTAAAGATATTAAAAGTCTCAAGATGACTTGGGCCAGTGGTGGTGACCAGGGTGTTAAAGGTTTTAAAAGTCTCTAGATGACTTGGGCCAGTGGTGGTGCCAAGGGTGTTAAAGGTATTAAAAGTCTCTAGATGACTTGGGCCAGTGGTGGTTCCAAGGGTGTTAAAGGTATTAAAAGTATCTAGATGACTTGGGTCAGTGTTTCTGCCAAGGGTGTTAAGGTTTTAAAAATCTCTAGATGACTTGGGCCAGTGGTGGTGACAAGGGTGTTAAAGGTATTAAAAGTATCTAGATGACTTGGGTCAGTGTTTGTGCCAAGGGTGTTAAGGTTTTAAAAATCTCTAGATGACTTGGGCCAGTGGTGGTGAAAAGGGTGTTAAAGGTTTAAAAAATCTCTAGATGACTTGGGCCAGTAGTGGTGCCAAGATTGTTAAAGGTATTAAAAGTATCTAGATGACTTGGGCCAGTGGTGGTGCCAAGGGTGTTAAAGGTATTAAAAGTCTCTAGATGACTTGGGCCAGCGGTGGTGACCAGGATGTTTAAGGTTTTAAAAGTCTCTAGATGACTTGGGCCAGCGGTGGTGACCAGGGTGTTAAATGTTTTAAAAGTCTCTTGATGACTTGGGCCAGTGGTGGTTCCAAGGGTGTTAAAGGTATTAAAAGTATCTAGATGACTTGGGTCAGTGTTTGTGCCAAGGGTGTTAAGGTTTTAAAAATCTCTAGATGACTTGGGCCAGTGGTGGTGACAAGGGTGTTAAAGGTTTAAAAAGTCTCGAGATGACTTGGGCCAGTGGTGGTGTCAAGGGAGTTAAAGATATTAAAAGTCTCTAGATGACTTGGGCCAGTGGTGGTGACCAGGATGTTTAAGGTTTTAAAAGTCTCTAGATGACTCGGGCCAGCGGTGGTGACAAGGGTGTTAAAGGTTTTAAAAGTCTCTAGAGGACTTGGGCCAGTGGTGGTTCCAAGGGTGTTAAAGTAATTAAAAGTCTCTAAATGACTTGGATCAGTGTTTGTGCCAAGGGTGTTTAAGGTTTAAAAAGTCTCTAGATGACTTGGGCCAGTGGTGGTGAAAAGGGTGTTAAAGGTTTAAAAAGTCTCTAGAGGACTTGGGCCAGTGGTGGTGCCAAGGGCGTTAAAGGTATTAAAAGTCTCTAGATGACTCGGGCCAGTGGTGGTGCCAAGGGTGTTAAAGGTATTAAAAGTCTCTAGATGACTTGGGCCAGCGGTGGTGACCAGGATGTTAAAGGTTTTAAAAGTCTCAGGATGTTAAAGATATTAAAAGTCTCAAGATGACTTGGGCCAGTGGTGGTGACCAGGGTGTTAAAGGTTTAAAAAGTCTCTAGATGACTTGGGCCAGTGGTGGTGCAAAGGGTGTTAAAGGTATGAAAAGTCTCTAGATGACTTGGGCCAGTGGTGGTGACCAGGATGTTTAAGGTTTTAAAAGTCTCTAGATGACTTGGGCCAGCGGTGGTGACCAGGGTGTTAAAGGTATTAAAAGTCTCTAGATGACTTGGGCCAGCGGTGGTGACCATGATGTTAAAGGTTTTAAAAGTCTCAGGATGTTAAAGATATTAAAAGTCTCAAGATGACTTTGGCCAGTGGTGGTGACCAGGGTGTTAAAGGTATTAAAAGTCTCTAGATGACTTGGGCCAGCGGTGGTGACCATGATGTTAAAGGTTTTAAAAGTCTCAGGATGTTAAAGATATTAAAAGTCTCAAGATGACTTTGGCCAGTGGTGGTGACCAGGGTGTTAAAGGTTTAAAAAGTCTCTAGATGACTTGGGCCAGTGGTGGTGCAAAGGGTGTTAAAGGTATGAAAAGTCTCTAGATGACTTGGGCCAGTGGTGGTGCCAAGGGTGTTAAAGGTATTAAAAGTCTCTAGATGACTTGGGCCAGCGGTGGTGACCAGGTTGTTAAAGGTTTTAAAAGTCTCAGGATGTTAAAGGTATTAAAAGTCTCTTGATGACTTGGGCCAGTGGTGGTGACCAGGGTGTTAAAGGTTTTAAAAGTCTCTAGATGACTTGGGCCAGTGGTGGTGACAAGGATGTTAAAGGTATTTAAAGTCTCTAGATGACTTGGGCCAGCGGTGGTGACCAGGGTGTTAAAGGTTTTAAAAGTCTCTAGATGACTTGGGCCAGTGGTGGTTCCAAGGGTGTTAAAGGTATTAAAAGTCTCTAGATGACTTGGGTCAGTTTTTGTGCCAAGGGTGTTAAAGGTTTTAAAAGTCTCTAGATGACTTGGACCAGTGGTGGTGACCAGGGTGTTAAAGGTTAAAAAAGTCTCTAGATGACTTGGGCCAGTAGTGGTGCCAAGGGTGTTAAAGGTATTAATAGTATCTAGATGACTTGGGCCAGTGGTGGTGACAAGGGTGTTAAAGGTTTAAAAAGTCTCTATATGACTTGGGCCAGTGGTGGTGTCAAGGGTGTTAAAGATATTAAAAGTATCTAGATGAGTTGGGCCAGTGGTGGTCACAAGGATGTTTAAGGTTTTAAAAGTGTCTAGATGACTCGGGCCAGCGGTTGTGACAAGGGTGTTAAAGGTTTTAAAAGTCTCAGGATGTTAAAGATATTAAAAGTCTCAAGATGACTTGGGCCAGTGGTGGTGCCAAGGGTGTTAAAGGTATTAAAAGTCTCTAGATGACTCGGGCCAGTGGTGGTGCCAAGGGTGTTAAAGGTATTAAAAGTCTCTAGATGACTTGGGCCAGCGGTGGTGACCATGATGTTAAAGGTTTTAAAAGTCTCAGGATGTTAAAGATATTAAAAGTCTCAAGATGACTTGGGCCAGTGGTGGTGACCAGGGTGTTAAAGGTTTTAAAAGTCTCTAGATGACTTGGGCCAGTGGTGGTGCCAAGGGTGTTAAAGGTATTAAAAGTCTCTAGATGACTTGGGCCAGTGGTGGTTCCAAGGGTGTTAAAGGTATTAAAAGTATCTAGATGACTTGGGTCAGTGTTTGTGCCAAGGGTGTTAAGGTTTTAAAAATCTCTAGATGACTTGGGCCAGTGGTGGTGACAAGGGTGTTAAAGGTATTAAAAGTATCTAGATGACTTGGGTCAGTGTTTGTGCCAAGGGTGTTAAGGTTTTAAAAATCTCTAGATGACTTGGGCCAGTGGTGGTGAAAAGGGTGTTAAAGGTTTAAAAAATCTCTAGATGACTTGGGCCAGTAGTGGTGCCAAGATTGTTAAAGGTATTAAAAGTATCTAGATGACTTGGGCCAGTGGTGGTGCCAAGGGTGTTAAAGGTATTAAAAGTCTCTAGATGACTTGGGCCAGCGGTGGTGACCAGGATGTTTAAGGTTTTAAAAGTCTCTAGATGACTTGGGCCAGCGGTGGTGACCAGGGTGTTAAATGTTTTAAAAGTCTCTTGATGACTTGGGCCAGTGGTGGTTCCAAGGGTGTTAAAGGTATTAAAAGTATCTAGATGACTTGGGTCAGTGTTTGTGCCAAGGGTGTTAAGGTTTTAAAAATCTCTAGATGACTTGGGCCAGTGGTGGTGACAAGGGTGTTAAAGGTTTAAAAAGTCTCGAGATGATTTGGGCCAGTGGTGGTGTCAAGGGAGTTAAAGATATTAAAAGTCTCTAGATGACTTGGGCCAGTGGTGGTGACCAGGATGTTTAAGGTTTTAAAAGTCTCTAGATGACTCGGGCCAGCGGTGGTGACAAGGGTGTTAAAGGTTTTAAAAGTCTCAGGATGTTAAAGATATTAAAAGTCTCAAGATGACTTGGGCCAGTGGTGGTGACCAGGGTGTTAAAGGTTTTAAAAGTCTCTAGATGACTTGGGCCAGTGGTGGTGCCAAGGGTGTTAAAGGTATTAAAAGTCTCTAGATGACTTGGGCCAGTGGTGGTTCCAAGGGTGTTAAAGGTATTAAAAGTATCTAGATGACTTGGGTCAGTGTTTGTGCCAAGGGTGTTAAGGTTTTAAAAATCTCTAGATGACTTGGGCCAGTGGTGGTGACAAGGGTGTTAAAGGTATTAAAAGTATCTAGATGACTTGGGTCAGTGTTTGTGCCAAGGGTGTTAAGGTTTTAAAAATCTCTAGATGACTTGGGCCAGTGGTGGTGAAAAGGGTGTTAAAGGTTTAAAAAATCTCTAGATGACTTGGGCCATTAGTGGTGCCAAGATTGTTAAAGGTATTAAAAGTATCTAGATGACTTGGGCCAGTGGTGGTGCCAAGGGTGTTAAAGGTATTAAAAGTCTCTAGATGACTTGGGCCAGCGGTGGTGACCAGGATGTTTAAGGTTTTAAAAGTCTCTAGATGACTTGGGCCAGCGGTGGTGACCAGGGTGTTAAATGTTTTAAAAGTCTCTTGATGACTTGGGCCAGTGGTGGTTCCAAGGGTGTTAAAGGTATTAAAAGTATCTAGATGACTTGGGTCAGTGTTTGTGCCAAGGGTGTTAAGGTTTTAAAAATCTCTAGATGACTTGGGCCAGTGGTGGTGACAAGGGTGTTAAAGGTTTAAAAAGTCTCGAGATGACTTGGGCCAGTGGTGGTGTCAAGGGAGTTAAAGATATTAAAAGTCTCTAGATGACTTGGGCCAGTGGTGGTGACCAGGATGTTTAAGGTTTTAAAAGTCTCTAGATGACTCGGGCCAGCGGTGGTGACAAGGGTGTTAAAGGTTTTAAAAGTCTCTAGAGGACTTGGGCCAGTGGTGGTTCCAAGGGTGTTAAAGTAATTAAAAGTCTCTAAATGACTTGGATCAGTGTTTGTGCCAAGGGTGTTTAAGGTTTAAAAAGTCTCTAGATGACTTGGACCAGTGGTGGTGAAAAGGGTGTTAAAGGTTTAAAAAGTCTCTAGAGGACTTGGGCCAGTGGTGGTGCCAAGGGCGTTAAAGGTATTAAAAGTCTCTAGATGACTCGGGCCAGTGGTGGTGCCAAGGGTGTTAAAGGTATTAAAAGTCTCTAGATGACTTGGGCCAGCGGTGGTGACCAGGATGTTAAAGGTTTTAAAAGTCTCAGGATGTTAAAGATATTAAAAGTCTCAAGATGACTTGGGCCAGTGGTGGTGACCAGGGTGTTAAAGGTTTAAAAAGTCTCTAGATGACTTGGGCCAGTGGTGGTGCAAAGGGTGTTAAAGGTATGAAAAGTCTCTAGATGACTTGGGCCAGTGGTGGTGACCAGGATGTTTAAGGTTTTAAAAGTCTCTAGATGACTTGGGCCAGCGGTGGTGACCAGGGTGTTAAAGGTATTAAAAGTCTCAAGATGACTTTGGCCAGTGGTGGTGACCAGGGTGTTAAAGGTTTAAAAAGTCTCTAGATGACTTGGGCCAGTGGTGGTGCAAAGGGTGTTAAAGGTATGAAAAGTCTCTAGATGACTTGGGCCAGTGGTGGTGCCAAGGGTGTTAAAGGTATTAAAAGTCTCTAGATGACTTGGGCCAGCGGTGGTGACCAGGTTGTTAAAGGTTTTAAAAGTCTCAGGATGTTAAAGGTATTAAAAGTCTCTTGATGACTTGGGCCAGTGGTGGTGACCAGGGTGTTAAAGGTTTTAAAAGTCTCTAGATGACTTGGGCCAGTGGTGGTGACAAGGATGTTAAAAGTATTTAAAGTCTCTAGATGACTTGGGCCAGCGGTGGTGACCAGGGTGTTAAAGGTTTTAAAAGTCTCTAGATGACTTGGGCCAGTGGTGGTTCCAAGGGTGTTAAAGGTATTAAAAGACTCTAGATGACTTGGGTCAGTTTTTGTGCCAAGGGTGTTAAAGGTTTTAAAAGTCTCTAGATGACTTGGGCCAGTGGTGGTGACCAGGGTGTTAAAGGTTAAAAAAGTCTCTAGATGACTTGGGCCAGTAGTGGTGCCAAGGGTGTTAAAGGTATTAATAGTATCTAGATGACTTGGGCCAGTGGTGGTGACAAGGGTGTTAAAGGTTAAAAAAGTCTCTATATGACTTGGGCCAGTGGTGGTGTCAAGGGTGTTAAAGATATTAAAAGTATCTAGATGAGTTGGGCCAGTGGTGGTCACAAGGATGTTTAAGGTTTTAAAAGTGTCTAGATGACTCGGGCCAGCGGTTGTGACAAGGGTGTTAAAGGTTTTAAAAGTCTCAGGATGTTAAAGATATTAAAAGTCTCAAGATGACTTGGGCCAGTGGTGGTGCCAAGGGTGTTAAAGGTATTAAAAGTCTCTAGATGACTCGGGCCAGTGGTGGTGCCAAGGGTGTTAAAGGTATTAAAAGTCTCTAGATGACTTGGGCCAGCGGTGGTGACCATGATGTTAAAGGTTTTAAAAGTCTCAGGATGTTAAAGATATTAAAAGTCTCAAGATGACTTGGGCCAGTGGTGGTGACCAGGGTGTTAAAGGTTTTAAAAGTCTCTAGATGACTTGGGCCAGTGGTGGTGCCAAGGGTGTTAAAGGTATTAAAAGTCTCTAGATGACTTGGGCCAGTGGTGGTTCCAAGGGTGTTAAAGGTATTAAAAGTATCTAGATGACTTGGGTCAGTGTTTGTGCCAAGGGTGTTAAGGTTTTAAAAATCTCTAGATGACTTGGGCCAGTGGTGGTGACAAGGGTGTTAAAGGTATTAAAAGTATCTAGATGACTTGGGTTAGTGTTTGTGCCAAGGGTGTTAAGGTTTTAAAAATCTCTAGATGATTTGGGCCAGTGGTGGTGAAAAGGGTGTTAAAGGTTTAAAAAATCTCTAGATGACTTGGGACAGTAGTGGTGCCAAGATTGTTAAAGGTATTAAAAGTATCTAGATGACTTGGGCCAGTGGTGGTGCCAAGGGTGTTAAAGGTATTAAAAGTCTCTAGATGACTTGGGCCAGCGGTGGTGACCAGGATGTTTAAGGTTTTAAAAGTCTCTAGATGACTTGGGCCAGCGGTGGTGACCAGGGTGTTAAATGTTTTAAAAGTCTCTTGATGACTTGGGCCAGTGGTGGTTCCAAGGGTGTTAAAGGTATTAAAAGTATCTAGATGACTTGGGTCAGTGTTTGTGCCAAGGGTGTTAAGGTTTTAAAAATCTCTAGATGACTTGGGCCAGTGGTGGTGACAAGGGTGTTAAAGGTTTAAAAAGTCTCGAGATGACTTGGGCCAGTGGTGGTGTCAAGGGAGTTAAAGATATTAAAAGTCTCTAGATGACTTGGGCCAGTGGTGGTGACCAGGATGTTTAAGGTTTTAAAAGTCTCTAGATGACTCGGGCCAGCGGTGGTGACAAGGGTGTTAAAGGTTTTAAAAGTCTCAGGATGTTAAAGATATTAAAAGTCTCAAGATGACTTGGGCCAGTGGTGGTGACCAGGGTGTTAAAGGTTTTAAAAGTCTCTAGATGACTTGGGCCAGTGGTGGTGCCAAGGGTGTTAAAGGTATTAAAAGTCTCTAGATGACTTGGGCCAGTGGTGGTTCCAAGGGTGTTAAAGGTATTAAAAGTATCTAGATGACTTGGGTCAGTGTTTCTGCCAAGGGTGTTAAGATTTTAAAAATCTCTAGATGACTTGGGCCAGTGGTGGTGACAAGGGTGTTAAAGGTATTAAAAGTATCTAGATGACTTGGGTCAGTGTTTGTGCCAAGGGTGTTAAGGTTTTAAAAATCTCTAGATGACTTGGGCCAGTGGTGGTGTAAAGGGTGTTAAAGGTTTAAAAAATCTCTAGATGACTTGGGCCAGTAGTGGTGCCAAGATTGTTAAAGGTATTAAAAGTATCTAGATGACTTGGGCCAGTGGTGGTGCCAAGGGTGTTAAAGGTATTAAAAGTCTCTAGATGACTTGGGCCAGCGGTGGTGACCAGGATGTTTAAGGTTTTAAAAGTCTCTAGATGACTTGGGCCAGCGGTGGTGACCAGGGTGTTAAATGTTTTAAAAGTCTCTTGATGACTTGGGCCAGTGGTGGTTCCAAGGGTGTTAAAGGTATTAAAAGTATCTAGATGACTTGGGTCAGTGTTTGTGCCAAGGGTGTTAAGGTTTTAAAAATCTCTAGATGACTTGGGCCAGTGGTGGTGACAAGGGTGTTAAAGGTTTAAAAAGTCTCGAGATGACTTGGGCCAGTGGTGGTGTCAAGGGAGTTAAAGATATTAAAAGTCTCTAGATGACTTGGGCCAGCGGTGGTGACAAGGGTGTTAAAGGTTTTAAAAGTCTCTAGAGGACTTGGGCCAGTGGTGGTTCCAAGGGTGTTAAAGTAATTAAAAGTCTCTAAATGACTTGGATCAGTGTTTGTGCCAAGGGTGTTTAAGGTTTAAAAAGTCTCTAGATGACTTGGGCCAGTGGTGGTGAAAAGGGTGTTAAAGGTTTAAAAAGTCTCTAGAGGACTTGGGCCAGTGGTGGTGCCAAGGGCGTTAAAGGTATTAAAAGTCTCTAGATGACTCGGGCCAGTGGTGGTGCCAAGGGTGTTAAAGGTATTAAAAGTCTCTAGATGACTTGGGCCAGCGGTGGTGACCAGGATGTTAAAGGTTTTAAAAGTCTCAGGATGTTAAAGATATTAAAAGTCTCAAGATGACTTGGGCCAGTGGTGGTGACCAGGGTGTTAAAGGTTTAAAAAGTCTCTAGATGACTTGGGCCAGTGGTGGTGCAAAGGGTGTTAAAGGTATGAAAAGTCTCTAGATGACTTGGGCCAGTGGTGGTGACCAGGATGTTTAAGGTTTTAAAAGTCTCTAGATGACTTGGGCCAGCGGTGGTGACCAGGGTGTTAAAGGTATTAAAAGTCTCTAGATGACTTGGGCCAGCGGTGGTGACCATGATGTTAAAGGTTTTAAAAGTCTCAGGATGTTAAAGATATTAAAAGTCTCAAGATGACTTTGGCCAGTGGTGGTGACCAGGGTGTTAAAGGTATTAAAAGTCTCTAGATGACTTGGGCCAGCGGTGGTGACCATGATGTTAAAGGTTTTAAAAGTCTCAGGATGTTAAAGATATTAAAAGTCTCAAGATGACTTTGGCCAGTGGTGGTGACCAGGGTGTTAAAGGTTTAAAAAGTCTCTAGATGACTTGGGCCAGTGGTGGTGCAAAGGGTGTTAAAGGTATGAAAAGTCTCTAGATGACTTGGGCCAGTGGTGGTGCCAAGGGTGTTAAAGGTATTAAAAGTCTCTAGATGACTTGGGCCAGCGGTGGTGACCAGGTTGTTAAAGGTTTTAAAAGTCTCAGGATGTTAAAGGTATTAAAAGTCTCTTGATGACTTGGGCCAGTGGTGGTGACCAGGGTGTTAAAGGTTTTAAAAGTCTCTAGATGACTTGGGCCAGTGGTGGTGACAAGGATGTTAAAGGTATTTAAAGTCTCTAGATGACTTGGGCCAGCGGTGGTGACCAGGGTGTTAAAGGTTTTAAAAGTCTCTAGATGACTTGGGCCAGTGGTGGTTCCAAGGGTGTTAAAGGTATTAAAAGTCTCTAGATGACTTGGGTCAGTTTTTGTGCCAAGGGTGTTAAAGGTTTTAAAAGTCTCTAGATGACTTGGGCCAGTGGTGGTGACCAGGGTGTTAAAGGTTAAAAAAGTCTCTAGATGACTTGGGCCAGTAGTGGTGCCAAGGGTGTTAAAGGTATTAATAGTATCTAGATGACTTGGGCCAGTGGTGGTGACAAGGGTGTTAAAGGTTTAAAAAGTCTCTATATGACTTGGGCCAGTGGTGGTGTCAAGGGTGTTAAAGATATTAAAAGTATCTAGATGAGTTGGGCCAGTGGTGGTCACAAGGATGTTTAAGGTTTTAAAAGTGTCTAGATGACTCGGGCCAGCGGTTGTGACAAGGGTGTTAAAGGTTTTAAAAGTCTCAGGATGTTAAAGATATTAAAAGTCTCAAGATGACTTGGGCCAGTGGTGGTGCCAAGGGTGTTAAAGGTATTAAAAGTCTCTAGATGACTCGGGCCAGTGGTGGTTCCAAGGGTGTTAAAGGTATTAAAAGTCTCTAGATGACTTGGGCCAGCGGTGGTGACCATGATGTTAAAGGTTTTAAAAGTCTCAGGATGTTAAAGATATTAAAAGTCTCAAGATGACTGGGGCCAGTGGTGGTGACCAGGGTGTTAAAGGTTTTAAAAGTCTCTAGATGACTTGGGCCAGTGGTGGTGCCAAGGGTGTTAAAGGTATTAAAAGTCTCTAGATGACTTGGGCCAGTGGTGGTTCCAAGGGTGTTAAAGGTATTAAAAGTATCTAGATGACTTGGGTCAGTGTTTGTGCCAAGGGTGTTAAGGTTTTAAAAATCTCTAGATGACTTGGGCCAGTGGTGGTGACAAGGGTGTTAAAGGTATTAAAAGTATCTAGATGACTTGGGTCAGTGTTTGTGCCAAGGGTGTTAAGGTTTTAAAAATCTCTAGATGACTTGGGCCAGTGGTGGTGAAAAGGGTGTTAAAGGTTTAAAAAATCTCTAGATGACTTGGGCCAGTAGTGGTGCCAAGATTGTTAAAGGTATTAAAAGTATCTAGATGACTTGGGCCAGTGGTGGTACCAAGGGTGTTAAAGGTATTAAAAGTCTCTAGATGACTTGGGCCAGCGGTGGTGACCAGGATGTTTAAGGTTTTAAAAGTCTCTAGATGACTTGGGCCAGCGGTGGTGTCCAGGGTGTTAAATGTTTTAAAAGTCTCTTGATGACTTGGGCCAGTGGTGGTTCCAAGGGTGTTAAAGGTATTAAAAGTATCTAGATGACTTGGGTCAGTGTTTGTGCCAAGGGTGTTAAGGTTTTAAAAATCTCTAGATGACTTGGGCCAGTGGTGGTGACAAGGGTGTTAAAGGTTTAAAAAGTCTCGAAATGACTTGGGTCAGTGGTGGTGTCAAGGGAGTTAAAGATATTAAAAGTCTCTAGATGACTTGGGCCAGTGGTGGTGACCAGGATGTTTAAGGTTTTAAAAGTCTCTAGATGACTCGGGCCAGCGGTGGTGACAAGGGTGTTAAAGGTTTTAAAAGTCTCTAGAGGACTTGGGCCAGTAGTGGTTCCAAGGGTGTTAAAGTAATTAAAAGTCTCTAAATGACTTGGATCAGTGTTTGTGCCAAGGGTGTTTAAGGTTTAAAAAGTCTCTAGATGACTTGGGCCAGTGGTGGTGAAAAGGGTGTTAAAGGTTTAAAAAGTCTCTAGAGGACTTGGGCCAGTGGTGGTGCCAAGGGCGTTAAAGGTATTAAAAGTCTCTAGATGACTCGGGGCAGTGGTGGTGCCAAGGGTGTTAAAGGTATTAAAAGTCTCTAGATGACTTGGGCCAGCGGTGGTGACCAGGATGTTAAAGGTTTTAAAAGTCTCAGGATGTTAAAGATATTAAAAGTCTCAAGATGACTTGGGCCAGTGGTGGTGACCAGGGTGTTAAAGGTTTAAAAAGTCTCTAGATGACTTGGGCCAGTGGTGGTGCAAAGGGTGTTAAAGGTATGAAAAGTCTCTAGATGACTTGGGCCAGTGGTGGTGACCAGGATGTTTAAGGTTTTAAAAGTCTCTAGATGACTTGGGCCAGCGGTGGTGACCAGGGTGTTAAAGGTATTAAAAGTCTCTAGATGACTTGGGCCAGCGGTGGTGACCATGATGTTAAAGGTTTTAAAAGTCTCAGGATGTTAAAGATATTAAAAGTCTCAAGATGACTTTGGCCAGTGGTGGTGACCAGGGTGTTAAAGGTTTAAAAAGTCTCTAGATGACTTGGGCCAGTGGTGGTGCAAAGGGTGTTAAAGGTATGAAAAGTCTCTAGATGACTTGGGCCAGTGGTGGTGCCAAGGGTGTTAAAGGTATTAAAAGTCTCTAGATGACTTGGGCCAGCGGTGGTGACAAGGGTGTTAAAGGTATTAAAAGTATCTAGATGACTTGGGTCAGTGTTTGTGCCAAGGGTGTTAAGGTTTTAAAAATCTCTAGATGACTTGGGCCAGTGGTGGTGAAAAGGGTGTTAAAGGTTTAAAAAATCTCTAGATGACTTGGGCAAGTAGTGGTGCCAAGATTGTTAAAGGTATTAAAAGTATCTAGATGACTTGGGCCAGTGGTGGTGCCAAGGGTGTTAAAGGTATTAAAAGTCTCTAGATGACTTGGGCCAGCGGTGGTGACCAGGATGTTTAAGGTTTTAAAAGTCTCTAGATGACTTGGGCCAGCGGTGGTGACCAGGGTGTTAAATGTTTTAAAAGTCTCTTGATGACTTGGGCCAGTGGTGGTTCCAAGGGTGTTAAAGGTATTAAAAGTATCTAGATGACTTGGGTCAGTGTTTGTGCCAAGGGTGTTAAGGTTTTAAAAATCTCTAGATGACTTGGGCCAGTGGTGGTGACAAGGGTGTTAAAGGTTTAAAAAGTCTCGAGATGACTTGGGCCAGTGGTGGTGTCAAGGGAGTTAAAGATATTAAAAGTCTCTAGATGACTTGGGCCAGTGGTGGTGACCAGGATGTTTAAGGTTTTAAAAGTCTCTAGATGACTCGGGCCAACGGTGGTGACAAGGGTGTTAAAGGTTTTAAAAGTCTCAGGATGTTAAAGATATTAAAAGTCTCAAGATGACTTGGGCCAGTGGTGGTGACCAGGGTGTTAAAGGTTTTAAAAGTCTCTAGATGACTTGGGCCAGTGGTGGTGCCAAGGGTGTTAAAGGTATTAAAAGTCTCTAGATGACTTGGGCCAGTGGTGGTTCCAAGGGTGTTAAAGGTATTAAAAGTATCTAGATGACTTGGGTCAGTGTTTGTGCCAAGGGTGTTAAGGTTTTAAAAATCTCTAGATGACTTGGGCCAGTGGTGGTGACAAGGGTGTTAAAGGTATTAAAAGTATCTAGATGACTTGGGTCAGTGTTTGTGCCAAGGGTGTTAAGGTTTTAAAAATCTCTAGATGACTTGGGCCAGTGGTGGTGAAAAGGGTGTTAAAGGTTTAAAAAATCTCTAGATGACTTGGGCCAGTAGTGGTGCCAAGATTGTTAAAGGTATTAAAAGTATCTAGATGACTTGGGCCAGTGGTGGTGCCAAGGGTGTTAAAGGTATTAAAAGTCTCTAGATGACTTGGGCCAGCGGTGGTGACCAGGATGTTTAAGGTTTTAAAAGTCTCTAGATGACTTGGGCCAGCGGTGGTGAACAGGGTGTTAAATGTTTTAAAAGTCTCTTGATGACTTGGGCCAGTGGTGGTTCCAAGGGTGTTAAAGGTATTAAAAGTATCTAGATGACTTGGGTCAGTGTTTGTGCCAAGGGTGTTAAGGTTTTAAAAATCTCTAGATGACTTGGGCCAGTGGTGGTGACAAGGGTGTTAAAGGTTTAAAAAGTCTCGAGATGACTTGGGCCAGTGGTGGTGTCAAGGGAGTTAAAGATATTAAAAGTCTCTAGATGACTTGGGCCAGTGGTGGTGACCAGGATGTTTAAGGTTTTAAAAGTCTCTAGATGACTCGGGCCAGCGGTGGTGACAAGGGTGTTAAAGGTTTTAAAAGTCTCTAGTAGACTTGGGCCAGTGGTGGTTCCAAGGGTGTTATAGTAATTAAAAGTCTCTAAATGACTTGGATCAGTGTTTGTGCCAAGGGTGTTTAAGGTTTAAAAAGTCTCTAGATGACTTGGGCCAGTGGTGGTGAAAAGGGTGTTAAAGGTTTAAAAAGTCTCTAGAGGACTTGGGTCAGTGGTGGTGCCAAGGGCGTTAAAGGTATTAAAAGTCTCTAGATGACTCGGGCCAGTGGTGGTGCCAAGGGTGTTAAAGGTATTAAAAGTCTCTAGATGACTTGGGCCAGCGGTGGTGACCAGGATGTTAAAGGTTTTAAAAGTCTCAGGATGTTAAAGATATTAAAAGTCTCAAGATGACTTGGGCCAGTGGTGGTGACCAGGGTGTTAAAGGTTTAAAAAGTCTCTAGATGACTTGGGCCAGTGGTGGTGCAAAGGGTGTTAAAGGTATGAAAAGTCTCTAGATGACTTGGGCCAGTGGTGGTGACCAGGATGTTTAAGGTTTTAAAAGTCTCTAGATGACTTGGGCCAGTGGTGGTGACCAGGGTGTTAAAGGTATTAAAAGTCTCAAGATGACTTTGGCCAGTGGTGGTGACCAGGGTGTTAAAGGTTTAAAAAGTCTCTAGATGACTTGGGCCAGTGGTGGTGCAAAGGGTGTTAAAGGTATGAAAAGTCTCTAGATGACTTGGGCCAGTGGTGGTGCCAAGGGTGTTAAAGGTATTAAAAGTCTCTAGATGACTTGGGCCAGCGGTGGTGACCAGGTTGTTAAAGGTTTTAAAAGTCTCAGGATGTTAAAGGTATTAAAAGTCTCTTGATGACTTGGGCCAGTGGTGGTGACCAGGGTGTTAAAGGTTTTAAAAGTCTCTAGATGACTTGGGCCAGTGGTGGTGACAAGGATGTTAAAGGTATTTAAAGTCTCTAGATGACTTGGGCCAGCGGTGGTGACCAGGGTGTTAAAGGTTTTAAAAGTCTCTAGATGACTTGGGCCAGTGGTGGTTCCAAGGGTGTTAAAGGTATTAAAAGTCTCTAGATGACTTGGGTCAGTTTTTGTGCCAAGGGTGTTAAAGGTTTTAAAAGTCTCTAGATGACTTGGGCCAGTGGTGGTGACCAGGGTGTTAAAGGTTAAAAAAGTCTCTAGATGACTTGGGCCAGTAGTGGTGCCAAGGGTGTTAAAGGTATTAATAGTATCTAGATGACTTGGGCCAGTGGTGGTGACAAGGGTGTTAAAGGTTTAAAAAGTCTCTATATGACTTGGGCCAGTGGTGGTGTCAAGGGTGTTAAAGATATTAAAATTATCTAGATGAGTTGGGCCAGTGGTGGTCACAAGGATGTTTAAGGTTTTAAAAGTGTCTAGATGACTCGGGCCAGCGGTTGTGACAAGGGTGTTAAAGGTTTTAAAAGTCTCAGGATGTTAAAGATATTAAAAGTCTCAAGATGACTTGGGCCAGTGGTGGTGCCAAGGGTGTTAAAGGTATTAAAAGTCTCTAGATGACTCGGGCCAGTGGTGGTGCCAAGGGTGTTAAAGGTATTAAAAGTCTCTAGATGACTTGGGCCAGCGGTGGTGACCATGATGTTAAAGGTTTTAAAAGTCTCAGGATGTTAAAGATATTAAAAGTCTCAAGATGACTTGGGCCAGTGGTGGTGACCAGGGTGTTAAAGGTTTTAAAAGTCTCTAGATGACTTGGGCCAGTGGTGGTGCCAAGGGTGTTAAAGGTATTAAAAGTCTCTAGATGACTTGGGCCAGTGGTGGTTCCAAGGGTGTTAAAGGTATTAAAAGTATCTAGATGACTTGGGTCAGTGTTTGTGCCAAGGGTGTTAAGGTTTTAAAAATCTCTAGATGACTTGGGCCAGTGGTGGTGACAAGGGTGTTAAAGGTATTAAAAGTATCTAGATGACTTGGGTCAGTGTTTGTGCCAAGGGTGTTAAGGTTTTAAAAATCTCTAGATGACTTGAGCCAGTGGTGGTGAAAAGGGTGTTAAAGGTTTAAAAAATCTCTAGATGACTTGGGCCAGTAGTGGTGCCAAGATTGTTAAAGGTATTAAAAGTATCTAGATGACTTGGGCCAGTGGTGGTGCCAAGGGTGTTAAAGGTATTAAAAGTCTCTAGATGACTTGGGCCAGCGGTGGTGACCAGGATGTTTAAGGTTTTAAAAGTCTCTAGATGACTTGGGCCAGCGGTGGTGACCAGGGTGTTAAATGTTTTAAAAGTCTCTTGATGACTTGGGCCAGTGGTGGTTCCAAGGGTGTTAAAGGTATTAAAAGTATCTAGATGACTTGGGTCAGTGTTTGTGCCAAGGGTGTTAAGGTTTTAAAAATCTCTAGATGACTTGGGCCAGTGGTGGTGACAAGGGTGTTAAAGGTTTAAAAAGTCTCGAGATGACTTGGGCCAGTGGTGGTGTCAAGGGAGTTAAAGATATTAAAAGTCTCTAGATGACTTGGGCCAGTGGTGGTGACCAGGATGTTTAAGGTTTTAAAAGTCTCTAGATGACTCGGGCCAGCGGTGGTGACAAGGGTGTTAAAGGTTTTAAAAGTCTCTAGAGGACTTGGGCCAGTGGTGGTTCCAAGGGTGTTAAAGTAATTAAAAGTCTCTAAATGACTTGGATCAGTGTTTGTGCCAAGGGTGTTTAAGGTTTAAAAAGTCTCTAGATGACTTGGGCCAGTGGTGGTGAAAAGGGTGTTAAAGGTTTAAAAAGTCTCTAGAGGACTTGGGCCAGTGGTGGTGCCAAGGGCGTTAAAGGTATTAAAAGTCTCTAGATGACTCGGGCCAGTGGTGGTGCCAAGGGTGTTAAAGGTATTAAAAGTCTCTAGATGACTTGGGCCAGCGGTGGTGACCAGGATGTTAAAGGTTTTAAAAGTCTCAGGATGTTAAAGATATTAAAAGTCTCAAGATGACTTGGGCCAGTGGTGGTGACCAGGGTGTTAAAGGTTTAAAAAGTCTCTAGATGACTTGGGCCAGTGGTGGTGCAAAGGGTGTTAAAGGTATGAAAAGTCTCTAGATGACTTGGGCCAGTGGTGGTGACCAGGATGTTTAAGGTTTTAAAAGTCTCTAGATGACTTGGGCCAGCGGTGGTGACCAGGGTGTTAAAGGTATTAAAAGTCTCTAGATGACTTGGGCCAGCGGTGGTGACCATGATGTTAAAGGTTTTAAAAGTCTCAGGATGTTAAAGATATTAAAAGTCTCAAGATGATTTTGGCCAGTGGTGGTGACCAGGGTGTTAAAGGTTTAAAAAGTCTCTAGATGACTTGGGCCAGTGGTGGTGCAAAGGGTGTTAAAGGTATGAAAAGTCTCTAGATGACTTGGGCCAGTGGTGGTGCCAAGGGTGTTAAAGGTATTAAAAGTCTCTAGATGACTTGGGCCAGCGGTGGTGACCAGGTTGTTAAAGGTTTTAAAAGTCTCAGGATGTTAAAGGTATTAAAAGTCTCTTGATGACTTGGGCCAGTGGTGGTGACCAGGGTGTTAAAGGTTTTAAAAGTCTCTAGATGACTTGGGCCAGTGGTGGTGACAAGGATGTTAAAGGTATTTAAAGTCTCTAGATGACTTGGGCCAGCGGTGGTGACCAGGGTGTTAAAGGTTTTAAAAGTCTCTAGATGACTTGGGCAAGTGGTGGTTCCAAGGGTGTTAAAGGTATTAAAAGTCTCTAGATGACTTGGGTCAGTTTTTGTGCCAAGGGTGTTAAAGGTTTTAAAAGTCTCTAGATGACTTGGGCCAGTGGTGGTGACCAGGGTGTTAAAGGTTAAAAAAGTCTCTAGATGACTTGGGCCAGTAGTGGTGCCAAGGGTGTTAAAGGTATTAATAGTATCTAGATGACTTGGGCCAGTGGTGGTGACAAGGGTGTTAAAGGTTTAAAAAGTCTCTATATGACTTGGGCCAGTGGTGGTGTCAAGGGTGTTAAAGATATTAAAAGTATCTAGATGAGTTGGGCCAGTGGTGGTCACAAGGATGTTTAAGGTTTTAAAAGTGTCTAGATGACTCGGGCCAGCGGTTGTGACAAGGGTGTTAAAGGTTT
Source organism: Leiobunum rupestre (assembly GCF_980474605.1). Taxonomy (NCBI): domain Eukaryota; kingdom Metazoa; phylum Arthropoda; class Arachnida; order Opiliones; family Sclerosomatidae; genus Leiobunum; species Leiobunum rupestre. Next base: position 59,477,688 of record NC_143385.1, on the reverse strand, counting down.
TAAAAGTCTCAGGATGTTAAAGATATTAAAAGTCTCAAGATGACTTGGGCCAGTGGTGGTGCCAAGGGTGTTAAAGGTATAAAAAGTCTCTAGATGACTCGGGCCAGTGGTGGTGCCAAGGGTGTTAAAGGTTTTAAGAGTCTCTAGATGACTTGGGCCAGCGGTGGTGACCAGGGTGTTAAAGGTTTTAAGAGTCTCTAGATGACTTGGGCCAGCGGTGGTGACCAGGGTGTTAAAGGTTTTAAAAGTCTCTAGATGACTTGGGCCAGTGGTGGTTCCAAGGGTGTTAGAGGTATTAAAAGTATCTAGATGACTAGGGTCAGTGTTTGTGCCACGGGTGTTAAAGGTTTAAAAAGTCACTAGATGACTTGGGCCAGTGGTGGTGAAAAGGGTGTTAAAGGTTTAAAAAGTCTCTAGATGACTTGGGCCAGTGGTGGTGCCAAGGGTGTTAAAGGTATTAAAAGTCTCTAGATGACTCGGGCCAGTGGTGGTGCCATGGGTGTTAAAGGTATTAAAAGTCTCTAGATTACTTGGGCCAGCGGTGGTGACCATGATGTTAAAGGTTTTAAAAGTCTCAGGATGTTAAAGATATTAAAAGTCTCAAGATGAATTGGGCCAGTGGTGGTGACCAGGGTGTTAAAGGTTTTAAAAGTCTCAAGATGACTTGGGCCAGTGGTGGTGACCAGGGTGTTAAAGGTTTAAAAAGTCTCTAGATGACTTGGGCCAGTGGTGGTGCCAAGGGTGTTAAAGGTATGAAAAGTCTCTAGATGACTTGGGCCAGTGGTGGTGCCAAGGGTGTTAAAGGTATTAAAAGTCTCTAGATGACTTGGGCCAGCGGTGGTGACCAGGTTGTTAAAGGTTTTAAAAGTCTCAGGATGTTAAAAGTATTAAAAGTCTCTTGATGACTTGGGCCAGTGGTGGTAAACAGGGTGTTATAGGTTTTAAAAGTCTCTAGATGACTTGGGCCAGTGGTGGTGACAAGGATGTTAAAGGTATTTAAAGTCTCTAGATGACTTGGGCCAGCGGTGGTGACCAGGGTGTTAAAGGTTTTAAAAGTCTCTAGATGACTTGGGCCAGTGGTGGTTCCAGGGGTGTTAAAGGTATTAAAAGTCTCTAGATGACTTGGGTCAGTTTTTGTGCCAAGGGTGTTAAAGGTTTTAAAAGTCTCTAGATGACTTGGGCCAGTGGTGGTGACCAGGGTGTTAAAGGTTAAAAAAGTCTCTAGATGACTTGGGCCAGCGGTGGTGACCAGGATGTTTAAGGTTTTAAAATTATCTAGATGACTTGGGCCATCGGTGGTGACCAGGGTGTTAAAGGTTTTAAAAGTATCTTGATGACTTGGGCCAGTGGTGGTTCCAAGGGTGTTAGAGGTATTAAAAGTATCTAGATGACTTGGGTCAGTGTTTGTGCCAAGGGTGTAAAGGTTTTAAAAGTCTCTAGATGACTTGGGCCAGTGGTGGTGACAAGGGTGTTAAATGTTTAAAAAGTCTCTATATGACTTGGGCCAGTGGTGGTGTCAAGGGTGTTAAGGATATAAAAAGTATCTAGATGAGTTGGGCCAGTGGTGGTGACCAGGATGTTTAAGGTTTTAAAAGTGTCTAGATGACTCGGGCCAGCGGTGGTGACAAGGGTGTTAAAGGTTTTAAAAGTCTCTAGATGACTTGGGCCAGTGGTGGTTCCAAGGGTGTTAAAGTTATTAAAAGGCTCTAGATGACTAGGGTCAGTGTTTGTGCCAAGGGTGTTAAAGGTTTAAAAAGTCTCTAGATGACTTGGGCCAGTGGTGGTGAAAAGGGTGTTAAAGGTTTAAAAAGTCTCTAGATGACTTGGGCCAGTGGTGGTGCCAAGTGTGTTAAAGGTATTAAAAGTCTCTAGATGACTCGGGCCAGTGGTGGTGCCAAGGGTGTTAAAGGTATTAAAAGTCTCTAGATGACTTGGGCCAGCGGTGGTGACCATGATGTTAAAGGTTTTAAAAGTCTCAGGATGTTAAAGATATTAAAAGTCTCAAGATGACTTGGGCCAGTGGTGGTGACCAGGGTGTTAAAGGTTTTAAAAGTCTCTAGATGACTTGGGCCAGTGGTGTTGCCAAGGGTGTTAAAGGTATTAAAAGTCTCTAGATGACTTGGGCCAGTGGTGGTGACCAGGATGTTAAAGGTTTTAAGAGTCTCTAGATGACTTGGGCCAACGGTGTTGACCAGGGTGTTAAAGGTTTTAAAAGTCTCTAGATGACTTGGGCCAGTGGTGGTTCCAAGGGTGTTAGAGGTATTAAAAGTATCTAGATGACTTGGGTCAGTGTTTGTGCCAAGGGTGTAAAGCTTTTAAAAGTCTCTAGATGACTTGGGCCAGTGGTGGTGACCAGGATGTTAAAGGTTTTAAGAGTCTCTAGATGACTTGGGCCAGTGGTGGTGACCAGGATGTTTAAGGTTTTAAAAGTCTCTAGATGACTCGGGCCAGCGGTGGTGACAAGGGTGTTAAAGGTATTAAAAGTCTCTAGATGACTTGGGTTAGCGGTGGTGACCAGGATGTTAAAGGTTTTAAAAGTCTCAGGATGTTAAAGATATTAAAAGTCTCAAGATGACTTTGGGCCAGTGGTGGTGACCAGGGTGTTAAAGGTTTTAAAAGTCTCTAGATGACTTGGGCCAGTGGTGGTGCCAAGGGTGTTAAAGGTATTAAAAGTCTCTAGATGACTAGGGTCAGTGTTTGTGCCAAGGGTGTTAAAGGTTTAAAAAGTCTCTAGATGACTTGGGCCAGCGGTGGTGACCAGGGTGTTAAAGGTTTTAAAAGTCTCTAGATGACTTGGGCCAGTGGTGGTGACCAGGGTGTTAAAGGTTAAAAAAGTCTCTAGATGACTTGGGCCAGTAGTGGTGCCAAGGGTGTTAAAGTTATTAAAAGTATCTAGATGACTTGGGCCAGTGGTGGTGCCAAGGGTGTTAAAGGTATTAAAAGTCTCTAGATGACTTGGGCCAGCGGTGGTGACCAGGGTGTTAAAGGTTTTAAAAGTCTCTAGATGACTTGGGCCAGTGGTGGTGCCAAGGGTGTTAAAGGTATTAAAAGTCTCTAGATGACTTGGGCCAGTGGTGGTGACCAGGATGTTAAAGGTTTTAAGAGTCTCTAGATGACTTGGGCCAGCGGTGGTGACCAGGGTGTTAAAGGTTTTAAGAGTCTCTAGATGACTTGGGCCAGCGGTGGTGACCAGGGTGTTAAAGGTTTTAAAAGTCTCTAGATGACTTGGGCCAGTGGTGGTTCCAAGGGTGTTAGAGGTATTAAAAGTATCTAGATGACTTGGGTCAGTGTTTGTGCCAAGGGTGTAAAGCTTTTAAAAGTCTCTAGATGACTTGGGCCAGTGGTGGTGACAAGGGTGTTAAAGGTTTAAAAAGTCTCTAGATGACTTGGGCCAGTGGTGGTGTCAAGGGTGTTAAAGATATTAAAAGTCTCTAGATGACTTGGGCCAGCGGTGGTGACAAGGGTGTTAAAGGTATTAAAAGTCTCTAGATGACTTGGGCCAGCGGTGGTGACCAGGATGTTAAAGGTTTTAAAAGTCTCAGGATGTTAAAGATATTAAAAGTCTCAAGATGACTTGGGCCAGTGGTGGTGACCAGGGTGTTAAAGGTTTTAAAAGTCTCTAGAAGACTTGGGCCAGTGGTGGTGCCAAGGGTGTTAAAGGTATTAAAAGTCTCTAGATGACTAGGGTCAGTGTTTGTGCCAAGCGTGTTAAAGGTTTAAAAAGTCTCTAGATGACTTGGGCCAGCGGTGGTGACCAGGGTGTTAAAGGTTTTAAAAGTCTCTAGATGACTTGGGCCAGTGGTGGTTCCAAGGGTGTTAGAGGTATTAAAAGTATCTAGATGACTTGGGTCAGTGTTTGTGCAAAGGGTGTAAAGGTTTTAAAAGTATCTAGATGACTTGGGCCAGTGGTGGTGACAAGGGTGTTAAAGGTTTAAAAAGTCTCTAGATGACTTGGGCCAGTGGTGGTGTCAAGGGTGTTAAAGATATTAAAAGTCTCTAGATGACTTGGGCCAGTGGTGGTGACCAGGATGTTTAAGGTTTTAAAAGTCTCTAGATGACTCGGGCCAGCGGTGGTGACAAGGGTGTTAAAGGTATTAAAAGTCTCTAGATGACTTGGGCCTGCGGTGGTGACCAGGATGTTAAAGGTTTTAAAAGTCTCAGGATGTTAAAGATATTAAAAGTCTCAAGATGACTTGGGCCAGTGGTGGTGACCAGGGTGTTAAAGGTTTTAAAAGTCTCTAGATGACTTGGGCCAGTGGTGGTGCCAAGGGTGTTAAAGGTATTAAAAGTATCTAGATGACTTGGGCCAGTGGTGGTGACCAGGGTGTTAAAGGTTTTAAAAGTCTCTAGATGACTTGGGCCAGTGGTGGTGACAAGGATGTTAAAGGTATTTAAAGTCTCTAGATGACTTGGGCCAGTGGTGGTGACCAGGATGTTTAAGGTTTTAAAAGTCTCTAGATGACTCGGGCCAGCGGTGGTGACAAGGGTGTTAAAGGTTTTAAAAGTCTCTAGAGGACTTGGGCCAGTGGTGGTTCCAAGGGTGTTAAAGTAATTAAAAGTCTCTAAATGACTTGGATCAGTGTTTGTGCCAAGGGTGTTTAAGGTTTAAAAAGTCTCTAGATGACTTGGGCCAGTGGTGGTGAAAAGGGTGTTAAAGGTTTAAAAAGTCTCTAGAGGACTTGGGCCAGTGGTGGTGCCAAGGGCGTTAAAGGTATTAAAAGTCTCTAGATGACTCGGGCCAGTGGTGGTGCCAAGGGTGTTAAAGGTATTAAAAGTCTCTAGATGACTTGGGCCAGCGGTGGTGACCAGGATGTTAAAGGTTTTAAAAGTCTCAGGATGTTAAAGATATTAAAAGTCTCAAGATGACTTGGGCCAGTGGTGGTGACCAGGGTGTTAAAGGTTTAAAAAGTCTCTAGATGACTTGGGCCAGTGGTGGTGCAAAGGGTGTTAAAGGTATGAAAAGTCTCTAGATGACTTGGGCCAGTGGTGGTGACCAGGATGTTTAAGGTTTTAAAAGTCTCTAGATGACTTGGGCCAGCGGTGGTGACCAGGGTGTTAAAGGTATTAAAAGTCTCTAGATGACTTGGGCCAGCGGTGGTGACCATGATGTTAAAGGTTTTAAAAGTCTCAGGATGTTAAAGATATTAAAAGTCTCAAGATGACTTTGGCCAGTGGTGGTGACCAGGGTGTTAAAGGTTTAAAAAGTCTCTAGATGACTTGGGCCAGTGGTGGTGCAAAGGGTGTTAAAGGTATGAAAAGTCTCTAGATGACTTGGGCCAGTGGTGGTGCCAAGGGTGTTAAAGGTATTAAAAGTCTCTAGATGACTTGGGCCAGCGGTGGTGACCAGGTTGTTAAAGGTTTTAAAAGTCTCAGGATGTTAAAGGTATTAAAAGTCTCTTGATGACTTGGGCCAGTGGTGGTGACCAGGGCGTTAAAGGTTTTAAAAGTCTCTAGATGACTTGGGCCAGTGGTGGTGACAAGGATGTTAAAGGTATTTAAAGTCTCTAGATGACTTGGGCCAGCGGTGGTGACCAGGGTGTTAAAGGTTTTAAAAGTCTCTAGATGACTTGGGCCAGTGGTGGTTCCAAGGGTGTTAAAGGTATTAAAAGTCTCTAGATGACTTGGGTCAGTTTTTGTGCCAAGGGTGTTAAAGGTTTTAAAAGTCTCTAGATGACTTGGGCCAGTGGTGGTGACCAGGGTGTTAAAGGTTAAAAAAGTCTCTAGATGACTTGGGCCAGTAGTGGTGCCAAGGGTGTTAAAGGTATTAATAGTATCTAGATGACTTGGGCCAGTGGTGGTGACAAGGGTGTTAAAGGTTTAAAAAGTCTCTATATGACTTGGGCCAGTGGTGGTGTCAAGGGTGTTAAAGATATTAAAAGTATCTAGATGAGTTGGGCCAGTGGTGGTCACAAGGATGTTTAAGGTTTTAAAAGTGTCTAGATGACTCGGGCCAGCGGTTGTGACAAGGGTGTTAAAGGTTTTAAAAGTCTCAGGATGTTAAAGATATTAAAAGTCTCAAGATGACTTGGGCCAGTGGTGGTGCCAAGGGTGTTAAAGGTATAAAAAGTCTCTAGATGACTCGGGCCAGTGGTGGTGCCAAGGGTGTTAAAGGTTTTAAGAGTCTCTAGATGACTTGGGCCAGCGGTGGTGACCAGGGTGTTAAAGGTTTTAAGAGTCTCTAGATGACTTGGGCCAGCGGTGGTGACCAGGGTGTTAAAGGTTTAAAAAGTCTCTAGATGACTTGGGCCAGTGGTGGTGCCAAGGGTGTTAAAGGTATTAAAAGTCTCTAGATGACTCGGGCCAGTGGTGGTGCCATGGGTGTTAAAGGTATTAAAAGTCTCTAGATTACTTGGGCCAGCGGTGGTGACCATGATGTTAAAGGTTTTAAAAGTCTCAGGATGTTAAAGATATTAAAAGCCTCAAGATGACTTGGGCCAGTGGTGGTGACCAGGGTGTTAAAGGTTTTAAAAGTCTCAAGATGACTTGGGCCAGTGGTGGTGACCAGGGTGTTAAAGGTTTAAAAAGTCTCTAGATGACTTGGGCCAGTGGTGGTGCCAAGGGTGTTAAAGGTATGAAAAGTCTCTAGATGACTTGGGCCAGTGGTGGTGCCAAGGGTGTTAAAGGTATTAAAAGTCTCTAGATGACTTGGGCCAGCGGTGGTGACCAGGTTGTTAAAGGTTTTAAAAGTCTCAGGATGTTAAAAGTATTAAAAGTCTCTTGATGACTTGGGCCAGTGGTGGTAAACAGGGTGTTATAGGTTTTAAAAGTCTCTAGATGACTTGGGCCAGTGGTGGTGACAAGGATGTTAAAGGTATTTAAAGTCTCTAGATGACTTGGGCCAGCGGTGGTGACCAGGGTGTTAAAGGTTTTAAAAGTCTCTAGATGACTTGGGCCAGTGGTGGTTCCAGGGGTGTTAGAGGTATTAAAAGTCTCTAGATGACTTGGGTCAGTTTTTGTGCCAAGGGTGTTAAAGGTTTTAAAAGTCTCTAGATGACTTGGGCCAGTGGTGGTGACCAGGGTGTTAAAGGTTAAAAAAGTCTCTAGATTACTTGGGCCAGTAGTGGTGCCAAGGGTGTTAAAGGTATTAATAGTATCTAGATGACTTGGGCCAGTGGTGGTGCCAAGGGTGTTAAAGGTATTAAAAGTCTCTAGATGACTTGGGCCAGCGGTGGTGACCAGGATGTTTAAGGTTTTAAAATTATCTAGATGACTTGGGCCATCGGTGGTGACCAGGGTGTTAAAGGTTTTAAAAGTATCTTGATGACTTGGGCCAGTGGTGGTTCCAAGGGTGTTAGAGGTATTAAAAGTATCTAGATGACTTGGGTCAGTGTTTGTGCCAAGGGTGTAAAGGTTTTAAAAGTCTCTAGATGACTTGGGCCAGTGGTGGTGACAAGGGTGTTAAATGTTTAAAAAGTCTCTATATGACTTGGGCCAGTGGTGGTGTCAAGGGTGTTAAGGATATTAAAAGTCTCTAGATGAGTTGGGCCAGTGGTGGTGACCAGGATGTTTAAGGTTTTAAAAGTGTCTAGATGACTCGGGCCAGCGGTGGTGACAAGGGTGTTAAAGGTTTTAAAAGTCTCTAGATGACTTGGGCCAGTGGTGGTTCCAAGGGTGTTAAAGTTATTAAAAGGCTCTAGATGACTAGGGTCAGTGTTTGTGCCAAGGGTGTTAAAGGTTTAAAAAGTCTCTAGATGACTTGGGCCAGTGGTGGTGAAAAGGGTGTTAAAGGTTTAAAAAGTCTCTAGATGACTTGGGCCAGTGGTGGTGCCAAGTGTGTTAAAGGTATTAAAAGTCTCTAGATGACTCGGGCCAGTGGTGGTGCCAAGGGTGTTAAAGGTATTAAAAGTCTCTAGATGACTTGGGCCAGCGGTGGTGACCATGATGTTAAAGGTTTTAAAAGTCTCAGGATGTTAAAGATATTAAAAGTCTCAAGATGACTTGGGCCAGTGGTGGTGACCAGGGTGTTAAAGGTTTTAAAAGTCTCTAGATGACTTGGGCCAGTGGTGTTGCCAAGGGTGTTAAAGGTATTAAAAGTCTCTAGATGACTTGGGCCAGTGGTGGTGACCAGGATGTTAAAGGTTTTAAGAGTCTCTAGATGACTTGGGCCAACGGTGGTGACCAGGGTGTTAAAGGTTTTAAAAGTCTCTAGATGACTTGGGCCAGTGGTGGTTCCAAGGGTGTTAGAGGTATTAAAAGTATCTAGATGACTTGGGTCAGTGTTTGTGCCAAGGGTGTAAAGCTTTTAAAAGTCTCTAGATGACTTGGGCCAGTGGTGGTGACCAGGATGTTAAAGGTTTTAAGAGTCTCTAGATGACTTGGGCCAGTGGTGGTGTCAAGGGTGTTAAAGATATTAAAAGTCTCTAGATGACTTGGGCCAGCGGTGGTGACAAGGGTGTTAAAGGTATTAAAAGTCTCTAGATGACTTGGGCCAGCGGTGGTGACCAGGATGTTAAAGGTTTTAAAAGTCTCAGGATGTTAAAGATATTAAAAGTCTCAAGATGACTTGGGCCAGTGGTGGTGACCAGGGTGTTAAAGGTTTTAAAAGTCTCTAGAAGACTTGGGCCAGTGGTGGTGCCAAGGGTGTTAAAGGTATTAAAAGTCTCTAGATGACTAGGGTCAGTGTTTGTGCCAAGCGTGTTAAAGGTTTAAAAAGTCTCTAGATGACTTGGGCCAGCGGTGGTGACCAGGGTGTTAAAGGTTTTAAAAGTCTCTAGATGACTTGGGCCAGTGGTGGTTCCAAGGGTGTTAGAGGTATTAAAAGTATCTAGATGACTTGGGTCAGTGTTTGTGCCAAGGGTGTAAAGGTTTTAAAAGTATCTAGATGACTTGGGCCAGTGGTGGTGACAAGGGTGTTAAAGGTTTAAAAAGTCTCTAGATGACTTGGGCCAGTGGTGGTGTCAAGGGTGTTAAAGATATTAAAAGTCTCTAGATGACTTGGGCCAGTGGTGGTGACCAGGATGTTTAAGGTTTTAAAAGTCTCTAGATGACTCGGGCCAGCGGTGGTGACAAGGGTGTTAAAGGTATTAAAAGTCTCTAGATGACTTGGGCCTGCGGTGGTGACCAGGATGTTAAAGGTTTTAAAAGTCTCAGGATGTTAAAGATATTAAAAGTCTCAAGATGACTTGGGCCAGTGGTGGTGACCAGGGTGTTAAAGGTTTTAAAAGTCTCTAGATGACTTGGGCCAGTGGTGGTGCCAAGGGTGTTAAAGGTATTAAAAGTATCTAGATGACTTGGGCCAGTGGTGGTGACCAGGGTGTTAAAGGTTTTAAAAGTCTCTAGATGACTTGGGCCAGTGGTGGTGACAAGGATGTTAAAGGTATTTAAAGTCTCTAGATGACTTGGGCCAGCGGTGGTGACCAGGGTGTTAAAGGTTTTAAAAGTCTCTAGATGACTTGGGCCAGTGGTGGTTCCAAGGGTGTTAATGTTACTAAAAGTCTCTAGATGACTTGGGCCAGTGGTGGTGACCAGGATGTTAAAGGTTTAAAAAGTCTCAGGATGTTAAAGATATTAAAAGTCTCAAGATGACTTGGGCCAGTGGTGGTGACCAGGGTGTTAAAGGTTTTAAAAGTCTCTAGATGACTTGGGCCAGTGGTGGTGCCAAGGGTGTTAAAGATATTAAAAGTCTCTAGATGACTTGGGCCAGTGGTGGTGACCACGATGTTTAAGGTATTAAAAGTCTCTAGATGACTTGGGCCAGCGGTGGTGACCAGGGTGTTAAAGGTTTTAAAAGTCTCTAGATGACTTGGGCCAGTGGTGGTGCCAAGGGTGTTAAAGGTATTAAAAGTCTCTAGATGACTTGGGCCAGTGGTGGTGACCAGGATGTTAAAGGTTTTAAGAGTCTCTAGATGACTTGGGCCAGCGGTGGTGACCAGGGTGTTAAAGGTTTTAAGAGTATCTAGATGACTTGGGCCAGCGGTGGTGACCAGGGTGTTAAAGGTTTTAAAAGTCTCTAGATGACTCGGGCCAGCGGTGGTGACAAGGGTGTTAAAGGTATTAAAAGTCTCTAGATGACTTGGGCCAGCGGTGGTGACCAGGATGTTAAAGGTTTTAAAAGTCTCAGGATGTTAAAGATATTAAAAGTCTCAAGATGACTTGGGCCAGTGGTGGTGACCAGGGTGTTAAAGGTTTTAAAAGTTTCTAGATGACTTGGGCCAGTGGTGGTGCCAAGGGTGTTAAAGGTATTAAAAGTATCTAGATGACTTGGGCCAGTGGTGGTGACCAGGGTGTTAAAGGTTTTAAAAGTCTCTAGATTACTTGGGCCAGTGGTGGTGACAAGGATGTTAAAGGTATTTAAAGTCTCTAGATGACTTGGACCAGCGGTGGTGACCAGGGTGTTAAAGGTTTTAAAAGTCTCTAGATGACTTGGGCCAGTGGTGGTTCCAAGGGTGTTAATGTTATTAAAAGTCTCTAGATGACTTGGGCCAGCGGTGGTGACCAGGATGTTAAAGGTTTTAAAAGTCTCAGGATGTTAAAGATATTAAAAGTCTCTAGATGACTTGGGCCAGTCGTGGTGACCACGATGTTTAAGGTATTAAAAGTCTCTAGATGACTTGGGCCAGCGGTGGTGACCAGGGTGTTAAAGGTTTTAAAAGTCTCTAGATGACTTGGGCCAGTGGTGGTGCCAAAGGTGTTAAAGGTATTAAAAGTCTCTAGATGACTTGGGCCAGTGGTGGTGACCAGGATGTTAAAGGTTTTAAGAGTCTCTAGATGACTTGGGCCAGCGGTGGTGACCAGGGTGTTAAAGGTTTTAAGAGTCTCTAGATGACTTGGGCCAGCGGTGGTGACCAGGGTGTTAAAGGTTTTAAAAGTCTCTAGATGACTTGGGCCAGTGGTGGTTCCAAGGGTGTTAGAGGTATTAAAAGTATCTAGATGACTTGGGTCAGTGTTTGTGCCAAGGGTGTAAAGCTTTTAAAAGTCTCTAGATGACTTGGGCCAGTAGTGGTGACAAGGGTGTTAAAGGTTTAAAAGTCTCTAGATGACTTGGGCCAGTGGTGGTGTCAAGGGTGTTAAAGATATTAAAAGTCTCTAGATGACTTGGGCCAGTGGTGGTGTCAAGGGTGTTAAAGATATTAAAAGTCTCTAGATGACTTGGGCCAGTGGTGGTGACCAGGATGTTTAAGGTTTTAAAAGTCTCTAGATGACTCGGGCCAGCGGTGGTGACAAGGGTGTTAAAGGTATTAAAAGTCTCTAGATGACTTGGGCCAGCGGTGGTGACCAGGATGTTAAAGGTTTTAAAAGTCTCAGGATGTTAAAGATATTAAAAGTCTCAAGATGACTTGGGCCAGTGGTGGTGACCAGGGTGTTAAAGGTTTTAAAAGTCTCTAGATGACTTGGGCCAGTGGTGGTGCCAAGGGTGTTAAAGGTATTAAAAGTCTCTAGATGACTAGGGTCAGTGTTTGTGCCAAGGGTGTTAAAGGTTTAAAAAGTCTCTAGATGACTTGGGCCAGCGGTGGTGACCAGGGTGTTAAAGGTTTTAAAAGTCTCTAGATGACTTGGGCCAGTGGTGGTTCCAAGGGTGTTAGAGGTATTAAAAGTATCTAGATGACTTGGGTCAGTGTTTGTGCCAAGGGTGTAAAGGTTTTAAAAGTATCTAGATGACTTGGGCCAGTGGTGGTGACAAGGGTGTTAAAGGTTTAAAAAGTCTCTAGATGACTTGGGCCAGTGGTGGTGACCAGGATGTTTAAGGTTTTAAAAGTATCTAGATGACTCGGGCCAGCAGTGGTGACAAGGGTGTTAAAGGTATTAAAAGTATCTAGATGACTTGGGCCAGTGGTGGTGACCAGGGTGTTAAAGGTTTTAAAAGTCTCTAGATGACTTGGGCCAGTGGTGGTGACAAGGATGTTAAAGGTATTTAAAGTCTCTAGATGACTTGGGCCAGCGGTGGTGACCAGGGTGTTAAAGGTTTTAAAAGTCTCTAGATGACTTGGGCCAGTGGTGGTTCCAAGGGTGTTAAAGGTATTTAAAGTCTCTAGATGACTTGGGCCAGCGGTGGTGACCAGGGTGTTAAAGGTTTTATAAGTCCCTAGATGACTTGGGCAAGTGGTGGTGACCAGGGTGTTAAAGGTTAAAAAAGTCTCTAGATGACTTGGGCCAGTAGTGGTGCCAAGGGTGTTAAAGTTATTAAAAGTATCTAGATGACTTGGGCCAGTGGTGGTGCCAAGGGTGTTAAAGGTATTAAAAGTCTCTAGATGACTTAGGCCAGCGGTGGTGACCAGGATGTTTAAGGTTTTAAAAGTCTCTAGATGACTTGGGCCATCGGTGGTGACCAGGGTGTTAAAGGTTTTAAAAGTCGCTTGATGACTTGGGCCAGTGGTGGTTCCAAGGGTGTTAAAGGTATTAAAAGTTTCTAGATGGCTTGGGTCAGTGTTTGTGCCAAGGGTGTAAAGGTTTTAAAAGTATCTAGATGAATTGGGCCAGTGGTGGTGACAAGGGTGTTAAAGGTTTAAAAAGTCTCTAGATGACCTGGGGGAGTGGTGGTGTGAAGGGTGTTAAAGATATTAAAAGTCTCTAGATGACTTGGGCCAGTGGTGGTGACCACGATGTTTAAGGTTTTAAAAGTCTCTAGATGACTCGGGCCAGCGGTGGTGACAAGGGTGTTAAAGGTTTTAAAAGTCTCTAGATGACTTGGGCCAGCGGTGGTGACCAGGTTGTTAAAGGTTTTAAAAGTCTCAGGATGTTAAAAGTATTAAAAGTCTCTTGATGACTTGGGCCAGTGGTGGTAAACAGGGTGTTATAGGTTTTAAAAGTCTCTAGATGACTTGGGCCAGTGGTGGTGACAAGGATGTTAAAGGTATTTAAAGTCTCTAGATGACTTGGGCCAGCGGTGGTGACCAGGGTGTTAAAGGTTTTAAAAGTCTCTAGATGACTTGGGCCAGTGGTGGTTCCAGGGGTGTTAGAGGTATTAAAAGTCTCTAGATGACTTGGGTCAGTTTTTGTGCCAAGGGTGTTAAAGGTTTTAAAAGTCTCTAGATGACTTGGGCCAGTGGTGGTGACCAGGGTGTTAAAGGTTAAAAAAGTCTCTAGATTACTTGGGCCAGTAGTGGTGCCAAGGGTGTTAAAGGTATTAATAGTATCTAGATGACTTGGGCCAGTGGTGGTGCCTAGGGTGTTAAAGGTATTAAAAGTCTCTAGATGACTTGGGCCAGCGGTGGTGACCAGGATGTTTAAGGTTTTAAAATTATCTAGATGACTTGGGCCATCGGTGGTGACCAGGGTGTTAAAGGTTTTAAAAGTATCTTGATGACTTGGGCCAGTGGTGGTTCCAAGGGTGTTAGAGGTATTAAAAGTATCTAGATGACTTGGGTCAGTGTTTGTGCCAAGGGTGTAAAGGTTTTAAAAGTCTCTAGATGACTTGGGCCAGTGGTGGTGACAAGGGTGTTAAATGTTTAAAAAGTCTCTATATGACTTGGGCCAGTGGTGGTGTCAAGGGTGTTAAGGATATTAAAAGTCTCTAGATGAGTTGGGCCAGTGGTGGTGACCAGGATGTTTAAGGTTTTAAAAGTGTCTAGATGACTCGGGCCAGCGGTGGTGACAAGGGTGTTAAAGGTTTTAAAAGTCTCTAGATGACTTGGGCCAGTGGTGGTTCCAAGGCTGTTAAAGTTATTAAAAGGCTCTAGATGACTAGGGTCAGTGTTTGTGCCAAGGGTGTTAAAGGTTTAAAAAGTCTCTAGATGACTTGGGCCAGTGGTGGTGAAAAGGGTGTTAAAGGTTTAAAAAGTCTCTAGATGACTTGGGCCAGTGGTGGTGCCAAGTGTGTTAAAGGTATTAAAAGTCTCTAGATGACTTGGGCCAGCGGTGGTGACCAGGGTGTTAAAGGTTTTAAAAGTCTCTAGATGACTTGGGCCAGTGGTGGTTCCAAGGGTGTTAATGTTATTAAAAGTCTCTAGATGACTTGGGCCAGCGGTGGTGACCAGGATGTTAAAGGTTTTAAAAGTCTCAGGATGTTAAAGATATTAAAAGTCTCAAGATGACTTGGGCCAGTCGTGGTGACCAGGGTGTTAAAGGTTTTAAAAGTCTCTAGATGACTTGGGCCAGTGGTGGTGCCAAGGGTGTTAAAGATATTAAAAGTCTCTAGATGACTTGGGCCAGTGGTGGTGACCACGATGTTTAAGGTATTAAAAGTCTCTAGATGACTTGGGCCAGCGGTGGTGACCAGGGTGTTAAAGGTTTTAAAAGTCTCTAGATGACTTGGGCCAGTGGTGGTGCCAAAGGTGTTAAAGGTATTAAAAGTCTCTAGATGACTTGGGCCAGTGGTGGTGACCAGGATGTTAAAGTTTTTAAGAGTCTCTAGATGACTTGGGCCAGCGGTGGTGACCAGGGTGTTAAAGGTTTTAAGAGTCTCTAGATGACTTGGGCCAGCGGTGGTGACCAGGGTGTTAAAGGTTTTAAAAGTCTCTAGATGACTTGGGCCAGTGGTGGTTCCAAGGGTGTTAGAGGTATTAAAAGTATCTAGATGACTTGGGTCAGTGTTTGTGCCAAGGGTGTAAAGCTTTTAAAAGTCTCTAGATGACTTGGGCCAGTAGTGGTGACAAGGGTGTTAAAGGTTTAAAAGTCTCTAGATGACTTGGGCCAGTGGTGGTGTCAAGGGTGTTAAAGATATTAAAAGTCTCTAGATGACTTGGGCCAGTGGTGGTGTCAAGGGTGTTAAAGATATTAAAAGTCTCTAGATGACTTGGGCCAGTGGTGGTGACCAGGATGTTTAAGGTTTTAAAAGTCTCTAGATGACTCGGGCCAGCGGTGGTGACAAGGGTGTTAAAGGTATTAAAAGTCTCTAGATGACTTGGGCCAGCGGTGGTGACCAGGATGTTAAAGGTTTTAAAAGTCTCAGGATGTTAAAGATATTAAAAGTCTCAAGATGACTTGGGCCAGTGGTGGTGACCAGGGTGTTAAAGGTTTTAAAAGTCTCTAGATGACTTGGGCCAGTGGTGGTGCCAAGGGTGTTAAAGGTATTAAAAGTCTCTAGATGACTAGGGTCAGTGTTTGTGCCAAGGGTGTTAAAGGTTTAAAAAGTCTCTAGATGACTTGGGCCAGCGGTGGTGACCAGGGTGTTAAAGGTTTTAAAAGTCTCTAGATGACTTGGGCCAGTGGTGGTTCCAAGGGTGTTAGAGGTATTAAAAGTATCTAGATGACTTGGGTCAGTGTTTGTGCCAAGGGTGTAAAGGTTTTAAAAGTATCTAGATGACTTGGGCCAGTGGTGGTGACAAGGGTGTTAAAGGTTTAAAAAGTCTCTAGATGACTTGGGCCAGTGGTGGTGTCAAGGGTATTAAAGATATTAAAAGTCTCTAGATGACTTGGGCCAGTGGTGGTGACCAGGATGTTTAAGGTTTTAAAAGTATCTAGATGACTCGGGCCAGCAGTGGTGACAAGGGTGTTAAAGGTATTAAAAGTATCTAGATGACTTGGGCCAGTGGTGGTGACCAGGGTGTTAAAGGTTTTAAAAGTCTCTAGATGACTTGGGCCAGTGGTGGTGACAAGGATGTTAAAGGTATTTAAAGTCTCTAGATGACTTGGGCCAGCGGTGGTGACCAGGGTGTTAAAGGTTTTAAAAGTCTCTAGATGACTTGGGCCAGTGGTGGTTCCAAGGGTGTTAAAGGTATTTAAAGTCTCTAGATGACTTGGGCCAGCGGTGGTGACCAGGGTGTTAAAGGTTTTATAAGTCCCTAGATGACTTGGGCAAGTGGTGGTGACCAGGGTGTTAAAGGTTAAAAAAGTCTATAGATGACTTGGGCCAGTAGTGGTGCCAAGGGTGTTAAAGTTATTAAAAGTATCTAGATGACTTGGGCCAGTGGTGGTGCCAAGGGTGTTAAAGGTATTAAAAGTCTCTAGATGACTTAGGCCAGCGGTGGTGACCAGGATGTTTAAGGTTTTAAAAGTCTCTAGATGACTTGGGCCATCGGTGGTGACCAGGGTGTTAAAGGTTTTAAAAGTCGCTTGATGACTTGGGCCAGTGGTGGTTCCAAGGGTGTTAGAGGTATTAAAAGTATCTAGATGACTTGGGTCAGTGTTTGTGCCAAGGGTGTAAAGCTTTTAAAAGTCTCTAGATGACTTGGGCCAGTAGTGGTGACAAGGGTGTTAAAGGTTTAAAAGTCTCTAGATGACTTGGGCCAGTGGTGGTGTCAAGGGTGTTAAAGATATTAAAAGTCTCTAGATGACTTGGGCCAGTGGTGGTGTCAAGGGTGTTAAAGATATTAAAAGTCTCTAGATGACTTGGGCCAGTGGTGGTGACCAGGATGTTTAAGGTTTTAAAAGTCTCTAGATGACTCGGGCCAGCGGTGGTGACAAGGGTGTTAAAGGTATTAAAAGTCTCTAGATGACTTGGGCCAGCGGTGGTGACCAGGATGTTAAAGGTTTTAAAAGTCTCAGGATGTTAAAGATATTAAAAGTCTCAAGATGACTTGGGCCAGTGGTGGTGACCAGGGTGTTAAAGGTTTTAAAAGTCTCTAGATGACTTGGGCCAGTGGTGGTGCCAAGGGTGTTAAAGGTATTAAAAGTCTCTAGATGACTAGGGTCAGTGTTTGTGCCAAGGGTGTTAAAGGTTTAAAAAGTCTCTAGATGACTTGGGCCAGCGGTGGTGACCAGGGTGTTAAAGGTTTTAAAAGTCTCTAGATGACTTGGGCCAGTGGTGGTTCCAAGGGTGTTAGAGGTATTAAAAGTATCTAGATGACTTGGGTCAGTGTTTGTGCCAAGGGTGTAAAGGTTTTAAAAGTATCTAGATGACTTGGGCCAGTGGTGGTGACAAGGGTGTTAAAGGTTTAAAAAGTCTCTAGATGACTTGGGCCAGTGGTGGTGTCAAGGGTATTAAAGATATTAAAAGTCTCTAGATGACTTGGGCCAGTGGTGGTGACCAGGATGTTTAAGGTTTTAAAAGTATCTAGATGACTCGGGCCAGCAGTGGTGACAAGGGTGTTAAAGGTATTAAAAGTATCTAGATGACTTGGGCCAGTGGTGGTGACCAGGGTGTTAAAGGTTTTAAAAGTCTCTAGATGACTTGGGCCAGTGGTGGTGACAAGGATGTTAAAGGTATTTAAAGTCTCTAGATGACTTGGGCCAGCGGTGGTGACCAGGGTGTTAAAGGTTTTAAAAGTCTCTAGATGACTTGGGCCAGTGGTGGTTCCAAGGGTGTTAAAGGTATTTAAAGTCTCTAGATGACTTGGGCCAGCGGTGGTGACCAGGGTGTTAAAGGTTTTATAAGTCCCTAGATGACTTGGGCAAGTGGTGGTGACCAGGGTGTTAAAGGTTAAAAAAGTCTCTAGATGACTTGGGCCAGTAGTGGTGCCAAGGGTGTTAAAGTTATTAAAAGTATCTAGATGACTTGGGCCAGTGGTGGTGCCAAGGGTGTTAAAGGTATTAAAAGTCTCTAGATGACTTAGGCCAGCGGTGGTGACCAGGATGTTTAAGGTTTTAAAAGTCTCTAGATGACTTGGGCCATCGGTGGTGACCAGGGTGTTAAAGGTTTTAAAAGTCGCTTGATGACTTGGGCCAGTGGTGGTTCCAAGGGTGTTAAAGGTATTAAAAGTTTCTAGATGGCTTGGGTCAGTGTTTGTGCCAAGGGTGTAAAGGTTTTAAAAGTATCTAGATGAATTGGGCCAGTGGTGGTGACAAGGGTGTTAAAGGTTTAAAAAGTCTCTAGATGACCTGGGGGAGTGGTGGTGTGAAGGGTGTTAAAGATATTAAAAGTCTCTAGATGACTTGGGCCAGTGGTGGTGACCACGATGTTTAAGGTTTTAAAAGTCTCTAGATGACTCGGGCCAGCGGTGGTGACAAGGGTGTTAAAGGTTTTAAAAGTCTCTAGATGACTTGGGCCAGCGGTGGTGACCAGGTTGTTAAAGGTTTTAAAAGTCTCAGGATGTTAAAAGTATTAAAAGTCTCTTGATGACTTGGGCCAGTGGTGGTAAACAGGGTGTTATAGGTTTTAAAAGTCTCTAGATGACTTGGGCCAGTGGTGGTGACAAGGATGTTAAAGGTATTTAAAGTCTCTAGATGACTTGGGCCAGCGGTGGTGACCAGGGTGTTAAAGGTTTTAAAAGTCTCTAGATGACTTGGGCCAGTGGTGGTTCCAGGGGTGTTAGAGGTATTAAAAGTCTCTAGATGACTTGGGTCAGTTTTTGTGCCAAGGGTGTTAAAGGTTTTAAAAGTCTCTAGATGACTTGGGCCAGTGGTGGTGACCAGGGTGTTAAAGGTTAAAAAAGTCTCTAGATTACTTGGGCCAGTAGTGGTGCCAAGGGTGTTAAAGGTATTAATAGTATCTAGATGACTTGGGCCAGTGGTGGTGCCAAGGGTGTTAAAGGTATTAAAAGTCTCTAGATGACTTGGGCCAGCGGTGGTGACCAGGATGTTTAAGGTTTTAAAATTATCTAGATGACTTGGGCCATCGGTGGTGACCAGGGTGTTAAAGGTTTTAAAAGTATCTTGATGACTTGGGCCAGTGGTGGTTCCAAGGGTGTTAGAGGTATTAAAAGTATCTAGATGACTTGGGTCAGTGTTTGTGCCAAGGGTGTAAAGGTTTTAAAAGTCTCTAGATGACTTGGGCCAGTGGTGGTGACAAGGGTGTTAAATGTTTAAAAAGTCTCTATATGACTTGGGCCAGTGGTGGTGTCAAGGGTGTTAAGGATATTAAAAGTCTCTAGATGAGTTGGGCCAGTGGTGGTGACCAGGATGTTTAAGGTTTTAAAAGTGTCTAGATGACTCGGGCCAGCGGTGGTGACAAGGGTGTTAAAGGTTTTAAAAGTCTCTAGATGACTTGGGCCAGTGGTGGTTCCAAGGGTGTTAAAATTATTAAAAGGCTCTAGATGACTAGGGTCAGTGTTTGTGCCAAGGGTGTTAAAGGTTTAAAAAGTCTCTAGATGACTTGGGCCAGTGGTGGTGAAAAGGGTGTTAAAGGTTTAAAAAGTCTCTAGATGACTTGGGCCAGTGGTGGTGCCAAGTGTGTTAAAGGTATTAAAAGTCTCTAGATGACTCGGGCCAGTGGTGGTGCCAAGGGTGTTAAAGGTATTAAAAGTCTCTAGATGACTTGGGCCAGCGGTGGTGACCATGATGTTAAAGGTTTTAAAAGTCTCAGGATGTTAAAGATATTAAAAGTCTCAAGATGACTTGGGCCAGTGGTGGTGACCAGGGTGTTAAAGGTTTTAAAAGTCTCTAGATGACTTGGGCCAGTGGTGTTGCCAAGGGTGTTAAAGGTATTAAAAGTCTCTAGATGACTTGGGCCAGTGGTGGTGACCAGGATGTTAAAGGTTTTAAGAGTCTCTAGATGACTTGGGCCAACGGTGGTGACCAGGGTGTTAAAGGTTTTAAAAGTCTCTAGATGACTTGGGCCAGTGGTGGTTCCAAGGGTGTTAGAGGTATTAAAAGTATCTAGATGACTTGGGTCAGTGTTTGTGCCAAGGGTGTAAAGCTTTTAAAAGTCTCTAGATGACTTGGGCCAGTGGTGGTGACCAGGATGTTAAAGGTTTTAAGAGTCTCTAGATGACTTGGGCCAGTGGTGGTGTCAAGGGTGTTAAAGATATTAAAAGTCTCTAGATGACTTGGGCCAGCGGTGGTGACAAGGGTGTTAAAGGTATTAAAAGTCTCTAGATGACTTGGGCCAGCGGTGGTGACCAGGATGTTAAAGGTTTTAAAAGTCTCAGGATGTTAAAGATATTAAAAGTCTCAAGATGACTTGGGCCAGTGGTGGTGACCAGGGTGTTAAAGGTTTTAAAAGTCTCTAGAAGACTTGGGCCAGTGGTGGTGCCAAGGGTGTTAAAGGTATTAAAAGTCTCTAGATGACTAGGGTCAGTGTTTGTGCCAAGCGTGTTAAAGGTTTAAAAAGTCTCTAGATGACTTGGGCCAGCGGTGGTGACCAGGGTGTTAAAGGTTTTAAAAGTCTCTAGATGACTTGGGCCAGTGGTGGTTCCAAGGGTGTTAGAGGTATTAAAAGTATCTAGATGACTTGGGTCAGTGTTTGTGCCAAGGGTGTAAAGGTTTTAAAAGTATCTAGATGACTTGGGCCAGTGGTGGTGACAAGGGTGTTAAAGGTTTAAAAAGTCTCTAGATGACTTGGGCCAGTGGTGGTGTCAAGGGTGTTAAAGATATTAAAAGTCTCTAGATGACTTGGGCCAGTGGTGGTGACCAGGATGTTTAAGGTTTTAAAAGTCTCTAGATGACTCGGGCCAGCGGTGGTGACAAGGGTGTTAAAGGTATTAAAAGTCTCTAGATGACTTGGGCCTGCGGTGGTGACCAGGATGTTAAAGGTTTTAAAAGTCTCAGGATGTTAAAGATATTAAAAGTCTCAAGATGACTTGGGCCAGTGGTGGTGACCAGGGTGTTAAAGGTTTTAAAAGTCTCTAGATGACTTGGGCCAGTGGTGGTGCCAAGGGTGTTAAAGGTATTAAAAGTATCTAGATGACTTGGGCCAGTGGTGGTGACCAGGGTGTTAAAGGTTTTAAAAGTCTCTAGATGACTTGGGCCAGTGGTGGTGACAAGGATGTTAAAGGTATTTAAAGTCTCTAGATGACTTGGGCCAGCGGTGGTGACCAGGGTGTTAAAGGTTTTAAAAGTCTCTAGATGACTTGGGCCAGTGGTGGTTCCAAGGGTGTTAATGTTATTAAAAGTCTCTAGATGACTTGGGCCAGCGGTGGTGACCAGGATGTTAAAGGTTTTAAAAGTCTCAGGATGTTAAAGATATTAAAAGTCTCAAGATGACTTGGGCCAGTGGTGGTGACCAGGGTGTTAAAGGTTTTAAAAGTCTCTAGATGACTTAGGCCAGTGGTGGTGCCAAGGGTGTTAAAGATATTAAAAGTCTCTAGATGACTTGGGCCAGTGGTGGTGACCACGATGTTTAAGGTATTAAAAGTCTCTAGATGACTTGGGCCAGCGGTGGTGACCAGGGTGTTAAAGGTTTTAAAAGTCTCTAGATGACTTGGGCCAGTGGTGGTGCCAAGGGTGTTAAAGGTATTAAAAGTCTCTAGATGACTTGGGCCAGTGGTGGTGACCAGGATGTTAAAGGTTTTAAGAGTCTCTAGAAGACTTGGGCCAGCGGTGGTGACCAGGGTGTTAAAGGTTTTAAGAGTATCTAGATGACTTGGGCCAGCGGTGGTGACCAGGGTGTTAAAGGTTTTAAAAGTCTCTAGATGACTCGGGCCAGCGGTGGTGACAAGGGTGTTAAAGGTATTAAAAGTCTCTAGATGACTTGGGCCAGCGGTGGTGACCAGGATGTTAAAGGTTTTAAAAGTCTCAGGATGTTAAAGATATTAAAAGTCTCAAGATGACTTGGGCCAGTGGTGGTGACCAGGGTGTTAAAGGTTTTAAAAGTTTCTAGATGACTTGGGCCAGTGGTGGTGCCAAGGGTGTTAAAGGTATTAAAATTATCTAGATGACTTGGGCCAGTGGTGGTGACCAGGGTGTTAAAGGTTTTAAAAGTCTCTAGATTACTTGGGCCAGTGGTGGTGACAAGGATGTTAAAGGTATTTAAAGTCTCTAGATGACTTGGGCCAGCGGTGGTGACCAGGGTGTTAAAGGTTTTAAAAGTCTCTAGATGACTTGGGCCAGTGGTGGTTCCAAGGGTGTTAATGTTATTAAAAGTCTCTAGATGACTTGGGCCAGCGGTGGTGACCAGGATGTTAAAGGTTTTAAAAGTCTCAGGATATTAAAGATATTAAAAGTCTCAAGATGACTTGGGCCAGTCGTGGTGACCAGGGTGTTAAAGGTTTTAAAAGTCTCTAGATGACTTGGGCCAGTGGTGGTGCCAAGGGTGTTAAAGATATTAAAAGTCTCTAGATGACTTGGGCCAGTGGTGGTGACCACGATGTTTAAGGTATTAAAAGTCTCTAGATGACTTGGGCCAGCGGTGGTGACCAGGGTGTTAAAGGTTTTAAAAGTCTCTAGATGACTTGGGCCAGTGGTGGTGCCAAAGGTGTTAAAGGTATTAAAAGTCTCTAGATGACTTGGGCCAGTGGTGGTGACCAGGATGTTAAAGGTTTTAAGAGTCTCTAGATGACTTGGGCCAGCGGTGGTGACCAGGGTGTTAAAGGTTTTAAGAGTCTCTAGATGACTTGGGCCAGCGGTGGTGACCAGGGTGTTAAAGGTTTTAAATACTCTAGATGACTTGGGCCAGTGGTGGTTCCAAGGGTGTTAGAGGTATTAAAAGTATCTAGATGACTTGGGTCAGTGTTTGTGCCAAGGGTGTAAAGCTTTTAAAAGTCTCTAGATGACTTGGGCCAGTAGTGGTGACAAGGGTGTTAAAGGTTTAAAAGTCTCTAGATGACTTGGGCCAGTGGTGGTGTCAAGGGTGTTAAAGATATTAAAAGTCTCTAGATGACTTGGGCCAGTGGTGGTGTCAAGGGTGTTAAAGATATTAAAAGTCTCTAGATGACTTGGGCCAGTGGTGGTGACCAGGATGTTTAAGGTTTTAAAAGTCTCTAGATGACTCGGGCCAGCGGTGGTGACAAGGGTGTTAAAGGTATTAAAAGTCTCTAGATGACTTGGGCCAGCGGTGGTGACCAGGATGTTAAAGGTTTTAAAAGTCTCAGGATGTTAAAGATATTAAAAGTCTCAAGATGACTTGGGCCAGTGGTGGTGACCAGGGTGTTAAAGGTTTTAAAAGTCTCTAGATGACTTGGGCCAGTGGTGGTGCCAAGGGTGTTAAAGGTATTAAAAGTCTCTAGATGACTAGGGTCAGTGTTTGTGCCAAGGGTGTTAAAGGTTTAAAAAGTCTCTAGATGACTTGGGCCAGCGGTGGTGACCAGGGTGTTAAAGGTTTTAAAAGTCTCTAGATGACTTGGGCCAGTGGTGGTTCCAAGGGTGTTAGAGGTATTAAAAGTATCTAGATGACTTGGGTCAGTGTTTGTGCCAAGGGTGTAAAGGTTTTAAAAGTATCTAGATGACTTGGGCCAGTGGTGGTGACAAGGGTGTTAAAGGTTTAAAAAGTCTCTAGATGACTTGGGCCAGTGGTGGTGTCAAGGGTATTAAAGATATTAAAAGTCTCTAGATGACTTGGGCCAGTGGTGGTGACCAGGATGTTTAAGGTTTTAAAAGTATCTAGATGACTCGGGCCAGCGGTGGTGACAAGGGTGTTAAAGGTATTAAAAGTATCTAGATGACTTGGGCCAGTGGTGGTGACCAGGGTGTTAAAGGTTTTAAAAGTCTCTAGATGACTTGGGCCAGTGGTGGTGACAAGGATGTTAAAGGTATTTAAAGTCTCTAGATGACTTGGGCCAGCGGTGGTGACCAGGGTGTTAAAGGTTTTAAAAGTCTCTAGATGACTTGGGCCAGTGGTGGTTCCAAGGGTGTTAAAGGTATTTAAAGTCTCTAGATGACTTGGGCCAGCGGTGGTGACCAGGGTGTTAAAGGTTTTATAAGTCCCTAGATGACTTGGGCAAGTGGTGGTGACCAGGGTGTTAAAGGTTAAAAAAGTCTCTAGATGACTTGGGCCAGTAGTGGTGCCAAGGGTGTTAAAGTTATTAAAAGTATCTAGATGACTTGGGCCAGTGGTGGTGCCAAGGGTGTTAAAGGTATTAAAAGTCTCTAGATGACTTAGGCCAGCGGTGGTGACCAGGATGTTTAAGGTTTTAAAAGTCTCTAGATGACTTGGGCCATCGGTGGTGACCAGGGTGTTAAAGGTTTTAAAAGTCGCTTGATGACTTGGGCCAGTGGTGGTTCCAAGGGTGTTAAAGGTATTAAAAGTTTCTAGATGGCTTGGGTCAGTGTTTGTGCCAAGGGTGTAAAGGTTTTAAAAGTATCTAGATGAATTGGGCCAGTGGTGGTGACAAGGGTGTTAAAGGTTTAAAAAGTCTCTAGATGACCTGGGGGAGTGGTGGTGTGAAGGGTGTTAAAGATATTAAAAGTCTCTAGATGACTTGGGCCAGTGGTGGTGACCACGATGTTTAAGGTTTTAAAAGTCTCTAGATGACTCGGGCCAGCGGTGGTGACAAGGGTGTTAAAGGTTTTAAAAGTCTCTAGATGACTTGGGCCAGTGGTGGTTCCAAGGGTGTTAGAGTTATTAAAAGTCTCTAGATGACTTGGGTCAGTGTTTGTGCCAAGGGTGTTAAAGGTTTAAAAAGTCTCTAGATGAATTGGGCCAGTGGTGGTGAAAAGGGTGTTAAAGGTTTTAAAAGTCTCAGGATGTTAAAGATATTAAAAGTCTCAAGATGACTTGGGCCAGTGGTGGTGACCAGGGTGTTAAAGGTTTTAAAAGTCTCTAGATGACTTGGGCCAGTGGTGGTGCCAAGGGTGTTAAAGGTATTAAAAGTCTCTAGATGACTAGGGTCAGTGTTTGTGCCAAGGGTGTTAAAGGTTTAAAAAGTCTCTAGATGACTTGGGCCAGCGGTGGTGACCAGGGTGTTAAAGGTTTTAAAAGTCTCTAGATGACTTGGGCCAGTGTTGGTTCCAAGGGTGTTAGAGGTATTAAAAGTATCTAGATGACTTGGGTCAGTGTTTGTGCCAAGGGTGTAAAGGTTTTAAAAGTATCTAGATGACTTGGGCCAGTGGTGGTGACAAGGGTGTTAAAGGTTTAAAAAGTCTCTAGATGACTTGGGCCAGTGGTGGTGTCAAGGGTATTAAAGATATTAAAAGTCTCTAGATGACTTGGGCCAGTGGTGGTGACCAGGATGTTTAAGGTTTTAAAAGTATCTAGATGACTCGGGCCAGCGGTGGTGACAAGGGTGTTAAAGGTATTAAAAGTATCTAGATGACTTGGGCCAGTGGTGGTGACCAGGGTGTTAAAGGTTTTAAAAGTCTCTAGATGACTTGGGCCAGTGGTGGTGACAAGGATGTTAAAGGTATTTAAAGTCTCTAGATGACTTGGGCCAGCGGTGGTGACCAGGGTGTTAAAGGTTTTAAAAGTCTCTAGATGACTTGGGCCAGTGGTGGTTCCAAGGGTGTTAAAGGTATTTAAAGTCTCTAGATGACTTGGGCCAGCGGTGGTGACCAGGGTGTTAAAGGTTTTATAAGTCCCTAGATGACTTGGGCAAGTGGTGGTGACCAGGGTGTTAAAGGTTAAAAAAGTCTCTAGATGACTTGGGCCAGTAGTGGTGCCAAGGGTGTTAAAGTTATTAAAAGTATCTAGATGACTTGGGCCAGTGGTGGTGCCAAGGGTGTTAAAGGTATTAAAAGTCTCTAGATGACTTAGGCCAGCGGTGGTGACCAGGATGTTTAAGGTTTTAAAAGTCTCTAGATGACTTGGGCCATCGGTGGTGACCAGGGTGTTAAAGGTTTTAAAAGTCGCTTGATGACTTGGGCCAGTGGTGGTTCCAAGGGTGTTAAAGGTATTAAAAGTTTCTAGATGGCTTGGGTCAGTGTTTGTGCCAAGGGTGTAAAGGTTTTAAAAGTATCTAGATGAATTGGGCCAGTGGTGGTGACAAGGGTGTTAAAGGTTTAAAAAGTCTCTAGATGACCTGGGGGAGTGGTGGTGTGAAGGGTGTTAAAGATATTAAAAGTCTCTAGATGACTTGGGCCAGTGGTGGTGACCACGATGTTTAAGGTTTTAAAAGTCTCTAGATGACTCGGGCCAGCGGTGGTGACAAGGGTGTTAAAGGTTTTAAAAGTCTCTAGATGACTTGGGCCAGTGGTGGTTCCAAGGGTGTTAGAGTTATTAAAAGTCTCTAGATGACTTGGGTCAGTGTTTGTGCCAAGGGTGTTAAAGGTTTAAAAAGTCTCTAGATGAATTGGGCCAGTGGTGGTGAAAAGGGTGTTAAAGGTTTAAAAAGTCTCTAGATGACTTGGGCCAGTGGTGGTGCCAAGGGTGTTAAAGTTATTAAAAGTCTCTAGATGACTCGGGCCAGTGGTGGTGCCAAGGGTGTTAAAGGTTTTAAAAGTATCTAGATGACTTGGGCCAGTGGTGGTTCCAAGGGTGTTAGAGGTATTAAAAGTATCTAGATGACTTGGGTCAGTGTTTGTGCCAAGGGTGTAAAGGTTTTAAAAGTATCTAGATGACTTGGGCCAGTGGTGGTGACAAGGGTGTTAAAGGTTTAAAAAGTCTCTAGATGACTTGGGCCAGTGGTGGTGTCAAGGGTATTAAAGATATTAAAAGTCTCTAGATGACTTGGGCCAGTGGTGGTGACCAGGATGTTTAAGGTTTTAAAAGTCTCTAGATGACTCGGGCCAGCGGTGGTGACAAGGGTGTTAAAGGTATTAAAAGTCTCTAGATGACTTGGGCCAGCGGTGGTGACCAGGATGTTAAAGGTTTTAAAAGTCTCAGGATGTTAAAGATATTAAAAGTCTCAAGATGACTTGGGCCAGTGGTGGTGACCAGGGTGTTAAAGGTTTTAAAAGTCTCTAGATGACTTGGGCCAGTGGTGGTGCCAAGGGTGTTAAAGGTATTAAAAGTATCTAGATGACTTGGGCCAGTGGTGGTGACCAGGGTGTTAAAGGTTTTAAAAGTCTCTAGATGACTTGGGCCAGTGGTGGTGACAAGGATGTTAAAGGTATTTAAAGTCTCTAGATGACTTGGGCCAGCGGTGGTGACCAGGGTGTTAAAGGTTTTAAAAGTCTCTAGATGACTTGGGCCAGTGGTGGTTCCAAGGGTGTTAAAGGTATTTAAAGTCTCTAGATGACTTGGGCCAGCGGTGGTGACCAGGGTGTTAAAGGTTTTATAAGTCCCTAGATGACTTGGGCAAGTGGTGGTGACCAGGGTGTTAAAGGTTAAAAAAAGTCTCTAGATGACTTGGGCCAGTAGTGGTGCCAAGGGTGTTAAAGTTATTAAAAGTATCTAGATGACTTGGGCTAGTGGTGGTGCCAAGGGTGTTAAAGGTATTAAAAGTCTATAGATGACTTAGGCCAGCGGTGGTGACCAGGATGTTTAAGGTTTTAAAAGTCTCTAGATGACTTGGGCCATCGGTGGTGACCAGGGTGTTAAAGGTTTTAAAAGTCTCTTGATGACTTGGGCCAGTGGTGGTTCCAAGGGTGTTAAAGGTATTAAAAGTATCTAGATGGCTTGGGTCAGTGTTTGTGCCAAGGGTGTAAAGGTTTTAAAAGTATCTAGATGAATTGGGCCAGTGGTGGTGACAAGGGTGTTAAAGGTTTAAAAAGTCTCTAGATGACCTGGGGGAGTGGTGGTGTCAAGGGTGTTAAAGATATTAAAAGTCTCTAGATGACTTGGGCCAGTGGTGGTGACCACGATGTTTAAGGTTTTAAAAGTCTCTAGATGACTCGGGCCAGCGGTGGTGACAAGGGTGTTAAAGGTTTTAAAAGTCTCTAGATGACTTGGGCCAGTGGTGGTTCCAAGGGTGTTAGAGTTATTAAAAGTCTCTAGATGACTTGGGTCAGTGTTTGTGCCAAGGGTGTTAAAGGTTTAAAAAGTCTCTAGATGAATTGGGCCAGTGGTGGTGAAAAGGGTGTTAAAGGTTTAAAAAGTCTCTAGATGACTTGGGCCAGTGGTGGTGCCAAGGGTGTTAAAGTTATTAAAAGTCTCTAGATGACTCGGGCCAGTGGTGGTGCCAAGGGTGTTAAAGGTTTTAAAAGTCTCTAGATGACTTGGGTCAGTGGTGGTGCCCAGGGTGTTAAAGGTTTTAAGAGTCTCTAGATGACTTGGGCCAGCGGTGGTGCCAAGGATGTTAAAGGTTTTAAAAGTCTCTAGATGACTCGGGCCAGCGGTGGTGCCAAGGGTGTTAAAGGTTTTAAAAGTCTCTAAAAGAATTGGGTCAGCGGTGGTGACAAGGGTGTTAAAGGTATTAAAAGTCTCTAGATGACTTGGGTCAGTGTTTGTGCCAAGGGTGTTAAAGGTTTTAAAAGTCTCTAGATGACTTGGGTCAGTGGTGGTGCCAAGGGTGTTAAAGGTTTTAAGAGTATCTAGATGACAAGGGTGTTAGCCGAACTGCTTATTATTAGCCTTCTAACCGGACCTTAATGTACCGTTAGCGTTTTACATTTTCCTCTCTATCAAGTTTAGTTCCCCCCCCCTTCCTTCTAGCCATGGCCGACATCTCTGCTCAATTCCTCGGGAATATAGCGCTTAAACTACCCTGCACAGACATTATAATTTGGTTGAAACCAATCGACGCGACACAGCTCATCCGAACATAAATTTGTTGCGAAAAAGTAATAACGTGGAATTCTCAAATTGAAAAGATAATTTATGTAGTGATTGTCCGAAGTAAGACGTGTCGATCCTTATAAATAGGGTTTGTTTGTACGTCCCCTTACCATTCACAATTTGCAATTGGAACTACAACAGTCGTTATTGAAAAAAATAATAATTGTCGCGTACGTAAGAGCAATGAGTCCCTACTCGCGAATTTGGTTCTGTCTGGCAATCGCTCTGATCTCAGCCACCGTTGTCTACAGTAAACTAATTCCTGATGCATACGGAAAAATGCCAAAAGGATTTGGCATCAGTAAGTAAATATACTTCGTTATATATTTATAATATATATGTATGTATTTATACATACATATATATCACATATATTATTTTTTTGTATATCTAGAATTTGCTTTTTCAAGTTGTAATTATTAAGTTTCAATTTCGCTGAATAGATGGCCCCACCTCAGTTTTACAAAAATAAACCAACAAGTTAAATTAATTCATTTTCCGTTTAATAGAGTGCAAAATTACCGGTGATTGTTGGAAATTCGATGAAAGTATGGGCTGCATCTGCGAAACAATAAATAGTGCCTGGTCCTGCAGTTGCCGAAACCGAACAGAAACGGAAGATGAGTGGCTGGCCTTAAACAATATCACAACACATATACCTTTGGCCATAGGTTGAAATAAAATTTACTGAATTACTGAAATTAAGACTCGTATATTTCACTTAACTAAGATCTTTTTATTCGGTAATGTAGAAACTTCTGCACTTGGAACCTATTTTTAGATTTTATCTCCACAATTTCACAAAAATTGGTTTGAGATTTCATACTTTGCAAGTAAAAGAAAATTATTCACGCGCACAGTTGACTTTCATTTGAAAACAAAAGTTCTGGAAAATTTGCCGCTGGGTTCCAGACTAGCTATTCAGGCTTACGTTGGACTGGTTTAGAGAAGACTTGAAAGCAAATATTTCAATCTCAATTTCCGAATAGTAAATAAAACAATTAACCATCAAATTCAACAGTTTAAGAATCTAAGAGAAAATATCCTAACTTCTCTAAAACACAACGCGAACAAAACTTCGTGGGAACTTCAGAGTCCTGATTACGTAATCTGCAGCCAATAAAATTGAGAAGCATTTGGTCGCGTCGTGGCGAATAAATCTTAAAGGGTCTATCATGGGTCCTGAACATTTAGAGGTAGTAGCTGTGGGGGGCGGGAATTTAATTAATAACCTCATTTCAGAGTGCGCCTTATCTGCACCCCGTTATTGACGTTTCCGCAACGAGTGGTTTTACAGAACAATCTTTGAGCCAATCATCTTCCAGCAACTGATAATTAAAAGGCAGAACCCTTGGCACCCGGTGATTTACCCATGATAAACCACGCCCTTATATTTAACTAACTAACGGGGGATGAGACAGCTAAGAGGCGGCTCAGTTGTTTCACCCTTTCAACAGCCCTTCAAGTGGCCAAATACTTCGTAGACCCACCAAATAATGTCTCCAATTATCTTCAGATGTTCAAACGGTTCCTTTTACTCGAAATAAATGAAGTCGGCGGAAATACTGAGGACGGCACGATTATAGTTTTTCTCGTGATGCAAAATTAATATTCAAGTTAATTAACTCGTACTTGGTTGGTTTGAACACAACGATAAAGTTGCCATAAAGAGAAACGATCTATTCAAAGCGTGAACAATTCGCCCTTAACGTGCAGTATCTAATATAACGAGTAAATATATTACCAATTTTTTGAAAATAAGCAACGTTTCACAACTCAATCGGTCCAAAAATACAATAACCCTAAAATAATAAACATGTGAATGATAAAATAAAATAGCGAGGTGTCACTACAGTTCCTCTGTGCCATATCATTCGAGTCGTGTGGTCAACAGGCTCCAGACCATCAGTACGCAACAGCTCAGAATCTTCGATATTTTTCAAGTGCTCTTCCAGTCGAGATTACTTGTTCTTGAGGCTGCGTAAATGCGTCGTGTGTGCTGATAGGTTTGGGATGAACTTCCCCACAAAATTGACAACACCAAGTGCACGCTGAACCTCTGCCTTGGACGCTGGCGTCGGCATCTCCAGTATCGCTGCGATTTTCCTGGGGTCCGGCGCTACTCCCTTCCTCGAGATGATTTCTCCCATGTATGTGACGCCGGCTGCTTTGAAAACACACTTCTTCACATTCAGGGTCGCTCTTGCTTCCTTGAGCTTTGAGAGCGCCATTCTGAGATTGTTGTCATGCTCCATCGACGTTTTTCCCCAAACCAGAACATCGTCGTGTAGCGGCCTTGCACCGGTTGCGGAGTCAAAGATTTGGCTAAAGTGTTTGAAGAAAATTTCCGGCGCTGAAGCAATTCCGAACGGTAGCCTTTCGAAGCAGTATCTGCCAAACGGAGTGTTGAAGGTCGTAAGCAACTGACTCTCCTTGTCAAGTGGAATTTGGTAAAAGCCAGATGCCGCGTCCAGCTTGGAAAAGTACTTCGCCCCTGCCAGTTCTGCTTCAATTTCTTCTTTAGTCGGCAGTTGATGATGCTCCCGTCGTATGTTTTCGTTTAGCGTCTTCGGATCCAAACATAACCGTAGAGATCCGTCTTTCTTCTCTCGTATCACCAATGGACTGACCCAGGGCGTTGGTTCATTTACCTTATGGATAATTCCTTGGCCTTGCAACCTGTCCAACTCGGCGCTCAACCTCCCTCGTAACGAGTACGGTATGCGCCGAGGAGCCACTATAACCGGAACGGCATCGTTTCGCAGTTGAATTCGGCACGCTGTTCTTAACCGTCCGATTCCTTTAAAGACTTCCGGAAATTCTTGAATTATTTTGTCTCTAAATTCTTGTTTACCTTCTCCTGGAAATTGAGCCTCTCCAGTTTCTTCGGTGGCCATTTTCTGCAAGTCGACTTCGTAAATCAGCTTCACCAAACCCAGGTGGACGCATGTTTCACGTCCCAGAATTGGTCTTCCTCCCTGTTCGACGAGGACTATTTTGGTGTTCACTGTTGCCGTTTTGACTTTCGTCGTGACGTCAATCTCACCGAAAGTCGTGATTTTGCTTCCCCCATAAGCAGATAAACCCACAGTCTTATTAAGTTTGGGTCTAGGTACCATCGTCTCGTAGTAGTCCAGCGGCAGCAGGTTGGCTTGGGCTCCTGTGTCTAGTTTAAATGGAACAGTAATGTCATTGACTTGTATTGAAATTACCCAGTCTTCCTTCTCCCGGACTTCTACGGCATCGATGATGAACTCGTCATCGCTCTCATATTGTTGAATTGCGTCAACCTTGACTCTTTTACAACTGTTGGCGAAATGATTCTTTCCGTTACACTTCCTGCAGGTCTTCCCGTACGCTGGGCATTTCTTATGGTCGTGCGACCCCTTGCATCGACTGCAGTCTCTGACAAATCCCGTGTTGGAATTACTCGGCTGCGACGGCTTGATATGGCGTTGTCGATTTTTCTTCCCGAACTGACCGGAGCTCGAATTTCGCTGATGCCTCGAGTCATCTTTCCCTCTGTATCTGGAACCTTCGCTTGTTATGGCATCGACCTTTTCGAGATTCGTGGCACTCCCGGTCCAGTTCTGCATTTGCTGTAGCATTGTCTCTGTTGCTTGGCAAAGTTGTACCGCCCGTTTCAACGTAAGGTTTTCTTCAGCAAGAAGCGTTCGGCGTACCTTCTGATCCAGCACGCCATGCACAATTTGATCTCTAATGAGCGAGTCCTCTAGGTCACCAAATCCACAGGTCTTGGCTTTAAGTCGGAGATCGACGACGTACTGCTCGATTCCCTCTCCTTTCTTCTGCATACGACCCC
Source organism: Leiobunum rupestre (assembly GCF_980474605.1). NCBI lineage: Eukaryota > Metazoa > Arthropoda > Arachnida > Opiliones > Sclerosomatidae > Leiobunum > Leiobunum rupestre. The sequence goes on along the minus strand of NC_143385.1, from coordinate 59,445,865 downwards.
GGAAGATGAATCGTTCATATGTTTCGTTCTTCTTGGGTGTACAGTATGCCGTAAACTTTGCCACTGTATTATCGTATGTCTTTGGAACTGCGGTCGTAAAGACGAAGGTGTTATAGACATCGATCGCTTCTTGTCCAGCCGCATGCAGGAGTAGGGATAGATTCTGTGCATCAGTTCTGCCGTCTCCAGACGCTGTCGCCGATTCAAAGAGTTCATACCTTTGAAGAAATACGTGCCATGCCTGTTCTACGTTCCCCGAGAAGTGAAGTTCCGGAGGTGCTTTGAGTCCGTTCATCGATGAGTGACAAGAGTGCCGGACGTGTTGAGAGGTGGTTCACGATTCTGACACCATGTTTTGTTTTCTCTTATCCTAACCTTATTCTAACTACTTAATAGTGGGTTGATGGAAAACACTCGTTAAAATCATAACTAAGTTTATTAAGTGATCAAGGAACTCATACTGCGTGTGTACAATAAAATGTTTCAATATATATATATACGATCGTTATCGCGGGAATACTTTTTTATAGAGATAACTTATTGTCTATGATTAAGTGAAAAAACTCAATCTATTTTTTCTATTAACAATACAGCTTCTAGTAGCAAATAAGTGAAATTCGTTGTTTGGAAATCCTATACTTTATACTCCCTCTAACATATCTCGTTTTCTCTTTTTTTAGCTTGCGACGGCCCGTATCTATTACATTGCGGTGATTTCTGTTTCTGCCACATGATAAAACACAGCTGCGTATGCGTCGAAGAAGAATACAGAGCGGATATGGAAGCAAAGAGAAGGGCCAGGGAAAAACACTTCAATTGGTTCCGAAAAAATTAGCTTCATGACTATTTCAAAATATTCTCTGACCTTTTAAGGATACAATTATCATCATATTATCATCAAATAATTTTTTTTAATCAAAGGTAATCAAATTTTCTTCAACTCGGTTTTAAATGAACAGGTTATGTTTAAACCAAAAACGTTTACTCCCACGTTTAAAGCATTAACTAAAAGAAATAAGATAATTTGGCACAAAATTGTAATAAAATTTATTTCAAAGATGTTTCGAGATAACATTGAATCCATTAAATTTGTATAAATTCTCACAACTCTTGGAACATTTCAAGCGTCATTTTGAATTCCCTGACCTTTTCCCTGGCCCATGGCCAAATTGAATTATATCGACATTTGAATACAAAATAGGTAATATTTGATCTAATTCCCACTTAAAAAATTCAACTTTATTCCGATTGAAACAAATGATTGAATTGAAACAGATGGGTCTTCTTTGCAATTGCATTAAAACAGCGAGCAATTATCGCCAAACCTGAGTTACAATCGGCTCATTAGGAAGAACAATTTGATTAATAAAAACTGCATCACGAATCTTCCTTCACCCAACACGGAAGAGATGATAAATTTCGCGAAAAATTCAAAATGAAATTAATTAACAATTGTTTGCACCTGGATAAGAATGCAACTGTTAATTGGTCATCAAGCGATATTAAATGCTTAAAAATAATACTTCAACATATCTATTTTGATATAAATAGATATGTTGAAGTGTTCCATGAACTATTCCTCCAAATGGACACTACGAGAGTAAGTTGTTTTTTTTTCATTCTTATTGGCTTAGTTATTAAACAAGCATAAGTTTCATAATGTTATCCCCTGTAGCACAAAGAGTCGATTTAGGGTCGGGCTTTCGTCGAATAGTCGCTTTTCGGTTCTGGTCCAAATGCCGACTCTAAAAGTCTTTAACCTTTTTGAGATAATTTCGCGTAAGTACGTTTTTGATCCCTTTTAAGGTCGGTATGGTGACCTAATATTTTGGACTACTTGCCGACTCAACAACGACCTTACTAAGTTACGTATTAATTTATAAGAGTAACGAAATTCAGATAGTAAATAAGAAACAAACTTTCTTATTATGCCCTGTAGCAAAGCCCTCAAATGGCTAGGCTGGCCGACGGTCGGCCGACCTTTGGTCTTTCAGTCGAAATGCCCTAGGGAGTTATGGTCGTCCGGCCTTTAAAGCATGACTCTGTGCCGACTAAAAATTTACCTGTTTCTTACTCCAAAACGACGTTGGGCTCAGGCTTGGAAATAAGCGGTGGTCACTGGGTCAGTTTATTAATTGCTCGGACCACTTTGTTTTATTCAAAAGCTAGGGGTTCACTGGTCCAGTGTCTAGTTTATTAATTAATACCGTAATATTAACCAACTGGTCTACGTGACTACTTAAATAATTCCAGAGTTGGGAGTCACTGGCCAAATAGACCAGTTTAGAAATAAACCTTTTTTCCAAGCCTGGTTGGGCCACAGTCGGTCCAATTTCAAACCGTGACTCTATAACGACTATTAATGTGATGGTTAACCGACTCCAAAACTTCGTCGGGCCGACTGCCTAAAATTGCGTATTTCAATTGCGTATCGATTCTGATGCTAGAGGGTTTATACGAAAAACCAAGACACCGGAATCAATTCTAGTAGGATTGTCCGCCATCTTGGAAAAAATCCGCCAATGTTTAAAAGATGGTTACTCGAACCCAACCAACACGTAGAATAAAATATGAGTAGTCGCTTTTATTCCACGTGTTTTGACAATCTTTGGTAAGTCTGTTAACCCTGTAACGCCGCGCCTTAATTACAGAGAGTTGATTTAGGCTCGGGCTTTGGTCGTAAAGTCGCTTTTCGGTCCTAGTCCAGATGCCGACTCCAAAGGTCGTAACCGTTTTTGCGATAATTGCAGGTAAGTACGTTTTTTATCCCTTTTAAAGTCGGTATGGTGACCTAATAGATTGGACCACTTACCGACCCAATAAGTCTTATCAATATAACTATTAATTAGAGTCCGAACGTGGACCTTAAATTGTAATTGCTATCGTGATTTGAAAAAGCCATTGCACATTTATAACACGACTAATGGTCGACTTATATCCAACAGTTTATTTTTAAATTAATCGCGCAGAACTGTGAAAATTAGCGATTTAATAAAACAAATTAAAACAGTTTTTTAAATAATTTCTTTTCTTTACTCTATTTTGTCGAAAAAGATCCTATATTCAGCCTGAAAATGTTTGCTTTTTCAAAAATCTCTTAACTCAAAGAGGTCATATTCGTGTAATTAAATATTTAAGGGAAATATATTGTTAATTCAAATCGAGGGAATGTTCTGCAAGCACTACAAAAACATTTTCTGCCTCTTAAACTGCTTGGATTGAATCTGAAATTACGATAAGTCGTTGATTCATGTTTACAATCTTATAAAAAAATGTTACCTATACAAACACAGCTAAATATCTTTTAGGAAATCAAATTGGTATTTTTTTTTGTCCGAGTCGGAAATACGGTTAAATTGGTCGTCGGCCCAACGTCGTTTCAGAGTCGCTAAACTGTCTACTGGAAGTCAGATTAGAGTTATTTCAGAATCGGCCAATAGTCATTAAGTAAAATTTTCTAGTCGATCAACGGTTGGCCGACCATTATTCTACTAGGCCAATATTTGTCGGCCCCATATGCGGCTAGGACATTTCGACTAAAAAAAAGGAAGGTCGGCCAACTGTCGGCCGACCATGCTGATCGACCTTTTTTGTCGACGTCGGCCCGACCTCAAATTGCTACAGGGGATTACTTTTTTAAGTTGGCATACAGTCAAACGTTAAAGGTAGGCCGACCCTTTTTCGGGTAGGACATTTCGACTCAAAATAGTACGGTCGGCCGATAATAGATTTTTAATAATTCGTCGACGTCGACCCGACTCTGAAACAATTCATTTGTGCTGCAGGGGATGTTACTTATGAAAAAAGTTATTTCTAAGCAAATAACTGATTTCCAGTGCGAACACAAGCTTCTACAACATGATTCCACTGCCCGTCATAGCGATGACCCTCTGTCTCATGGCAAAACCTAATAAACGCCATTTTGAAAATTTAGAGTTAGTTGTAAGAATAAATGCGAATTGTACACCTACTGAAAAAATTCCAACTTCACGAAACAAATCTTCGAAGAGAGTTACTAGTAAGTACTAAGTAACTTACATTACCGTAAGAAGTCACGTCACTCAAAACAAAAAATTAACTATCTCAAATTCCAAAATAAATGGCGGTTACTATGCTTCGTCATAGGACTGCCGATCTCTAGATTCATTGCTGAACTATTAATTGGACTTTCTAAATGGTGGTTTAGAAACCAATCTAGAGAAGGCGATGTAGTATCAAAGCCAACGTCGAGGTCATACTCTTCACGGGTGCCATTAACAGCCCACAATTACTTCAGCTGTCTGGAAAAGGACCTCATGAGAGAAATAGGCCTGGCCATAGATAAGCAAGATTATAGAGCGATTTTATAGATAAGCAGAATTATAGATAAGGTCCTTTATCCATAATACCATTTTTTATAGATACCAAAATTATGGAGCGATTTTTATAGATCCACTGTACTTAACCTCGCCTTTTTTCCTTGCCTCCGGCGTTTTTACAGAGTCTCGTTCACCACCCGTCCTTTTATGGATACTTACAATGGGTCCCCCTCTTTTTTTCCGACAATAGCAAGCCAAGAATGTTGCTTTTTTTTTGTAGGAATAAGTCGACGCGCCAGAGCCTCGTTCACCACCCGTCCTTTTATGGATACTTACAATGACCGTTAAAGCCGCTGACTTCTACGCGCCAGGGGTCCCCCTCTTTTTTTTCCGACAATAGCAAGCCAAGAATGTTGCTCTTTTTTGTAGGAATAAGTCGACGCGCATTCAATTGCCTAATATTAGTTGAATAACAAGACATATATTTTTTTAATTTTTTAATTTTGATAATACACCAGGCTAGGTAGCTGAGTAAAACACAAGAAGAACAAGTTATACGCTTGAAGAGCAGATGACAGGTTACGCCTCTCAATTAGATTAGTATAATCGCTTATAATATTGAACGGACTCGAATAACAACCAAATTTACGCATTACGTCTGGAAATATATCAGAATCTCCTTGGCCGAAATGGATCTCTTCAAAATCTTCGCTGTCAGGGTAGCCGGCAACTCGTTGAACGTGAAGTTTGAGAACTTCGAACATCGCTTCAATACAGGGCCTCTCCTTCTCAATTTCAGTCAAATGTTTGTCGACGGCGTGGATACATAAATTTAAAGCTAGGATACCCGCTTCCCCAAGTTGGAATTCCTCTTTTTTCCCGAAACTTTTATAAGCCAAAAGAGTAACGTTTCCTTTACTAGCTAAAAGTTCAAAAGTACGACCCCCAATTTTGGCAAGCTCGAGACTAAATTTATTTTTCTCAACTTCTCTAGTATGTGATTCAATGAGATACCAATTTTGATACATCTTATTAAAAGCTACAGGCGGGAGGCATATCGAGGATTGGAAAGTAACGTCGTTGAAAAAGAATATTTCCAGGTCCTCACCTTTTAAGCCAATTGATAGACACGAATTTTTTCCTAAACGCCAGCGAAAATTGATTTTCCGCTGAAAGTTAGCATCTTGTTTCCTGCTACCCAAATCGTAAGACATCTTAACGCTTCGAAACCCGAATACGAAATGACGCAAACCCGGGAGCTCCCCCCGGTATTAATATCTCTCGGATGACTCATGCACCCCGGGGAAAAAAATATATCGCGCCCGGGCAAGATTTTTTATTAAGTAAATTCCGAAATATACTGCTGAAATTTCAAAAAAAGAAGAAGTACTAAAGGGGTTTCTAACTATATTAGGGGGCTTCTTTTTTACCCTTCCATCACTGATTGTTTCAAAAAAATTATAGGTGGAATAAGAACGAGTATTTGATTTTTTAAAAAATTTACCTGGAAAAAAGAAATAGGTTTTAATAAAATTTCCGGAGCACCGATTAAAAAGTAAGACATACTCAAGACATTAATCGGCCCCATTGACCAGCGCCGCGGCTAGAATGGCCTGGACCGCGTCGAGGACCACGTCCGGTAACTCCGCGGTAGGCTAAAGAAATATTATTTTCATTATTAATATTAATATTTTAGATTAGTTAAATTTCTTCTTACGCAACGACGATATTGAAAGATGCCCCGCCCACCGGGGAGTTGACAGCCGCTAACGATAAAAATATATTTAAAAAAATAACCGAAATTTTAAAAGGATAATAACTTACGGGTCGGGTATGACGGGGCGGCCACGCCCGTACCCCGGCACGGGGAGGGCAGGCCCGTTCACCGGGACAGGACGACCATGCCCGTACCCCGGAATTCGCGGGGGTGGTCCTCGACTAATGAAAATCATATTTTTTAAGAAATGTAGAAAAATTAGACCAAATGCGACTCACGCTTCTCCGATGGGGCCATTAGCTAGTCTACGCGCCAGCATTCGTTGCATTATCTGGAGGCGTCCTCGACCTCCAGCGGGGCTATGATATTTACATATTTTTTAAAGAAATGTAAAAGAAATTTGACCAATTTCAACTTACACTGCCGCCGGAATGGGGGGAGGGGGGACGTTATTTTCCGCGGCTTCGGGACTAACGAAAATCATTTTTTAAGAAATGTAAAATAAAAAATAGGCCAAATTTTAGCTTACATTGACTCTTGCTGCTCTTCATCGGATGACATTTTTGGAAATGAAGCCAGAGAATTCTAGCACTCGCGGTCAAAAAAAAGATGACAATGAGCAAGTCGAGAGAAGGGGGGTGTCCGCAGGGGTTGAATCACCCACACCTGCAAGTAGAAACTGCCGCGGGCCAAACGGCGAGGGGACAATACCCGACTTTTTTTCCATAGAAAGGAGTAAAATGGTGGAAATAGATGTCAAAAAATAAGCTTACTAGGATTTATTTAAAAAGACGCTTTTTTCGAAAAAACATTTTTTATTGAAAAACAATTTACAAGAAAATATAAAGAAAATATAAAGTTTTTTAAATCCAAGGAGGCGAAACAGGCGGTGAATTGAGGAGGTCAGAGCTGTAAAAAAAACATTTAGTTTTTTAAAAAAATATACTTTTTCTAAAAAACGAACTTACGAAGGTATAATTGGAGGAGAAGGAACGGCGACTTCGGGGTCGATAAGAAAATTAGGGATGGGCGGCGGCGCGATTAAACTGATTTCGAAAAAAAAATGTTAGAACCCTTAATTTATATCTGAAAATTAAAATCAAATACCCCAAGTCCACGGCGAACGCCGTCTCGGCGAAATCGCCCGCTACCACCGAGGTGACATGGGCAATCGCGGCGTTCTGGGCCGCCCAGGCAAGATCGACCACCACCTGGAAGTCCAGAGCGGTGGCTTGAAGGGAAGGCGGATCATGGTGATCAACCGAAAAAAGCCTAAGAGAGTCGCCCATGTTACGTGTCGCATTAAATGCACCGCGTAACACGGCGGCCAAGGAGATTAAAGACGCCACATAACGGTGGTCGCCCGGAATAACGGCGGGGAGAGCAAGGAGTGCCGGTGGTGAAAGAGCCAGCGGGGGCGATGAGGGAGATGATGAAAGCGGGCTTTAGAAAAACAAAATGATTTAGGATATTTTTTTTAAAAAGGGGTTAAAGATTTTTTAAAAAACCTACTCGGGAGAAATTATCACCACATCAGGTGACGAAGGAAGGAGAATGTTGTCGTTCCATTGAGAAAAGCCAGGAACGGGGCTTGCAGGTGAATAACTAGGTAAAAAAATATAAATTACAATAACGAAAATATATAAAATATCAAAAAACTCACGAAATAGAGGTAAGAGCCTCCAGCTCTTCCATAGAGGAGGAATTCGAGGATGATGAAGAGAGTGAACGACTAGATAAAATTTAAAAAGTTAGAATTAAAATAACCAAGTGAAATAAAATTTGAAAAAAACTTACCAGCGTTTTCGGGAATTCCCGGAGGCCATATTTTTTTTACTGGACTTGTTCTGACTATCGGTAAATTCGCGAGGCTAGATATACCGGTCATTTTAAGGGGCGGGGTCGAAACCCGGATGACCTCTGGGGGTAACCCTCTAAGGAGTTTCATTGGACCCACGCTTAATTTACCGCTAGAGATTGTCACGAAATCTAGACAGTTTTCCTCACCAAATAAAATCGCCTCCGAGTTATTGAATACAACCGGAGAGTTTACGACTTAAGGTTAACTTTCAATAAAAGGAGGAATTTTTTTTAGCGGACGGGGAAAAATACAAAAGACAGGAATGTTATTTTTTTTATACAATGTCACGATTATTATTTCTAAAGCGAGATTTTACGAATCAGAAAAGCAGTCGATGAATCTAGGGCTGTAATACGAGCGGTTCAAATTCTGAGTAATGACCTTGTTTTTCAAAAAACCGTGGGAAATATTTTACCTGAATAATATTACGACTTGGATAGACACGATTCATTTTTCCACCCCCCTTCATGTCTGGAATACCATCCCCCGATGGGAAGGGGGGTCTTAAAAGCGAGACCATAAATAGACCCGGGACCCGATTAAAAAGTCCCATTCGAAATTTTTTAACCGAAAAATATGGAACTAGATTTCCTTAACGCACTCCGCGATTTTAAATCTGATACACGCCCGGTAAGCCTTGATTTCTTATACCGGTTCTTTTACTTTTTGACTTCGTTAACCCTTTGCCCTCACGAATTACCGCGTGAATTACCTAAATGTTTGAAAGATTTGGAATTGGTACGCGTTTTTATTGAACTTATTGACTACCTTAAACTTATACCTCTAGCCCCGCGAAATTGTAATAATCTAAGAGAATTGGAATCGCTAATCGATAATGTCCCATCCGAGATTAAAACCCCGACCTTCTTAGCTGAATGCGAGAAACAACGCGATGTATTAAACGAATTCGAGGAATATGTCGACTTCGATTATAATTGGTCTAACCAATCAAACGATCCAGCGGTCACTCAACCACGTGAATTACCGGTTAACCCCGCCCCCGTTGATGACATTTCGTTAGACGCCGATTTCCCGTTCTCAAATAATTTATGGATGTCCCCGGTTGAAAAGATATCAGATAACGAGAGCTCTTCCGTTTCGAGTGACGAGATAAAATTCATAAAATGTTTTAACCCTTCGGAAAAATCACCCGGATTAAATACCTCCGAAAAAGAGATTACGAATTCCGAAACATTTACGGACGATTTTTCACTCCCAGCGGAATATTCACAATTTGAAAAAACTTTACTAATCAGGTCGAGTCCCGCGACGCCCCCTCTAGAAATTACTCGACTTTCCCCGGAAAAAAGCCCAGAATGGGGGCACTCCAGCCTATTCTCGCAATTTTCTCAGCTTGAAAAAGCAATACTAATTAACGGCAAAGCCGAAACCAGCGGACATTCGGTAGACCTCGAAAATATTATCCCTAGCGCACCCGATAAATGTCCTTCAAGGCGGGACCTTAAACCCTCAAAGACTTCCCTACTAGAAGATATTATTAGAGAAACATTCGGGGCTGAACTTGAAGGAACGAATATTTTTAAAAACAATGATGAAACGGGGGCCCCGGAAAACAATTTAGACTCGCTTAATGACGACTTATTTTTACCGTCTGAAGAAGAAAATTGGTTAGCGGAATTCCCTTTAAACGAGACGTCAAAACTTCCAGCTGACAGCCCCGCGACACGTGGCCTAGCTATATCGAGCGGTTCTCCGGGAGCCTCCGCGCGCGAGGAGGAGACGAGAGAGTCGCTCCTTGCCTCGCCAAATATAGGAGCGCTATCGCCATCTGGCGTCGACGCCGCTAACTATTTTAATAAGGAGGAAAATAAAATTTTAAATCCGGAAGTAGATACTTTTCTCGACTTGAAAAATATTTCGCCGGAATTTCACGAGGGTTCAAGCGTTAATAACCTAATTCCTTCTAGAAAAAGGAGATCTTTTTCACAACTTCTAACCCATAATAACTCGGTTCCTGAAGCGGATTTAGGGTTAGATTCGCCCCGACCCGGGACTTTCCCTCAAACTAACGCGGTATTTCTTAGAGAGACTGTTTCTCGCGGCGATTCGCATACCCACGCCGTTACTCGTAAAATTAGATGTCTGAATCCGGAAGTAGAAACCCCACCCCTCGATTTGAATATTACGCCAGAATTTCACGAGGGGCCAATCGTTAATAACCTAGTTCATTCTAGAAAAAGGAGATCTTCCTCGCAGCTTCTACCACTTAATTTAGCGGTTCCCGGGACTTCCACTAACGCGATATTGATTAGAGACGCTTTTTCTCGCGGCGATTCTCCATGCCCGGTGTTTTCGTCTTCACCGCGTAAGATCCCGGATCCTTTTCTAGATCAAGCGGGGCCATCACATAAAATCTTGAAGTGGGATAGCGAAAGTTCGATTTCATCATTTAACTGGTATTCGAACGAAGATATTCCGCCTCTTTTATCGCCTCTCCCCGCGGACGATTATGATGACGTTCCACCGCCTCAAGCATTTCAACTCGATGAACTAGAGATCGACCAACCACTCCCGATTCAAGTTGGAGGTAATCAACCGGATATCGCTCAGCCTCTTCAAGCACCCCAACCTGAAGACCTTCCTGCTCTTCAAGAAGGGGATCATCTACAGCTCCCGCCACTTCCGCTTCAAGTCATCGAGGCTCCGCCCGTTCAACAAGATGGCCAGGGTCTTCAGCTGGAACTACCCGCGAATTTTGAAATTATTCAAGATGGAACGAAAGAATACCCGCTATTCAATCTCGTTGGAAGATACGTTGAAGTGCGCTTCACCGCGGATGTAGAGCTCGGGATTACGCAGTTCGTGACCTTTATTTTCGATCAACTTCTCGATGACGACCAAGTTCAAATTTCATGTACCTCGGAAGTTTTCCCGGCGCGTGTGCTCGAAATTTCTTTCCGCCAGAAATCGCAACTCCAGCCCGGTGATGTTTTCGATTTACTCGAAGGCGAGATCTATCTGGATGAGCGGGATGATTTCTGGAACTCGCCAATTTTATTCACGTTAAACGTGGTAAGATTACCTCACGGAGGATCTCTGAGGCGACGCGGGCTTAAAAAGCATATCGATTACATACGCGATAAAAGAAGTTTTATCTCAGTCCAAAACAAAGACTCATTGTGTCTCCCGCGAGCATTAATTATTGCTATCGCGTATTTAAAGAAGACGCGAAACCCCGGAAATAAAGAATATTTCCAGGAGTATAAGGCTTTGTACAAGGCCTCTTCGCGAAAACAAAGGGAAAAAGCCGAAGAGTTACGCGTCGAGGCGGGCGTTTCGAAACGCGAATGCGGGGCTTTCACAAGTTTAGTGCATTTCCAATTTATTCTCTCTGATTATCAAATAATCGTTTTTGAGGTTTATAACGACAGACCTAGGGTTTTATTCCAAGGGGAAGGGGGGAACTCCGAAAATAAACTTTATTTAATTTATAATCAGAAACATTATGACGTAATCGCGAAATTGACGTCGTTCTTCGCCACTAATTATGCCTGCTCCATCTGCTTGGTCGGATACGATAAATTGGAACGCCACAAATGCGCGATTTTCTGCAAATCCTGTTTCAGACATCAGAAATGTTCCGGCGAGCTAGTCAAATGCGCCGATTGTTTTCGCTCCTTCCGGGGACTGGAATGCTTCCAAAGCCATCGCGAATCGGTTCCCTCCCTCTGTAGTCAGGTTAAAGTGTGCAAAGACTGTTACAAATACGTGGACTATCGCTCTAGGGAAACTATCCATTCTTGTTCGGAAGTTTTCTGTCGTATTTGTAAAAAGCACGCGCCGCATCCGCACCTTTGCTTCGTCCAACGAATTAAAGACCACCCCGAGCCTGACATGACCAAACGAAGATTAGCACTAGGGGGCGTCCCTTCGTATTTGTTTGTGTTTTATGACATCGAGTCGATTCAAAATAAACAACACGTAAATAAAAAGGGGGCGTTCGAGCATGAGCCGTTTCTTCTAATATCCCAAATTGTATGCCCCGCGTGCATCGACGAGCGAGACTCCAACTTCGATTGCGAGGTGTGCATCCGCTTTAGCTCGCGACAAAAAATATTTTACGGAGGAAATGTTGTGGGAAAGTTCGTGGATTATATCAGAACTTTAGCGGATATTAAAAAAATTTACTTATTCGCTCACGCCGCGAAATGTTATGATCTCCAATTCGTTTTCAAAGCCGTTCTTTCAATCGACGAGACCTTTGTGCCCTTCGTGATAGTAAACGGGACTAAAATTCTCTTCTTTAACTGTTTTAATTTCAATTTTCTCGATTCCTATTCGTTCATCCCCATGGGACTCGCCGCGTTTAGGAAGACGTTTGGACTAGGGCCTTCCATGGATAAGGGTAGATTCCCTCACCTTTTATTTAATTTTGTCGAAAATAATTTCGATCCTGCTGACCCCCTAACCACTAATTATTCGACCGAGAAGGGGGATAAATTTCCCCCCCTCGAAGCGTACTGGGCTAACTATCTAGGGGTAAAGGAAAGAGCGGCCCTTCTTAAATGGCACGGGGAGCAAATAGCCGCGGGCGGTCACTTTGACTTTCTAAAAGACGCGATTTCGTATTGCACGGCGGATGTCAATATACTCCGACTGGGATGCGCAACGTTTAGACGTGAATTCATGGAAATCTGCGACACTGACCCTTTCCGCGCTGCCATCACACTCCCTGGCGCCTGCAATTACGTCTTTAGGAAACGCTTTCTCATTCCTGACACGATAGGGATACTCCCCCCCGGAGGAATGAGAAATAGGGACCGACAATCAACCGCGGCTTTTGAATGGCTCGCCTGGGAAGAAAAACGCAGGGGTATAAGAATAGTGTCAGCTATGCGGGGGCGGGAGGCTATGGTAGGTAAATTTAAAGTGGACGGTCTTGACGGAAATGACGTTTACATGTTCCAGGGCTGCTATTTTCACGGGTGTCCACGGTGTCAAGTAGTGGGAAGAGACAGACCTCTATGGTCAGATCCCTCACAAACCTTTAACCTCAGGTACCAACAAACAGTCAGGGTCGTTGCTCAACTCCGGAAACTTAAGAAAAACGTTATAGAGATCTGGGAATGCGATTTTTACCAACTTCGCCGTCAAGCGAAGGATAAGGCGTTTTTCGAAAAAGTACGCGCCATGATAATTTCACCCTTGAATCCTCGAGACGCGTTTTTCGGAGGGAGAGTTAACGCGACAGTCCTTTACTACAAGGCCAAAGGCGATGAACGCGCGTTTAACGTCGACATGCTTTCACTTTACCCGACTGTCAACCTTCTAGATAAAATACCCGTCGGTCACCCGAAAGTTTTACTAGACGCTGATGATTTACGAGATCTCGATTCGCTGGACGGGTTAATTCAGTGCCGCGTTCTCGCCCCTCCTAGACTTTTTCACCCTATCCTACCCATGCACTGTAATTCGCGACTTCTTTTCGTTTTATGTGGTACATGTGCACGTCTAAGATTTCAAGGACGGTGTCCTCATTGCGATCCCGAGCGGGCATTCGTGGGGACATTCGTTTCCGACGAACTGAAACTAGCCGTTTCCAGAGGTTACAAAGTGCTTGAAATGTACGAAGCTTGGCATTATCAAACAACGCAGTATAACAAGGAGACCCAGGAGGGAGGCTTGTTTTCGGACTACATCAAGACCATGTACAAAATGAAGGCCGAGGCTTCGGGGTTTCCAGTGGGGATCACAACCCCCGACGAAAAAAACAAATACGTCTCGGATTTCGAGGACCACGAAGGCGTTAAACTCGATCCCGCGAAGATCGTGTTAAACCCCGGTAAACGTGCCGTCGCGAAGTTAATGTTAAATAGTTTTTACGGTAAGTGGGGACAACGGAATAACCTCGTAAAAACCGAGATCGTTAAGGATCGAGAACAATTCTTTAAACTATTCAACGACCCGAATATCGAAAGGAAAAGTGTCTTGGCGATAAACGATAAGACGTTGCTTGTCAAATGGGAACACCTCAAAGAAATCGATCCGGCTTTGGCCCATGTAAACGTAGTTTTAGCCTGTTATACCACCGCTTTTGCCCGAATGAGGCTCTATACTCATCTAGAGGCTCTAGGGGATAGTATACTATACCACGACACTGATAGTTTAATATATAGATCACGCGATGGCAATAAGCTAGTGCAGGAAGGAACATTCCTTGGGAATATGACGGATCAATTATCGGAATTTGGTCCAAATTGTCATATTACCGAATTTTGCTCGGGCGGCCCGAAAAATTACGCCTTCCGCGTACTCAACCGCGATACCGGTGAAATTAAGGAGGTCGTCAAGGCTAAAGGTCTCAGGCAGAACTATTCCACTAGAAATTCCATCTCTATGGACTCGTTGAAAGGGATGCTCGGAATCGACGTAGACGCGCCCACTCTCGAGAAAGAAATCGAAATCCCCCATCATATTTGTCGGTTAAATGATCATACAGTGGTAACTGTAAAGCAAGTTAAAAAATATAGGCCAGTTGTCAATAAATTACGCGTTATCGATAATTTCGAAACATTACCGTTCGGATATAAAGAATAATATTTTAAAAAAATGACTAGTTCAGAATGAAAAAACATATCCTAATATTCGGGTATAACCCGTTTATAGAATGCCTGTATAAGGAATTATTGGTTAATTACCCTTATACGCGAAGTTTCGGTATTAACTGTTTTTATCCATCATATTCGAAAGATAAGTCGTTATGGCTTTAAAACTATTAACCTATAATGTAACCCGTATTAGACGATAAGTCCCATTTAAAATGGCAGCATCAGTATTAAGTAAATAACACCGCTAAACTCATATTTTTTATTTTTACCCGAACGGTTTGTTTCTTAAATATCGATGTAGTTTAACTTAGAGACCTCATTTAATAAAAGCATGTTACCACTGTATGGTCCTTTCTCCGCTCTTCTGAGCGGGCCGAGCGGTAGCGGGAAGTCCGTTTTGATGGCGCGAATTATAAAAAATAAAGATGAAATGATTTCCCCCCCGCCGACAAAAATATTTTGGCATTATAGCGAGTGGCAAACACTTTATGACACTTTAAAAGACTCCGTAGTGTTCCGAGAAGGAGTCCCCAATCTCGATGATTACCCTGGTGAAGAAGGCGAACACATTCTCCTCATCGCCGACGATTTAATGAACGAGAACAATGGTCAAATCGGAGCTTTCTTCACGAAAGGCGTTCACCACCGTAATATAAGCTTCGTATTTATAACCCAGAACATTTTCCCAAAAACAAAGGATGCGCGCGAAATTTCGCTGAACGCGAATTACATTGTTTTGTTCAAGAACCCTCGTGACCAACTTCAACCCGCTATATTATTCCGTCAACTTAGAGGCGCCAATTACCGCTTCGCTATCGAGGCCTATCTCGACGCGACCAAACGCCCTCACGGCTATATTCTTATCGACAATAGGCAGGAGTGCCCCGATGACTTCCGTTTAAGAACGGATATTTTCCCCGACGAAACCGAAATGGTCTATATCCCTAAGAAAAAAAAGTAGGGAGTATAAAGTCAGCGGAGAGGAAGAAGTCCCTAACCAGTTCGAAAATGCCGGCCCTGGTTGCCGGACACAAAGATTTTCTCTCGGCCCTAGGTAGATCAAATTTTAAACAACGACGCGCTATTCTCCATCACGCTAAAAAACCCTTAATTGATGCTATTGCCGAATGCTGCGATAATACTTTGAAAGGGAATTTAAAGTTAAACCCTTGTCAGAAACGAAAACTAGCTAAACAAAAGAAATTAATTAGACAGGTAGCCTCTAAAAAAGTAGCCTGGCGTAAGAAGAAATTAATTTTAGTTCAAAAAGGTCACGGGATTCTAAGTATTCTCATCCCCACCGTTATTTCAGCCCTCAGTGGGATTTTAGGTCGTTCTTAAGGAAATAAAAAAAATGTACGCTCAAAAGTTAGCCTTAGTCCCCCTCGACTCGTTAGGAAAAAATAATAATAATAATAATAATAATAATAATAATAAAAATGTTCTCATCCCCTCTCGAGATACCCCCCAATTTTCGTTTCCACATCCGTTAGGGTCCTCCGTGGGTGAATTAAATAATAGCATGACCGACGTACTCAATTCCAATCTTGACATTAGGGATAAAGTTAAATTATTCGAGCAGATGTTCCATCGATATCAAAACATTAAGGATATAGCGACGAAGCCAAAAAATAGAAAAGAAACCGGGCAGGACACGGCCTTCTTAAATCTCGTTCCGATTCAGTTTAGAGCGAGTGCGAAGGACTTAATTAGCCGATTGATTAGCTTAGGCGATAAAGTTTCGTGGTCGAGTGAAGGCGAGTTGTTTATAGATCAAACGCGCGTGCCCGGGTCAGATATCGCTACGCTCGTAAGTTACGCCGTTGGGGCTATAAATAGAAAACGAACGCCTCCCCCCACCGGTTGGAACGAGTTCGACGCCTTGTTCACGCCTACGGTACCATTCAAGAAAACCATCCCGCGAGTGAAAAAGAAGAAAAAAATTACATTTTCGGCGAAACCTAGAAAAGCATCAGTCGTTCGGACTCCGCTCCAATTTAAACCCCGGGACTTATCGAAAGGGGTTATCAATAGAGGCGCGAAAAAAAGGAAAACGGAACAACCAATATGGGAAGAGTTTCTAACCCCGAGGCAGTCTTGAAAAAAATTTATTACGATCCAAAACATCCCGCGAGTTTCGACGGATTGGAAAAACTTTATCAGGCCGTGAAAGACAGAGGTATTCCCCGGGAAACGGTAGAAAAATGGTTAACGAAGCAAGAATCGTACACGTTACATAAGACCGCCTATCGGAAATTTAAAAGGAGCAAGGTTTTTGTAACTAATATTGGCGACCAGTTTCAAATGGACTTGGCGGACATGAGAGACATTTCCGAACACAATTCCGGCTTTAATTACCTACTAGTATGTATCGATACATTCTCGCGACGCGCGTGGGCAGTCCCTTTAAAAAGTAAGAAAGCCGAAGACGTAATCGCCGCGACCGAGAAAATATTCGAGGATCTCACCCCTCTTAAAGTTCAAACCGATAAAGGGGGGGAGTTCACGGGGAAAAAATATCAGGATTTCCTTAAAAGTAAAAAAGTTAAATTCTTTACTAGCGAAAACGATACAATCAAAGCGTGTATGGTCGAGCGACTAAATCGTACGCTAAAGGCTAAAATGTATAAATATTTCACTGCTAATAACACCTATCGATACTTGGACGTCCTCCCTGATTTAATTCGTAGCTACAATACCACTAAACATTCCACTATAAAAATGTCACCTCTAGACGTGAAACCGGAAAATATTCTGAAAGTATTTAAAACAATTTACAAGGAAATCCCCGTGAAAAGCCGACGTCAACCTAAACTTAAAGTCGGTGACTTTTGTCGTATCAGCAAATACAGGGGGGTCTTTGATAAAGCCTACCCCGGTACCTGGTCAAAGGAAGTCTTTAAAATCACCCGCCTCGTAAATTTAGACCCGCCCCTTTACACGATCGAAGATTTAACGGGGGAGGGAATAAAGGGACGTTACTATCAGGAAGAACTGCAATTAGTCGCTAAACCTCGACTATACAAGATCGATAAAATTCTCAAGTCTCGGAAACGCAAAAATCAGGTCGAATACTTTGTCAGTTTCGTAGGATATCCGTCGAACGCGAACTCGTGGGTCAAGAAAAAAGATGTATCTGACATTACCTTCAAACGCTAGCATGCGGGTTTACGCCGACAATACGATGGCGTCCTATACCTCAGCGTTACCGAAACCTGTCGAATTGGCGGGGTCTTGGGAGTGCGGGCTAGCTGAGATAAATTACACTAGCGCGTTCTTCAACGTCCTCGAGGGACAAAACACTATCGTTTTCATGGTTGTCGACGAAATCCCTCCTGTCGAATGTAACCCGTCTCCAATCGAAGTCAAGCAAAATGAACCGGAGACTAGCATCGAAAAAAACCTAGAGCCACCTCAAGCCGATCAACCTAGTTTGGGAATAACATTTAAAATTACCACGCCGGGGAAAAAAAATCCGAAAGGGAAAAAAACTGAGCAGATTTTCGATGTCGCCAAAAACGGAGAAACTCTTACGGGTGAAGCTCAGATCGCCGAATGCGCGGCTCAGCCTAGAAGACCCAGGGGGACCTCCCACGTTTATAGGGTACCCATAGGGTACTATTCTTCCATCGAACATTTAATTAAGATAATAAACGAAATTATTAAAGATATGAAGACGTCTCTTCAATATAACGAGATCACTCGCCGAGTTCGAATAAGCCCCTTTCGTCATAACGTACTAGTGCAATTTCATTTTGGTCTAGCCATGACATTGGGCTTCGATCCCGGGATTCAATCTTTGGAAAGGGGTTACCGGGGCGCTAGGCCGGCCCTTATAGGCTTTCAAATCCCCCCTCAACTTTACGTTTATACTAATATCGTCGAAGATCAAATGGTGGGTGACACTCTCGTTCCTCTCGTTAGGATTGTCCCCGTAGAAGGCTCGTTCGGAGATAACGTCGGGAAAATTTATGACGTGCCTCATTACGTGCGAGTCTCCAAACGCTATTTCGACACGATCCAAGTACATATAATGAACCCTCAGGGGAAACCGGCGCCATTTGCCTTCGGGTCTCTGACGGTTAAACTACATCTACGGAAACAAGATGCCTAAGCCGGATGTCCTCGACGCGCGGGGGTCCTGTCCCTATAGAAATTATTATCTTAATCAAGCGCAAACTGGGGGGTCTAATTTCTATCAAGGAGCGGCTTATCAGAAAGGGCACGGTCTCGGAAGTCTGTTCTCGGGGCTCTTCCGCTGGGCCTCCCCTCTTTTAGTTAGAGGGGCGAAGTATATAGGAAAACAAGCGTTGGGGGTCGGCAGTAAAATTCTCAATGACGCCGTGGCGGGTGAGAATATAAAATCTTCGGCGAGGAAACGTTTCGGTGAAGCTCTAGAAGGGATAACCGGACAAAGCGGTTCGGGGCGGAAAAAGCGTAGGAGAACTAAAACGAGAAGCAAGAAGAAGAAAACAACGAGCAGGAGGAAAACTAGAAAAAGGACCGTTAAACGCAGAATCGGGGCAGTAGCTCGTCGGAAGTCCACGAAACACGTTCGTGACATTTTTTCCCTCAACTAAAAAAGAACCAAAATGTACAAAGTTGAAGCCTTGAAATCGGAATTGGACCTGTTCTCGGTCACCCCCGTGCAAACTAGCGTCGAAAGCGCGACTCCAACTTTCTATCGACCGATCTCTACGCTACGAGATGATTCCCAGATTGAATTTTGTATCCCTAAAAGCCCCGAGTATACGGATCTCGCGATGAGTCTCCTTCACGTTAAATGTAAAGTAACGCGGGAGAATGGGGCTAATTTAGACCCCGACGTTAAATTATCAACTTGTAATAACCTAATGCATAGTCTCTTCGATCAAATTGAAATCTACTTGAACGACAATTTAATCACGCCCTCGGCAAGTCGATATTCATACCGAGCCTATTTAGAATCGCTCTTGAACTATTCTGGCGAGGCTAAAACTTCTCACCTGACTTCGTGTCTCTACGCCAAAGACGCTGCCGGAAAGTTTGACGATATAATTACCAACTCGGGGAGCAAGATTCGTCAAGCAGCTATTAAGGATTCAAAGGAAATTTCCTTAGTAGGGGCAATATACGCCGACCTTTTCAACATTCCGAAATACCTTCTAAGCGGGGTGGAAATTAAAGTCCGACTTTCAAGGAGTAAAACGGCCTTTGTCCTTATGGGAGACCCCTCGTTAAACGTGGGGAATTTTAAGATCGCTATAACGGACGCTACTTTGGAAATACGGAAATGCAAGATAAGTCCTCAAATCATTCTGGCTCACGAAAACGCTCTCTTAGGCGCCACAGCGAAGTACCCTTTTACCCGAACCGAAGTGAAAAGCCACGTACTGCTCACCGGCGTTTCAAATACGAGTCTCGACAATGTGTGGCTGGGACCGCTCCCTCAACGCGTTATTATCGGCCTAGTCTCGCATACGGCTTGCGCGGGCGATTTTCATAAAAATCCTTATAACTTTCAACCATTCGGGTTAAATTTCTTATCTCTCTACGTTGATTCGGACGCGGTTCCGAGCAAACCTCTCCAGCCCAAGTTTTCCCAGAATCAATTTGCCCGTGAATATTACACCTTGTTTACGGGGACTAATATACATTTTAAAGATGATGGGAATAGTATATCGCACTCAGAATATCCGAGGGGCTATACTCTATATGCCTTTGATATCACGCCTGATCTTTCCGCGAGTGACAACTCTCATTGGAACCCCGTAAGACGGGGACAGTTACGTATCGAGTTGGGATTCGAAACCCCGCTCACTGAATCGGTTTCGGTCGTTATTTACGGGGAATTTCATAGTTTAATGCAAATAGACAAAGACCGCAACGTGGTGATTGATTATTAAAATGAACACGTTAGAAATAAACGAGATCCTCGGGCATTTACCCGGGTATCAAGGTGCCTTTGCTTCCGATAGACTCCCCGAATATATCCCTTCCTTCCCCGCCTCCCTGGTCGTTAACCTCGATCCTCACGACGGGCCCGGGACTCATTGGGTAGCTATTTACCTAGACGCTTTCAGGAGGGCCGGGTACTTTGACTCGGCGGGTCGTCCGGTGACCCTCCCCACGATAAAAAAGTTCCTGAGAAAAAATTCCTCGAAAATACTCTACAATAGACGTCGTCTACAGGCCGTGGGAAGCAAAGTTTGCGGACAATACTGCGTGCTCTATCTGGAACATCGCTATAGGGGGCGGAGTTTGACCTCCTTCGCTGATAGGTTCACGAGGAACCAATGGAGTAATGACAATCGCGTGGAGACCCTATTTAAGAAGCGGATTTAACTTACCTTGAGTCAGAGGGGGTATCAGCCAACAGAAACATCATGGAAAGACCGCTGGTAGTTGTCGATTTTGAATTCTTACTCGGCGCGAAATACGAACCGGTCGTTAAAGAAGTTGCCGTCGCGTTCGTCGGGGAGTTTCCCCTAGTTAAAAGTTTATTCGTTAAACCTCCGTACCACGGTAGCGGTCTTTCTCACCACGTAGCCCGGCAAAATCAATGGGTCTTTACCCATATCAACGGTTACCTCTGGAACCACGGCGATACCCCTTACATCGAGCTAGAACATCGGCTCAAGGCCTTAACCGAGGACTCCGAATTCGTTTACTGCAAGGGAGAGGAGAAATGTCACGTTTTCAGGAAACTCATCCCCCAAGAGGTGATCGAACTCGGGGAAATCGGTTGCCCCAAGGCCAAGGACATCAGCATCGGCCAGAACTATCGGTGTCGGTTTCATCGGCGAGGGAGCCCGACGCTTCTCTGTGCGCGGGAGAAGGCCTGCCGCTTCGCCAAGTGGTTGGAGACCCATCACCAGACGGCTCCCTCGCCGCTCTTCGAGGAAGACGAAGGATTCTTTTAAAACTTTTCTTTATAAAAAAACAATTAATTATTTTTCGAACTCTTATGTTTTTAAAAAACCATTACGTAATTTTCTCAATTCGCGCGCGTATTTTCATTTCGTATCATTTTTCTTATATTCAGTGTTATCATTTTTTGTAATATCTTCCTTTGCGTTAATAAATGTTTCGTTCGAATTTATGTTTTTATTTTTTCAACATACACGTCTAAACTCGTAAGGGGGGATGGGGGAAAGAGAAAGTCGAGGTTTTTTAGTCGTCTAGTACCGGATCATTCCCCGGGTCATTCCCGAAGTCGGAGAAGTAAGAGGTAGACGCTTTTTTTCTTAAGATGAATTTTGAGAAAAACAGAATCGCTAGTTTCAAGAGTTTTCCCTGTAAGTTTTTAAACGTGAGGGAGCTAGCGAAAGCGGGTTTTTTCTACGTCGGTCACCGGGACAGCGTAATGTGTTTCTCCTGTCAGCGTGTCGTCAAGGACTGGACGGCCGACGACGTCCCGTTACTAAGACACGAAAAAGAGTGTAACTTTTGTCCGTTCATAAGAAATGATTTTTCGGGGGATGTCCCAGCCCTGTCGATGGAGCTTGAAGGGTCAAAGCCGATGCGATACGAGATCGCGCGAATTCGTTCCTTTACTAGAGGATTTAATAATAATTATATTAAGAATAATATTAATAATAAGGAAGGTTTGCCGATTGATCCTTTAAGGGAAGCTAGGCATTTATCCAAAGCTGGTTTTTTTTTACGAATTTCAAAGATTGCGTAAAATGCTTTTCCTGTTCTGGGGAACTAATGAACTGGGATAAGGAAGATAGTCCGTTCGAGGAACATTGGGAAAATTTTCCTCATTGTAAATTTCTTATTTCGAGGGCAAGAAGTGGAAATGTAAAGCATTTAATAGCCGCTGAGGATATCGTAGAAAAGGACAACCAGCTGAATTATTCGACTTACCCCGAATCACGATTAATATACGATTCTTTAAACGAAATAGTCGAAGTCTTAGATGAAGGACGAGGTCTAGACATGCCCGGGGAAAAATAGATTTATCCCGAGGAATTCGAGAGGGGCCGCGTGATAATAGACTATTTTTAGGGGGGGCCGTTCACCCCTCAGCGAGAGATGGAAAGAGGGATTTACCC
Source organism: Leiobunum rupestre (assembly GCF_980474605.1). Classification (NCBI taxonomy): domain Eukaryota; kingdom Metazoa; phylum Arthropoda; class Arachnida; order Opiliones; family Sclerosomatidae; genus Leiobunum; species Leiobunum rupestre. The sequence continues at coordinate 59,423,381 of NC_143385.1, read as the reverse complement.
TCCCGCCTCAGTTCTAAGGATCATTCGATCGGTCGCGGACGAAGGTGATAGACACCATTTTTACTCGGCTTCCGTTAAAAAAGATGCATTTTGAGAAAAATAGAATCGCTAGTTTCAGAGGGTTTCCATGTAAGTTTCTAAACGCGAGGGAGCTAGCGAAAGCTGGTTTTTTCTACACCGGGCACACTGATAACGTCATGTGCTTCTCTTGCGAGAGGGTCGTCAAGGGGTGGATGACTAATGACGTCCCGTTGCTGAAACATATCGAGCAGAATCGCTTATGTAAATTCGTAAATGACGAGAATACGGGGAATGTCCCCGTCCTAACACTGCCGATAGACGATAAAGAGCAGACGGATGAGACGGAGCTAAATCCTATGCGCCATGAGCTTGAGAGAATTCGTTCGTTTAACAAGGGATTCCCTGTTAATATCGTAGATGGTAGAGCCTTAGCTCGGGCTGGGTTTTATTATTTAAATTATAAAGATTCCGTTAAATGCTTCGCGTGTGAGGGTGAACTTATGGCTTGGGAAAAAGGCGATAGTCCTTTCGGTGAGCATAGGAAATATTTCCCCCATTGTAAATTTCTATTAGGGGAAGAATGTGGAAACGTAGCTCATTTTATAGCTGACGAGGATATTGTAGAAACTAACCAGCCACCTTATTCTTCGACTGCCGAGAAAGCCATAGTATACTGTTTTTTAAAAGAGGTGGTTGACATTTTAGAGGGTGAAAAACGGAAACGACTGGAAACCAAACATTTTTGCATAATTGGATAATAGGTTTTGGAGGCCGCGTGAATCTCTCTTTTCCCCAACTTTCTCACGGTTTGAGAAATTCCTTCATTCGGGGTCTCTCCCCCCCTAGTTAGAGATTTCTCCCTGGATTTTAGTTCGGTAGGAATCATTCGATCGCTAGTTTACGAAGGTGTCAGACTAAATTTTTAACTTCCTCTAAAAAAATGAATACCCTGGCGAAACGAGTCGCTAGTTTTAAAAAGTTCCCGGTGGAATATATGGACACTCTCGAACTGGCTCAGGCGGGCTTCTTCTTCGTAGGGCATAAGGATATCACTATCTGCTTCTGGTGCGACGGTCTGGTGCGGGATTGGGAGCTGGGATCTAACCCCTTACATTGCCACACCGCCTTGTTCCCCGAGTGCGAGTACGCCAAGCTCGAGTTCGCGAAGCTACAGGAGACCTACGATGCCCAACTAGGCCCTATGAGGTATGCGGACGAGCGGTTGAAGACTTTCACCAGTTTCCCGCTAGAGAAGCCGTGCCATATGGAACTCACCAACGCGGGTTTTTTCTACACAAACTTTACGGACTACGTGAAGTGTTTTTTCTGCGGTGGTGAGATCGGAGATTGGGGTGCGGAAGACGATGCCTTTCTGGAACACGGGAGACTATTTCCCGATTGCAAATTTGCAAAAAACTATTATTGCGGGAACGTCTTTTTAAAATCATTCATGCTCAACATCGCGTAAAATTTGATCTCGTTCCCGTAACTTTCTTTTTCCTCGATGTAGAAGATCGAACTAACTATTCCTTATTAAATAATTTCCATTTTAAAAGGAGAATCTCCCTAATTAATAATATTTTACAGCCTATTTTATTAAAACATGTACAGAAAAGTGTAATAAAAAATGATTTAGTATAATATTCGTCTCGTTATTTTTTTCCAATACATTTTAGGTAAAAAAAGATAGGTAAGTGGAGGTATCCATAAAATGAGGTGAAGTTAGAGGGCTCCATAATTTTGGATCTATAAATTCGGTGAGTCTATGAAAATCGCTCCATAATTTTGGATCTATAAATTCGGTGGCTCTATAAAAATCGCTCCATAATTTTGCTTATCTATAAAAAATGCGAGACCTTATCTATAATTCTGCTTATCTATAAAATCGCTCTATAATCTTGCTTATCTATGGCCAGGCCTATTTCTCTCTCATGATATTCTAGACAAGTATCAGGCTTCAACCATTTTGATCCATTTCTGGGACATATTTTGAAATTCATCTTCGTAATACCAGATCCAACGAATGATAATCGATGCTTCGATAAAATTCTTTCAGCGATTCGCAGATTAGTAATACATGGATCTTGGACGTGCAAGCTACTCTCTATATGGTCCTTGGCTGGTATTTAAAAGGGCGTCGACCAAAGATGGGCACTATCATATCTTTATTGAATCTGATACTTTTTTTGATCGATTTAAGAATTTTTTTTTAATTCTACCAATTTTGATATGATTTTTAACACAAAAAATTCTATACAAAGAAAAATTGATTTTGAAAGATTTCAGAATACCGTAAAAAAGTTAATTCCGCATATTTATCATTACGAAAATTTGATTTTAATGGGATAGGACACGTGTCGACATCTTTTGAAAAAAAATTGAAACGAGATTGATTTTCGTAGGTTAGGTGAAACTTAATTTTTGATAGTTTCGAAAAACTAAGTTAAAATATTGATTTTAATTTAATATAATCTTCGGCTCTCGGTCAAAAAGTTGATTGCTAACAGTCTTTTTCATTTTCCTGCTTACGTAAAAGGGGGGGAGGGGTAAACCATTGTTTTTTTTTATACGGCAGTTCGTCCATGCTTCCTAAAACATGTCTTTTGAAGAGAGTCACGTGATTTCTCGTGCCATGAATTATTTTCGGCAGCGGTAAAACACGGCCAACTTTGATGACGCGCTGGCAAAGTAAAATTAAAACCAAAACCGTAGTTCACATTATTCCGGGGATTAGGGATTAGCGTTGTAAATTTCCATTTAAGGTATTCGTAGAAAAACGTGCCTATTTGATTTTCATTTGATATATGAACTTAAGTGACTTTAGTGAAAAATTGATAAGATTTTAATAAAGGTACCTTGTAAAGATTTTTTAAAGGAACAAAATTGTTCTGGTAGAAAGTACTCATTTGATTTTGATTTGATATATAGACTGAATCATTAGATAAAAATTGATAGGAATTTGATAGTGGTGTTTACTCAAAATTTTTGAAAGGTATATCGGGATTTACGAGGTAACCCATAGACATAGGAACTATACTTATACCTAGACGGAGTATTGCAGATTCTGAAGGCACTAGCTTTTTGTGCCCGGTTTTCAGTCCCACGCGCGTCTCATGTGTGATATGGACAAAATTCCGTGGCGCCACCAAATCGTTTGGTGGAGAATGGAGAAACTATAAAAAGCGGAAAATTCTAATGCTGGACGCAAAAACGTATTTGCTTACCGAGACTTGTAAAAATTGTTTAATTTTCGAAAATAAAGTTAGTTTTTGGTAAAATACAACGCGAAATAAAATATTTTACGTAAATTTAAACTTCAAACAATTGAAAATGGTACAAACTTGTGTGGCTTCCAATCGTCAAAGTCGGTCACCAAAGGAAAAAATACCATTTCACAAGTATTTCTTGTTTTTATCATAACAATTTCAGGTCTTTGTTTAAAACCTTGTATTGTCCATTTTTCACAATAAAGATTACCTCAATCTAACTTAAACTTGTGCTCAAAATATCTTAAGGCAATAAATCGATGGAACTTAGTACCCGGAAAGTATCACTTTGTTTGTGGAAAACACTTTAAAGAATCAGATTATCGCATTGTAACCCGGCCACCTGAATTAATGGCTTCAAAAGTCGCTTGACGACTTAGGCCTAAGGTGGTGCCTTGGGTATTAGCCTAGCTGATTATATTGGCAAAAACGCGAAAGATCTCACGCGGAGAATTCTTAAGGAAGACTCAATTCCTTCGGTTTTTGCGAGGGGAAAAAGTGATCTAACATTCACCTTAAAAAGTTATCAAGAAATTGAACAACATTTAATGTAAATATTTAGAAATTCGAATGGGCATATATTGCCATCCTTCAGAGGTATCAAGAATATGAAGGATTAACGTTGGCTAACAAATTATCAAAATTTCCTATACAGTTTAAAACTCAAAAAATGAAAGTCAACTTGGCCGCACAAACAGTTAGCAGTTCTGTGGCAAAAAGCATAGAATTTTTGAAAGAGGCTGGTGATCCAGTGTTTCAAGGAAGCGGGCCAACATCTAAATTTATATCAAATATTGATCAGTATCTACAAAAAAACAATTTTTAAGCAACTTTTCTCCACAATTTTGACACCGTATCTTACCTCACTGTCCCTTGCAGTTTGTTTGAGGTATTGAACTCTCGAAATCCATGGGCTAAAGGTTACAAGGCACCAATTCGACTTTCCAACCTTGAAATAACCAAATGTTACATAATGAAGACTAAAGAACTTCTATTCAATTTAACAGACCTGGAAGGCAACTTGATTTTTTAAAGCCAAAGAAAGACAGCCATTATTGGTTTTGGTGTCACAATTCACAGTGTTTTGGACATTGGAGAGAAGTACATTGTTCCCCCTGATGGACCACTGAAGTATATTTTTTAAAATACCAGATTTTGCAAACAATTGTTTATTTTTTAAGGTACCTTTTAACTTAAAAACTTTCGCAGGACCATTTAGAGTTATATTTTAAGTTTTTAACACAATTCGTCAGCTAGGAGGTTGGAACCACAATCCTACTTGTAGAAACTTCACTGCTGCATACAAAAACACGTTGGTTACTAAAATTGAAAATCAAAAAAGTGGCCACTTAATTGCTTTGGACAACACTCACGTTCCAAATTTGTGCATGGTAACAGTTCCAACCAACGAACTTAGAGTTATTAAAGAAGAATCTCTAGAGGAAGAAATGGATGACTTTATTATGTTTCTTACGGATGAAACATCAACATCCAACATCTTACGAGAAAACATAATCCGTTATATGGCTGGTTTTGTTGTAAAGAAATTACAAAAAGAATTAAAATCCGAAACATGTTTACACGCTTTAGACGAAAGGCATTCCTCACTATCAAGTCATAGCTATGTAAAGGGGGATCCAACCAAACTTCTTCTCCTTTTAAAGGACAATGGTGGATTATGTCATCCGACAGCTAGTGTTCTCAAGATATGTAGCTTGACCGAGAAGGCAGTGAGATACTTTGGATCAATTCAAACTGTGGCTAAAAACATTGACTTAAAAATAGAATGTTTGGTTCTGCGCCAGTTAGTAACGGACAATATTTTTCCAACTCTTACTGAACACATGTTTGATGACGAACTTGGATCACAACACCACGTTAATGTTTTGATGAAAAAGATTATCGAAATGTACGTTAACATAAGGCTGAGGAAAATAAGCAGAGACATAAACAATCAAATGAAGAAAGAAGCTATTCGAAAAAGACTCACCAAGCTAATACTTTTTCAAGGGCAATAAGAGTTCTTTAATCCTTTATCAGTGTGTGTAGAATCCCTTCCACAATTATACCTCTCTTTTACATCCTTTGATTGCAATGTCAATAGCCAAATACTCAGACACTGTTTATTTTTATTCCTATTATCATGTATTTCTGCTATTATTTATATTAATATTGAAACTAATATATTCATAAGTATTACATTAACAGATAAATATCATTAATATTTACTAACATTTCATTATATAATTTGGAAATTTATTGGTACATTCCTCCATACTTCCTTTGTTTACATCTTACAGCGGACTTACTTTTTTTAGTATAGTCAAGGCTATAGTCTAGGTATAGTTAGCCGCGCGTAGACGCCGTAGGGGGCGCCACGTAATTTTGTCCATATCACGCATAAGAAAGCGCCATTGCTCAAAACCGGCCTCAATTTCGTAGATCCAGCAGTTTGTCTAGGTATAAGTATAGTTCCTATGTCTATGAGGTAACCTCCCATTTTTGTATGACGTCATATTTTATTTTCGGGCGACATGGCATGTCGGTGTAGTTGCAGACGAATATCCGTTTTCAACGCGTTTTCTCAGTAGATAGTTTCGTTCGACGTTTTAAAAAATTTTGTGTTTTGTTAAACCATAACAATACATAGTTTGTTAAAACTATATTTAATAAACATGGAAAAAGAATAAATAATTTGTGGTAAGTTGAAATTTTATTTAATACCAATTAGATATGGTTTTATTTAAATATTATCATTTGGATATACCAAGGCTTAGCTATTTTCGTTACATAAATGATATAGGGGCACCTATCAAGCTTAGGGATGTTCATTTAAGACATTATAATGAAACAAACCCAAGTAGTTATTTATTATTTCTTTAAGTTCTATTCCTTAATTTTAGGTTAATGGAAGTTTCGAAACCCTGCATATTTTAAATAAATTTCAGTACAAATTTGAATATCAAAAAGTTTTATTGTTAAACAATACCGGTAATAAATGGTTTTAAAATAAAAATTTAATTAATAATTTCTTGTTTTTTACTTATAGAAGGCTATAAATTGCATAAAGCAGCATAAAGTGTAACAATTTTATTGACTTTTTTATAGAAATGTAATGGCAAAACTGCCCTTAAAGTATTTAAGGTTGTTAGTTTTCCAATTACTCTTTCTACTTCAATTCTAACCGTAGCGATTCTTCTCGTTCTAGTAACTTCCCCTTCTTCCAAATGTTGTTTTTTATTCGTAAATGCAGGAATGTTCAGTTTAACTTTTATGAAATCCAAGTCAACTGATATAGTGAAACCGCGGTCAGCCATCACCTATACTATATTTAGGGTAATTAGTTATTTACTACTGAATTTTAAAAACACCATTGGCGTACTAAGAATGTATGCCTCAGTTAAAAATTAAAATTACCTCATCACCAGGGTGAAGTAAACTTAAAAGACCGGAATCTCTCGTGATGAAATAGTACCCCTGGGTAACCAACATAGTAAATCAGAAAGATGCTCGTACATAATATCTAACCAAAATCTAAAAATTATCCCAGCCAATGAGCCTGAAATATGGGACCTTCTACCCAAATCCTGAAACAGCAGGTTGAGTCGCAGTTTCATTAAAAACATTAGGACTTGGTCACTGATTTTCATGGTATAGGGAAGTTTTTGGAAAATATTTGTTAGAATATTGACTAAATATGTAAAACGTATCAAATCTAGTCCAGTATAAAACTTGCAGTCTCTGTTGGTGAGTCGATCTTCGTAGTCGTGCATATTAATCTGGAAGCCCAAGTCGTGCTTACGAATCTGATGTTTACTTGGTTGAATTTGTGAGTAGGCATGATCTAACAATGTTGGATCTTCCCACTGTGTTCCTATGGTTATTTTCTTGCCCTTTTTCTTACACATAACTTCTACTAAACTTGTAGTTACCACTTCACTTTCATTATTCATTACGCTTTTATTAGTGTAGGGACCTGTGTTACGTCACATGGAAAAAAAACAAGATATATCAAAACCCGGATAAAGGGGGCGCCACCGGCAACGTTAAGAATATAAATAGCCGTGACTAGCTGAAAGGGGTTGGCAGATAGAACAGGAGGATAGCTGAACAAGAGGTCCCTCGAAGCCGATTACGCCACTCGACTTAGGGATTGTAAATCTTTCAAATTAATAATTAAGTATTGAAGTTACTTAAATAACGTGTCCTCAACTTATTTTAAATAAGTTCGTTACCTAATTTATGGTGCCCCGAGTGAGCACACGTTACGAGTTTCTAACAAGAAATACATGTTACGGCGTCGCCATATTGTGTCGTTTTCGCGCCATTTTTTGGCACTACATTTGACACGTGCTACAATCCTGGGGAAGAAGACTGGCCAAGTGGTCGTTTCATTTTTCGATAACAAACGGCCGCCATTATCGTCGTATCGGATTTCTCAACAATAACGGACTCTTTGTTGGCCACGCTTTGAAATCGTAAGCCCAGCTGAATATTTATTGGTATCTATTAACGTTTTAACTTTAATTTAATAATTATTATTTTAAATTTTATTAAATTGTTCCACACGAGGAATATGATTTACCAAATTTTATTTAACCCTTGGTGCCTAGTTTGTGCTTGGAGCGTTTACAGCCATTACTCTTTTACATTTTGGGATACTATATTGTTTTCCCAGCAGTCGTATATTAAGTCGTTGTGCTAAGGTGTTGGTTGTTTCCTTTGGTGCTATTATAATATTATTCTTGACTTGGCATTATTACAATTAGAGAGGACTTATGCTGAAGCATGGAAATGGAAAAGGGATTCCAATGGACAGCCTTTAATTTCTCCTTCCACTAATACCACAGCTGTAAATAATCCTCCAATTAATCAAGCAGCGCAGAGCAATTCTTTAAATATTCCAGGTCAGGTGACTGTAACCAATACAAGTATAGCCTCGGGACCTACGTCTAGTATTCCTACTACAGCCTCGACGCCTTCTGGAATTCCAACTAGCGGGTGGGCGAAACAACCCTTTCCGACTAGTGCAACAGTTGTAATTAATCCAGCTCCGCAGAGTAACTCTTTAAATATTCCAGGTCAAGCGACCTTAACCAATACCAGTATGGCCTCGGGATCTCTGTCTAGTGTTCCTACTATAGCCACTATGTCTTCCGGAACAATCACTAGTGGGTTGGCGCAAAAACCTATTACCTTGGCCTCCTTGATGACGGTACTACAGGATGCCTTAAACGTGATAAGTCCTCCATCACCGAACAGGCAGCCAAGGCCAAGTACCCCTACTGCTTCTCCGACTGGTACTGGATTGCCTAATCGGTTACAAAGATTACGGGCGAGGGCTAATAGCCCACCAACTGTAAATTTACAATCAACTAACCGTAATTTAGGGAATAGTTATATTCCATTTACAGTACCGGCACCTGCTAATCCATCGGCGGCATCTACGCAACAGAAACCCTCAAGACAGGTGCATTTTGGAAACATTCCGGGACAGGCTGGACATGTAGGAGGGGTTTCTGCGATACATCGGTTATCTTTTGGGTCTAACGCTCCTGGCAGGTCGTCCATGGGATCACATTTTGACACATCTACCTTTGGTGCTAATGTGAGTACTATAAAAATTCCAGTTCCTAATTTTTCGGGTTCCGATGAGAATCCCCGAGCATTTCTAAAAGAACTAAAATTGTTTATGCAAGTTAAACAGCTTGAATTAAGTGACTTAGCTGCCTTATCAAGGACCATATTCACTGGGAGTGCTCGCATATGGTACGAGGGGTATGAAGCCACCAATCATCCCAACAGTTGGACTTGGCCTGAGTTTGAACGAGCGTTCGGGAAGAGATTCATACCCAAGGGCCGTGAAGAAAGCGTGAGATTTGAAATAGAAAACACCAGGCAGACGTACGATGAACCTGTTAGTGCATTTATCGATCGAATTGTCCAAAAGAACTTGTCATTAATGCAACCATTGTCACAGGCGCAATTGGTGGCAACTCTTAAAAATGTGTTATTAATATATAAACAGCATCTTATGACCTACGATAAAGAGGACCTAGATGAATTTCGGCAAACATTGGTTAATATGGAGCGAATGCTGGAACCGTCGCTAATGGGATATGGCTACATAGTTCCTGGAACTAGTACCGGACAATCTCCGACTTTGATGAACACCGTGTATAATCAGCTATGTAAACACTGTGGGCAGCCAGGACACCCTCCAAGTCTGTGTCTAATGGCAGCCAGCAATACCGGCACCGCCTATGGGAGAGGAAGAACCAGTAACAACAGAGGCCAAAAATCCAAATCCTTTATGCCAAGAGGACGGAAGAGCCGGACTTCGCTCCAGTTACTGACGGAAAGGAAAAGAAGGAAAACTAACAAGAAGGTTGAATGAAGCAGGACTTCAATCTTTCGATAACCCACCTGCAACGTTTTTAAGTATGAATTTGCGACAATATTTTGGTATATATCTAACAATAAATTCTAGTACTAATCTGGCCTGCATTGATACTGGGGCCGAGGTCAGTTTTGTGACCATGCCATATTTGGAGTCCTTGAGTCTATCCAGTTCAATGGAAAAAGTAAAGGAGATTTGTTTCCAGGCAAACGGAGAGACAATTCCAATCTTTGGACATATTACGCTATGGACAAGTGTTAATGGCATCAATACTGGGAGTACCGATTTCAATGTCGTTGGCTCCTTGCCTTGCCCTATTGTCTGGAGAATTGCCTACTTGACCCGAATCAAAGCCATAGTCAACTTTCAACAGTACCAGTTGCAGTGGGATAATAATGCAGTACAACTCCACCGAATGGATAGTGAAGAGAAGAAGGAAGCTGCAACAGTGCATGATCACATAATACAAGAGGTACTCACTGTTCTCGATTCCTCCAACACCACAGCAGACAAGTGAGTTGTTGAAATTGTTAAAGGAATTTCCCACTGTAGTAACTGACAAAGTTGGATGCACTGGTTGGATCAAGCATGGCATTAACATTAAACCTGGGTCGAAGCCGGTTCAAAGAAAACCTCGTCGATTTTCAAAGAGGGAACAGGAAGTAGTAGACGAAGAAATTCAGAAAATGCTAAGAGATGGAGTCATTGCTCCCTCCACAACACCTTGGACTCGCCAAATTCATATCGTAGGGAAGAAAGATGGTGGAAGACGAGTTTGTGTAAACTACAAACCCGTCAATAACCTAATAGAAGACGACCCAAACAGTCTACCACGTATAAATGAAATTTTTGAATCTATTGCTAAACCAAAATATATAACCAAACTAGATCTTAGGGCTGGATTCTGGGAGGTACCCATGGAGCCTGAAAGCGAACAGTATACTGGATTCATTGTCGATAGTGGAAAGTATCATTTCAAATTTATGCCATTTGGTCTGAAAACGAGTCCGTCCACATTTCAAAGACTCATGGACCGGTTACTGAAGAATGGCAACCGGCTTGGTGTATACTGGTATCTGGATGATATTGTCATAGCCAGCGAAACCTGGGAAGAGCACATTAAGGCATTACGATTCGTCTTGTCACAACTACACAAAGCAGGTCTAACACTGAAAATTTCTAAGTGTGCCTTTGCTTGCCGTGAGGTAGAGTTATTGGGCCATATAGTCAGCTCCCATGGAGTGGGTATTAGTGAAGAAAAAGTAAGAGCTATTCGAAACTATGCCGTCCCAAAGAATATAAATGAATTATCCACTTTTCTAGGCATGGTCACATATCACACTAAATTTGTGCCGAACTTCGCTAATATAATAGCTCCTTTACAGTTCTTGCGAAAGAAGAGTGTTGACTGGAGATGGACTGACAAGGAGAAGGAAGCTTTCCACACCATAAAGGTAAGGATTGCAGATGCCGTGATGCTACATATGCCAAAGCCGGACACCCCATTTATCGTAACAACCGATGCAAGCCAATACGCCATCGGAGCTATGCTTTCACAAATACAGGAAGGTATAGAGGTTCCTCTGGCATATACTAGTCGAGTATTTAGAGGTGCCGAAGTAAATTATAGTATCCCTGAAAAGGAGTGCTTGGCAATTGTTTTTGCCATAGAGAAATTTTGCCACCATTTAGAAGGTCAACATTTTAAAGTGGTAACTGATCATAAGGCACTCCCATGGTTATTTAACTTGAAAAACCCTAAAAGCAAGCCAATTAGATGGGCCATTTTATTGCAAGAATTTAGCTTTGACGTGGTTTATATCCCTGGGAAGTCTAATCGTGTCGCAGATGCTTTGTCCCGATCCATTGAGAGCTTGGATAAAGACAAAACCATTCCGCTGAAGCAACTACTAACCATCTACTTAGTAACAGGCAACCAAGTCTTGGATCCCGTTCTCTCCAAGGACATCTCAGACGCCCAGCAGGAAGACGAGGAATGGAATTCAATCCTGACAGCTCTCAAACAAGGGGATAGTCATGAACGGTACGAATTAAAAAATAATTTGCTTTATAGAAAAGCGACTCCTTCCCGTCCGGCTAAAGTCGTGGTACCCAAGACTATTCATCCTCTCCTAATGGAAATGTACCATGATCACCCTATAGCCGGGCATCGAGTTAGTATGGCAACCGAGAAGAAAATAACCAGCAAATACTACTATCCAAAATTCCCTAAGATAATCTATTCATGGGTTAAGAAATGTTGCACTTGCCAACAATATAAGGCCCGTAATACGAAACCGATGGGAAAGATGAATTCAAATACTTCTACCAATGGCCCAGGGCAATTAGTGGGAATTGACATGATGGGTCCACTTTTACCTGCACAGCGAAATAATAGTAGACTATTTTACAAAATATGTGGAGTTGTTTCCAATCAAGACTATTACAGCCTATACTGTCGCCAAGGTGTTTCTGAAATATGTTTCACGTCATGGATGCCCTGAACGGATACTATCAGACAACGGAAATGTGCCGATTGATGAAAGTTACACCAAACTTAACCACGCCCTATCATCCACAAACGAATTTGAGCGAAAGAGTCAATCGAGTTCTTGGTGAACAATTAAGTATGTATGTGGGAAATGCCCATAACAAATGGGACTTAGGCCTAGATTTTCACCAACTTGCCATTAACTCCGTTTTCCACAGCACAATAAAAACATCGCCCTTTTTCCTGACCTATGGAAGAGAACCACAACTACCTTGGGAAGAAGAAAACCACGTCGTCGTATACCAGGAGTATGGAAAAAGAACTCTGTCGGAACTCCATACAGCATTGGATAATGCCAGACGGTTCGCTCATCATGCCCAAGAGAAGCAAAAACATTACTATGATCAGAAATATGAAGGGTCAGAATTGGAGACAGGTCAGTGGGTGTGGAAAAGAAACCATGAACAATCTAATACCGCTGCTGGAGTGATGGCAAAGTTACTCCCTAAGTGATAAAGGCCGTTCCGAATAATCAAGAACCTACGAACTCCAAGAAGTCAAAACTAATAAAAACATAGGTAAATGGCACGTTCACCAATTAAAATTCTTCATTGAGCAGGACCATGATATCCCCTACGATGACACGCTGTCAGCTTCACTAGAAGATTGGGATAGCCCAGACGAACACTCCGAAGACCTGGAGGAACAGTCTTGTCTAGTTAGCGAAGCCAGCCGGATTGAACCGGAAGATTCAGAAGATGAACTACTGCCCGCCACAGCAACTGAGGTACAAGTACAGGATTGTAATCAAGAAGAAATTACGTCACCCACCAGAGATCAAGATAACTTGGAGAAGGATGTATCATATTTAAAACCACTAACTCTAGAGTGGACTAGAGAGCTAGTGTATCGAAAAGGTTTGGGTCCACTTGCGCAGTTTTCGTTTGCGCACGTTCCCAATTGCGCAGTTTCCCGCTTGCGCAGTTTCCCGCTTGCGCGGTTTTCTCGTTTGCGCAGTTTCCCGTTTGCGCGGTTTCCCCGTTTGCGCAGTTTCCCCGTTTGCGCAGTTTCCCGTTTGCGCGATTTTCCTGTTGCGCAGATTTGTTATTTGAACGGTTTTCCCATTTGCGGGGATTTTTATGACTTAAATATTCACTATTAATCGTTTTTCCTAGAAAAAGGGTTATTTCTGGCAGGTAAATTTTAATATTACCTTGTTTACCATCCAGCTGCGCTGCTAGTGTTTGTTTAATGTCCGGTTGGGCTGTAAATACCAAAAAAAATTAGGTTTTTCTAAGTTAAAATAGCATTCGTTGAATTAGTCTCTTGGGAAAATATGTATAGTCCAACAGCGACTCGAAGCTTCTCGGCCTTTAGGCTAAGATCATAGTGTAGTAACTGTTTACTGACAGTTCCAGCTTTAAGGACGATTTTAACGATGGCCATACCTCTCAAACAACTGTAGGCGGCACAATAAAAACGATACAATAAAAAATGATGAAAAATAAAAACGATGTTTAAAATCTAAAATAAACAGGAATTAAAAAATGTTTCAATTTCAGATAAAAATGCTGCTAATACCTTAGCACCACTTTTAAAATGGCTTCTGTCGTAGGACAATATACGTCCGCTGTAGTAGAACACCTATATGAAAACGTTGCCTACGTGCCTGCGGCGCGCCCGGCTCACCTAAACGTTGCGCGCTAGCCTTGATATAACTACCTCTATATAAAAACTATTTCGTTCAAATGGCCTCCAATATAGGACATTAAGCGACCTGTATTTCGTAGGAATGGCCTCTGTCATAGGACAGTTACGTCCTATGTGAGAGGCCAATACCAAGATACTTCGTTAGAATGGCCTCTGTCGTAGAACACCTCCTATATGAAAACGGTGCCTACGCGCCTGCGGCGCGCCCGGCTCACCTAACCGTTGCGCGCTAGCCTTGATATAACTACCTCTATATAAAAACTATTTCGTTGAAATGGCCTCCAATATAGGACAGTAAGCGTCCTGTATTTCGAAGGAATGGCCTCTGTCATAGGACAGTTACGTCCTATGGGAGAGGCCAATACCAAGATATTTCGTTAGAATGGCCTCTGTCGTAGAACACCTCCTTTATGAAAACGGTGCCTACGCGCCTGCGGCGCGCCCGGCTAACCTAACCGTTAAAAAATATTCTTTCTGACCCCTAGGAAACATGCAGTGCAATTAAAAAGGTGCATTTTTGGTGGAAGACACCAAATTTAAATAGCAGCCAGTATACTAACCTCATTGTTACAGATACTACATTTTCTTTTAGCCAAAGGCTGAGAAGCTATGATTCGCTGGTCGACCGAAGATTTATTCCCAACAAAATAATTCAACAACCGATATGTCAACTTCAAACAACTTTAAATTATTGGTATGGACAGCGCGACTGGTAATTAAAAATACACCAGCAGCACAGTTGGATGGTAAACAAGGTTACGTTAAAAATAAACTATCTGAAAAAATCTTATTTCAAGGAAAATTGCTTAATACAGAATATTCAGGTCGTGAGAAGCCGCGGAATAGAAAAACCTGCGCAAATGGAAAACAGCCCCATTGGGAAACCGCGCAAATGGAAAATCTGCGCAATTGTAAAACCACGCAAATGACAAACCTGCGCAAATGAAAAACCGCGCAAATGAAAAACCGGCGCAAATGATAAACCGCGCAAATGGAAAATATCTGCGCAAGTGGAAAACTGCGCTTACGGAAAAAGCGCAAATGAAAAACGCGCTAATGGAAAACTGCGGAAATGGGATACTGCGCAAATGAAAACTGCGCAAATGGAAACTGCGCAAATGGAAAACCGCGAAATTGCATTTGCGGAAATGGGAACTGCGCTAATGGGAACTGTGCAATTGGCCCATTACCATCGAAAAGACTCGACATCTGGCCGAGGAGGGTGTTATAATATGGGTTAACTTCATTATGTAAAATATCTGTAGGTGGCGCTAGTTACATACACCTAGAGGTGGATGTGAGACAGGGCCCCTAGAGCAGACACTTTTCTAAAGGCTGCACGCTTGAATAGTCATGCTGAATAAATCTCTATGTTAAATCGTAAGGCATCTCATTTTATTTAACCCTTTTTAACATGGTGACAGCGGCGGGATGTTCTATAATGTTCTAATTATAATTATAAGGTATTATTTTAAAGTTTAGACTAGTTTTTGCGTTTTATTCGCGTTTCGTCGCCAACACGATGGCGACTTCTTTCAAAAGCCCTCCTGCTTTTGTTCCTGGGGATGATCCCGCCTCCTCGTGGGCTGCTTACGAAGAAGGCTATGAAATTTACGCCGCTGCTGCAAATTTACAAGCCAAGCCAATAGCCCAACAACGTGCAACATTTTTGCATATTTTAGGCCCTGCTGGGCTTGCTATTTACAAGACTCTTCCCATTGTTGCCGTCGACGATGCTCGAACTGTTGAGGTGATCTGCACTTCTTTGACAATTATTATCTTCCGTATAAAAACTTAACCTACCTTCACTACGCATTTTTCAAACCAAACAAACTTCACACCAAACGTTTGATCAGTTTTACACCAGCTTGAAGACCAAGGCCCAAAAATGCGCATTTACTCCTTTATTGGATTCGCTCATTTCTACTCAAATAGTGTGTGGAATTCGCCACGACAAACGACGTAAGGAACTTTTGTCTATTCCTACACTAACTCTTGACGATGCTGAACGCCGTTGCCAAGCGGATGAGACTTCTACTATTCATGCTGCTAATATCTCTCGTGAACTTCCTCCACAACATAAGGTTATGTATTTGTACCCTGCCGTTCCGCTGGGCACTACGGCGGCACACAAGACAAAACGGCGTTTGTTTGCCGTATGTGAGCCTGTCTTTATGGCTGTCTCACTGGCCGAACGTTTGTTTCGCAAAGTGCATTTTTGTCCCGGCATGACTCTTTGTCTTGTGTGCCGCCGTAGTGCCCAGCGGAACGGCGGGGTACAAATACATAACCTTATGTCCCTACTTCCTCCACAACAAGAGGCACCCTCGACTAATTCATCTACTGCCGTGGCATTAAATGTTCTACACCGTCAACGTCCTCCGCTACAGCCCCGTGTACCGCCGTCACACCGTCCACGGTTTACGCCTAACGCTTTTCGTCGTGGAACCCCGCAGCCCTTTCAACCGCGTCCGTGGTTTTCTTGCCATACCACCCATCACTCGCTGCCTGTGTATCGTCCACATAATAACGCACCTGGTACTCGTTTCTCTGCTCCATCGTCTCCTCGACTGTCGGTCGCCTCTCGTGGGGCTTCTTGCCTTAATTGTGGACACCCACCTCACACTTCCCGACCATGGCCGGCACGTTCTCCCACCTGCCTCAAATGGCACCGTATCGGTCATTGGGCTATCGTCTGTCGTTCTGCCCATGCACTCTAAGAACTAGACTGCTTTCACGACCCACCTCACACGGATGATTTTTATTTTCCCTCGGAGTATGATGACGCTTATTCTGCTGAACCTGGATACTTTGACAAAATTGGATACTCTGACGAACCTGGTCAGGTTTATGACACCACTGACTCATCTCAACATTATTCCTGTTACAGTTTGTCACTTGTCCGTGAGTTGAACCAATTACATACTACCTCCAATAAAGATGATGAAATTTATGACAATGTGTATTTATTTGACAAACCTGTCTGTTTCAAAATTGATACTGGTGCCCAGGTTAACATTATACCACTATGTCTTTACAATTCTTTCCTTCCCAAGCCGAAGTTGAGCAAGCCGATATAGACAGTCATGGCCTATTCTGGACATCCTGTGCCAATGGCAGGCGTACTTGATGCTCCATGCACATCCTACACTGCTTCGTCTAAATTTCCCTTCTATGTCACCACTGATAACCGCACACCCATCTTGGGTGCTTCTGCCGCCCTTCAACTGGGAATTATCCAACATCATCACCATCCGCTTGGTCCTCCTCCTACACCTAAGCTTGTCGCTGTACTATATTCCGCACCTACTGCTACACGACTTACGCAATCACCTGCTGACATAATTTCCCAGTTTCACACCGTCTTTGATCATGTTGGGCGTCTTCCAGGTCAGCACCATATACAACTGAAAGAACAACTTATCCCAGTGATAAGCGCAGCACATCAGGTACCCTTTGCTTTTCGGGAACCGGTTCGCCTTGAACTTACAAGAATGCAGAAACTGGGCATCATTGTTCCGGTTACTGGCCAATCCGATTGGGTCCACCCCATGGTGGTGACCCCCAAGCCTGATGGATCGGTACGAATCGGTTTAGATCCCCGAACATTGAATGCGTCAATCAAGCACCAACCTTTTCCTGTTCCCACCACTCAAGAAATATTGGCAGCCTTGAGTGGCAAAAAGGTCTTTACGGTGTTGGACGTCCAGAGTGCCTTTTGGCACATTGCACTCACAGAGGAAAGTTCCCACCTCTGCGTGACGGGTTAGGGGCTCAACGTGTCCGTCAATAGTCTCGACATATTCATTATCCGTGAGTATAAATAAATACATTCTTGGCTATATTATAAAATTTGAGAGGAAAAGCAATTCATCGATTAAAGTTATTCATGTTTGATTTGAAAATTATATTTCAACTTTGGGGGTTTTAAAAAACTTGATCGTGATAGTGATATTGGCGCCATCTTGACTATTTTGAGAGGTAAAAAGATAGATAGGTATCTCTGGCAGTGACCTCGCTTAAGCCTCTCAACCGTCCCATGTGACCTCGCTTAAGCCTCCGATTAAAAAAAATTGTTTTGCTTTTACGATAATTAAAAACTAAAGAAAGCTTTATTCTGTGTCGAACTTTTGAATTCAAGATAAATCCGCGATAAAATTACTCTAAGTATGAAAAAATCATAATAAATAGAAATAACAAGTCGTTGACAATTCAATTGTTAGCAAAGGCCGAAACGAGGTGCTTTCTAACACTAATTTACGTTCCAAATAAATAATGTCAATCCAAATACGTGGAATTAAAACGATTATTAACTTTGTCCAAATCGAAAATGAAAATTTAAAATATCGAACGTTTGGTTTTAAAAGAACACGACGATAAATTTGCCAGAAATAGAAACGCCAGTACTTCTAAAGGCGAGTTTAAGCTTCCAGATTTAATTTAAGACGAGCAAATAAATCCTTTCCGTGCACCAACACGATAATCTCTAGTCTTACAAAGCCAAGTTTAATGCATCAAAACACAATGAACCTTATAGAGTAGTTGCAAAAGAAAAATCGAAACGTCATTCGTGACGTAGTAGTCGAGGGGGGGAGGATAAAAGATGGTATAGCCCAAGGGGGTCTCGATCAAATTTAAATTTTACGATAACATTTTTATTGTTTTGTCAAACTTTAAAATCTGACATATTTTTAAAAACAAAAATTAATTCCTTAACTAAGATATTAAACTTATTTCAAAGAAAACTAAAGTTGTAGTCTATTTTTCTTCGTAGCTTGTTTAATTCCATTCCACGTACCACAATCCGGGCAAATCCATTTTCTTCTAGGGATTTTCTTTAATGTGGCAGCTTTGTGATTGGCAGAATATCATTTTGTCCAATTCAGGTTAAAGGCATTACTTTTAAAACAAACTCGACGTAGCAGCTTTCTAATGGTAACCCATTCGAGAAACGCGCTCAAAATGGCGTCCGAAAAAATTCCCTAGTAGCCCTCAAGAATAACTAAATCGTCTCTGCTTTTCTGTATAAGCAGACGACAAAATAAACCACGCCTCAACTGACTCTACGCTATTAGCGAGTGTAGGGTAGGGAGCTGCTGCTACACTTGTTATGAAGGGCTTGCCACCACCCTAATACGCGTTGTAACCCGGCCACCTGTTTAAAGGCATTAAAGGTTTCTAAAGGACTTGGGCCAGTGGTGGTGCCAAGAGTGTTAAAGGTTTTAAAAGTCTCTAGATGACTTGGGCCAGTGTTGGTGCCAAGGGTGTTAAAGGTTTTAAAAGTCTCTAGACGAATTGGGCCAGTGGTGGTGACCAGGGTGTTAAAGGTATTAAAAGTCTCTAGATGACTTGGGCCAGTGTTGGTGCCAAGGGTGTTAAAGGTTTTAAAAGTATCTAGAAGAATTGGGCCAGTGGTGGTGCCAAGGGTGTTAAAGGTATTAAACGTCTCTAGATGACTCGGGCCAGTGTTGGTGCCAAGGGTGTTAAAGGTTTTAAAAGTATCTAGAAGAATTGGGCCAGTGGTGGTGCCAAGGGTGTTAAAGGTATTAAACGTCTCTAGATGACTCGGGCCAGTGTTGGTGCCAAGGGTGTTAAAGGTTTTAAAAGTCTCTAGAAGAATTGGGCCAGTGGTGGTGACCAGGGTGTTAAAGGTATTAAAAATCTCTAGATGACTTGGGCCAGTGTTGGTGCCAAGGGTGTTAAAGGTTTTAAAAGTCTCTAGAAGAATTGGGCCAGTGGTGGTGCCAAGGGTGTTAAAGGTTTTAAAAGTATCTAGATGACAAGGGTGTTAGCCTAACTGATTATTATTAGCCTTCTAACCGGACCTTAATGTAGCGTTAACGTTTTACATTTTCCTCTCAATCAAGTTTAGTTCCCCCCCCCTTTCACGGCCTTCCTTCTAGCCATGGCCGACATCTCTGCTCAATTTCTAAGGAATATAGCGCTTAAACTACGCTGCACAGACATTATAATTTGGTTGAAACCAATCGACGCGACACAGTTCATCCGAACTTAAATTTGGTGCGAAAAAGTAATAACGTGGAATTCACAAGTTGAAAAGATTATTTATGTAGTGATTGTTCGAAGTAACACGTGGCGATCCGTATAAATAGGGTTTGTTTGTACGCCCCCTTACCATTCAAATTTCTAATTGGTACTACAACTGTCGTTATTGAAAAAAAAAATTAAATTTCTCGTACATAAAAGTCCCTACTCGCGAATTTGGTTCTGTCTGGCAATCGCTCTTACCTCGGCCACCATTGCCTACAGTAAAATAATTCCTGATGCGTACGGAAAAATGCCAAAAGGATTTGGCACAAGTAAATATACTTCGTTACATATTTATAATGAAAATATAATTTATTATTTATCTATATTTAGAAATATATATGTATGAATTTATACATAAATATATATCATATATATTATTTTTTGTATATCTAGAATTTGCTTTTCCAAGTTGTAATTATTAAGTTTCAATTTCGCTGAATAGACGGCGCCACCCCAGTTTTACAAAAATAAACCAACAAGTTAAATTAATTCATTTTCCGTTTAATAGAGTGCAAAAATACCAGTGAGTGTTGGAAATTCGATGAAAGTATGTACTGCATCTGCGGAACAATAAATAGTGCCTGGTCCTGCAGTTGCCGAAACCGAACTGAAGCGGAAGATGAGTCGCTGGCCTTAAACAATAGCACAATACAAATGACCATAGGATGAAATAAAATTTACTGAATTACTGAAATCAAGACTCGTATATTTCACTTAATTAAGATCTTTTTATTCGGTAATGTAGAAACTTCTGCACTTGGAACCTATTTTTAGATTTTATCTCCACAAGTTCACAAATATTGGTTTTAAATTTCATACTTTCCAAGTAAAAGATAATTATTCACACGAACAGCTGACTTTCATTTGAAAACAAAAGTTCTGGAAAATTTCCAGCTGGGTTACAGACTAGTTATTCAGGCTTTCGTTGGACAGGTTTAGAGAAGACTTGAAAGCAAATATTTCAATCTCAATTTCCGAATAGTAAATAAAACAATTAACCATCAAATTCAACAGTTTAAGAATCTAAGAGAAACTATCCTAACTTCTCTAAAACACAACACGAACAAAACTACGTGGGAACTTCAGAGTCCTGATTACGTTATCTGCAGCCAATGAAATTTGGTCGCGTCGGTGCTAAGGGTCTATCATGGGTCCTGAACATTTAGAGGTAGTAGCTGTGGGGGGCGGAAATTTAATTAAAGCCTCATTTCCTAGTGCGCCTAATCTGCACCCCGTTATTGACTCTATAAGCACGTTTCCGCAACGAGTGGTTTGGCAGAACAATCTTTGAGCTAATCATCTTCCATCAACTGAGAATTAAAAGGCAGAACCCTTGGCACGCGGTGATTTACCGATGAAAAACCACGCCCTTATCATTTCCTAACTAAGAAGGGACGAGACAGCTAAGAGGCGGCTAAAGATGTTTCACCCCTTTAACAGCGCTCCAAGTGGCCAAACACTTCGTAGACCCACCAAATAATGTCTTCAATTATATTCAGTTGTTCAAACGGTTCCTTGTATTCCGAATAAATGAAATCGGTCGAAATAATGAGAATGACACGATTATAGTTTTTCTCATGATACAAAATTAATATTCAAATTAATTAACTCGTACTTGGTTGGTTTGAACACAACGATAAAGTTGCCATAAAGAGAAACGATCCATTCAAAGCGTGAACAATTCGCCCTTAACGTGCAGTATCTAATACCAATTGTTTGAAAATAAGCAACGTTTCACAACTCAATCGGTCCAAAAATACAATAACCCTAAAATAATAAACATGTGAATGATAAAATAAAATAGCGAGGTGTCACTACAGTTTCTCCGTGGCATATAATTCGAGTCGTGTGATCAACAGGCTCCAGACAATCAGTACGCAACCAAGCTACGGCAGCTCAGAATCTTCGATATTTTTCAAGTGCTCTTCCATTCGAGATTACGTTTCGTAAGAACCCAATTTCAAATTTTTACTTTTCACAGCATTAAATAATTTATTTCGGATAATTATTTAGAAATTAACCAGCTTGCTCTAGAAACGACACAAGCAGTGCAACACCAAATATTAGTTGGGATAAAGAATAGTTTAATAAGGGAATTCTTAGTTAATTAGCTGTTGGAAACATACAATCTACTGTCGCTACGGAATGAAGTACAGATTAAAATCTATTTTGCCAAATATTTTTAATCCATTGATTTTATTTCGTAGAAAAGAACTAATTAACCCACAATCTAATCAGCTAACACTTTCCCTAAACTTGAAATATCGAAGTATTTCGACCAATAAGTTTATATTTAATTAGTGACAATATTCGTGACGTGGTCATGGCTATAGTGGAAGGCTATTGCTATTTGTGTTGGTAGTTCGGGAAAATGATTCTATTGAGCCAATTTTTAGTTCCACATCGATGAATATAATACGCACAAGCAGCATTGCTTATGTGGTCGAAGGTGGTGCCTAGAGTATTAGCTCTATTTAAAAAAAAAACGTCACCTGAAAGCGAAAACCATGTAACTTTATACTAATTAAAAGCTAACGTTACGTAGTTTTTGCTTTAAGACGACGAAATATTAAGCCCACGTTCAAGTGTTGCCAGATCAATCGATAGTCGATACCATAGAAATCGGAACTCGGAATTATCGCACGCGGCAAATTTTTTAAAAATTGTTCTAATTAGTTATTTCTAGAAATAACCATGAAGATATTGGAGTCACGAAGCGCCGAGATTAGATGCCAAGCTGTGACTCTAATGGCCTATTTTTACACGAGCCAACATTTTTGTCCAAATTTGTTCAGGGTCGCCACAGTTATTTTCAGATTCAAATTCCCTGACTTTTCCCGGTTTTCCCTGATCATCTCTAGAGATTTTTTAACCGGCATTTTAGTAAAGGTTTCCTATTTGGCACCAAAATAATTAACCGATTTTTCCAGGTTTCCCTTATCATCCTCGAAGATTTTCACCGACTTATTGTGTGGGAATATTTGGCGGTTTTTCACCTATATTTCCAATTTGCAGAGTATCTTCTACTACAAAATATGTCCATTTATAAATAAAGGTAGATATTGGCCGCTAATCCTCGGACAGAAGAAACTGTATTTCTTCAAAACCTGGCCAACACGTTGTGGAAATATTTTTTATTCCATTCACACAGACTCGAGCTCACCAACAATGTTTGGCAATTATATTGATTCATGTGTGTGAATAAATCTTAAAAGTAAAAAAAGGCTTCTAGTAGCAAATAAGCGAAATTCGTTGTTTGGAAATCCTATACTTTATACTCCCTCTAACATATCTCGTTTTCTCTTGATTTAGCTTGCGACGGCCCGTATCTATTACTTTGCGTATGATTTCTGTTTCTGCCACATGATAAAACACAGCTGCGTATGCGTCGAAGAAGAATACAGAGCGGATATGGAAGCAAAGAGAAGGGCCAGGGAAATGCGCTTCAATTGGTTCCGGAAAAATTAGCTTCATGACTATTTCCAATTTTTCAAATTATTAAATAAAGAAATTTTGTAGCATTGATGCGACCTTTTTCAATTATTCAAGTTATTAAATTAAATATAATTTATTATAAACTCAGTAACTAATCAACCTAAACAATGCAATTGTTTACGCCACGAGCTCATCTACGTAGCATAAGTCTATAACAGTGTTCAGCGATATCTAGATATACGATATCTAGATACGGATCTAGCTACGTTTTTAGGTACTTTTTTTTAGGTACAAGATACAATTGTGGGTAAAAGATATTACCAATTTTCAGGCAAACACAGATAAATAAAAAACTCTTACACATACCCTTTTTTTCCGTATCTGTTTGCAAATAATGTATCTTATGTATCTAAATTATTGCCCTTTGGTATCTCTTTTTTTTGAGGGACTATATCTGCGTCTTTCCTTATCTGTATCTTTCTTGTTTTGGTAGTTCTATTTTAAAGCATCGATAAAAAGATATACCAGGTACCAAGAGTGAAAACGAAGGTAATTATGTATTTAGTTTGAATAAGCATTATCTAGGTTTCTTTCAGGCATATCTCCGGGGGAAATGTCTACCTCCCGGGCGTTAAGAGCTTGCCAATGGACATCACACACACGTTTGTCTGGTAAAAACCACCCTGAGCCTAGTTACCTTCAACCGAGGAAACGTTTCTGAGAGAAACACTGAGCATTATTAACGTTTATAGCGTACAAGAGTCAGACTCAGGGGCGGACAGGCGTCTTTTTCGTGAAGTGGGTACTGAAGACTTGCGGTCCCAAGTCGAACTAATGGGTAATTTTGGTCGCGGCCCCGTGAGATAACGCTCACCAGCCCACCTGCCCAATCCGCCCCTGGTCAGACTTTAAAAGAAACACCTACTCTTAACATGACGGACATCGTCGTTTGCAGTGATGAATGTAACTTAATTAGTATTTCGCATAAATGTGTCGGTACTATTAATACGGAAAGTATGGTGACTACCGCTGAGTACAGTGTTTCTCCATCTTTCGGCTATCCTATCATAAAGGAAGACGACGTAGCAGTCGACGATATGACGTAAGGGAAAAAAGGCCGGTGCTAGGGAATGGCGACAAACGTGACCGCCTAGAGCCCCGCACTCAGCGGCACTTATTGGGGGCCAGCATAAATCCATCAACGGGGGTGGCCGAAGTCTGGACCCGGAACACCCCTGGTCTACGCCACTTGCTCTTACTTAGCGACATGTTTTGAGATCCCGCAGTTAGCTACACTTATTGGTATCCCGCACTTAGCGGGGGTTTTTGGTTCCCCCAGTACTTAGCGGCACTTATTGGTGCACCCCCTCTTTTTTCCTTCAATTTCGTTGAGAGAAGGGGCCCCTTCTCACTACTTAGGGCCCCGCACTCTCTATAAT
Source organism: Leiobunum rupestre (assembly GCF_980474605.1). Taxonomy (NCBI): domain Eukaryota; kingdom Metazoa; phylum Arthropoda; class Arachnida; order Opiliones; family Sclerosomatidae; genus Leiobunum; species Leiobunum rupestre. Next base: position 59,398,568 of record NC_143385.1, on the reverse strand, counting down.
GGCGGGCCTGAGGGGGGAAGTTGCAGTGGCGTAGCTAGCATGGGTGACACCTAGGGCGGATATCATGGTGGGCTACTTACTAGTCTCTATAGTTTGTGTTTTCACGGTCGGGTGTCACCCCCAAATCTCGCCCAAACGGGTGGCACCTGGGGTGGACCGCCCCCCTTAGCTACGCCACTGGGAAGTTGGACTTTCTGAATAATAATAATAATTATAATTATAATAGGATAAGTGGCATAATAAAGTCGCTTCTTCGCTCCGCGTTTCTTGCACTTTTACCTAGCATTTTTCCTGTGTACAGTACTGAATTTTATATCTTTCGAAAGAGGAAACTTCCGTGCTTTCGGAGAGTGCATTTTATTTCGTGTGCATTGGTTCTTGAGCGAGTATCATCAACTTTAAAGTTATTAGTTTTTACTTTTTTTCGGGTATTTAGGCCCGACGGCTTTTGAAAAGTCTTTTTTATCTCGCGAGCGCGCGGGCGCTTAGAACTGTTTCTCTCTCTCTCTTTTTTTTTTAAATTCTCGCGCTAAACGTCGTTTTATTCTCAAAGTCCGCGTCTTAAAATCTTAAAAGTGTTACTGGATACGCGACGCCGTATATCTCTACCTTAAAATGCTTCATTCTCAACAACAATATCAAGTCTGAAGTGCTGCGAATCGTTCCAATCATGGCTACGTATTCCGACGCTGCTCAATCATCGGGTACTATCCCCGAATCAACTCAACCGCAACTTTGTCAACTTAATCCTACTATTTCTCCGCACTCCATCATAAACAAGAAAGTTCCATCACACTTCAACAACCATAACCAAAATGTTCCGCCATACTTCAACAACTACCATCATCAAGTTCCACCAAACTTCAGCAACCAACACCACCAGGTTCCATCAAATTTCAACATAAATCAAAGGTACCACAATATAAACCGTCCACAACCCCAACAACGCCACACAAATAAATATGTAAACAAGATTATCAACCCAAGACCTAAAATTCCCCAACCAGAACCAGTATCTCGTCGTCAAGCAGTCGTCTTTGAAGGGATTCCCGGTATTAGCAGCTTTGACTACGGGTGTGCTATTGACGCTGCCCTACATCAAGATAGAGCCGCTGTTTTCGTTCACAAAAAATCGCATAACAAAATCTGGGCCTATTTATCTAGTGAATGCCTGGTTGATGATCTCACAACCGCCGGTTTCGATATCAACGGCATCCACACATCGTGTCGGAGTCTAATTCGATCATCAGAGAAACTTACCATCTCGGGTCTCTGTCCCGAAGTTCCGCACAGCTTCATTAAGCCAATGCTAGAAAACCATGGTAAACTAACTTCAGATATTACCTACATTCCAATAACATCCAAGACGTCAGGCTCCTATTTTTTCAATGGAAAGAGACAAACCTACTTCATACAGGATCAAGACAACCCTTTACCTGCACAAATATCCTTCGACTTTGACAACAACCCGTATACTATGTTCCTTCTCGTGGGAGACGAAGTATGCGAAAACTGTAAGCAAAAAGGCCACACCTCGGATCGTTGCTATGCCCAACCTTCAAATAACGAAAAACACCAGGACGATACCACCCATGTTAAAATCCCTCTCACCACTTCAACAGGAACTTTCACGCACCAAACACAACAACAGTCTCACAATAATGAAACTAGAGACAGTTCCGACTGGATAACTGTTCCGCTGCGTGAAAGCCCACGATCCTCAACCAAATCTACTATCGTACATGAACCAACGTTTAACCCCTTTGGCCCGCTCTCTAACTTGGAAGACAACCACCAAGAAACTATACATGTTCTACCGGCGCCAACTAGCAACTCTGCCCCCCCGAATACTTTACTAATCTCTACTGCGACGACACCACTTCGCTCACCTGCCAAAAAACCTAACCTACAAGTGGACTCTCATCAACAAGTCACTACTTCTTCTAACGATAATAACCAGCTCCGCCTTTCACCACCGCAGTCAACCGCCCCCCCTGTGAACCCTTCGTGTAAAACTTTACCGCCAGGGGATTGCATCACAGGAAAGAGGGATCTTATTACGAAGCCCTCCGACGAGATCCTATCCTCCGTAAAGGAAACAACGCCTAACCCTCTATCCCCGCCGCATCCTTCGCCGTCCAATTTGCCACGACCAACTGACAATCAACTCCCCGAGCCACAGACAACTGTGTCTCCTACCGAAGAGCCCACTGTTGGTACGCAAATTGGATCACCACTGAAAAACTCACCATCAAAAAAGAACGACCTTGAAGACGACGTCTTTGAGGACTTCCTCGAGTCTGTGAAAAGGCGAAAAAAATACATACGCGACTTTGCGCTCTCTTACACTCAGAACATTCCTGGATTAGTCAACCAGATCATGGAGCGCCAAAAGGTTGTCTCTTCTTATGAGTCGAGACGACTAACTACTCTGATCTACAATATTAAACGTAAATATTAAACTTTCCCTCTTTCTACCCCCTTTCTAAATTTTAATGAATTATGAATTTTAGTCTCTGCACACATAACGTACGGGGATTGCGTACCCCGATCGAATACATAAAAGAAATAAATTTCCTAAAATTAAACAAAATTAACATCGCCATGTGCCAGGAAACGTACTTAACAAATAACTGTAAAAACCTTAGGGATCTAAGTCACCCATTCACCCCTTTCTATTCTTGTAATTCCAACCACCAAGCTGGAGTTTCGACTTTCGTTAATACCACGCGAAGCGAGCAATACACCGTGAAAGCCGTTCTCGACTTAATCTGTGGTTATGTTCAAAAATCCGTAATATCTTTTTTAAATTCAAATTTATCTCTAACCATTTTCAACATTTACGTAAGTCAGTCTAACTCACGAGCCATAGATGCGCTATACGCTATAAAATCTGACGTTTTGGCCAACAAAACCCGCGATTTTATGATTTTGGGTGATTTTAACTGCGTGTTGCTACCCATACATGACCAGAAGAACACTAGAGAACACCGTCCGTCTCTTGTTTGCGAATTGGAGAGCTTATTAATGGCCCTCAACTTGTTTGACGCTTCGGTCGTACAGGGGGTGTCGGATATGACGTGGACAAGCTCCTCAAATGCGTCCCAACAGGCGCGACTCGACCGTATCTATGTGTCTTCATCTCTTGTACCTCTCGTACATGGGCTGAGGACCTTAGACGGTGGGTCCAGTTCTGACCATAGACCAGTCATTCTAGATCTAAAAATCCCATTTACCGCACCAGTTTTCAAAAACGTGTCTGACTTATGGGCTTTTAACAATTCATTATTAGCTGACAAAACTTTTCATAATCTATTTAACCAGTTCTTAGTTTCACAGTTGAGCGACTTTCCTGGCTTAAGCGAGAAGAGCATCAAATGGTGGGACGTTTTTAAAACCAAAATTAAAACCTTCGTCAAAGAGTTCTCATTTAAAAATAGCAAAAATGATAACGACGAAATTATCAAACTACAAAACGAACTATTAAACCACGATAAGACCGAGGAAGAGCGTTCCACCATAAAGACGCATCTAAACTCCCTGGAGACCAAAAAATCAGAAGCCGCTCTTCTGCGTAGCAAAATTAATCACCAAACTCTCGTTAATACTGCCTCACACTACCTATTTAATTTAGAATACGCTAGAAAAAGCATTAACTGCATTAAAACTATTAGAAAATCTGACGGTGAATTAACATCGAATCATTTAGAAATTTTACGCGAAGCTTCAAAATTCTATAGTGACCTCTTTAAAACCTCTAAACCGAGTCCGGAAAAGATAACCGAATACATCCAAATCTTACCAACATTAGACAACTCAAACAACAGCATTTGCAACAGCGACCTAACGTTAGCCGATATCGACAAGGTAATAGCTTCTCTGGAGAACAATAAGTCTCCCGGATCAGACGGTATAACTAACGAGTTACTAAAGTTTATGTGGCCCAAAATTCGTACTTTCTTCTTTACTGTCTACAAATCCTCTATAAAGTTCAATAAATTGCCCGATAGCTTCACCACTTCTATCATTACTTTAATTTATAAGAAAGGCGATCCGCATTGCCTGCAAAACTTTCGTCCAATTTATCTACAAAATAATGACTCTAAACTTCTATCTAAATGCTTCGCGTTAAAATTATCCCCAGCTTTGCAATCTATAATTGATGAGAACCAGACTTACTCCCTACCGGGCAGAACGATCCATAGCAACATTAACACCCTAAGAGACATCCTTGATTACGTATCGGACCACCCTGACCAGGAGCTGGCGATAGTATCACTTGATCAGGCCAAAGCTTTCGATCGCGTGGACCATGGCTACCTCCTTGATATACTTCGACATATCGGTATATCAGGTCAGCTTTTCCAGTACATTCAATTAAGTTACAATAACGCCGCTGCTCGACTTAAAATTAATGGTACCCTTTCCGCGAAATTTTCCGTTAACTCTGGGATAAGACAGGGAGACCCCTTATCCAGCCTTTTGTTCATCCTTTCTTTAGAACCCTTTCTTCGCCACTGTCGAGTGGCCCTGACGGACGTTAGCTTCAGGCCATCGCTACTTACCGCTGCTCTGATTTACCTCTGTTTTGCCGACGATCTCAACATCTTTCTGTCGGCTAACGAGGCCTTTGAGCTGCTTGCCGTGGAAATAGCTCGTTATTGCGAAGTCAGTAACGCGCGATTCAACATGAGCAAGAGTAATGGGCTGTGGCTTGGGGCTTGGTCCGGTAGAACGGACACCCCTCTGGGTCTGTCATGGTCAAGCGACGGCATCAAAATTTTAGGCATCGACTTCACCCCTAACGAGAACTGGCAATCTCGCTTATTGTACACTTTCTTAAACAATTTCCAAATCACTCTATCGTCCAAGACTAGTTTCCTGGAGACCCTTTCGTACAAGAGCAGAGCGTTATTATGCAACAATGAATTATCAAAATTGTGGTATTTCTTACCATGCATACCTTTACCAGACCACTACATTAAAAAAATTAAATCCACCTGCAGTCGATTCATTTGGAATAGTAAAAAGCATTGGCTCCCACTTGATATTCTTTTCAATTCGTGCAAGAACGGCGGTATCGGTCTATACGATCCACTCATTCAATTTAAAAAATTTCACATTCAAACCATCAAAACAATTACTAACATCCAAAATTTAACTGAAACCGAATTCTTTCTTCACAATATAAAACGATCGAACCCGTACTGTTACGGATTAGAGGCCCTCGCGTATAAAATGAACTACACCAAACTTAACACGCAACAATTTTATTGCTCCATTCTCGAGACCTGGAACTCTCTAGATCACAAGATGGAGCCCCCGTCCTCATTTAAAGACCTACTAAGTGAACCATTATTTGACAACCCCTTCATAAACACCCACCTTGAACCGTACTGGAAATTGGCGGATTTCCGATATGTCAAAGACATCATCAACACTACTGACCGAAACTTTAAGACAATAGAAGAAATCTTTCCTAATAACGCACCCAGAATCAGACACGCTAAAAACCAATTAGATAATATCATTACTCAAATCTCCAAAATTTTTCCCAATATTCGAACGCTGTTTAAACGACACCCCCTTATCCCAAACCCCTTTAACATGACAGACCGTCTATTCTACACTCAAAATAAAAAAATCGTCCCAATAAAAACCATCTCCAAAAATGTAATTTCGAAGTTATTCCCAAAGAGCGTAAACCCACTCGAGAATATCCCTCAAATTATTCAATGTGAGGACTCGTCCGGTATAAATTGGAACTTTTGCTGGTCGAGTACCTTCAACGCCCAGGAAAACAACTTAATTTATAGATTATTTTTCGGTAAAATACTAACTCCAGCTTCGGCCTCCCACGCTTTTCCAAATTTTAATAAAAACTGTCCCCTGTGTAATGCCTCCCCAGCAGACTTTTCCCACATATATTTCACGTGCCCCACTGTCATTCTTTTTCTAAATTTCATTGAAAAAACTATTCGAGACTTTGATAAAACCTTCTCATTAAATATAAAAAATTATTGGGTTCTAGACCTAACTAAAGATGATTTCTATTTTGTCAAATGTTTAATTCTAACTACAGCAAAATTATCAATTTATTCTCTCTCTCTGTGTCACGACGCTTTGCAACACCCTCTAAATTTTTTGAAAAAACGATTCAATGAAAAAATCAAACAATTTGTCTTAACTGAAAACTGCAAACAGGGCTTAAACCTAAAAAACATAGCGCATACCCTGAATAAAGTAAACATCTGTGATATTGACCCAGGCTGATAACCCATATGAATACTAATTTACTAAAAAAATTTCCAGATTGCAACAAGCTATTTCCAAGGTAAAATCTTATACTTCTCTGAACTTGTAAAATGTTAATTTCCCCGCTTCCAAAAGCTACCATTGTCAAAAATGACCCAAAGATTCGGATTCAAATTCCTTAAAAAAAAAAACCACACACGTATAATAATGTTTCTTTCTTCCACCATTTGTAAAACTTCATTGTAAAATAAAAGACGTCTTAACCAAAAAAAAAAAAGATATAAATAAAGATAATAATAATGATGTAAATAAATATAATAATAAAGATATAAATTCCTATCTAAAAAAAATAAAATAATATTAATAATAATAATAATAATAATAATAATCAGCTAAGCTAATACCCAAGGCACCACCTGAGGCCTAAGTCTTCAAGCGACTTTTGAAGCCATTAATTCAGGTTGCCGGGTTACAATGCGTAGGAGGGTGGTGACTAGCCCTGCATGCCACGCGTTCGAGCCAACAGCTCCCTACACTAACTTTTTATCGTTAACCTCAACAAGTTTTTATGGAAGGGGAAACCAAAGATCTCAGGGGAAAACCCCTTTATCTAGTGGGGAGAGAACTTGCAAACTATACGCGGAAGGAGTTTTTTTTTATTCAAAGAAGAAAGGGCTGAGTGAGTCTGAGAAGACCGCGAGCCCGGCGAAGATACCATCTGATTAATCAGGGCGAGATATGTGTAACGGCCACGCCAACGGGGGGATACGAGGTGACAGGGGTGGGGACACCCGTGGCGGAAGTATTCCGACCACCCGTTGGGGGATTGGTGGTCGTCCTCATACGGCCATCCACAAACTCTGCCTCCCGGACGCCTGGGATTACAGGAGTGAGCCACTACTCCCGGCGCGGAAGGAGTTGTTCCGAGTTTTCACCCAATGCCATAAGCATATCTTTCCACTAACAATCAACAGATACGCTAGATACTTTAACCTTAGATACAAATATCTTTTTACCTAGTATCTTTTATCTTTTACCTAGATACCAAATCGCTGAACACTGGTCTATAATCACGCTCCATAAGTGCATCCGTTACTCGAAATATTTACTGAAATCGTTGTGTGAGAAGTGACGTAATATCCAAAAGTATATGCTTTCCCAACGAGAACCACATGCCAGGGTTGCCAAACATTTTCAGATTCAAATTCCCTGACTTTACCTGACCATTTATTCAGATTTTCTCTGAACTTTTCAGGACCAAAAATGAGAAAACCTTTGATTTTATATTTTACTTTTATTAGAGGATAAAAAATTAACTTCAACTTTGTTTTTAGTATACAGGTTACGTTTTAACAAAAAAATATATTACCACGTTTAAAGAACAACGAGTTTTTAACTAAAGGAAATAACTGAATTGGGCACAGAACTATAGTGCGATTTCTTTCAAAGATGTTTCGAGATAACATTGAATCCCTTGAGTTATCTGGACATTTCAAGTGTAATTTTAAATTCCCTGACCATTCCCTGACCCTGACCCGTGGTCAAATTCAATTATATCGACATTTGAATTCAAAATAGTTAATATTCCCCTTCCATAAAAACTTGTAGAGGTTAACGGTAATAGTTAGTGTAGCGAGCTATTGGCTCGCGTGGCATGTAGGGCTTTCTACCACCCTCTTACGCATTGTAACCCGGCCACGAGTTCAAAGGCATTACAAGTCGCTAGATGACTTGGGCCTAAGGTGGTGCCAAGGGTATAAGATTATTATTCCCACGTAAAAGTTTATAATTTATTCCGATTTGATCCAAATTATTGAATTGAAACAGATGGGTCTCCTTTTCAATTGCATTAAAAAAAGCGATAATTATCCCCAAACCTCAAATACAATCGGTCCATTAGGAAGAACAGTTTGATTTATAATAACCAGCGTCACGAGTCCTCCTTTAGCCATCTCGAAAAATATTATAAATTTCGCGAAAACTTCAAAATGAAATTAATTTACAATTGTTTACAACTTGATAAGAATGCAACGGTAAATTTGTCATCAAGCGATATTAAATGCTGAAAAATAATACGTGTCCTTAAAGCCGTATAAAAAGATATGTTAAAATGTTCCATGAACTATTCCTCCAGTTGGACACTACGAGAGTAAGTTGTTTTTTCCGTTCTTATTGGCCTAGTTATTCAAGAAGCATAAGTAACATAATCTTATGAGGATCACGAATTGCGAGGATCGAATTGGAATCCAAAATGTGAAATATTCGAAAGCTACGAAATTAAACTTGATCCTGATTTGATCAAAATTATTTAATACAAACGCATGTGTCTGCCATTCACAATTTTGGACGTTGGCAGGATAATCATTTTCTTTAACAAACCATTGTTTCAGATACAATGAAATCTTCAGTCGTGGCTAATGCTTTGATTTTGTTGGCCATCTGTCACAGTATGGTGCAGGCATCAGATAATCCGAATAGTAAGTATATTTTACAATTGGTCAATATTTTTGGTTGAACGATAAACCGATTATCTCTAAAACCGGCGGGCGATAAACTAACCGATACCTATAGTCCAGAATTTCAACCGATACCGATAGCTCAACCAACACGTGGTTTTATCTATAAATTTAACAAACGTTGATCTAAGAAAGATATCTTTTATTTACGGTTGAGTCTTTAGAATAAATTGCCCTCGATTCGAAATCCCAGCCTCCTGCCTCGTCAACAGCGATCGAAGCCCATTTTTCGGAGGTCAGGTATCAGTAGTGGGTACGCGCTTCGTTACAAAACCACCAATCGGAAAGCTCTCTGAACCCGAAACTAGGTTACGGAGTTGTATATAACCTTCGCTTTCACCGAAACAATTACTGAATTGAAGAAATATCTAGGCAATATTACGTTAAGATTGTTTTTACCGTTGCTACAAGCAAATAAAATAACACTGTTTACTAACAAATTACCAACAATTATAGCAGTGGGGCCTATCATGTTTGGTTTGAAATGGCGTGGTCCACGTTTTAGCGCTAAATTGCTCCTTTTAAAAATAGCGGTTCATTAATTTAATTCGCATAACGATATCGGTTATCTTTCAACCATAATTTTAATTTATACTAATGACAAAACACCATTGACGTAGTAAAATGTAGAAAAGACAGTGACTGTGGAAAAAATTATATTTGTAACTATGAGAGCGGCCGGGATTTGCGGAACGTTCCATATGAATGGTCGTATTGTGTTTTTTATGTTAGTTCGTATGGTATGGAAGACGTGGAGGCATGGAGACCCTGGTGATTCTCATTGGCATCAGGATCCCTATTGGCTACATGGAAATGATGAAAAATAAACCCCAAAATGAATACGCGATTAATAATGTAATGACGAAATATATATGGAATAAAAATAATATTCTTTAATCTAATTTAGTACTTACTTTTATTTATATCTAAAATGACCGTTTGAAGTTGAACCTCCAGTGACATTAGGTAGAGGGGCAACTAATTCCTAGAACAGACAACGACGAAGCGCACCGAATAGCTCTACATACACTCTCCCTCTATAGCCTGCCAGTGGGTTTCCAGATATCGAAGGGGCGTTTTACCTTTGACAATGGTGTCAAACGAAACTACAGTTACAAAAATTGTTCCTTTATTAGAGAGGATTATAAACTCAGAAACTAATCAACCTAAACAATGCATTTAAATATGCCACGAGCTCATCTATCCAGCGTAAGTGTATAATCACGCTCCATAAGTGCATCTCTTACTCGAAATAGTTACTGAGATCGCTGTGTGGGAAGTGACGTATTAGCCAAAAGGATAAGCTTTTCCAGCGAGAACAAAATGCCACAACATTTTCAGATTCCCTGACCATTTATGGAGATTTTCTCTGACCTTTTAAGGACACAATTATCATCATATTATCATCAAATAATTTATGTTTAAACAAAAAAGTTTACTCCCACGTTTAAAGAATGAAACTAAAAGAAATAAGATAATTTGGCACAGAATTGTAATAAAATTTATTTCGAAGATGTTTCGAGATAACATTGAATCCATTAAATTTAAATAAATTCTCACAATTCTTGGAACATTTCAAGTGAAATTTTGAATTCCCTGACCTTTCCCTGACCCTGATTCATGGCCAAATGACCAAATTCAATTATATCGACATTTGAAAACAAAATACGTAATATTTGATCGAATTCCCACTTAAAACCTTCAACTTTATTTCGATTTGAAACAAATGAGTGAATTGAAACAGCGAGGATTTATCGCCACACCTGAAATACAATCGGTCCATTAGGAAGAACAATTTGATTTATAATTCCAACACGGAAGAGAGGCAATTTCGCGAAAAATTCAAAATGAAATTAATTTACAATTGTTTGCACCTTGATATAAATGCAACGGTTAATTGGTCATCAAGCGATATTCAATGCTTAAAAATAATACGTGTCCGTTAAGCCGTATAAATAGATACGTTGAAGTGTTCCATGAACTATTCCTCCAAATGGACACTACGAGAGTAAGTTGTTTTAACATTCTTATTGGCTAAGTTATTAAACAAGCATAAGTTTCATAATATTATGTTACTTATGAAAAAAGTTATTTCTAAGCAAATAACTGATTTCCAGTGCAAACAAAAGCGTCTACAACATGATTTCACTGCCCGTCATAGCGACGACCCTCTGTCTCATGGCCAATCCTAGTAAACGCTAATTTTGAAAATTTTGAGTTAGTCTTAAGAATAAATGCGAATTGTACACCTACTGAAACAATTCCAACCCCACGAAAAAATCTTCGAAGAGACTTACCAGTAAGTAACGTACATTACCGTTAGAAGTCACGTCACTCAAAACAAAAAATTAGCTATCTCAAATTCCAAAATAAATGGCGTATACTATGCTTTGTCATAGGACTGCCGATCTCTAGATTCATTGCTGAACTATTAATTAGACTTTCTAAATGAGGGTTTAAAACCCAATCTAGAGATGGCGATGTAGTATCAAAGCCAACGTCGAGGTCATACTCTTCACGGGGGCCATTAACAGCCCACAATTACTTCAGCTGTCAGGTTTCAACCATTTTGATCCAATACTGGGATATATTTTGAGTTTCGACAATTTCGATCCATTTCTGGGATTTATTTTGAGTTTCGACAATTTTGATCCATTTCTGGGATTTATTTTGAGTTTCGACCAATTTGATCCATTTCTGGGATTTATTTTGAGTTTCGACCATTTTGATCCATTTCTGGGATTTATTTTGAGTTTCGACCATTTTGATCCATTTCTGACACCATTTTTTTAACGATGTTAAACACGTTATATTTCGACATAAAAAACTACCTCTACGGGTTGATGAATTTGTCGAGGACTACATAAAATCTATTGTAGGTACAATGAAACTTGCTGTAAATGCAACACCATTATCAGGTAAAATCAATTTATTTAAAGTTACCATTAACGTTTTATTAATAAGTTTCCTTAATATAGAAACGAAAACAGAAAACGTGTCCCCAAAAGAAAAAGTAAATCGAAAGTGCCATTACTGCGAATGGAATTTAGTAAGTTTATATTTGGTTTATATTTTTAATAGGGTCCGACACTACGATTTTTCACGCTGGTTTCGAGATTTTAACTTTGGTTTCCGTACAGATTTTAGAGATTTTGGGATTTTCATGTAGATTTCTAAAATCGTCTGTAGAGTGTACCGTATTTTTACGAATGTCGGACCTTTCTTATTCTTATTTTGAATGTATGAAAAATAAGCTAAATATGGTGTACCAATTTTCTCGATGCAGGAATTTCCTATAAAAAACAAAGACTGAATATGGGAAATTTGACTTTTTTGGGTAAAAAATCGGAAATTAGTATTTTGAAAACCTAATTATTTTTCCGGTACGCGCCAGGTAAAATCCAGCAAAGAAAGAGTTCTAAAGCTTATTCTGGAACGTAGGTCGATACTTATATCAGTGGAATAAATTTGCTACTACTCTGAAGTGAACGCTCAATACCCTTAGGTTATAAAATCGTATATTTCTGAAGCTAAAGATTCTTTTACTAAATATGTTTAATCAGAAGTGAATGCAAAGTTATTGAAAAGTAATAGCTTTAATATCAAGGGCATTTCTCTTCGCGTCCCCCTCTCACTCGGTTTCAATCCCCGCACCCAAAGCTGAAAAACATCGCCTTACAGTGGCGTAGCCAGGGGGGTTCCGGGTCCACCTTTTCCTGTAATAAATTTTAACCCCCTTCTGACCCCCTCTTAACATTCACATACTTAAACCCCCATTGACGAATTTCTGGCTACGCCACTCTCACCTTAAAGTGCTGTGCTATTAGAGAATGGTGACGGAAAAAACCCGTCAGCGGCGAAAGGTTTAAGAATGGTTTTCACTTGGCGGTTTTTGGGCGAAAAAGCCCGGTGTCGACGGAAAATGGGCGAAAATTTCCGTCGACGCCGGGCGGAAATTCCGTCGGTTTTCGGTTTTGTGTGGCGATTTTCATTTCTATTTTTTCGCTCAGTTGGGTGATATCGCTCTTTTTCAACCAATCAAAACCATTTTCGAAAGGTGACTGTGACGTCAGGGGGGATGGTTAATTTCCTGCCTCTTGCATCCGGAACTCGGCCACGTGCTTTTCTGTGAATTTTTTGAACGTGTTTTTTTTTCTTGATACCCTTGTTGCCTTCTTTTCCAGTATGTTTCTTTCACACAAACCGATTTTTCATAACTCATATTTCTTTGAAAATGCTAAAACGCCGACAGTGAGCGAAACGTCGAAAACCATATCGCCGACGTCGAACTTTCTGTCGGTGATTTTCCGCCAAGTGAAAACCAGGTTTTACGCGCAGGAACCACCTAGCGAAAGAAAGGGTGGGAGATGAAACAGCACAGTAAAACTCGACCCTCTCCATCCGAGTAATGAATCCGATATCTTTTTTCATTAACTTCTGGTATCCTGGAAATATCAGACTTCTATTGGTTTTGAGAAAAATGCACGGATCGTGAAAAATATCAGATTCTGCTATTTATTATTGAGTATGTGTTTAGGACGAAGATGATGAAACGTGTGAAGAACCTGCTTGCAAGAACTGCGCTAAGGCCAGAAAAGCCATTGCCAAAGAAGTACACCAAAGTGCATTTTCTGAAGCAGTCCAAGGTACATGTACTTTATCTGAAGCAGTCGAAGGTACTTTTTCAAAAGCCGTCCATTTTAATAACATACTGATAATGCTATTTATCTTCTTACAGAATGTGACACTAACGAAATCGATAAGGGCCCATTAACGCCACCCGTTATGCCATCATTTGATACTAAACTTTGTACAGGTATGCAAAGCTTTCTATTTTTACCGGTTAATGGATGGGCAGAAATACCCTTAGCACGTAGCATTTTTTATTTTTCTCTCACCTCCTATCCTTTGCGTGTAATTCGTTCTCGTGTGGAAATTTGGTTAATAGTGTCAATTACTTTAACGAAATGCAAATTAAAGCCAGTAATATTGAATAGATAAAACCATATCAAGACAACACATAGGACCAAGAGTGTGCACGGTAAAGCTACGTCTACTCTCTTGCTATAAACGTCTTCTAGTGCCTATTTAACGTGTCTATTACAGGCAATCGTTACTTAATTTTATATATGAGTTTATTAACTAAATTCAAATTGTCAAAACGTTTTTTTTGCATTATGTTGTTTGTGAACAACCTCAAACTTACTAAGTAGCTAGGTAAGGGTTGGAGTATACTGCCATTTATATTTTGGGAATTTTTAAGGATCTAACGAAGTGATGAATTGCGTTTCATGTGGCAGTGAGACTTCTGGCGCTCACAAATGTGTCATATGCAAGGTATAATACAATTTTATTTAAAATCAAAAGTTAAGAAATTAGTCACTAGAAATTGAATTCGATAAAAAAAAAGAGAACCAAGGAGTAGATTATACAAACTCTTACACAAAATTTCTTCACAGTAAAGAATGTACTTGCTTAACGATTCTCGTTGGTCGCTAACCTCTACACCACTCTCTGAAAGTACTGGACTATTTAAACCCCATATTTGTTTTTATAGAAATGCGTCCATGCAATTACAGTTTCTTCCATTCCGGCAGACAAGGAAGAAGGCTACGAACAAAAACGTTTTTGTCTCAAATGTTTTAATGCTACAAACGACGAAAAGTTGCAAGCTGTAGAAATGGTTACGAATGAAAATTGGAGAGGATTAGGCGATTTACCTCCTAAAAAAAGACGTCGTGATTCCTACTTGAATCCAATTAGCGAAATGGCTACTGCGGATTTTTCATCACTGAAGAAAATAATGCCAATTGGGTTGTTGAAAAATGCTAACCGAACTGAACTTCGACCACCGAAGATTCGACGAGAAAGCTGTAGTTTTTCAAACACTTGCGCCTTCGATTCGGTAGTTCAATGTTTAGTAACATCCATTTGTGATAGTCACGAAATAAGAGAAAACTTGGAGCAGCTCAAAACCATTCCCATATTCGATTTATCCAATTCGATAGTTACCGAAGGGATAAAGGCGAATACATACAGAGAAAGGGCAGAAATTCTATCACTGTTATTTGTACCAGATATTCAACAAACTGAAATATTTCAATTGTCAAGTTTCGGTGACCTTATTAATAAGTAAAATATTTCAAAAGTATCCCATTTATACTTCCCATAGCCTCTGTTGCAACACTACCTGCGCCCAGCCCAAAATTGAAACAGATCACGCAATTTTATCTCTTGAATGTCCGCCCGATCAAATTCAATACTTACAGGATATAGTTGCTAAAAATATTGATAACGTTCAAATAGAATGTCCTAAATGCAGAGGGAAAAGAATATTTTCTACCACAAATTGGCAATATTACACTTTCATCGAGTTAACAAATCTAGTCGAATTAACAAATAATATTCAAGATGATGATTTCGAAGGCGATTATGATCTAACTGATCTAACTTTAAATGACATTCCCGGTTCATTAAACATTAAAAATTTGAATATGAAACTTAGAGGTGTTGTTGGTTATAAAGAATCGTTTAGTCGTATATCCGCGAAAAAAAATCTTTTTTTTGCGGAAGTTTTATGTAAAAGCTTTCTCCTTAGACACCGAAAATGGGAATCGCTTCATAATTCTAAACGGTAGACATTTTTTCGCTCAAAATTTAAGCTTACTATTTGCAATTTTAATTTCTGACTTATCACCTTTTATTAAGTAATTTTGATATAAATCAGACGCTTTCAGATGCTTGTGTTATTAAAAACTTTGTCATTTATCAATCTTTTGTTTTTCTTGGAAATATTTGTGCGCAAAAATACATTAATTATTTATAAATAAAAAATAAAGTAAAGCGGTTCAAGCTCTAGAATATTAAAGTAAACCGATTGGTTTACTGTTTATTCTTACCCTCGACACCTACCTTCTATTCCATCCTTGATTGACTGTTTATCTCGTACCCTCTCGTGTAGCATTGGGCTATATTCTATCGCTAAGACCCGATTTTACATTTGGAATTTGTGAAAAGCTCGCATTTGACACTTTTTTATGCACGGTCTAGAGAAAACACTACTTATCCTGACATTTTAATCCTCAGACTTTGCTATATTTCAAGCTAATTCCAGTTAATTTTAATAACTAATCGAATACAAATTTAGTTAATAATTTCTTCGCTTCAAAACCAACCGGCTGGAGAGATAGGAAGCTTTCGGGACGGGAGAAAGGGGAGGAGAATACTTGTCTAAGAGAGAAAAATATCGGCCGCTCGGGCCCTTTCGCTTTTAGCACGCCGGCCCGTACTTCAGCCCATAAAAACAAAGAAAAATTCCATTAATTATTATTACATAATTATAAAGGCTTCAGTAAAATGGTAATGAAATAAAATAGGAGTCGAGATGAAACTTATTTTGGTAGTTAGACTAGAATAAATATAGACCTTTTTTTGATAACGGCTATAAATTCCACTCTACTTGGGGCTTTTTTTAGGAATAACAGGGAGTCGGTAAAAGAGGACTCATTCCATTACGTGACTACGAATGAATCAATTACATAAACAAATAGTCGACATTAATATCAAAAACAGTTATTTGAACTGAAAAAACTCCGTTTATTCTTTTAAATATTATGGCTAAGAAGGGACAGATATTGACAATTTTAGGGCTCGGGGTTTTCTGATCAATTCAGTGAACTATAAATAATCGGAAAATTTACAGATAATTTTCCGAATAAATGTCTCGCACGTTTCTCCGATGACATTTTAGTTCAAATAAATTTCATATTGTTTAGCTGATTAAGTTTTTATGTATATAAATATAACTGGTTTTTTAAACATAATAAGTTTATCATTTCCTATGTTTTCGAAAATATATTTTACCCGAAAAACCACGAAGAGCTTAAGATATTTAATTTTGTAACTATTATTTTATTTTTTAGAAATAACCAAACAGATTATAGGTTCGTAATAGGAAGAAATTGAACATATTTTCGAGAAAATAAAACATCGTCTTTTTGAACAAATTTTACCGTCATTAATTAATCAAAAATATTTTTCAAATCAAATAGAAAGAAAGCTATTTTAAACGAACAACAAAACATATGTAATTATCCAAATTCTGTATTACTCGACTAAATTTATTTCAAATAAATCGGATAAGTCGGGTAATAATAATCTAAATTCAATATTCTTCGGCTGAAAGCAAATAACATAAATTCCAATTAGAAAGGCTAGAAATGAAATAAGATGTATGTACTTTGACACATTCCCCTTAAATATTGGGTTATGAAAACAAAGTCTTTGGAGACATTAGAACTTTCTACAGTTTTAAAAACTGAACACCCACCAAATTAATGAAGCAGGTGTCGGGCTAAAGGGGCTGAACTGGTCTGGAAGATCTGCAGACCTGAAAATTAGAGACCCTATCATATCCTAGGGCCTGGAGTCAAATATAAATGTATCGAGAGTGTGGGCATCTGTACTTGTACCGGTTGAAGAAACCAGATGGTACTTGTACCGGTTGAAGAAACCAGGTGGTACTTGTACCGGTTGAAGAAACCAGGGGTACTTGTACCGGTTGAAGAAACCAGGTGGTACTTGTACCGGTTGAAGAAACCAGATGGTACTTGTACCGGTTGAAGAAACCAGGTGGTACTTGTACCGGTTGAAGAAACCAGGTGGTACTTGTACCGGTTGAAGAAACCAGATGGTTCTTGTACCGGTTGAAGAAACCAGGTGGTACTTGTACCGGTTGAAGAAACCAGGTGGTACTTGTACCGGTTGAAGAAACCAGGTGGTACTTGTACCGGTTGAAGAAACCAGATGGTACTTGTACCGGTTGAAGAAACCAGGTGGTTCTTGTACCGGTTGAAGAAACAAGTGGTACTTGTACCGGTTGAAGAAACCAGATGGTACTTGTACCGGTTGAAGAAACCAGGTGGTACTTGTACCGGTTGAAGAAACCAGGGGTACTTGTACCGGTTGAAGAAACCAGGTGGTACTTGTACCGGTTGAAGAAACCAGGTGGTACTTGTACCGGTTGAAGAAACCAGGTGGTACTTGTACCGGTTGAAGAAACCAGATGGTTCTTGTACCGGTTGAAGAAACCAGGTGGTACTTGTACCGGTTGAAGAAACCAGGTGGTACTTGTACCGGTTGAAGAAACCAGGTGGTACTTGTACCGGTTGAAGAAACCAGATGGTACTTGTACCGGTTGAAGAAACCAGGTGGTTCTTGTACCGGTTGAAGAAACAAGTGGTACTTGTACCGGTTGAAGAAACCAGATGGTACTTGTACCGGTTGAAGAAACCAGGTGGTACTTGTACCGGTTGAAGAAACCAGATGGTACTTGTACCGGTTGAAGAAACCAGGTGGTACTTGTACCGGTTGAAGAAACCAGATGGTTCTTGTACCGGTTGAAGAAACCAGATGGTACTTGTACCGGTTGAAGAAACCAGATGGTTCTTGTACCGGTTGAAGAAACAAGTGGTACTTGTACCGGTTGAAGAAACAAGTGGTACTTGTACCGGTTGAAGAAACCAGGTGGTACTTGTACCGGTTGAAGAAACCAGGTGGTACTTGTACCGGTTGAAGAAACCAGGTGGTACTTGTACCGGTTGAAGAAACCAGGTTGCGGCCAGTTCCTCGGTAGCTTTATCTATATCTTGTACCGAAGCTTCCGCCATCGTAACGCGCAGTTAACTGCCGAAAACTAAATAATTCTAGCGTTTGACAAATGTAGTTATATTGTTCGAATTACGGATTTTCGAAAGGTTATAAGAAACAAAAGTTCAAAAGTCCCTTTTCCGACAAAAGCTAATTTATATAATTTTTGTACGATTGCCGTTTCTCTTTATCGAAAAATAGCTATATTATCGAAATAAAGAACTTGACCGAAAATCATAAAACAGTTAATTTAATTAACGAAATAAAATGAGTGTACACATTAGTTTTTATTTGGTTGAAAAATTAACTGTAAAAAATAAGATTGACATAAATAACTTTTGTTTATCTAAGGAATTCTATACTCGTAATTAAAAGTATTAAACGATAAATAAACGGTGATAAAATTAATCAAAATAGGAACCGGTTAATTTTTTCGGATAAAATTAATCGAATAATACGAAGAAAATCTTTATTCAAATAATAATTTATCGAATAAACTGGAAAATTTTATTTATGGATAAAAGTTTACCAATACCCGAGCCCTAGATAATTTATATTATATGAATATTAATATAATGCAATTTTTTCAATTCATTCTATCAGTTTATATGTGAAATATTATTTATCAGATTTCTAGCTGATCTCCTTCTTATAATATATCTTCGTAAAAAAGTTGATGTAAAATATAATTATATTTCCTTTCACATAAAAAAATTGCTGAGGTTAACGGCAATGTAAGGCCAGGAATTGCCAGTTTTCTCCCAGAGCTAGAAGGGCTGGTCACTACCCATCGACCTGCGCTACATAACGCAGTAATAAGGTCTTAATAGTCGATGATTATTATCAGAATTAAATCCGGTACCTGGGGGGCTGGCTATGAAGTTGGCCCCCCAGTTTGGTTTTCGCTGTAACTTTGGAACGGAACCGGTGCAAGCTCTAATTTAGGTGGTGCAAGCTGGTGCAAGCTCGGTGCGTATAGAAAATAGTTAAATTTTTCGTATCGGGTACCTGGGGGGCTGGCTATGAAGTTGGCCCCCCAATTTGGTTTTCGCTGTAGCTTTTGAACTGAACCGGTGCAAGCTCTAATTTAGGTGGTGCAAGCTGGTGCAAGCTCGGTGCGTATAGAAAATAGTTAAATTTTTCGTATCGGGTACCTGGGGGGCTGGCTATGAAGTTGGCCCCCCAGTTTGGTTTTCGCTGTAACTTTTGAACTGAACCGGTGCAAGCTCTAATTTAGGTGGTGCAAGCAGGTGCAAGCTCGTTGCGTATAGAAAATAATTAAACTTTTCGTATCGGGTACCTGGGGGCTGGCTATGAAGTTGGCCCCCCAGTTTGGTTTTCGCTGTAACTTTTGAACTGAACCGGTGCAAGCTCTAATTTAGGTGGTGCAAGCTCGGTGCGTATAGAAAATAGTTAAGTGTTTCGTATCGGGTACCTAGGGGGCTGGCTATGAAGTTGGCCCCTCAGTTTGGTTTTCGCTGTAACTTTTGAACTGAACCGGTGCAAGCTCTAATTTAGGTGGTGCAAGCTAGTGCAAGCTCGGTGCGTATAGAAAATAGTTAAATTTTTTGTATCGGGTACCTGGGGGGCTGGCTATGAAGTTGGCCCCCAGTTTGGTTTTCGCTGTAACTTTTGAACTGAACCGGTGCAAGCTCTAATTTAGGTGGTGCAAGCTCGGTACGTATAGAAAATAGTTAAGTTTTTCGTATCGGGCACCTGAGGGGCTGGCTATGAAGTTGGCCCCTCAGTTTGGTTTTCGCTGTAACTTTTGAACTGAACCGGTGCAAGCTCTAATTTAGGTGGTGCAAGCTAGTGCAAGCTCGGTGCGTATAGAAAATAGTTAAATTTTTTGTATCGGGTACCTGGGGGGCTGGCTATGAAGTTGGCCCCCAGTTTGGTTTTCGCTGTAACTTTTGAACTGAACCGGTGCAAGCTCTAATTTAGGTGGTGCAAGCTCGGTACGTATAGAAAATAGTTAAGTTTTTCGTATCGGGCACCTGAGGGGCTGGCTATGAAGTTGGCCCCCCAGTTTGGTTTTCGCTGTAACTTTTGAACTGAACCGGTGCAAGCTCTAATTTAGGTGGTGTAAGCTGGTGCAAGCGCGGTGCGTATAGAAAATAGTTAAATTTTTCGTATCGGGTAACTGGGGGCCCCCCAGTTTGGTTTTCGCTGTAAATTTTGAACTGAACCGGTGCAAGCTCTAATTTAGGTGGTGCAAGCTGGTGCAAGATCGGTGCGTATAGAAAATAGTTAAATATTTCGTATCGGGTACCTGGGGGCTGGCTATGAAGTTGGCCCCCCAGTTTGGTTTTCGCTGTAACTTTCGAACTGAACCGGTGCAAGCTCTAATTTAGGTGATGCAAGCTGGTGCAAGCTCGGTGCGTATAGAAAATAGTTTAATTTTTCGTATCGGGTACCTGGGGGGCTGGCTATGAAGTTGGCCCCCCAGTTTGGTTTTCGCTGTAACTTTCGAACTGAACCGGTGCAAGCTTTAATTTAGGTGGTGCAAGCTGGTGCAAGCTCGGTGCGTACAGAAAATAGTTAAATTTTTCGTATCGGGTACCTGGGGGGCTGGCTATGAAGTTGGCCCCCCAGTTTGGTTTTGCTGTAACTTTTGAACTGAACCGGTGCAAGCTCTAATTTAGTTGCTGCAAGCTGGTGCAAGCTCGGTGCGTATAGAAAATAGCTAAATTTTTCGTATCGGTTACCTGTGGGGCTGGCTATTAAGTTGGCCCCCCAATTTGGTTTTCGCTGTAACTTTTGAACTGAACCGGTGCAAGGTCTAATTTAGGTGGTACAAGCTGGTGCAAGGTCAGTGCGTATAGAAAATAGTTAAATTTTTCGTATCGGGTACCTGGGGGGCTGGCTATGAATTTGCCCCCCCCCAGTTTGGTTTTCACTGTAACTTTTGAACTGAACCGGTGCAAGCTCTAATTTAGGTGGTGCAAGCTGGTGCAAGCTCGGTGCGTATAGAAAATAGTTAAATTTTTCGTATCGGGTACCTGGGGGGCTGGCTATGAAGTTGACCCCCCAGTTTGGTTTTCGCTGTAACTTTTGAACTGAACCGGTGCAAGCTCTAATTAAGGTGGTGCAAGCTGGTGCAAGCTCGGTGCGTATAGAAAATAGTTAAATTTTTCGTATCGGGTACCGGGGGGGCTGGCTATGAAGTTGGCTCCCCAGTTTGGTTTTCGCTGTAACTTTTGAACTGAACCGGTGCAAGCTCTAATTTAGGTGGTGCAAGCTGGTGCAAGCTCGGTGCGTATAGAAAATAGTTAAATTTTTCGTACCGGGTACCTGGGGGGCTGGCTATGAAGTTGTCTCCCCAGTTTGGTTTTGTTGTAACTTTTGAACTGAACCGGTGCAAGCTCTAATTTAGGTGGTGCAAGCTGGTGCAAGCTCGGTGCGTATAGAAAATAATTAAATTTTTCGTATCGGGTACCTGGGGGGCTGGCTATGAAGTTGGCCCCCCAGTTTGGTTTTCTCTGTAACTTTTGAACTGAACCGGTGCAAGCTCTAATTTAGGTGGTGCAAGCTGGTGCAAGCTCGGTGCGTATAGAAAATAGTTAAATTTTTCGTATCGGGTACCTGGGGGGCTGGCTATGAAGTTGACCCCCCAGTTTGGTTTTCGCTGTAACTTTTGAACTGAACCGGTGCAAGCTCTAATTTAGGTGGTGCAAGCTGGTGCAAGCTCGGTGCGTATAGAAAATAGTTAAATTTTTCGTATCGGGTACCTGGGGGCTGGCTATGAATTCCCCCCCACAGTTTGGTTTTGCTGTAACTTTTGAACTGAACCGGTGCAAGCTCTAATTTAGTTGGTGCAAGCTGGTGCAAGCTCGGTGCGTATAGAAAATAGCTAAATTTTTCGTATCGGTTACCTGTGGGGCTGGCTATTAAGTTGGCCCCCCAATTTGGTTTTCGCTGTAACTTTTGAACTGTACCGGTGCAAGGTCTAATTTAGGTGGTGCAAGCTGGTGCAAGCTCAGTGCGTATAGAAAATAGTTAAATTTTTCGTATCGGGTACCTGGGGGCTGGCTATGAATTCCCCCCCACAGTTTGGTTTTCACTGTAACTTTTGAACTGAACCGGTGCAAGCTCTAATTTAGGTGGTGCAAGCTGGTGCAAGCTCAGTGCGTATAGAAAATAGTTAAATTTTTCGTATCGGGTACCTGGGGGCTGGCTATGAAGTTGGCCCCCCAGTTTGGTTTTCGCTGTAACTTTTGAACTGAACCGGTGCAAGCTCTAATTTAGGTCGTGCAAGCTGGTGCAAGCTCGGTGCGTATAGAAAATAGTTAAATATTTCGTATCGGGTACCTGGGGGCTGGCTATGAAGTTGGCTCCCCAGTTTGGTTTTCGCTGTAACTTTTGAACTGAACCGGTGCAAGCTCTAATTTAGGTGGTGCAAGCTGGTGCAAGCTCAGTGCGTATAGAAAATAGTTAAATTTTTCGTATCGGGTACCTGGGGGGCTGGCTATGAAGTTGGCCCCCCAGTTTGGTTTTCGCTGTAACTTTTGAACTGAACCGGTGCAAGCTCTAATTTAGGTGGTGCAAGCAGTTGCAAGCTCGTTGCGTATAGAAAATAATTAAATTTTTCGTATCGGTTACCTGGGGGGCTGGCTATGAAGTTGGCCCCCCAGTTTGGTTTTCGCTGTAACTTTTGAACTGAACCGGTGCAAGCTCTAATTTAGGTGGTGCAAGCTGGTGCAAGCTCGGTGCGTATAGAAAATAGTTAAAATTTTCGTATCGGGTACCTGGGGGCTGGCTATGAAGTTGGCCCCCCAGTTTGGTTTTTGCTGTAACTTTTGAACTGAACCGGTGCAAGCTCTAATTTAGGTGGTGCAAGCTGGTGCAAGCTCGGTGCGTATAGAAAATAGTTAAAATTTTCGTATCGGGTACCTGGGGGCTGGCTATGAAGTTGGCCCCCCAGTTTGGTTTTCGCTGTAACTTTTGAACTGAACCGGTGCAAGCTCTAATTTAGGTGGTGCAAGCTGGTGCAAGCTCGGTGCGTATAGAAAATAGTTAAATTTTTCGTATCGGGTACCTGGGGGCCCCCCAGTTTGGTTTTCGCTGTAAATTTTGAACTGAACCGGTGTAAGCTCTAATTTAGGTGGTGCAAGCTGGTTCAAGATCGGTGCGTATAGAAAATAGTTAAATATTTCGTATCGGGTACCTGGGGGCTGGCTATGAAGTCGGCCCCCCAGTTTGGTTTTCGCTGTAAATTTTGAACGGAACCGGTGCAAGCTCTAATTTAGGTGATGTAAGATGGTGCAAGCTCGGTGCGTATAGAAAATAGTTAAATTTTTCGTATGGGTTACCTGTGGGGCTGGCTATTAATTTGTACCCCCAATTTGGTTTTCGCGGTAACTTTTGAACTGAACCGGTGCAAGGTCTAATTTAGGTGGTACAAGATGGTGCAAGCTCAGTGCGTATAGAAAATAGTTAAATTTTTTTTGTATCGGGTACCTGGGGGGCTGGCTATGAATTTGCCCCCCCCCCAGTTTGGTTTTCACTGTAACTTTTGAACTGAACCGGTGCAAGCTCTAATTTAGGTGGTGCAAGCTGGTGCAAGCTCAGTGCGTATAGAAAATAGTTAAATTTTTCGTATCGGGTACCTGGGGGGCTGGCTATGAAGTTGGCCCCCCAGTTTGGTTTTCGCTGTAACTTTTGAACTGAACCGGTGCAAGCTCTAATTTAGGTGGTGCAAGCTCGGTGCGTACAGAAAATAGTTAAATTTTTCGTATCGGGTACCTGGGGGGCTGGCTATGAAGTTGGCCCCCCAGTTTGGTTTTCGCTGTAACTTTTGAACTGAACCGGTGCAAGCTCTAATTTAGGTGGTGCAAGCTGGTGCAAGCTCAGTGCGTATAGAAAATAGTTAAATTTTTCGTATCGGGTACCTGGGGGGCTGGCTATGAAGTTGGCCCCCCAGTTTGGTTTTCGCTGTAACTTTTGAACTGAACCGGTGCAAGCTCTAATTTAGGTGGTGCAAGCAGTTGCAAGCTCGTTGGGTATAGAAAATAATTAAATTTTTCGTATCGGGTACCTGGGGGGCTGGCTATGAAGTTGGCCCCCCAGTTTGGTTTTCGCTGTAACTTTTGAACTGAACCGGTGCAAGCTCTAATTTAGGTGGTGCAAGCTGGTGCAAGCTCGGTGCGTATAGAAAATAGTTAAAATTTTCGTATCGGGTACCTGGGGGCTGGCTATGAAGTTGGCCCCCCCAGTTTGGTTTTCGCTGTAACTTTTGAACTGAACCGGTGCAAGCTCTAATTTAGGTGGTGCAAGCTGGTGCAAGCTCGGTGCGTATAGAAAATAGTTAAATTTTTCGTATCGGGTACCTGGGGGCCCCCAGTTTGGTTTTCGCTGTAAATTTTGAACTGAACCGGTGCAAGCTCTAATTTAGGTGGTGCAAGCTGGTGCAAGATCGGTGCGTATAGAAAATAGTTAAATATTTCGTATCGGGTACCTGGGGGCTGGCTATGAAGTCGGCCCCCCAGTTTGGTTTTCGCTGTAAATTTTGAACGGAACCGGTGCAAGCTCTAATTTAGGTGATGTAAGATGGTGCAAGCTCGGTGCGTATAGAAAATAGTTAAATTTTTCGTATCGGGTACCTGGGGGGCTGGCTATGAAGTTGGCCCCCCAGTTTGGTTTTGCTGTAACTTTTGAACTGAACCGGTGCAAGCTCTAATTTAGTTGGTGCAAGCTAGTGCAAGCTCGGTGCGTATAGACAATAGCTAAATTTTTCGTATTGGTTACCTGTGGGGCTGGCTATTAAGTTGGCCCCCCAATTTGGTTTTCGCGGGAACTTTTGAACTGAACCGGTGCAAGCTCTAATTTAGGTGGTGCAAGCTGGTGCAAGCTCGGTGCGTATAGAAAATAGTTAAATTTTTCGTATCGGGTACCTGGGGCCCCCCAGTTTGGTTTTCGCTGTAAATTTTGAACTGAACCGGTGCAAGCTCTAATTTAGGTGGTGCAAGCTGGTTCAAGATCGGTGCGTATAGAAAATAGTTAAATATTTCGTATCGGGTACCTGGGGGCTGGCTATGAAGTCGGCCCCCCAGTTTGGTTTTCGCTGTAAATTTTGAACGGAACCGGTGCAAGCTCTAATTTAGATGATGTAAGATGGTGCAAGCTCGGTGCGTATAGAAAATAGTTAAATTTTTCGTATCGGGTACCTGGGGGGCTGGCTATGAAGTTGGCCCCCCAGTTTGGTTTTGCTGTAACTTTTGAAATGAACCGGTGCAAGCTCTAATTTAGTTGGTGCAAGCTGGTGCAAGCTCGGTGCGTATAGAAAATAGTTAAATTTTTCGTATCGGGTACCTGGGGGGCTGGCTATGAATTTGCCCCCCCCCAGTTTGGTTTTCACTGTAACTTTTGAACTGAACCGGTGCAAGCTCTAATTTAGGTGGTGCAAGCTCGGTGCGTACAGAAAATAGTTAAATTTTTCGTATCGGGTACCTGGGGGGCTGGCTATGAAGTTGGCCCCCCAGTTTGGTTTTGCTGTAACTTTTGAACTGAACCGGTGCAAGCTCTAATTTAGGTGGTACAAGCTGGTGCAAGCTCAGTGCGTATAGAAAATAGTTAAATTTTTCGTATCGGGTACCTGGGGGGCTGGCTATGAATTTCCCCCCCCCCAGTTTGGTTTTCACTGTAACTTTTGAACTGAACCGGTGCAAGCTCTAATTTAGGTGGTGCAAGCTGGTGCAAGCTCAGTGCGTATAGAAAATAGTTAAATTTTTCGTATCGGGTACCTGGGGGGCTGGCTATGAAGTTGACCCCCCAGTTTGGTTTTCGCTGTAACTTTTGAACTGAACCGGTGCAAGCTCTAATTTAGGTGGTGCAAGCTGGTGCAAGCTCGGTGCGTATAGAAAATAGTTAAATTTTTCGTATCGGGTACCTGGGGGGCTGGCTATGAAGTCGGCCCCCCAGTTTGGTTTTCGCTGTAAATTTTGAACGGAACCGGTGCAAGCTCTAATTTAGGTGATGTAAGATGGTGCAAGCTCGGTGCGTATAGAAAATAGTTAAATTTTTCGTATCGGGTACCTGGGGGGCTGGCTATGAAGTCGGCCCCCCAGTTTGGTTTTCGCTGTAAATTTTGAACGGAACCGGTGCAAGCTCTAATTTAGGTGATGTAAGATGGTGCAAGCTCGGTGCGTATAGAAAATAGTTAAATTTTTCGTATCGGGTACCTGGGGGGCTGGCTATGAAGTTGGCCCCCCAGTTTGGTTTTCACTGTAACTTTTGAACTGAACCGGTGCAAGCTCTAATTTAGGTGGTGCAAGCTGGTGCAAGCTCAGTGCGTATAGAAAATAGTTAAATTTTTCGTATCGGGTACCTGGGGGGCTGGCTATGAAGTTGGCCCCCCAGTTTGGTTTTCGCTGTAACTTTTGAACTGAACCGGTGCAAGCTCTAATTTAGGTGGTGCAAGCAGGTGCAAGCTCGGTGCGTATAGAAAATAATTAAATTTTTCGTATCGGGTACCTGGGGGGCTGGCTATGAAGTTGGCCCCCCAGTTTGGTTTTCTCTGTAACTTTTGAACTGAACCGGTGCAAGCTCTAATTTAGGTGGTGCAAGCTGGTGCAAGCTCAGTGCGTATAGAAAATAGTTAAATTTTTCGTATCGGGTACCTGGGGGGCTGGCTATGAAGTTGACCCCCCAGTTTGGATTTCGCTGTAACTTTTGAACTGAACCGGTGCAAGCTCTAATTTAAGTGGTGCAAGCTGGTGCAAGCTCGGTGCGTATAGAAAATAGTTAAATTTTTCGTATCGGGTACCTGGGGGGCTGGCTATGAAGTTGGCTCCCCAGTTTGGTTTTCGCTGTAACTTTTGAACTGAACCGGTGCAAGCTCTAATTTAGGTGGTGCAAGCTGGTGCAAGCGCGGTGCGTATAGAAAATAGTTAAATTTTTCGTATCGGGTACCTGGGGGCTGGCTATGAAGTTGGCCCCCCAGTTTGGTTTTCGCTGTAACTTTTGAACTGAACCGGTGCAAGCTCTAATTTAGGTGGTGCAAGGTGGTGCAAGCTCGGTGCGTATAGAAAATAGTTAAACTTTTCGTATCGGGTACCTGGGCGCTGGCTATGAAGTTGGCCCCCCAGTTTGGTTTTCGCTGTAACTTTTGAACTGAACCGGTGCAAGCTCTAATTTAGGTCGTGCAAGCTGGTGCAAGCTCGGTGCGTATAGAAAATAGTTAAATATTTCGTATCGGGTACCTGGGGGCTGGCTATGAAGTTGGCCCCCCAGTTTGGTTTTCGCTGTAACTTTTGAACTGAACCGGTGCAAGCTCTAATTTAGGTGGTGCAAGGTGGTGCAAGCTCGGTGCGTATAGAAAATAGTTAAACTTTTCGTATCGGGTACCTGGGCGCTGGCTATGAAGTTGGCCCCCCAGTTTGGTTTTGCTGTAACTTTTGAAATGAACCGGTGCAAGCTATAATTTAGTTGGTGCAAGCTAGTGCAAGCTCGGTGCGTATAGAAAATAGTTAAATTTTTCGTATCGGGTACCTGGGGGGCTGGCTATGAAGTTGGCTCCCCAGTTTGGTTTTCGCTGTAACTTTTGAACTGAACCGGTGCAAGCTCTAATTTAGGTGGTGCAAGCTGGTGCAAGCTCAGTGCGTATAGAAAATAGTTAAATTTTTCGTATCGGGTACCTGGGGGGCTGGCTATGAAGTTGGCCCCCCGTTTGGTTTTCGCTGTAACTTTTGAACTAAACCGGTGCAAGCTCTAATTTAGGTGGTGCAAGCTCGGTGCGTACAGAAAATAGTTAAATTTTTCGTATCGGGTACCTGGGGGGCTGGCTATGAAGTTGGCCCCCCAGTTTGGTTTTGCTGTAACTTTTGAACTGAACCGGTGCAAGCTCTAATTTAGTTGGTGCAAGCTGGTGCAAGCTCGGTGCGTATAGAAAATAGCTAAATTTTTCGTATCGGTTACCTGTGGGGCTGGCTATTAAGTTGGCCCCCCAATTTGGTTTTCGCTGTAACTTTTGAACTGTACCCGTGCAAGGTCTAATTTAGGTGGTGCAAGCTGGTGCAAGCTCAGTGCGTATAGAAAATAGTTAAACTTTTCGTATCGGGTACCTGGGGGGCTGGCTATGAAGTTGGCTCCCCAGTTTGGTTTTCGCTGTAACTTTTGAACTGAACCGGTGCAAGCTCTAATTTAGGTGGTGCAAGCTGGTGCAAGCTCAGTGCGTATAGAAAATAGTTAAATTTTGCGTATCGGGTACCTGGGGGGCTGGCTATGAAGTTGGCCCCCCAGTTTGGTTTTCGCTGTAACTTTTTAACTGAACCGGTGCAAGCTCTAATTTAGGTGGTGCAAGCAGGTGCAAGCTCGTTGCGTATAGAAAATAATTAAATTTTTCGTATCGGGTACCTGGCGGGCTGGCTATGAAGTTGGCCCCCCAGTTTGGTTTTCGCCGTAACTTTTGAACTGAACCGGTGCAAGCTCTTATTTAGGTGGTGCAAACTGGTGCAAGCTCGGTGCGTATAGAAAATAGTTAAATTTTTCGTATCGGGTACCTGGGGGCTGGCTATGAAGTTGGCCCCCCAGTTTGGTTTTCGCTGTAACTTTTGAACTGAACCGGTGCAAGCTCTAATTTAGGTGGTGCAAGCTGGTGCAAGCTCGTTGCGTATAGAAAATAGTTAAACTTTTCGTATCGGGTACCTGGGGGCTGGCTATGAAGTTGGCCCCCCAGTTTGGTTTTCGCTGTAACTTTTGAACTGAACCGGTGCAAAATCTAATTTAGGTGGTGCAAGCTGTTGCAAGCTCGGTGCGTATAGAAAATAGTTAAATTTTTCGTATCGGGTACCTGGGGGCCCCCCAGTTTGGTTTTCGCTGTAAATTTTGAACTGAACCGGTGCAAGCTCTAATTTAGGTGGTGCAAGCTGGTGCAACATCGGTGCGTATAGAAAATAGTTAAATATTTCGTATCGGGTACCTGGGGGCTGGCTATGAAGTCGGCCCCCCAGTTTGGTTTTCGCTGTAAATTTTGAACGGAACCGGTGCAAGCTCTAATTTAGGTGATGTAAGATGGTGCAAGCTCGGTGCGTATAGAAAATAGCTAAATTTTTCGTATCGGTTACCTGTGGGGCTGGCTATTAAGTTGGCCCCCCAATTTGGTTTTCGCTGTAACTTTTGAACTGAACCGGTGCAAGGTCTAATTTAGGTGGTGCAAGCTGGTGCAAGCTCAGTGCGTATAGAAAATAGTTAAATTTTTCGTATCGGGTACCTGCGGGGCTGGCTATGAATTTGCCCCCCCCCAGTTTGGTTTTCGCTGTAACTTTTGAACTGAACCGGTGCAAGCTCTAATTTAGGTGGTGCAAGCTGGTGCAAGCTCAGTGCGTATAGGAAATAGTTAAATTTTGCGTATCGGGTACCTGGGGGGCTGGCTATGAAGTTGGCCCCCCAGTTTGGTTTTCGCTGTAACTTTTGAACTGAACCGGTGCAAGCTCTAATTTAGGTGGGGCAAGCAGGTGCAAGCTCGGTGCGTATAGAAAATAATTAAATTTTTCGTATTAATTACCTGGGGGGCTGGCTATGAAGTTGGCCCCCCAGTTTGGTTTTCGCTGTAACTTTTTAACTGAACCGGTGCAAGCTCTAATTTAGGTGGTGCAAGCAGGTGCAAGCTCGTTGCGTATAGAAAATAATTAAATTTTTCGTATCGGGTACCTGGCGGGCTGGCTATGAAGTTGGCCCCCCAGTTTGGTTTTCGCCGTAACTTTTGAACTGAACCGGTGCAAGCTCTAATTTAGGTGGTGCAAGCTGGTGCAAGCTCGGTGCGTATAGAAAATAGTTAAATTTTTCGTATCGGGTACCTGGGGGGCTGGCTATGAAGTTGACCCCCCAGTTTGGTTTTCGCTGTAACTTTTGAACAGAACCGGTGCAAGCTCTCATTTAGGTGGTGCAAGCTGGTGCAAGCTCGGTGCGTATAGAAAATAGTTAAATGTTTCGTACCCGGTACCTGGGGGGCTGGCTATGAAGTTGTCTCCCCAGTTTGGTTTTGCTGTAACTTTTGAACTGAACCGGTGCAAGCTCTAATTTAGGTGGTGCAAGCTGGTGCAAGCTCGGTGCGTATAGAAAATAGTAAAATTTTTCGTATCGGGTACCTGGGGGGCTGGCTATGAAGTTGGCCCCCCAATTTGGTTTTCGCTGTAACTTTTGAACTGAACCGGTGCAAGCTCTAATTTAGGTGGTGCAAGTAGGTGCAAGCTCGGTGCGTATAGAAAATAATTAAATTTTTCGTATCGGGTACCTGGGGGGCTGGCTATGAAGTCGGCCCCCCAGTTTGGTTTTCGCTGTAAATTTTGAACGGAACCGGTGCAAGCTCTAATTTAGGTGATGTAAGATGGTGCAAGCTCGGTGCGTATAGAAAATAGCTAAATTTTTCGTATCGGTTACCTGTGGGGCTGGCTATTAAGTTGGCCCCCCAATTTGGTTTTCGCTGTAACTTTTGAACTGAACCGGTGCAAGGTCTAATTTAGGTGGTGCAAGCTGGTGCAAGCTCAGTGCGTATAGAAAATAGTTAAATTTTTCGTATCGGGTACCTGCGGGGCTGGCTATGAATTTGCCCCCCCCCAGTTTGGTTTTCGCTGTAACTTTTGAACTGAACCGGTGCAAGCTCTAATTTAGGTGGTGCAAGCTGGTGCAAGCTCAGTGCGTATAGGAAATAGTTAAATTTTGCGTATCGGGTACCTGGGGGGCTGGCTATGAAGTTGGCCCCCCAGTTTGGTTTTCGCTGTAACTTTTGAACTGAACCGGTGCAAGCTCTAATTTAGGTGGGGCAAGCAGGTGCAAGCTCGGTGCGTATAGAAAATAATTAAATTTTTCGTATTAATTACCTGGGGGGCTGGCTATGAAGTTGGCCCCCCAGTTTGGTTTTCGCTGTAACTTTTTAACTGAACCGGTGCAAGCTCTAATTTAGGTGGTGCAAGCAGGTGCAAGCTCGTTGCGTATAGAAAATAATTAAATTTTTCGTATCGGGTACCTGGCGGGCTGGCTATGAAGTTGGCCCCCCAGTTTGGTTTTCGCCGTAACTTTTGAACTGAACCGGTGCAAGCTCTAATTTAGGTGGTGCAAGCTGGTGCAAGCTCGGTGCGTATAGAAAATAGTTAAATTTTTCGTATCGGGTACCTGGGGGGCTGGCTATGAAGTTGACCCCCCAGTTTGGTTTTCGCTGTAACTTTTGAACAGAACCGGTGCAAGCTCTCATTTAGGTGGTGCAAGCTGGTGCAAGCTCGGTGCGTATAGAAAATAGTTAAATGTTTCGTACCGGGTACCTGGGGGGCTGGCTATGAAGTTGTCTCCCCAGTTTGGTTTTGCTGTAACTTTTGAACTGAACCGGTGCAAGCTCTAATTTAGGTGGTGCAAGCTGGTGCAAGCTCGGTGCGTATAGAAAATAGTAAAATTTTTCGTATCGGGTACCTGGGGGGCTGGCTATGAAGTTGGCCCCCCAATTTGGTTTTCGCTGTAACTTTTGAACTGAACCGGTGCAAGCTCTAATTTAGGTGGTGCAAGTAGGTGCAAGCTCGGTGCGTATAGAAAATAATTAAATTTTTCGTATCGGGTACCTGGGGGGCTGGCTATGAAGTTGGCCCCCCAGTTTGGTTTTCGCTGTAACTTTTGAACTGAACCGGTGCAAGCTCTTATTTAGGTGGTGCAAACTGGTGCAAGCTCGGTGCGTATAGAAAATAGTTAAATATTTCGTATTGGGTACCTGGGGGCTGGCTATGAAGTTGGCTCCCCAGTTTGGTTTTCGCTGTAAATTTTGAAATGAACCGGTACAAGCTCTAATTTAGGTGATGCAAGCTGGTGCAAGCTCGGTGCGTATAGAAAATAGTTAAATTTTTCGTATCGGGTACCTGCGGGGCTGGCTATGAATTTGCCCCCCCCCCCAGTTTGGTTTTCGCTGTAACTTTTGAATTGAACCGGTGCAAGCTCTAATTTAGGTGGTGCAAGCTGGTGCAAGCTCAGTGCGTATAGAAAATAGTTAAATTTTGCGTATCGGGTACCTGGGGGGCTGGCTATGAAGTCGGCCCCCCAGTTTGGTTTTCGCTGTAACTTTTGAACTGAACCGGTGCAAGCTCTAATTTAGGTGGTGCAAGCAGGTGCAAGCTCGGTGCGTATAGAAAATAATTAAATTTTTCGTATTGGTTACCTGGGGGGCTGGCTATGAAGTTGGCCCCCCAGTTTGGTTTTCGCTGTAACTTTTGAACTGAACCGGTGCAAGCTCTAATTTAGGTGGTGCAAGCAGGTGCAAGCTCGTTGCGTATAGAAAATAATTAAATTTTTCGTATCGGGTAACTGGCGGGCTGGCTATGAAGTTGGCCCCCCAGTTTGGTTTTCGCCGTAACTTTTGAACTGAACCGGTGCAAGCTCTAATTTAGGTGGTGCAAGCTGGTGCAAGCTCGGTGCGTATAGAAAATAGTTAAATTTTTCGTACCGGGTACCTGGGGGGCTGGCTATGAAGTTGTCTCCCCAGTTTGGTTTTGCTGTAACTTTTGAACTGAACCGGTGCAAGCTCTCATTTAGGTGGTGCAAGCTGGTGCAAGCTCGGTGCGTATAGAAAATAGTTAAATTTTTCGTACCGGGTACCTGGGGGGCTGGCTATGAAGTTGTCTCCCCAGTTTGGTTTTGCTGTAACTTTTGAACTGAACCGGTGCAAGCTCTAATTTAGGTGGTGCAAGCTGGTGCAAGGTCGGTGCGTATAGAAAATAGTAAAATTTTTCGTATCGGGTACCTGGGGGGCTGGCTATGAAGTGGCCCCCCAGTTTGGTTTTCGCTGTAACTTTTGAACTGAACCGGTGCAAGCTCTAATTTAGGTGGTGCAAGCTGGTGCAAGCTCGGTGCGTATAGAAAATAGTTAAATTTTTCGTATCGGGTACCTGGGGGGCTGGCTATGAAGTTGACCCCCCAGTTTGGTTTTCGCTGTAACTTTTGAACAGAACCGGTGCAAGCTCTCATTTAGGTGGTGCAAGCTGGTGCAAGCTCGGTGCGTATAGAAAATAGTTAAATGTTTCGTACCGGGTACCTGGGGGGCTGGCTATGAAGTTGTCTCCCCAGTTTGGTTTTGCTGTAACTTTTGAACTGAACCGGTGCAAGCTCTAATTTAGGTGGTGCAAGCTGGTGCAAGCTCGGTGCGTATAGAAAATAGTAAAATTTTTCGTATCGGGTACCTGGGGGGCTGGCTATGAAGTTGGCCCCCCAATTTGGTTTTCGCTGTAACTTTTGAACTGAACCGGTGCAAGCTCTAATTTAGGTGGTGCAAGTAGGTGCAAGCTCGGTGCGTATAGAAAATAATTAAATTTTTCGTATCGGGTACCTGGGGGGCTGGCTATGAAGTTGGCCCCCCAGTTTGGTTTTCGCTGTAACTTTTGAACTGAACCGGTGCAAGCTCTTATTTAGGTGGTGCAAACTGGTGCAAGCTCGGTGCGTATAGAAAATAGTTAAATATTTCGTATTGGGTACCTGGGGGCTGGCTATGAAGTTGGCTCCCCAGTTTGGTTTTCGCTGTAAATTTTGAAATGAACCGGTACAAGCTCTAATTTAGGTGATGCAAGCTGGTGCAAGCTCGGTGCGTATAGAAAATAGTTAAATTTTTCGTATCGGGTACCTGCGGGGCTGGCTATGAATTTGCCCCCCCCCAGTTTGGTTTTCGCTGTAACTTTTGAATTGAACCGGTGCAAGCTCTAATTTAGGTGGTGCAAGCTGGTGCAAGCTCAGTGCGTATAGAAAATAGTTAAATTTTGCGTATCGGGTACCTGGGGGGCTGGCTATGAAGTCGGCCCCCCAGTTTGGTTTTCGCTGTAACTTTTGAACTGAACCGGTGCAAGCTCTAATTTAGGTGGTGCAAGAAGGTGCAAGCTCGGTGCGTATAGAAAATAATTAAATTTTTCGTATTGGTTACCTGGGGGGCTGGCTATGAAGTTGGCCCCCCAGTTTGGTTTTCGCTGTAACTTTTGAACTGAACCGGTGCAAGCTCTAATTTAGGTGGTGCAAGCAGGTGCAAGCTCGTTGCGTATAGAAAATAATTAAATTTTTCGTATCGGGTAACTGGCGGGCTGGCTATGAAGTTGGCCCCCCAGTTTGGTTTTCGCCGTAACTTTTGAACTGAACCGGTGCAAGCTCTAATTTAGGTGGTGCAAGCTGGTGCAAGCTCGGTGCGTATAGAAAATAGTTAAATTTTTCGTACCGGGTACCTGGGGGGCTGGCTATGAAGTTGTCTCCCCAGTTTGGTTTTGCTGTAACTTTTGAACTGAACCGGTGCAAGCTCTCATTTAGGTGGTGCAAGCTGGTGCAAGCTCGGTGCGTATAGAAAATAGTTAAATTTTTCGTACCGGGTACCTGGGGGGCTGGCTATGAAGTTGTCTCCCCAGTTTGGTTTTGCTGTAACTTTTGAACTGAACCGGTGCAAGCTCTAATTTAGGTGGTGCAAGCTGGTGCAAGGTCGGTGCGTATAGAAAATAGTAAAATTTTTCGTATCGGGTACCTGGGGGGCTGGCTATGAAGTTGGCCCCCCAGTTTGGTTTTCGCTGTAACTTTTGAACTGAACCGGTGCAAGCTCTAATTTAGGTGGTGCAAGCAGTCGCAAGCTCGGTGCGTATAGAAAATAATTAAATTTTTCGTATCGGGTACCTGGGGGGCTGGCTATGAAGTTGGCCCCCCAGTTTGGTTTTCGCTGTAACTTTTGAACTGAACCGGTGCAAGCTCTAATTTAGGTTGTGCAAACTGGTGCAAGCTCGGTGCGTATAGAAAATAGTTAAATTTTTCGTATCGGGTACCTGGGGGCTGGCTATGAAGTTGGCCCCCCAGTTTGGTTTTCGCTGTAACTTTTGAACTGAACCGGTGCCAGCTCTAATTTAGGTGGTGCAAGCTGGTGCAAGCTCGTTGCGTATAGAAAATAGTTAAACTTTTCGTATCGGGTACCTGGGGGCTGGCTATGAAGTTGGCCCCCCAGTTTGGTTTTCACTGTAACTTTTGAACTGAACCGGTGCAAGCTCTAATTTAGGTGGTGCAAGCTGGTGCAAGCTCGGTGCGTATAGAAAATAGTTAAATTTTTCGTATCGGGTACCTGGGGGGCTGGCTATGAAGTTGGCTCCCCAGTTTGGTTTTCGCTGTAACTTTTGAACTGAACCGGTGCAAGCTCTAATTTAGGTGGTGCAAGCTGGTGCAAGCTCGGTGCGTATAGATAATAGTTAAATTTTTCGTATCGGGTACCTGGGGGACTGGCTATGAAGTTGGCCCCCCAGTTTGGTTTTCGCTGTAACTTTTGAACTGAACCAGTGCAAGCTCTAATTTAGGTGGTGCAAGCTGGTGCAAGCTCGGTGCAATTGTTTTAAGCTGAAAAAGAACGCTTCTGGAAAAACTTGGGGGCAGCCTTTAAGTTGGCCCCCCATTGAATATTGCCGGTGGTCTCCGCCCCTTTCTGGTTCAAACTTTAATTTTTGTGGTTCAAGTTTGTGCAAGGCTGGTGCCATTCGTTAATAGGTCTAATATTGAATTCCATGTTTCTGGGGGCCAACTTAAGAGACCCACTTAAGTGACTTTAGTGAAAAATTGTTTGGATTTTAATAGAGGTACCTTGTAAAGATTTTTTAAAGGAACAAAATTGATCTGGTAGAAAGTACTCATTTGATTTTGATTTGATATATAGACTGAAATATTAGATAAAAATTGATAGAAATTTGTTAGTGGTGTTTACTCATAATTTTTTAAAGGTAAAAATCTATTTTATAGAACGTACTCATTTTTTATTTTAAATTGATATTTAAATGTTGTGGGGTTTTAAAAAAAAGATCGGGATAGTGATAGTGGCGCCATCTTAATGAATCTGAGAGGGAAAAAGATAGATAGGAAAAACAAGTGCCCATCTTAGGTGTCAACGTCCACCGGCCGAAACACTCGGCCCACACTACGGGCACTAAGGCCCTGCCGCTACGACGCGTGCAATAACTACTTTTAGCTACTGAAAGACATGTCGTCTTATCAGTTCGGCGATTTTCTCAATCCTCCTTTCTCTAGCTCGGGTCGGAGGTCTTAATCCCTACGAAGGGTATTGCGAAATTAGGTGAAACCTCCTTCCCGGCGGGGAAAGTTTTGGACCACGGAAATCCGCGGGGAGAGTAAAATACGTTACAATATTATTTTTTGTATATCTAGAATTTACTTTCCAAGTTGTAATTATTAAGTTTCAATTTCGCTGAATAGATGGCGCCACCTCAGTTTTACAAAAGTAAACTGCGAAATATAGCTCTACATTCGATAAACGGAATAAAGGCAAGGAAATTTAATTTAGTATTTAATTTAATTTAAATCTAAAAAGACCCTTGTAAGTTGAACCTCCAGCGACATGACGTTGGGGGTACTACAGATTCCTAGAACAGACAACGACGAAGCGCACCGAACCGCTCTACGTACACTCTCCCTCTATAGCCGGGAAGTCGGTTTCCAGATATCGAATGGCCGTTTTACCTTTGACAATGGTGTCAACCGAAACTGAATTTACGAAAACTGTTCCTGAATTAGAGGGGATTGTAAACTCAGTAACTAATCAAACTAAACAATGCATTTAATTATGCCACGACCTCATCTATCTAGCGTAAGTCTATCATCACGCTCCATAAGTGCATCTCTTACTCGAAATAGTTACTGAGATCGCTGTGTGGGAAGTGATGTATTAGCCAAAAGTAAATGCTTTTCCAGCGATAACAACATGCCAGGGGTGGCAATAAAATTTTCAGATTCAAATTCCCTGACCATTTATTCTGATTTTTTCTGATTTTTTCAGGCCCAAAAATTAGAAAACCTTTGATTGTATATTTTACTTTTATCAGTGGTTGAAAAATTAACTTCAACTTGGTTTTTAGTATACAGGGTATGTTTTAACAAAAAAAGTTTATTCGCACGTTTAAAGAACGACTAGTTTTTACTGAACTAAAAGAATTAACAGAATTGGACACAGAACTGTAGTAAAATTTGTTTCATAGAAGTTTCGAGATAACATTGAATCCCTTGAATTTTGGGACCAAAATGTTTCTTTTATATTTTACTTTTATCAGAAGTTAATAAATTTACATGGACTTATATTTTAGTAAAAAGGTTATTGCAATGTTGAACAAGTTGGTAAGCCAAAATATACCTCCCCTCGGAAGAGTTTTTAATTTTCAGTAAAGCGTAACTGTATCCGTGTTCTGCGGTAGAACGCTCACCTGTCGTTCAAGAGGGCTCGGGTTCGAATCCCGGCCGATTAAAAAATTATACTACACCCAATGACAAAAAGAGGACGCTTTTGGAAAAACCTTTTCCCTGATTCTAAGAAACTGCGTACGCAGTGATTACCCTTTGCCTGGAAAATGCGAACGCGTTCGCAGCCCGGACAGACCTTGGACGAAGAAACACAGGGACGTCTCACGGCTAATATTTCGCGGCGAAGCTTTGTTGCGGGTTGCCTTTTTCCTAATTATCTCGCGCGGTGTCGCTAGCGACCAAAGTGAGTCAATAATTATTGGCTATTTACGGTCACATGATTAGACCAATCCGAGCCGGTCTGCTCTAGGTTTGTGAAGGTTTAATTAACGTAAGAAAAACGCATGGCTCCAATAAAGAAAGTTCTGGTAAGTTTTTATTTGCTTTATGGCTTAAAATATGTAATTATTATCAGATATGCAAGCCTGCGTGTGTTTTTGGATACGCGTTCAATATTGAAGTCAGCTTGGTTCAGCCATTTTATCCAAGTTTAACATTATTTCAGAGATCTCTTAGGCTTTGGCCAAGGCATCAAATTCATTTCTTTCACGTAACTTTTTTAATAATGCCGCGAATCACTTTTACATTTTTTGACAACCCATTTTTTAGTTCTCATAATGGAATAGTAGATATATTAACGAACTTTAATTTAAAAAAACCAATTAGTCACTGCAGCTGAATAACTTCCAAAACTTTGACCCTTTAGCTTAAACTAGAAGATGGTGTTTGGTCACGCGCTTAAAAAAAGAGCGTATTTTATCTCTCTCCCACTGATGGCGCCTAATTGCTATCTGTATCACTTCTCCCCCTTTTTCTTCCCCCTTTTCACGGCAGCCGTAACAAAGTTCCGCCGCTAAAAAAAGCTCTGTAGATGCTACGCGCGAGACGTCCCTGTGTTTCTTCGTCCAAGGACCAGTGGCGGCCTAATGGGGGCGGTCCGCCCCGGGTACCAGGGCAGCAGGGGGTGCCATCTGAGAAGCTCGAGGGGGGGGGGTGCAAATCAGAACGATTAAACTTGAAGAAGACGGACCCGTGAAAACCTCTGCACGGTCCTGGGGGGTGTCACAAAACACTGCCGCCGCCCCGGGGACCCAGCCTTCTTAAGCCGCCACTGCCAAGGACAGACCCACAGACAGACAGACAGACACGGTGATTGTATAACCCCTTAAAAATTAGCCAAACATTCAAGGAAATAAATGATAATCGTGGAATTTGTCATAGATCTTGAGTTTAATTACCTTCAAAAAGTGCCAAGATAAAATTAAATTCCCTGACTTTTCCCTTAATTTTTACCAATTCTTAAAATTCCCGGACTTTTTAGGCCCATTTATAAATTTCCTGACACTTCCCTGACTTTTTAGGCCCATTTATAAATTCCCTGACTTTTCCCTGATTTCCCTGACGTGTGGCAACCCTGTTATAGTTCCCTATTTTACGAACCTTGGGTATAACAATCTATCCTTATACTGGTAAATATTTTTATAAAATCATGTTGTGACTGCCGCCTTTTATGGCGCATTTTTTTGTTTAAAATGGCTAGAATGCATAACCGCTGTTGTGTCAAGAATTGTGTCTCTTCGTGTTTTTTCTATTCCCGGTGTAATCCGAAATCAAGGTACTCAAACTGAAGATTTATCCAGTCATAGGCGTAATAAATGGCTAATTAAGCTAAGGCTTAACGAAACCGAAGAGTTTCTATCTAAATTTAGGGTGTGTTCTAGTCATTTTTACTCGGGTAACAGTTATATTCCTAGATTTAATTATGTTTTATGAAACTGAGTATTTTATTAGGAGAACCAGCCAAGCTGTATGACAAAACAAGTCCAGACTGGTACTGGAAGTTCCTCAGACACAGTTACAAACTCCTGTTAACGTTGTACGTTACCATCAAAGGATTAAACCATCAACAATAAATTACTCAGCACAGTGTTTACTAAATGTCACTTTTTTAGAAAAAAGTCCGTGTCAGTGGCAAAAAGTGACAAATAGTGACTAATAATCAGTAAATGCATTTAAATGATGTAAACAAGCCAAAATAAGTAATTAAAAGTTATTTCACAAGCGTTTATTATCGTCAAAAGTATTGAATATTGCGAATTCAACAGTTTAAACATTTTTTAATTTATTTAGGATTGATTGGTGAGCCGTAGTTGATATCACTAAAAAACACTGAAGGCAAACATATCTGACACAACTTAGGAAAGTATTTTGACTAAAAGGAGTAACGAAAGCTTTTCCTTTTAAAATCACAATTAATTTAATTGAAATATTGAATTATCTTTTTCGGATGTGTAGCCTCCCTTACACAAAACAACCATTAAAAACGCCTTAAAGATATCTAGCACACGAATTCAAACTCGGGAAAAATCGTTGAAAAATAGCCAAAAGAAATAACTTAATTGAGTTTCTAGTCCCAAACCTGGCAACTAATCCAGTATATTTGTCTAAAGTAGCGCAAATATATTTTTCCTTTGGTATGTTTCTTCTTTTTATTACAATTTATTATTGGCCACTATTTGGCATATTAGCTGGTAAAAGTATTATTCGCCATGTCGGTATTTACCACTTTTTGTCACATTATTAGACACGTGACATTTACCACTTCAGAACACCGACTCAGCGTCAAACCATCACCCAGCTACAACATCAACACCAACAGAGAGACGCTCTCTTCGCGTTACTTTTGGCAATAATGTATCATCTATTAGAGAAAGTGTATTTGAAACCACCCTATCATTAGATGAAAATTATTTAAAGAGTATCTCCGCGAGTGATATAAGTATGCCAATAGCCTCGCCAAATGGTTCCAGCCATATTCAAGACCGGATTAGCATTTGTGAACCAACAAGTCGAAGTGATTTCAGCGGGGAAAATGAATCTAGTGAGCAAGCTAAACCTTGTGGCATAGACTTCTGCAAACGAACTGAAGAACCTGGTGGTGTAGGATTTGTGCGCAAACGGAACCTGATAAAGCAGACTTCTGCTGGCAAACTGATGCACCTGATGGTGTAGACTTTTGTGCGCAAACGGAACCTGATAAAGCAGACTTCTGCGGGAAAGCTGCAGTACCTGGTGGTGTAGACTTCTGTGCGCAAACGGAACCTGATAAAGCAGACTTCTGCGGGAAAGCTGCAGCACCTGGTGGTGTAGACTTTTGTGCGCAAACGGAACCTGATAAAGCAGACTTCTGCGGGCGAACTGATGCATCTGATGGTGTAGACTTTTGTGCGCAAACGGAACCTGATAAAGCAGACTTCTGCTGGCAAACTGCAGCACCTGGTGGTGTAGACTTTTGTGCGCAAACGGAACCTGATAAAGCAGACTTCTGCGGGAAAACTGCAGCACCTGGTGGTGTAGACTTTTGCGCGCAAACGGAACCTGATAAAGCGGACTTCTGCGGGCGAACTGATGGTAATACATAGATCTTGGACTTACAAGCTACTCTCTATATGGTCCTTGGCTGGTATTTAAAAGGGCATCGACACGAAAAACTTGTGTTAGTCCTAACGTAGATTTTGACGTCAACACGAAAATTTATTTTTTTGTCCTAATGTAGATTTTGGCGTCGATACGAAACACTTGTGTTAGTCCTAACGTACACTGTTAAAATTTACCGTATCTTCCTGTTAAATTACAGTAAACGTTTTACAGGTAAATTCCAATACCAACTTTTAACGTAAAAGTAACTATATGTTTACTGTACGCATCAGCTTTAGTCCTGTTATTGGATTAACGGTAATATTTAAATTTCAATTAATAGGCTAGCTGTAGTAGGAAGTCAATACGTCCTAAGTAAGTTAACCTTAATTTCAATTAATTGATTACTGGCGAAATCTAATATTTTTTATAATGTTTTGATAAAGGCTAAAACGGAAACTCCACCAACCCAATGACCGCAGTACGAGGAGTCGGACATTCCCAAAAAATAGTACCGTATTTCGAAATCTCTGTGATTTTGCGATTTCGTCAAAGATTTCGCGATTTCGTCAGAGATTTCACGACTTCGTCAGAGATTTTGCGATTTCGTCCGAGATTTGGCGATTTCGTCAATGATTTCGCGATTTCGTCAGAGATTTTGCGACTTCGTCAGAAATTTTGCGATTTCATCCGAGATTTTGCGATTTTGTCAAAGATTTCGTGATTCCGTCAGAGATTTCGCGATTTACTCAAAGATTTCGGGATTTCATAAGATTTTGCGATTTCGTCAAAGATTTCGCGATTTCGGGATTTCATAAGATTTTGCGATTTCGTCAAAGATTTCGCGATTTCGGGATTTCATAAGATTTTGCGATTTCCTCAGAGATTTTGAAATTTGATCAGAGATGTTGCGAATTCGTCGGAGATTTCTTGAGAATTGTACGGGATTTTCTACAAATGTCCGACCCCTCGCTACAGATCCATATTCAAGGGTAAATGAATAAATTCATGATGTTACTAGGCCTATATGGATCTAACCATATAATCTCGATGTGTAACTAATATTTCGTGCAGGCTGATTTGTTAAACTATCTAAAGATAAATAAAGACTACAAGTTAATAAAGCGTAATTCTTACTTGTATGATTACTTTCAGGGCAGATTATTTATTGCTCTAAGGTATAACATTTACTTTTTATTTGGACGACACAGATTTCACGAAATTTCATAAGTTAAATAATAATATGTATTCCAGTGAACGATTTTGGTTAATGGCAGTTGGTTGCGCAGGCTTTGCGTCCATAATTGGAACTTTAAGTAGGCTATTTAGTATTTAAAATACATACCCGAATGAATATACATTTAATCTCTATTTTTTCAACTGACTTTAGTACTCTTATATAGTTAAAATAAGGATTTTTTAACTTGCATGCATCTTTATCGACAAAAAGTTTAGGATTTTATTCTAAAATTAACCCTTTTGCAAATCTTCCCTATTTTACTTTATTTCAGTCAATTTTAAAACTTACTAAGGACTTAATATAAATCTAAATGTAACGAAGGACTAAAGAGATATTTAAAATATAAATAAGAGTTATAATATAATATAGTTATATTTAGTCAGCAAATATTTTACAGTCGTGGGTTTCGGTTTATTGTTATATTTTGATGTTACGAAAATATCTGTGTAATGCAGTCTACTCTAAGATTTAATTTTTGGCAAAACCACCGTGTGACGGTGAGCGTCAACGAATAAATTTGCGGTTGGGTTGGGTGCGGTAGTTTTTTTTTCGTTAACGCTCACCGTCGCGACGGTTGCATCTCAGTATTTTTTAAATTTTGTTATTGTATTGTTTGTGTAGCGTGGGAATGTTGAGTTAGCCTTATGGCGGTTATGGGTGTTGAGTTGGTTGTGTTTGCGTTTTGTATATGGGTGTTTTCTCTCCAACTTCTTCTTATTGACTTTTGGGACGGACCGAGTGCTGAGGGTGACGGTAAACGTCTCAACGTCCAAATGGCAGGGTTTCCACCAAATGTTTACGGTATTCGTCTTAGTGTCAATTTGCGATTGCATCGAGCGGGATTCGAACCCGAGAACAGGCGGACGTTCTACCACAGAACCACCGATACATATTACGATTCATTGAAAATTATAAGCTCAGCTTAAGCAGAAGAGTAAACTAATAGTTTTTAAAGTGTAAATGTTTTACGTATTAAAATTAAAAGGTCAAACTTTGTTTTAGCGCAGTCAGCAGATAAGATGGTTAAAGGGAGCAACCGTGGGTGGTTCACCTAGTTAGTTTTTTGTAGTTTATTTCGTTTTTCAGTCGTACATTTTTATCTATTGTGTTTTAGCGTATTTAGGTTTCAAGCGTAATGGTTCATTTATGTAGAAAATTTCGAGTTGTATACATCGTGGTCTTACATTTAAACGTTTTCTCGACGGATAAAGATGTTTAATGCAGTTCATCAATTGGGTTCGTTGGTTTTTATTATATACTATATAAAGAGCCCTAACTATTTCGTCGACGGTTATTTATTGATAAACGAGCTGTCGTTCAGTCAAGTGGCTTTCTGTGCTTCTTAATGGTAAGTTTTTTCGCTTCTTGTTAATACATTTTTTATTGGTGTGGATATTTGGACATCTACGATTCCTAATGCAGTCATTGATTTCCTGGGTGTGCTTGTCATTATATGATATTGGAAATTTAACGGCATTGGTCTTTTTCATGCGGTATCTGTCACAACGTCAACAGGAAGTCTACGAGTCGTCCACTATACCATATGCCTAATATACCTATTCTACGGTTATAAATGAACGTTAAAGATGCGGCAAGTATTTCGCAAGCGAGAAAAATACAAATACCCTCTGTAGATATTTCTTTCATTAAAATTTGCTTCGTATTATATTTAACTGATAAACTTGTTCTGTAAATATGGTTAAATTCAATTGTGCATTGTTTAAGTACGTCTAACTCACTGTTGTAACTAGTTAATTTATAATATTCTGAATAAACTTGATTGTTTCG
Source organism: Leiobunum rupestre (assembly GCF_980474605.1). NCBI lineage: Eukaryota > Metazoa > Arthropoda > Arachnida > Opiliones > Sclerosomatidae > Leiobunum > Leiobunum rupestre. Next base: position 59,354,483 of record NC_143385.1, on the reverse strand, counting down.
TCTCAATTATTTTAATTATAATTTAAATTTTATACCAGGTGGGATTGAACCGGGATTACGTTTTTAGTAAATAACTCTGAATTGCGGAAATATATCTTTAAGGGTCATATCGATAAATGAATACCACTAGGGACAATTCTTCCGAGGAGAGGTATGTTTTGGCTTGCCAACTTGTTAATTATTGCAGTTATTTGCTAAAATAAGATTTATATTTTCGTAAGATCTAAGCTGTATTTATAAACTATAATCAAAAACATATTTATTTTCTTTATTTTAAAAATGCAGGCATAAAATATAAAAACGTATTTGGTTCTTCAAATTCGTAGTTCAATATTCTTTAAATCTTTTGTATACCTTACTTCCAGAGCCGTACCTAGTGCAAATGCCGCCCTGGGCCAAAAACCAAAATGGCGCCCCCAGAACCTTATGTAGAAATTTTTAAATTTTCAATATCTAATTTAAAGGAAAATTATCGATTTTGCGCCTTTAACAATTTGGCGCCCTGGGCCCCTGCCCCTCTCGCCCTACCCAAGGGATGGTTCTGCTTACTTCAGAATTCTTCTTAGTCTAAAATAAGGTATTTTAAACTTGTAAATAATTTTATTAAAACATATTTTATGCTTCAAAAGTATACCTTCTCTAGACCTTTTTAAATCTTACATAAAAATAAGATTAACATACATATTATCTCTTTATTTCAGTCAATTTTAAAGCTTATTAAGGACTTAAAATAACTCGAAATGCATCTTTAAATATTATAGTCGGGTAACGTTTGTTTCAGTCTTAAATGTGCTATCTTTCGATTTTTCGAAGCTGTCTGTTTATTTCAGTCTTATTAAAGACTTGATCATTATATAGCACAGATGCATCCTAAAATAAGAGGGATATAATAAGTGATATTATATTATGTTTTTATATATTATTTCGTATTCTTTTATTTTAATAGGGAATCGTACCAGGAAACCAATTCAACCAGCTCAACCTAAATTTAATTTTCATTCCCAATGTCCATTTTAAGATTGTAGCACTTTTACCTAGTAAATTTTAGAAATCAATGAAACGACGCCATGAAAAAGATTTCGTGGTCATTTTGTCGAAATAAAACGTTGTAACCAACTTCTCAAAAGTACATGATTTCAGTCTGTGTGCTTGGATGGAAATCAACGGCACCCGGTAAAGAAAGCCGCGTGGTTTGTTAGCCTTTATTTCCAAAGCTGTAAATCTATGATACAACGAAGGTTGAAAATTTCATTATCGGAATCCAATTTGAATTCTGGGAAAAGCACGTTCCACAAGTAGATTAGGCAAAGAATTTCCAGGATCATTTGCAACCGACGAGTCTTCGACGTTCGTAAAATTTGATTTTCCATTATCTCACAATTACAGTTTTTGAGTAGAGCATGTCACACGCTTCAATTGCTCAATAAAGACGTAAGTACGGTACTTGAAGACTGATTACACGAGTTATCCTGCCCTTTAGGAGCCGTTCCGGAGACGAAAAACTCTCGTAAATTTACGATAAAGGGGGCGTGTCTAGTAGAAATACGATACTTTTAAAAAAACCGCGTTCCAGAAACGTTTTAACGATACAAAAAGTCTAGTATCTTTAGAAAATGGCGGTGGAGTTTCTTCGAGGTAACGTGAAAAATGAAGGTGTAAACAACATCGAAACAGACATCCCGCTGAAAATAATGTATCGTGAGTGTCCCAATACTATGAATTGATTTAAAAAAAGGATTTTTGTGGCACTACCAATTAGTGATCCTATGGGGACCCCGACCCCGACCCCGACCCGGTAAGTCGGGGATCCCCGGGTTTTCAACCCCGGCCCGACTCGGGTCAGGTTGTAAAATTTTTGGGTCGGGGTTTATTTTGAAGTCGGGTTTTCCAAATCCAATAAAAAAATAATAAACGGCCGAGCGAGCGCTTGGATTACAACCAAAACGGAGAAGGACGGGGCAAGCCAGCAGCCTAATCTCTCGGCGACTTCTCTCGTTAAGAGGTACAAAGGTCGCGTCACACTCGCCGTGATTTCGTTTTTGGTTTTACCATAAGTTTATAATATTGTTCCATAAAATCATCACTTTGGAAAATATTTTACTGACAGCTAGTAACGAAGTGACGTCATCACAAGAAGAAAATATCCCCCTAGCGAGTAGCTGTCAAAGGCTACGTGTGGCGCGTCCGCTCGCTAACGCTAATGAAGTCTGTTTTGTTAGTAAATTTTTTACACGTGAAGAATAGAAAGTGTCACACTTATTAAAAATATTATACACTTATGGATTTATTTTTACTTTTAAATAGTCGGCCGCGGAAGTGATGCGACTACTCTCGTTACTTTTGTAATTAGAAATCGCTTAAAAGTGAAAATTCCAAAAAACCCCGACCCGACCCGACCCGACCCGACCCGACCCGACCCGACCCGGTTTTTCGGGGTTTTTTCTGTCCCCGACCCCGACCCCGAGTCAAATTAATTATTATTAGATAATAAAACGAAACGAAGAAAGAACGATCTTTTCGTTTTGTCACTTTTGGAGAAATTGATTTAATAAAATTATTTTATTGCAGATCTTCATAATGATGTGCGGTATTTGTTTTGGAAATTTTGGTATTTCATGACAATATTTTGCATTGTCAATCTTTGTTTTTTTTACCAGTGTGTTGTCATCAATATGAGAAGCTTAATTAGGTTTCAATTAAATATTGATAACCTCTACTTTCTAAAAAAAGTTTGCCACGTCTCTTTGAAGCCAAATGAAAGGGAGCAGGAGTAGTACACGTAGGAGTAATGTGAAAACATCCCGCACTTGGCGTACCAATAAAAACACCACTTGTTCTGGCTAGTGGTGGACCACCCCCCCTGTCGCTTTTCTGATCCTTATGATATCTTGGGCTTTCACTATTCTCATAATTCTGTTGACCAAACCCATTCTAGCTTCAAGCCAAAATTGCTTCCCTTTCGTTCAACCTTGGTTAAACTTCTTTGCCTTTTGCACTCCTTCTTTGCTGTCTCCATTTTTAAAACAATTTCGCGTTTATGAATAGTAAATGTAAATAATATATAAAAACATATGAAAATAACAAGAAAATTTGGAAATATATAAATAAAATTTAATATATATAGTAAAATAACTGATAACAAGCCGAGATTACGAAGTCGAAAGTGGAAAATTGCCGCTGTTTACAAGAAATAAATAACGAGTCAAAGTTATATAAGGCTTAACTGAGCGGTTGAAGTAACCCGCTCCCGGCGATATTTTCCAGCGTTTATTGGGTATGGTGGGGGGCGGAGCTTATTAAAAAAAGGCCAAAGATACGAAAGCGGGAGTTTAAGAATTCTTGAAAAGTTACATGTCTCTGGAACGCGTTTAAGATACGAGAGTTCGGGTCTCGCAGATTTGCTCTCGTAACTTTTTAACTTACGAGAGTTTTGAAAATGTCTCTGGAACGGGCCCTAAGTCGCTTCTTGGACACCGGATTCTGAATTCCTCAAAGAACTAGCGTTTTGTTTTTATATTTTCTTCTATTGGAGTATTTTGCCTTTCGATAAACATGTGGATTCTATTTGAGCAGTTTGGCTTTCGATAAACATGTTCTAAATAGGCATTTCACTAGTTGATGTATAACTTTCCTAACGGTCCTCGTAACTTTCGATTACTATAAATAAACATAAATGGGTTTCTTAACTGTGAAATTTATGGGAATACATGCTTCTCTCAACTTAATAGTAAATAAACGAAAATTATTATTAAATCTTTATTCCGATTGTAACAACCAATTTTAGGCAGTTCTTTAAATATAATTTTGTTTAGTAGCTCCCCAGATATTTTTCATATCATTTAAACGTTTTCCCAACGTTGCGTCATGACGCTATGGTTGTGATTGGTTGGGTCCAGCCAGTAATACTGGAAACTAGGTCACTGATTGGGATGAACGTTTGTGACACCAGAAACCACGTGAAGAACTAAAAACCAAGGAGTCGGTGATCGGAAGGACAGAGGTTGTGGTGAACGAGAAAACTTGTCTCGATGGTTTAATCTTTAAAATCGTTCCAAGATCAAGTGGCGGGAGCCGGACGCGAGACATAGTCACGGAGATGAAACCAAGTTTTAACCCGCGACGAAATGACCCTGCAATAAGTAACGGGTGTTCGAGTGAGAGACCGCGGAGATGAAAGCGCGAATGTCCGTAAGTCGCAGCTGGGTCACCAAGCTTGCGCGGAGTGCGTGAATCGAAATCACCTGTGAAGACCAGGAAGCGGACCCACCTAATAAGTACTATATTGGCTAAATTGATTAGCTTGCATCTTGTGGTTTAATATTAGTGTACATTATATTATCTGTGTTTCTTTTTGTTTCTTTAAAAGGTTAACCTATACTCTGATTACTGTTAATTAATTTTTTGTTAATTTTTTGATTCCTTAAATGGAAACTCTCAATGTAATATCTAAGCATACAATTTCCCCTAAACAATCTTTTTTTAACTCGCTAACCCCAAAAGTTCCGCGAAAAGGGAGGAATGTAGGAAGGGTCGCAGCGGTTCCTTTAGGATAGGAATAGCGATCTGGGTTTGGTAGAAATTCCCCTACACGATATAGATTACATTGTTCGTTGATAATCCAAAGTCTTTATTTGCTATTTTAAAAACTAATTAAGGCAATCCTAAAAACACTGCTTCTCTTTAGTCTTTATTACTATTAACTGCGACAAACACCGAAAAAAGGAATGTTTTCAAATAAAATCCCCTTATTTAAAATTCAAATAAATATATTCTTAACATAGAAGCACGGTAAATAAATTTATTGATTATTTGAATTTACATTTATTTGGAAACTGAATGTTTAATTTTACAGTGTCTTTCTAGACCGACTTTATTCATAAAAGTGTAACCAATATATTTCGAATCTAAAATTATCATTTAATAGTGAAATCGTTAAGTGCATGTCTATCAAAACCGTGGTTATTCGTAGTAATGTAGCATCAGCTCCAACGAGCATGATAACACTGTTTTAAATTTAATAAATATTTCCGAAACTGAATCTCTTGGTATAGCCAGATGCATCTACCGCCTTTGCTTCTGCACAATTGTTTTTCAGTGGATAACAGATTGGGATCACCGAGGGGCTGGTCACTCCGCGTAATCGGTGTACAGAGCCGTACCTTTGACTGTACTAATGGGATTACGTGTAATCTTTGAAGTCCCTGCCTTTGGCAGTGCTAATCTAAGCGTAATCCGGTGTACAGACTTTCTAAGAGTGGTTAGCCCCTCGGGGGTCACCGTTTCGAAAATAAAGCGTGATGATTGCGATACTAAATGAACTTTGTATATAATCGAGGTTTAAAATAGCTTAAAGATTTTAAAAATTGTTTTTCCTATTAGAGACCAGAAAAACGATAAAAATTTATTGGTAAGCCCGTCTTAACCGAGCGATATTTTTGAACCTTGGCTATTTCCGTCTTGATTAGGGTGCTAATGCATTTACTCGTGTCTTCGTGATCTAATTGCGGTAAAAGTTTTATATATCCATAATAGTCTTCAGTGTTTTCATCGGCGAAAAACGTTTTGTAATATTTTACCTCATCGGTAAATAATTATATGAAAAAGCGATATGAAACTAAACGATATGGTATTATACACAAAAATGAGTCCAAATTTGCAACTATATCTGTCTTCAACTAAACCGAAAATAGAAAAGCTTTCCATGAACCGAGAAGTTTACCAACGTGATAAAAAAATACGGAAGAAAATTTTTTGACGCTTCAAAAAATTTCTCCACGCTTTCGAAAAAGTAAATGCTTTTATACTACGCATTAAATAAGTTCAAGAAGTATTCGAAACCCTTACTATTGTAGCCTCACCAACCAAAGCTTAACTTCCAGCCCTGGACCATTAAGTTTTAACAACTCGCGACATTACCAGAAAGGGGGTGTGGTTTTGAAAAATTGAGAACTTCGTGCCAAATACATATCGATCGCATTTAAATAACAGGAAAGCCTTCTGTTTATTCTGCGAGTGGCTTGGGGCAGTCTCGCAAAAAATGGCAGATAATTATGGTAGAGCTCGAGAAATAAATTGAGAAGTAAACGCTACTTTATAAAGATAAATAATATAACACGATAGGTCAGCTTCTTTTAAATTATCGAAATGTGATTTTCTAGCTTATCATCGCTTTCCGGAATTTTTTTGTCAAAATATTGTCAGAGCGAAAGCCCAAAACGATCATGATTTATGAAACTCTAAAATAATCCTGCTGGGTGCTCTACAACATTACAGGTAAGATGAAATTGTAATAGATAATCTTTATCATTACTAATTGGGGTATATTCTAAGCTTTAGTGTTTTTATAGATAATTATTTGCTGTTGTTATGACTAATAACACGGTGAATTGGTTCAGCGGAGCTACTATATCTTTCAACCAACATTTACACCGATTCAAACCGTTTCTCAGAAGAAACTATTCCTCAGGTAAACTTGTAGTGGCGAGCGATTTTGTTGTATTACCCTAAAAATGGTGGTCAATTGTACACACTTGTATCATAATTTAAAATTTCTAAGTTGACTAGGCTGTATAAATGCCATAGGCTTAGGTAGAAGACGAGCAGCTTATTTCAAATAGCTCATGATGTAATCACAGGACCATGGTTTTTAGTTTTTGAGATCGGATAATTAGCTAGAAACTACTTTTAGACAATTACATAATTTTTGTGTTCGTGATAAATTGCCCTTTCTCAACTTATTTATAGATTTATTTGATTTCTAGATTTATGTAAATTGTTATCAGCAAAATTTTCAAATAATTTTTTCTCCAAAATCAAAATGATATGGTACATTTTCTAACGAGGAAATCCGTTCAGAAAATGTTGGCTTATAATAGTAATGGACTATTTTATTTTCGGCTTTTTAAAAAATAACAATAAAAATGATACATCCAATAAAAAATAGAGTGGAAAAATTATTAATAAGAAGAGCAAAGCCTTCACCGTCCCAACCGGAAGGACCGGGAAGCAGATAATAACCAAGTGATAGCTTTTTTGCATCCAAATTCGAGCTCTCCCATTGGTCCGTGGCCTCGGGTTAATTTTTTGACCAACAACAGCGTCGCCGATTAACAGGAATCGCTAAAACGTCTCTACACCGGGCCCTTACCCTACAGACGAGTGCTTTTTTAAATTCCGAAAGACTATGGGCAGAGTAAATCTTAAAGTATCAACGAATTTCAAAATTTCCCATTTGCATAATCTAAGATTTGTGACTTTGCCGAAATATTGCGCATCATATTTCGCGATTCTAATTTCCCACTAAATAAGAATTGTTAATTTTTTCGATACACTTACTTAAAAAACTAACGGCCATTTTCAAAGATGGCATACATATACCCCGAATGAGGGTTTCAGTGATAATTTTTTTCGCTTATTCTAAAAGTTATTCATTCAGACACTGAAGGGATATCGACATCCTGGTGTTACTTTAACTGCCGATGATTCCGCCACTGTGACCGAGGTCCCAAATATTTTATATATTTTACGTGTAAAGTATATTGTTCAAGTTTCAGCTCTCAACCTCAATATAAAATGGTGGGCGCAATATTAAAGTGGTCACCTTAACATTTAAGAACATCTGATATATTTTGAGCACGTTTGAGCAATTTCCAATAAGGGGTTTCATTGGGATTTTGAAGTATCGATACGAAACATTTTTTGGAAGACATTCCAAATAAATATATTACAGTTTTTGTAGGTCAAACGCTAAATCTCCAGGACTTTTAATCAGACGCATAAATTTTTATCGGTTCCTAATCAGAATATGATAAACGATACTGAAAACCACCCTTAAATGGTGAATATTGTGATAAAAACGGAATTTCAAATATGGTATATGTAGTTAATCATTATATTACTTATTTTTATTTAGATATTTGCATATGTGATATGTACGCGTTTAATGAACTTTACACAAAAATCCGTACTTACTGAAAGTATATCATTTCATGTAGTAGGGCGTTTTATTAAATGTATAACGCTAAGGTTTTATACGCAAAGTTTAATAATCCTTTAAGGAGTTCTTTAAGAATTAAAGTTCATTGTAATCGTACGGGCGTCTATACAATAAGTGTTCTCGAGTAGTGTTCTCCGGAGAATATGTTTTATAATTTGAGACCGTTCGTGTGAAATTATTATTCATTTAATTCTGCCAACTATTTTATGGAACCGAAGTAAAGTTGGCTGCTGCGGGTCCAAAATGCGCGCCATTTGATAAAACATCCAGCTTGCATTTTCTCAACGTGTTGTTTCGTTCCATTGTTTCAAATTAAATCTGTATTAAATTTGTCAAGGAAGTAGTTTACGGGCTTTGTTGTGTCACTGTGTGATGAATGCAAATTGAATGTATTTAATGTTATTTATCTGCCGTCTGGGATTGTATAAATGAGAAGCTATAGCGTCGGGTATTCACCTTTTCGCCATTCTAGTCTAGTCTGCCGAACTCAAGTCCTCGCACTCCGGTTCGAGTTGGTAAGAGTAGGCTTAGGTCCTAGATACTTTCAATTAGTTTTTCCATAGCATTAGTTAGTTGGCCTTCTTTTTGCCATAAGTTAACTCTAGCTTTTTCTACTTATTTCAGTTGAATATACCCGCGTAGTTAGAAAATATTTTAAGTGAGTCAATCCTATAAAATTAGTCTTTCATTATTCGTGTTTACAGGGTTTGGAATTTTCGCTGATAATGGTCCCGTCTTTATTTTCAGTCGCCAATATATCTTCCAACTTGTTGGTCTGGTTCTAACGTTCATTGCTGTAGACAAGGCAATCGCTCAATCATAAATAGGCAAGTAGAAACAAGAACAGGTGCGTAGAATCGTTTAGGTTTAAAGAGGGTTCAACTTGAATTTTGAATATGTCGAATTGAACTTAAAAATTAACGATTTGAAATTAAATTGACTTAAATCTATTTGGAAAATTGAGCTTTGAACCACTGGAAACCACTCTAAATTCGCGTAAATTTTCAAAGATACAGACTTAAGGAAATATGATGTTGACACTTAATTTGGACTCCGGCCTATATTCAGATTGGCTTCTATTTGAAAATATTTTATTTTCTTCTCTAGTCCTATATTTTTAGTTTTTGCTTTGACCCTCTAAATAGCTATTTTTAAAACCGAATATATTTATCTTTTCTTCACTCGTGATTAACCAAATTGTAAAAATTCCAGAGGGTCGCCCTTTTGAACTTATCGGTGTGAAAGAAGTAACACTTGTTTGAAAGACGATGCTGGCTCGCGTGGCATGAAGGGCTTGCTACCACCCTCCTACGCATGGTAACCCGGCCACCTGTTTAAAGGCATTATAAGTCGCTAGATGACTTGGGCCTAAGGTGGTGCCTTGGGTATTAGCCTAGCTGGCCTAGCTGGTTGTTGAATTAATAATACTGACCTCCGAAAAAAACTTTAAAAACTACTTCCTCCCAATGGAATCGCCGAAACCATCGTCTGCTTTCGTAAATCTACCGACTCCAAAACAAATTTTAGGCCACCTCTCATATCGACTGTTTACGGGAGTTGTTCGCGACCAAAATCTAAAAGTCGTTCACCTTTGAAATTACTTTTAACAATGAAATCGCCCATAAAGTGCTTCTACTCTTCATAATTATTTCATTTAACGAGTTTTCCGCGTCAAGCATATGCATGGTCCTCACCTCGAAACTAAAAGTAACAGACCGACGACCACCGGTGATAAGATTTTGTCTTGTACCCAAAAGCTTTCCCATATATCATAATTACACTCTTGTAATACAGTATAATGCGAACAATTTCTTCCACTACGTATAACTTGAAGCGTCATTTCACTGCAAACGCGATTAAACAGATTAAATATGTAGCACAGAACGCCCCATAATTTATCACGCTCACTTTTATCTTGACAATTAAATAGGAAAGAAAGTTTGGACCGGTCTAGGTAGTTAAAAAAATTGGGAATCGAGCTCGAGACATCGCAGCAGCTACGACAGATTACATCGTTCCCGAAAAAAATTACCAAATTGGTAAGTTATTCAATTTCTAATGTTATTCCAATGAAGCACCCGTAGAATCTATTATCAACGTTTACGATAAGCCTTAATGGCTTCATATTTTAGTAAACCCAAGTACTTTTAACCTTAACCAACTTCAAGCTTCGCGGTAAAGAGAACTACATTTTTCTATTTGAAAATATGTATGATCTTCTACTGGTGAAAAATGCGTGTTAGGTTTTAGAATTTTTATGAAATTTACAAATTAAAGAGTAATATTCAATAACAATATGTACAAAAAGCATAAGCACGGATGACGATAATTTATCTGAAATTGTGTCATGAAAATTCCACAGGTGACGATTTTTCTTTATTCTTTGGCATCTGCCGATAGTTTGATTGATTCTATACACGATTTTCACCGTCATACACAAGCCGCTATTGCAAACACAATCCCGCAACTGCATAGACAATTCGCAAGTGCAGAGACAATTGGCAACTAAATACATTATCCGTAACTGCATACCCATTACACCTACTAAACTTAAATTTGCACCCTAAAACGCAACCTAGTAGTTTGAGACACTTAGCTAACATTTGCACTTAAAGTAACTCATCGGAGAATATATTGGCCCGCGCAGAGTAGAAAGCTAATTCCACATGGCACCAAACACAACACAAAGAAAACGCAACCCGTCAAAAGTTGTGTATTTTCTTGCATACATTTTTTATTGGAAAATTCGGAAATTGTCTTCCCCCTTTCCGTAAAACGTTCAGCATAAAAGTTCCGTCCAGTAAAATTTGTACACAACACTGCGTTTAAAGGCTTGCTGCGTTGTCCTTGTGTTTTTTGCTCTTAGGTGGCACGATCTTAGAAACTTTTTATACCACCACATAACCTTTTTAAGACTGCAAATTTGGTTGTCTAGGGTTACCAATTTCACGTTTTAAATTTATTTTATATTCTCTATTCATGAAAGTAAAGGAACCCGAGGGGTCTATGAAAAAAAAACAAAAAAAAACCAGAGGGGCACGAGCCTGCAGGTTGGGAGAGTAGACTCTAAAATGATTACCCTTTTAACATTGTAACTGAGGCGAAGATGACCGCTGATTGGCTTTTTAAAAGGCTTGGAGAAGGCGCTTAGCCATTCGAAAGCAAAGTGGACAGTCTCGGCCTCGCGCTCTAGTTTCTTAACTTACGTCAGTTTCTTTTCTTTATTCTGGGATAGAGCCTGCTTCGATTTAGGGAACTGAGGGATTTTATACTAATATTTTGTTAAATTGAGGATTTTGAATTTTATCTTCTGTCTTCGGTTTGAAAGTTAAAAAAAACTTATTATTTCCACACAGCTTTAAATTTAAGCTACTAGTTGTTCCGAATTGGTTTTCCGTCAGCAAGATGGCTCTCATATGGTTGATTTCTTTCAATTACCTGTTACTCACTTTTGTCGCTGTGGACAAAGCATTCTCTGAAAAAACTATATGTAAGTAGCAAAAATATTTTTTTAAATGAGATTATTTTGAAGGTGTGGATCACTCAATTTTCAGGACACTGTTAAATACGAGGCCTAAAATAGCACATTTTGTATATACAAACGCTTTACACTCTAGCCGTTATTAAATACAACACCTGTGACGTTTTTAGTCATTGATTTTTAAGTGGGAAGCAGTAGTTACTATACCATTCTTATAAATATCAATAGAAAACGTGATTTACTAGCAGCACTCCCTTTATTTTTCAGTGGATGAATGACATGGTGATTAGGATCGTTGTTAATGTACTAGTTTTTGAAAAAGTGTTGTTTTTGGTAAAAACCCCTAAGGTTGTTTTAATACGGTTATCAGGGTGATTGAAATATTGTTTCTAATAAATAGGGTGATAAGTATAGCGTTGTAAGAATGTTTTTGCTAAGAATTGATGCCCGGATTATGATAAAGGACCGGGTGATTGAGTTATTTTACGGGGTGGTCGATATTTTCATGAAATTTACACGTAGGTTCTTATAGTGCGCTTATTAAATTTATGTACAGGGTGATTGGAATATTGTTCATAATTAATGGACAGATGGATCAATAAAGCATTACTTACTGCTTATTGGGTTTGATATATTACACGACAGGGTGATTGAGGTAAGGTTTGTAAATTGAGAAAACGCTTATTTCCGACCAAATTCATCTTGGGTTAGTATAGTTCGTTTATAAAGTTTATGTACAAGATGATTGAAAATTTGTCAAATCAAAAATTTATATTCAAAATGTATTTAATACATCGGGGAGAATAGTGTGTACTAAAATGCCCATGACATCTGGTTATTATCTCTTTAAGATAAGGTTTCAGAAACTGACCTTGAACTATCTTCCCTGGTTTTAGATTGTACTAAAAGGACTGAAGCTGAGAAATGCAATTCAACCACAATCAAATGCGCATCAAGTGACATACCGTTCTGCATGTACGATAACTTCTATTCTCGATGCGTCTGCCCTTGCAACGACAACAGTGAGTGCGACAACTCCTACATCCCGAGAAAACGTGAAAAGAAATGTGCCGAAGAAAGCATTAGCTGTAAAAAAGTACCATTTACTGAAAACAATGGTGACAAAAAATATTGTTCGTGCAAGGATAGCTAAACTCCAAATGCTAATAAATTAGAAGAAAATTAATGCACGTATCACTAACTGTTCAACTTATCTCCGTTTTGATGGATATTGTTCATCCTTACTTATTATCTTACTAGATCATTTACGGTGTAAAATTAGTATTATTCTACCATTGTTATCCGCAACAAGATTTTCCTTTTTTTTTGGTTTTACTGTTTCGTTTGACTGTTCACTTATTTTCTTCGGTGTATTTTTGGTAATCTCTTGACATTCATTTGAATTAAAATCTATACACACAATGCCCTACACGTTTTTAAATGAAATAACTTTTACTAATTGACCTATTCGGAATATTGAAAAGTGGTGGATGCTGTTCGCACTTCTTTCAAGCTAGAGAATTTCATTGAAAATATTTCCAATCTGTTCCAGTATAATGGATCTAATTAAAATCCAATAATATCATCTTTAGCAGGGGTGGCCAACAGTTTCGACTCAAGGGCTAAGTTCGAATTATGCCGCCACTTTAAGCTCTAAAATTGTTCCGTCCATTTGTTATTGAAAAGTACGATTTTTTTTCGGGATTAAAAAGTTATTTCCGAAAATCCGGCGTTCCTTCAAGGAACGATAATCGTTATAGCGGGAGTCTTGGGGCCAATCGCTCTTAAAAATATTAGATGGACCTTAAAATAAATCATTCAAAAGGCGGTTGCGGAAACAATGCTTTCCTACCCTAGTCGAGAGCAAAATTTAGTGTTAAAGTTCACGTTTTAAAGTCGATAAATGTGAGCGTACGTAACGTAACCCATTTTACCTCTCCGAGGAGGGGTTATACAATCACCGTGTCTGTCTGTGGGTGGGTCTGTTCGCATTTTCGGGGCAAAGGGTGATCATTGCGTACGCAGTTTATCGAAATTTCTGCGTTCGCAGTTTCTCGAAGGGTTGGCGCGTTAACGGATTGATTTGCGGTTGGGTTTGGTTTGTCTTTTTTTCGTCAACGCTCACCGTCGCGACAGTTTTAATTCAGTTTGATTGGATATTTCGTTATTGTAAGGTTTATGTGTAGGTATGAATGTTGAGTTCGTATTGTGAATGTTGAGTTCATGTTGTGAATGTTGTGGGTGTTGAGTTTGTTGTGTTTGCGTGCTGACGGTTGTGGATGTTGAGTCTGTGTTGTTTGTACGGGCGTTTTCTCTCCAACCTTTTCTTAATAACTTTGGGACGGACCGAATGCTGAGTGTTATACAAACTCTCAACGTCCAATGGCAGGGTTTCCACCAATTGCACACGGTATTCGTCTTAGTATTAATTTGCGATTCATTGGCGCCGGCCGGGAATCGAACCCGGGTCTACCTCGTGCAAGAGACTTACTCTAACCACTCAGCCACCAACACTTGTGAATTTACGGTGTTTTTCTAAAAAACAGTTTTGGCGAATGTCCTTTACAAAGTTATAACGTTAGGTACTATAATTTATTCTACATCATTTTAAATATTTGTAAATTATATTAATCTTATATTTAATTAAATATTTTAGTATTTTAATGTAAAATTTGATCTTGATCAGGAATTGAACTCGGGTCGCATTGTAACAATGCAGATAGTTCACCGCCGAGACATTGACCTCCTTGGGGAAAATATTAAAGTAAAGGAACCATTATGATAAGGCGGGTTTTTTTACTAAACGGAATAATACAAGATCTGTATATATTATTTATTGAACTTTGTTTGTTTATTCTTTGGTACGGGTTTTTTGTTTTGTTTTAAATTTTTGTTTAATTCTTAACAAAATTTCGTTAAAACACAAAAAGTAGTTCATTGTTACCTTTTAATAACGCTTAGAAAAAGGATAATTATTCAAAACTCCCGCGGAAACTATATCAAAGTAATAATATAGCGCCACCGTGTGGAGAACAATCAATCAAACCGGGTAAAAATATAATCTCTTCAATTTTCGAACTTCAGTCAAATCTCGACGGGTCAAAAAACACACAAAATAAAGTATATAAGGCCGTTGCCGTCAATATAGAAGATATATTCTTAAATTAGTTCTTGGCTGTCAGACGAACTACTACAGGACGGGGTCCTGGTGTCGGTCAAACGTTATGAGGTAACTTTACTGTTTTAATTAGAATGTTCGGTCTTCGGTCAAGAAAAGAGTTAAATTGTGTTTCGCGTTTGGAACGTGAGTGAATGGACTTAAGTGTATGAACAGTGCGTGTTTAAGACTGAAAGTGTTAAAGTAATTGTGAACTAACTCAAGTCAGCTGAAAGATAAAATTGATTGTTATAATTTTTTGAATTGGAATAACCTAATTATACCCTTGAAACTATCAACTCAACCTGTGAGGCTAATTAAGTAGATTGGAAGTAATTAGTAGCGAACAGCTCTCAGCTGTTAATTAAGACAGTTTATAGTTAGGTAGTTTGAATTTAGTTAAAATTACTCAGTATAATTTATGATATTTACTTAAGTGTAAGTGTGTTTTGGTTTATTTTTCAATCACGATGAACTAAGACAAATCTAGTCTTAGACACTTGAGTACCAGTACAATTACGTAGAAGGGATATATATTGTTGGGTTATTGATGAAAGTTAAATCTAGAACGTTCCATAGACTGTTCTGAATAAAAATAAACATTGATAATTTCGCATAATTCTGGCTGCCATTTTATTTTCTAATCACTCGCCCACAACATTACAGTTCTGGCATTCCCGACTCAAATAAATTTTCGATATAACGGCGATGGGAAATTATTCTCGTAAATTTATAGCACGGCCTTAGGGAATATTCTTTTAACAAAATTTCGATAAACTATCGTTTAATTCGGTTTAATTAAAATCGGCCCGATTCCGTTAAAATTATAAACCAAAAAGCGAACGGTCGTTATAATACCCTCTGTAGATATTTCTTTCATTGAACTGATAAACTTGTACTGTAAAAAGGGTTTAATTCAATTGTGCATTGTTATAGTACGTCTAACTCACTGTTGTAACTACTTAACTTATGATATTCTGAATAAATTAAAATTGGTCGTTTCGACTCAATTATTTTAATTATAATTAAAATTTTATACCGGGCGGGATAGAACTGGGATAACATTTTTAACAAATAACTCTAAATTGCGGAGATATATCTTTAAGGGTTATCTCGAGAAATTAATACCACTAGGGACAATTCTTCCGAGGAGAGGTATATTTTGGCTTGGCAACTTGTTATTCTCGTATTTCCCTCCCCATTTAAAAATGTTTCTCCCATTTCACCCCCCTAGGCCAGTGGCCCTCAATAAAAATAAACTTAAGGGGGTCCGCGAGACCATAAAGCCCCCGTTAAAAATATTACTATTGCTTAGTCTGGTATTATACCGCGCACATATGCAAATCGTAGCATGCAAAGAAGCAGACGATGCGAAACAAATGAGAAATGACGAGGTTAAAAAAAAGCTTTCCAACCAGGTTGAGAAATAAGATGTTTTTAATAGTTCTTTCTATAAAGTAACATGGCCTTCTTGTTTTAATGTAGCTCTTACGTCACTATATTTACCTTTTCCAACACTACGAGCGCGCGCTCGATTCACGAGGAGCTTCCTATTTTCTAACGCTCGTGCAAATCGCGCGTGCTAAGATAATTCTGCCAAAGCTAAGTCTCGTGACGTACGAGCAACATGTTATACTTCTACTTTTAACAAGTTGGATAAGCGTAAAAAATTTATAGAAAGAACTATTATCAAGAGGAAAAGATTACAATGCTGCTGTTAATCAAAACCGCAATTTAAAAAAACGGCGAGTGACGTACAGCCCATCTTTGAAAGGCTTTCTTTTGATGCCTTTATTCCAAACCAGGTAATTTATCGCAGGGTCTGCTGTACCATCGGTGCACCATTGAAAAGTAACGACCATACCTGGGGAATATTTTTCCTTTCTGTTAAAAGAAATCTATACAAGAGGTCAGGGACGGTTAATCATTATCCATGTTTAAATTGATTTTTTTCGGGAAAAAATGTAAACAAAGAAATTTACCGGTTAATATTTCGGAAAATGATTAAAAAACATGACTTATTCGTAAAATGTGAGCTTTTTATCGAGAAAAAAACGTCGTTTTTTGATTAATTTTACAAATTTATCAAAAAAATAATCGGATAATACAGAAATATAAATTACTTGATCAAAATTTTGAGAGCTTTATCTATTGAATAAAAGTTAACCATCCCCGACCTCTAATCTATACGTGTATTCGTCGATTGTCCGTATGTCTAGCCTTCTTAAATCATTTGTTATCTACCTAATAATAAATAAGATTCAGATATTTTCAACGATCTATCTGTAGGACATCCCAAAATCCGGGGTTGACGTCGGTTGGACGTTAAAGGACGTCCAAATGTCCGGTTTGTCTATAGCCGTAGTACGTCCCGGGGACGAGTTTTCGGACGTCCAACGGCGATTACGGCGGTCGTCCCCTGGATGTCTTTCTATAAAACCTAGAGATGTCTTTAGGCTTTTAATTTGGTTCAATCATGGTTCAATAGGGATAAAACTAGGACGTTCATTGGATATCGTATTCTGAACAAATAATTTAAAAAGCCAAACTTGATATAACAATTTTATTCAAAACATTAAAATACAAGATAATGGAAAAAATCCAGCAACAAGTGTACAATTTGATTGTATTAACACGAACTCTGCAAGTATTAGCAGTTAGCATATAAATTACAAAACTTATATAGTTATTTAATTTTAATATAACAAAATAAATTTCGAACTTAACTATTAAAATAACCTTCCTTATACAAATGTAAAAAACAATAAAATTAATGTTCAAATCAGAAGCAAAATAAAACTAAGCCATTTCATACTATTCCTTAAAAAAAATTAAGACTATCGGATGAAAAATGTACTAAAGAAATTACTGTTTCTCGAAGCTTAATTTTAATATCTATCCAAATCTTACTTTTGGAATTATAATTTAACTATATAAAATATCACAGTATGAAATAAAGCTTTAGGCGAACCGTTCAGTGAGAGTAATGAATAATAAACTTAAAAAGTTAAATTGAAACATGTACAGGTCCAAAATGAACTTTAAAAACAGCGAACCTTCCCTAACATTCGGAGAATTCAACGCAAATCTTACTTTTAGAATTCCAAATCCAATATATAAAATATAACAAAATGAAATAAAGCTTTAGGCGAACCGTTCAGTGAGAGTAATGAATAATAAACTTAAAAAGTTAAATTGAAACATGTACAGGTCCAAAATGAACTTTAAAAACAGCGAACCTTCCCTAACATTCGGAGAATTCAACGCAAATCTTACTTTTAGAATTCCAAATCCAATATATAAAATATAACAAAATGAAATAAAGCTTTAGGCGAACCTTTCAGTGAGAGTAATGAATAATAAAGTTAAAAAGTTAAATTGAAACATGTACAGGTCCAAAATGAACTTTAAAAACAGCGAACCTTCCCTAACATTCGGAGAATTCAACGCAACTCTTACTTTTGGAATTCCAAATTCAATATACAAAATATAACAAAATGAAATAAAGCTTTAGGCGAACCACTCAGTGAGAGTAATGAATAATAAACTTAAAAAGTTAAATTGAAACATGTACAGGTCCAAAATGAATAGACTTTGATCAAACATATTTTCTTCATACCTCTGTAAAAGTCACATTAAAACAAGTTGGCAAGCCAAAATATACCTCTCCTCGGAAGAATGGTCCCTAGTGGTATTAATTTCTCGACACGACCCCCAAAGATATCTCCGCAATTCAGAGTTATTTACGAAAAACTTATTCTCGGTTCAAACCCTGCCCGGTATAAAATTTTTATTTTAATTTAAATAATTGAGTCGAAACAATCGAGTTCAATTTATTCAGAATATTATAAATTAAGTAGTTACAACAGCGAGTTAGACTTACTAAAACAATGCACAACTGAATTTAACCCTTTTTACAGTACATGTTTATCAGTTGAATATAATACTAAGCAAATTTTAATGAAAGAAATATCTACAGATGGTATTTGTATTTTTCTCGCTTACGAAATACTTGCCGCATCTTTAACGCTCATTTTATTTCAACACTCGTACATGTAGACTTCCAGTTGACGTTGTGACACATACCGCATGAAAAAGACCAATGCCGTCCAATTTCCATTATCATATAATGACTCGCACACCCAGGAAATCATTGACTGCGTTAGAAATCGTAGATATCCAAATATATTTACAAGAAGCAAAAACCTTACCATCAACAAAGCACAGAGAGCCACTTGACTAACCGCCAGCTCTTAAAGCAATAAACGTTAAATTATCAACTTTGAATTAACACAACTATATATAGGTCGTTAATAATACCCGTAAATAAATAACAAAAAGTAACAAAGTGGACCACCCACAGGGTCTACCCTTTAACCCTCTTATCTCGGCTGACTGCGCTAAAACAAGATTTAACCTTTAAAATTTCATTCGTAAAAAAACCAGATTAGGCCTTCATAAATTCATTAATAAAAAAAGACTTTATTACCTATTATGCTTACGATGCGTGTCTTAATTTCAGTGAACCTAAGCAGCTATCGGTGGTTCTGTGGTAGAGCGCTCGACTGCCAAGCCGAATGGCCTGGGTTCGAAACCTGGGTGGCGCATTTGTTTTTAATCAATAGAGAAACGCTAAATTAGAATTTCTTCGATGCAAAAATTTCAATTTCAATTCTATTTCAATTAAACCAAAATTTCGTAATATTAAATAAGCTTCCGATAAAGCTGAAGGTCTAATTTTCACTAAAGCGTAACAAGTGTCAGTGGTTCTGTGGTAGAACGTCCGCCTGTCTCGGGTTCAAATCCCGCCCGATGCGATCGCAAATTGATACTAAGACGAATACCGTGTACAACTGGTGGAAACCCTGCCATTGGACGTTGAGAGGTAGCATTACACTCAGCACTCGGTCCGTCCCAAAGTCATTAAGAAGAAGTTGGAGAGAAAACGCCCATACAAACACAACAGACTCAACATGCACAACCATCAGAAAACAAACTCAACACTCACAACCTACGCATAAACATTACAAAAACGTAACACACCAATCATCACGACGGTGAGCGAAAAAACACCATCCAAACCAAAACGCAAATGAATCCGTTAACGCTCACCGTCACACGGTGGTTTTGCCAACCCTTCGAGAAACTGCGAACGCAGAGGTCTCGAGAAACTGCGTACGCAGTGATTACCCTTTGCCCCGAAAATGCGAACGCGTTCGCAGGCCTGACAGACCCACAGACCCACAGACAGACACGGTGATTAAAAATCATTAAAAAAATCAAACAGTTTTTTAATAAAATACTTACTCTTATGATATATTATCAGCAATACTAGAGATTACGATGTTATAATCTTTAACGTTTGAGTAGAACGCATTATGGACTTTATGGTGACTGATTCCAAACTATCGAGTAATGGCGTCGTACAAAAGAAACTACAAACTGGGCTACCAGCCTACCAGATATTTTAAAAGGACTTTAGCTCGGCCAACTTAGATCAGCTTTTTCGCAGTAATTGGCTGTGATTGTAGAAATAATTCATTAAATGAAAATAATGGAAATAAAAATTAAGAAAATAATAATATAAAAAAATATAAAAATTAAGAACAGATAAAATGAATTAAATAATTAAGTAGTTTTGATTTAACACGTAATTCCATTAATTCACGTTAAATAAACTCGTAAATTTAAATAATAATATTCTTAATAAAATTAATATTTTGTGGTTCATTAATCATTATCATCTCAAATACAAATACAGGTGAAAAAATTCAAAATTAATTGCTGATAAACGCACTTCTAGATAGCATTGATGGACGAAACATTTCGGACGAATAGTGGAGATCCATGCGACGTCGATTGGGCTGAATATCGAATGTCGCGAATTTGGTTCTACGAGGAGTAAAATGGGACGTCAGTTATTCGTCCCGTAGGACGAATTTTGGACGGGACCAAGCTGGGCTCTATGGACCATGCTGGGACGTCCCAGGGACGATTTGTGTTTGCTGGGTACGCACACCTGAAATATCTGATGAAAAATATTTCAGTCTCGATTATTTGCCATATAAATTAATTTGAAATGATTAGAAAGAAATAGGTATTTTGGAATTTTAGTTTGTAAACTAATTGTATTCAATAATATTTCCGTTTATTTATTTAAGATATTTATCTTCGAATAAATTAATTGCAACTTTTTCTATAAATAAAATCTAAAAAAACATATGTTATTAGTTATTTGAGAATTGATCTCTGCCGGCACTAAAAGTAGAAAGGAAAACGTCCCCATTGTGTGCCTTAGTTAACGAATGAGCTTCGGGATGATTTTATTTTTAGCCACGCTAAAACTCGTTTCAACATAGTTCATCTCCTAAATTAAAAATACAAACATTCTTGAATACTTCGCTAGCTCGACGAATTAAGCAGGCAGAGTTTGCTCAAAGACCACTACCAAGCCGGCAAACGTACGAGGCTGTTGACAGATAATTAAGAGAAACTTAACACATTCAAGCGGAAAAATGTTAATACACCAGCACTCATTATTTTCGATGACGATCCTAGTGCTAGGCAAGTTGGCCACCGATTAAATGAAGATTACACTTGTAACGACGTCCCTTAGGGTCACCCCGTTCAGATATGGACAATGACCACTTTCTCCCCTCTAGGCGAGAAATGGTTTTGGCCCACTGCGTGGGGTTTCGGAGAATTCCGAGAACGGTTGGGCAACGCGTGGAAATGTACGCGAGCCGTTTATACCTTGTGAAAATAAAGGCAGTTCTTTTTTGGATGTAAAATCATTAAGACGTCTTCGTCGTTCCGTAAATTTATTCTAGATTATCATCTAAGTATTAGTTATTAAGTTCTATCATCGTTACTAATTATTTATAACGTGTTTTATCCGGGCCACGTTATACGCTATGGTCTCACGATTTTTTTTGTTTGCATCTCTTATCATTTGCCAAAGGCTCAAGCTCTTAACCAGGCTGAATATCGTAGTAGGGAAAAACGATTATAAATGGAATTTAGTGATAATAAATCGGTGACCTTAATTATCAAGTATTATATTAGCTGATGACGAGTTATATTTCGTGACGGAATACTAAATTTACATAAGATTCATCAGTGGTGCAACCCACTACAGTTTAGTGTAAAAGTTTCCGATC
This sequence comes from Leiobunum rupestre, assembly GCF_980474605.1. NCBI lineage: Eukaryota > Metazoa > Arthropoda > Arachnida > Opiliones > Sclerosomatidae > Leiobunum > Leiobunum rupestre. The sequence goes on along the minus strand of NC_143385.1, from coordinate 59,332,689 downwards.
ATTTAATTGTACCTTATTTTCTAACTCCAGAAATATCTGAAACTTTTGTAGAGCATTTATCTGATCTAATCAAAGACGTGTAGTTAAATCAGTGAATGCAATTTTTGTATCATAACATTTCAGCCACCAAGCTAGAGCTCATCTCGATGGTAGGTGTCCTTTCAGGTGGATCGGTCGAAGCTGATCTCACAATTTAAAACCTCGCGATATTTTTCCTTGGGGCTATCACAAGGACATTGCTTACACCAGTTAACTTGGTGATATTGACGAATTGGGTATACGCGTAATTTAAATATGTGACACTCTCCAAGGTGGCCATTTGGAACAATTCAAACGATTATAGATAAATAAAATTAATGGTGCAAATTAAAAAAGAAATTTAATATCTAACAAAATTAACTATTAGGTACACTAAAACATTTTGAATAGAGTCTGTGCGTTTTTAAACCCTAGTATTGGCTCTTGGCGTAGTTGCTTAATTGATTGGTTGTGCTGTAGCCGCTGAGCCAAAATATTGTATAAGATAACTGTATTTTGCTTGTTTAATATTCGAAATTGAGATTAGCTGTCAAATAAGTGGGCTATTAGTTAAATACCTTACGAGAAAAATGACATTCCTAATGCACATTGATGAATTCATCAAGTGACTGTTCAATAAATGGTAACATTTGGGCTTCATTTTTATGTTTATTTCTTTGTTTTGAGGCTTAGATTTCGGAGCCCAGCCTCTAGTCATATAGTTTAATATTTTATTATTTTAATATTGTCCGAGGAAAAAATATTTCAATCGGTGAAAAATCGATAATGAAACTTAAAACGAAAATTCACAACTCCAAAGATTTGAGTCATTTAATGAAATCGTCCATCTCGGGCAAAGTTTCCGCTATAAATGTTTTGATTTTAAAAGAAATTTAAATCCGCTTTGGTAAAATATTAAATCTATTCATTTTTTATTAGACAAACGATAATTTTTTACTCATGTTGAAGGTTTGCAAGTTTCACAATTTTAACACATTTCAAAGTTTTTTCAATCCTTCCGTGATCAATAATCTTTCCTTTTTTGCCTAAAATGAATCCGCTTTTGGCAAATGCGCAACCGCATTTTACTAAACAAAAATGTTAATAAATTTGCCGAATGCCGATCTGTTGCACTCGCGCATTGACAAGGCGGTTTTGTGTGAACGTGTGGGACATATATATATATATATATATATATATATATATATATATATATATATATATATATATATATATATATATATATTTAATTTTCAACTTAAACAATTAAATGCAATCAGAAATATGAACTTTAATTTAATACTATGAAAATAAAAATATTTCAAATCGCTCGTATTTGAAATAATGGTTTTCATTGCAAAATTTGCAAACTATTCGATTATTTATTTTATTTTTGAAATTCAATGCGGTAATTGATCGGCTAACCGATTCGATTTTTCCGTCTGAAAATATTCGATTTGGTATATGACGTGACTAGAAAAAATATTTGATTTCCGTAAAATGCTATTTGCAAACCCTTATCTAAATTTCTCTCGTATTTTTCATTTTAATGGAAAGTTAACAACTGTCTTGTTATTCCTCGAGATTGGACAAAAGCTGAGATCATTTTTTCCCCCTTTTTATCTCGGCGCCCTTTTGGGTTGTACTAACCAAAAATAAACTGAATTTGGCCAGCTAAGTGAGTTTGGTCATTTAGAGTTGTATTGATAAAGCGGGTGGTCACATTTGTTACCACACCTAACCTAGATGTGGACTCATATTACAATTATACCTAAGGTAACATTTACCGTGGTATATCACAATCACATTTCCTGAACCTTGTTGCGCTGCTCAGTGTCCCACTGGTTTTCGATTTATTACTAAGAAATTTTGGTATTGATGCTTATTATTTAAGTAGATTAGTTGTACTTGAACGTTACCATGCATTGTAACCCGGCCACCTGAATTAATGACTTTAAAAGTCGCATGATGACTTAGGCCTAAGGTGGTGCCTTGGGTATTAGCCCAGTTGATTATTATTATTATATTGGCGTTACCAGTTTGTACAGTAATGCCAAACGAGATAATCATTACGATTGTAAAGATTAAAAGAGTTATTAAACATGGATGTGTTCAAATTTGTCTAAATTAATACTTTTTAAACAGCCCACAGATCGGAGATGCCAGTGTAATGGTTACAGACGCGCACATTTCTGTAAACCGGTGTCAGATCGAATCTCGCTTCCCTTAATATTTTTTCATTTTAATTTTAGCTTAAGTTTGAACATTTTCTCTTCTTTTTATATCAAATAAATTATATTACTTAAATTCCTCGAATAATAATTCTTATATTCCTAGAATTCCTTCTCTTGTCATTTTCATTCATTTTAGGCTACCAACGCCATCTCGTATAAAAAAATAACTAAGAATTTCGGAATTGTTGAATTTTTAACTTAATATAAATTGATTATTCATAATGGTGTTTAAATTTATTAGTATTTAAAATTTTAGTTTGAACATTTAATCCTATTTTTATACCGCCATCTAGTAACAAAAAATTAACTACGAATTTTGTAATTGCTATATTTCTCACTTATAATTATTTATAATAGTATTTAATTTCAGTAGTATTTCCAAAAATATTGTTAAAAATATTAAATTACACTCTTTAAATCTGAGCAAACCAGCACCTACACACGGGTACACGATTCATATTACAAAAATTTATTTTTGTTTCCTTGTTTTTTGAAAAACTGGCTTAATTATCGACAAACATTTATTGAAACATACATTTCATTTTTAATATTTTTAAAAAAATTACAAGAGTGACTCAACCAAATTTTCTAAACCACCACTTAATAAATGGGCATATATTATAGCAAAAACAGTTCTTCGAACTGAAAAAAACAGTTTAGAGTTCGTTAGAGGTGCGGCCTTAAAGGGACATATATTATTTTTTATTGTTGATTAATTTGTCAAATTAATTGAAATAGTATTAAAAAATACTCCTGTGAACAACAGAATGACGTCATTCTGCTTTCAAATCACAGTCCACTGCTCCTCCAATTTTTAACACAAAATCTTTGGCCAAATTTTGCCAACAAAGGTATCCATATTTATATTTATTTTCTTCACTACTCATTTAACATTAAAATTTTAAAATTTACTATTATTAGTTTATTTTTTACTGCAATAAATAACTAATAAACTAATAATAATAAATTAATCAACAATAAAAAATAATATATGTCCCTTTAAGGCCGCACCTCTAACGAGCTCTAAACTGTTTTTTCAGTTCGAAGAACTGTTTTTGTTATAATTTTGGTAATGCTTTAAGGGTTACGACAGAAAAAGGTTTAACGAAAATACCTCTCTGGCATAATTATTGTTGAGCTATTCTGTAAAGTTATATTTGAGTTCTACAAAATTCATGGTATACATCTTTTGTATACTCAATAGAAAATATAGCTTTTGAAATATCCTTTGAGAAAAGTCATTTGGACATAATGGATTTGTAGAATACAGTATTCATCCATGACTAGTCTGACGCAGTTAGGAGCAATTCTAAAAAATCATTTGGGCTTAAATGTAAAGTTGTTTTAAATCAATCATACAATTTCTGTAAAAGTCACAGATAAATAAATACTAGTAAATACATGGAAAATTCTTCAGGGAGGCTATTCTGTAATTTTCATTTGGATCGAGTTTGTCCAAATCATTTGAAATTTTGGACAGTTTGCACCAAAAATGACAAAAATGCTTATTCTGTAAGTCTAAATCCCACATCAATCGGCTCCAAGCAAGCCAAATGATTTGGCCATACAAGTGGCCGGCCAAATGGGGCTGATTTCTCATTTAGGTAGTTTACCCCCCCCCCTCCCCTGATTTTCACTAACATTTCCTTCCTTTTTGGTCACCCAGAAGCGGCGCCAGCAACAGGCCGGTGTCGGCCTGGGTCTACTTGAAATTTTGGTAGGGCCCTACAAAAGTCGTCCAAATTATTTAATATCAGAAAATTATGTAATTTGTATCTTTCATTTTATATTTACAAAAAAATGGTTCTTAAACTTACTTTACTTAGTGTACCTACATACATTAATTTTAATAAAGTTGTAAGTTCTGATGTAAGGGATGTACTGTTGTACATGCGAAGTACCGAAGGTATGAATGTAAATTGATAGACTGGAATTCAGTCGTAGAAATAAGTAAATAACCACTCATTTGTTAAGTGTTATCGGTACACAAAAAAGGATCAACACAGACTCTGTTTTTAGTAATGTTTAAATTCATAATTAGTTATAATTTTTTCGTCGCGTATTCATTTTACCCAACATTTGCACCATTGGCTTAAAAAAATGAAATAATCCACGTGGACGGATTTGAAAAATTCGTGGTGTGAGGCCTCCATAATTTTAGGGGGCCTCCAAATGGTTGGCCTACCTTCCCAAAAATCCTGGCGCCGCTACTGATTACCTCTCTATAGTAAACTCTGTAGAGTGGGCTCTTTTTCACTGCCATTTTGATATTTTTCGTGGTATTTTATAACTCTGAATTTTTGATATTACTGCGAGTATGTTTAAAGCTTAATTGCGAGGCTAATTTATATTTTATACACCTTAAACATTGTTCTAAACTTGGCATTCATTTATTGGTGGTGGAATATACTAAGCCTCTGCTTTTTCGTTTAAAATGGAAGCTTTGTTTTTCCGACATTGGATTAATAATAGGACTATCCTTAGTTCAAGTTCCAACTTGAGCTTTTTCGTTTATTGTAAGAATATCGTAATCGCGTTGAACGTCGTGATCTACGAATTCAAAGAGTTAATAGAGATACGAATCAAGTGTGGGAGTTAGCAGACCTTCGTTTCCGAAGAAATTTTCACTTAACGCGTGATATGGTTTTAGGCTTTGTCAAACCTTGACGGAGCCTCTACAAGGAATTAGAACCACCACTTTGCCAGTAGATTTGAAGGTAAGAAATCTCACAAATCTAACAATTTTTAACTATGAATATTTATAAAATTGAACGTTCTTTTTCAAGGCGATTATCGCTTTGTGGGGTGGCGGAGTGGTTAGCACTTTCGATCCCAGCCTGTGGCACTGAGTGAAAACTCGGAACAACTCCTTCTGCGTAGAGTTTGCAAGTTTAAGGGGTTATCCCCCGAGATCTAAAGTTTCCCCTTCCATAAAAACTAGTTGAGGTTAACGGTAATAGTTAGTGTAGGGAGGTGTTGGCTCGAACGCGTGGCATGCAGGGCTTGTCACCACCCTCCTACGCATTGTAACCCGGCCACCTGAATTAATGGCTTCAAAAGTCGCTTGATGACTTAGGCCTAAGGTGGTGCCTTGGGTATTAGCCTAGCCGATTATTATTTTTAGATTTTATTCGAAAGGGTCATACCAACTGCATGTAAGCCAAAATCGTTTTTGGTGTCAGCCAACCTAGTGTGCTTTAGTGACGTTACGAAGGCTTTCAACCGGCATCTAGTACCATTACGTTTCCTGTGACCGAAGTGCACAAAGCTGCTGTTAAATTGAGGTACGAAGAAGAGTGCAACTTTACCGGAAAAATTGGAGCGATAGATTGCACACATGTAGCAATCACCCCCCCCCCCCCCTGCGAACATTGACCCAGAGTTTCCGGAGAATCTTCACGCATGAAGATTTCATAGTCGGATACCCTGTGACAACGAGCTTATTTAAAATTGGGAAATTCTCTTTTTTGGAGGAATTTATTTTCTAAGGACGCTTGAAGTTGCAATTTATTCTCTTAAATAGGCTAATATCGTTGAACATGTGCGGAGTATGTTGCCTTCTCGTGTTGAAAACTTGCTTTTGCTAGGCCAAAACATGCACGCTTTTTTTACTCGCAAAGATGAACTTTAAATATTTTTTGGACCTTATTTAGTACTTTTTTTAGGGAATTTCCATTTGTACTTTTTTTGATTTTTTTAAATATAGTACATATTGAAAACTAAAGGGCTACAGCGGCTGCGATTTGCAGGTGACTAAAATATAGAACAACTCTTTATGGCACTATAAAAAGACGAAATATCAGGACCTCTATAAGTCAACCATAAAGAGTGGACGCATTCACGGAGATTAAATACCACTTGCGTGGTTCGTTTTCACTATGATTTCAGAACCAAAAACATGAAAACAATCGGAAGCTGATAGGGCACTGTTAAAATAAGCCACACGCTATTTAAATTTATTTTAGATTAAGGCGCTAATCAAAAGCCGGTTTTAGCCTAAATGATTATATTATTATTATTTTTATTATTTTGTTATTGTTGGAAACCATTCCAAGAATGCCATTTAATAAAAACCGCCACTTAAGAATCAGGTTTAAAAAACGGTAGAAAATCGCTGAAAATCGCATCGAAATCAGATATATTCCGAAAAATCAAACAGTTCAAGAATTCAGTAATACGCTTTCTATAGCGCAGACTTTTTGGAGAAATATAATGTCATTTAATCTGCACCAGTTTCGTCAGCACCTAGTTGGCGTCAAACGTATAACTGACCTTTTGTTTTAGGTCAATAGGACTAACTTCAATTCATAATGTAGAACTTACACAGACAACAAGAAAAATTTATTCGTTAAGAGAATAGTTAATATTTTACCTCACGTTTTCTACAATACAGTGTACAGTCAATTTATAGCCTTAAAATACATCGTTAATTGTTGCGAAAAAAATATTGAAATGCTTACAAAAACTGCAGTCTTACGATCCATAAATTATTATTACTGCTTATTGTTGAAATATTCCTTTTCGAAAAACCTTTTCGATATATTTCAGAATGTATTACTGCTACCGAAATACAAAATAACGCGAAGTTGAGTACATGAATTCTTACTACGCGATAATCGATGAGTAATTACAACTTACTCATTTTCGAGTTCAGGTTCCCGGACGAAAAAAAGATCGATGGAGTACTAGCATAGCAGCAGTGACTCATTTAAAAGTACAAAGGTTATTGTAGTATTCTAGGCAAATATACAGTTTAGGGCCCCGCCCCATTCCTCCTATTCCACCAGGGAGTATACAGTGGAAGGCCACTAATGATTCAGTTTCATTAGGGTATACACACTAGAAGGTGTGCTTATAACTTTTCAATCATCCCTTTTCATTCGATAGTGAATGAAGAGCAGATGATAGTAGGGTCTTCGAGCCGATTCTAGGCCATACACAGTATTCACACAACCCATTCCACCTATTCCACCCTTTCCACCAGCGAGTATACAGTGGAAGGCCACCACCCGTCCCTCCCGTCCCTCCGGGTTGGTGCTGGTGGTGTACAGCCAAAGGCAGGGGTGATGATGATGGGTAAATACTTAGGTGGTGAACGCGTAAAGGCGGGGTGAACTAGCAATGCTATGTTTAACGAAAGAGTGACGCAATACTTAGGTGGTGAACGCGTAAAGGCGGGGTGAACTAGCAATGCTATGTTTAACGAAAGAGTGACGCAATACTTAGGTGGTGAACGCGTAAAGGCGGGGTGAACTAGCAATGCTATGTTTAACGAAAGAGTGACGCAATACTTAGGTGGTGAACGCGTAAAGGCGGGGTGAACTAGCAATGCTATGTTTAACGAAAGAGTGACGCAATACTTAGGTGGTGAACGCGTAAAGGCGGGGTGAACTAGCAATGCTATGTTTAACGAAAGAGTGACGCAAAACTTAGGTGGTGAACGCGTAAAGGCGGGGTGAACTAGCAATGCTATGTTTAACGAAAGAGTGACGCAATACTTAGGTGGTGAACGCGTAAAGGCGGGGTGAACTAGCAATGCTATGTTTAACGAAAGAGTGACGCAATACTAAGGTGGTGAACGCGTAAAGGCGGGGTGAACTAGCAATGCTATGTTTAACGAAAGAGTGACGCAATACTTAGGTGGTGAACGCGTAAAGGCGGGGTGAACTAGCAATGCTATGTTAAACGAAAGAGTGACGCAATACTTAGGTGGTGAACGCGTAAAGGCGGGGTGAACTAGCAATGCTATGTTTAACGAAAGAGTGACGCAATACTAAGGTGGTGAACGCGTAAAGGCGGGGTGAACTAGCAATGCTATGTTTAACGAAAGAGTGACGCAATACTTAGGTGGTGAACGCGTAAAGGCGGGGTGAACTAGCAATGCTATGTTTAACGAAAGAGTGACGCAATACTAAGGTGGTGAACGCGTAGAGGCGGGGTGAACTAGCAATGCTATGTTTAACGAAAGAGTGACGCAATACTTAGGTGGTGAACGCGTAAAGGCGGGGTGAACTAGCAATGCTATGTTTAACGAAAGAGTGACGCAATACTTAGGTGGTGAACGCGTAAAGGCGGGGTGAACTAGCAATGCTATGTTTAACGAAAGAGTGACGCAATACTTAGGTGGTGAACGCGTAAAGGCGGGGTGAACTAGCAATGCTATGTTTAACGAAAGAGTGACGCAATACTTAGGTGGTGAACAGTAGGGATGCAACGGTTCGACTTTTTTGGAATATCTCGGTTCGGGATCCGGTTCCGGTTCCTAAATTTTTGCTTTATCGGTTCCGGTTTTAATTTATCGGTTCCGGTTCTCAAAATTTAGAACCGATCAGTTCCGGTTCCTAAACGGTTCCTATGCAGTTCCAGTGTGTTTAGTATTAATTAAAGTTAAATACACAAGCAATTCAAATGAAGTTAAAGATAAATAAAATCCATCACATTTATTTATTTAGAATATAAAATTTGATTTTGATAAATTATATTTTAAAAATAGTAGTATCATTAGACAAAATCTAGAAGAATTGTCATCGTGAATCAGTACCATTAGACCTTTTTGTAACGTTGTATACCATTGACCGGCTTAAGTCCTGTCAAAATTGTGCGATTTAATATATGTAAATATCAATATTGAAATATTTATAGAAATAAAAGGTGACTATTGTAGAAAATAGAATACATCTTATTTAAAATATTTCTTAATTTCTTTATTGACTTAAAATATTTACAATATTGGACAAATTTTTAACGTTTTCATTTGTCTAAGAGTTAGTGCACAGTTCGTCGGCGGATAAAATATACTAACTATAACCATTTGGAGATAAAGAAAACTTACATATATCAAAAGTATATAGTTGAAGTTTGAAACTAGTGGCTCTATATAATGTGACGTTGGTTTCTTTCGTTGCAGCCTCTTTACTAAAATGAACATAATAAAAATTTGTTTTTTGTTTGTTTTATTTACGAGTTATCTATTGAGATTTTCATTTCGCATTTTAATTTGTAGTCGGAAGAGATCACTTTTGGAATCGATAATTATTTATCGTAGAGACCAATTCGGTACTTAGACGCAATACCTTAGATTTCATTTGAGTTTCATATCGGTATTTGTTGTTTGCTATCGAATAAATATGAAGAAAAGATTAAAGAAAATAATTTGGGGGATTTTTCTTGGAAATTGCCAATTTTATTTAATTACAAATACTGTTTTAGGGCCTGGTGCAGAGACATTTTTTCCTATCGCAAAATAGCGATTCCTCGCTAAATTAACAGAAAACGCACGTGCTATCGAACTTAGCGCCAAATCGGTGTGCAGAGACATCTCGCTCGCTAAAATAACAGAAAGTCACTCTGTTTATTTTGCGAGTGGTCTTGGGCAGTCGCTAGCCGCCGAAAAGCTCGCAAAAACAATGGCCGATTGTGTTACGCAAAGAGCTCGGGAAATAAATTGAGAATTAAACACTTTTTACCTACTTTAATAAGATAAATATTACAACACGGTAGGTCAGAATCTTTTAAATTATTAAAATTTGAGTTTCTAGCTCATTATCGCTTTCCGAAAAATATTTTTGACAAATTATTGTCAGAGCCAAGGCCTAAACACAATCATGATTTACGAAACAGAAAAAAGCCAGCCACTCTTAGCAATTTTACAGGTAAGAATAAATTATAATAGGGAATTTTATACATTACTACTTTGGGTGTATTCTAAGCCTTGGTTTATTTATAGATCCTTATTTGCTGGTAGTGTATGCAGTGGGTTTTAACTAATGAGCCAGTAATGACATGGTGAATTTGTTCAGTGTATCAAAGATCTTTAGCTATCAACCAGCGTTTATACCAATTCATATACCGAGAAGAAACCTATCCTCAGGTAGACTAGGAGTTGCGATAAAAGTTGTATTGGAATATTCAAGTTTATTTGGCATGCATCAAGAGCTTACCGAGCCAATTTGATGTATTACCCGAGGGGTCGGACACTTGCCATTATTTTGTACAAGAATTTTGTAGAAATTTTGGCGATTTTATCATTACATTTTGAAGTGATTTTGGGATTTCAATGTTAATTTACCATAGAGAGAGTTAAAAGATTTTGAAATTTTAGACAAAGTACGGGATTTTGGTAAATGTCCGACCCCTCGGTATTACCTTAAAAGTGTTTGGCAGTTAATTCTACACGCTTATATCATTTGTTACAATTTATACCTGGACTAGGCTATGTAAATGCCAGATAATTGAAAACAACTTATATCAAAAAGCAGCACTATTGTTTTACGTGTGATTAATATAGGATATTTCGCTAGAAATTGCGTTAGACAATTACCAATTTTTGAACACTCGTGAAATTGCTGTTTTTTTATTTATTGATGTATGTTATAACTAGATTTATTTTAATTGCTATCAGCTAAGTTTTGAAATAAATATTTTCCTAAAAACCAAATGATACGGCTCATTTTCTAACAGAGAATCAAATTCGGAAAATGTTGGCTTATAATAGTAATGAATCTTATTTTCATTCGGTATTTTATTGGTGTACCAACCATATAATAAAAATATATTTTTAAAATGACAAAACCATTAAACTGTGTAGTAAATGCAACTAAACTAATAAATAATAAGAGTAAGAAATTTATATAATCAGAAGGAACCAATTTTCATGCACTATTTTTTTTGGATAACCTCTCATTCTTCAGAAACTGATTTGGTTTCCCTTCGTGGCTATATTACATAAATATATTTTATTAAAATAACGGATTTAACTATAAAAATTATAAAACCTAATAATATAATTAGAGTAAGATAATTATTAATTAGAAGAGCCAGGATTTCATCGTCAAAACACAAGCCAACCATAACCACGTGATAGCTTTTTGCGTCAAAAATGGAGCTCTCCTATTGGTCCGTGACTTGGGTAAAAAATAACAGCTAAAACGTCTCTGCACCGCGATTTTGATTGCGAGGATCGCAAAGTAAACAGCTCGCTAAATCTGAATCGCTAAATTGCGATCCTGTTAAAATTAACAGGAATCTCAAAACGTCTCTGCACCAGGCCCTAAAAAAGTACAAACAATTATAGTAACCATATGCTTACAAAGTTCAAAAATGTAGAATTATTGTAAAATTCAGTTATTAATTCGATAGTAAAATTACTGATAGCCCTTGAAATATGTTAATTACTATTATATTGATAAAACTCTCAAACCGAGAATGGGATAATTGTTTCTAAGTCCAGTTATATTTATATGGAAATATATCATGGGTATGTGATAAGGATCGGTCAATCAATCTATCTAAAAATGATGTCCTTAGAAAGAAGAGCTATGGCGACGTTTTTAACGTATTATCTGTGTTATTATACCCAAACAAAAGGTTATAATAGATGCAGCACCATAGCGCCATTAGATTTCACGAGATATTTGTTTGGATCTCCTTTATCATTTACACTTTATACGCATCAACATTAATAATAGAGAAATGTCAATAAGGTAAGAATACTTCAGAATGCCGCATGGTGACGTTATCGAGGCTTTCAAATCACGCTTATAGTTTTTCACTTTGTATGGAATAACCATTGGTCTGCGTCATCGATGTCAAAAACCAACTATGTTAAATAAGTTTTAAAACCTTATTTTTCCCTTATCCTCCGTTATGCCCACTGTTCCCCCCTTTGTTTATTTTTGATATTATATGAATCACGTCGGTGGTTTCTGAACACTTTATATTTTAAGACTTAAGAAAATTAAGCCAAAACGAAATAACAGCTGTTTCCTATTTTGTTTATTTTCGTTATTATATGAATCACGCGGGTGGATTCTGTACCCTTTATATTACAAGACCTAAGAAAATTTAGACACAACAATATGAGCGCTGTTTCTTATTTTGTTTATTTTTGTTATTATATGAATCAAGTGGGGGAAATCTGTACACTTTATATTTCAAGACCTTAGAAAATTTAGGGAAACAATATGGATATCAACCCTAGGATAGGTGAGTTCCGAAATTAGATACAAAACAAAATGACCACCAGCCCTAGGTAGACACCGAAAAACGTCTTTAAACGCAATTTCCCCTTATCCCCCGTCTTTCCCTAATTTCTAATGATTTCAAACCCTTATATCCCCTGTTTCTTTAAATACTAATTGCAGTTCCTTTCTTTAAAAAATATTATAATACTTTTAGTGTACTTGACCGTATGTGGAGTGTCATCATGGAACGTAGCTTAGGTGGTTGCTCAGAGACCTGGATGAAAATATTCTCGAGGGAAAATGGTTTTGTAAAAGATATTATCAACATTGTTTATGAAAATATGATGTCAAATATTGATTTAAAAAAATAAAGAACTAAATCGTAACCTCTTTTTCATATTCCATAGTTTGTAAGCTTCTATTAGTCCACTAAGTATCGATTTAGCTGCAAAGTTTAGTTCTCTGTCCTCTAAGTAACTTTATATAGCATTTTGATAAGCGATTGAACGTTGATATCATATTTAATATCACTTTTGGAATAGATAATTATTTATCCAATCGGTACTTAGACGCAATATCTTAGATTTCATTTGAGATTCATATCGGTATTTGATGTTTGCTATCGATTAAATGTGAAGAAAAGATTAAATATATTATTTTGGGGAATTTTATTGCGGGAAATTGCAAATTTTATTTAATCAAAAAGTACAAACAATTATAGTTACCATTTGCCTTCAAAACTTAAAAATGTTGAATTATTGTAAACTTCAGTTATTGACTCGATGTTTAAATTAAACTTATTGTTATATTTAATTTGTCAACACTCTCTCTCAGTTATGGAGTTCAGTTAGGTTATTGGGATTCTTCGGGACACTTGAATTTTCTCCAAAGCGTACATGTGTTGATGATTGACAAAAAGGGGAAAAGGTTGGGGATGCGCGAGGAGAGTGGTTTCTACTAAGGATTAGTCCAAATACATTAAGAAAACTTTTCACTACCCATCTCCCGTTGTTCATGGGGACCTAGCGAACACCCGATGGTTTTTCCACAACAGTAGATTTACTCTACGAAATTTGGTTTCACACTTTTTTTAGTATATACGGCTCGTAAATCACGGAAAATACATGGTGTCATTAGGGTATTTTTTACTACTTAACCTTTGAGCATGTTATTTTTACAACTAAGGGCAAAACCCTTAATCGATACTGAACGCGTATAAAAAGGGCTCCAGGATGGTCAAAATTTCAATTTTCAATAGAGCTGTTAAAATGGTTGTACGGAAGGTTCCTTTAGCGACGGAATGGGTAAGAACCATGTTCAGCGACGATGTCGACGACAACGAGGATGTTATGGATACAGTATCCAATGTATCGTCAACCGATACTTTTCCGATAGTACTGTATATGGTCTGCTCTTAAGATAACGTTTTATTTTATTGTGTTAATGGGGTAGAAATATTTACTATAATTTATTAAATCCTCAATCAAATGATTAGGTAAATGCTAAACAACTCCATTGATGAACCCAAATATGCAACAGTAAGCGGGATAATAGAAGAATTTCGTGCTAACATACTTAATATCGACGGATTTCAGGAGGGTAGGATTAATATCAGTTGACCCTATTTTGATTCTCTTCCAAGTTAAGTGTTTCAGATAACGTTTACTTATTCTGTACCTTCAATCCATTTTGTTTCACATTAACTTGATATAAACTTGTATCCACTAAATTATAGAAAGGATTGGAAGATCATAGTAACAGGGAAAAAGCATTGCTTGGAATTATAGATATTGGGGTGGAGGAGTGGTAGAATTACGGCTCTTCGTTTTTCCAACTGCTTTTCTACCAAAAATGGACCAAAACGGACCAAAAGTACCCTAAAAGCGACCAAACTGTGAATAGATTACTAAAAAGTAAATTTAATATAAGCTAAGTGAGCAGTGGTGGTAAAAATCTAAAATGTATTTTTAAGAATAATTCCGGGAATAATACTACTAATAATATAAATAATGTAAACAATGAGAGATGTGTGGTGTATAAATTCGATTGTATTTGTAAACAACCCTATGTTGGTGAAACAAAGCGCCCTCTAAAAAAACGTGTCAGTGAACATAAATACTGTATAAAAACTGGTGACTTAAAAAATGGGATGGCCAACCATATTTGGAATACTGGAAAAAATGAGATACATGATATTTTATTTGATGAGCCTTTAATTTTATATAAGGAACCTGACTATTATAAATGAAAATTCATAGAGGGCGTATATATCAATGATATTGGAAAATTAAATCTGGACGATGGAAATCTAACAGCGAAACTATGGGGGGCGTTTGATAAAAAACTGTTGTATCCAGTAAGAAAGACTACTTGTGTCGTGGTTTTTTTTTATTTACTCTGTATCGTGAATGTATATAACTCTAGACAAGGGATGTTTTCCTTTAGTTTGACAAAGACCCACGGGTCGAAAGCTCACCTGTTAATTATTTAATTATTGTTAATTTTTGAATTAAAATAATTATGATTTTAGTTATATCCATGTGTTTCCTCCGTTAATAAAAAAGTTTTATTTAACGTTTTAACCTGGTTTGAAAATACTTAAATTCAACTCAAGCAGCTTGAAACGCGCCTGCCTTATAGCCTAGGTGATTCCAGTATCCAAATCTGAAGTGTTGCATGATTCGCATTTAAGATTATCATTTCTGCAAACCTTTAAATATGCTAACCCCATTTATTTGTTAAATATTTTGGTAAACTCAGACTACTTAGGAGAGTTTTTAGAAATAGAGGACTGTTCAGTTTTATTTTTAAGTCACTGCAATAGTAGGGAGTTTGGAAATATTTCTCAACAGTTTACTAGTCTTTGTTGTAACGGTTAGTGACTTTTAAAGACTAAGCCTCTTAACTCGCTATTTTGAATTTTTCTTGAAATGCTTAGGGGGCTATGAAGACGGTTAAATTAATATTTACGAAACCAGGAATTTTAACGGTGGAAACACCCTGAACTGTGACGACACTGTTTAGTAGAAATCCACCAAAGAAGTAGTGGTCTTTTTACACTTTAACACATTCTGGTGGATAAATTCCTAAACTACCATTAAAAGAAAAGCTGTTTTTCACATGTAGAGCTAGTTTTTTATTTAAACTCCCACTGTCCTAGCCAGGGGCGTAGGAACGTTCTAGAAGTTGGAGGGGGCAAAGTGAAACCAAAAGGGGTCTTTAGAATGGTTTTTAATTTTTAATGGAGTGTAGCTTCTCCGAATGCACGTGTACATTTTACTACTATGTAAATTGGCGGGAAAAGACTGAAATTTAAACACAGTTGAGGTTCTATAAGTTTTTTTGCTTTTAAAATGAGAATTTGAGCCTTTTGAAGATTTCAACTGACCAAAACGTTGGAGGGGGCAATAACATTAGTTGCCCCTCCCAGAAAAATTCTAGGGAGGGGAATTGCCCCCTTGCCCCCCCCTTGGTTCCTACGCCCCTGGTCCTAGCCCCAAAAGTAAATGAGAGAAAGAAGCAAATTAAATAGTGACAAAAAGTCCATGTGGGTAAATGGTTTAATAAATACAGACCATCTTAACATGAAATGGCAAGAAATCATATCTCATTGGACGGTTCGGTGTAATTGGTATTTATTTTTCGCAAAAGCCAAAATACCAGCAATAGAAAAAGGACCACGTTTTCAGACATGTTTCCCTTGACAGTAAGAGGTAAACCGTTTATATAATTAACAATTATTAACACGCATGCTGATCACGCATAAGCTCGACAGAAATATTTTAAGACTTCATTACACGATTTATATTATTCTCGAGAAATTGAACAACAAACATGTATTTGATTTTGACACATTTTATTAATAATTTTGTAAGACATTTTACATCTTAACTCCTTAAATATGATCTGAGCATCAGGCGTCGCAATTACATTTGTACCTGATCATCTTAATCGAGCCATCTATTGTATAGTTCATAACGACCATTTTGCAATAGCAGCCGTCTGCGGTACAAGCGCTGAGGCAGTCGCTCTTCGAATTGTAATGACCTAAAGCATTTGGTTTCATTGATCGATTCCGGAAGTCAGTGGTTGAAACTTTCATTCCACGTACTAGTGAAAACTGATTTCTCCTACGTCATGTTCCGTAATCTCTGCTCAGTGGCACCCCCAGAAATTAAGTGAAGGGGGACACGGTGGCTTGTGGAAGGCCTGGTTGAAAAGTTATAAGTAGAGGTCGGCATTTGAATCCAATTATTTATTTTTATTCATAACCGCAAATTATCCAAAAAACATACGAAAAGATCAATTATTTTTGCATGTTAAATCTTTGATTATTCGTATAAAATGTTCATAAAAACAATTAACCCAACTTTTTATGGTTAATCGAAATTTTGCCGGTTAATTTATTCGTTCCGCCGACCTCTAGTTATAAGTAAATCAATTCTTCATTATTCCGTATGCCTGGGGGTGCCATTGTCTCTGTTTGTGAGAAGGGAGAGAAGAATCCGTTATGACGTAGAATACAAAAGTCTGCAGAAGTAAAGGAAAATAGAATACCACCACTGACATTTGGGATCGATCTTATAAATTAAATAATTTAAATGAACTGCAATCCTAATAGTTCATTTTATAAAATAAAAAGTGGTCTTGCCAAACTTGTTAAAATGTTGCTCTTACGTCACAAGACCCAGCTTTATTAGTGTATTCTTCGCACGAGCGATTTGCACGCGCGCTAGAAAAAGCTATTCTCCTCGCGACTGTAGCGCGCGCTCGTAGACTTGTAAAAGTAGGAGACTGTGACGTAAGAGCAACAGTTAAACAAGAAGACCACGTTACTTTATAAAAAGAACTATTAAAAGGAAAGAGACAAGCATTTTAATGTTTAATATTTCCTCAAAAGCCTAAGCCAAATTCAATTACTACTGCGATTAAAAAAAATATTAAGTTTGAAAAGTTGGAAAAATTGGGCTATTTGCTTTAAATATTGTCCTAAAAACCAATTAATATTAAAAAGCTCTTAAGAGAGTTTGGCTTCAAACGGCTGTGATTTAAATGTGATTTGGATTGTTTACCTTCTGCGAATTGCAAACCAATCACCAATACGAGCACAAACACGGTTAGGATTAAATTCGGCTTTGGTGAAATTCCCATTGTGAGTTTGGTGGTTTAGTCGACTGTAATCAAACAACTTATTAGGTTCGAATGTAATAAACATTAATGTCTGTTATATTACATGTGAGCTTATTGTTGTCGTATGGTGAAATAGCAGACAAATTTATCCCTTCGTGGCTGTGCCTGAAAATTTGAGTTGTTGCTAAGAAATAATATGGAGCAGATGACATGCAGACATTCAAATTGAATGTCAGTCAGTACGCATTAATTTATTCCGTCTTCCATAAAAACGTTTAGCGGTTAACGGTAATAATTAAAGGCATTAAAAGTCACTAGCTGACTTGGGAGTAAGGTGGTGCATATTGAGGTATAAGCCTAGCTGAGTATACTTCTCACTAAAAGTAAACTACCAACGAAGATCCCTCAAATCCTGCATTATGTTAAAAATGTCTTACCTCGATAAATAGCTTGAAATTATGTCTATAGGTTGCCGTGATTCGTACTTAACTTAACAAATATTTTTATATTCAAAGGTTTTTGAAAGAGGAAATAACTCAAATTTATGAATAGCTGTTTAAAGCTAGATTTATCAGCATTCTTGTTTTCCCGAACAATTAACCACTTATTTTTAAATGTTTAATTTCGGAATTATCATAAAGTGTATAAAGCGTAAAATATGAACTATTTGTTTCAAGTTTAAATTATCCTTCTTGTCTATACTGACCTATATTTAAAGGCCCAATAAAATGTAGACACGCAAAACCATTGCTTAGCTGAAGAAAATCCAGAACCTTAAAGGACGTATGAAGTAAAACGTCCAATGGACATTCAAGAATGCCTTGATTAAATGTAGCCAATGTGACCAATACATTAAAACACCTTTTTTATTACATAAAGGCCCCAAATCACCTTTAATTTACAACTGATTGCTCCATCCGTATCGATCGCTTTGAGAAATATTAGTTACTACTCATCACTTTAAAAAATTTAATAATGAGCTGTTAGCGCCTTTTACTGCATCGATTAGGTATTTCAGTGACCTCAGTTAAGCGAAATGTGACAGTTTATTAGTTATATTTAAAAATCATTTTGTGTCATTTGAAATATGGCACGTTGGAGGTGTATTATGCTATTTATTTAAAATAAATACAAAAGAATAGCTGGAATATTTTTTAAATAAAATACTAAATACTAGAAAAATAACTATAAATTATTGAGTTTATTTTCAGAGGAAAACGCCAAAAGCTTGCTGAATATTTTTTCGAACCCTTCTGGTAAAACTTGAACTAGTAATCGAGTAGATTGGGTTTTCAAGAGGTTTCTTTTAACATGTTGAATCTTTGTCATAAGTGAGGTCGGAAAACAGCTTTTTTCACCGTGTAAACGATCCAGCGCCAACGATATTGGGCCCATGATTTTGCAGTACTCTTACAACTTGCAAACTCAACGCAGAAGGAGTTGTTCCGAGTTTTCACCCAGTGCCACATTTAAAATAGTACTTAAAATAATACACTGCCTACAATGAAGGATACAAACGGTACAGATTACTCGCGCTGTGCTGGGGAAGTGTTTGAGCAATTCTCCTCGTTAGTAGAAATGACTTTCTTATACCTGGGCTCTCTCGGTAGCCCTGATTGGAGTTTATTACCGACTGCTTCTGTCGTTTTATAAGTCCGGAAACACGAAGCAGATTGCTTGTATTTAATAATTTCAGTGATTTGTCACTTGTTAGGTTGTTAAAGTTCAAATACAATTTATTTAAATAAGCAAGTGGTTGTTTTTACTCTGTTTGTAATTAATGACACATCAATACACATACGTGTTACAAAACAAGTTGGCAAGCTTCCCAAAATATACCTCTCCTCGGAAGAATTTGCCCTTGGGTGTTTTAACTACTGGACACGGTACTCATTGATATTTCGCCATCAAAAGCGTCCTCCAAAGAAAACGTAATCCCGGTACTATCCCAACCAGTAGATTATTATTACCTCTCCGAGGGGACAAAGTCCCCTAGGAAGGGTACTACAATCACCGTGTCTGTCGGGGTGTGCGAGTGTGTGTTGGTGTGTCTGGGCTGCAAACGCGTTCGCATTTTCGGAGCAAAGGGTAAACTCTGCGTACGCAGTTTCTTGTAATTAGAGAAAAGGTTTTTCCAAAAGCGCCCTCTTTTGTCATTGGGTGTATAATACAGGGTGTCTCAATTGCTCGATCAGGCCATTTTTCTCAAAATGTATCTATGCTAGGGATCTGAAATTTTCAGTGTTTATTTGTTAGGTATGGAAGGCTTTGGTTACTAAAGTTCAGAAAAATCGAACGATTTTGTGCCGTTTTGGAAAATTTATTTTTTCACCGGTAGGTGTCACGCAAAATGTTTCAATAGAAAAGTTGTAGGGCATAGTCGAAAGTGTAAAAATAATTTTGGTTCGGTTGAAAAAGACTTATTTTTCACTGAGTTTGGAGGTCGGGGGAAAAAACAAGTTGTACTAGCAGGCAATAGCCTTTAACGTAAACAATCGTACATAATCACAACACACATGTACATTTATTTTAGGGAACTTATGCTTTCAGCTATGTAGTTAATAATCAGATCTGCAAAAAGTTATTGTTAAAGAAAATTATTACGTTCAACACCTAATTAGACAAAGTAGACAAAGACCGCGTCTTCCATTTCGACGTGGTTACGAGTAAGATCATCAAACAAAGATTTGTAGACCAAAAATTACGCTTATTTTCCTTTTGTTGTTTTTTAACGTGAAATATCAATTGTCCGAGTAGTATACCTTACAAATAAACCCTAAAAATTTCAGAACCCTAGCATAGATACATTTTGAGAAAAATGGCCTGATCGAGCAAATTGAGACACCCTGTATTTTTTTGCGAATGTACGCGAATAATCTTCGACGTTTGGGACGGAACGAGTGCTGAGGGTTATACGTTAAACCTCTCAACGTCCAAATCGCAGGGTTTCCACCAAATGTTCACGGTATACGTCTTATTATCAATTGGCGAGAGTATCGGGCGGAATTGAACCTGAGCCCTCCTGCATGACAGGCGAGGGTTCTACCACAGAACCACCGATACATGTTACACTTCATTGAAAATTATAAACTCATATTAGCGGAAGAGTATATTAAATCTTTTTACTAAAGTCTACATTTTTTACGTATGGAATTTTAAAGGTCAAATCTTGTTTTAGCGCAGTCAGCAGAGATACGATGGTTAAAGGGTAGAACCCGTGGGTGGTCCACTTAGTTAGTTTTTTGTCATTTAATTACGGGTTTTCTTATTGACTTAAATATAGTGGTATTAATGTGGTGGCGTTGGTTTAACGTTTATTGATATACGAGCTGTCGTTGAGTCAAGTGTATTTTTGTGCTTTGTTAATGGTAAGGTTTTTGCTTCTTGTTAATACATTTGGTGTGGATATTTGGAAATCTACATTCCTAATGCAGTCATTGATTTCCTGGGTGTGCGAGTCATTATATGATATTGGAAATAGGACAGCATTGGTCTTTTTTACGCGGTTTGTGTCACAACATCAACAGGAAGTCTACGAATCGTCCACTACCAGATGTCGAATATAGCTATTCTACGGCATCTTCATCAGGGACGAGTGTTGAAATAAAATGAGCGTTAAAGATGCGGCAAGTATTTCGTAAGTGAGAAAAATACAAATACCCTCTTTAGATATTTCTTTCATTAAAGTTGAACTGATAAACTTGTACTGTAAATAGGGGTAAATTCAATTGTGCATTGTTTTAGTACGTCTAAATCACTGTTGTAACTACTTAATTTATATTATTCTGAATAAATTAAAATTGTTTCGTCTCAATTATTTTAATTTTAATTAAAATTTTATACCGGGTGGGATTGAACCGGGATTACGTTTTTAGTAAATAACTCTGAAATGCGGAGATATCTTTAAGGGTCATCTCGAGAAATTAATACCACTAGGGATGATTCTTCCGAGGAGAGGTATATTTTGGCTTGTCAGCTTGTTTATTATATTAAATATTACAAATGTTATTGCATTAAACAAATTTCCAATATCAATAGAACTAAAAACCAACTTTAGACCCAAAACGTTATTATATTAACAAAGCAACAAAATGAGAAATATAAAATACAAAATTTTAAATTATTAGAACGCTCACGAAACGTAAAATATCCGTACAAATAATCAAATGTATATGGAAAAACAAAAGTTGAAGCGAAAACCAAAACTATAAGTGAAAGCACTAATAAAAACTGCGTGGGCTCATGACGACAACCCAACGAAGCCGATAAAAATCAATGCCGATAAAAATAAATATAAAATCGTAGCCCACATTATCAACAAACAAGAATAATAACCAATAGAAAAATATTTAATAATAACCCAACTAAGTAACAAGTGAATTAAAATACTTAGGAATCAAGAAAAAATCAATCTAAATACCCACAGTAATAAACATTGTATAAGCAGAAAGATTCAATAAAAATATATAATAATTACCCAATCAAACAACAAGGTAATTCAAATACTTAGAAATCCAGAAAAGGTCAATCGATATACCCACGGTAATGAAACAATTCCCGGCTTAAAACGCACACAAAAAAATCTAACTGAATAGTGAAGGCTAAACAACAGCGCATATCTCCAAATATAAATATAAAACCAACGAACCCACATTAATGAAAATGTATCACACATTTAAAGACGATAAGAAAACACGTAAAATAAATTACGAAGTTACGAGTAAAGTAAACAAAACGAAAAAAGCGGTTCAAAAGTACCGATAGACAAAAAACGAACTAAGTTGCCCACCCAAGGGTTCTACCATGGACTAATTAAATGCTTTTCCTCTTTTTATCCCCCCCCCCCCCGACGGAATTTTACTCGGGTCAAAACGTCACAAGAAGGAAACGGCTACCGCCATCTAGTAGTTTTCAATATCACTTCTGAATTTTAAAAAATATAGCAGACGGTTCTGTCTCAGTTTTTACAACGGTCCTTTTTTCGCCGCGACAATACGTTTTAGGATAGTTTTTAGCATTTGATTATATTTTTATTGGGAAAAATGAAAAAACTCTGTTAAAGTAAATCGTGTAAAAGTGATTCAAGATACAGCAGTAAACAGCATATAAGTGGACTTTTTTTTTACCATTCCGTAAACCAAAATTCTGAAATTGATAGCGATTCAAAGGCTGTTTATTAAGCCTTGGTAATCACTTACCAGAAAGAAAATCAACATCCAATTCTTTTTCTCCCTTGTTTTAAGTTGAGAAATGAATATCGTTTTATAAGTTAATGAAGAAAAATTCATTTTCTATTTACTTCAAATTAAGAAGGACAATTCTTGCTAATTTAAATCCGAAAAACAAAACTTTACGCGCCACAACATGGTAGCCACATGGAATAGCTTTATGTTCATTACCCCCTTTTCTCGGATCTCATCCCGTTTGACCCTAGTTTTCCGTTAGTTCTTAACTATACCGCCAGAGCGCACATTTAACAATCGCTCGAAGCAAATATTCGGGAACGGGGTGTCCCAGTGTTAATTAGTCCATGGTTCTACCCTTTAAACCTCTTACTTCTGCTGACTGCGCTAAAACAAGATTTGACCTTTAAAATTTCATTTAAAAACTATTAATATACTCTTCCGCTTTAGCTGAGCTTATAATTTTCAATGGAGCGTAACACTTATCGGTGGTTCTGTGGTAGAACGCTCGCCTCTCATGCAGGAGGGCTCGGGTTCGAAACACACCCGATGCGATCGGAAAATGATACTATGACGTAAACTGTGAACATTTGGTGGAAACGCAGACATTTGGACGTTGAAACGTTTACCGTAAGCACTCGGTCCGTCCCAAACGTCGATGATTCTTCACGTAAAATCATAATTCCCCAAAGAATATTGTAATACACCCAATGAAAAAAACAGGGCGGTTATGGAAAAACCTTTTCCCTAATTCTAAGAAACTAATTCCAAGCAATTGCGAACGCGGATTTCGAGATAATGCGTACGCAATGATTACACTTTGCTCCGAAAATGCGAACGCGTTCGCAGCCCAGACAGACACACACACCCACCCACCGACAGACACGGTAATTGTAAAACCCCTCCTAGGGGACTATGTCCCCTCGGATAGATTAGAGGTAGTTGCCGTAGAGCCCACTGTGGGTGCAGTTGACTTACCAGAAAGAGAAGGGAAGACTAGGCGGGATGACAATTTTGGCCCCCCTATCACGGTAGTAAGACCGAGATCGGTACCTGGTGGAAATCTATAGAAACACGGGAAAATGGCTGCCGATGTAACCGCTGAAACGTCTTTGCGTTCTATTATGGATATTCAGGCTCTGTAGTAACTTCTCCTAATTTAATTCTGATATTATTGTTTTATCTACTATCAACTAACCCTCGTCAAGTAATATAATTCTAATGGGTTTTCCTTTGATGTCAGCGGTAGAAATAATTGTAGCTTTGCTTCCCAATGCTTAATCTTACGCATCACAAAGGGTAAGTGAAACGTCTTATTTTTTAGTGGTCCGTGTATGAAATATATTTTATAATTATTATTAATTCAGTTTTCTAAAATTATAATTACCTATTGAATGTTTTCGTGCCGGTGTTTTCATTCGAAGTCACCTTATCATCTGATAATATTAAGCTTTAAGTTGGGGCTGGAAATTGCTTCAAACCGCATTTCGATTAGTTTTGATTTCCTTCCGGTTAACTTAATATTTTTATTTATTTACTATTAAATATAGTTCAAAATTGAATATTTTTGAGTTATAAATATAACACAAAAAATAACAACGCAAAAATGAATTTACTACGCTTCTGTATCTTGAGGGTTTTTACATTGAAGCTAATAAATGACTTTTACGGTTTGGTGACTGTTTTCCTAATATTATCTTTTTCCATCCTTAATTTTAAACTAATTCAATTATATTTAAATTTACCACATTTGCGGAAGCCATAACAGATTTGAAATGCTATTCATTAATGTATTGTTCGTCTAAAATTATTTAGGCTATAATTGGACAAATTTTAACAGAAAATTAAACTTAATCTGGAAGCATATTTTCAGAGAGATAATTGAATGAATGAAAATTTTACACGGATCTAAATTTTGAAGTTTAAGTGGCAGAAGACCTAAAATTTTTAGTTAAACTCATCTTTATGTGTGACATCCTTTTTATAAGCAAAGAGGGCGAAAAACTTGTTTTTTTTTTAAATTATTTTATTGCGCATGTAAAGAGCTCTTTTCATTGTTAAATTAATTGTTTATGCGCATTATTTTAGTCAACTAAGAGCCGGTTGCAAAAGTATGTTTGTCTAGGATTTGTCGAATCCTCCTCCAGCGTACTTTACTTTGCGGGAAGATAAGATTAGTTTCAGTACGACATTTTCAAAGCTTGCAAGTTTTTTTAAATATCAACAACACAGTCGTCAGTGTTTTATTCTTATGTTAACTAATGCAATATAGAAACTGTTTTAATCATTATAACTAATTCACTTTATTAGCCGCTGAACAGAGTTTTTCCAGTGAGATTCCAAAAGTCAAAGAGTATCACCTTTATCCATAAGCTAATTATACAACAACAATGAGTAATATAACCAAAGACTATATAATGGATTAATATCACAGTCGGATACAATTTTTATGTATCGATAATTATCAGAATAGTGAGATACTGACGGAGTTGCATCGCTATTAAACATTGTGTTTCACATTCAAGATATAAATCGAATATGGAAAATTATAAGGAATTTTTTAGGCATTTTCCTGCCTATAACAAACCCTGCGTATTCGCCACAAAGACGCAATCACCATGATAAGAATAAATTACCATTTGTATTTCCTATTTCAGGAAGATTGACGCGGTATTTGGAATCCATAGAAATAAAATATTTGCCAATTTGTACACCGAGAAAAATGTCTAATTTTTCTGTATTTTTGACAATTTATTAAGATATAGTTGTTGAAATTACAAATAGTTTACTGTAATTTCAATAATTTTTTAGTTGTAACCTAAACACAATGTTGTGGAAACTACTGACCCTTTTCTGTGTTTTTTACAGTTTTTTATTTGTAAAAATAACAGCAAATGTCCTATTTTTAACAACTTAGCTCTACATATTTTACGCAATGTTAAGTTAAAAGGAACCACCTATGGACTGCATTGTAAAGGATTATATAATTAGCGAATAAGTAGATAAGTCCATTATGAAAAGGGATAATAAAGCTAAACCCTAAACAAATTTGAAGAAATTTAAAAACTTACTAATTAGCTCGTACCGATAGGTCTTCGAGCGAACAAAAAGACGCGAAACTCGGACCAAATAGATCTTCGAGTGAAAAATTAAATTAAATTAAATTAAATAGCCAGAACTTAACATTGCGTATATTATAATCTCCACCACTCTCCCCCTATTCGGCTTTCCGTTGCTATGCAACTCGTTTTGAAATTTTTAATATTTAGGCTTAGTTTCTCCTAGAATGTATTTATTTATACTCAGGGAGAATGAATATAGTCGCAAGCCAGATTTCCCGCACGGTACTGACGAGTCCCAAATAGGACGAAAACGGTCTACCGTTGGAATTTCTGGCTCTTTAATTTAATTTTTCACTCGAAGATCTATTTGGTCCGAGTTTCACGTCTTTTTTTTTCGCTCGAAGACCTATCGCTACGAGCTTTTAGTAAGTTTTTAAATTTCTTCAAATTTGTAGAGGGTTTAGCTTTATTATCCCTTTTCATAATGGACTTATCTACTTATTAGCTAATTGTATAATCCTTTACATATTTTACAGTTATCGAATTGTAGAAATTACGGTTTTTGAAAATGGAAGCGATATTTGAACTGGTCATATAAGACCTTTGGTGCAATTACCGAAGGCCGATGCTGATGTGGGCAGTCGTGTGATATTTTAACGTTATTATCTAAACTTGAGTGAAGTATAAA
Source organism: Leiobunum rupestre (assembly GCF_980474605.1). NCBI lineage: Eukaryota > Metazoa > Arthropoda > Arachnida > Opiliones > Sclerosomatidae > Leiobunum > Leiobunum rupestre. The sequence continues at coordinate 59,306,412 of NC_143385.1, read as the reverse complement.
CAAGATATAATGAGTGTACTTATGGAGCTGAGTAGCGGCTCTAATAAAAAGTAAAGCCACCAAATCCACCGACCAGACATTAATAAAAATGAATCCATTACTTAAAAATGGGAATCTCAAAGGATATATGTTTTTCGGTGGATCAGTTACCAAAAAGACGTTTATAAAGTCTTTTGTAAAACTTGTCAATCTTTTGTCACAAAAAAAAGTTATAGGAAGATTTCTTGGGATTTCATCAAGATAAAAATAAAATAAATAAATAAAATATTAATCAATTAGGCACCACCTTAGACCTAAGTGATCAAGCGACTTAAAAAGTGACTTTAAGTGCCTTGGATTATGAGGGATTCTAAATTTGAAAGAAAGGTATTGAAAAGTTCAAGAAACGTGAACAGAGCACTTTCTATAGAGCGACTAGAAACGTAACTGACCAAAGAAATGTTCATGTTTCGATTTCATTATCCGCCGCGAAGCTCAATGAAATGAAAGCCTTGATGAAAAGTTTCTGTATTTGGAAAAGCAACGCCAGCATACAGGAACCAAAATTTCACCTGTATCAGCTTATTTTTTTAAGACGTGCCAGAACTGATGTCTAGAAAGAAAACGAAATGGATATCACAATGTACATGTTAAAATATTGGATTAAATCCATCAACTTTAATTTTGTCTGATAGACATTATGAAATGACTCGCGTTTTATAAGCAATTTGTTACGTAGACCAAACTGTTATTACTTGAGATGTAATCAGCTAGGCTAATACCCAAGGCACCACCTTAGGCCCAAGTCATCTAGCGACATATTATGCCTTTAAACAGGTGGCCAGGTTACAATGCGTAGGAGGATGTTAGCAAGCCCTACATGCCACGCGAGCCAACAGCTCCCTACACTAACCATTACCGTTAACCTCTACAGGTTTTTAAATAATTTGTGATTTAAGTAAGCTAGTTTAATTTAATTTTAAATCATTTAATTATAATTTTCTGTTAAATCGAGCTTTTTGAATCCCTGTGATAAAAATAAGCTACTCCCGTGGGAAATCAAAGGGGTACAATCTGCTCGTAATGGCCGGGCTACCCAGATAGGGGTTTTAAATGAATGATCTAAACTGTTTAAACCACGCACTAGAGGGGGCTGCAATCTTTAATTTAACATTAATTTTCGTAGTGTAAATAAAGCGAGTACCGGAATTAAAACGAAGGAGCGCAAGGCCTTAAGGTCCATTTTCCATAAACGGAATTCTTGCTCGGTTTCAACCTCGAATTCAATTTCTCGTCTTCAGCTAATGCTGTTTTCTACAATACATAGTTTTGCATGAGGTCAGCAACCCCACGTTTTGTTTTCCGCTGTGCGACTAATAGAGTTATGGCTTAACCGACTTGCTTTTGATTTCCTAGTCACGAAAGCGAATAATAATACTTGGCACAGTCATAAGACCTTACAAAAACGATAATAAACAAACCGGCGCCATGCAGCTGCATGTAAAAAAAGCGTGAAGTGCCGAAGGTTGTTCCACAAGAATGCGATGTGACACGCGGGTTTCTGGGCCATGGGCAAAATCCGGCATGATTAAAGCGACAGTTGTTGATTTTGTGCGTGGGCAATCACTATGACAGGTAGAGCCTCCATACCTCATAATAACCTGGCATAGGGCACCACGGAATCACAAACCAACTATTGTAAATCTCGTACAGAAGCCGTAAGAACGTCTAAAGAGTATCAAGCTATTTTTCACCAAGTGGACAAAGCGCAGATTGAACCCGGCTTCTCCTACTTCGAGGTGGGAGAGAAAATAACTCCCATTATTAGAACTCCGTTATAACCCAAAAAGTTTCTCTTACAAAATATATAACGCGAATATTGTAAAAAAAAAATCAAATCAAAGAAATATTAGTCCTTTAAAATGTAATTTGAAAAAAGACTAAACAAAAAAATTAATCAAATAAATGATATCATGGTGCTCAACCTATTTGTCTGGAGAAGAAAGCCCGCCAAGAAATCTTATCGAACTCACTGTGGTGCAATAGTTAGCGTCACCGGTAACTTTACTCCGATGGTGGAAAACGCGAGCGAGGAGGAATCATCTTGACCTTTCCCAGCAGTGATGTCCCAAATCCACGAGATAACTCTCTGAAGTCAAGTAGTCCAAGAGACCATGACAAAATAAGCGTGCTCTTACCAAATATCTCTAAATTAACCTTCAAATCTGAACCAAACGGCGCGGCGTATAAAACAAAAAAAGTAATTTTGTCTTATACATGTAAATTTGGGAGGGGCTCCAAATTAGTTTTTTAATCTTATACGCCCCTTGGTTCTTATTTGATCGTTAAATTTGCGATATTTGGTAAGAGCACGTTGAGACCAATCGAATGATACCAATATCAGGTCATATCAATTTTCAAGGTCACCGGAAGTGACGTCACGTGGTTCGTATTTCCGGAAAGCCCCCACTTTGACCCGTAAGACAAACAGTTCTTTGTTACAAATCACTAACCTAATTTAAAATTATATTGACCCACCGTGTACCTTATCACATGCGTATTTTGTCATGGGCTCTTGGACTAAAGGGAAAGGCTGTTAGGGACAAAGCCTACATTTGCGAAGTTAAGCAGATTTTAAATACCTTAAAAAAATTTATTTCCTTCCCGAAAAAAATTACAAAATTTGTAGTAATTACGTGGAAAATATTTCAAACCCCGCCGCACATCCGACCCCAGATTGGTTAGCACTAGTAGACGCCAAGGTAGATCAAACCCAAAGTCCTAGAATGAAATTTATTGTTTCTTGGATAATACAATTAGAAGGAGTATCGCATTTTAATGATAATTCACCATATTTAATAAGAGTGGTTAAATAAAATGAAGGCTCTTATAACATTCTAAAGGGGTCCAACATTAAATAGATGGAGCACCATCCACTCGTGGCGCCGTCATTGACTTAGGCCCCGGAGCAGAGACATTGGTCGATTCCTGTTCATTTGAACAGGATCACATTTTAGTGATTCAGATTTAGCAAGCTATTTATTTTGAGATCTAATAAACGCAATCGCGGCGCAAAGATTTTTTAGCGAGCGTTGCCAGTTCCTGAAACTCAAATTATCTTACCACAACCAAAAAATATCATTCTCAGAAAAATTTATCGTATGCCCGAAAACTAGCGGTAGATGAAAATTGTGTGTCAAATAGCTACGTTTAACTTGTGAAATCAAAAAAATAATAACACTTAAAGTTCAACCGATTGAAAACTTATATTTAAAAATCGCAGTTTTAAATGGTTTTCAGCGAATTAAAAAAATATCGTTCGGGTGAGCTGACGATCTCTGATACACTGAACCAATTCACCATGTTATTAGTATACAACTGTATGCAACAGCAAATATATCTTTAAAAAACCAGGCTTAGAATATACCCAAAATAGTAATGTAATAATAGTGGCGGAGTGGTTAGCGCTTTCGCCTCGCAGCAAGAGGAACCGGGTTCGAACCCAACTTGTGGTACTGGGTGAAAACTCGGAACTACTCCTTCCGCGTTGAGTTTGCAAATTCGCTCCCCACTGGTGAAAAGGGTTTTCCCCCGAGTTCTTCGGTTTCCCCTTCCATAAAAACTTTTAGAGGTTAACGTTAATAGTTAGTGTAGGGAGCTGTTGGCTCGCGTGGCATGTAGGGCCTGCTACCACCCTCCTACGCGTTGTAACACGGCCACCTGTTTAAAGGCATAATAAGTAAGATGACTTGGGCCTAAGGTGGTGCTTTGGGTATTAGCCTAGCTGATTACTACCGGCAAAATAAAATTAAACGTATACCGTAAATATTTGGTGGAAACCCTGCTTTTTGGACGTTGAGACATTTACCATAACCTTCAGCAATCAGTCTGCCCCAAAAGTCAATAACCAATAAAAGTTGGAGAGTAGTTACCCGGTACATACAAAACAGAAACACAGATATCATTGAACCACACGATTCGAAGAAACACACGGCACAACGACACGTTACACAAGCACACACGACAAAATACACACGAATGGGTAAAGTGAGCAATGAAAAAAAGGGCCTTTATATTTCCAAAACCACGTAACACAAACCGCAAAAAAAGAAGTCCGTGCTTTTGGAAATAAAGCCGTTTTAGAAAACGTTTTTAAATCCTGAAAACTGCGAACGGGGTGATTGCACTTTGCCCCGAAACTTAACTTTTTAGCGGTTAATCATGTAGTTCACCGTTTATTTTAATGTTTTAACGGTTTGCCGAACCCTACTCAAAATATAATCAAGCATTACTTTGCATAACCTAAATAAATTTTATTTTTTGAAAAGAACAGGAAACAAACGACTATTTAGAAAAAGTTGTCGTGAATTATTATGAAGCAGCGACTATCCTTAAGAAAAGATCTGGAAAAATGCCTTAACAAGTGTCGACAATAGAAACCGTACAATTATAGATGTAAGTAGATTCCCATCCACCAGCAAAGTGAATGGAGCTATCGTTGATATACATGTACGCTCAATACAGGAATTTCTAGTGATTTCTAGTCTGTCACGTCCTGCTATATTATCTTTAATCTTGGTGCTCAGTGAAGCCACTTCCTTTCTTGGTTCTATTTTTTTACAGTACCGCAGAAATAAGAAAAAAAAAACGAAAATTGTTGCAGTTGCTTAACATAATGATAAATATTCCACAAAAATGTTTTTTTCCCCCGAAGGGTAGAACACGAAGATCATCAGTATAGGAAGACCCTGTAAAGAATCCAAAAATGATATTTAATTATAAGTAAATAGTGATTGAAATTAGGGCTAATGGCTTGATGTTATTGAAATTTTTAAAATCATGAAATCGTGATCAAAACTCATTAAATAACGATTTGAAAATAATTGAAAAACGTTGAAATTTGGATAAAATAAAGGAGTAAAATAATATATTTATTTTGTAAATCTTAAAACTACCTCTATATCGCTTAAAGATTTCAATAAGAAAATTACACTTTGTCAGGTTGTGATCAATTTAACCAATAATGTTCTAAAACTAGTTTACAAACGATACTCAAATATAAAACAGGCTTGTTAAAAATTATTAATAAAATATCTGCTATTTCATCTTTAATAAATCATGTTTAACATTCTAAATTTAGCCATGATACCAAAAGAAAATAATAATAAAATAAAACTTCGTTTGTTCAACTCACGTTATTTACATTACCCCAAAACTCGTTTTTCCCAATTTCTAGAAAATAAGTTGTTTTCTTTCTTCTAATCGTGTTATGAAACGGTTCTCCGCTTTCACTGGACTACGTTCTTCTCGCTTAGCCATAATTAATGCCAGAGATAAAACGGGGAAAACAAGATGGCGTTTTCCGCAACAACTGAATCTGAAAAACGTTTCGCTGCTTCGCTTTCAAAAGTGTTGACTTCAGCGACACCTGTAGCTCAGAATTGAAGTCCTACTACACGCGAAATCTGAGGATATATTCCGTTCATAAAAACGACCACGTTACCGGATGGCTACTCCATCGTCCCAAGCGGCTATGTTTTAGGTATTTTGAAAAATGTAATAATAATAATACTATTAATAATCAGATAGGCTAATATCCAAGGCACTACCTTAGGCCAAAGGCATCTAGCGACTTACACTCTTAAAAATATTGGGTTGTTTTTGATCCAAATTGGGTGGTTTTTTTACCCATTGTTGGGTCAGTATTTAACCAAACAAAATATTTGGTTGTTTTAGTTTTCACCCAAAACGGGTTATTTTCATTACGCTATTTTGGGTTAAATTTATAAGTTACCCAAATATGGGTTGAACATTAGCCCAAAATATGGTTAATATATGACTAAATTTTGGGTTATAATTTAACAATTAATTGGGTTGTTTTTTACACATTGTTGGGTCAGTATTTAACCAAAAAAATATTGGGTGGTTTTCGTTTTCATCCAAAATGGGTTTTTTTAATAACGATATTTTGGGTTAAATTTATAAGTTACCCAAAATATGGTTAATATGTGACTCAATTTTGGGTTATAAATTAGAAATTAATTTGGTTTATAAATTTGAACACACTGGAAAGAATAACGTAGGGCCTTGGCAATTTGCAATAAATTTAAACATTACGTTCTTCCGCTGAAATATCAACACGACATACAAAAATAAATTTAAAATATTAGAATAATTTAAATTATAAATAGTAAATTAAATTAATAATATTCTATACCTTTAGAATAAAAAATTTAGAATCCTTTCAAGCACTCATGGAAACGATGCAAGAATGGCGCAAAATTTTTAATTTCCAGTCTTCCAAAGACTACAAGTTCGATGGACACATTTTTTCGATGCTCATATCGTCTTTGGCGCGTGGGAATTTGAAATTTGATAGTATGACCAGAGAGGTGGTATGACCCACTTTTGGGTTGCTATTATATTATCTTAAAAACAACCTAATTTTGTTTAACCCAAATTTTGCGTTTAAGGATTTTCAACCACATTTGGGTTATTTTCGACTCAAAAAGTAGTTTAAAATGAAATAACCAAAATCATTTAATCCAAAGTTTTTAAGAGTGTATACTGCCTTTTAAACTGGTGGCCGTGTTACAATTGCGTAAGAGAGTGATGGATTTTAATATATTGTTAAAAGTGGATATATTTTGTTGATTTCCGTAAATAAAGAAAAATAACTTTGATAGTTTGGTAAGAAGTGTGAAATAATTTGAAAGATCCGCCATATTTTCTGAAACTCCAACGCTCTTCCAACGGACAGTTTTCAAAATATTGAATGATAACATAAACATGTTAATTGCGTATCTTAATGGGGTATTCAAAGAGTTTGGCGGTTAACGGTTACAGTTAGTGTAGGGAGCTCTTAGCACTCGTGGAATGAAGGGCTTGCCACCACCCTCCTACGCATTGTAACCCGTCCACCTGAAAAAATGGCTTAAAAAGTCGCTTGATGGCTCAGGCCTAACGTGGTGCCTTATTTATTTTACTTACAAGGTGTTAGTGGACTATTAATTAACCACTGAAAGTGTTACGCAGTTTGTGTTAAGTAACAAAGGAAAGGGCTATAAGGCTGTGTAGCTTACATAAGCATTTATTTTAAATTAAATAAATAAAAACATTCCATGATAATTTATTTGTATAAATATAATATTCAATCATCGTTTTGCAGTTTTCTTACATATAATTTCAGTGAACTTTCGCCAAGGATTACGCCTTCTTTGTTAATGAATTTGAGGAGTGCATTGTACCACGTGGGTATCTAGGCCATTGGAAAAATTCGAGTATTATAATAGCAGTTGAAATTCCTTTTGCAAAGAAAACTGCCTTAAGAAGCGGGAGAAAATTCTTGTAACTGACGCTTTTAAGCTCACTGCATTTATCTCTTTTCCTCTTTTCCAAGTAGTCGGAACATCCTTTCCCGAACATCAGTCTAGAAAATACTTGATAATGTCCAGTTTGGAAAAATTCTATGATCCTGCCAAATAAAAAAATATCTGATTATTGACAAGCGAGGAGAACTTACAAGTACTGCAAGCAGACTGGAAATCGTTTTGTTTTTGTGTTTTTTATTTAAGCGATAACTAACGATATATTTTTCCATAAAAATGTACATCCCTCCCTTAATTTTTTTAGGGTTGACAAATTTTAGTAAAGTAGGCGAAATTCAAAATTAAATGACATTTTTTTTGATCCTCTAAACTTACACCACTACCCTGCGATTAGAACCCAGGAAGCGTTGGCAGCATACCCTTTGGCGGTTAAGAGAGACTTCGCGAGGACTCTGATTTTAACATTTCAAATTGAACCTTTTTTGCTCTATAATTTTTACTTTTTAGTGTTCTTAATCCTTTCATAATCAATTTGAAAATTTAAATAAATATTGATAACCAAATATTTGGCTTTATGCGGAACATTTTATGAAATTTAGAAATAAGCTCTTCCTTCATTTAGATATCATCATCGTGTTGTGTCATTCGCAATGGCTGTTAAACATATTTGGTCATGTATTTAGTTTTGAATGCGAACATTATTGGCACGGTCAAATGATTTATTTTAGATTCAAGGGAACACTGATGTATTTAATTTTAAAGGTACCAATGATATACATTATAGTGTTGTAAGTCGGAAAATTTTCCGTATTTTTCCGCAAAAAATTAAAAAAGTTTTCATTCCATGATTAGTCTAATATATTGTTTGCAAATTGAAAAAAATCGGTATTTTCGCCTCATTTTTTCGAATCTGAAAGTAAAACTAAACCTCTAGAGTAGTTTAAACTGATTAACAATGTAACGCTATTAATGTTTTGTAGTATGTTTACTGATATTAGATATTTTATATCGATAAAAAGTTAAAAACATTAAAAACCCTTAAAAGGTAATTTATGTTTCAAATTTTTATTTTTCCGATTTGCGGAAAATTTTCCGGAAACTTTTCTGGAAAATTTTCCGCATTTTATTTTTCCGGAAAATTAACAACACTAATACATAACAAGCTTTAACTATCTACAATAATGACAACCAACTTCTGATTCATCAATTCAAGAGCATCTTCGTACCCGTGGGCCTGTTTTGATGCAACGTAGGCGTGATATATTCCGAAAATAGCATTTTGGGACAAATGCAAATTGATATATTTTATTTTCTTCTTTTTAATACTGTGATCACACATGTAGTTCAAGTGAGTTATTGTTGAAATAAACACTGCGTTGTCATATTTGATTAATGTTTCGACGTTCAGTGTATGATTTGCTAGTTTTCTTTCAATATTAGAAGTGTACTCGGAGGGTATAATCTGGAATGAAACAACTTTTTAATATATACTTAAGCTATCACGACTGTTAAATCTCCGGTTAAAATTAGTCATAAAACTTTTTAAGGTTAGTTTACTCAAGCGACGTTCCCACTTAAGCTTCAAATCAGTATTCAATGCAAGTTTCTATGAAATTTGTTAGTTTTAATTTACATTCTACTAACCAAAAATGAGCTCTAAGATCTAGTCTTCAAAGCTCACACACGTCCTAGAATTTTTTAAGATGACCCTAAGGTGATTATTTTTTTCAAAGGGACAACGAGCTAGTTAGCATGGATTGCACTACTATTTGATGGTCTTAGAATTACTGTAGTATACGGTCAAACCTTATTTTTCTTGTTTCAAACTATAGCAAGTAAACTAGTCACATCAGTCAAATCAACTATTCGAATTCCCTTCAACAAATAGGTTTGTAACGTCTAACTTTAAATGACGACAGAAGTAGTTACTATAATGACGTCCTAGTTAAAATGTTCTCACTAAAATATTTCCCACACAGACATAAAAAAGGATTATATTCTTATGAGTATAAGATACTTCATACTCGCTTAACGCGTTTATTCCAGTCATTGTTTCTTGTACACACTGGACCGTACTTTCTGAAAGTAAGATCTCTGATCGTGTTGACGTTGCAACTCTCGCTGGAAACGAAATTTGAAGACAATCTGGCCTTGTAAGTTTCGAGTAAAAAAAAATAACTCAGCGACCAGAAAAACAACAAAGTTGTAGAAGCCCAGTTCAGGTTAAAGCTCTTGTATCCTTTAAAGGAAAATAGAAAAAAAAAATTATAATCATTGAAAACACAAAAATCTAATGGTATGAACAGTCTAGTGACAAGTAACAGCTAAACGGACGTTAAGAAGATAGGCATAGAAATAAAATGATTTCTTTAATTAATTGAAAACGACTGGAATTATTGAAATTTCTGAAATCCAATAAATGTTTTTGCTACTAAGACTTAATTCTTAGTATTCTCATTTAAATCTTTTACTTCTTATTTTCTACTATTTTAGTAGAAAAAGTGAAATTGTTCAAAAATGTATCTGTAAAACAGTTCCCGGCGTAAAGTCAAATGGTCTTAAATGAAATATATTTAAAAAATGAGAATACGCACGGAAAGCAAAGAATAATACATCTTGGTTGTTCGGATTTAGAAACTCTAAATCGCTGAGCTACTCTCGATCTGAGTATTTACAACAGTGGAAAGGTGGTGTCCGGTTTTAAATAAGTATGAAAGTGTTCAACCAGGTAATTTTTTCCAAAATATAATTAACGTAGAATTACGAAATTTAAGAATTTTGGTTATCCAACGGTAGATGGTAGAAATAATGTTTCAATGTAACATAAAGTTGTATGGTCCTACGTTTCAGGATGCATCACATTTTTGTATGAATTTTAACAGTTCAAAAATTTTATTGAAATTTTGTTAAAACATATATGGTTTGATAATTCCTCCTTCAGATAAAAAGTATAACGAAATGACCTCTTTGTGATTTCTGGTGTTGCACGATGGCAAGCTTTAATAATTCTCTAGCGCAAGTCTTTCAGGCTCGTTATTCACCTTTGCTACACTTTTCGAAAGGAAAATTTTTCTTTGTTGAGCGAATTCGGTGGTTAGATAATGCACGACATCACGATGTTGGTGTGCTGTTGCACCATCATGCTGGAACCAAAGGCATTTGTTATCGACCAAGGACATTTTATGAAAATTGTTCGCTACTTTATTTTCAAGGTAGGCTAATAATCTTCTATAATAAAATTAAAATAACACTACTGATACTTCATGGTTTTAAAACATAATTTTATAAACGTTAAAATAATCTTGTACATCAAGATGATTTGGGAAAAAATTGTTAATAATTGATGCCACATTTGGTTTTTGGAAATTGAATTTTCCAACTATCTAAAATGAAGAATCATCGGATAATAGCATTGTAAGACTAGATGCGTGAAGTGTCTGATGAAGGGTTTCGGGATACGAAAGAAAATAGTTTTGAAATATGAAAAATATGTAAAAATTGTTAGTTGAAATGAAACCTCCAAAATAAAGTCTTTTTCTATTGGATGTTTACGCAATTAAAACCTTAGTACTCTACGACATGCCCATTTTGTGAACGACTTCAATTATTGAAATAAAATAAAATAAAAACGATTAAGTGATTTATAACTTTTAAACAAGCTTCAAAAACATAAGTTGGATGTGAAGTGTTTAAATATTTTTATGACAAATACTACTAACCTTCCCAAACTGTCAAAAGTGAGTTCCACAAGGTGTGACGCCTTCTCGTCCTAATGAAATAATAGTTCAAAATAACAATCAGTCCTAAGAGGAAGAGAGTCGTCACCCACACCTAAAGGAAATGCGTAAATTAAATTATGCACGTTATCCTACGTCACTTTTTATCGTGGCTCCATCTACGGCCGTTTTTCGAAAGTATATATTAAGTGTTTTGCAGGTATCGGTGGAGTGAATTTCGTACTTGCTTCTTCCGATAGTAGTCAGTCCGTGGCTTTTGTGAAGACTTTATCAGTGAATATGAGCGCTTACAGGCAGTTCTTTTTGAAAATAAAATCTTCACACATAGCCTAGGGGAACAATCTGTATACCTTTATTAGGGTATTAATAGCTCATGAAAACGGAAGGGGGCATTTGCCCCGTTTGCTCAACCCTCTGCGGGCACTCATAGTGGTGTATACAATTGCTAGTAAGAAATTGCAGATCGATTTTAGAGGGCACAGTCAGGACAAGCTACCCGTACAAAATAATCTTATTCAATTTATAAACAATCTTTTAAAACTCTTTTTAAGTATTAAATCTGTCAGCGCATTTTTAAGATATTTTTAAAGAAAACCTGTTTTTTTTTATCAAGTTGGTTTCCTCTTTTTATTGCTAGTTATAGCTACAGATTAAGTGCATAAACAAAACAGCCAAGGATTATGTGTGAATATACATACTACAGTACTATTATAAACCTACATAGAAACCGATAACCAAATAGGTTCGTGGTCTTGATATACTACCTAAATATCTTTCTACCAAAGTAACACTGAGCATTTTCATTCTTGTAAAATACTACTTAATATCAGCCTGTGAGTAATGATATTTCTTTTCTTATAGGCAAATTCAATTTAACTCCTAGTTACCGATTGATTTAAAACTAAATAGTGAATATATGAAAAATCCTAAAATGGGGTGGCGTAGTGGTTAGCACTTTCGCCTCACAGCAAGATGAGCAAGGATCGATAGCAGCTAGGGGCATTCGGTGAAAACTCGGAACTACTTCTTCTGCATTGAGTTTGCAAGTTATCTTTACACTGGTTAAAGAGGGTTTCCTCCGAGTTCATAGTTTTCCATTTCTATAAACACTTGTGAGGTTAACGGTAAAGTTAGTGTAGAGAGCTGTTGTCTCGCGTGGCATGAAGGGCTTCCGACTTCCCTCCTACGCGTTGTAACCCGGCCACCTGAATTAATGGCATTAAAATTCGCTAGATGTCTTGGGCCTAAGGTTATTAGCCTAGCTGATTATTATTATATTGTGCCAAGAAAATATTCGGTTTACTAATCCACACTTCAGCTGGCTCAGCGTTCTAGTTGCATCTCAGATTCAAATTACCCCTAGTTAAAAGATTAAATCTTTTAACTTGTAACAAATAATTAATTAATTCATAAATTTAATAATCCCCTTTAAATATTTTAAATTTTGGTAAATCGTTATATATCAGTGTTAGGCTTAATTTTCTATATATATTCCTTTGTATAAAAATGAACGTGTCGGGAAAAAGAAAATTCAATGGCTGGTTTTCCCCTTAGCGCTGGTTCCCCAAAAACACCGGAAATCACTTTCGGAAATTTGCGACGCGCATCTTCCGAAACATTCCGGGTTTGGCCCTGACGTCTTTTGGGTTTTTCCAAGAACTTACGGGACGCCTCTGTCGAGCCTATAAAAAGGGGTAGCTCCCCTTTGTTCAAAAAAAGAACAGTGCCTGAAACCAGAGATGCTAGCGCTTTAGAATATCAAGCTCATAGTGGTGCACCTTCGTGGTGAAGTTTTTCGCGAGCTGAGAAATATCCAGTCGCGGGTCACAAAACAATACGAGCCACTAGGTCAACTGACCAGCCGCTGTGCCGTAGCTGCCGTTGTCCTCACCGTCCGGCCCAACCATCGTAAAGCCGAAGCCAGCGTTGGATCTGTGTGAATGTGGTACCGTAAGACAATTTATTTTTAAAATGGGGAACCAGCCAAACGCTTTAAATATTATATACTCTCCGCGTAGCTTTAATTGTTTTGTTTAATGTTTAGTTGTAAATTAGCTTACGTATTGTTAGATTTAATAATATTGTATTTTGCTGTTAAGGTTATAGTAGTGCCCAATAAATGATTTACCATTGCCAGTTCCGTCTATTTATTTATCTTTTAATGCTGACACTTATTATTTAATTATATTCCAAATTCATCCCCTAGACAACGATATGATTTTTAACTTTATCTTCCCCTAATCATTTTAATTAAATTCAACATTACAAATTTAAATAGTTATTATTATGTTTTTAAAAAGTGTCGCAAACTTATAGCAGTTAAATTATAGCCACACCGAAAAATCGTATCTACGCAAATGATAACTATCAAAAGAGCTTAAAGGTGTGGTGACTTGAGCTAGTACCTATTTATTAGGCCCGGCTTCAAAAATAATGTGTTACCTCTGTTGATATCTATCTACTAAATACATACTAAAATATGAAAACATAACTAAACTATTGTTAAATATTCTTGACAAGACTTACATCCAGCGTGTATACATCCGTGATTGTCGCGATGGACTCGAAACATCTGTAGCACGTTCTTGATAAAAGAACGAATGGCGCGTATTCCACGACAGATGTGTACGTATGGTTCCGCGCCTCCAAATCATCTTGGACTAATTGCGCCCGCAGACTCACGTGCCACTATGCAAACCATTTAATTTAATCAAATCTGGATAAATAATTAAAGTATCCGAAAAAAAGGTAACTACCCGCTCCAACAGTTTTTTTCTGATTAATAAACTTAAATCCAAAAAAGTGTCTTCATTATTATATTTAAATAATAAACTCTATGTTAAAACATGTAAACATAAATGAAAACGAATAAGTTTTCAAAAAGAAACTAAAGCTTTATCTTTTAAATCAAAACTATAAATAATATATAGTTTTTTTCTTTTGTTTTTGTTATTGTTTTTGGTGTTCTAATTGGATTTAAGTGTATTAAGGTCATCGTTACTACGTTAGATTTTATTTAAATTAAATCTTAATTATCTCTCTTTTTCTATAAATTATTTAAAATAAAAAATATATATTAAATTTACTTATAATGCAAAACAATTTTACAATTGTGTTAACTAATTAATGTAAAGCCAGGGCTTACAAGTCACTTGTGACTTAGCCACTACCTCCCACTGTAAACCCAAAAATTTATTTGCAAAAAAAATAAAGGTGTAGATATTATATGTGTTACGAAAAAATATGTAAATATCCATAACAAGCTAGAATTATGTTCCAGTGGACATGTATTAAATGCAGAAGAATACAACGCATCACCGTTTAAATTTTTTTGTTACAAATCAGTATACATTGAGAGGAAGGTTCTATTTCGTCATTATTTATATGACAGTAGTAAAAAACTACTATAGTGAGTTGCAGGCTAAGAAAGAAAAAAATATATAGTACAAAGTAGAAGGAAAGTAAGGGCGAGGCATCGATCCTAGGATCGAGGATCCAGGATTTAAGGGGTGAGAAAAGTCGATGTATTTATGATATTTTTCGCGACGATTTGTTTTTTCGTATATCAACATATTGTGTTGAGGCCAACTTGTTTATTTATCTCCGCTTATCTCGATTTAACGCGTTTTATCGTACGGAATAAGTTGAAATGATGTAAAAAGTGATAACCTGGGTGGGAGATCACGCGGATTACTTAGGGCGCGGTTTTCACGTGCGCGGATTGGGACGCGGTTAATTTGAATTTAAAACATGGAGTGTTTTGACGTCATGGAATATTCGAAGTAGCTGTTAAAAAAACGTAGAATGAAATTAATTTTAAACTCCATTTATTGTCATTAAGTGTCTATTTTAATCAATAAGATAGAATCGTTAAGTACTTTGTTTTGACGTCATGGAATATTCGTTGTTAAAGTAACGTAGAATGGAATTTTTTTAAACTTCATTTTAATATCATTGTAGTACTTAAATATGCTTGGCACTTGAACCTATATCACGAGTATTTCTTAAAACGAATATCTCAAGTTTTAGTATGAAAAACGTATCGTTCTCAAATGATACTTGGATATACTATAAAAGGGGTTGTATAGCGTTGTGGGAGGTCATTCCACGGTTAACTGCGGTAGCTATATTCAAGATGCCTAAAGCTCAACATATTTGCCCTACATGCCTGAAACGTTTTTCTATCAAATCAAATTTAAATCGGCATGTTAGAGAAGTACACGTAGACAGACATAAGTTTGTCTGTGAAGTATGTGGTAAGACTGTTGCTAGATTATAATATTTTAAGAACCATCAAAGAACTCATGACTTGAACGCACCCGGCCCTTCCGAACCCATGGACCTGTCTCGCACACCATCACCAATGCAATGTTCGCCACAAAGACTATATAAAGCTACGCTTACATAGACTGGAAAGATCTATGGAGCATTCGGGATCAGTGCGACACTACACCTCCTGGTTGTAAGTTAGTTGTACTAAAAAGGATTTTTTGAATTCTGGCTTTTTGGCGCATATTTCTTTTGTTCCGAGCTCAGTAAGAATCAGAAATTCGGAATTCGTGGTTTGAGGAGTGAGGACCCGTCCATGGACCGTCTATCCTTGTTTTAGTTATTTGATAATTATTAATAAATTATGCGAAAATGAATACCCAGCATTGTTTAGTAGCAACTTGCAAAAAAGCTAGGAAAAAAAACCCAGATACCTGCTTTTTTAGACTTCCAAAAATTAAAGAAAAGTAAGAAATCTTTTTAAGCCTTGCATCTATATTGTAGAAAGATACTATTTGATTATTTTTTTTATTTCAGATATGAAGTTTGGTTAACAAACTGTAAAAGAGTTGATATTTTATCCAAAAATTCATTTAATCCCATAAATTATTGTGTCTGTTCCGATCATTTTGAAAAGCTATGCTTTTGAACCCAAATGCGGAAAGAAGGAAAAGGCTCACAAATAACGCAGCTCCTACACTTTTCAAACCATCAGAAATTACAAATGAAAATGGTTTGGAGCTATGATAGCAAAATTGAATATTTTTATGAATATATGTGTATATTTCTAGAAGCTGGGCCTAGTAATCTCTTTAATCAAAGAGTGGAAACCCCTAAAACTCAACGGAAGTTGAATGTTGAAGTTAAACATCTAATAAAAAAGAAAATTGATATTAATGGTGAGCATTTTGATTGTAAAAATGTGTTATAATGTTTACTTTAGGCGTGCAAATAATGTAAAATAGTTTTTGTAATTGTAGTTAGTTGTATAAATTATCTTGTCTCGTTAGCTATAATATTCTCTAGATTTTGGTGATGTCGCTAGCTTTTCCCTTGTTTTACAATATGAGCTTTGGCGTGGGAATTTTAAATAACATTAAGATAGTATTTTCTATTAATGTTGCAAATTTTTTAATTTTTTCAAACATTTATATTAAATATATTTTAATATTATAGATACTTGGTCTTCAGAGTTATTGGAAGATATAGATATTATAGAGAACCCCACTTCAAAAGTAAAAATTGATTTCAATGGTGAGTTTCTTTGTGCTTATGTTGAATTCTTCTTTAGAATTCACATCTTGGCTCCTCTTGGAATATTTTCTCAGCCAAAGGTTTTTTAATGGGGTTAAGTTTCAATAGAAATGTGGGATAAATATATTTTGTATTAACTTTTATTTGCGCCTGTTTTGCTGTTGTCATCAAACTCGAATCTTCACAAGTAGAAATGGATTTCAATAGTGAAAATGTATGCGACAAATTGTGTATGAAAAAGCGGATTTGTATTAAATAGTTATTTTTGTAGATACCATGAATTCAGAAACATTAGATGTGAACTCACTAACCATTAATATCGCAACGCAAATTATTCAAACGAATGCATTAGAAGATAAATCAGGTACGGTATTTCCTGTAACCAGCAAATGCAGAGATGGTAAAGATTTAATATTGATTATTGAAAATATATCTTAAAATTAATTCAAAATAATATACATTAATAGGCCTAGTATCACTTAATTCATTGGAGAATTATAGTTATTATAGCAAAATAGAATAATTTGTATTAATATGTGTATATTTCTAGAAGCTGGGCCTAGTAATCTCTCTAATCAAAGAGTGGAAACCCCAAAAACTAGACAGAAGTTGAATAGGGAAGTTGAACATCTAAGAAAAAGGAAAATTGATTTTAATGGTGAGCATTTGATCATAAGGTGTATTTGTATTAAATAGATTTTCATGTTATAGATACTCTGTCTTCAGAATTATTAGAAGATAAAGATATCCTAGAGAACCCCACTTCGAAAGTGAAAATTGATTTCAATGGTAAGTTTCTTTAAGCTTTTTTGATACAGTATCTACAAAAAGGCGTATTTGTATTAAATAGTTATTTTTTTAGATACAATACCTTCAGAATCATTAGAAGAGAACTTCCCAACCATTAATATTGCAACACAAATTATTCAAACCAATGCATTAGTTGATAAATCAGATAGAAGAGTTGGTAAGATTAATCAATTTAATTTTGATATATATCTACTAATTAATTTTCATTAATGTAATTGGCTTAGTATCGCTTACTTCATTGGAGAATAATAAACAAAAGAGTTTAATAAATGAATATTTGATAGAACATGAGTTTTGTCTAACATCCAACGTTTTTATGGATGAAGACCCGGTAACTCTTAAATTTATATGTGTATATATTTTCTTATGTTAAAAGTCTATTTTCAACTTTTTAAGGAGTATTTGACTTGGACTAAATTAACCTTGGAGAATCGTCCAGCAAAATTAACATGGATTATCAAGGATTACTTTGAAAGAAACGAGGTTAATCAGAAGTGCTTTAGCGAAAAGATTTTTAATTCAATTATGGGTAAGTACAAATAGTCCCAAGTATCTTTAAATTGTGGATAATTTATTTACTATTTAATGTTTAGTAGATTCATTTGATGCTACATTTTCCTCAAATGCTAGCCCAATCTTGAAATCAAACAACATGTGGCCAAGCTTGAGCAATGTATCGCAGAATAAATCAAACAAGAATGACACACCAAGAAAGATACTATTAAAGAAAAAATTAAGATCTAAAAATGTGCCACTGTACAAATAAAGAGAAAAGATCAGGAAACTGAAAATAAATCAAGCCAAAACTCGCCAAGCAAAAATTAAAAAAATAATTACAGAAGCTGGTGATTTCCTCGATGACGAACAACTGAAGTTTTTCAAATGCCAATTAAACTTAGCAGGACGATCCCGAAAGGGAAGGCGATATTCAGACTTTGATAAACAGAGAGCTTTAGCAACATTTTATCAAAGCCCCAAAGCTTACAAACAGCTTAGCAAACTTTTTGCGTTACCAAGTCCAAGATCTCTAAATCTATGGCTCTCCGAGGTCATCATACGTCCGGGCATAAATGTTTCTGTTTTCAATGCGCTCGAAATTCAAATTTCGAAAATGAAAGAACAGAATAAAAACTGCGTTCTATGTTTGGATGAGATAGCTCTGACTGAATCGCTTTCCTATAATTTAACTGAAGATCAAGTGGAAGGATTTGTTGATCGAGGAGAAAATAGCAGAGAAAAAATTATTGCCAATGAAGCCTTGGTTTTTATTGCATGTGGAATGTTCCAGCCTTGGAAACAAGTGATTTCTTATTCTTTTGCAAGGGGTGCAACAAACTCTGAACAGCTAAGAAATCTCTTGAAAACTCATATTGAGAAGCTAACTCAGATTGGTGTCAAAGTTAGGGCAGTTGTCGCTGATCAAGGACCAAGCAACAGAAGTCTGTTTAATCGTTTAGGAGTTTCCCCTTCACACCCATTTTTTTATTACAAGTCAACTAAAATATATTGCATATTTGACCCACCACACCTACTTAAAAGTATGAGGAACAACTTTCGAAAATATTTATTGGAGGTCAAGGGAAAAAATGTCAGATTTCATTACGTTGATCAATTTCACCAATTAGACAAAAATAGACCAGTTCGGCTTGCACCAAAATTTAAAAAAAGACACATACATCCCACATCGTATTCAAAAATGAGAGTTCCAGATGCTTCGCAAGTATTCAGCCATACTGTTGCAGCTGGTATTTCCAGTTGTATTCCAAGTGGTGCTATTTTCTTATAAATTCCGTCAATTTTTTTCTATTTCAGGTCAACTTGCTGCAGAAAGTGCATATACCGCAGAATTTATCTTTGCAATGGATAAATTATTTGACGCAGTTAACTGCAGTAAATATAATTCAACTAAAGCTCTCCGGCGAATGATGACCAAAAATTCCCACATCTGGCAACGCTGACTGAATCATTGGAGATGCTGAAAAGTTTAACACACCATCCAAAGTTAAAATATATTGTGTAGATGGCTGGTTGTTAACAATATCATCAATTATAGCATTGTGGAATGATCTGTTGATGGAGGGAGTTAAGTATTTTTTTACTAGGCGGCTATGCCAAGACCCCTTAGAGAATTTTTTTGTGCTGTAAGACAGAACCCAAATGCAAAACAATTTGTTGATTCTTTTAGAAAGCTATTTACGCAGGCATTTATGTCAAACAACAACAACATTGCTAACTGCGAGGTAGATTTTTTGGAAACTTTAATAACATTGAAAACTTTCAAGGCTTCAACCGTAACCCCAAAAGTAATCAATATCAATATTGGAGATGAAAAACAAGTTGGCAAGCCAAAATATACCTCTCCTCGGAAGTATGGTCCCTAGTGGTATTAATTTCTCGACACGACCCCCAAAGATATCTCCGCAATTCAGAGTTATTTACGAAAAACATATTCTCGGTTCAAACCCTGCCCGGTATAAAATTTTAATTTTAATTTAAATAATTGAGACGAAACAATCGAGTTTAATTTATTCAGAATATTATAAATTAAGTAGTTACAACAGCGAGTTAGATTCACTAAAACAATGCACAATTGAATTTAACCCTTTTTACAGTACATGTTTATCAGTTGAATATAATACTAAGCAAATTTTAATGAAAGAAACATCTACAGATGGTATTTGTATTTTTCTCGCTTACGAAATACTTGCCGCATCTTTAACGCTCATTTTATTTCAACTTCCAGTTGACGTTGTGACACATACCGCATGAAAAAGACCAATGCCGTCCAATTTCCAATATCATATAATGACTCGCACACCCAAGAAATCATTGACTGCGTTAGAAATCGTAGATATCCAAATATCCACACCAAATATATTTACAAGAAGCAAAAACCTTACCATCAACAAAGCACAGAGAGCCACTTGACTAACCGCCAGCTCTTAAAGCAATTAACCTTAAATTATCTCCTTTGAATTAACACAACTATATATAGGTCGTTAATAATACCCGTAAATAAATAACAAAAAAAAACTAACAAAGTGGACCACCCACAGGGCCTACCCTTTAACCCTCTAATCTCGGCTGACTGCGCTAAAACAAGATTTAACCTTTAAAAAAAAACAGATTAGGCCTTCATAAATTCATTAATAAAAAAAGACTTTATTACCAATTATGCTTACGATGCCTGTCTTAATTTCAGTGAATCTAAGCAGCTATCGGTGGTTCTGTGGTAGAGCGCTCGACTGCCAAGTCGAATGGTCTGGGTTCGAAACCTGGGTGGCGCATTTGTTTTTAATCAATAGAGAAACACTAAATTAGAATTTCTTCGATGCAATAATTTCAATATCTATTCTATTTCAATTAAACCAAAATTTCGTACTCTATTAAATACGCTTCCGATAAAGCTGAAGGTCTAATTTTCAATAAGGCGCAACAAGTGTCGGTGGTTCTGTGGTAGAACGTCCGCCTTTCAATCAGGAGGTCTCGGGTTCAAATCCCGCCCGATGCGATCGCAAATTGATACTAAGACGAAAACCGTGTACGACTGGTGGAAACCCTGTCATTAGACGTTGAGAGGTAGCATTACACTCAGCACTCGGTCCGTCCCAAAGTCATTAAGAAGAAGTTGGAGAGAAAACGCCCATATAAACACAACAGACTCAACATGCACAACCATCAGAACACAAACACAACAAATTCAACACTCACAACCTACGCATAAACATTACAAAAACGTAATACACCAAACCGTCACGACGGTGAGCGAAAAAACACCATCCAAACCAAACCGCAAATGCATCCGTTAACGCTCACCGTCACACGGTGGTTTTGCCAACCCTTTGAGAAACTGCGTACGCAGTGATTACACTTTGCACCGAAAATGCGAACGCGTTCGCAGGCCTGACAGACCCACAGACCCACAGACCCACAGACAGACACGGTGGTTGTATAACCCCTCCTAGGGGACGTCCCCTCGGAGAGGTAAAAAAGAGTTTCGGGTCTCAAAGCAATAAATGTAGAAGAAATAGCGAATGGGTTCGGCACATCGTTAGACATGAACACTTTGTCGTACATAGTTGGGAGTGTAATTCGAAAGGTCAGGGGCAAACTTGATGGAGATATTTGTAAATTTTTGACAGAATCGCAGAACTTTGAAACAGAGTCTCAATTATTTACTCATTTGAAAGCATTTGACTATAAAAAGGGAGACTTTGGTGGCTTAACTTCACCTTCCGATGAAGTATTGCAATTAATGTTGCAAATAGAAAAAAAATTCATAGTTGAATTTAACAACAACATGCATAATACTGGAATTTTGGTTTTGCTAAAAACGAAAGCACAAAGTGTTAAAAATAAGTCTATTTGCATAGGCTTTAAAAAGGAAATCTTCCATGTGTACTTGAGAATAAGAATTTATTACGCTGTAAAGTTTTTAAACCAAGAGAATATCGAAGAAAATGAGAAGAAAAAAGCCTTAAATAAAATGAAACAGAAAGCTCCAAAAAAACTCCTAAAAGTTATGCACATTAGTTGTTAAACTG
Source organism: Leiobunum rupestre (assembly GCF_980474605.1). NCBI lineage: Eukaryota > Metazoa > Arthropoda > Arachnida > Opiliones > Sclerosomatidae > Leiobunum > Leiobunum rupestre. Next base: position 59,284,491 of record NC_143385.1, on the reverse strand, counting down.
TCATTTCAGCAGTGATTGCCAACCATTTAATCAGGCGCAGTTTTTTGTGAGCTCCTAACATAAAAATGGAATGTACACTGGTAAGATTAAAAAGTATTAACTCTGGTTATTATTGTTTAATTTTTCTGTTTGTCTGGAAGAAATAGCTTGTTACGGAACCTTTTATTTGAACAGGACTGAAGCCACTTTGGTTGGGAAAATGTGTTGTTTAATTGGAATCATAACCCCTCACATGTGTCAAAGAGCCTATAACAGGTAATGTGTGAAAAGCCTTTTCTATTTCAAAATTTGTTGTGTTTTAATTTTCGTTTTATGATCGTAGGAATGTTAAAGTTTTTAGCATTTATGACTTTCAAGGAAGGAAGAAAAAAAAGACTATAATCATGTCATAAAAATTGGTTAATGCTGTCAATCCCCCAGGGAATAATTTTATTGTTTTTATATTGCGTCGAAATATTCAGTCTGGAAAATAAATGAAACTAAAAACTGCATTATTATAATGTGATAATTAAAACAAAGAATTGTGCAAAAAATAATTTTCTGGTTAGTGTCCTACTTTGCAATCAACTACTAATTTCACCCTAAAAAGTCAAATACTCAAATTACACATAGAAACTCTTTTCTTTTATAAACTTAAAGGCGATTTTTTCAAAACGTGATTTTTGGAGTTACGAGGTTTCCAATCTGAAGTAACAATGTGTCGGAAATTGAAACTAACTTAAGCGTAGATGGCTCCACTAAAATCAACAAGTAGTCGCAGTTTTTTTGCTACCCTTTTTACAACGTTAAGATTCCAGTCTATGTGCGTAGCTTTATATAGTCTTTGGTTCGCCAGCATCTTTCCGTCCACCGTCACCATACCATCCACCATCGCCATACCATCCACCTTCACCTAGTCTGCTTCAAGACATTCAACTGGAATCCCTCCGTACACAATCATTTGCAACGGATTTACCCGACAACCCACACCGTCACCTGTTCCCGCCTCATCAACACTTGATGAAACACCACCACACAGTGTTTCGAAATCGACTTTTTAGTGACAAAATTAAAAATCATCTCAATATAATAAATGTATATATATTTTAAACTGTTGTTTTAAGTTGTATCCGAAAATATAAATTATATTTCGCTATCTGCCACCAGAGGGCCTAACGTTCCCTACACGGAATTCCATAGAACTTCTTTTTGCAAAGCGTGTATAGAACTATGATATACATAAATTTAAAATTTGGTAAAATTCGGTTGAACAGATCTTCTGTAAAATGCAATCAAAGGGCCAATTTTTACCAAAATACGGCTTTTTCTAAAAGCTTTTTATCCAAAAGTTGCAAGTTGTTGCAAAATATTTCATCACTGTCTTCTAGAACCGTTCCCGTAGGATAACTTGCAAAAAATCCGAGCACCTATCACCTCCAAGTTTTTAAGATATATCAAGTTTTATCACGTTTAAAAATATTTCTTGAATTAGCTCATTCATGGTGCCAATGCACATCTTGTTTGCCTTTTCGTTACTAAAAAACGACGTTTTTGAAAATTTTAGAACATTATCTATAACTCATTATAAATTAGATCCCGCTCACGCTTACACCGCACCATGTTTAGGCTGGCAAGCAGCTTTGAAGATGACCGATGTTCGCCTCGATCTCATACTTGATATAGATCAACACTTTTGATATTTTAAATATTATTGTATTTACATTGAATTTTTAAGTATTCGAGGCGGTGTTTCAATGATCTCAACTCGTTATTCTGAAGCGAATAACAAATATATGCCCGACACATATGATTCGTCTAAAGAGAGCAGTTATATATGCTATTTAGGTAATTTAAATTTTTTTAAAATAATTTTTAAATTTTTTTAATTTTAATTTTTTTAATTTTAATTATTTTAATCAACTTAATTTAACTTATTTGAAGATGCGAATAATTTGTACGGTGCTGTTATGTGTGAACCACTACCGCTAGACGACTTCCAGTGGGTTCATGAGAATGATTTGCAAACACTTGGTGAAAATATTCTGAGTATTCCCAATAACGTTGAAAACGGATACATTTTAGAGGTAAATAACAAGTGTTATAATTATTGAATTATATTTTTAAAGAATTGTTTCCTTTGCAGGTGGATCTTGAATATCCACCAGAGTTACATGACTTACATAACGATCTCCCAGTAGCGGTGGAATATAAAGTTATTACACATGATATGCTATCTCCATACTCCAAAGATCTCTTAGGAAAATTAAATATTAAGGAGAATCAAAGTCTACCAAAACTTCTTCCTAATTTAAATAATAAAGAGAAATACATAGTACATTACCGCAATTTAAAATATTATGTAGAATTAGGTTTAAAAATAACCAAGGTTCGTCGAGCTCTAACCTTCACTCAAGGAAAATGGTTGGAAAAATTTGTTAGATTCAACACTGAACAGAGCAAATTAACCAAGAGCTCATTTGAAAATAATTTCTGGAAACTTATGGTTAACTCTGTTTTCGGGTAAATCAATTTAAATAATTTATTGCTGTTTTTTCCCTTACTTCATTTAATTTTGTAGAAAAACAATGGAAAATCTACTGAGGCATATACATTACGAGTTGATTCATAAAAGTTTCAAGTTCCCCGCAGTTTGAACACTTTACCATCTTTAATGAAGAGTAAGCCGGCGCTCATAAGAAGAGAGCTAAAATTGTTCTTAACCGGCCTGTATTTACCGGAGTAGTGTTATAAATGAGAGAACGCTCTATGAGGCACTAATGAGGTATCTGGGCGCCGGGCACCGTACCTCACAGAAATAACATGGGGCACTATTTGACGGTGTCTAGAAAAAAAAGTACCGGTTCAACATCGACGCGTTTGAGACACCTAATGAGGCACCGGGACACCGGCACCGTGCCTCATAGAAATAACATGGGGCACCATTTGACGGTGACCGGCACCGTGCCTCATAGAAATAACATGGGACACTTTTTGACGGTGTCTAGAAATAACATGGGGCACTATTTGACGGTGTCTAGAAAAAAGGACCGGCTCAACATCGACGCGTTCGCCTACCGTAAATCCTCATAGAATTAACATGAAGTATTATTTAACGGTATCTCACGACCACCATGCCGCATAGAATTAACATGGTGAATTATATTGACGGTATTTGATGCGTACACCGGTCGTAATTGTACCGCGAGAGAGCTGTGAGTACCGTATCTCATAGAAAATACATGGAGACGAGGATTTGAATATTGACCGTGAATTGTTCAATCGCGTATCGCGTGGATATACCCTTAATTTACAAAGCCTGCTTAATCCGCTGTTTCGAACGTGGTGGTATAATCCTAATTGTTTAAGGCGTGGTACAAAGTGCAACAAAGTTTACTATAAAAGCCAGAATTTTCCTTTAAAATATCATTCGGAATTAGGATCCCTGAGTCTCTTACACCTTAGAATTCGAATACTCAGAAGATGTAAGTATAAACCTTTCCACATTAAATTACTTTAAGTGATTTCTAACGATTTCGATACCCCTTTTAGGAACGTCGGTAAGGTTTTCCCTATTTCTACTACGAAGGGGGTATCGGTAACCCCAGACTGTCATATTCACGTCGGTACTTTGGATGGTAGTGTTGGAATTAAGTTGACGGAAAGTCAGTTCAAGCAACTACGGAGAGCGAGCGGTCAAATTACTACGTTCTTGGAAGACGATTCGATCCCAAATTCTACGTGGTTCTTTGAAGGATCAGAAACGAGACGAGTCGAGCTATGCATTTTCCAAACGCGGAAGGTAGTGGACGTGAGAGAAATAATCCTTGGAACTGGGACCAACTACGGAAAGCGCATCTTAACCAAACAGGGCTTTACTGTCACGCAATACCCCTGGAAGACGTTGATGGATAAATACGACGAAGTGATGACGTATCTCAACGAAGTAAAACGCGTCTTCAATGATATTAAAGGAGTCGTTCTGACCGCGATTACAGACTACGTGAATAAGCAATGCGAAGGTTGCAAAATTGATCATCCCTCACAAAGGCAGCACGATTGTCTGATGATTGATTGGAACTCTCGTTTAGATATACATTTGTTTGACGCGATGGATAGAATTAGTTATTCCGAAATCACTTTAAAACTTGACACGTTTTTAAGCGAGGACTTTCGCGATACTATATTGACTTTCGTAATGTGCAACGCTAAAAAAATGTTGTATAAAACTGAAGTCTTTTGAATTTGTCAATAAAGAACTTGACTATTAAAAACTGGGCTCTTTATTTTGTAGCTCATTTAGAGACATGGAACCAGTAATGAAACATCCGTTCACCGGGCTCGTCGCTGGGCCCACGCAATGTGGAAAGTCCCACTTCCTCGCTAAATTAATTAAACATAATGAGTCGTGCATTGCTCCTCCACCTCAAAGAATAGTTTGGTGTTATACTGAGTACCAAGAGAAATTATTTAATTCGGTATTGGAGCATAATCCTACCGTAGAGTTTCACGAGGGTTTATTAGACCCAAACAATTTAAATCCGACGATTAGAAATTTTGTAATTCTCGATGATCTCTTATGTGAAATAGCGAATAACAAAGACGTCACAAATTTATTAGAAAATCTTCGTTAGCCCCTTATACCGTAGATATGGACGTAGGATTACATTAATTGTTTGTCTATTCTGACATCGTTGAAAATACGATCGTGGGGGACAGGAACGTCCCTGTTTTAAGAATTATTAACGTGAAAGGAAAAGACGGGGAAACTGTGAATACTGAATTTTCTCGTCCACATTACCTACCCGCCGCTTCTTCCAACATACAAACTATCGAGATTAATCTTATGGACGACTTGGGGAACCCCGTGCAATTTGAACGTGGAAAGGTGCACCTTACTCTACATTTTAGACCGCGGAGGGCCTGGCTCGCTCTATAATAGCGAGTGTCGGGAACAAGTAGTCCTCAGTTTAATGAAAAGTAACGAATGACGAACAGCATGAGACGGCCGCAATACATTTCCTCCGTAAGCGATTACGAGAGGTACTATTTAAATCAGGCTGGATACGGATCAATCCCCGTGTATCGCGGCGTGGGTGTCCAGAGAGGCTATGGATTGGGTAACATACTCGCATCGGCATTTCGTCGTGCCATGCCGCTTTTGAAGCGCGGAGCCCAGTTTCTAGGAAGAAAATTTCTCGATACTGGAGCGAAAGTCGTGTCTGACGTCGCTAGCGGTATCCCAATTAAATCATCGCTAGCGAAGAGATCTAAGAGCGCTGGTAAAGAGACATTGTTATCAGCCGCGGAAGCCGTTACGCAAATGACGGGATCTGGAATTAAAAAGAGGCGTAGAGCATCGCGCAAAGTCACTCGAGCTAAAACCAAGAAGAAGAAAGCATCGTGCCGATCTTACTCCGATATATTTTCATAAAGTCTTAGAATGGCGTTGATACATCCGAACTCTAGTGGTTGCGTGAATTCCGAATTGGACCTTTTCGAAGTCCCGTTAACGCAAACGGGGATTATCGGTGGCGAATGGGTCGAATACCACCCCATTTCCAGCATTAGCAACAATTCAGCGTTAACGTTTTGCATTAGTGGGAATTCCGAAGCGTACATCGACCTATCACAAACTCTCCTTCACGTTCAGGTGGATGTGAAATTGGAAAACGGATCTTACCCTAAAGCCGCCGTTGTTACTCCGGCGGGTGTGGTTACGACCCCGGCGGATAATGTAGCCCCCATCAATTTGTTTTTGCACAGTCTATTTCCCGAAGTCCACTTATTTTTAAACGAAAAATCAGTTACTCCTTCCGCTCAGAATTACCCGTACAAAAGTATGATTCAAACTATGTTAACATTTGGAGACTCTGCTAAAACGAGTCATCTTACCAGCGGCCTATTCTATCGCGACACGGCGTACGAGTTCAACGATTTCGTGAACAATAAAGGTTTCTTACAAAGAGCCAGCTTCGCTCAAAAGGGAACTATAGATATGATCGGCGCTCTTCATTTAGATATTTGTCAACAGCCGCGCTTCCTTTTGAACTTGGTGGATTTAAAATTTGTTTTTGGGAAATCAAATACCGAATTTTGTTTACACTCTGACGTAAAATGTAAATTGGACATTAAATCAGCTTCGTTGTATTTGAGGAAAGTCAAGTTAATTCCCGAAATCCCACTATCACACGCCAAAGTGTTACAAATGTCGAGAGCGAAGTACCCAATTTCCCGCACGGAAGTGATGTCGTTTTCGATTCCGAGAGGCAACATGAGCGTCGTGCAAGATCATTTATTTACAGGACAAATTCCGAATAAAGTCGTAATCCGGATGGTTGAGCAAAACGCGTTTCTGGGTGAACTTAAATCGTCACCATATAATTTCCAGCATTTCAATTTAAACCACATTGGTTTGTTCGTCGACGGCAGTAGCGTACCACATAAAGCCCTAACACCTAACTTCGCGGAGCGTAGCTACATCCAAGCGTACACCAATTTATTTCTTCAAACAGGTCAGTGGAACATTGACGAGGGAAACCAAATAAGTCGCGAAGATTACGCCGGTGGAAATTGCCTTTTCGTCTACGATTTGACTGCCGATTTAATGAACAATGCCTCTCATTTTCATCTTGTTAAAAACGGAAATTTGAGGCTGGAAATGAAATTCGCTTCCGCGTTACCCGAAACGATTGCCGTAATTGTTTACGCGGAATTCCAGAGTTTGATTGAAATTGATAAGAACCGAACCGTAATCTTCGACTAGAATGGACACAATGCAGCTAACGAGAATTTTGGAGAAAGATAATTTCACCAGAGACTTATTTCGAGGCGTATTCGCCGCGGACCAACTACCAAAGTTCGTGACGACGTTTCCATCTCTGTATATCGTGAACACGGATACGTCGAATGACGATGGTCAGCACTGGATAGTTTTGTATTTCTCGAAGAATAATACAAATACCGAGATGTTCGACTCCTACGGTAACCCCCCAGATATGTTTCGCTTTAATGACTTTGTCGAAAGAAATAGTAAAACTGTGACATTTAACTCTTTACAACTTCAAGGAAATCGAAGCGTGACGTGTGGAGGTTTTTGCGTGTATTTTGCTCTTAATAGATGTAGGGGTGTAAAAATGTTCGATATTGTGACTAGATTTTCTAAAAATAAAAATGTAAATGATAAAATGATAAAAGAATTTATGTATTCAAGGTATTCAATAAATTTTCAATAACTTAGTAAAACTTCTTTAATTTACATTTTACATTCAAAATAACACCAGTGGGTTTGATTGGTGATCTCCGCAGTCTACATTACATCAAAGTAAAAATTTAAAAAGTTAGTTACATTTTTACGTTAAATTAAAAATATCATTTAAATAAGATAGTTTCCTTTTATTTACATTACGCTTTAAGTTCAAAATATATTTTTAATAGAAATACAATAGAAGACTGAACTATTGGCGATTTAAAATATCGATCCAGTAATGACCATGCGATAGGGTTCGAATGCCGTCCCCCAAAATATACCTTTTATTATCGCATGGATTAAGAGACATTTTGTTTTGGGAAACGGTAAATAGCTGATGCCTCTGATTGACGATCCGCTTCATAGAATTGCTCGTAATTCGAGTAGCCATGAGGCAGTCGCGGTAACTCGAGTGTCGCATATCCTTTTCCACTACTCGCTTACAAACACCTTTCGCGGTTTTTTTCTCCCCCCTTTCCGAAAGGATGGAGTACATTTTGGGGCGGAGCCCAACGAACTCCCGTATAGGGATCCCATCCATTTCATCTTTCATCTTTCCAATGACTTTTTTGTTTACGTCTTTGAAAAGAGGATGATTCGTGGGATACCCCGAGAAATCGAAGAGATGGGAGGAATTTCCGAAGTCCGTGTAGACGTCCTCCGTTTGTATATTGTACGCCAGGCTGTCCGTGTCCGTGAAAAGTAATCGGACCTTTTCACCGTAGGTCTTGCGCATGTACTCGTAATGAAACTCGTACATGGTTAGTTTCGAAAGATCCAAAACGGTGAAACCAGTGTAAATTGGTCTATTCAAAGTAAGTGACTTCTTCTTCATATGAATACCCACGAGTTCGTTGTGGAAAATCGTGAATTTTTCAAATGCCGGAGAAGACGCTTTCTTAATAGCCCGCTCAGGTGTTTGTACGAGATGGAAATCTATCCGATTTCTCAAGTTCTCCATTGTTTTACCTATTATTGAAACGAAATGAGATTAGTACTTATTATTCCGATAATTTGTATACGTGGCTACTTGCGTATAAACTAAATTACATTTATTAAACCAAAAGAATTTATTTCGCGCAATAAATACTGTTGGTAAAAAAAAATTATCTACTTATTTTTCATTTACTTTGATTAATAACGTACCAAAACAGGAGTTGTTTAAAAGTTTGAAAAAATCTTTTTCAAAACTGTTTTTGGCAAGTTTCCTCTTTTCGGTATTGAAATTTATGAATGGGCGAAGCCAGGGAGACTGATGGAAAGAGAGTATTCTGTGAACTTTCGTGAGTTTAAGTCCCTTCGATACGTAGTATTTTAAATTACGATAGTGAACTACGTATCGCTCTTTGTTGTTGAGATTAGGGACGAGCTTAGGCAGAGTGTCTTTTGCGGGGAGGTTTAATCTTTGAAGCATCAGTTTGTAATAGGAAGAAAATTGATCCGTAGTTATTCTTTGAGATTCGGGTGCGAGGGGGTAGCAGTTGTGTTCATGATGCAACTCAACGGGGTATTCCAAGTCGACTTCCAAAATGAAGCCGTAGGGAGACTCGTGCGATAAAGTAAGCACATGTTTATGGGTGTAGTCGAGTAGGTCTTCGACGGGAACCCAAGCGAACCTACTCGTGGGTAAGTAATCGACCATGGCGAACCCGTAGAGATTATTTTTGTCGAGGTACATGATGTAATTACACTCTTTATTGGGGTCGTAGCTTTCGGGGATGTACGGGTTATTGGCTTCGGCGTAGCGGTGACTAATCATCGAAACTCCTCCCCGAATGCCACGTTCAATAAACAAGTGCATGTCAATATCGAGTAGTAGCTCCAACTTCACTTTTGTCATGTGGAGGGCTGACTCCCAGGCAAACCCTGGTCCCGTGTACGCGTGCGCGCAATCTAGGCCGTAGTATTCTACACACATAGCGCGGAAACTCTCGAATACGTCAGCGAGTTGGAGGGTATCCGCCTGCACGTACAAATCGTGAAGTTCACCTGTTGAAGAATTTTATCACTACCACTATTACATTTAGTAATAGAATAGGGCTAAAAATAATACCTAGATTTTGTATGTTAAAAATGTTCCACACTTGGCGGACATTTTCGTAACTCTCATCCGTTAAATGTTCGCCAGTGAGGGTGTTGAAAAATGTCTCCTTGGGTGGTAGTGCTGTCTCTTCAAACTTGTCTACGTCACTCATGTAGTCGTAGGGATACGTTAACTTTTTGAGCAAATACGGGATTTGATAGAAAGAGCTCAAGATGGGGAATTTTTCTTGACCTCCAGTGGCTAAATTTGAAATTAAAGTTTCGAGACTAGCGGGCATAAAGCGAATAGAATCGATGAAACGGAGGCGACCGAAAGTGAAGCTGATATACGTTTCGGCGTTAGATGGAATACAGGAAATGTTTACACTTTTTATCAACCCAATCCTTTGCATGATAAGATGGGCATCGTATCTGAAATTTTATATAAACACGTTATAGTTTGTAAATATTGGAATTAAAGAAAAAATACAATACCGTGATAAATTATGCATGATGACCGGCGTGAAATTTCCCACTCGCAGCTTTAGATTACAAGAATTATGCGCGACTCCCGGAAACGTCCTAATAATTATAATTACGCGTTAACTTATTTATATCTAAAATAATCAAATACGTAAGTCGTACCGGTATAATGACAATGATCTCTGACTGCCGGATCATCTTGCGTAAGAATTTTCTGACACACGTAACATTGTGTCGCGGTACGGCACAATTCTTCTTCGACTGGTGTGAGATTCATTGGAATATTTTCCTTCAATAATTTGGTGATGGTGCTCCGTTCCATCAACAAACTTTCAAGAAAAATGTCGATAGCGTCGGTTCCCCTATACGTAACCGGGGCATTTGGCTTTCCTGTAATAATGATAAACGTCGTAGCGAAAATAAACTTTTTAATGAAACCAAATATAAATACCGTCGGGTCCTATTACGACGTAACTAAAACCACAAGCTACGCGCTCCGAAAGTTTCGTTGTTGATGATAGTGAGGAATCGGGTAAACAAGACTGGATTCTGTCAATTATAGATTCAAAATCCGCGTAAATGACGTAGGGAACCTAAAAATAAATGTGTTAAGCTCTTAAATTCATGAATTTCCGAAATTATTTTTTACCTTTTGAAGCCAATCAATTTTTTCGAATTTTAAAACGGGATTTTTGTGTGGCATTTTGACAAGTTGGGGGTCGTGAACGTTGCAGTTTTTCACGTGTTCACTATGGTTTCTAGCACTATTTTGTCCTGAAAAGCGATGTAAGCAATAACGACACACGTAAATTTTCCCGTTATGGTTTGTGAAATGACTCAATAGTCGACTAATATCCGTAATTAGGCAAAAATGTTGGTTTCCTTTTGACTTGAGATAAAGCAGATCTATTTGCCGATCTTCGGGGGCTCTGTTTTCGCTTACATGAAGAGGAAAAACTACTTTTTCGTAGCCGTAAACGTTGATAGATAGATTAATTTTATTTTCAAATTTTTTGAGTTTAAAATTATTTAATTCGAAAGGAAACGAAATGTCACTGCAGTCTAATTCTTTTTCAAACATCACGTATTTATTCTGATTATCGCGATGGGAATTTGGAGGTTGTGGATTAAGTTTAGCGAGGACGCACCACAAGAAACACTTTTGGTCTTTGGTTTTAATATTTAATACTCCTTTGCCGGTATTATTGAGCTCAGGGGGGAGATTAATATACGTACCCCCGACCAGCGGTATGTACGCTATATTATCGATTTGAAGAAACAAGATACGATCTATGGTCCAGCCACTGCCCATATCTTGGAATTCCTCAATCGCGTGTGTTATTTGCTTCACACACGAGTCTATTTGTGTTGGTATTACATCTGGTAAAAGTGTTGCTTGAGTTTTGCACCGGAAATACGGTAATGCCTCGACTTCCGCACCATCGTTCAATTCGCGTACGTATCTCACGCGAATAAAAATGTTCCACTTTAAGCCCCGCTTCTTATTTAAGTGATTTTTTAAATACTTCATTAATGCTGGTTTTAATGTTAAAATTAATATTTCGGAGTCTGTTTGGGTCGTTTTCGGAGTATACCGCGAACTGACGATAGCGTCCTCAAGAACGGAGACTTCTTCGATGTTTTGAAGAAAATCGTCCGCCGATTGCTCGGATACGCCGACGGTTAGGAGATTTTGAAGCGGTTGGGGGTTGTCTTGATATCGGTGGTCTGGTGTGGCTGAAAGTGGGCTAAGCTGATGAACTCGCGAATGTTGAATTAATTTGTATCTTCGCGCAAAACTAATGTTACAGGTTGAACAAACATATTTTACATTTTCGTGTTGTTCTCGTACGTGGCGATTTAAAATTGACTTTTTAGAAAACTGTTTCGGGCATACGGTACACGGAAACATTTGTATGGTCTAGCTGTTTATCGCAACTGGTAAAGAGTGGAGGACTGACCCGATCTTTTATACCCTCCGCTTTCATGCCTATAGATCTGATATGTGTTAGACTCTGAACTCCATATATGTGAGATATTTTTATTTATAAAAACTCTATGTATCCCACTGTAGATTTTGTAATATGATAACGTTAACCAATATTTCCAGTATTATTTAGAATTTTTTTTTAATTGGTGTTCACTGACATATCCATTACTATTCAGTGGTACATCTATTCAGAACTAAAATATAATATGTCTTTTATATGTAAGAAAAAAAAAACATTTTTTTTTTGCATTTATTTATTTATTTTTAAAATTATAAATTTTGAAAGTCTTCTCCGAGAGTTTGCTTTATGACGTCTTCTAAAGCCAGCAAAGCTTCCAAATCACCGTTATGATCATTTTTTTTATTTTTTTCGTCATTAAGTGAATTTTTTTTCTGTTTTTTTTTAATTGACTTTTCCACCGGTGTGCTCCTCTTTTTTAAGTTTCGAGAGGTGGGAGAAGTGGGGGATAAGGATGTCGATGCTTGAGGTGTTGAAGTAGGTGATACTGATGTGACCGATGACGAGGAGGTGGCTGCGGAAGAAGTTGAAGGATAATGTGTGGGAGATGTGGAGAGCAATGGGATGGAGTTCATTGCCAAAAAAAGCGTAGAGGCTTGGACATCCTCCTCCACAGTAATAGTCAAATCCATCTTCTCCAACTTTAAAAAACATAATAAAATGAAAACACAGTCTTTTGTAAAAAAAAGGTTTTCAAAAAATAACCATACTCATGATACCTGAATTAATGCCATCATCCCTCCGAAGGCCAGTCTTATTTTATCAATATTAGGGTGGTAGCAAAGGTGGACTTTGATGGTGTTGCTTTCTGGATCGGGTTCAAAGTGGCACCAAAATCCTTTATGATATTTTCGAATAACAACTTCGAAGGTTCTAAAATTAAAATGGGGTAAATCGGGGTGACCTGGAATTGGGCCCAAGGTAGCTGTATATTTTAAGACCGCCACTACTACTGTTTTGTCTAAAGATGACATGTTTCCAGTTATTATTCAGAAGCCTGTATGACTTTAACTAAATCAGCACGAGCTTATATACTAGTCGAAAGGTGGAATTTACAATAACAAAAGTTCGATGTACATTCCTTACATTTCGAAATTGGTTATCTCTGCGTTTGTATGTGAACGGATTTAATTTTAAAGCAAAAATATATTTTAAAAGTTCGATGTACATTTCTTACATTTCGAAATTGGTTATCTTAGTGTTTCTATCGGATCTAACCAGATTGAAAATGGAATTTGTATATCAACGTGATAGTTTAATCGATAAATATTACAAATATGATATAGACTTGGAACAACAAAGTGCTTCACATTCGGTTATTATAGTTAGAGGTCGGGGATGGTTGACTTTTATTCAATAGATAAAGCTTTCAGAATTATTCGTAAAACGTTATTGTTATTGAGTTAAGAAACGGTAAAATGGTTTGAATCAAAATATTTTATTTTCATGACAATATTACATATTCCATAATTTTATTTTCTGCGCTTTGAACAACGCGCAATTTGAATTATTAGAATGATATTTACACACTATTGGACAGGGATCGGAAAGTTCTTGGTACTTAGGGCACCCTAAATCTTCGACGTTCACCAGTCTTTTTCCAAAAAGTTCGGAAAGGTACAATTCTTTTTCCATCCCCTTTGTGTAAAAGGTTGCCGCTTTGGATTTTATGTTGGTAACTATCCCATCCAACTGGTCCAGCTCATGTTCACCCTCGTCCCAAAGCATCCCACAAATATGTCTAGAGATCCAACCGCACAGTCTCCTGTCTTTCGCGCTTAGCTCGTTGTAAGGAAAAGGTGGTTTAAATGAGTAAACCCCATTATCCCCAGTTTCCACAACCAAAAACGCTAGTTCTTTAACGACGTACTCATCGTTGGACCTCATAAAGTTGACTTCAATAATACACGAATTTCCTTCCGACCTTTAATTAATTAATAATAAAATATAAGAAACGATTCCCTCAAACGTTTCATAATTTTTAGAAACCGTTTATATAACTAGCTACATCCATACTTACATCGTATTAGAATTCAAATTCCAAGTTGCAAGGGACTCTGGGATCCTACTTCAGAATGATATTTTAAAGGGAAATTCTGGCTTTTATAGTAAACTTTGTTGCACTTTGTACCACGCCTTAAACAATTGGGATTATACCACCACGTTCGAAACAGCAGATTAAGCAGGCTTTGTAAATTAAGGGTATATCCACGCAATACGCGATTGAACAATTCACGGTCAATATTCAAATCCTCGTCTCCATGTATTTTCTATGAGATACGGTACTCACAGCTCTCTCGCGGTACAATTACGACCGGTGTACGCATCAAATACCGTCAATATAATTCCCCATGTTAATTCTATGCGGCATGGTGGTCGTGAGATACCGTTAAATAATACTTCATGTTAATTCTATGAGGATTTACGGTCGGCGAACGCGTCGATGTTGAGCCGGTCCTTTTTTCTAGACACCGTCAAATAGTGCCCCATGTTATTTCTAGACACCGTCAAAAAGTGTCCCATGTTATTTCTATGAGGCACGGTGCCGGTCACCGTCAAATGGTGCCCCATGTTATTTCTATGAGGCACGGAGCCGGTGTCCCGGTGCCTCATTAGGTGTCTCAAACGCGTCGATGTTGAACCGGTACTTTTTTTTCTAGACACCGTCAAATAGTGCCCCATGTTATTTCTGTGAGGTACGGTGCCCGGCGCCCAGATACCTCATTAGTGCCTCATAGAGCGTTCTCTCATTTATAACACTACTTACCGGATTCACCATTCTAGATTTATCCAAGCAGCTCATGTATCGGTTCCATTATGGATTCATAAAAAATACGTACGGGGGCAAAGCATCACTATTATTTACAGACAGTGGTAATTTAATTTAATATTATTTTTTTATTTAAATAGTACTAATATATAAAATATTTACAGACAGTTTAACGTACAACATTAAGACGGATGATGTTTATAAAGACTTTGAAGTTCATAAAAACCGCTTCGACTTCTCTGATTATCCACCTTCGCATTTCCTCCATTCTAATCAAAATAAAAAAGCTCTCGGTTATTTTAAATACGAGACAAATTCACAGTTAATTCAAAGTTTTGTAGGACTTCGTCCAAAGCTTTATTCTATTAAATTGTACGGGGAGTCTAAGACAGCTGAAGAGTTAGAAAAGGAGTTGCGATTGGGGAAATCTTTAGAGTCAATTTTAAACCATAAAAAGGTTTGTAAGGGCGTTGCCATGAACGTTATTCGAAACGTCATCCGCCACGAAGACTATGAACGTTGTCTTTTTAATCAAGAAACCATGTCAGCCGAGATGATGCGTATATCTAGTTTCAAGCATGAGCTATTTACTTTAAATACTAGAAAACTTTGTTTATCACCAAATGATGATAAGAGATATATTCTACACTGCGGGGTTCGTACCTTAGCGCACGGTCATAAAGATATTGAAAAATGATAATGAATGCTTGTATTTATGTATATATAAAAACTGCTATTGCTATAAATTGTAAAAAATTATTTTATTGAATACATTTTGCACATAAACTCTTTAATCATTTTATAGTTTACATTTTTATCTTTCTTAAACCTAGACACAATGTTATACATTTCTATTACTTTACACCTGTTTATAGCAAAATAGATACAGAATGCTCCACACGTATCACTAGAATTACTCTGTAATTGATTAGAATTAAAAGTAACAGTTTTACTGTTTCGTTCAATAAAGTCATTAAATTTAAAATAATCTGGCGGGTTTCCAAAGGAATCCATGAATTCACTATTTTTATGTTTAGAAAAATATATTAGAACCCAGTGTTCTTCAGGTTCAGCACTCGTATCGGTATTTACAATAAATAGAAAAGGGAATATTTTTACATATTTAGGTAGCTTGTCAGCCGCGAAATATACTTTTAGTACTTAAATCTTTTTCAAGAATTTTAGTTATCTGTAGCGAATCCATTAATTACTGTAATCGAAAATCACGGTTCGGTTTTTATCAATTTCAATCAAATTTTGAAACTCAGCGTAAATTAGAATGGAAATCGTCTCCGGTAACGGTTTTGCAAATTTTAATTCTAATCTCAGGTTACTGTTTTTTACAAGATGCAAGTGATAAGCGTTGTTATAAGATCCGAGGTTAAATTGTACGCGAATAAACAATTTCCGTTAGGGTAATCTTCCCGACTTATCTGATTCCCTTCATCTACGTTCCACTGATTAGTTTGAATGAAAAGATTGCAATACGCTTGAATATATTGATTTTCATAAAAGTTTAGAGATAACGCCTTATGAGGGACGCTGCTAACGTCAATGTACAATCCAATGCTTGATAAATCGAAATGTTGAAAGTTGTAAGGTGATTTTTTCAAATCTCCTAGAAACGCTTTTTGTTCCACAAACCCGATAACAACTTTCTTGGGTGCTTGTCCGGTAAATAAATGATCTTGCACACTAGTCATAAGACCAGCGGGTATAGAAAATGAGGTGCACTCCGAACGAGTTACAGGATATTTAGCGGTTCCATATTGTAGCGCCTTGGCTTGAGCGAGCGATAATTTCGGTATCACTTTAACTTTCCTCAGATAAAGGGAAGCTGATAAAATCTCCACTTTACATTTTACGTCGGAGTGAACGCAAAAAGCTGCTCTATTTTTATCGAATTTAAATTTCAAATCAACCATATTTAATAAAAAAACGTGGTTGTTGACATAAATTAGTATGGACTACGCCTAACAAGTCAATCACCCCTTTTTGCGCTAAACTCGCTCGTTTAGAGAAACCATCGTTATCGAAAAATGAATCGAAATTTCCAGGTGTATCCCGATAGAAAAGTGAACTCGTTAAATAACTTTTTTTCGCAGATTCTCCGAACGTTAATAGAGTTTGTATCATACTTTTATAAGAGTAATTTTGACTGTAAGGTGTTACTGATCTTTCATTCAGAAATACGTGAACGTCGCTAAAAAGCGAATGAAGAAACAAATTCTCGGGTTGCGGTAGTTGACCATTATGTTTAGTTACCTTAACTCGAACGTGCAACAAAGTTTGTGAAAGGTCTATACAGGGTCTTTTTTTTTGCTCGGAAAAGTGTTTTTTTTCAAAAACTATTTATAGTACCGATTTCAAATTTGGAAGGTCAATTCTCTATACCGGGGGACATCAGTTTGAGAAATTTGAGCGTTTTCGGTAATGTTTTTCACCAATTTTGAAAAATTATTTTTCGACCACTAGGTGCGAGATAAAAAATTTCTATTATAAAGTTGTAGGCCGTCATCGAAAACCCTTAAAAATTGTTCACTCGACGAAAAACAACTTATTTATCAGTGAAAATTCGAGCTTGAAAAATTTACAAGTTGGTGAAGCCAAATTACGATTTTTGAAACGATAATTGAAAAGGGAACAAGTCTAATACAAACGTAGTAGAGTTTTCACACTTGAAAAAATGTACACGTTTGGTTTTTAAATGCAGATATTTTATTCACATAAATTTTTACAAAACATTTTCAATAATATCACCATTGGCTGCAACACAGGTTTGTGCGCGGACAATTAAGTTCTCAAACGCTTTCTCTACCATTTCTGGTGTGACGTCTCGGCAAGCACTGATTATTCGTCTAATGAGTTCCTCCCTAGTTTCAATGGGCGTGGCGTATACCTTTGCTTTAACGAATCCCCAGAGAAAATAATCCAGCGGTGTTAGGTCAGGTGACCTTGCTGGCCAATGCACTGGACCATTTCTCCCTATCCACTTTCAGGAAACTCGTTGTTGAGGTGCTCAGTTACTTGCCGGGAAAAATGCTGAGGGGCGCCATCTTGCTGAAACCACAACTGACGTCTTTCAGCCAATGGAAGGTCGTCGATTGCGTCACTCAGTTCGTTCTGTAGAAAATGTAAATACCTTTGGCCGTTGAGGTTCGTCGGCAGGAAAAAGGGACCAATCAAACGGTTTCCAACAAGTCCAACCCAAACATTGACCCGTTCAAATTGAACCTGGTGATGATATTCAAAACCCCAATGATGTCAGACCAAAGATGGCTGTTTTGATGATTAAAGGGCCCATCTCTAGAAAATGACGCTTCGTCGGAGAACAAAACATGGCGCAAAAATTGTCTATCTTCTTGGACAGCATTTAGTAACCAGTTGCTAAATTCATAACGTCTTTGATGGTCTCCGTCAATTAGTCCTTGGTGGAGCGTAGCTCTGTATGGGTGATAGCGATTCTTACGAAGAATTTTCCACACACGATTTGCGGAACAACCCAAATCAGCAGCGGCGTTAGCGCAACTGTGACGAGGATATGCCACAAAGTACGCGAGTACATTGTTCTCGAAGTCTAAATCCGGTTGACCCAATCCGCGAAACCTAGGTTGCAAGTTACCAAATTGATTGAAATCGTGAATTGCTCGTCTTACTGTATTTACAGATGGTGCTCCATTTGGATGTCTTTCTGCGAAGATTTCAGTCACTCTTCTAAGGTTTTGCGCTGCTTCTCCATAGTAAATGGCAACTATCTCGGTACGCTCAGCTACTGAATAACGAGGCATTGTTCGAAATATTATCAAACACTGATAATAATCTCCCAAAGTTTTCCTTTAAATACCCAATGCATGTTTAGGATTGACCTATAGCCTCGTGTTTTTTAAATCCGGTCGTTTTTTTAACCAAAGTTTCAACTGGATTAGGTAATTCGGTTTCAATTATCGTTTCAAACAATCGTAATTTGGCTTCACCAACTTGTAAATTTTTCAAGCTCGAATTTTCACTGATAAATAAATTGTTTTTCGTCGAGTGAACAATTTTTAAGGGTTTTCGATGACGGCCTACAACTTTATAATAGAAATTTTTTATCTCGCACCTAGTGGTCGAAAAATAATTTTTCAAAATTGGTGAAAAACATTACCGAAAACGCTCAAATTTCTCAAACTGATGTCCCCCGGTATAGAGAATTGACCTTCCAAATTTGAAATCGGTACTATAAATAGTTTTTGAAAAAAAACACTTTTCCGAGCAAAAAAAAAGACCCTGTATACGTTTCAGAGTTACCGTTGATAGAAAATGTAATTGATGCGTTATCAACTATATTTGATATTGGATTATACTCAACCCATTCACCACCAATAATCGAAGATTGTGTCATTGGTACTTGAAACAAATCTAGCTCGGAATTTATACACTCAACTGAGTGCGGGTGTAAAAGGGACATTATGAGAATAAATCGGAACGTTTAGGGAACCATCCTTTCGCTATCCTGCCTGCTGTTGAAATGCCGCTTTTCGACTGAGTTCGTTTCCTTTTATTTCCGGAACCCGTCATTCTTTTAATATGATCCGTAGCTGAAGCTGTTAGTCTCGTGGCTTCATCAGCCGCTGAAGCTAAAGTTTCCCTTCCAGCGTTAATATAATGCGATTTAAGCGCTGTTTTAATTGGGACTCCGCTAACAACATCGGTCGCTACTTTCGCTCCGGTACTTAAAAGTTTTTTCCCAAGTAAGAAGCGCCTTTCTTCAGTAAAGGTACCGCGAATCTAAACGCTGAAGATAATATATTTCCTAGACCATGTCCTCTTTGCACAGCTAAACCCCTATATACAGGTATTCCACCGAAACCAACCTGGTTTAAATAGTAACTTTCATAATCAGTTCTTGAAGGTGAATATTCAGACCTCATGATGTTCATGCACTGTTCGCTCTTTTAAGCTAGAATGAGGGTGTGTCCTGAATGGTTAAAGGTTTATAGTGAAGTCCACATTTTACGAGGTCTAAAATGTAATACAACGTGAGGTTTCCCACCTAAATCATCTGTATTATTAATCTCTATAGTCTTAATATTATTACACACGACTGGTAGGTAATGAGGTTGTGAAAATATTTTCGTAGCTGTTTTCCCATTAGACTCAACTTTATCTTCGACGCTTATGATTCTTAATAGAGGTGCTAAACTATCCCCAACAACGCTATTTTCAACCAGATCAGAATAAACGAATAAGGAATGTAACCCAGCGTTCATATCAACTGGGTAGGGGGTTATCATTGAATTTAAAATGGCGAAATCATTATCTCTTCTATCCTTAAAACCTAATAAAATCGATAGACCGAGGCCAATTATAACTCTGATTTTCGGTTGCATTTTAACTTTAATTCGATTAGAATAATTTAAATAAGCGAATGTAACTTGATCGTCTTGGTTTGAACGTTCATAATAATTAATAGTTCTTCTGGAGTTTTATAAAAACCCGCGGGAACTTCAATTATTTTATCATATTCGAGAGGGTCTTTAACTAGAGGGTTATCGGTCATTTTATCATATTCGAGAGGGTCTTTAATAACCAATAGATTAGGTTTTCGAACGTTATGCCATGTCCGAGGATAGCGTATTTCCGCTAACCCAACTTCGTACTGTTCCTAAAATCTTAACGGTTCAGCTAAATACGTTCGAAATTTACCAACGCTATTATCTTGGTAATATAATGACGAGGAATCTGAAGGTAGCGTGACGTAAAAACTTATTTTAAATCCACTTCTTGTATCCAAGAATTAAATCTAGGGTCGTAATCTTGCCACTTGACATACAGTTCTACGCGGCCGTCCGATTTTTTCCTCTTTTTTATTACTTTGTCGATGATGAAGTAAAAGTCTTTTAAATCTCGACCAACATTCTGAACCTCCTCGCGATAGAATACTCCTAAAATGGGGTTAGAATTTAAATCCATCAGCTTATATACAGGTGGGTCACGTGGTAGTCTCTCAGCTATTTTAAACAATTCTGTAGTAAAATTCGGGTTATATTTCTTATCAAAAATTGATAAATTTCTACTTATTCTACAAATATCTGCAATTTCAAACGCGTATGTTAACGGAGGAGAAAAATTTACCGAACCGTAAAGATTTTTCAATATTTTAGCAGAGTTATCTAGAGTAACTTCCGCGGGTTTACATTTAATTGATCTGTGATAACTATTGTTATAAGCGTTTATAATATCATCTAAAACTTCGACATATTTAAGGGTGTTATTCTGCGTGAAATAGCGATATAAACGAGATTTAAAACTTCTAATGAATCTTTCAATAATGGACGCTTTCATTTCTGATCGAGTAGCGAAAAAGTTAATACCCCTTCGCTGTAATTCACTCTGCACTTCTTGACAGATAAATTCGTTTCCATGATCACTTTGAATTCTTTTCGGTTGACGACCTTTTTCAAAAACGTTACGTAACGCTTCTAAAATTGTTACACCTTTCTTATTTTTAACCGCTACAGCCATAGCGTATTTGCTAAATATGTCGATAATACATAATACATAGCGAGATCCTGAATTATATTTAGACAGCTTCTGAAAATCTGCCAAGTCCGCTTGCCACTGTTCGTCAATTCCATAAACAATAGTTCGATTTCGTTTGAATCGTCTTGTAGCAGGTTTATGCAGCGTATATGTATCCTGCTTTATTAGAAATTGTTTTACTTTTTCCAATGAAACCTTTAAACCTTTATGTCGAGCTGAATTATAGAGCGTTCGAACTCCGGCGAATGACCCTGGGTCTGCGGGATTAGTATAGATTTTCTCAAGTTCTTTCTCCATATCGGGTAATATTTTGATGTAATGGCATGTAACGCCAAAAAAGGAAATTAAATAATTCTAATATTATAATAACTATGATAATTAATACAGCTGTGATAATTTTCGGTGATTTTGAAAATGATTGTGATAAATAGGCTAAAAGTCCTAAAGAGACCGTTTCTGTACAACCTTCCATTGTAGGCTTATACTATGAAATTAGAACAACATTATCAGGTTAATATATTTTATTTAGTATGTATCCAAGGTCTTAGAGGACTAGGTGAAGATGATGATAAAATTGAACTACTTGGTAGTGTATGAAATACAGCGAATGTTTTTAACAGTGTCAATCTTACAGGATTTTTAATTAAACGTTTTGAAATATTTGACTTATGAATGCCCTCGTAAAACTCAGTAACTCCTATAGGATCAATCACTGTTCCAGGCGTTTTTCTCACAGCGTCATACAAAAGATCGATTATATTAGATTCTCCAATCACTTGTCCTCGAATAGAAAACTCTCCTGAGTTAGTCCATCTAATATATCTCGGATCTTCCGTAGTCGCTCGGTATAATGAAATTGCATCACTAACATAAGTTGCAGGTAGAGAATAAGATATTTGCGCGAACCAAGTTTTAGGTCGTTCAGAGTTTTCAATAACGGGAGAGATTTGCTCTTTACGTACGTAAGTAAACCGTCGTTGGAGAGTTTGATTGTATAATGCTAATTTCTCTGATTCGTTTAAATCTGGATTATCTAGAATAGATTTCATTTCATTATCGAGTGTCTTCTCTCTTTGAAGTTCAGGTGTTTCTTCTGTTTTGGAAGGTGTAGAGTTTTTTAATCTCTCCATTACATCTTCAGGTACTAGAAGCATTTTTCGAGCCATCATCGGTTTATAGCTCGGCTTATTGCACTTCCGGCGACTGAGCTAACGATAGATAGCAGTGGCGCTAATAAAAATGGAAGAAAAACACCCTTTTGTACCAGAATCTTTCGTCGTTTTGATAAAGGCTTCTTCTTCGACAAGTTTCGTATAACCGCGCTATGTTTCTTTAACCGCTTACGATGACGTTCTGACAGTTCAATTGTTCCGTGCAATACATTTATACAACATTCAACGAGAGCCAATATAGCTTCCTTGCTAGCGTATTTAATAGCTGTCTTTCTTTGATTTAGATTACAGGATGTTAGGAAACGTAGAAAGTCTGTTTTTCTTAACTCGTTTTGAGAAATCCATTTAGAGATTTTCTTAGCCTTTCTTAAAGCGCAATGAACAGTTTCGGAATGAAAAGGACAGTCTAATTCAACGTCTTCTAGTTCTGATAATTTAGGACAACCGGTATCTTCGATGTTAGTTACTGGAACACCGAAGAGTGTCGATAATACTGCAGCTTTTTCTAAACTTTTGGTGAAAAACGAAGTCGCTTTTTCCGCTATCTGATTGCAAATGTCACGTCTCGTTCTGCATTGTCTTTTATCTTCGTTTGAAAGCTCTTTGAAAGGGCATGGAGATTTGAAAGTAAACACTTCCGATTCTTCAGTTTCTAATACTAAGTAAGCTAATTCTTTAATAATCCACTGTCGATTAACCCTAAAAAAATTCCCTTCTATAACACACTTCATTTTGGAATGAAGACAGCCGATTCTTCACCCGGTATTAAACCTGTTCGTAGTAAATACTGATCTGGGGTGTGAGGTTTCAAGTCAACTAATAAATACCCAAACTTCCGTGACGTAGCTTGTTGAAACGCATCAATAACGTATTTGCTATTGGTTGGAGATATCTGCCTCGCGAGATGATAAATTGTTGATTTATCTCGTGGTGATTTAAAAATAAATAGATAATGAGCATTTAAATTTAAAGTTCTTATTTCTTTTCCGGAGTAATAAAGGTTTTGCATTAAAATTAGTGCGGAGGTGTTTCTGTGATGAGATCCACGAATAAATAAATTAGTTACATCTTTATTATTAGATATCGCGCATAATAAATGGTCTAAAATAACTAAATTCCTAATTTGCGGGTTTAATATATTAACATCGAGTAACCCTTCGTGAAACTCGACTGAAGGTGTGTGTTCTAATATTGATTGAAATAGTTTCGGCTGATACTCGGTATAACACCATATTATCCTCTCCGGAGGAGGGGATATGTAGGTCTTCTTATATTGAATCAACCGTCCCACCAGGAATGACTTTCCACATTGGGTGGACCCGGCTACAAGCCCATTCTTTGGATTGTAAGCTTAAATCCATAATTTTAAATGAGAATCGGAACATTAGTGCAATCAATTTTATTAGTTTTTTAACAAGTTTTTAGCATTGCATATTATTAGTGACATAATATTATTTCTTTCGACAATTCACAGCGAATAGTAAACATTTCAATAATATTTTCACAATCTACCGACATAATTATTTCATAAAATATGCAAATCTACACGCTTAGAATAATCCGTCATGATACAATCATGCTGGAGTTGAGATGGATGATCAATTTGACCGCCATTGCACGCTTTCTTAAGAGCTTCGTGTAATTGTTTAATTACAACGTTAGTCATCGCCTCCTTTATTTCCTTGATTATCTTTAAACACTTCTGAATAGACTCGTACTGGTCGAGGAAATTCAACCAAGAAGATTGAGCGAAAGCTACCCCCTCTTTAGTCGGTAACAGTTTTCCATAGTTTACTCCATAACCATGGTACATTTGTCTAACATCTAAATTCTTTTGTTCGGCAAATCTATGAACCGAAAACCGTTTGGTTTCAGAACCTGTGAAAACCCACGAAGTTTCAGCTTCGTTATTGAAATAAGCTTCAATGGCATCTTTCTTTGTCCATAGCTCTTGCAATTACGCTCCTGTTAGTTTGATACCCTTTGTTAAATCTAATAGACCGCAGTAGATGGTTTCATCTGTATACACGATTAACCCTTTGTCAGCAGACACAGGAAATGAACAATTCCTATAAAATAAATACATTAAGACAAAGTTAAGAATTATCACTGAGTATTCCTACTTACATTTTAAGGTTCCTCGGAGTCACTTCCAATACAATTCAGATGGTGAACTTTCCAAATATGGTCTTACTATTATACGGTTTTCCCTTTTTATACTCTGAAATTATTTATCTTCGATATCTTATTTATTAAAATGGGGTTTAAAATTAATTCCATTCTACGTATACGTATTTTGAAGTGTATCGCGTTACGTATATAGGAATTTACCTCATACGGAATCACGTGTACAATTATAATACTTGAGAACGATACGTTTCTCATACTTAATCTTGAAATATTCGTTTGAAATACTCGTGAGATAGGTTCAAATGCCAAGCGTACTACAATGATATTAAAATGAAGTTTAAAAATATTTCCATTCCACGTCATTTTAACAATGAATATTCCATGACGTCAAAACACTCCATGTTTTAAATTCAAATTAACCGCGTCCCCCGGGTAATCCACGCACGCGCGCGCGCCGCCCAGGTTATCACTTTTTACACCATTTCATCTTATTCCGTACGATAAAACGCGATCAGAAATACGTTCATGTACCATATAAGTGTACTTAACTCTTGAAATTTGAGATAAGCGGAGATATATGAACAAGATGGCCTGAACACAATATGTTGATATACGAAAAAACCAATCGTCGCGAAAAATATCATAAATACATTGACTTTTCGACGATTTTACCCCCATTTCACCCCTAAAATCCTGGATCCTCGATCCTCGATCCTAAGATCGATGCCTCGCCCTTACTTTCTTTCTACTGTACAATTTCCGGCCAGTCGACCGCGCGTAATTTAAATTTGACCACTTTACGGTCAATTTCAAATTTCGGAAGTTTCATCGTTTTTTCGCGCCATCTAGGAACCGAAATTGGAATCTATTTTTTAATTTCATGTTGTCATGAGTTTAATTACTGAATGCAGCTAAAGAAGGTTCGATAATTGAAGCTCCAAATATTTTAAATAGCCCAAGAGGTTACTATAAAAAGCATGATAAAGGTTTATTGTTAACAAGTAAAGAGAAAAATATAATTTTAAACGTCTATAGCTCATTAAGACAACGTTACGCCCCAGAAAGCGTGGTAACTATTTTAAAAGAAACTGCCGATTTAACTGGTAAGACGTAGAAATAAATTTACAAAAAGAAATAATTATACATACTATTTTAAATTTAAGAATTATAGGAATGCCTTATCTTTTAAATTTGCTCGCCACCACAATTATGAAATTAAAAAATAAAGATTCCAATTTCGGTCTCTAGATGGCGCTAAGAGACGACAAAAAGAGCAAAATTCGAATTTGACCGTCAAATGGCCAAATTCAAATTTCGCGCGGTGGAATGACCGGAAACGATCTAAGGCATCCTTGCGCCGATTGTACTATATATTTTGTCTTTCTTAGCCTGAATCTCACTATAGAGGCTATTTATAGATCTTCTATCAATACTAACTCGGTTTATGAATTAGTATTGAAATAAGCTATACCTTTCCTGCTAAGGTGATATTCTTTTTCAGCTACTTTGAATATACTTATAAAAAAGGTGCGTTTTTAAGTAGTTTTAAACATATTACTGTCCTTTAGCGACTGTGCATAAATTTTATAACACCCTCCCCTTTGTAACACAGTATAACAATTAGAAAGACTCTCCCCTGGTTCAATTACGTAACGAATTCTCTGACCCTCGTCAATCGTAAGCCTTAAGTTCAATATATTTCTTTCAAAATAAAATCTATATATTTGTATTTTAACTCAAGAAAATAATTGTTAATCTTATAAATGATAAAAACAATCACTACTTGCGCCAGTGAGTTTAAATAATTGAAAATTCAGTTTCCGGTACACACAATTAGGAAAATATTAAAATAAAATGTTTATATAGGAAGTTTTACAAAAAATATTACCTGTTTGGATTTGTAAACAATCTTGGGTCGTGCTCTGGCAAAGAAAAGGCATACACTTAAGTTTAAAAAAATATTTTTCTAACTACGCACATACAATAAATAAAAAAACATATTGTTAAGTTGGATCAATACTCATTTTCTCTTACTATCTTGCCACATCAAAGCTACATGGACTATTTTCCTTATACGCAGCCATAATCTTTGCAAATTCGAGTAAGTGCTTATCAAATTCCTACTCTTCGACCTCTCTTTCAACCAACAGCTGCTTCATCGACTTGTAGTCAATAGCGTCATCACTTTATATATGGATAATCCTTGGTCAGGTTCCAACATAGGGTATTCTTACCCCTTTGGTTTTAATAAATGTAGCTGTTATAGGATATACAGTTTGTGAGGGAAAAAAACAATCGAGTTCTAATAAGTCAAAATATAGTTTTACCACTGATTTCAAATTTTTAGGTCACGTAGCTCAAGCAGGGTTATAAAATAAAATATTAGTACCATTGAATTTAGAAACTTGTTTCCAATTTGAAAAGTGTGTGGACTGGAATGTTTTTTGTTTAAGTCCTGTATAGCAGTAGCATTTTATTCGTTGTTCAACTTTATAAATATTTAGCATTTAAATTACTTTGAGCGAAATTCCAGTATGCAACATTTTAAACTACTTATCTTAATAATTTTGAAATACATTTTCTATCATAGTTCGTTTTTGAGTTGTGAAGCACTTATTAAAACAGATATACGCGTAATGATACGACTGAAATCAAGATGGTATTTTTAGGTCTCATAACTTTATTAGGAAGAGGGGACACCGTAGGACTGGGGGTTGCTCAACCTATTGTGCCCTTCTCTTATCTTTCACTTCGGAATTGGCGGTAGCCGCTTTCATTTCTCCCCTTCTTAAAATATCTATTGATGAAAAGTCGAACCCTTCAAAACTCCCTCGTCCTATTTTTAGCACTCGTTCTCTAAAATATATCTTAGTTATTCTTTCACTGTTTGACATTGCCTCCAAGAAAATAAGGATTGCCAAGTTATTGCTAAAATGTTTTACTGTAATCATTGTTATTATATTTTTACGTTCGGATTTCCGTTTTGCTATGGCAACCGAAAATGTTTTTGACAACTTAAAATGAAAAAATTTACATTTAAAAAAGCATGGGATTTTCTCGGTTTCACAGGGGGTACCTAACCCACATAAGTCTTTGTTGATCAGTCATCCCACGACCGCGAGTTAAGCCACCCCAGTAACGGTCACTTCGTTGTACCACGTGAAAACCTTTAAGATATTTGGCATACACATATGCCGCTGTTGTTTCCAGCTGTAATATATTTTGTAAATAGATTCTTGAACATGATGTGTATTGATTGTGGACACTAGCGGCAAAAAAAGGAAGCATATCTTGAACGGTTTGTCGATGCATTTCCCAGTTTCCAATCCGTTCCGGTTTATTATAATTTCGCAAGATATCTACCATCCTCATAAAGACAAGCCAAAGCGACGCAGTTTTTTGCTCATGAAGAGAAACCTGTAATCCGTCAATTTGTTTCTCCAGACGCGAGAAAACATCGGATGATATAGTTTCTTCGACACTTGATTCCGACTTCAGCAGTTTTTCTAAAAGACTTCGTGCTTCTTTAACGTCGTCATTGTTGTCTATACTACCATCAAGTGAACAAGCCTTTGTGGCTAGGGTAATAAAAAAAGCACCGTATACCATAAAATATACACTAATAGCCCTTGCAATAGCCTTCCCAGATAGCATATGTGGTACAGTGTTCTGAGCATATATTCGTTCCAAAATATCTTTCATACCCACCCATAATATGACCAATGCTTCTAATAAAACTCATTTGTGTGTGCAAACCACCAAGTCGGATAACCATTTTCCGCAACACACTATCAGAGTTCTCATTTGCAATGATTGCGTTGGCTTTTGAAAAGAGAGGCAAATCGAATGTCAAAACTGTTGTATTGTATTTTGCTTAGTGTTCACATACAAAATGCAGGGTAGTATAAATACAAGTTTCGCTGCTTGGGTCCATAGCGAGCATTGGCAAATAAGATATAGACGACTTTCCGGGGTAGTCAACGTCATTAAACATTTGACACATTCCATGCAACATAGGCACTGGTGATACAACAAATGGTGACAGTCTTATAACATGGTCTATATTAGTTTTTCATACGTTGGGGCTACTCTGTAAAGTTGATTATATAATATTAAGCGATTCCCAGTAAGATTTGATGGATATATTTTAACATATATCTGTCCAATTTTCTTAATTTCGTCCATAGATAATACTGTTTTTTCGATTCTAATTTGAGCTGAAATTCCAGGCGTAACCGTCGCTATTATTCCTATACCATGAAAAGTATTATGACCATCTAAAATAAGAATGTTGTGGTCCACATTATCTGCTATGTACTTAATAAAACTTCCTGTAATATAGCCTGGTAATTCGGTTCCTATAGTAGCTGCAGTGCAACGTTGAAATTTCTGCACCTCCGCGTAAGAACCAGATAATCCAAGACTGTGTAGGTAGAGTGTCCACTAGGAACCTTGAGTTGGTATTATGGTGTACTAAAACAGCTACTCTCAA
Organism: Leiobunum rupestre; assembly: GCF_980474605.1. Taxonomy (NCBI): domain Eukaryota; kingdom Metazoa; phylum Arthropoda; class Arachnida; order Opiliones; family Sclerosomatidae; genus Leiobunum; species Leiobunum rupestre. The sequence goes on along the minus strand of NC_143385.1, from coordinate 59,255,666 downwards.
TTGTAATGGTGTAACCAACACGCGTGGTCGTATGGCTTGTATAATTGCCTGCCCTAGTGTCGCCACGTTACTCTGTTTTACCGTTTCTTTTCCAGTTATAAGAACATCCAAAAACGTTTTCAGGCCATCGGATAAATAATTGACATTGATTTCAACATCTGTAAGATCTTCCGGGTTAGAATAAGCTAAATGTTCATTTAGGACCATTGCTTTAACTTCATTCCGCAATAACAAAGCATTCGTATGAATTATGTTGTTCTTTTCCTTTTCTGGATCCGCATATTTTCTCTGGTCATTGTAGTTTTTTAATATGTTAGTTGCGGTTTTTCTAAATGTTACAATATCCGGAGTACCACCAACAGCGGTAATTATTATTTCATCTTCAAAAAATTGAAGAAGTTTTCTACGCATATATTTTGGACTATATGGTTCTAAATCACTATTCGTGAACATAAATTCTTTCATTTTTGAAACTAAACCTGTTACTGAATTTTGTTCTTCATCGTTCTCATTTCTGCGCTCTTTGTTTTCTGGGCGCCCTTTGGCGTCAGAAAATGATGTTTGAAATTTGATACGAATATTCTTACAAGTGTGAAAGTTTACACTGCACAACTGATGGAAACACGCATCAGCTGCGTGTAGATCTTTAACAGACTGAACTCGTCGTTTCCCAGTTTCCATCCATTTGTCATTTCTTAGGTCACAAGTTGACCAAATAGATTTGTCGAAATCTGAAGTTCTAACTACAAATGCCACCTTCCTTTAGAAATAAAGTTTCATTACTTTGACACCACAGAAGAGGCAGTAACTCTTAAAATCAAATGACATCTCGCAGGGCCCCCACTCAAATCTTCAATTTTTTTATAGGAAAAATAGGATTATTTTTCTAAAAATATAGGACTACATAGGACTATTTTTACAAAATTATAGGATTTTATAGGACTATATATGCTATTTAATTAACTAACTTAATGAATTTCAAAACAAAATCTATATTTAGATAAATAAGTCTTTGATTTTCACTTAAAAATTTAAACTATTTAACCATTTTATCACGAAAATATACTAGTAGCTAACCATGTTAACAATAACCAAAGTATAGACTAGAATGACTTGGTATAGGAATTTATCCTATAGCTAAATCTAGCAATTTAACTGAGTGGCTGGATTTGAAATTGGCAAAATATCAAAATTATAGGATTTTATAGGAGTTTTGAGGGATTTTGTTAAAAATATAGGATGTTATAGGACATTTTTGAAAATATAGGATTAAATAGGAATTATAGGACCTCTGGGGGCCCTGCATCTCGGTAGAACGTAATGTACGGGAAGTTGAAGCTTCAGGTTGATCACTTAAGTATTCTGAATTAAAAGAACATTTCAGATTCTGCAATATACCTCTGCATTTTTTATGAACAGAATTTCCAACACAAATGGTAGTTTGGTTAATCTTCCGTGCTTTACAGGCTTTTTCGATCCCATCTACTCCTTCTGCTGTCAAAACTGCGGCTTTTTCATTTTTCCTCAGTGTATTACCACATAGAGCACATTGAAAAAAGAGCACATTTCACACCAATATCCATGATTTTAAACGCCTTTTTCGCCAAGGCCGACAGGGGTACCGAGGACAACAATTTTTTCTCCTATTCCTCGCATATTTTTGACCAAGAAACAGTAGCGATATAATTTGAAACATTTGTATTTAGCTTCATTATAAAATATCTAAAAAAGCCAATTTTGCCCCTAAAGGTGGTTTTTCCGGAAAAAACGACAGGGTTACCGGGGACAACTATTTCTTTTCGTGTTCCTCGCATATGTTTCGCCTAGAAACCATACCGATATAACTTGAAACATTTGTATTTAGCTTCATTATAAAATATCTAAAGAAGCCCATTTTGCCCCTAAAAGTGGTTTTTCTGGAAAAAACGAGAGGGTTACCGGGGACAACTATTTCTTTTCGTGTTCCTCGCATATGTTTGGCCTAGAAACCATACCGATATAACTTGAAACATTTGTATTTAGCTTCATTATAAAATATCTAAAGAAGCCAATTTTGCCCCTAAAAAAATTTTCCCGACATAGGTACCGGGGACAACTATTTTTTTCGTGTTCCTCGCATTTTCTCACCTAGAAAACGTACAAATACTTTCTGTTGCAATTTGTTCTCGGTTCATCCAAAATTCAGCCTAAATTGACTGTACTATTAGAAAGACTAAAGTTTATCTATAGCGCGTAATACATAACAAATTCAGCTTATAAAACTATTTCTAATCTAAAATTTAAAATAAAATCTAGTTGTATGTACAAGGCTTAGCCAGTATTTTTCTATAGTTAATTCTAAGGGTTTTCTAATTTTCCACTGGAAATTCCTTTTTAGAAAATGGTCCATGTGAAAGTATTATATTCTTTTGTATTAACGTGTATTGTATTTTAAAATCATGTACACATAGAAATTGTTTTTAATGATTGCTCTTATATAGTGAAATTTAGGGAAATATAAGAACTTTTAATCACGAAGTTTCATTTGGGAAAACCAACAGAATATGAAATTTTACGATACCTTGATGCAAATGTTGTTAGGAATGAAACAATATACAGCAATGCCCGATTTTTTATGTTCTTCTACTTAAAAATAAATAAAATAATTATTTCTTTAAAAAGTAAATAGAACAAAACACTATTTTATCCTAAAATTGAAGGTCCTGCTAAAGAAGCGTCGGGCCCCCGATTGAGTCGGGCAGAAATAAATTTTAATTTTTACGGGTCGGGCAAATTTATTTTTTGAAAATTTCGGGTCTGGTTAATTTTTAATCGGGTCCGGGTCAGGACGGGTTTTTTTAAATTAAAATTAAATGGACCGGGTCGGGCCGTGCCAATTTTCAAAAGGGGGAGGCTTTTAAAAAAAGGCCCGGCCAAGTGCCGACCCGACCCTTACCCGCGACTGCGTAGAGCGAGTGAAATGTTTCGGGCCTTCGGGTGTTGTACGAAGAGAGATAGAGGAAGAGAGGGGATAGGAGAGAGATAGACGTAATGAGTTCTGCTAACAGCGCGACTAGCGTCTATTGGCTATCATTTCAAGGTCGTCTCAGTCGTCCGATTCGCCTAAACTTCTCTTACGTTTGGTTTTACTTTCGATTTCCCGGCGTTAAATTGCGAATTTGCAAGTCGCGTGTCTCGGCGTACTTAGAAAAAATATAGCTAAAGTAATTCTAGATATTCCCGCGTCACAAACGAGTGGCGAACGTGTATTTTCCAGCACGGGACTGACACTTGGTCCTCGATGAACAAATTTAAAAGGTTCAACTCTTTCGCAACTAACTTTTGTTCACAAAAATTGTTTAAATAAATAAATGCCTCTTGTTATATTTGGTATTGAATCTACACTATATAATAAAATAAAAAAAGCTTCATGCTATGGGTAGCGGCGGCTCTTCGGGTCTTGTCGGGTTTTCGGGAATCATCTGGTTTTCGGGTCTTGTCGGGTTTCCGGCCGGGTCGGACAAAAATTATTTTCTTTTTTTACGGGTCGGGTCGGGCAAAATTTAATTTTAAAAATTTTTGGTCGGGTAGGGCCGGAAAAACAGTGGGCCCGACTCGTCTCTAGGTCCTGCCTGGACCGCTATTTTTTCTCTCTGTGTATACACTACTTCTGCAACATCCAGCAAAGATTGCTGGTGGTGATTTTGCTATATCCCCACATGTGTCTAGAGGCTTCTGCTATTAATTTTTCCGGTTTCGAGTATAAAGAGGCCAACATTTTAAAAACGATTTTTAAATGTGAGGGACATTCTTTAACCATATTTATGTACGCAGAAATAACGATAAACATTGTTTCGCGGCAAATTGTGAGCTCCACTTTTCGTCGCTTGAAAACAAAAACCACGTAACATTTTGGCGAGCATTTTTAGAAAATCGATTTAAATATTTGAAATGGTAAGGGATAATTAAGGCACGCGAATTTGGAAAAAAAATGTATCGTTGCAAATAAATATGACAAAGGATTCCCACTACTGGTAACAGAAATCATTGTACAATTTAAACTACTATTATAATAATAATAATAATAATAATCAGCTAGGCTAATACCCAAGGCACCACCTTAGGCCTAAGTCATCAAGCGAATTTTGAAGCCTTTAATTCAGGTGGCCGGGTTACAATGCGTAGGAGGGTGGTTGCAAGCCCTGCATGCCACGTGATCGAGCCAACAGCTCCCTAAACTAACTATTACCGTTAACCTCGACAAGTTTTTATGGAAGGGGAAACCGAAGAGCTCGGGGGAAAACCCCTTAAACCAGTGGGGAGATAACTTTCAAACTCAACGCAGAAGGAGTTGTTCCGAGTTTTCACCCAATGCCACAAGCTGGGATCGAACCCGGCTCCTCTTGCTGCGAGGCGAAAGTGCTAACCACTCCGCAACCCCAACGGTTTAAAGGAAAAACCAAGTAAGTCGATTTACGTGGGTTTTGCTTTCAAGGGACGTATTTTCTTCAAGACATGACAATTTAATTTGGCGTTTACGAAATGGAAACATTTTTACAAGAGGAAAAGGCCAATTATTCAATTAAAGGCCATCTGCCGCCATTATCATAAAATATACGAGGGGGCAGGTCACTTCCATTTCGGGTGCGTCTTAATCATAGTAAAATGATTAAATCAGGGTAATCGTGATTAAATCAGGGTAACCGAGATTAAAAAATCTAATCAAGATTAGAAAATCTAATCACGATTTAAAAGATATTTAATAATTCTAATCATGATCTAATCTTTTATTCAGGATTTAATCATTTAAACGAGATTTAATAATTCTAATCATGATCTAATCTTTTTGATTAGATTTAATAATTTTAATTAGATTTAATAATTTTAATTATATTTAATCATTTTAATTAGATTTAATCATTTTAATTAGATTTAATAATTTTAATTAGATTTAATCATTTTAATTAGATTTAATAATTTTAATTAGATTTAATCATTTTAAACACGATTTAATCGATATAATCGGTCGAATAGCGAATTTAACATTAAAATCAAAACTAAAGTACGATTTAATCATACTAATCACGATATAATTTTTTAATCAGGATTTAATCATTTTAAACAGATTTAATCATTTAATAATGATTAAATCAGATTTAAACATTCTAATCTTGATTAAACGTGATTTAATCAACTTAGTCATGATTAAATTTAATTTATTCAAAATAATCCCGATTAAATCGGATTTAATCTTTTGAGGGGTGCGTCGTTAATCAAGGAAGTGACCTGCCCCTCGAAAATATATTGATAAATTCGGTGACACGAAATACAAGGACCATAAAACCGCTAATTGCGAGGGGCTGAGCACTCCGCGTAATCGGTGTACAGAGCCGTACCTTTGACTGTACTAATGGGATTACGCGTAATCTTCAAAGTCCCTGCCTTTGGCAGTGCTAATCTAAGCGTAATCCGGTGTACAGACTTTCTAAGAGTGGTTAGCCCCTCGGCTAATTGAAGGAAACTGAAAGCTTAACAAACATTTTTTACTCCAAACCATCAACACTCGCTTTAAAATGAGGTACTTGATATCTTTCCTACAATACGCCGAATTCGAAGGCAAAGGAGAAATATGAAACACTAACTCCTCATTTGAGCCCTTATTGTTAACAGTTGTTATTTAAGCATTTAATTTAAATTTGAAAAATACAACGGCTATCTAGGTAACAGGAAACGGCAAAACCGTAAATAGTGTTCACGGTCCTGTTTACAACCGATACAAATATGTTTCCAGTTTGAACATTGCGTGGGTACGAAAGACATTTATTTCACATTCATCAAAATATAATTTCCTAATGGAACTGGATAATATCGATTTACCTGACACCCACAGATTGTAATCTATGTAATCCATGTAGGCGCTTTAATTAATCATCCTCCCAGGAAATCCCTATATAGTGCTTGTTGAAATAGTGGAAACTTTTCACCTGTAAACAGAACGTCGTTGTTTTGGGCAAGCCTAAATATGTCAAAAAAGCTACCTTGTTAAAAGGGAACGGCATGGGGAACGCTTTTTGCTGCCGTAAAGGTGAAAATTTCAATTATTTTAACAAGCACTATATAAACAGTGACTTGCAGCTAGGAGCAACTAACACTAACGCAGTGTTGTGTACAAATTTCATTGGACGAACCTTTACGCTGAACGTTTTACGGGCGTGGGGGGAGACAATTTCCGAATTTTTCCCTTCCGAAGGCAGCAGGCGCTAAAGCGTCTAAATGATGAAAAATGTCCACAAGCAAGTCCATGACTTTTGACGGGTTGCGTTCTCCTTGTGTGGAGCGCTGTGTTTGGGGCTCCTATCTTGCAGCTCTTGTGTCTCCGAAATATTACTTATTGGGATGATGATTTATTGAAGCGTCTATTGGATGAGTTTTTAATTTCTCTTATTCAAATACTTCATATTTTATGGTTTTCATTTTTTGATATATGAACGATTTTCTATAGCCTAAATAACCCGAAATTTCTACCCTACATATTGGTAGGCTATTGTGGTTACTTGGGTTTGCATGCAGACTGTCACTTTTAAGAACCACGTTTTAAAACCTATTCTTCGAATTTACGTAATATTGGATCTTACCTGAAACGGAATATTGATCGTGATATTGACTGGAATCATTGTAAGCAGTCTTCAGTCAGCGGAATGATATTTAACTTATCTTTATATCGTCATTCACATTGATGTTACGAAAAAATTTAAATATTCTGAAAATGAAAAACATTTTTTAAATAACTTTAATAATATATCTCTTACGAGAAAAGTAGAATTCTAGGCAATTTAAATGAAACGTGTGTTACTAGAAAGCTCTACGCGGATTAAGTCAAATCACTTAACTTCGCTTAAAGTTGTACAATTTCAAGGTGTCAATGAGTAGAGATATCGACCTATTAATAAACCATATTTTCCCACCCTTATTTTTCTTCTCAAACGTTTTTTGAAAAATTTACGGGAGCCGGCGGATGTTCATGTTTAAGGTAGCTTGGGAAATACTTTTATGGTATGAGATTTGTTAAAAAAAATTGATATACTTTATATCTTACAACGAAATAGCCGTTATAATATAACAATAATATCAAAATCTAAATGCGTATGATATTCACAGCACGTTTTAAAAGCTTTAAGTAATACAAATACCCCAGAAAAGCATAACAATCGTACATTAACGATATACAAGTACATTTTTTCATTTAACATTGACAAATAAATGCTTATTGATCCATTATGTTAAAGTGCAATGTTAAAAATCATTATTGAAGTTTTCGTACAGTTTGCAATTTTTTTACTTGTAAAAGTTAAGGGTGAAGTAGCATAGTACATTATAACAAGTAGGTATTATACGTTTAAGTTTTAATACTATTTGTTTGACTGTCACTATAATCTCTCGATTTTCAGTGGAAATAGGTCGATACTGAAAGTCGGTCAGGAAAATATCCTTTCCGTGGACTTACTTGCTTTGGTTTTAGCAAACAGATCTGCGCAAAATAAACTAAAATAAAATATTTCTCCAGCATAAGTGGGGCTAAGGTTAGGGTGAGTTACGTGTTAGCATACATGTAATTTCCAAATGATTAAATGAGGCCACATTTTATTGACATTTACGAGGGCCGTGCTTAGGGGGGGGGGGCGAGCCGGGCGGTCGCCCAGCGCCGCAAAATTTTCCCATAGGGATGTATCTACCGGAGGGCCGCTACACTCAGTATCGACCAAGCATTTCGCCCGGGGCCGCGAGACCTCTAAGCACGGTCCTGACATTTACATAGGTACATAAACAAATTTAAAAATAAAAAAACACCCAATGAATTTATAGTGCTCGGAAGTTGGTAAAAAGAATATAATTTTAACTTATTTAATTATGTTTTTTACGCAACCAAGCATTTATTTGAATAAAAGTGGCATTTATTTAAATAATTGTTTGTTTTGCTTAAATAATAGGCTTATCCACTTCCGATTTTTTAAACATTTTACAATTATTATTCAAATATTGGTTATTTAAATAAATATTATTTAAATATCGCCGAACTTATTTTATCCATGGATAAAAGTTAATCGAACGCCGAGCTCTATGAATTTACGGTAAGAAATTAGTTAAGTTTCATAAGTTAGGTATGATGAAAAGATATTAAGAATATAAAATAATACACAAGTCTACCCTCAAACAATATTTTATCGAACTCTAAGTAGCATGTCGGCAAGACCTACAGGATTTTAGGCTCACGGAGTCACAGCCAAAAAAAAAAAACAAAAAATCAAGACCTGATGAATCAATGCTTTAGAAATATCTCCTGAAATGATGTAAAAATCTTTTCTTGATAAGACAACAGTATTGCTTCATAAGGGGCCTATTAAAAGGTAAATTATATTTTCACGTTGTAGAGAAACTGAGACTAATTTGAGATAAATGTGTCAGTGGTGGAAAAAAACAGTTTTGGGTCAGATAAAGAGATAAATGTTGCTAGATTTATATTATTTACCGGAGATAAACTCAAAAAGGATAAAATGGAACTGACACGTTGCTTTACATTTTCCATTCAAGTTTTAAAAGGTCAAGATAATTCGTATAGTAAGATGCCTAAATAAAAACATTTAGCTTAGCAGTTTTGAATAATAACATAAGTTAATGATACCTCTAAGTAGACAAATGGCTATGCTGCCTATGGCGGATATGCTTGTCCAAATCAACCTATGTCTCTCCGTACTGCGTATCAAAGTAGCCTTAACATACACTAATAATAATAATAATAATAATAATCAGCTAGGCTAATACCCAAGGCACCACCTTAGGCCTAAGTCATCAAGCGACTTTTGAAGCCATTAATTCAGGTGGCCGGGTTACAATGCGTAGGAGGGTGGTGGCAAGCCCTGCATGCCACGAGATCGAGCCAACAGCTCCCTACACTAACTATTACCGTTAACCTCGACAAGTTTTTATGGAAGGGGAAACCGAAGAACTCGGGGGAAAACCCCTTAAACCAGTGGGGAGAGAACTTGGAACTGCCGAAGCTGACGTTTCTTTAATCCCGTTTGGTGCAAGGCTAGCTTGAACTTCCCCAAAAGAGATAAATTTCGGTATTCCCTTAGAAAATTCGTTCCCCCCACAGAGGCAAAAAAACGTTTTTTTGCTATTGGTTTATTTATCTCAGCCCAATACAGTTTCATTCTCGACCGCACAGCGGCGCTGGGTCTGAGATATTTTTCAAATCTTACATTTTCGCGGGAATCGGAGAGACAAGATTTGACATCACATTTTCTGGACAAAGATTCCACCTTGAAAGGGCTTATTTGTCTACTTAGAGGTATCATTAACTTATGATAATAAGTATAGTTATTTTATCTATTATATTAGAAAAATCTCTAATTTCATATTTTCATTATAAATATAAAAATTCTAACACTAATAATTGTTTATTTTTTAAGATATTAGTTTTTGAAAATTGATCTAAATAGATTCATCTTTTCACATAGTAGCTTTAGACGCTTTTGAAATACGGATGTTGCCGATCAATGTTATCCTCGTAATAACCTTCAAATCGTTACAGAACTCTACGAATTAAATGTCCTACACAGTCATTTGGTGGAAGTAGTCAATAATATAGATCGATTGAGAGAGTCGGCAATAACAAAATGGAATCGAAAAACTTTAAACTGCAAACTGGCGTAGCAACAAAAGTTGGGCCCCCAATGGTACTTTAATATAATTAGCTAACTAAACCGCAACAGCTAATAGTCACTTTACTACAAAGAAAAACCATTTAAACACTTTTAAAAATCACTATGTTCATTAACAAGGAACAATATTTAACTGACTTCGTACTGAAACTTAAAAAAACGCAATAAAACAAACTTAAATGAGGTCAATCACGCTGTGAATAATCAATCATAGCACTTTCTTAAAAATCATGACCAATGATAAAAGCGGAAAAAGTAACAAGCCATAAAATCTATCCGTTGAAATACGCAGTACCCTTTACCCTCCTAGCCCTACCGATTGCAAAGTTACGCGTAGTATGTGGACAAATTAACAATAAATATTACTCAAGTCAAAATTTTCTCTTAACCCTGTTGGTTGAAATATTTTGTAAAAAACGGTAAATATCTGAAACATTCTACGTACACTAACGAAGCATTTACGAATTACGTTGAATCGTTGGAAACATACTACATGATACGTAAACGCACGGATAGTAGATTTTAAGAGGATCGGTAAAGAGTCTGGTTTTTACTTTTTAGCCCCCATAAACCAATCACACTAAGGGAGTGGGCCAAGGCCATTTGAGAAAAACAAGATGTCCACTATTTCCCATCGATTTTGCTTCTGCCTGTCCCCCATAAAATTAACTTCCCAAATACCCTGGTGGTGGGCCAACATGTTCAGGGGGGCTATTCTGTAAACATTCGAACGGGAATTCGATTTCGATACCCTATACCATGTCGAGATCGACTTCGACAATTTGGATTGATTTATGCTTATTCGAAATCTTTACCGAATACCATTCGTCGAGATCTCGAAGTTCGAAATCTAGTTTTCGATCGAAAATTGGATTTCCAATATTTTCAGAATAGGCCCCCAGGGGTTGGCCTACTACCAGTGTATTTGCTTTCCAGGCAAGTGATTTTAAGGGGGACAGGTGGAAGCAAACCTAGTTAAGTTCTTCTCTTTTCTGGTCAAGATTTGTTTTTTTTGGAAAAAATATGACGAATAATATTATTTAGTAGTCAATATTTATCACAAAAGTAACAAATCTCTGATAATAAAATTTAGATTTCAAGTTTTTTTATATAATTTTTTAATTCCAATTGACAATGGCTCATTTAAATTTATGTTAAGGACAAAAAAATCATTTAAAAATGAATTCTGATTTCAAATGGTTAGTATAAAATTTAGGGCTCGAATTGGACTCGCTCAGAAAATTTGGACTCGAAAGAGTTAAAAAAATCAACATCTTATGGACTCGAAGGCTCGAACGAGTATTGAAAAATTGTACTCGAAGACTCGCAAGTCCAATTTTACAAGAGTCGGGACTCGACTCGAAACCCAAAGAACAGGACTCGCACACCCCTAGTTTTTAGCCCCCATAAACCAATCACACTAAGGGAGTGGGCCAAGGCCATTTGAGAAAAACAAGATGTCGCGTGTGTTTCGATCGCTTAGAGTAGACGATAACGTTCGAAGAAAGAAAAACACAAAGAACATTTTTACGCCAAAAGGTATTTTTTACGTTTTTATACAGGGTGTCTCAATTTGCTCGATCAGGCCATTTTTCTCAAAATGTTTTTATGCTAGGGTTCTAAAATTTTCAGGGTTTATTTGTTAGGTATGGAAGGCTTTGGTTACTAAATTTCAGAAAAATCGAACGATTTTGTGCCGTTTTGGAAAATTTATTTTTTTCACCGGTAGGTGTCACGCAAAATGTTTCAATAGAAAAGTTGTAGGGAATAGTCGAAAGTGTAAAAATAATTTTGGTTTGGTTGAAAAAGACTTATTTTTCACTGAGTTTGGAGGTAGAGGGGAAAAACAAGTTGTACTAGCAGGCAATAGCCTTTAACGAATTGTAGGTAACATGCATTTCAGTTATAAGATTTCGAAAAATAAACAAAAAAATAAGTAGCCCAAGTGACAAATGTTTTTTAATGACTTCTACAAAATGTTTTCAAAAATGCCACCTTCTAATGCAATGCACAAATATGCACGATGTTGCAAGTAGAAGGAAAGTGATGGCGAGACGGCACTCCCGGGTTCGGGTTTGGGTTCGGGATCGAAATCCGGGATTTAAGGGATGAAATGGGGGTAAAATCGTCGAAAAGTCAATGTATTTATGATATTTCTCGCGACGATTTGTTTTCCCGTATATCAACATATTGTGTCCAGGCCAACTTGTCAATGTATTTATGATATTTCTCGCGACGATTTGTTTTCCCGTATATCAACATATTGTGTCCAGGCCAACTTGTTCATTTATCTACGCTTATCTCGAAAGATACATGAACGTATATCTTATCAAGTTTTATCGTACGGAATAAGTTGAAATGATGTAAAAATTGATAACCTAGGCGGCGCGTGCGCAGATTACCCCGGGGGACGCGGTTAATTTGAATTTAAGAGTGTTTTGACGTCATGGAAAATTCGTTGTTAAAGTAGAATGGAAATATTTTTAAACTTCATTTTAATATCATTGTAGTACTTAAATATGCTTGACACTTGAACCTATCTCACGAGTATTTCAAACGAATATTTTAAGTATGAGAAACGTATCGTTCTCAAATGATACTTGAATATACTATAAAAGGGGTTGTATAGCGTTGTGGGTGGTCATTCCACGGTTAACTGCGGTAGCTATATTCAATATGCCTAAAGCCCAACATATTTGCCCTACGTGCGCGAAAAGTTTCGCTACCAAGTCCTCCTTAAATCGGCATGTTAGAGAAGTACACGGTGATAAACATAAGTTTGTCTGTGAAGTATGTGGTAAGAATGTTGCTAGATTAGAGCATTTTAAGAGCCATCAACGAACTCATGACTTGAACGCACCCGGCCCTTCCAAACCCATGGACCTGTCTCGCACACCGTCACCAATGCAACGTTCGCCAGCATCTTCCCGAACACCATCACCAGCCCGTCCACTGTCACCTAGTCTGCTTCAGGACATTCAACTGGAATCTATCCAACCATATGCATCAGCTTTACCCAACAACCCAACACCATCACCTGTTCCTGCCTCACCAATACTTGATGAAACGCCGCCAGCATCCCCAAGTATGGTCCAGGCCCTAAATGATACGCTAGCGTCTATCCGTTACAATGCCGAGGACTATGATATTGATGCGGCTATGTTTATTGGACGTTATCAAGCTGCTTTTCGTAAATTTCTAATGGAAAGACTTGCTAGTAAACGTGGAATTAAGTGGTTCTTACTCGTAAGATCGGTTTATATGAGACCTTTGGGAGGTGAAGAGCAAAGTGCGGAAGTGAGACCCTATTTCCGGAGCATTATGCAGACAACATTAACGGCCGATGTAATTGAAGACCAGCTGAATGACTGCATTGAAACAATACAGTCATCAGCGGAAAACTTTGAAGCGACAGGTATGTACTAAAAGTTATATTTTGAACTAAAACATTATATTTTTGATAGGATCGGGTTGGGTAATTGACCGTGTTCTGTATGAAGAATTAAATGTAGCATCTTACCAACCGTTGCGAGGGTCATCGTATATGGAACTACCTGAAAAACTATCTCGACGTCACGCGATTCTTAATATTAGAAACGAAAATGACGAGAAATGTTTTCTCTGGTCAATTCTCGCTAAACTTCACCCAGTTTCTATGCTTCATCACGCTAACAGGGTTTCCAAATATACACCTTATGAAAACGAACTTGATACCAGTGATATATCTTTTCCTTTCAAATTAAACGCTACGGAACTTAAAAAATTTGAATTAATGAATAATTTATCAATATCTGTTTTCGGCTTTTCGGGAGACATATTCCCCCTTTACGTAAGCGCTAACAAGTGTTGTAAGGAAAGGGAGGTGGATTTACTATACATCACCGATGAAACTAAAGATATTGACGATGGAAATAGACATTACTGTCTTATACGAGACCTAGGAAAACTGTTACAGCATCTAACAAAACACGGAAGTACAAGTTATTATTGCAGGTAATTTAGTTTCCAATATATTAGTTTGCAATCTACTAATTATTTTCTGCATTAGAATGTGTCTTCACCGATTCAGCGGAAACAACGCTGAACAGCGACGTGATGCGCATATCGAAGAATGCGCCACCCACGGCGTCCAAAAAACAGTTTTCCCTACCAAGAAGAAGACGCTTTATTTTGATAAATATGAGTGGACGGAAAAAGTAAAAATAAAAATTATTTAATTTAACTCTTAATGAAATGAAATTATTAGGTGCAGTATGTATTTTACGCCGATTTTGAAGCAATCCTACCGAGAGTTCAAGGATGTGATCTAGATCCCGATACAAATACCAGCAAAGTAAACATGCATATCAGTTGTGCGTATTCTTGGGTACTTGTAGGACCTAACGGTAAGTTATTTTGCAAAATTTTGTTTAACAGATAAATTATAATAGGATACTAATAGGTGTACCTGTTCGAACTGATTGCTATCGAGGACAAGATGCAACTCGAAGATTTCTAGTGTCTATTTTGGAATTAGAAAAGGAGTTGATGGAACTCATTGAGACAAATGTACCAATGATTATTACCCCGGTGGAGGAGGAACAGTTTCAAGCTGCTACACATTGCTACATTTGTCAGAAGCAGCTTAACCAGGGAAATATGCCCGCGGTTCGCGATCATTGTCATTTCACTGGGAAATACAGGGGACCAGCGCATAACCTCTGTAATCTTCAAAAGAAAGTTCCAGAATTTATCCCTGTTTTCCTTCATAACCTTAGCAGGTAAATTTAGTAAAATAATTAACCAGGAATAATAATAATATCAATAATAAATCTACATAGATACGATTTACATCTCATATGTCAGGAGATTGGTCATTTTAAGGAACAGACACTCGACTGTATTCCTTCCACTAGCGAAAATTATATTTCTCTGAAACTAGGTAAATATATTTTATTGTGAATTTAACCTTAACATTAATTTTATTGTTTTTAGGGAGATTTCGGTTTTTAGACTCTTATCGATTTCTAAGTGATAGCCTCGATGCTCTAGTATCTAATCTCGTTTTGGAAGGAGCCAGTAAATTCCAGATTGTTAAGAAATATTTTGAAAGTGAGAAAGTTCAACTGCTTTTGCGGAAGGGGGTCTACCCGTACGAGTATATGGACGATGAAAAGAAATTTGACGAGACGATGCTGCCACCTAGAGAAGCGTTTTTCAGTTCATTGAAAAATCAAAATATTTTAGAATCTGATTATTTACACGCCCAAAATGTTTGGACAGCGTTTAATATTCAAACATTAGGTAAAATTACTATAGTATAAATATTTCAAATCTCTTAAACTCGGTTTTCGTAGGAGAATACACCGACCTCTATGTGAAAAGCGATGCGTTGCTCTTAGCTGACGTTTTTGAAAATTTTAGAACATTATCTATAACTCATTATAAATTAGACCCCGCTCACGCTTACACCGCACCAGGTTTAGCCTGGCAAGCGGCTTTGAAGATGACCGATGTTCGCCTCGATCTCATACTTGATATAGATCAACACTTATTTATTGAAAAGGGTAACGCTTTTTGATATTATAAATATTATTGTATTTACATTGAATTTTTAGGTATTCGAGGCGGTGTTTCTATGATCTCAACTCGTTATTCTGAAGCGAATAACAAATATATGCCCGACACATATGATTCGTCTAAAGAGAGCAGTTATATATGCTATTTAGGTAATTTACATTTAAAAAAAAAAATAATTTGTTTTTATTTTTTTTTATTTTAATTATTTTAATTTTAATTATATAAATTAACTTAATTTAACTTAATTGAAGATGCTAATAATTTGTACGGTGCTGTTATGTGTGAACCACTACCGCTAGGCGACTTCCAGTGGGTTCAGGAGGATGATTTGCAAACACTCTGTGAAAATATTCTGAGTATTCCCAATAACGTTGAAAACGGTTACATTTTAGACGTAAATAACAAGTGTTATAATTATTGAATTATATTTTTAAAGAATTGTTTCCTTTGCAGGTGGATCTTGAATATCCTCCAGAGTTGCATGACTTACATAACGATCTCCCAGTAGCGGCGGAATCTAAAGTTATTACACATGATATGCTATCTCCATACTCCAAAGATCTCTTAGGAAAATTAAATATTAAGGAGAATCAAAGTCTACCAAAACTTCTTCCTAATTTAAATAATAAAGAGAAATACATAGTACATTACCGCAATTTAAAATATTATGTAGAATTAGGTTTGAAAATAACCAAGGTTCATCGAGCTCTAACCTTCACTCAAGGAAAATGGTTAGAAAAATATGTTAGATTCAACACTGAACAGAGGAAATTATCCAAGAGTTCATTTGAAAAGAATTTCTGGAAACTAATGGTTAACTCTGTTTTCGGGTAAATCAATTTAAATAATTTATTGCTGTTTTTTCCCTTACTTCATTTAATTCTTTAGAAAAACAATGGAAAATTTACGGAAGCATATAAATTTCGAGTTGATTCATAAACCAGAAAGAATGTTAAAAGTTACAAGTTCCCCGCAGTTTGAACACTTTACCATCTTTAATGAAGAGTTAGCCGGCGCTCATAAGAAGAGAGCTAAAATTGTTCTTAACCGGCCTATATTTACCGGATTCACCATTCTAGATTTATCCAAGGAGCTCATGTATCGGTTCCATTATGGATTCATAAAAAATACGTACGGGGACAAAGCATCACTATTATTTACAGACACTGGTAATATAATTTAATATGCATTTTTTATTTAAATAGTACTAATATATAAAATATTTACAGACAGTCTAACGTACAACATTAAGACGGATGATGTTTATAAAGACTTTGAAGTTCATAAAAACCGCTTTGACTTCTCTGATTATCCACCTTCGCATTTCCTTCATTCTAATCAGAATAAAAAAGCTCTCGGTTATTTTAAAGACGAGACAAATTCGCAGTTAATTCAAAGCTTTGTAGGACTTCGTCCAAAGCTTTATTCTATTAAATTGTACGGGGAGTCTAAGACCGCTGAAGAGATAGAAAAGGAGTTGCGATTGGGGAAATCTTTAGAGTCAATTTTAAACCATAAAAAGGTTTGTAAGGGCGTTGCCATGAACGTTATTAGAAACGTCATCCGCCACGAAGACTATGAACGTTGTCTTTTCAATCAAGAAACCATGTCAGCCGAGATGATGCGTATAGCTAGTTTCAAGCATGAACTATTTACTTTAAATACTAGAAAACTTTGTTTATCACCAAATGATGATAAGAGATACATTCTACCCTGCGGGGTTCGTACATTAGCGCATGGTCATAAAGATATTGAAAAATTATAATGAATGCTTGTATTTATGTATATATAAAAAAACTGCTATTGCTATAAATTGTAAAAAAATTATTTTATTGAATACATTTTGCACATGAACTCTTTAATCATTTTATCGTTTACATATTTATATTTCTTAAACCTAGACACAATGTTATACATTTCTATTCCTTTACACCTGTTTATAGCAAAATAGATACAGAATGCTCCACACGTATTACTAGAATTACTCTGTAATTGATTAGAATTAAAAGTTACAGTTTTACTGTTTCGTTCATTAAAGTCATTAAATTTAAAATAATCTGGCGGGTTTCCAAAGGAATCCATGAATTCACAATTTTTATGTTTAGAAAAATATATTAGAACCCAGTGTTCTCCAGGTTCAGCACTCGTATCGGTATTTACAATAAATAGAGAAGGGAATATTTTTACGTATTTAGGTAGCTTGTCAGCCGCGAACACGCCTTGAAATATACTTTTAGTACTTAAATCTTTTTCAAGAATTTTAGTTATCTGTAGCGAATCCATTAATTACTGTAATCGAAAATCACGGTTCGATTTTTATCAATTTCAATCAAATTTTGAAACTCAGCGTAAATTAGAATGGAAATCGTCTCCGGTAACGGTTTTGCAAATTTTAATTCTAATCTCAGGTTACTGTTTTTTACAAGATGCAAGTGATTAGCGTTGTTATTAAGATCCGAGGTTAAATTGTACGCGAAAAAACAATTTCCGTTAGGGTAATCTTCCCGACTTATCTGATTCCCTTCATCTACGTTCCACTGATTAGTTTGAATGAAAAGATTGCAATACGCTTGAATATATTGATTCTCCTCAAAGTTTAGAGATAACGCCTTATGAGGGACGCTGCTACCGTCAATGTACAATCCAATGCTTGATAAATCGAAATGTTGAAAGTTGTAATTTGATTTTTTCAAATCTCCTAGAAACGCTTTTTGTTCCACAAACCCGATAACAACTTTCTTGGGTGCTTGTCCGGTAAATAAATGATCTTGCACACTAGCCATAAGACCAGCGGGTATAGAAAATGAGGTGCACTCCGAACGAGTTACAGGATATTTAGCGGTTCCATATTGTAGCGCCTTGGCTTGAGCGAGCGATAGTTCCGGTATCACTTTAACTTTCCTCAGATAAAGGGAAGCTGATAAAATCTCCACTTAACATTTTACGTCGGAATGAACGCAAAAAGCTGCTCTATTTTTATCGAATTTAAATTTCAAATCAACCCTATTTAATAAAAAACGTGGTTGTTGACATAAATCAGTATGGACTACGCCTAACAAGTCAATCGCCCCATTTTTGCGCTAAACTCGCTCGTTTAGAGAAACCATCGTTATCGAAAAATGAATCGAACTTTCCAGGCGTATCCCGATAGAAAAGTGAACTCGTTAAATAACTTTTTTTCGCAGAATCTCCGAACGTTAATAAAGTTTGTATCATACTTTTATAAGCGTAATTTTGACTGGAAGGTGTTACTGATCTTTCATTAAGAAATACGTGGACGTCGCTAAAAAGCGAATGAAGAAACAAATTCTCGGGGGCGATATTGTCGGCTGGAGTTCCGGCGGCCCCACCCGCAACCCCTGGAACCGCGGGTTGCGGTAATTGACCATTATCTTTAGTTACCTTAACTCGAACGTGCAGCAAAGTTTGTGAAAGGTCTATATACGTTTCAGAGTTACCGTTGATAGAAAATGTAATTGATGCGTTATCAACTATATATGATATTGGATTATATTCAACCCATTCTCCACCAATAATCGAAGATTGTGTCATAGGTACTTGAAACAAATCTAGCTCGGAATTTATACACTCAACTGAGTGCGGGTGTAAAAGGGACATTATGAGAATATATCGGAACGTTTAGGGAACCGTCCTTTCGCTATCCTGCCTGCTGTTGAAATGGCGCTTTTCGATTGAGTTCGTTTCCTTTTATTTCCGGAACCCGTCATTCTTTTAATATGATCCGTAGCTGAAGATGTTAGTCTCATGGCTTCATCAGCTGCTGAAGCTAAAGTTTCCCTTCCAGCGTTAATAGAATGCGATTTAAGCGCTGTTTTAATTGGGACTCCGCTAACAACATCGGTCGCTACTTTCGCTCCGGTACTTAAAAGTTTTTTTCCCCAAGTAAGAAGCGCCTTTCTTCAGTAAAGGTACCGCGAATCTAAACGCTGAAGATAATATATTTCCTAGTCCATGTCCTCTTTGCACGGCTAAACCTCTATATACAGGTATTCCACCGAAACCAACCTGGTTTAAATAGTAACTTTCATAATCAGTTCTTGAAGGTGAATATTCAGACCTCATGATGTTAACTGTTCGCTCTCTTAAGCTAGAATGAAGGTGTGTCCTGAATGATTAAAGGTTTATAGTGAAGTACACATTTTACGGGGTTTAAAATGTAATACAACGTGAGCTTTTCCACTATGAAACTGTATTGGCTCACCTAAATCATCTGTTATATTAATCTCTATAGTCTTAATATTATTACACACGACTGGTAGGTTGTGAAAATATTTTTGTAGTTGTTTTCCCATTAGACTCGGCTTTCTCTTCGACGCTTATGATTCTTAATAGAGGTGCTAAACTATCCCCAACAACGCTATTTTCAACCAGATCGGAATAAACGAATAAGGAATGTAACCCAGCGTTCATATCAACTGGGTAGGGGGTTATCATTGAATTTAAAATGGTGAAATCATTATCTCTTCTATCCTTAAAACCTAGTAAAATCGATAGATCGGGGCCAATTACAGCTCTGATTTTCGGTTGCAATTTAACTTTAATTCGATTAGAATAATTTAAATAAGCGAATGTAACTTGTTCTTCTTCTTGGTTGTGGACGTTCATAACATGTAATAGTTCTTCCGGAGTTTTATAAAAACCCGCGGGAACTTCAATTATTTTATCATATTCGAGAGGGTCTTTAACTAGAGGGTTATCAGTCATTTTATCATATTCGAGAGGGTCTTTAATAACCAATAGATTAGGTTTTCGAACGTTATGCCATGTCCGAGGATAGCTTATTTCCGCTAACCCAACTTCGTACTGTTCCTCAAATCTTAACGGTTCAGCTAAATACGTTCGAAATTTACCAACGCTATTATCTTGGTAATATAATGACAAGGAATCTGAAGGTAGCGTTACGTATAAACTCATTTTAAATCCACTTCTTGTATCCAAGAATTAAATGTAGGGTCGTAATCTTGCCACTTGACATACAGTTCTACGCGACCGTCCGATTTTTTCCTCTTTTTTATTACTTTTTCGATTATGAAGTAACAGTCTTTTAAATCTCGACCAACAATCTGAACCTCCTCTCGATAGAATACTCCTAAAATGGGGTTAGAATTTAAATCCATCAGCTTATATACAGGTGGGTCACGTGGTAGTCTCTCAGCTATTTTAAACAATTCTGTAGTAAAATTCGGGTTATATTTCTTATCGAAAATTGATAAATTTCTACTTATTCTACAAATATCTCCAATTTCAAACGCGTATGTTAACGGAGGAGAAAAATTTACCGAACCGTAAAGATTTTTCCATATTTTAGCAGAGTTATCTAGAGTAACTTCCGCGGGTTTACATTTAATTGATCTATGATAACTATTGTTATAAGCGTTTATAATATCATCTAAAACGTCGATATATTTAAGGGTGTTATTCTGCGTGAAATAGCGATATAAACGAGATTTAAAACTTCTAATGAATCTTTCAATAATGGACGCTTTCATTTCCGATCGGGTAGCGAAAAATTTAATGTTCCTTCTTTCTAATTCACTCTGCACTTCTTGACAGACAAATTCGTTTCCATGATCACTTTGAATTCTTTTCGGTTGACGGCCTTTTTCAAAAACGTTACGTAACGCTTCTAAAATTGTTACACCTTTCTTATTTTTAACCGCTACAGCCATAGCGTATTTGCTAAATATGTCGATAATACATAATACGTAGCGAGATCTTGAATTATATTTAGACAGCTTCTGAAAATCTGCCAAGTCCGCTTGCCACTGTTCGTCAATTCCATAAACAATAGTTCGATTTCGTTTGAATCGTCTTCTAGCAGGTTTATGCAGCGTATATGTATCCTGCTTTATTATAAATTGTTTTACTTTTTCCAATGATTGTGAGTTGATTGTTTTCACTGTGTTAATAAACCAAAATGACTTTAAAACTAAAAAACAACGTAAGCCTTGGAATGGTTATTATTAATACATTGAAGCTGTAGTTAAACTGGCTTTTGATCGTTTGTTTAAAAAGATTTTAATTTGAAATTGTTTGTTATTTATTCATAGTGAAAGATTCCTAGAAAAAGAAGAAGTGCTTATAATAGAGCCTTATGTGTATTTAGAGATCTCGAATACATCTTTAAATAATGAAAGTGCAATACCTGAAACACAAAGCGAACTTACCTGTAAACAACAACCCTATTTACTTGTAAGGCGAAATGTTTCTAAACCGAAACCAGTAACTAAAAAGAAAGGGGAAAAAGAGACCCAACAAATGAGTTAGTTTGATAAAAATGTGGTCTTTAAGGTCTGTTAAATAATGACTTACATGTATATACTTTCTCATTTTAAGGAATATCAGATAAAACTATAAAAACTATATCTAACTTGGAGCAATCAACAAAAAACTGTGATATGTATCTAGTCATACAACAATTAGGGTGCTCACTTCAACAGGATGAAATCCCTCCTAGCTTGGAGAAAAGGTTACGAAGTACTTGGTGATGTATCTCTTACACCAAGTAAAGGCTACTGGTCTACAGCCCAATTGCTACAATCAAATGAAACTATAATAGCAGAATCAATATCTTATTTAGTTTCGTTCACTTCTCCGTTAAATATTTTAACACCATGTTTGGCTTTTCCATCGTTTATATAATTCTGTATTCAATTTAAGATATTCGTTAACATTGGGAATCACCAGCAGAAATATTGTGCATCCGAGCTTCTTCGTAACATATTAAATGAATTGGAAGTGTACGTGGAGAAAAAAGCAACGAACTTAGAGTCCAATAAAAACTACATTGTGCCCGAAATACAAAACCCAAAGTCATCGCTTCGTAAAATGCAGATTTTATATTATGTTTCTGGATCTACTGTGCATGCAATTTGTAGGACTATTCCTAAGAAATATGAAATTATGAATGCTCTAGCTATAAAAGGCTCGGGGGAAGAATAAAGATTTATTTAAATCAGGAACTACCAAACCTAGATATCACAATAACAGAGGTGGCCTACTTTACGTCAGTAAAGAAACCTTTATATTCTTCCAAATGGTCGATAAAATTATTGATATGTATTACAATGGGATGGATGTACTGAAAGAAAATTCAAACCGAATGCATAATGCTAGAGATAGATTAATGGGAAATATGGAAATAAAACAAAAGTAGATGTTTTTATTGGAAAGCTCCCAGGTGTCAAATGAAATTAATGTCAAAACGTTAATCTTGCAAAAACTTGTTGAAAGTTATTTGAGACTCAGGGGCAAGGGGTTGCAACTTTTCCTACGTGCCAAGTATTTTGGGAAAAAGAAAGAAAATGAAAAATCGCAAACCAGCCTACGAAAGGGCTTAAAAGAAATTAAAGGTACAAAACTCACGACTAAAACAAATTTGAAAGAAAACACAACCCTCGTGAAAGATTTTTCCTTGCCCCTTAAAGTAAAAGGATTTATGCATGATGGTTGTGATGTTTACTTAGTTTAGTTTTGTCTTAATAAGCAAACTGTGAATATCCTAAAACAAGTATTTGTTCCTAAAAAAAAGGAAAAATGAATTAAGTAGAAAATTGAACAATATGATATTTTAATTTTTACTTCTCCGAGTGGACTATGTCCCTTAGGAGGGGTTTTACAATCATCGTGTCTGTGTGTGTGTGTGTGTGTCTATATTCTGCGAACGCGTTACCAGGGGCAAAGTCCAAAACGCGTTACCGGGGGTAAAGTCGAATACGCGTTACCGGTTTAAAGTCGTGAAATCGTGTTTAAAGGTTGGCAAAACCACCGTCTGACGGTGAGCGTTAACGGGTAAAGTTGCGGTTGCGTAGGGTGCGGTTTGGTTGTTTTTACCTCTCCGAGGGGACAAAGTCCCCTAGGAGGGGTTATACAATCACCGTGTCTGTCTGTGGGTATGCCTGTGGGTCTGTCTGTCAGGCCTGCGAACACGTTCGCATTTTCGGGGCAAAGGTTAATCATTGCGTACGCAGTTTCTCGAAGGGTTGGCAAAACCAAAGTGTGACGGTGAGCGTTAACGAATTGATTTGCGGTTGGGTTTGGTTTTGTTGGTCTTTTTTTCGTCAACGTTCACCATCGCGACAGTTTTAATTCAGTTTGATTGGATATTTCGTTATTGTAATGTTTATGTGAAGGTTGTGAATGCTGAGTTCGAGTTGTGACGTTTGTGGGTGTTGAGTTTGTGTTATGATTGTTGTGGATGCTGAGTTCGTGTTATGACGGTTAAGGGTGTTGAGTTGGTTGTGTTTGTGTTATGATGGTTGTGGATGTTGAGTTTGTATAGGCGTTTTCACTCCAACTTCTTCTTAATGACTTTGGGTCGGACCGAGTGCTGAGTGTTATGCAACCTCTCAACGTCCAATGGCAGGGTTTTTCACTAATTGTACAAGGTATTCGTCTTAGTATCAATTTCCGATTTTTTGGCGCCGGCCGGGAATCGAACCGGGTCTGCCTCGTGCAAGAGATGTAGTCTAAAAAACAGCTTTGGCGAATGTCCTTTACAAAGTTATAACGTTAGGTACTATAATATATTCTACATCATTTTAAATATTTATAAATCATATTGATCTTATATTTAATTAAATATTTATAAATTATATTAATATTATATTTAATTAAATATTTATAAATTATATTAATATTATATTTAATTAAATATTTATAAATTATATTAATCTTATATTTATAAATTATATTAATCTTATATTTAATTAAATATTTATAAATTATATTAATCTTATATTTATAAATTATATTAATCTTATATTTATAAATTATATTAATCTTATATTTATAAATTATATTAATCTTATATTTAATAAAATATTTATTAATTATATTAATCTTATATTTAATAAAATATTTATTAATTATATTAATCTTATATTTAATAAAATAGTTATAAATTATATTAATTTTATTTCATTGAATATTTATAAATTATATTAATCTTATATTTAATTAAATATTTATAAATTATATTAATCTTATATTTAATTAAATATTTATAAATTATATTAATCTTATATTTAATTAATTATTTATAAATTATATTAATCTTATATTTAATTAATTATTTATAAATTATATTAATCTTATATTTAATTAAATATTTTAGTATATTAATGTAAAATTTGATCGTGATCAGGAATTGAACTCGGGTTGCATTGTAACAATGCGGATAGTTCATCGCCGAGCCTTTGACTTCCTTAGGGAAAATATTAAAGTAAAGGAACAATTATGATAAGGCGGGTTTATTTACTAAACGGATTAATACAATATCTGTATATATTATTTATTTAACTTTGTTTGTTTATTCTTTGGTATGGTTTTTTGTTTTGTTTTAAATTTTTATTAAATTCTTAACAAAATTTCGTTAAAACACAAAAGGTAGTTCATTGTTACCTTTTAATTACGCTTAGAAAAAGGATAATTATTCAAAACTCCCGCGGAAACTATATCAAAGTATAATATGTGGAGAACTATCAATCAAACCGGGTAAAAAATATAATCTCTTCAATTTTTCGAACTTTAGTCAAATCTCGACGGGTCAGAAAAACACAAAATAAAAGTATATAAAAGTATATAAGGCCGTTGCCGTCAATATAGTAGATATAGTCTTTCTTGGTTCTTGGCTGTCAGACGAACTACTACAGGACAGGGTCCTGGTGTCGGTCAAAAGTTATGAGGTAACTTTGCGGTTTTAATTAGTATGTTCGGTCTTCGGTCAAGAAAAGAGTTAAATTGTGTTTCGCGTTTGGAACGTGAGTGAATCGACTTAAGTGTATGTACAGTGCATGTTTAAGACTGAAAGTGTTAAAGTAATTGTGAACTAACTCAAGTCAGCTGTAAGATAAAATTGATTGTTATTATTTTTTGAATTGGAATAACCTAATTATACCCTTGAAATTATCAACTCAGCCTGTGAGGCTAATTAAGTAGATTGGAAGTAATTAGTAGCGAACAGCTCTCAGCTGTTAATTAAGACAGTTTATAGTTAGGTAGTTTGAATTTAGTTAAAATTACTTAGTACAATTTATGATATTTACTTAAGTGTAAGTGTGTTTTGGTTTATTTTTCAATCACGATGAACTAAGACAAATCTAGTCTTAGACACTTGAGTACCAGTTCTGTGCAATTACGTAGAAGGGATATATATTGTTGTGTTTTTGATGAAAGTTAAATCTAAAACGTTCCATAGACTGTTCTGAATAAAAATAAACATTTATAATTTTGCATAATTCTGGTTGCCATTTTATTTTATAATCACTCGTCCACAACATTAAAGTTCTGGCAATCCCGAATCAAATAAATTTTCGATATAACGGCGACGGGAAATTATTATCGTAAATTTATCGCGCGGCCCCAGGGAATATTCTTTTAACCAAATTTCGATTAACTATCGTTTAATTAAAATCGGCCCTATTCCGTTAAAATTATAATCCAAAAAGCGAACGGTCGTTATAATACCCTCTGTAGATATTTATTTCATTAAAATTTGCTTCGTATTATATTCAACTGATAAACTTGTACTGTAAAAAGGGTTTAATTCAATTGTGCATTGTTATAGTACGTCTAACTTACTGTTGTAACTACTTAACTTATGATATTCTGAATAAATTAAAATTGGTCGTTTCGTCTCAATTATTTTAATTATAATTAAAATTTTATACCGGGCGGGATAGAACTGGGATAACATTTTTTACAAATAACTCTAAGTTGGGGAGATATATCTTTAAGGGTTATTTCGAGAAATTAATACCACTAGGGACAATTCTTCCGAGGAGAGGTATATTTTGGCTGGCCAACTTGTTTTCGTCAACGCTGACCGTCGCGTCAGTTTCGGCTCAGTTGTAATGGGAATTTGTTGCAATGTTTATGTGTAGCGTAGGAATGTTGAGTTTGTTTGTTATGGCGGTTGTGAGTGTTGAGTTTAGTGTCCACCAATTGTTTAAGGTATTCGTCTTAGTATCAATTTGCGACCGCATCAGGAGGGATTTGTACCCGAGACCTCCTGTTTAACAGGCGGACGTTCTACCACAGAACCACCGACACTTATTACGCTTTATCGAAAATTAGACCTTCAGCTTTATCGGAAGCGTTTATTACAAATTATCAGAGTATTAAATTTCGGTTGTTATTAAATAGAACGAAATTTCGTGTTCCATTTAAATTATTTGGAATAGTTTAACAGTTATGATAATAAATACCCAGAATTTTTTGAAAGTAGGCAAACCAATAAAAATGGGCCCACACCATTAAAAAAAATAAAACGGCTAAGCATGAATTGTGTCGTAAACCCTTTAGAAGATATTGTTGTCTGGTTAAATAACTCATTTCATCAGCATGTACCTGGCCAACAAATTCATTGTGAGGTTTTTGAAGTAGGCCCTAATAGCGTTGCCTTTATTTTGACCATTTAGTACGATCAATTTTTAAACCGATTAAATGTATTAAATCGTGTTTATCGTGATTAAATTTTTAATCCGATTAAATGTATTCGATGTATTACACAGCACGAGTCAAAAACGTTTGACGTGTCCAAAGGTGCTGCTTGTGACACTTTTGGCGTTCCACATACGGCCTATCGTTTCATCGAAGTGTTATTTCTCTCAACAAGGGTCGAAAAACTGCCTCTGGCCGAGGCCGCGGCAACGGTTAAATAAATAAAAAAAAGCTTCCAAATAAAAGTTTTAATATCAAATATTATAACAAGATTGATTACTCATCGGTTTTCGTATCTGTAAAATCTTTATCTTCGTCTTCGCAGTCTCCATTCAAATGTTCTATGACTCCAATTGATTTGGGCTATAGTTAAAGCTGTTATAATAAATTGCCCTCAAATTGTGTTTAAGGCAGTGGCGTAGACAAGGGTGGGTATCCGGGTCTAGACCCCCCCCTTAGGCCTACCTTTCACTGTACTCAATTTCCACCCCCTTCTCGACCCACCTCTTAACATTCACAAACTTTGACCCCCCACTTGGCGTATTTCTTGCTACGCCACTGGTTTAAGGAAAAGTATATTTTAATGCTTGCTGTAACAAAAATTAATTTAAGAAACCATTTCAAATTTTTAGTAAACTCAATTATTACCATGCACTAGACATTGAAACCAATTGCCAACCGACTCTTAATGCTGTTTATTTTAGGAAAAGATTCTTAAACAAAACTAACGAAAGTTCACCCCCTCAACCACTAACCAGTTTTTTTTGTTAAAAATGCGTAAAGTCGAGCAATTTCTTTAATTTCAATGGACATCAACATAACAACCAAGTCCATCTAGGGTTCCCTCGTCGCGGAAGACTGTTCCTTATTACGTCTTATTAAAACAAATATATTATTTAAGAACACTAGTTAATTTGCACTATGTATTTTTAAAATAAAAAAATTAAACAAAGATAAATAAACTACTTATTAAACAGGTTATAGACGTTTAAAATGAGCTTTTCAACTTCATATTACTTTATATACCATATCAGTTATTACCAAAAACTAAACCGAAGAGATTTTAAAACTAATAAATAATAAAATAAATCGAGCACGAAATGAGACTAGGAATTTAACTGTTACTTTGCCACACTGTGACGCCCAGGGAAATTGAAAGGGACGGCAAATTTAATTCCCATTAAAACGCCGCGAAATCGGAAATGTTTGGTAGGAAAATTTAATTGTTTTTTGGCCCCGATCGATAATTATTGAAAGTTTCGCAAAATAAGTCACTCTTAACGTGAAACTAAATATAGTAATGGAGTTTGGAATGTACTTTAATTTTAAATCGTTTATGGAAAGATTATTCAAAACCTTTTGAATCCTTTAACAGGGCTCGCACACGACCTGGAAAACGTGGATAAGTCAGGGAATTAGAAAACAATTACAAAATGTCAGGTAAAAGTTCGGGAATTTGAAAACGATTCCAAAAGGCCAAGGAATTTGAAAATGGTCCAAAAAAGTAATGTAATTCTATAATTTAATTACAAAATTTTTTTACGAACCCTGTTAAAAAAAAGGATAAAATAGAACTCGCGTATAAACCCAGAAACACCTGTTATTTATATTGTTATAGTACTTTGTTTTATCGTTGTATGGCGCTAACTCTTTCTATTCAAAGAGATCGATAACTAAATGTACGCACGGGGCAGGACAGCGACGGAGAGTTTCTCGACAATTTAGCTCTCATTGGCTAAAGGTGAAATCATGTTTGAATAAAACCCTAACTACAAAATTATCACATTGTGATTTCGCTAATATCGGCTTTCTTTTATTGTACCTCGTTGATAACTTCGCATTTTTAATGCGAGTCGCGGATAAAAAAACTCCCCTTATTTGCAATTTCGCCCACTGTTGTATCTGAAGTTAAAATATTTCTCAGTTTGACCGGTGAAAAAAAACTTGTAAATCCTTATAAAGTAACTAATGTTCTAAAATATCTGTCGTTAAAAATAATGTAGGTACCTTTTAATCATTTAACTTTTTCGATTCATTGGAAAGGTGTTTGTTATAATTTACGTTAAATATTTTTTGCTGAACGTGTTTAATTCGGAAGACTATGACTTGAATATACTTACAAAAATAGGATATATAGTCTCACATTCGTAGGCTTTGGAAATATCAATAAAATTAACCTAAGGTACTATATTAATAAGGTTTCTTTTGTATGAAACGGTTTTATTTAAGTGTAACTCTTTTCTCCATCATGATGAAATCTTTCAATAGACTGCCAGCTCTTATTCCTGGTTCTCCCTCATCGTGGGTCAAATACAAAGAAGGTATCTTGGACTACGGTACAAATTTGCACGCTAAGTCAATCACTAAAGACAAGAAAACATAGATAGACACACTTGGAATGCCCATCGCTCCATAGAACCTAGCCGCAAACGATAGACACACACGGTAGGCAGGGCTAAAACTCGCGAGTTTATTACGTCATGTCATTCAAGCGCCTGATTGGTTGTTGTAATTCGATTGTAATTAAAAAAAAAAACAATTCCGGAAATTAGCGTCTGCTATTTCTAGGGAAAAGTTAGCGAGGGAATAATGGATTTGGTTTCTCAAGATAGTTCCTGTAGGGAATATAATTTATATGAATTAGTTGAACCTGCGATTAATGCTTTAATTAAGCCTTTTGACGACTTGGAACTGTTTAAATCAACCGACGCGAGTACTGACTATTCAAGTTTTATTATAAGAAGAAAGGACCATGTTTATTATCCTACATGTGCAAGGCCTTGAAAGAACAGGAGTGGAAAGAAACCTACTGCGTTGTGAACCCTGTAAGAATTGTAATATCTGGCTTAACTTTAAGAGCCAGCTTGCAGGTATTTGGTTATGAAATAGGCGTTGTCTCAAATATTATCAAGAAAGTTGACGACATTACCGAGAACTCGGTTACCAGTGATCTTGAGGCTCAAGCTACTAAAACAGAACACTGGGAGCTGTCGGAAGAGCTTTCACCACTAATTAAAAAATTAACATCCTATGGGAATTATACAATATGCGAGGGGTTTACGATGGAAGAAATAAAGTTGAATTCTGGTGGTGCTACATTAACCTCATTAGTATCTAAAACAATTCCATTTTGTCGTTTTGAATCACCAAAATGCACTAGTCTCATAAATCCTGGTCAAGGTGTTGACAAAAGTAAATGCAGAGAGTGCAAAATTTTGATGAATGGGGTGGTTAGAAGTAATATAAATGAAAGGAAACGTAAACATAATACAACAATTGAAGAACTTAAAATCCCCGAAAAAAGATTTGTAAAACAGATGTATCATCTAGTTTAAAACTTTCAGTTTTAAGTCCAAGAAGCCATGATGTCCGTATCAAGAGCATTCGCCATAGCCGTATGTTATTGCAAAAGGAAGTTTCAAATGACTGTATCGCTTTCTGATGACTAGAATAAAGAAATGATTGAAATAGTTCAAAGAATTAGTAATGAGTTTCCGGGTGATTTGTCCTCTGTGATAGATGAATGTCAAAATCACCAAATAGCAAGAAAGTTAAAAATGTATGGAACAAAGAGATCAACTTCATAACCGTAAGTAACTAAGTAGGTGTTTAAATGTTTTGAGCAATAAATTATTACCTCAATTTATTATTTTTAGGGACAGGTTATAAAGGAAACAAATGGTCCATGATAACGTTTCGTTTAGCGCTTGCAGTTTATGTTAGAAGTTCAGCAGCTTACTCAGCTCTGAAATCATTCCACATACTGAATCTCCCCATCGAAAGATCTCTAAAAGATTTAACCAGGCTCGGCTTCAAGACAGCGGAATCAACCACGATTATCTAGTAGAACAGCGAGATCTTTATGGAAAAATTATATCGGAACAAACTAGTAAAGGTTTGCCAGAACCCCCGGGGGAAGGAATATTAATATTTGACGAAGTGAGAGTAATCTCCAAAATCATGTGGAATTCCTCGAGTAATAAATTGATTGGTCTGGCATTAACTGATAATGAGTATAGTGAACTGAAGGATATTTATGAACTGCTCAAGGACGACAAAATTGAGAAAAACCCTACCATCTACATTCTCCAATTTCTTTGGCGAGATATTTCATACTCTTTTGATGTTGTTGGTCCTTTATAACATCGTGTGGACCAGTCAAGAAAGAGGTTAAACTAATGAATTTTATCCATATACCCAGTTTGTTTACATTAAACGTTTTTTTCAGGCTTTGCTCGGTAGTTTGTATGATGTTCTAAGAGTTTTCGAATCATATAAATTTCACGTACGAGCATTCGTATTGGATGGAGCCAGTGTCAATCTAAGCTTAATCAAGAGTTTGATGCATGTTTCCGGTCCTTTTGGACATAAAGAAAATGAAGATTTATTTGAGCGTCATACGATCAGTCCATGCATGCCCCATCCATACAGGCCATTCCACAAAATACATTTTATAATCTGCCCGTCACACCAGGTAAGTGTTTTATAATGACTTTGGAATTTATAAATTAATATCTCGTAATATTTTTAGCTAAAAAGCATGGTTGCCGCATTATACTCCTCAAGGCCAAAAATACAAGGTGGTACAAAGCTTTTTGAAAATAATGACATTGCCTTTGGTTGGACTGCTATCGAAGAAGTTTATGATGTTGACGTTAAAAGAGCTGGAAATGGTGATGCGAAAAGAGTGAAGAACTTGCTGAAGGGTTACGTATATAGGGATAACTGGACAAGGTATAATAATAATAATATTGTTTTAAGTGTCTTTAAATTTTACATAATTTACAAATTGGGCTAAGTCCGTTTATTCTTTTAGGTTAAACGTGCATCCGGCTAAAATCATGCAGGTATTGTCTGATTTCTTTCTCGTTAATTTTGTCGTAGGGTCAATGGAGGTAAGTGTGATCAAAATATTTTTTGGGCGTTTACTTGAAATTACTCTTGAACTAAAAATAGCACCCTCTTAAGAATTGGTACCATTGATAACCTACACAATCACGCAATAAAATATAATATCAATTAAATAGTGATATAAATATTAATTATTTAATTTAACTCTGTTACTGATCACACTTACCCCCAAAATGTGGGGCAAGTGTGATAGGGAGGTTGGTTAATTGTGATATTGTGAAATCCTTGATCAATCGCAATGAATTTGCATACAGCGGATAAATATGGTGTCCCAATAAAGATTAATTTTCTTCGTAGCTGTAAAATAATATCTTTGTGTGGTCACACTTACCCCGCACCGCACATTTTTAAAGACTTTTTTCAGATTAAATTTTGAAAACCTCAAAATATTAGCAAAAACACAAAATTTTCCTAGCAGGTAAAAGGTTAAGCAGACTACAAAATACCAAAATGTAAAACCGGTTTGTCAGTTAGAAAAAAAAATACAGAACTTTTCTTTGGGGCATAAAATCTCTAAACACAACTAGAAGAGTATAACATTTTTTCAACTAAAATTTTTAAAAACTAAATTTCATTTAATATTGAAAATATATAAAATGTGTATAATTAAGTATATTTCAATATCCATTCATCAAATATTCTGTTATAATATTTGGGGAAATAATAAGGGGAGATCACACTTAATTAAATTGACCCTATAACAACTTTGGTGTCTTATGTTTTAAATGTTTACAGCAAGAAGAAGTGCTTTCAGCGTTGTATCAAATTGCCAATCCATCAACTACCCCACCACCAGCTAGAGCTACTGAAATTATGATGACTCGACAGTATCTAAGCAGCTGCAATCTAATATTTGAGCGTGCGATTTTGGATAAAACAAAAAAGTGACTTCTGTAAATGACCCTTTCTTTGAAAGTATTTTGAAAGGTTACAATTCTTTGTGGATTGGATAAATAAGTTGTTAGGTAAAACAGATTGAATTTTGAGTTGTATCGAAGAGTTAATTTTTTTCACATTTATGTAGAAAATCCAGATTTTTGCGCCACATTAAAGGACCAAAAACTGTTTATATCGTGGCAGACATGGGACCTATTGAGGGTAATGGTTTTTGGTTTCAATGGATTTGCTAAAGACTTCATCTCAGAATTCCTAGGAAGATTTATACTGCCTATAAAGGTTAATGGGAGTGCACTAGAATCTATATTTGGACAACTTCGCTTTACAACTGCAGGAAAACTGACAGGAATAAATTATAGTCATGCGCAAAGGAGTTTGTTAGTTAAGTATGACATTCATGGAAAAAAATTTACCAAGGATGATTATAGAAAAGCCCCGATAGCCATTGCGGCAACCAACCTGAGAAGAAGAAGTAATCAAACCTTGAATTGATTTGAATGAATTAAATTAACTCTTTAAGCAGATTGAAACCTTTCAATTGGTTAGCTGAGCATAACTTTTATTGAAAATTTGCAAAATTAACAAAGTTAAGTTTTGAATAAATAATTTACAAATCTAATTTTTTTGGAGCTGTTTTTTTCTATAGTTTCTTTACTTATCACTTGTTATTAGTGGTGTTTCTGGACAAGCGAATGTTTCGCTTAATATTCATGAAAGCTTTTCTCTCGGAAGAGACGTTTTTGGTTTGAATCTTGCTAGCTTTTTTACATGGAGATTCTGACTGACTAGGGTTTTCAGACTCTTCTCCGATATGATTTTTAATGACAAACTCTATTGTTTCTTGTACCAATTTGTTAAAAATCTGACTAGATTTATTGGAACCTTTAAATTAATTTTTGGCAAGGGTAAAGGTTTCTGAAGGAACTTTGCTTATCACATTGAATAAAATCTCACTACACGTATTATTGCTTTGACTTATTACTTTCGGATGAGGACTAGGAACTATAATATGAGATTCAATTTCCTGGCTAGGTTTTTCTTTACAGTATTTATGGATAACTAAGTCTAAAGTTTCCTCTATCGAAGAACTAGAAGGACGACTAGAATTCCTTTTCTTTTTGCTTTTTGAAACCTTTTTCAAATCGTCTCTCAACTTTGAGCCACCTTTTCCTATATTATACTCCACACTGTCTTTAAATTTGGAACTTATGAAATCCCAATACCTGGCATGGCACATTTTTGAGATAAGCTCAACTGCGAATAAATTAACAAAGTCATGCTTATCTATCAGCTCGGATATTTCAGCTGTCAATTGCATAACAAGCTCTTCGTCAGCCTTTAGTTTTGGACACGTTTCCTAAAAAACAGATACCCCAGCTTAGGCCAGTTAAGTTATTGCTTTTTGATAATACTCACTGGTAAACAATCCTTGTTAAAACTTTCTTTGATTTTTAAGTCAAATTTCCAAAGAAATTCTCTGAATTGAGGTTTAAGGAAAGACAAACCACCACCATCCAATTCTTTGAGGCAAGGTGGTAGAAATTCACTCTTCTCAAACTCAGTCATTCTAATTTGTCGAATAATACTCAGGAATTCAATAGCCTGGATCCTAGCACCTGGTGTCAGTTTTTTATAATTTGGAAATTAAAGTTTTCCATTATATTTGTTTTTCATCATCCCCAGTGCAGCTCCTCCAAGAGTAATCAATCTGCAGTCAAGTTCATTGTATTCTAGACATTAAAAAATAATATAATAAAACAAATCTAGCAAATAATTCTAGATTTTATTAAACCTGGAGTGTTATTGCTGCTAATAGAACATGAACCAAGTGTTGATTTGTTACATTTGGAAATATTAAAAACCTTAAGGCTGTGCAGGATATCCCGGAATACGCTTAAAACTGAGTGGGATATAGAATTGAAAATACCCAAGAAAACTTCTTCAGTGGTCTGCCAAAGATATTCTTGACAGAGAATATGAGCAATAGCATCTCTCAAATTAATAATTTCTAAAAGTAAATGTCAAATACATTATAGCATTTAGTCTAAACATATTTCAACTTATTCTTATTTATGAGGACAATGACATACTAGTGCCTGATGATTGTAAAACCAAAGATAAGTTGCAATTAATGACCTCCACCTTTTCTGTAGCATTTAGACTAGTAACTTGAACAACTAAAAGCAAACCAAATTATAAAAAGGACCATTCCTGTACTATATACAAAGAAAATGTATCCAACTTGATGGTAGAAATTTGACCAATTTTAAAGCTCCTTCCAAAGCATAAATTACTTCTTCGTTGTAGACAATCATGAAGTCTGTCGTTATTTTGTAAAGTTTAAAAAGTTTCCTACATTTTTCCCACACAAGCCTAACTAATAATTTAAAATCCGTTCCTTCAGTCTCATCCCAAAATCCCATGACTTTTAAGCCTACCACTAAATGTTTTTGAAAACCGTCAAAAACTTCTTCGTTATCTTTGAGTATATGCTTATCATATTTTTCTAAAAATTGTCTAGTTTTCAAACTAATTTCACTAATTTTAATATTACATAGTTTTTCATCTAAAAGATTTATATCAATTGGTTTTAAATATTTTTTCACTGACTTCCTTTTGTCTGCCATTTTCCGCGTCTACCTTAAGCCTGGTTTTCTTAAGCGGACGACTTTTAGAACTTCCGTTAGTGACGTTAAAGACAGCGACGTCAATGGAGCTGGGCCCCGCCCCGCGTGTGTGCCTATCGTTTGAACAGCTTTGGCTGCGATGGGCATTCCAAATGTGTCTATCTATGTTTTCTTGCTAAAGACCACGTTCATGGCTTTTGGTTGTTTTAGGTCCGGCTGGGTGATGAATCTACAACAATGTTCAGATTAATCCTGTCGATGATGCCCACAATTTTGGTGTACATTATACGGTTTTCGATTCTTTTTTTATATTTATTTAGTTTTTTTATTTTAAGAAAATTCAACCCCAAGTTTTGAATTATTCTTGACTGATTTAAAAGAAAAGCTAAGGACTGTTAATTTAATTAATATTAATAATAATAATAATCAGCTAGGCTAATAATTGTGACATTTCGAGTGATAAACTTTCCCCAATCCCACTCTAACGTGAAGGGAAATTATTATGATAGCCTCCTGGTAAAATTATTTACGCCAAAATGCAATTTCATTTCCACGAGGCCTTAATTACAATAAATTGAGGGCGATGGTGGAAAAATTAATTTCGGGCTCTCGACCAGCCACGAATAATGGACCGCGGTAGAGATAAAAGACCAAAACTTCATTAGGCGAAGGGGTTTACTTCACTTTGAACTTAACTAATATACCGACAAGCTATAAAATATATATATATATATATATATATATATATATATATATATATATATATATATATATATATATATATATATATATAGTTCCTTTTTATTTAAAATAAATTTTTCCATATAAAGGGAATCTGTAATTAATTTCAAAAGAGACGGGAATAAATGTGCACTTCGCCTTTACTACGTAAAACAACATTTTTGGCTTTGGCACCGTCTTACATAAAAACTATGAGATAATAATAGGTTGTATAGCAGTGCCACTTATCCATAAATTACGATAATTAAAATAATAAATATAAATAATAAAAAAAAATAATAATACCACTTATTCTATATTACGGTAAAAGCCTAAACGATCAAACGCCATTTGATCAACAGGGGTTGATTTGATCGAACACCATTTGACCATTTGATCGACAGGGGTTAATTTGATCGACAGGGGTTCATATGATCGAACGCCATTTGATGGACAGGGGTTCATATGATCGAACGCCATTTGATGGACAGGGGTTCATATGATCGAACGCCATTTGATTGACAGGGGTTCATATGATCAAACGCCATTTGATCGTACACACCTAAATATTTTTTTGCCACAACTAGTTCTTCGGTCGAAGGTATATGTGCCATCCTTATTTTTTGGAAAAGACAGTTTTGGTTGGACGATAGTATTTCCAGATATGTCGGAAGGAATAGTGATACTTTCGCTAATGGATGAGTTAATTCTGGTCGATGGCGACTGTGCCAACTGTGAACCTCTGACTGAGACTGTAGCTTTCACAAAATACTTGTCCATTTACAAACACTTTTCGTTTGTTATAAATTTAAGTTAAATCTGAATATGTGCTGATTCGCGATTCAATGCGAGGCAGAAAAAGCATTTGTTTTTTACATTTCGTGATAGAGTAGGATACACGAAGAAGAAAGAGCTAACAGGCTATTCTACAACAACGGTAAAATCTCGAAGCACTACATTACATGGACACGGTCACGCACACGCGACCGTTTAAAACTAGCTATTAAAAACGGTTGCAATGCTATTTTATTTTAAATAGATCGCACTAGCAGTGCCGTATTTCCGTCTAGGCAAACCTAGGCAGCTGCCTAGGGCCCATCCTTGGAAGGGGCCCTCCAGTGAGTATTAATTTAATTATAATTTAAATTGGAGAGATTGCTAGGTAAAAGATTTTGTTTTAAAATTACCAAACTTTCTGCCTGGCAGTGAACATACGCAGCCTTTAATAGGAATGTTGCATAATTATCGCATATTTAGTCGACGCTTTTACTTAGTAATACACCCGAAGAGCTCCGAATTCTAGGGAAATTCAGGCACAGCCTAGTTCCAGGGATCAGAGTAAGTGCAGCTCGTGAAAGGTAGCCCGGTAGTCGTCACTAATTTAAACGAAAGCCTGTCTTCACTTCTCGATTTAGAGGGTATGAGACCAGCTGAACTATGTTTATTATCCTCGTCATCTGCCTAGAGGTCCAGGATCTCTAAGTCCGGCCCTGCACACTAGCCTTTAAAGGATTTTTTAATCTTAAAGACGATACTGCTAATCAGTTTTCTATTATATTAGGATAAACGACAATGTAATAGTAAGCATAAACTACGTGCATCGACGTCTTAGCTTTATAATATTATCTAATCACTTTCCTCTCTTTCGTGTATCCGGTCGTAGCCCTAAAATATCCGTCAAAACATTTTTGATAAGCTGGTTCAATATAAGGTTCGTCGAGAAAAATTACATGGGTTCAATATTTCTACAATTGAAAAGTTTTTCTGGTGCAGTGAGACGCGCGAAAGCAATTTTCAAAAACTATAGTAAAATGGTTTCCAATATCTACTGATACTAGCTCGCTTCTATTCGTGAGACATTTACCTTTACTTTAGTATCTTGGTCAAGATGGCTGAGCTGCTTTTCTAAAGACCTAGGCTTAATAAGTGACGGACGGGAGCGGAATTGATCGAGGGAACGCGTTTTCTGATTGGCTGAAGCTGTTTATCGCCAAGGTGTGGACGTCAAAAAATAGAACATTCGCTAGATACCGCGGAGACGCGACTTTAGCGGCTAATTTGAAAAAAATTGCAAATTTTATTCGCGAGCGTCAATTTTCAGCGCGAAAATGTTTTTTTTTCGCTAAGTGGGAACTAGGCTTAAAAGGTTTTATAAAAAGGTTACCGTTGCGGCGTTAATCAATTATAAATTATTCATCTTTTTACTTCTTATTTCTATCGTGTTGTGGGAATAAACAGGTTCTTAAAAACAATTTAAAAAACACGTGACAGAAACTAAATTGCGCACGATTTGAAAAAATAACATTAACCTGATTTATAGCCGTGAAAAATGTTCGCGGTCTTTCACATTGGCATCTAGGAGCAACAAACACTGCACCCCACTCAAGGAGATCGCAACCCGTCAAAGGTCGTGCATATCCTTGCGTACATTTTTCATTGGTTAGACGCTTTAGCGCCTGCTACCGTCGGAAGAGGAAAATTCGGAAATTGTCTTCCCCCTTTCCGTAAAACGTTCAGCATAAAGGCTTGTCCAATGAAAATTGTACACAACACTGCCTTAGCGTGCTTAAAGGCTAGCTGCGTTCTCCTTGTGTTTGTTGCTCCTAGTTGGCAGTGGGAAATCCATTGGTAGCGTTTAATCTACTGTTGACTAAATGTCGTTAAATTATACAACTACATGTAGGTTATGATTTTACTTTTGGCTTGACAATAGAAACTACGCTATGTTGCTATGTCTTTTTAGAAAAAGTCTAAATTTTAAGCAATATTTTCCATCCTTTGCTTTAAAAACCAAAGTCTATGAAAGAGCAGTTCTCGGCCAAAATAATGTTTCGTTATCCGAAAACTTTAATCTCTAATTGAACGAAATAGTGCTCAAAAACCCATTAAATGAAATGCTGAATTTCTTTAGAAGCTAAAAATGATATAATTTGTAAACTCAAAAGAACACTCACGAATTAAGTCGGCGCTCTTAAAGCCCCAATGGTAATTAAATCACGCGCAATTAGTTATATTTACCCGGATTGAAATAAAACACCAATGTTATGTATAGGACCAATTTGGAATAGGCTCTAAAGCCTAGTTCCCTCTTGGCGAAAAAAGCAGTTTTCGCGCTTTAAATTGACGCTTCGTTTTCTCAATCCTATTTCTCACTAGATTTAGTAATACATCGTATTGTTCTGGACTCATTCGAAAGAACCTACAAAGCAAATAAAATTTTAATGTTTTAATCTGTCAAACATTGTTTATTTCAAATTACTCATTTCTTTAATAAGGTGATTGAAATAGCCCTGTTCGTGTCTTAAAATTAAATTTATTTTATTGAAATTCTAGCGATATTAGGCTTAGCATTTTTAAATATTCGCGCCAAATGAGAACCTACCTCCTAGCGATTAAAAAAAACGCTTGTTTTCGCTTCGCGAAAAATTCATTCGTCAAGTGGGAAATTTATTTCACCTAGAAAAGTATTGAGCAGAAAGAGCCGATAGCGAAAGCAATTTCCTTATTACGTCACAGAGAAAGAAATGCCAACGATTAAACCACCCTTGGAAACAAGTATCAACAAAGATAATATAGACCTTGTACCCTAGATTCGAAATCAATCGCTCTTACCCACTTCTTGCCAGAACTAAAAAAATTACCATGGTAACCATCTATAGATAGCGCACTATAGAAACCGACGTAGGACGATTTTAAGGAGGTGATTTGCTTCGTTACAAAGCTTTCTCAAATCGAATCTAGGGTACAGACTTCTATATTATATTTGGTTTCGATCAGAAAGGTCAGAGATTTAATTATTTTCTCGGGCTCAGACATGCATAAAAACGATGAGGCCTTTGATGATAATATCCGATGACGAGTGAGACCAAGCCCACGTTTGTTATTTGAGCCTTAGCAAGAATGTATTGAAGTTACTAAGAATATTGGACTACAGGATTCTGATTCCCATCCTCGCAGCCTTTGTAGCTAAAATTCGTCTGCTTTCCCAATCAAGTTTGCTATATGGTATGACCTTGAATGCGCCTTAAATGCAGACAAACTTTCTCCACAAAAGCTGTGAGGATGGTACCAGGGGTTAATGCTATGCTGAAATATTCTTAGTAACTTCAATACATTCTTGGCCTTAGCAGTAACCAGATACATTCATTTATAAGAGACTAACGTTACTTTTGAATCGAACTAAGATTAAGAAACTTAAACGCATTTTCAAACTGAGAAAATCTATTTAAATATTCATCAAACGCTTAAGGCATATTACTGTTAAAACTACGTAGCTCCAAAAGAGCACTCAGAAATTGTCTAACTAAATATAAAGTAAATATATAGCGCGGTGGCGTGTAATTCCGGACACTTCCAATTCCGACCACTTATGTTTATGTTAGTTTACTTTTGATATACGCAATTGTAGATCTTCAAATATAGGTCTTTTTTTACCTCAATTAAATGGCTATCAGAAAATTATCACTTTGAGGCGAAATTCGAAGAACTAAGGAAGATATGAGTCTAATTTTACGACCCCGCCAATTAGTCCAATTAAAGTTATGCAAACTTAAGGGAATGTAGCCCCACGACCCTCACAAAATAAGCTCTCATTTCCCTCTAAGAAAAAAGATACGAAAGATATTTATATATATGCGAAAACTATAAACATTTCTACATAAAATAAGCAGTAAGCACCTGAGTAGTCTTTGTGACCAAAAAATTAATAAAATAGGAATCATTGCAATAACCTTTATCAGGCAGCCAATTCCGCCCACTTTGAAACCACACTCTTTCACCCACTATTTATCGACGATTATATTACATTAAACCCCCGAAATTAAGACTATTTAGTAGCTTATTCATCTGAGATTAAACTACTATCCTCAACACTTTATTTTATCCCGCGCTTTACGACACAAGAGCGGACGACGCGTTTCACCCTTCGACCCCTACGCTTCTCTCTCTTTCGGGAATCTAGAAGAGGTGCGGAAATAAGGATTTATCGTCTAAAAAGCGATGCGTAATTCGTCGTCTGAAAGCAAAACCCACGTAACTTTAGTTACGTTGTTTTCGCTTTTAAGTGTTATTTAGTAATAGCTTTAAATTCTTATTACAGTGGTGAAAACCGTACTCTTTTATCATTAATATTCGCGCAGATAATTAGCTTTTACAGAAACACGTAACTAAATATGTCTTGCCCTTTCAATGCATAAACAAGTAACTTTATGCGTCGACCGCGGCGCTACCATCAGGCCATTAATTTTACAGGTCGTAGTTCCAAACTTCCAGGCGGAGCAGTGCTTTGAATGCGTTTTAAAAATGGATCAAGCTTTTTATTGTAAAAATAATAAACGGAAAGATGAAATAGGTAATATAATATAATTTAAAGAAATGAATAATTTCTTTAGGTTCAGATTCTCAAGACTGGGAAGATGACTACGAAATTGAAGAACAAGAAGCCAGTGGCACTATTCCATCTTGCGCTCAAGGTCAGTGGCGTACCGATGGTTTGTGGCGCCCGGTTCAAAACTCTTACAAGGCACCCCTTATATATGACGCGAAAAATCCTAATTACTAATATTTCATTAATTTCACCAAATTTAAATTTATTTTACAAAATTACAATAAAAATAATATTTTTTATAGAACAATTTTTGATTAAGGTTTGATTAAACAACGTTTACTAGGATTCTTTTTATCATTTTGGGTCTTTTTGGCGGCCCTTTATAGGACCGTTATACTGGC
The DNA here is from genome assembly GCF_980474605.1 of Leiobunum rupestre. Taxonomy (NCBI): domain Eukaryota; kingdom Metazoa; phylum Arthropoda; class Arachnida; order Opiliones; family Sclerosomatidae; genus Leiobunum; species Leiobunum rupestre. The sequence continues at coordinate 59,214,061 of NC_143385.1, read as the reverse complement.
GCCCGGTTCCACATGCCCCCCCCCTGCCCCCCCGTCGGTACGCTACTGCTCAAGGTATACATTCCATCAGATTGCGTCAAGCTTGTTGAAACAACATGCACCAAAAATCCGTACAAGTTAAACAACTTGGACACCAGGATTTCTTTAACATTCAGGAACTCGTTCATAAAAATCTCAAGGGGAATGCGTTTCAAGGAATATCAAATTCTAAATGGCAGTGGCGTAGCTAGCATGGGTGACACCCGGGGCGGATATCATAGCATGGGGTGACACCCGGGGTGTATATCATGGTGTGCTATTTTCTTGCCTCTAGTTTATGTAAGTTTTTATTTTTTTCGTGGTCGGGTGTCACCCCAAATCACGCCCAAACGGGTGGCACCCGTGGCGGTCCATACCCCCCCCCCCTAGATACGCCACTGCTAAATGGATTGTTTACAAAAAGCAAAGCAATAGTATTGAAATTTTCATGAGAAATGAAATTAACGATGTTGTGGAACCAAATGTAGTGTCCTTTCTTAAAAGAGGAATTGCCTTCAAGACAGTTGCATCTCACAATCTAACGTCTCCATACAGAGAACCTATCAAAGTTGACCGTGGAAAGGTAAAAGATCTCTTAGAACTGTGTCGTTACATGCCAAACGACATAACCCCATTTTATCTCAATTTAAGAACATTGGAAGATCAAGAACTTCGGGACGAATAAGTCGCTATGGCATATTTATAAAAGTCACATTGAAAAAAATGTAACTACACAAATATTTATTTTGATTGTATTTTAAGCTCGTTATAAAAATGTTATTTTAATGAAAATAAAAATATCATTCTGGTATTTGATCAGTTTTGAATTTTTTATGCCAATTTTTTTTAACTACCACAGTCCTGCCTTTTTAACTATTAATCTAGGTATTACTACATTTTTTTACTAATAATCCATGATAGTTTAATGTAACAAATTCCACGTACCTAAAGTTACGTGGATTTTGCTTTTAAAAGTTAGGAACATAAAAAAAGTAATTATATTTAAAACTATACTAATGCTTAAAATTAGTCTACATGTTCTTAGGACACGTCTTTATTTATTAAAAACAAACTTCAAGGCCCAAATGTTATTCTTTGATTTGACAGATGCATCTAAACATTTAAATCATTTTTATCTCAAAATGACCTCCGCCAAGTTACGTGGTTTTTGCTTTCAGACGACGAATAGGGCTCGATTTGAAAACTCGACGTTCGCAACTTCTTAAAGATGGAATTTAACGAAGGTAATGTTAATAGCTTTTATTTTACTTAAGATTATTTAAATATAATGTTAAGTATATTTTCTAAAATAATTAAAATACCCGAGCCTGAGTTATTACGATAATTTTTCTTTGTATTTTTTTAAAGCATGTCCGTAATTGAAAGTCGGTGGTCGAGCAATTAGCAGCGGATGGACTGGAACTAAAACCGAATTTTCGGAATTGAAACCCTCTACGTCAGAATTAGAATCAAATGACCGGAATTGGACGTTACTAGTAGTCTAAAAAAGGCTATTTCTAAATAAATATGAGGTATTTTCTCCCCGAAATGGTCATAAAATTGGCCTAATAGTTCAAATTAGTTTATGTATTAGGTTTCAACTATTTTATAAAAAAGTGTTAGTAATTACACGCCACCACCTATATTTAAATTTATTTCATAAATGTTTGAAAAAAATTCTATTCAATTTTCGTCACCTTTTCGTAAATTGATATACATAATTATCAGATGGAAATGTATATATTTTAAAACCATTTCCTTAAATTTGAGCCTTGAAAGCGTAGTAGTAAATTGATAAGATATTCAATTGTCTATGGACAATACTGCGTAAGAATTATTTTAATTTTAATTTCTACTTTGAGATTAATATTGCTAGTGAAAATTATGAAATACTCTTAAGGTACATGTTATCAAAAATAACACGTGGATTATTTTCATTTTAATTTCTACTTTGAGATTATAATTCCTAGTGAAAATTATGAAATACTCCTAAAATGCGTATTAGGAAAAATAACAAATTTGGAAATGTCAAATTGTTACTGGATCAAATGAAGGTCTCTGTCATATAATATAGGCAAATGTTTCTTAAGTGGATTGTAATTCGAGCGCTTTCGCCCCCGCGCTGGAACTGAAAAAATCGCTCTGTCCAAAGTATAACAGAACGAAGAAAGAATGGCTGGTTTACGGTCATCCAAGTTAGTAGGTTTACTTGTCTCTCCCTTTGTTCAAAAGAGATTAGGGGCGTTCGTCTTTATGGGAGTTATCGCGCTAAAAGCCGCTATTGATCCACGCTCATAGTCCATAAATAAATTGCTTTAATACCGGAAAATTGAATTTGTTGAAAGGGAAGAATTCGCGCCTTTAATTCCCTTTTTATCCGTGGAACTCTCTTCTCGGTGTGAACGAGGCTCGCTGCCTCGTGATTAAGTGTTTCATATTGAGTCCATTGGTTCGACAGGGTGGAACGACGCGCGGTTTAAACTCCTTTACACGGCGCCAGATTTCTTAATTTACCAAAATAATTTATTTACATTTTTAGCGGCCAAACGAATATACTCTGAAGAATAGTTTTATTTTGTGAATTGTATCACGCGCGTACCGAAACTCGTAGCCCAAATGTCAAATTGCAACTAGAACTAGTTGAAAAGATAACCAAAGGAAATTGCGTAACTGTAAGTTTATTTTAATCGTAAAAATACTTGATCGCAATTGTGCTTGTGAAGTTATGATATTTTCTGAAGGATAAGAAATGTCTGATTAACTAATAAAGGGACACATCACTCCATTACGGGGTCGTCCCAATTATCACAATTATATTAGTTTTAATCTAAAATCATATTACCTTAATCTATTAAACCATTTAAATTCAGTACAAAGATTACTGCCCGATAATGATACGCTAAACTATTTTTTGTTGTAACTAGTGCTTTAAACCGAAGTCGGATATTTGATTTGTGATCCGACGATAACAGATTTTTTCAAGTCAGTTCAGATATCGGATTTGGATTTTGTCGTCATTATACGCGAAGATCAGATTCCCTTTTCAGTTTGAAAGTTGGATCAATATCTATCCGTGATAATTGTTTATTTTTAAATTACCAGATCGGCTATCCGAGTACCTGTGGCACAATCGGATGAGATCTAGAATGTGATTGTAATATGGTTCAGCCAATCAACCTTGACCTCTATATTTTCGGTAATTTATCGATCACATATTTTTTGGAAGGAACCTAGTACTATTTTATCTACACCATCTGTAGTTAAAAAAAACCTTTTATAAAAATATATAAAATCAGTTGTCTGTTCAGATATCTTTTTAATGCACAGATTACACCTCAGAATGTCTATCAGTTATGGTTACAAGTTACCGGATCAGACCAGATCTAATATCTTATCAGAAATCGAAGTTAAACCTAACTATTAACGAGTTTTAAAAGCACATATCGAAATCAGATGTATAATAAGCTTCAAAATATAAAAAATTAAGCACTTCTTGGAAGGCTGAAGGGAACCATTTTCCATTTCTTTGTGGAAGGATAGTTACAATTTTTCTCAAAAATTAAATTCTGGGCTGCTTTTTCGAACTTTGTGACGACACATTTCTTTGATATCAAAAATACCGCTTTTATCGTATCTGTAAAAGGGATTTAAATGGTCCAATTCTGAGTTCAGTTTCCAAATTAGTAATTGAAAGGTGAGCTTGAAAAATCCTGAAAGTGTAGTCGATCTAAGCATCCTAAGAGTGAAATGTAATTTTTTTCAGGTACAGTGAACCCAAATAATTTTAAAAGTAATGTTCAATCTGAAATATTCAAATAAAAATTCTAGTTTATATTTAAATGATATAAAATTAAATAATTAAAGGGACCTTTTTAAAAGTAAAATTATATCATAAGTACTTGTATGGAAAGTTACCTAACAAATTATTTTTTAGAAAATACTTTAATTACCAAAAACAGAAACCGGTATTATAAAAAAATTATTTCTGCTCCACCCTTTAAAAATACTTAATATTAAATCAGTTTTATCTCGTAAATGGAAAAAAATAATGAATAAACCATGTATTATTTTGAGTTTAGAAATTAGTTGATTTAATAATCAGATGTTAAAGCTGTTTAAATTTAAAAAATAATGTATATAAAAATTTAACCTTTCGGGGGGAACCATTCCTACTTGTTAGCTCCTTTTGGAGATAATGACAATTTAAAGAAACGCTTAAAAGATTCTAGGTACCTAAATTGGTCTAATGAAATTGGTCGTTGCGAGAAACGAGCGCGGGGTTCTTTTTCCGAATCGATTGCTTTTCAAAGATAGCTCGCTGAGAGCGACTGTTCGGAAAGGGTTGCCAAAAGAAAATTTCAAAATGGCTGATTAGTTTGAAGGACCGTTATCACGGCTAAGGCATTTCGCTAAATTCCTTTAAATTATATATTAAATAAATTTAAAAATTGGTCCAATAAATTTTAGATGCTTTAATATTGGTCCATTAAGTTTTGGTTGCTTTAATATTGGTCCATTAAGTTTTGGTTACTTTAATATTGGTCCATTAAGTTTTGGTTGGTGTAATATTAATCCGTTAAATTTTGGTTGCTTTAATATTGGTCCATTAAGTTTTGGTTGCTTTAACAATGGTCCATTAAATTTTGGTTGTTTTAATATTGGTTTATTAAGTTTTGGTTGCTTTAATATTGGTCCATTAAGTTTTGGTTGCTTAAATATTGGTCCATTAAATTTTGGTTGCTTTAATATCGGTCCATTAAATTTTGGTTGCTTTAATATTGGTCCATTAAGTTTTGGTTGCTTTAATATTGGTCCATTAAGTTTTGGTTGCTTTAATATTGGTCCATTAAATTTTGGTTGCTTTAATATTGGTCCATTAAATTTTGGTTGCTTTAATATTGGTCCATTAAGTTTTGGTTGCTTTAATATTGGTCCATTAAATTTTGGTTGCTTTAATATTGGTCCTTTCAGTTTTGGTTGCTTTAATATTGGTCCTTTAAGTTATGGTTGCTTTAATATTGGTCCATTAAGTTTTGGTTGCTTTAATATTGGTCCATTGAATTTTGGTTGCTTTAATTTTAATCCGTTAAATTTTGGTTGCTTTAATATTGGTCCATTAAGTTTTGGTTGCTTTAATATTGGTCCATTAAGATTTGGTTGCTTTAATATTGGTCCATTGAATTTTGGTTGCTTTAATATCGGTCCATTAAGTTTTGGTTGCTTTAATATTGGTCCATTAAGTTTTGGTTGCTTTAATATTGGTCCATTAAATTTTGGTTGCTTTAATATCGGTCCATTAAGTTTTGGTTGCTTTAATATTGGTCCATTAAATTTTGGTTGCTTTAATATTGGTCCATTAAATTTTGGTTGCTTTAATATCGGTCTATTAAGTTTTGGTTGCTTTAATATTGGTCCATTAAGTTTTGGTTGCTTTAATATTGGTCCATTAAATTTTGGTTGCTTTAATATCGGTCCATTAAGTTTTGGTTGCTTTAATATTGGTCCATTAAATTTTGGTTGCTTTAATATTGGTCCATTAAATTTTGGTTGCTTTAATATTGGTCCATTAAGTTTTGGTTGCTTTAATATTGGTCCATTAAGTTTTGGTTGCTTTAATATTGGTCCATTAAGTTTTGGTTGCTTTAATATTGGTCCATTAAGATTTGGTTGCTTTAATATTGGTCCATTAAATTTTGGTTGCTTTAATATTGGTCCATTAAATTTTGGTTGCTTTTGGTTTGGAATTGAGTCTAACAAAGCATCATGTCCATAGAGGCGAAGTTGTTTACTAAAGGAGGTCAAAGGGCGGAGGTATTTTCGGATTTAAAAAAAATCAAATTTCCTTCTTTCTTGTTTCATAAAACTTGGTTATTGTTTCTGAATAACTTAAATTTTTTTTTAACGTCCAGTTTATAAATTAGCAGTAAATTTAAATTAAACTGTTATTAACGTGTTTATTTTAGTTGTTAAATTAGAGATAAAGAACGTCTTAGGAGAAATAGAATAATGCCGGAGTTCACATCGAGAAAACCGACCAATTTAAACCAAAGGTTTGACATTTTGTGATGAAAGGGAAGTATATTGGATCACCAAAATTACTCTATTCTATTACCAAATATAGATCCAAATGAAATCAAGAGAAAAATAATTAAAATCCAATTTTGATTGGTTCGAGTAATTTTACTTTATGAATTAAATTTGATATTAATGTTATGTAACACTAATTTTAATAGGATTTATGAAAAAATTTGATTCCACAGGTTACATATATCAGCGTGAAAAGTGTATATTAAATCATAATTATTAACGATTTAAATTTTCCATTTATCTTTTTACTTTTGTTAAAAATTATCTGTTCTAATATTGACGATAAATAGAACGTTTTCTTTTTTAATCAAACAGTTTTATTGTTATTCTTTATTGATCTCGCCAGAGTTGAGAGTTTCGTCCGCTACACATTGGGTAGGAAAAGCTGAAAATGTATGAGGTCATTTAATTAGTTTTAGCCTTCACTAATCACCATCGACCACCGGCGATTCTCGTTTTATCAGCTATAAATATATATACATAGCAGCATTTTATTTGTAACTTCTGGTTAACACGCGAAGCTCGACTACTGCAGTGTAATTTTTTTAAATTCGGATTTCTTCAGATGAAATAATATTCTCGCTGGAGATAATAATGGTTACTACAATTTAGGATTCAAATCGAGTTTGGATCTGCCTAATTTTAGATCCAGTTCGGTTTGAACCAAATTTGTTTCAACCTTTTAGAAAGTGAGAAAAGAAGGAAACTCGCTGTGAGTGCGACGAGGAATTTAAGGAAATCAGAAAAGTAAAAGAGCCCAAATTCGCGCAAAAGTTTGGTTTTCCGACGCCCGAAAAACCAGGTACCTTCGAAATAAACGAAATACGAGCGGCTAAAACACGAAGTGGGTATCAATGAGGTAGAATAAATAGAGATCCAAATCCGCCTTCCAGGACCTACCGTTTCGCGGGACAGTATTTGTTGAGTTGGAGAGTTAGGCCTACGAAATGAACTTAATCAAATCGTCTTGGCGCCATCTATCGTGTTTTTGGAAAACTAAACCTTACCATATTATGTAAGAGGGTCTGCTTATAGAAACAGATGGCGCCAACACGATTGGATAAAGTTGAAACTTAAGCCTAATTTTTATTACTCAAATAAAACGTGTGCCGCGAATCCCAGATTTGATTGGATCTCTATTTATTCTACCTCATTGGTGGGTACTTGACCGCGCCACAGAAACGAAGACCAACTAAAGAAATCAAACCAAGTGCCCAAGTTAAAAATTATTCGATTTCATTTCGCGCGACGCTGTTTCAAAAATTACTTTTCATGACGCGGATGAGACGTCATTTTTGTGGTGGATGCAATTTTTGTCTAGTGTCTTTATGGTATCATTGAGATGTTTTTAAATCTAACAATGGTATCTTTTTGATACCAAAAAGATGCTCTTTAAACCTTTCAACGAGTCACCCATCAGCCTCACCAATGTAGAACGTAGAACACACTTAACATAAAGCTTAAGATGATATTGGTGGTTGTGAATATCCCGCTTCCTACCACGATAGCTAAACCAACCCGTACAAAAATATGGTATTTTCTAAAGACTCCTTTAGAGTTTTAGCGACACTAAATGCTTCTCTAAAGCCTTTATAATATTCTACAAATAGATTATGTTTCGTGAAAAGTGTGAACACAAGAAAGACCTTTGGTCTCCTTTCCGGGTCTCTAGGTTTCCAGTCTCCACAAAAACCCCAGCTTCAGGTATTCCATTTGAACTTAAACGTCTAATCTCCAGGTCTCCAGTGGAATATTTGCTTGAGATATGTCCTCCGTCTTTTGGGAATATAGTTTTTGTTTTGCTAGAATAAGCTTTAACTTTAAATTGACAAGCATTTCGACTTTAAATAAGCTTTTGATCTTTGTAAAATTAAGCCAGCGAAGACGATTTCTTGGACATATTACTTGGGTTTGAGCTGTGAAGGCCACAGATCACCACTTTATTTGTTAAAGGTTTTTGTTTTCTAATGTTATTTATTTTATGTCCCTTGTTATTTATATTCCTAGTTACTTGAAAGAATAAACATGTCGGAATTTTGGCCAATGTGTGTTTTCTACGCGCAGAGTATGACGAAGTGTACCAGGATGATTTCATCCACAGTAGCGACAATTCTAATGTATTTGAAGTACGCAAGTTATCTAAAGAAATCTCTTTATAGATCTAAAGAAAACATAGAAAGCCTTCTAAAGGTATTCTACAGAAAAGTATTAAAGGCATATTCTAGAGAAAGTCGGTAATATGTACTTTAGGAAGCTTATAGATTTTTTATTATAAGGAAAATACCTATAGATAAATAATGCATGTTTCTTAATGTGTCCTATAGATTTTCCAGCTCGATTGTCTATTGAAATAAATTTTATCCGAATCCTGTTTTTTTCAGAGACAGAGTTTTGAATGGAATCTAGAGGTCTGCACACTAGATCCTAAGGTCTAAATCTGGAGAAAAAAGCCTTCAACGCAGACTTGGAGACATCGTTAAAAGTGGGGAGGTCACCAAGTGAAGAACTTTAAACTGAGATTTGATAATGGAGACCAGAGTTGAAATTCTCCAGTTTAGTTTCACTCTATGAATTAACATATGTTTTAAAATAATAAACGTATTTGTTAATTATTTGTGGACGGACTTCCTGTACATACACTAATTTAAAATAAATTTAACCACTATTGCACGTCGTGCCCTATGTGAAATTGTTCATTTAACTTAAAAAACTATGGACCTAAAAAACATTGTTTCTCGTCCCCTACGTCACATTTTTCTCTCCTTTTGTTCATTTTGTATCTACCTGACGACGGCTCCGGTAAGGGAGCCGAAACAGCTGTATAGTAGCCATTAAATAAATATGTTTTTACTGTGCAATAGTGGTTAAATTTATTTTACATTAACGTATGTGTTATTAATAAGAACCCTTTAATATCTATAAAATACATTAAAAATGTTTTATATTCGCAGCTATAACGTTTACGTAGAATTTGTAAAGACAATTTTTTAACATAATGTCGATAAAGTCTTTTGAATGTCTTCTCTATAGAAAACTCTAAACGATAGAGTTAATTTTTCCTTGGGAATACCTTTAGAGATATTTATTGAGAAAAATTACTAATGGATTTATTTTTAGACTGAAAAAAAGGACTACCTATTACACCTATCTTATATTTTATATAGTTTGAAAGTTACTCGCAATATAATTTAAATGTCCAATTTCAATTTCTCGTACGAGCACAATTCAGACGGGATGTAAAGTATTTCATTTGGCCATGTTTGTGTTTGAGATTTTTCTTTGGGTCTCAAAAGAATAAACCTATAAAAGAATCAGTGAGAGTTGAAATTGAATAAGAATTAGATAATTATTAGATATTCATTAAAAGATTCGTTTCAACTATAAAAATATATCGATTGATAATAAAGCCTTCTAATATTTATCATAGCTGTTTATTTTGTAACATATATTTCACTCCAATTAAATATTGTTCAATATTCGGAGATCACCTGAAAAGTACAAATATTTGTTTACCTGTATGAGAAGTGTGCCCGGCACGTTCAAAAGTTTTTGCTCAATTAATATTGTAAATGAACAGTGGCCTCACGTATAACCAGGAAATAAATTTTATAATACATAAATATGTTAAAGAATGCATTATTATAATGTTTCTAGATGTAATTGCATGCTATTTAACTCACGATGTCACACTGACAGTGATTTTAAACCCTTTAATAATGTATAAATAATTATTTAAAAATAAAAATGACATTTCAATTGTAGCATTTTTGGTTTCATAATTTAATCAACCTTTTGGACGTTACAGAAGCAAATTCGTCTGCCATCTTAGTCTTGTGACTGAAGGATTTCAGCTCGAAAAATTGCAACCGGGCTTAGTTTTTTCACGCACCTTTTTAGGTATTAATACATTGTGTCAAAGGTCTCCATCATTTATTGGTACGATCAGTTGTGTATATCTACGTTCGTGTTGAACTTAAAGATACACAAATTCTTTAATAACTTTAAAGCAAGTGTCGGCTCTATCGTTGCCCACGTTAATTCAAATTTCGCGCGGTGGAATGACCGGAAACGATCTGAGGTATCCTTGTGCCGACTGTACTATATTTTGTCTTTCTTAGCCTGCAACTGACTATAGTTGAGTTGCGTTCTGGCTCGACAGTTGTCGCCACCGTGCAAATATAAACAAGTTGATTATGCACATTACCCAGCATAATTAACCTATATGGCGTGGCCCAAAAGCATACTTTTAGATCATTGGGTATTCTTAATCACTTATCAGAAAAGACTATTTGTAATCACGTGCTCAGTCGACACCTCGCTTGGATTGGCTTTTCGGCAAACACGTAATTGTCGACTTGAAAATTAACGATAAATCGTTTTTGAAAGTCGATACTAGGTGGAAGCACCTTCCCGGCGATCTGAGCAACCATAGCCATCTTCGATACATAGACCCAATCGAAAATAACGTGGGCAACGATAGAGCCGACACTTGCTTTAAGTTCCGTCCATTTCCCCGAATCACGCCTGAGAGCATGTTTTTTTTAAGTCAACGAAAGTGAAAAATTAACGTGCATTGAGGTATTAAATTTAATCTGATATTACGCTAAAACAATTGCTAGTAAATAATATTTTTGTATGATATTGGTGGAACTTTAATTTTGGGCCTTGGTTTTATAGCTGTCAATTTAATACAAACGTAGAAAAAGTAGGGATAAACTATTTTTTCCCCAATTATAGTGAATTGCTCCTACAGCAACTTATAGGGTGACTTTTGACACTTTCTGTATTAAAACCATATGCTGTTACGTGCAGAAATTCAGACTGATTTCAATTTTTACGATATTTGAGCCCAATTTGTCTACAGTTACGGAAGTATCCGGGCGGCCCGGAATTATATATTTTTGGCTCCTAGTAGATTCAAGGTTCTTAATATAACCAGCGCCATCTTAACGGAAAATTGGAGGTAGGTCAGTTCTAATTTCTCGAGTGATTTGAAAAGGGTTGTTAAACTTATGTGCTTGAGAATATAAAGGTAATTTTAATTACATTTTGGCTTTAGAAAATTATAGTATAGGTGATCGAACACCAGCTGATAAAAGTTTAATGAAAGTGATAATAGAAAATACTACTAATAAATTACTTGCTGGTAAAAAACGGTCAATGCTGTGTGAAATACAACAAGAAAATAAAAATGTTGAAACAGCGCAAATCTCTCTTTCACTGGGAGTTTTAGATATTCCTGATAATATGAAACCACTTTTGCCTCGTACCTTAGCAAAATCTTCAGATATATTAAAGCTAATCTGAAGTTCTTCGTTAGATACGCGAGAGCAGTCAATTGTCTCCTTACATTCATTTCTCAGTTCATTAAATTCATCTAATGATGAATGAAGATCAAATAACTCATTTCTCTGAGATATAATAACATTAACTAAAGAATTAGCGTCATGTGCAATACCATAAGCCTATAATCCCTAAGTTTGAATCGCGCATAGCGCCCTTTGTACCACCACTGTACGGGCGAAAAAGAAGAAATCAGGCGATAGTATCGGCACCTGGTAGAGATAAATTCGAGCTTCTTCCTTCCCCCTTTCTCTCTCTCTACGCACCTCTCTCTTACCAAAGCAGCTGGCATCATGCATTGCGGGACGCGTTACGTTTCTCTTTTCCGCCACCGGGTGGATTTATCGCTGTACTTTCGACAGTCGTTAGCTTGAACCAACACTGCCTTTCGATTCAAACTTAGGGTTGATAGGCTTATGGTAATACAGTAGTTATGATCTGAAATGAAATGAGATATCGTTGTTTTACAATAAAAAATATTAGATATTTTATTCGTTACGTACCTTTTGGAATTATTTGATACATCACTACTCTTGTCTGGATAAATTATTTCCAACTGTCCAACACCCGTGAACATTCAATTCAATTTCGTGAGAAACAGAGAGGCTTACATAGTCTTTATTTTGGTTTGCAAAAAGTGTTGGATATTTGTTAGATTTATTTTGACGCCCTTCCCTTTTGAAGTGGAACCCAGAGACAACTTTATATTTCTGGCCTAATAGCAACTTGGCAACGGGTGTAGACTAAGGTCTTCTTTGCGAATCGTTTAATTTAGCATCGGTGTTAGTTGATGTTATACGTATCCATTCATCTTTTTGTACTGAATCTTTTGGGAATACACTGAACGTTATACCATTGTTTCTTAAAGTTGAAGAAGTTCCCCTTACAAAAAATGTCTCAAGAAATCTTAAGAAAATCCTGGGGATCTCTAAGTAGTCAATGCCGGTTTGAACGTTTGGAAATATTATCTTAAGAACACTTTCGAAAGTTAAGGGGAAGTTTTGAGATAAATTGCTATGGACTATATTGGGAAACTATGTCTTTAGATTTCTGAAGAAAATCAAAAGGAAATTTTGAGAAATAGCGTTTAGGGAAATATTGGGAAAATTTGTCTGTGGAAAACGTAAGAAAAATTAAGGGCATTTTATATAAAATTTGCTTTTAATAATAGTCTTAAGAACTTTTAGCATAAATCAAGGGAAGTTTTGGAAAAATGTAAGTTTGATTATACTGCTATATTTTCGAAAGACAAGGGTCCGCAATAAAATTTTTTATATCTTGTTATATAAATATCAAAATCTTTCATTAGGTTTAAATATTTAAAAACCATTTAAAAATTAACCAAAGACATTTGATACAAAATGCAATTACCAATTGATTGAGTTTTAATATTTCAAATTAAATCTAAAATTAACATGGTTAAAAAATGTCAAATCGAAATATATTATCAAATATTTTAACATTTCGCAAAAAAATCCAAAATATTTAGGGACTTCTTTGGGAAATGTAAAGATAATGTTATGGTATTCTTAAGAATGGTTTTAGAAAAACTCATTCTTAAGGACTCTTAAGAATTTATTTAAAACATTTCTTAAGAAATTCTAAAGAACGTTCTTGGGAAAAAGAGGCCAACTTTCCCCACATCTAAGAATTAAGAAATTCAAAAGATTACCGTTAAAAAATTTCTAAAAATTTCTTGGGACATTTTTTAAAAGGGTGATAGAAGCAGCGCTAGAAATCATTTACACTTTTTGCAAAGTTTTATATAATTTTATTATAAGCTATGAGTTTCCCTAGGCTGAAATTAAAGAAACTAAATTAACTAACTTAAGAAGCTTTTAATATCTTTTCGATTAACATGTATAAACTATGCTCTTACATATGTAATTGTTTAAAAATATATTAATTCAGTTCTATTTTGACGGCTTTAAAAATTAATTTTGCGCGTGAAAATACCTCTACATTTCAAAATCCGTCAATTTGACACAGCCTTCTTTGCGTGCTTTTTTGACCATAACATGAAGAGGTATTTTCACGCGCAAAATGAATTTTAAAAGCCGTCAATAAGAAGATTAGTCCATTATAAAAAGGGATAAAAAAGCAAAACCATAAACAAATTTGAAGAAAATTTAAAAACTTACTAATAACTCGGACCAATAGATCTTCGAGTGAAAAACTAAATTAAAAATAAATAAAATAGCCAGAATTTAAAATGGTAGACCGGTTTCGTCCTAGATGGAACTCATCAGTACCGTGCGGGAAATTTGGCTTGCGACTATTAAACCGAAAAGAGAAACTAAGCCTAAACATAAGTAAGTTTTTAAATTTTCGTCAAATTTGTTTAGGGTTTAGCTTTTTTATCCCTTTTTATAATGGACTAATCTACTAATTCGCTAATTTTATCATCCTTTGCATTACAGTCCATAGGTGGTTCCTTTTAACGTTATATTTCTGTTCATTGACTTCGCCTACTGGATGAAAGGAAAATTTTCTAATAAGAAATATTTTACTATTGATATGGCAAAAGTTATACTTAAATCTAATTTAAAAAAGGTGTGCATCCTGAAAAACCCTTTCTGAAGAATTTTTTGCAAATAAAAGTAAAAATATGGTTCATTTGCGTTATTATATCGTCGTTTTTTTTGGCGTTTTGGATAGGTTTCGCGTAATTATATCGGCATTTTTTTTGGCGTTTTTGGATAGGTTTCGCGTAATTAAATCGGCATTTTTTTGGCGTTTTGGATAGGTTTCGCGTAATTATATCGGCATTTTTTTGGCGTTTTGGAAAGGTTTCGCGTAATTATATCGTCGTCTTTTGGCGTTTTGGATAGGTTTCGCGTAATTATATCGGCATTTTTTTGGGCGTTTTGGATAGGTTTCGCGTAATTATATCGGCATTTTTTTGGCGTTTTGGATAGGTTTCGCGTAATTATATCGAAATTTTTTTGGCGTTTTGGATAGGTTTCGCGTAATTATATCGGCATTTTTTTGGGCGTTTTGGATAGGTTTCGCGTAATTATATCGGCATTTTTTTGGCGTTTTGGATAGGTTTCGCGTAATTATATCGGCATTTTTTTGGGCGTTTTGGATAGGTTTTGCGTAATTATATCGGCATTTTTTTGGGCGTTTTGGATAGGTTTTGCGTAATTATATCGGCATTTTGGATAGGTTTCGCGTAATTATATCGGCATTTTGGATAGGTTTCGCGTAATTATATCGGCATTTTTTTGGTGTTTTGGATAGGTTTCGCGTAATTATATCGGCATTTTGGATAGGTTTCGCTTTATTATACTGGCGGGAATGGCGTATTGGTAAACTAACCAATACTTCTGTTCGAGACTGTACATTATTGGATCCTCTTTTAGTAAATTATTGCACAATTTTTGGCCACGTCGACAGTAGTGAAGAGGGTAGATCCAGCGAGGCAATCGAGGTAAGGAATGGACATCTTCCTTGGTAACCTGATTTTAACGCCTTATGCCTGCAATCCAAGCAAAACCGCTATGAGGCAATATCTTTCTTAAAACTATGTGTAATTTAAAAAGACAGTTTTCGAAGTCTTTACCGGTTTTTTTTCTGAAATGTGTTCACGCATCAAATCCTAGAGCTTATGAGCAGGAAAACAGGATCGTCCCTCGTCTAGAGCTTATGAGCAGGAAAACAGGATCGTCCATCGTCTAGAGCTTATGAGCAGGAAAACAGGATCGTCCCTCGTCTAGAGCTTATGAGCAGGAAAACAGGATCGTCCCTCGTCTAGAGCTTATGAGCAGGAAAACAGGATCGTCCCTCGTCTAGAGCTTATGAGCAGGAAAACAGGATCGTCCCTCGTCTAGAGCTTATGAGCAGGAAAGCAGGATCGTCCCTCGTTATGTGCTGAACTAAAATGCGTGACCCGGAGTGAGAAGATGATGACGGGCCTTTTTCAAGTTGACGGGTCGGTAGAAGGTCGGTAATAGAACATTTAGGTCGGTGGCGTACAACCGTGGTAGTGTGGAAGAAGAAAAATGACAAATGGAGAGGATTGGCAGGACTTGAATCACTTAATTCGAAGAAATCGGTGGCACAAACCCCATGATTAGCAACTGATTCGGTAAAAATATCGGTTTCCGTATAGTAGGGTTCACGGGATGAAGGCATAGCAATGAATAGAGCGTTCTATAAAATCGGCCCAAGACCGGCCAAACTTTTCATACAGACTATAGAGCTAGTTCAGCAGGACTAACAACTATTGTTATTCTTTGGTTTAAGAGAATTCGGCTTATTTCCTGTCTTTATATGAATATTTTAGAGACGTATCTTTTAGGAGTTGTAGGAGGGACCCTAGGTTTTGAAGTATGTTTGGGATTAAGTATATTTTAATGATCTAGCTAAGTTTCCTTTTGGGACTAGTATTTTGTTATTTGTCATTATACATTTATTACAAAAATCATTTAAAATAAGAAAAACGGTGCGGAAAGCCAGAAATTAGTGACGCCTAGGCTAGCAACTACGCTACTCCTAAAAATCGACTGCTCTCAATTTCTTACGGGTTTGCCAGATAAATATTTTTCGCTCACACGAATCGGGACTGGAGGACGAGGCCCAAGGGTTCGACCAAGTTTGATTTGAAGCGTAAATTTTCTTTATTTTACTGATTGAATTTCAAAGGTATTTGTTTTAAGTTACATTAACCAGATATAATATTAAACTAAGGTTTATTTTATTTTACCAAGGTGTAAACTAAATCTGGGAAAATCTTGACAATTGTAAGAACTATCACAAATCATCTTTAATCATAAGTTGGGTTAAATTGAAATTGTAGCGAAGTTTTTGTTATTAATACGTTGGTGCCTTCAAGTGTAAATATGGACAAGTAATGGAATGCTTCATTTGTCATTTTTATTGGATTTACCCTAATTTTTTTTCTAAGCAAAGCTGATTAAAAAGAATAAAAATATAGAAAAACATTTGAAATTAAGCTTTTAAAACTTGTTTTTACAGAAGGTAAATCCGGAGATTCAATTTTGGCTAATTTTATAATAATCAGCTAAGCTCATACCTGGGGCACTAAAATCAGCAAGCGAATTTTATATCCTTTGTATCAAACAGCTTTCTTATAACGCGTAGTGGTGGAGCAGGGTCGTGGCAAGCAATTCATGCCATGCCTTAGTCATGAGTGGCTTTTAAAGCCATTAATTCAGGTGGCCGGGTGACAATGCGTAGGAAGGTGGTGGCAAGGCCTTCATGCCACGCGAGCTAACAGTCAGTGCCTGATTTCCCTTGGTACTAAGTCTGCTAAAGTACAGGGCGTCAGCCTCCTAAAAATCTAAGGGGCCTCAACGAGATTTGAACTACATGTAAGCCCTCCTGTCCAAAAATTATTTTCATTATCTTCGGAAAAATTTTGCTTTTGTTTTAAAAATAGCAGCTTTGTTGCCAGATATTTGGCGAGAGTTAAAATCGGGGGAGAGTTTTCCCGAAATCAGTCCTGTAAGATAGAACGTCTATTGTCTATCACTTGACGAGGATTTATAGCCTAGGAGGCTCTAAATAGTTAATCTCGCACTTTTCAAATTGGCTTGTTTCGTTCGTCGCCAATTTACATTTCTATAGAACTTTTGGAGGTATAATTGTAGCTCGGGATACAGGTATATAACTCCAATTTTCGTTCAGTTTCAAAGCATGTTTAATTAATTTGAGAAATTAAAAAATATAGTTCAGTATAGTTTCAAAGGAACCTAACTTTTTAATTTTATATTATAAATATCAATCGCAAACTCTACGATACACGAAGAGAGTAATGTTTAAGATTACCTTTCTTTAACACTTTAATCAAAAATTGTAACTGCAACACATAAACGTTACTACACATCGATCATTTCAAAAATATATTTCGAACTCTTAAAGTTTATAATTTAAAAATCATCCTTTGAAACTAAACGAAAATGAGAGTTATATTACGAAAAATCCTATATTTTTTTTTTACAAATGAATTCGGCTTCTCAATGCTGAGGTTATAGCCGAGATTATAGCAATGAATGCCACTAACGTCCCACTAATTCAGGAAGCGAATTTTGCACGTCGTAAGGTGTGTATGAAACCTAGACTTACTTGGAGAGCTCCGGAATAATTCAGAAATTTTAATACTCACTTCAATATCAGTACAAATATCATAGAAATTAAATTACGAAAGATATTTAAAAAGATCGATCGTTGGTCAGTCCGTCGAAAGGTATCATAATAACACAGGGTCTCCAGTAAGTTAAAACTCAACAAGTTTTAATGGAAAGGGAAATCGAATAACTCGATGGAAATAATTGGGGAGATGAGTTAAAAACTCAACGCAGAAGGGGTAACTCCGAGATTGCACCCTACGGCACAAGCTGGGGTCAAACGCGGCTCCTATTGCTGCGATGGGAAAATGTTAGCCACTGCACCACCCTGAACCTTTTATAATAGCCGGTGTCCTTCGACTGTTTGATAATTTTGATTATTGACTGCCCAAGCTACGTGTGACAAAACGAATTTTACAGTCATTGGGTGTCCGCGGGACAATTAGGTGAAGGAAAATAAGCCGTCACTCCAATTTCCTAGGCAGGCTACAACGAATAGCAGCTTAGCGACACCGGTGAATAGGTATCACTTAATTAAAGGGTTATATTTAAGAAATTTATTTTTTATATTGTTATTACAGTGGTAATACACAAGTTTAATGATACGTTTATTTTTACCGTTGTTCATTTGATTTCGCATTCCTGAAAATAGAAATTAATTAAGTAAAATAATTCGTTTTCTGAGGTAAATTCATTACTAGTTATGCCATTATGGGTCAACGGATCCTATCTGGTTGGGGGAAGAACGTAATGCTGTAGTCAGAATTAGTTATCTTGGTCTTTCATAATGAAATACTACATTTTTTGGGGTCTCAAACTATGGTACGTAAGATCTAATATACAAATTATTGCATGTGAAATATAAAATTTTAATTTTTGATCGAACCCCAAATATTGGTTGGTGTTTTTCGAAAACCGTAGGACTTGCTTCACAATCTATTCGACGTGAAGTAAGCGCTGGATAACGAGTGCAATGGGAATATCTGTTGTTGTATATGTACGTAACATACATTCAACGATATTAGTCCGGGCCGAAATATATCGAAAAATAAAATATTAATCATCTCTCAACTCAAAGCTTTAACGGAATAAACAACGCTCTGAACACTATAAGAGTTTAATTTTTCTTTCACTAAATCTAGATTACTTTGAGTTTTTTGAGAACCTCTTGAACAAGTTTTTTCTTCTATGCATTTAAGATTTAATCTCTCCCGAGGTATTTTAGCTAAAGATCCCAGGTTTATTGGTTTGATTTTAGTATCTGAGAGACTTATTCATTAGACTAAGCCATAATGTTCGAATCCCGGCCGATTAAAAAATTATACTACACCCAATGACAAAAAGAGGGCGCTTTTGGAAAAACCTTTTCCCTGATTCTAAGAAACTGCGTACGCAGTGATTACCCTTTGCCTCGAAAATGCGAACGCGTTCGCAGGCCTGATAGACAGACAGACACGGTGGTTGTATAACCCCTCATAGGGTACAAAGTCCCCTCGGAGAGGTAAAAACTGGCCACATACCATTTTTAACCTTCAAAATCAAGCTTTCATCCTTTATGGCCAAATAGAGTGTAGAGTAGACAGACTCACGACACCCAGTCACCCACCCATACACACAATTGACACAGCATAGAAGCAAAGACCAAACAATTTTAGGGATTAATATATTATTTTTTTAATGAACTAAAATCTTGAAGGGAAAAGTCTTTGAATTAATTAAGTATTAGCCTAGCTGATTATTATTATTATTATTATTATTATTATTATTATTATTAGTGCCTTATTTCTCACCAGGGCCGGACTGGCTAGTAGTTGGCCCCA
Organism: Leiobunum rupestre; assembly: GCF_980474605.1. Classification (NCBI taxonomy): domain Eukaryota; kingdom Metazoa; phylum Arthropoda; class Arachnida; order Opiliones; family Sclerosomatidae; genus Leiobunum; species Leiobunum rupestre. The sequence goes on along the minus strand of NC_143385.1, from coordinate 59,194,701 downwards.
CCGGCTAGCAATCGTATGGGCCCCATTTCCCATTAATGCAAAATATTTCCTCTTTGGCCCCCAATTTGAGTTGGCCCCGATGTGACCGGCGATCTGCGGTTAGCCGCCCGGGCCAGTCCGGGCCTGTTTCTCACACTGGTTTGTTTTCCACGTTTACCTCAAATCAGCCTCAATCCGCTACCCGTACGACATTCGTTTATTTTTATATGGATGAAATCGAGCTTCATTATTCAAAACGCGATTAAAGAGAAAATATTACGACAACAATATTGTTGATTAAATCTAAATCTGTATTTCGAAGAAAGTGTATCTTCGAAATAGAGCACACTTTGCGCGTTTATCACCGCGCTTTACTTACCTTATCAGAGTGCTGTACTAAGCCCAAACATGTTCATCGGGTTCAGGATAAACCATTGAGTTGGGAATATTAATCTAGAGATCCAATTAAATCTTCTCCTCACGAAACAAGTTTTTGGAAATTACGAATGTGTCGTCTCCTCTAAAATGACGAGAAAACGTTATCATATCTTTTTGCCGGAAAACGCGTCTTATTTGAACGAACCGGTATAATGATTAAGTTTTCTCGTCATTTGGGAGCAGACGGCAGTATTCTTTTTTTTTAAATTTGTTTCGCGAAATACTGAAATCCGACGTTTTGTTTGGACCTCTAGATTAATATTCCCAACTCAATGGGATAAACATACAGTTAAGTTATGTCGCATTCACACATAGCGATTATGTACTTACCAAGGAGAGTACCCGAGGTGTTTATTGCCGATTTTTTTTTTAAATCGGCCGTAATGTTGACCTATATGTTATGAAATTTTCCCAAAAAGAGACGTTGCACTACCCATTCGATTTCCCGTGGCAACCGATATTTTATTTGAAAATCACGAAATGGGTAAGTTGCACCACATTTAGGTAAATTTCATAAAGTTTGGGTAAATTGAACCATTTTTGGGGTAAAATTGTAACACTTTTTGGGTAAAATAAGGAAAACAATCTTATTTTGGTTTAAAGTGGTGAAAAATATTTTCGGTTGCCACGGCAAATCGAATGGGTTGTGCAACGTCTTCTTTTGGGAAAGTTTATATCTCATATAGGTCTACATTAGGAAAGTTAACTTTTTTATCAAAATATATAAATAGAATCCCTTAACCAGATAAGAAGCAACAATATGTGTCCATTTCGGATGTTTTTGGGCTGCGGTCTTAAATTTAGGTAACGGGGCTGTTATCTCATGGACAGTAAATTAAGAGGACAGGTTTTCGATACCCTTCCACGGTGCATTTTATTCCTCCCCGTGTATCAATCAGCTCGAGAGACTCCGAGGGAGTCTTGCAAGGTCGTTTGTACCACGTGATCTTAAAATTTCAAAATGGCAATTTAACGCGGTTGATATCGTTACGTAATTTTTTGCCCTTTATATTTTAGTAATTTTTAATTTTGGTGTTTTAATTCAATAAAACCTATCAACTGATATTTAGTATATCATATATATTATATAAAAACGTGAAAAAATGCCTTTTGGCGTAAAAATGTACTTTGTGTTTATCTTTTATCTTTTTTCGAACAGTATCGTCCACTCTTAGCGATTCTTGTTTTTTTTTTTTTTCAAATAACCTTGGACGACTCCCTTAGTGTGATTGGTTTACGGGGGCTAAAAACCAGGCTTTTTACCGATCCTCTAAAATCTACTATCCATAGTTATCTGGCTGAAAATGGGCTGCAAAAATTCCAATTATTTTTGTAAATGGACTGCTTTAAGACTGTAATGGTTCTGCAAAACCACTACGTTGTCTGATTTTGGCCTACTGTAGTACTGTTTCCGCTAGAGATTAATCTTTAAGTTTTCCAAAATGACTGAAATTGAACCCTTTTCTACCAAAAAACCGATGTATTTAAGCTGAACTGCAGATTTTAAAGGAATTGATTATAAATCTGCTGTTTGGCTACATCCATATTGCAGCCTATCAATCTTTGTAAGGAGGAATAGTGGTTATTCTAAAATAACTAAGTTAAGTAAAGTTAGTTAACTTCAATAAAAATAAATAAATCTAACGCAATATCAATTATTTTTCATTATTGAATAATTAAAATTAATATTTATTTTAAAACAAATGCTAATACTCTAGTGTAAATAGTCCGTTCTGTCTCGAGGTTTCGGATTTGTTTATTCCCGATTTTGAAACCCGAAAAATGTATAAAAGGTTCGAAATTCTTATTTAAAGATTTTTATGGTTATATAGAAATTTCAGAACCTCTCATCGCTCAGATTCAATAAATTTCAAAAATAAGTTAAAATTTGGGAACTACTAAGATTGTGTCAGAAAGAGTTTTAAAATCAGATAGTTCATAAGAAACCAGACGGGACCGTTAGCGTTAATTGAAAGAAAACGGTTAAGTTACAAATCTGTACATCGAAGTAATGTAGTGATAATACTAAAGACTTTTATTGATAAATTCAAAATCTCCAGTTTTATACAACATATTTTTAGCATTGCACATTATTACAGCCAATCGCGAAAATCCTAACTTAAGAACGTGTCAAGTTTTAAAGTGATTTTGGAATAACCCATTTTATCCATCACGTCAAACAAATGTTTTTCTAAAAGGGAGTACCAATCAATCATCAGACAATCATGCTGCTTTTGTAAGGGATGATAAATTTTGCCACTTTCGCATTGCTTATTCACGTAGTCTGTAATCGTGATCAGTACTGCTCCTTTAATATCATTGAACACGTGTTTTACGTTGTCGTATTTATCCATCATTGTCTTCCAGGGGTATTGCGTGACAGTAAAGCCTTGTTTGGTTAAGATGCGTTTTCCGTAGTAGGTCCCAGTTCCAAGGATGATTTCTCTCACGTTAACTACCTTTCGGGTTTGGAAAATGCATAGCGCGATTTGTCTCGTTTCTGACCCCTCAAAGAACCACGTATAGAGTTTGGGATATAATCGTCTTCCAAGAACATAGTTATTTTATCGCTCGCTCTCCGTAGCAGCTTGAACTGGCTTTCCGTCAACGCAATTCCAACACTACCATCTAAAGGACCGACGTTCCTAAAAGGGTATCGAAATCTTTTAAAGTAATTTAATGCGGAAATGTTTATACTTACATCTTCTTAGTATTCGAATTCCGAGGTGTAAGAGGCTCAGGGATGTACAATTAGAATGCTATCGTTTAGGAACAACTCACCTTTATAAGGTAAATTTTATTGTACTTTGTACCACGCCTTACACAATTATGATTATGCCAACACGTACGAAATAGTGGATTAGGCAGGCTTTGGGATTAAATGGTATGTTAATTCTATGGGGCATGATGCCTGGTGAGATACCGTCAAAATAATAACAAATGTTTATTCTATTGGGAACGCCCCATAGAGCGTTCTTTCATTTACATATTACTCAATTCCGACTTAGGTTTAAGAAATGCATTAAATTTGTTCCAATTTCCCTACTCTTTGAAGTCGGCATATTACAGAAAAGTTGGGGCTTCCGACAATTTCGACTATTTTCCGGCACTTATAGAGTTTAGCTTTTACAGTTGGAATGTCGATCTCTTTTTTTAAACATTTAATAATTTGGAATTTATTTGGTTTTTCATAAAACAAACATTTCGCTAATTTTTACAACCGAGGCTTACCTTGTGCTCACGGAAGTTGATCGACAGAATGGCGCTCATTATTTGACCGTGTTGGAAAGGTGTTTGTTCAAAACTATAGGGGAAGTTGCGGCAAAGCAGCATTTACAGTGAAAATTTCCTGTAGGTAGGAATCATTTCAAGCCTATGTTAACTGATAACTGTACAAGAGATGACAACTCAGCCGATAACAAACAATCCAATTTTGTACATAATAAAAAAGTTTGGGAGAAAAAATAAATACATAGAGTTGTTTTCACAATTTTAAAACTTTAAATTATTGTTTAGACCAAAAGCTGATTTGTTGAGATATTAATCGTATTTAACTTATTGGAACAAAATAGCACTGGAGGCCTCTGTTCATAAAAAGGCTTATTGCAATGGATTTTAATCTCTTAATATATAACGGCAGCTAACACAATAAAAGTTAAAATGTATCGAATCTAGGTATAAAAGAATTGTAAATTGTGTGAATATAAACATTTATGTAGCAATTTCAAAGAAAAATAATAAGGAAGTGATACAAAAAGGATGAATAAAATTAACATTTAAGTTTAAGTTAAGTAATGAATTGCATATTTAACAGTTTAAAACATATGACGTGTTTTAAACTAAAACAATTTTCTTCTTTCTTAAAAAAAAACCCCTGAACTAGAAATATTTTCCTTTTTATAAAGTTTAATGTTTTAACTCGTTAAATGCCAACGAAATTTTAAAACGTATTGTATTAAATACTGAGCCGATGAAAAAATCAATTTATAAAAAAGCTGCAAAGATTGTAAAACAAGGTATACGATTAGATCATGTTGCCCGACCACAATCGTACCTGCACATTTAACCATTATGGAGAAATCCATTTAAAAATATATTTAAGATGCTTCAAAATGGCTAACATTTTTCAAAATTTAATTATTTTTCCCAATAGATTTATAGGTAGCTTTTGGTTTTATAGATTTTCAAAGTTTTTTCATCAATTGGAGGTTTAAAAAACCAAACTTATTTGGTTGAAAATTATCGTTGTTGAAAAAATTTATATTAATTCTAAAACTACTGTACATTATCTTATGTGCAAATACAAATAATAAAAATAGCTCAAAATTGTTCACGTGTACTTTATTCTGTACTATTTATGTTAACACTTGTTTTTATTTTTTTAATTGTCATTTGCTTTTAGAAATTTATAAATGCACAGTGGTATGCAAATTGAACTGTAATGGCCACGGTCGAAAGTATAATTCCGAAAAACCAGGCCCTAAAAGCCGGCTCTGTAAAATGTATTGACATCTTTTTAGGGGGAATTCTAGATTCTACCTTGTGCAGTCGTTGCCTGTGAAGAAACTCTTGTTTCATATCGAAGGGCCGTCTCTGTCTTGTCTCCACGTATCGCGAGACGCTGTAAAAATAAAAATGATCAGCAACTAGTGTGCACTTGGCAAAAATAACCGTTTAAGACAATTGTAGGCCTTAGCCTTTATCCCATAGGTTGGCTAGTTTTGTTAAATCTAGATGCATGGTCATTTATCTTCGCCCTGGGCTATCTCTGCTACATGTATGTAATTATGTGTAACCCGTTCGTAGCCAGTGTTAGAAATCTCGTTTTTAACGGCAGCTAACGGTAGTAATTGGATATAATGTTTTAGGATCATAATTCAACCAAGAAATGGTGTTAAAATTTAAAATAACATACGAAATAATATGTTATGTGTTGTTATAATTACTACATTATTGTTCTCTTATTAATCAGATATTTATAAACTAATAATTTTAACAATATTTATACATTTAATATTTAATATAAAACCTACATTTTACAAGGTTATGACTTAGTTGCTCATGCAGTTAAAATTTAAAAAAGTATTACGACTGTTTTGTTTATTTCATGGAAAATTCCATAATTTTTCATGTGGTTTTGGCTTTTTATTTACAAAAGGCTCAACAATTTGAAAAGTTTTAACTTTTAATTTGAGAAATATCGCAAAAACTCATTGCACCCGATGTCAGTAAAAAGGGAATCTTTTATAGGATTTCCTGTAAAATCGACAGTGAAAATGCAATTTCGACATTTCGTTTTTTTATTTTAAGGATAAATCCAGAAGGATTAAAATTAGTGGTATATATTTTTTCATTCCTTGTCTGGCATAGTCCTGCTCATTTAAATTGAACTCCATTTTATTACCTCTCCGAGGGGACAAAGTCCCCTAGGAGGGGTTATACAACCAGCGTGTCCGTCTGTGGATGGGTGTATGGGTGGGTGTCTGTATGTGTGCGTGTGTGGCCTGCGAACGCGTTCGCATTTTCGGGGCAAAGGGTAATCACTGCGTACGCAGTCGTACAACCGTTTCAACAGTTTAAAGGTTGGTTGAGTGTTATGCTACCTCTCAACGTCCAATGGCAGGGTTTCTACCAGTTGTACGCGGTATTCGTCTTGGTATCAATTAGCGATTTTTTGGCGCCGGCCGGGAATCGAACCCGGGTCTGCCTCGTGCAAGAGATGTACTCTAACCACTCAGCCACCAACGCTTGTTAATTTACGGTGTTTTTCTAAAAAACAGCTTTGGCGAATGTCCTTTACAAAGTTATAACGTTAGGTACTATAATTTATTCTACATCATTTTAAATATTTATAAATTAAAATAATCTTATATTTAATTAAATATTTGTAAATTATATTAATCTTTAACAATATTATATTATCTATAATTAAATATTTATAAATTATATTAATCTTAAATTTAATTAAATATTTATAAATTATATTAATCTTATATTTAATTAAATATTTATAGATTATATTAATCTTATATTTAATTAAATATTTTAGTATTTTAATGTAAAATTTGATTGCGATCAAGAATTGAACTCGGGTCGCATTGTTACAATGCGGATAGTTCACCGCCGAGCCATTGACTTCCTTAGGGAAAATATTCAAGTAAAGGAACAATTATGATTATGAACTAAACGGATTAATACAATATCTGTATATATTGTTTATTGAATGATAATTATTCAAAACTGCCGCGGAAACTATATCAAAGTAATAATATAGCGCCACCGTGTGGAGAACTATCAATCAAACCGGGTAAAAAATATAATCTCTTAAATTTTTCTAAAAAACGCCAAATAAACGTATATAAAGCCGTTGCCGTCAATGAAGAAGATTTAGTCTTTCTTAGTTCTTGGCTGTCAGACGAACTACTACAGGACGGGGTCCTGGTGTCGGTCAAAAGTTATGAGGTAACTTTGCGGTTTTAATTAGTATGTTCGCTCTTCGGTCAAGAAAAGAGTTAAATTGTGTTTCGCGTTTGGAACGTGAGTGAATGCACTTAAGTGTATGAACCGTGCGTGTTTCAGACTGAAAGTGTTAAAGTAATTGTGAACTTACTCAAGTCAGTTGTAAGATAAAATTGATTGTTATTTTTTTGAATTGGAATAACCTAATTATACCCTTGAAATTGTCAACTCAACCTGTGAGGCTAATTAAGTAGATTGGAAGTAATTAGTAGCGAACAGCTCTCAGCTCTTAATTAAGACGGAGTTTATAGTTAGATTGTTTGAATTTAGTTAAAATTACTCAGTATAATTTATAATATTTACTTAAGTGTAAGTGTGTTTTGGTTTGTTTCAATCACGATGAACTAAGACAAATCTAGTCTTAGACACTTGAGTACCAGTTCTGTACAATTGCGTAGAAGGGATATATATTGTTGGGCTATTGATGAAAGTTAAATTAAGAACGTTCCATAGACTGTTCTGAATAAAAATAAACATTTATAATTTTGTATAAATCTGGTTGCCATTTTATTTTCCAATCACTCGCCCACAACATTACAGTTCTGGCAATCCCGAATCAAATAAATTTTCGATATAACGGCGACGGGAAATTATTCTCGTAAATTTATCGCGCGGCCTTAGGGAATATTCTTTTAACAAAATTTCGATAAACTATCGTTGAATTAAAATCAGCCCGATTCCGTTAAAATTATAAACCAAAAAGCGAACGGTCGTTATAATACCCTCTGTTGATATTTCTATCATTAAAATTTGCTTCGTATTATACATGTATTCAACTTACCGGGCGGGATAGAACTGGGATAACATTTTTAACAAATAACTCTAAATTGCGAAGATTTATCTTAAAGAGTTATCTCGAGAAATTAATACCACTAGGGACTCTTCTTCCGAGGAGAGGTATATTTTGGCTGGCCAACTTGTTATGAATTTCTCAAATTTTTTCTCCCAAATCATCTTATTTTTGATTTTCAAATCTTTGGATTTTTCTTTACTTTGTGTTCTCTTCATTTTCAAACGCTGCGTATGAAGCTACAATACCCTCATTTTGTTTAAATCTGATAAGTTCTTCTAGCTGGGGTATACATAGAAAGCATGTAGCACAAAAGCATAACACTAATGATTGATGGTTGTTTTCCTGCTCGATTCCGCTAAGAATGCAACATTGGGATTTGGTCATCTTGTGCTGCGGTGTGCTCTTAAACATCCAGAAATTCCACAAGTTCTTTAAAGAATTTAAAGCTTGTAAGATTAACCTCAAGCTTCGGGGAACTATGGGTTACCTAAATAGGGTAACCAGATGTTAAGGATGTCAAATACGTCAATAATATTTCTAGTTAATTTTTCAAATGGTTCTGAATTATTCAACATAATGTCCCCCAATCTTAAGGATGTCAAAAACGTCAATAATATTTCTAGTTAATTTTTCAAATGGATATGAATTATTCAACATAATGTCCCCCAATCTTAAGGATGTCATAATACCAAAATTTTCGGGAATGATATTTCATATTAATTTTTGGAAAGCTGCAGAACCGAAATGGGCCTCGGTTAGTTTGGGAACAACTCTCAAAGCAATTTGACTTTGATCAACTTGAAGTAGCCTTTTACACACGTCAAAAAATTATTTATGATGTCCTGTAACGAGGAATAAGAAAGTCTATTATAAATATTGATTTTAATAAATAAATTGAAAGTAAACGTGAAAACATACCAAATCTTACTTAACTGTATATCATCATGTTGTTACGTATGCATTACAACCAGTGTGGAACCTATTTGTCAGTTGGATGATAACCGTTGTTTCTTAGATAATAAAGTTTTCCAGAAACCCCTAATTTTGTCCGCATACTCTTATTTGTCTATGCTCTAGCACAAACTACACTATGCACCGAAGTAACGTATTTCAAAAGTTTGAAAACATGTTCTACTATCATTTTCCACAACATTGTTTCCAGGATTGCCCTTCTAGCCACAAAAACAACAATGGATTGAATTCCCTTTGTCATAATTGACTTAAACACTTTTGCGTGATTCCCTAACTGTGGCCCATCACGTACAAGGAGACATCCCGAAGTGTAACCCACCGATTTTGTTCAAACTCGGGGGATTGGTAGACCTTTATGTATCATGAAAACACCTAAAGGGAATTTATTCAATTAGCAACCATTTTGCTATGGCAAAAAAAATTGACAACAAAAAAATTAAAATTTTCCCATTGAAAATAACATGGGATTTTAACTAGTGGTGTGCGAGTACTCGAAAATTGCGAGTACTCGTTATCGAGTCCGAGTCCGAGTACTCGGACTCGGACTACGTAATTTTATTACTCGCACGGGTACCCGATTCCCACGAAAAGGGTACATAATTACTCGAAGCGGACTCGAGTAAATAGATAATTTGAAAATTACCCGGCGGGTCTAATATTACTCGGCGAGTCCATTATTACTCGGCGAGTCCATTATTATTGGGCAAGATTATTTAAACAGCGGCAAATAAATTTCAGACGAATTGGCCACGATAACTTAGGACTCGAATTGAACTCGATAAAAATTAGGACTCGAATTGGACTCGTTAAAAACATTCCGGACTCGTATTGGACTCGAAAGCTTTAAACCTAATTCTTTAGGACTCGAGGACTCGATCAAGTCCTTAATATTTGGACTCGAGGACTCGCGAGTCCAAGTTTCTAAGACTCGAGACTCGACTCGAATTTCAAAAAACAGGACTCGCACACCCTTAATTTTAACCGATTCCTAGACCCCTGTGAAAATAGAAAAAAATGAACGATAAAAATCAAATTAACTTTTGATCAATTTGAACAAAATGGGTGAAAATAACCCAAAATGCCCAACAAATTACATTGAAAAAATATTTAGAAATTGTTTGAAATAAATAGTTTTTTCAAATTTTAAAAACAAAAATTGGTGTATTTGAAAAAAACTTATGGTCAATTTGGTCAACAATGATTAAAATTCGAATTAATAGATCAAAATGGGCAAAATTATCAATTAAAAAATTACTAAATTCTATTAAAATAGTTCGAAATGAAATACATTTTTCAAAATTTGAAAATTTTGCTAAATTTGATTTAGTTTTAGCAATTTTGGTCAAGTTTGACCAAATGGATCAAAATAATTCAAATTCTTCCTAAAACACAATTTATATTAATCCAAATTTGCAGAACTAATAAGTTTCAATTAATTACTTTCAATTTTGATCAAAACTTCTGCTTTTGATCAAATTGGTACAAATTTATTCAATTTTATCAATTTGGAAAAATATATTTTATTTCAAACTTTTTATATGCAAATGATCAACTCTTCGGAACTCTTCGGGCCATTTCCGCCCACTAGTTTTCCAGGAGATTCATATCACAACCTTTCGATGGACAAATCATTATCTTCATATAAATGAACCAAATTCACTTTAAATTGACGACTAGAGTTTAAAATTTAATTCAACTTTAATAAAACAGTTTAATTGAATTACCGTATAGCCGTGAACAGCGCTAAGACTTTCTAGTGCCTGAGTCGCCAGTCTAGCCGTATGAATTGGAGCTCGATCATGCATGAAAACAAAGTCCCCGTCCGGAAACCTTTCTAAGACGCTAGGGAAGCATTAATTTTCTAAAAGTTCGACGTAACGTGCTGCGGTGTTTCGTCCTTCAATACGAACTAGTATTCCAGAATTAACAGCTGACATCCAGCCCCATACGTTAAGGGAAAAACGACCGCTTCTTTGGACTTCAGTAATATACGGTCCATCGTTTCGTGTACCCACCGGTCTTCTAGCCCAAATCTTTTGTTTTAGAAAAACGTGCTATTAAGATATATTCAGTGAAGACCACTCGCTCCCATTGATCTTGAGTCCAGTCGAGATGGTCTCTGGCAAATTCAAATCTTCCACGTCGGTTTGCGGCACTTAATTTCTCCTTCTGACAAGCAACGCGTCCATTTAGATTCTGACTCATCAGTGCCCTTCTTATAGTTTGCAATGCAGCTTGAAGTTGCAATTCCGTCCTTAGTCGTCTTGAGGTCAAGAAAGGTTGAGCGCTACTTGGTCTTGCTAGTTGGCGAACATCTCTGTCAGAAAAATCCCTTGGTCGTCCTGCTCTGTCATGGTCTACTCCGTCACTAAATTCGTCATTCCTATCAACCCACGTAGCAACTGTATAACGAGCCACATTTAGTTGACGCGCTATTAATCTATTAGAAAAACCCTGTTGATGAAGTTCAACAATTTGACGACGAACAACCACCCTATCTGCCATATTGTTCGATTGAGATTTCAAGAGTTAAATATGATATAGCATAGTTTTGTAAATTGTAATCTATTTTATACATAAAACCATCCTTAGACCATATAACGTCAGACAGGAGCTGAATATTTTATAATTTAAATGTCGAAATATGACCTACTAACGAACCCTATTGAGATTGTACGATGATAAAACATAAATTTGTTTTGGAGCAATAAACAAGGAAATGCAAACGAAATCCTTGTGTAAAATTGAACATAAGCGAATAGGCGGCAATATTTCTGACCAAAACTTAAACTAGGCGCTAAGGCTTTTGAGGACCATATTGTCAGAAAAAGCGAAAACTTAGAAGCCGCTGTGATATGTTGTTTCGTTCCAATAGCGTATTACAGCGATCTACTAAGAATTTATATAATAATCACCGATAATAAATTCATAATATCAGTGATGGAGTAATCTCCTCAAAACGTCTTCAATAAAAAACTAGAATCTTGTTCGTCTAAAAAACGACGTTTTCAAAATAAATATTTTCTATATTTTATACATAATTTCATAACCTCCCACATACAAAATCTAGGAAAAAACAAAAATTGTCTGTCTTGACCAACATTGTTTTCCCTACTATTACGCTTGCTTCAGAATTAAGTTAATTTGTTTCACTTGAAAAGTAGGTTATGGTTAATGGTCTGAATTTTAAACTTCATACATAATTTAATATATTTTTAAGTTCTAAAGCGATTTTGAATTTAAAAACAGATTTGTTTTTGTGTGAAAATTCGCGTTCAATAATTGTGGTCTCGTAACTTAAGCATCAGCTTTTCGTGACGTCACTTTGGTGGGGTTTCGTAATTTCCCGCCTTTAATTTTCCTCATGTAGGTTACACTAAATTTAGCAACTGCGTCTATTGTTCGTGTTGATATCCTATCGAAAAATGTATCGGTTGGCTCCCTAGCTATAATAGGAACAAAATGGTCATCGATTAAAAACGGCCGGAAAATTTTGAACGGGACTGTACATAAAATTGCCATTATAATATTAATAACCCGCGCCTACATACCGATAATCCGCTGTCTCCTTGAACCACTGCGGTAGGTCATCCGAAAGAAACAAGTGCTCTGTAAACACCCAATAAACATTTTGGCCCTTGTAAAAATTATGGCACCGGAGGTCTGGCTTCTTCATAATTGAACTATGAAACAAAAAGGAATTTGAAAACGCAACCGCCTTCTCATTAATCCTGCTATCCAAGCTGGTACCACTACATAGAGTTGCTCTGTTCGTAAATTCGTGTACATACGAATTAGCGTATTTGTACTGTAAGACGACATAAAGAAACATTAGGAATATACAGGGTGTCTTTCTTTGTTCTTACTGGGCATTTTTATTGTATTATATCTGGTATGGGAACGCTTAAAATCAAATTTTCTAGGAAAAGTTAAACATTTTTCACGTTTTTGAAAACTAAATTTTGTCGGAAAGGTGCTAGACAAAATCTTCCAATAATAACGTTGCAGAGCAATTTCTATAATGTACAGAGAAAAAAAATCCATTGAACAGACCCGGGGCCAACTCAAATTGGGGGCCAAATAAGAAAAATTTGGCAGTAATGGGAAATGGGGTCAACGCGATTGCATAGCCGGTGGGGACCACTACTAGTCAGTCCACCATGTCATTGAAAAAGACCAATTCTTCACGAAGATACTAGATAATGAAAAGAAAAACAGTTGTCCGTATGGGGCAATAGACAGTTTAGTGCGCAAATTAAAATAAATGTCTTAAAATAGGTTTCCGCATAACCTAAAAATTTCGTAACTCTAACTCATGTAGTTTTTAAGAAAAATGCCCAGTTAGAGCAAATAAAGACACTCTGTATAAAGACAATAGGGAGTTAACATTTCAAAACTACAGTGTTTTAAAACAATTTCAGTCTTGATTTTAGCTCCCGTTGGCGGCCTTATTGGTTGGTCGCAGATTGTAGTTACAGGAATTGATATTTTGGATAGATACAGTGACTTAATATTTTAAAGAGATTATTTAAAGCAAGTGTCGGCTCTATCGTTGCCCACGTTATTTTCGATTGGGTCTATGTATCGAAGATGGCTATGGTTGCTCAGATCACCGGGAAGGTGCTTCCGCCTAGTATCGACTTTCAAAAACGATTTATCGTTAATTTTCAAGTCGACAATTACGTGTTTGCCGAAAAGCCAATCCAAGCGAGCACGTGATTACAAATAGTCTTTTCTGATACGTGAGTATAAATACCCAATGACCTAAAAGCATGCTTTTGGGCCACACCATATAGGTTAATTATGCTGGCTAATGTGCCTAATCATCTTGTTTAAATTTGCACGGTGGCGACAACTGTCGAGCCAGAACGTTACTCAACTAGAGCCGACACTTGCTTTAAATGGGCATCGGAAAAGTTAAATGCCCCAGAAACATGAAATTCGTCCAGAAAGTTACAGCAAAGAGTTCAAAAAGAGCCAGAACATTATTGAGCAATACAGATGTACAAGATAACGCGTATTATAACCAACAATTGCACTACGGTAAAGCGGAAATATATTTATTCAATCTATCGTCGGTTAATTTCATTTGTGAGTCTTGCTTCGAGACAGTCTAAAGCTATGTTAACTCCCTGCTAAACAAACTTATTTGTTACAAATAGTATTACATACCCCGGGCAGAAGTTCATATTTTGCAAGTACATAAATATGTTTGATGTCTTTTCTTTTAAGCAGTTGCGGAATAGAATCAATGTATTGTATTTTCGCAGTGAACAATTCACCTTTCATGTTGCACAAGTAGAATTTATTCAGAAAAAAACCGGCATACAGCAGCCACATGAAGAGAAGAAATTTCCAGGCTGGGTGCTTTCGTTTCGATCCTCCTTCAGTTGCTAATCGAAGGAAAATTATGTTTGATTTTGTACATTTTCATATTATCTTATATGACTAAAAGAATCATGATAAGAATGATATTAGGTTTTGTATATAGTAAAAATATAGACGTTAATAAAAATGGAGAGATAATTCGATGCAAAAGTTGTATCGTAGTAAACATTTGCGATTAAATTCAAGTGCTAAAGGAAAGGGAAATCAGTGCAAATTTTGTTCTAAATGAAAAATAGTCGTTTCAATTCGAGTGCTAAAGAAGAGAGTAGTCTGCAGTGCAAAAGTTGTTCTGAAGAAAAAATGGTCGTTTGAAATCGAGCTCTAAAGAAGGGTGAGAATGGGCGCTTAAATAAAACATCTTCCCAGAAATTGCCAAGAAGTAATATTTCCGACAGCCAGGACTCATGAGTTATTATTTATATAGTGCTTGTTGAAATATTAGAAAGGTGGAAACTTTCTCAAACGTAACATCGGTTTTTTGCTAAGCCTTAACATGCCAAAAACGTTACCTGGTTAAAAGGAAACGCTTGTTGCATACCGTACTGCAAAAGTAATATGTTTAGTTCTAATTGAATGAGTTTTCATCTTTTTCCAAAAGATAATTTTATACGAAATGAATTAACTCTGCTCTAACATGAGAAGCTTTAATATTGCCCGGTATTATAAAAATATTACATATAATTTTAATTATTTATACCATAAGAGGATGATAATAATAACAATATTATCTTCTTATACTTAGTTTTAGTAACATTATATATTTTACCTTAAAATATATTATCGAAAATTAACATTAGTATGTTCCTTATACACGTGAGCCGACGCGTTTCTTATCTGACGCAAAATTCTCATGAGGGCAAAAACGCGTCTCCAATTGGCTTAAATATGACTTTTTGGCTAGCCATTCTAACCGTTTAACCGACCGACCGGAAATAGCTCCTTCCCAGATGAATTTGGAGAGGGGAGTTGAAACCGAGGATCTTTTATTGAAGCGTCCATTCGATCGTACGGTGGGTTGAAAGTAATGCCGAAAATGGTTGTAACGTAGTCATTAATGCATTCATTTTATAAAAATAGCTTCATTATTTATTTTGGTAGTTATCCAAATTATTCCTAAGACTGTTTTTTGAATTGGTGCATTTGTATTGTTTAGTTCAAAGATTTCTTCCTTCGATCGAAAGTCGATACTTGGTTGGCTTTGCCTCAGTGGTTGGCAACTTAGATTTCTTTACTTATATTATTAGTAATATAATTAATAATATGATCATTAATCGGTGTAATTTAAAAAACGGTCTAAACATTTATCTACTGCTGAAAATTGGCTTGGTCTCAGACTTATTTTATTTAGAAAAATTATCTTTGTAGAGATGCGGAAAGTATATTAAAATCAAATGATGTCTATACATTTTAAATGTGCTTTGTAATTTACTATGTTATGTAATAATTAAATATGACGAATACGATCTTCGAAAGATAAATAAAGCTAATTAAAAATATATTTTTTAATAATAATTGTGACTAATGATGGCGCCACCAAAATTTAAATAAACTGCCGTAGATGGCGTAGGCCAAATACTAATACGGCATTTTATTCTTCGCGGTGTTAAAGGTTTCTTTATAACCTTGTCTTTGGAAATAATTTTATAAGCTTTGGGCCCAAATGTCGCAAATAAGAGTATAATGTCCGCCTATTTACGGTTCAAGACCAGATGCGAGAAGCAAAAGAAACAGCTGTCCCAGATCCTCTTTGCCATGAATTTAGTTCGCGCACCATCTTCTCGCTGGGTCAATCTTCCTACTAGGAACGTAATGGCCATGACAACGGAGATGATGGAGTGGGAGAGAACCACTGTCGTCCAAATGGTCGTGCCTAGAGCTTCGTTGGGCATTAGCACTTGGCTGTTCTCACCCTGTCCGTCCAAGCAACTGTAGATGTGGTTGCCACTCGAATGGAATGCTTGAGTGAAACGCCCTTTTTTTAATGCGTCTTCCAATATCAAGGACGTTAATTTATATATGTAAGTGACTGAAGTCTACACAAAAATAAAATTATTAGACCTGAGTATCTGATATATTTTCTTGCCTTCAAATCCAACTAATGGTGAACTTTGTTTTATTATATGGATAAAGTTTGGGCCCACTAAACTAAACTCAAAATCCGGTTTTCACTTACTTCATTTTTGAAGAACGTGTTTATTAACTTATAGGAGAAGTTAAGAGATTTCACCCTAGAAGATAATATTTTTGTTAAAATTGTAAATATTTTTAATGTATTATATTTCGATATTTTATTATCCGTAATGTAGGAGCATATATCGATCCGATAAAGTTTACGCCACTTTCTTAGTTTTTCTATTGTCTAAACTCTAAAATCCTTAGAAACTGAAATAGCAAATAAGGTTGCCACAGTACCGGATAACTTCAAAAATTGGTCCAAAAGTGAAATATTTTATGAGTGGGTATAAAATGTTGAAAAAAGTTCAACTACTGGGTGTTTCTTTAAAATATAACAATAAAAATTAGAAGTATAAAATGTTTCATCTGCTTCACGAGCGCCAGTTATTTAAGTGCTTTACTTGCACGCGAGTTTTGCACGCGGGTTTCAGAACTGATTCCGAAGGGTCTCGCGACTGCAGCGCGTGCTCTCTAGTTTCAAGAGTTACAGCTAAGTGACGTAGACAAAACATTGTCACATGACCTCCCGTATTTTATAGAAACCCCTATTGTAATTTGGTAGTTAGTAAAAATGTTCACTAAAATAGGTAAAAAATTTCAATTGGGTGCGGTGTGCCGTTGGCAAGTCTTTTGCTGGTGCCTTCCTTGTCAACCCTTTACTGCCGCCTTCTTAGTGGCGTCACCAGGATTTCAAAACTGGTGGCGCTTTAGGCATAAGCACTGGTCAGGGGAGTCTCTTTGAGTGTTATGGGTGAGGGGGGGGGCTCCCCAAAAGGTTTGTAAAGCTGAAACGTTGAGGCCGACTAGGAAAAATTACAATTTTGATGCCCATTTTGAAATTTGAAGACACGTTTCGCCAAGTGAATTGGAAAAATTCTGAATTTTAGGAGGCGCTTTTCAGAAATTTTTCAGGAGGCTCAAGCGCCGCCTAAAACACCCTAGCTACGCCACTGCGCCTTCTTGCGTGAGGGGGGGGGGGTTGTTCAAGTATCGACCGTCCATATTGTCGAGTTATATCCTCGTCCTGTCTGTGGTAGTGAGTCGCCCGGCCCGAATGGTCGGACATTTGCCATTATTTTCTACGGGATTTCGGGATTTCGTAGAGATTTTGGCGATTTTATCATTACTTTTTGAAGTGATTTTGGGATTTCAATGTTAATTTACCATTGAGAGAGTTAAAAGATTTTGCGATTTCGACAAAGTGTACGCCCGTAAAAAAATATTCTTTAAAACCTCTATAAAATCGTATAGAGAGTGATAGAGTGCAAAAGGGGTTCTATAACCTATAGAGTCTTCTATAGCGAAAATCATAGGAAAACCAAGAATCAATTCTACAAACCATTCTTTAGAATCTATTTAAAATAATTTCTATTAAAACTCTTTAAGGCTTAGGTGATTTATAAGTGCAATATGCCAGTGGCGTAGAGGAGTGGGTGCAAAGGGGGCCATGGCCCCGGGCGGCTTAGATGTAGGGTTCAACTAGGAAAATAATAGGGGCGGCAAATTTATGGTTTTCCATGGGTCGGCCCCGGGTGGCAGAAATGCACGCAACGCCAATGCAATATACGTTATGATGTTAAAAGAAAATTCGTTATATTTGCATATTTAATAAAAGATGATAAATAAAACGAAGTTTCTTTTAACCTCACAATTAAAACTCTTTAGAAATCGAATTGTTTGGTTTAGGGGGGGGGGGAATACTTAACGATATTAAAGTGTGTAAAATACTTTTATTCAATACTTTTTCTACCTCGCTAAACATCAATTCTAATCACTTTCAAAAATGTTTGGCATTTTAATTACATATATATAATCATTAAAATGTGGATTATTAGTGCCAAAAATTAAAACTTTTTCTTCAATATCTGAAATTGGGTAAGCATTTTGGTAAATGTCCGACCCCTCGGCCCGGCCTAACAGTGGGCGCTCTCTCAGGACAATACGATAAGGCTATTGTTGGTTTAGGATGATTAAAAACTCAGGCGTGGTGGTTTATTAATTCTGACTCAATTCTTCACCATAATATCGGGTCGTTAGAGACAACTATGGCATAATTATCCATAATTAGCTTTAAAGTGTCAATTTTTAACGACGATTGGAGCCTCACACTTCTAAGGACTTAGGGCCCGGTGCAGAGACGTTTACTGTTAATTTTAACAGGATCGCAATTAAGCGATTCAGATTTAGCGAGCTGTTTATTTTGCGATCCTCGCAATCGAAATCGCTGTGCAGAGACGTTTTAGCGATTCCTGTTCATCGGTGACGTTGTTATTTTTACGAATTTTAATACCAAAGTCACGGAGCTCGATTTTTTACGCAAAAAGCTATCACGTGGTTATAGTTGACTTGCATTTTGACGTTGAAAGCCTGGCTCTTCCAATTAATAATTATCTTATCCAAAATATTTTTTAAAGCAATAAAATAGTGCATGAAAAATAGTTTCTTCTTATTATATAATTTTCTTACTCTTATTATTTATTATATTGGTTGCAGTTTAATGGTTTGTTTAAAAAAATATTTTTATAATATGGATTGTACACCACTAAAATAGTGAATGAAAATAAATGTCATTACTATAATAAGCCAACATTTTACGAAAAGAAATCTCTGTTAGAAAATGAACCATATAATTTTGTTTTTGGGAAAATATTTTATTTCAAAACTTAGCTGATGGCAATTTCAATAAATCTAGTTATAAAATAAATCAATAAATAAATAAATAAATAAAAAAACAAATTTCACGAGTGAATATTTTTTTATAATAGTCAAAAGCAATTTCTAGCTAAATATCCTATATTGATCACATATAAAACAAAGGTCCTGCTATTTGATATATGTTGTTGTTCTACCTAATTTACATAGCCCAGTCAAGGTTTAAATTGTAACGTATGATATAAGCGTGTACAATTAACTGACAAACACTTTTAAGGTAAATCATCATATTGGCTCGGTAAGCTCTTGATGCATGCCAAATAGACTTGAATATTCCAATACATCTATGATCGCGAATCCTAGTCTACCCGAGGAATGGTTTCTTTGGGGTAGATGGAAACTGTTTGAATTGGTATAAACGCTGGTTGATAGCTATAAGAGATAAGGGAGTGCGTCTACCGATAAGGGGGCACCTGCGGGCGGGGGAAACGGGGGTGAAACGGGCCCCTGTAGGGCCCCCATTTTGCGTACATTTTCGGCAGGTCAAAAGGTTAGGTCAAAAGGTTAGCTGTTTTACGAGGTTGATTTACGATGTTAGGTCAATAGGTTATCTATGGCGGTGTGGACACGATGCAAACAGCCGTTAAATAAGGGTGAAACAGGCCCCTGTAGGGCCCCCATTTACGGCAATATTCGGCAGGTCAATAGGTTAGCTGATTTACGAGGTTGATTTACGATGTTAGGTCAATAGGTTATCTGCCCCTATGGTGGTGACACGATGTTATGCAAACAGCCTGCCCGTCATAGTTAATAGCTGGAGGCACCCCATTTTAGGTCAAAAGGTTAGCTGATTTACGAGGTTGATTTACGATGTTATAACCCATAAAACCCAGGTGCTAACCCATTATAGGTCAATAGGTTATCTGCCCCTATGGCGGTGACACGATGTTATGCAAACAGCCGATCCGTCATAGTTAATGTCGGGCACAATTCGAGTTGGTTTTCGTCGACAAACACTTTCGGGCCCCTAAGCGTACCGTAAAATAGCGGGCGGTCATCGGTAAAAGTGTTTTGGAAAAAAAGAGCAGAGTGTATACAAATTATAAGGTTTTATTAAGATATTTTTCGAGTACAGGCTGTATAATACGATTTACATTGAAAATACGTCTTTGGAAATGTATTTTATTTATATCATGGTAATTACGTCGATCTTCGTAGGGTATATACCAAAGTTCACTCAAAGGGTTGAAACGAACCATCTGAAATTAGCGTTTTTACGAGCATTTTCATTAAATGTTATACCTCGAGGCGTTTGATGGTAAGAGTTACGTTGTCGCCGGGTCCCTCGGGGGTGGTTGTAGGTCCGCCGGAGATGTATTTTTCGGATGGCGGGATATCTTGGCCCTCCAAAGCGGCGGGTGACGGACAGTTGGGATAAAATTTGTCGTGTTCCGTTTGGGGTACGTCGCCGGTTTCCCAACTGCCTAACTGTCCGTGGCAGAGGTAGCATTCGACTATGCCGTCCGAGTCTACGGCGAAAAGTCCTGCGTGGGCCAAGTCTTCCTTGTTCACGTGTACGTTGTCCCATTGCTTGAACGTTTCTAGCCGACCGGTTACTGTGCTGAGATCCTCGTGACTAGCCATCCCGATTCTCTTTGAGCTACGGAATAATATTTCTGGGTCTAACCCCCAAAATGACGTATTCTATAAAAATGACTCACTAAAGATGACGTAATCTACACCATGAAACGTAAAGATTACGTAGATGCGTTGTGGTTTTCATAAGCCAGCCGCTATGGGAAAGAGGAAGATGTCTCCGCTTAGAGTACCGAAGAAATGCTGGATATGCGCGGAAATATACCGGTCCGTGAGAGGTTTCAAACAACATTTAATGACACATTTATCTTGTAATACAATGAAAGAAGATTCGGATCTGGCGTGTGATTGTGATGCGAGTGAATCTCTCCATTACACGGAGGCCGAGGAAATGTCAGATGATAAAATTATCGATTATCTTAACGAACTTATTGTGGCATGTAAAAAGCGCGGTGCCACAATGGAATCAACCGAGTCAACTACATCTAACCTGCCAGCCGAATTAAAAATGCCGACTGAAAAGGAAATGGCTGCTCTGATTTATTTTCAAGAATATTGTAAAACTAATCAAATTCATAATATTAAAACCGCTGTAAAGAAAATGTGAATAAACGTTTTTATATTGAATACATTGTTATTTTTAAAGGTGACCGTATAAAGTAATTTTTACATTGATAAATTGACACTTAATATTTTTAAAATACGTTTATAATATTTTTCCAACGTGTGCGAATGAATGGACACAATGAACTATTAATTACGTAATCTAAAAAATGACGCGCTGACATGATGTTATGCAAACAGCCAGTAGCTATAAATAAATCCAAATAGTTCAATGGGTCGAGCCTTTTGTGTTTTCGCCGACAAACACTTTCCCCCGTGTAACATTATTTTCAAACACTTTCACGATGCGCAAAGCTAACCGTCTTACGGAATATCGGCCCTAAGGGGTAAAGGGTAGCTAGAGAATGGCCCTTACCCTCAGCGCGTAAAATAGACACAGCGGGTGTCCCCTCTCGCTAGCTAAAAGTGTCGTTTTGGTAAAAAAGAGCCGAGTGTATTATAAAAACGGTTTATTATTCTACGACATTCTATGATTTGTAGAGACCATGGCGAATAAATTGAAAAAGTGGCCCCCAACTTTTTACATCAGGTGTGGATTCTTAGCGCTAAAATGGTTATAACAAACGAGTGGTCCCACCAAAAATGTTTTTTTGCGCGTAGAATTTTATGGAGGCCCATAAACTAGTAGCGGGAATAGAACCTCTTAACTATTTCAGTTTAAACTACGAGGGATTCTCATAGATTTTTGTTTTTACATCCCAAATGGCCCCTACGTATGGGGGTGCCCCTCAAAGTGTGTATGGGGGGGGGGGTCCTTTTGGGTATAAAAACCCAGGGATTTGGTCCCTAAGACATCACAACTCTGGTCTTTTTTGTATCCAACCAAGTCCACTAGAAATCCATCTCCGCTGTTCTCGGATGAGGACGTAGCCATGTAAGTTTTTATCAATTTTTATATTTTTAGCTTGGTGATCTATTCCAAAATTAAATGGTAACCCTGTATGCGTAACAATTTCAATATGCAATATACTCGAGAATGGTAAAATAGTCTATATTTAAATTTAAAGTGCGAAAACTATATTTGTATAGTCGAAATGTATTTTAACGTATTAAAAGCAGAATTCACCTTTCTGACAAGAGTCTTACCCATCATCATACATACACCATCTAATCTGGAATCTATGTTTAACAATTGGATGAATTCATGTTTACGAAAGGTTCTTTTTAAACGTAACTTAGTATTAAAAGTAGAGTTAAGATGCTTTTATAGTATTTTCGATGTATTTGCATATCTGAACTTGCGGTTCAATTTTGGGTACACGGACCACTTACACGCTAATGATATTAAAATGAAGTTTAAAAATATTTCCATTTAAACGAGTCCCTCTTTTTATATCCGCAAAGTACTGAACGATTCTATCTTATGGATTTAAATAGTTCTAACAATAGTACAATTACAACATTTGAGAAAGACACTTTTCCCATTGTGAAAGTGGAATCCAAAATAAGAATCACTGTAAATTTAAATATAGACTATTTTACCCTTCTCGAGTAACTCTTTTTTTCTTTAAAAGCTGAAGAAATATTAGAAACGACATCAGTGATCAATTAATTGTTTCCGAGTATGACAGACGATTTTTGATATTAAAGAGTCATTTCTCAAAAGTAAGATTGTTTTAGGTTATTTTTTTTAAAGCTACCTTAGAAATCACATTATTTTTATATATAATTATTTAGTTGTAATGTTAATTCTTAATTACTGGTAGCCTTCACTAGAAACTATTATACGAAATATATATGAATTTATAACCAAGCGTGTATTTACCACTAGTGAATGCAATATCAGTCGAAGAATTGAAGAAAGACGGAATCACGTCATTATTAAGAACTGGTGACTACTTCTGTATATATTGTGACGGTTCAGTTTTTCATGTTCCAACTGTCGGAGGGCTAGCATGGTACTGTGACGGATACTCAATCTGTTTGAAGTACCGTAAAGCTGTTTATTTCCAATCTAAAAGAATTCTAAGTATAAGAATTCCACCAGGTGTATTAAAAGCGTTACCACGCATATATTTGTGTTTAAATTGTGATATGTTAGGGACTAAGAGAGCAGCCAATTTGTCATATTGCGAAGTAACTGGTGGATGTTGTGTATTTCCAAAAATTAAAAAATAATAATAGTATGTGTGTTTTCTATTATTTTTCCACCTATATTTGGCGTATTGAAAGCTATTTTAACGTATTGAACGTAGAGTCAGGGGTTTTTATAGTATTTTACTACCTATATTTACATTTTGGAAAGCTATTTAAACGTATTGAACGTAAAGAGTATTTTGCAATATTTATAAAGGGTAATTATTGTAGAAAATAAAAGATATTTTAATTAAAACATTTCGGTGATCTATTCCAAAATTAAATGGCACCCCTGTATGCGTAACAATTTCAATATGCAAGATACTCGAGAATGGTAAAATAGTCTATATTTAAAGTTAAAATGCGAAAACTACATTTGTAGTGTTCAATTTAAAAGAAAATTACTTCAGCTTTTAAATAAGATTTTTTTTTGTATCTACCCTATATCATTTACATATTATTTTTTTTATTCTAATTTAACAATCACTTTAAAAACTTAGCACGTCTGAATAGCTGTGTAGAGTACTATTAACAGAGATAAATATTTCTGGGTTCAGTTAATGTGATGATTCGAGCGAAAAATTTGCATATGTTAAAGTTATTGGATTGAAGGAAACTTCAGTGTTTTCAGAGTGATAATTAAGGGAAGTTGCATTACAATATAGTTGAAAATTATCTTTTTAAGTCTGTGTCCACCCATTGATTGTGTTAGGAAGTGAAAAAATTTCATTTAGCAAGCTTTTCTGAAATTTCGGTATCCACCCTGTATCATTTAAAAGCTCAACCATTGTTTTTATCAAGTTAATTTTAAACATATCTTAAAACAAGCTTCCCTAAGTCTGACTAGCTTTGTATGGGTAATAATAAAATAGCTAAATATTTTTTGGGTTTAATAATTGTGCTTCTTAGTGAAAATTTTGCATATATTACAGTATTAGGTTGGGTAATTATTTTTTTCACCTGCTACCATTCTCAACGGGTGAACATAGAATAACAAAGATAATTTTCCACTATATTTAAAGCCAACTTTCCTTACATTTCACTATGAAAACACTGAAGCTTCTTTCAATGCGCTAACTTTATTACATGCAATTTGTTCCACCCCAGAATTACATTTATTGAATCGAAAAAAATATGTAACCCCCCTTAGAATTAACCAACACAGGTATTCAGAAGAGATGGTGTTCAATTCAAAAAAAAAATTACGTTTTTTTTTTGGATCCACCCCTATATCAGTATAATTTTTGTAATATATCATCTTATAAAATGTTTTGTAAAAAAATAAATATTTTTATTATCTTGTAAATCAGACTCGTTATTTTTCCTTGCTCGCGTCATTTTTGTTTTAGATTACGTAATTAATAGTTCATTGGGTCCATAATAACGTAGAAAATGTTTTGGGTTCATTTGACCTGATGAATACTGGACTGATGGAAGCTTCAGTGCGAAGTCTTAATTACATGTTCTAAGTTTTTTTTAAAAAAAAAAACAAGTTTATTTCTAAAAATGAAAAGGACATGTTTTATCGAGGCAAACTTTTTCCGTGTGAATGGAGAAATGATAATTAAAGAGTTAGCTATTTACGATACGGAAACGGAGAAGCATAACGTCTGGACCCTTAAACCACCATATCCATATTCCAGTCTTACGGAAGAAGATAAATGGCAGTGTAGATGGTTGTATTGGAACATTTGCGATCTCCGTTGGGACGACGGACGGGAAGACTACAACAGCCTAGGAGCCATCGCGAATTATATAAAAGAACAAGGGTTAAAGTTTTTTTTGGAAAGGTTTAGTAAAGGCCAAAGTTTTATCGCATTTCATAGGAGTTAACGTCAAGAACGTCGAGGATTTAGACTGCCCTAAATTATCTACCATTCTTTGTATAAGTGCTCCTAAACATTGTCATTTACACCGTGACCCTAATAATTTCGCCGTTGTGAAATCTCACAAAATCGCTGTGTGGTACCGAAAAATCGTGTGTAAGAAAATATAAGTCGTTTTAAGATTATTTTTGCTACTTTTTCATCACATTGGTTTTACGTTATGTCTGTTTTCTAAAATTACGTTTCTTAAATAGCGTAACGTATTAAAGTTGAATAAAGAGTTTTTCATTTAATTTTAATTTTAGTGTTTTTATAATATCTTTCTGACTACATGTGTATTGTTTAATTTCTTTCATTTTTAAAAATGTAATTGCTTGATTTAAATAAAGCGTGAAAATTATTAGTTTCGAAATGATATTTACAAATCTTATCCAATCTAAAGTCCATCGTTCGGGTATTAGTAAGTATTTCATACAAACTAACTTAATTAAGTATTTTTAGAAGTGAAGAGAAAACACATTGTGAAAAACCAAATGAAAAGAGACTTTAAACGGTTTTAAAAATCTTAATATATATATTTAAAAAATCCAACGTTTCGGCAGTGTAGCATATGAAAGTATTAAGTTTCAAAAAGTGCATTTAAATTGAAGTGAGGCCTATTTTGGGATTCCCCTTGTTCCTCCTTCTTTCATCTCAGCATGTTTCCCCTTTTATCATGTTTTCTCTCCAAAAAATAGCCAAAAATCTTAAATCAGTAGGTCTCGATCCTATTTATCACCCACCGCCCAAATTGTCAGCTTTATTATGTAATAACAAAGAACCAACAAGGCCATCATTTATAAAATCTCCTGTGATTGTGGTGATTATTACATGGGGGGCAATGCCGTAGCCCATTTCATCAAAGGCGTAAAGAGCCCCAAAATTATAAACAACCCGTACAATAATTATCCCCCCTTAGCGAACACCTTCGTGTTTTTGGTGCCATAATGCTAGATGGGACTCAATAGACATACTAGCTCAACCCAAAATTACATAAAACTCATTTCAATGTACGCGAATCCATCGAAATTTAAAAAAATAAATCTGCGCAATGTTTAAACCGTGACGATGGTTCCCTTTAACGTAGCCCCGTTTTCTCCACTTTTTAAAACGTGTTTATGGTCCTCACCCTCTCACAAACACACACAACAAACCAATTCATCCTCTCGCAGAATCCACCATTCCGACAATAAAAGTATCGAGCGCGAACGAAGATATCGAGCCCGGTGCTCATATAACACGTCGACGGGGTCGACTCGGCCTTGAGAAAAAACGCTCGCGGCTAAAGAACAGTAGCCCCCCAACTATATGTATGCATAAATATTTTTTCGTCCCAAAGTTTTACCATCGTACTGTCAGACTTGTAAAAATCCCTGAAGAAGGAGGAACAGTTCCTCCGAAACGTTCGATTTTTTAAATAAATATATTGTTAATTTTAAAAACGGTTAAAGTCTCTTTTCACTAAGTATTTTTAAATATTTGAATATCGGAATTGTATTTTGCCCGCGTTAAAAGTAGAGTTTAGATGTATAGTCGTTTTAAGAAATACTCGTGATATAGGTTCAAGTGCCAAGCATATTTAAGTACTACAATGATATTAAAATAAAGTTTTAAAATATTTCCATTCTACGTTACTTTAACAACGAATATTCTATGACGTCAAAACACTCAAATCCATGTTTCAAAGTCAAATTAACCGCGCAAAACACTTAAATCTATGTTTTCATTTGATTTTTAAATTAACCGCGACGCGCCCCCAGACCGCGCCCCCCGAGAAATCCGCGCCCCAGACCGCGTCCCCCCAGGGGAAATCAGCGCACGCGCGCAAGACGGCGAGGTGGGGAGGGCTTCGTATATCAACATATTGTGTTCAGGCCAACTTGTTCACTATGCTATATTGTTTTACTAGTCACTATATAATGTCTGAGTTTTACGCGTACTGTGATTTTCGCAACTTACCATTAATATATTAGCATCTCTGTATAATGTATATAAACAAGGTATTTCACAAGGCGTTCTATCTGTTTGTATTTGGATTTTTTAGCCATTTCTATCTGGGTTGAAAAGGAACGAGTGGGCTCGAAAAAGCTTCCCCAATATTATTTTTAATAAAAGTTTATTTTAAACCATGAAGTATCTGTCTCTATAGTATATTACTTACTATTTACTAGTTTAAATTAACCATGGTTAAATATTGCGTTTAGTCATTACTTACTATTATCATTAAACTACGTTAGTCAAAACTTACTATTAGCGTTTAGCTACTTTAGTCATTACCTATTATTATCTTAAACCTCCACGAGTTATTATCGAAAGGGGAAAACCGATGAGCTCGGGGAAGTATTTGCGTCGACGTCTCCGGTATGTCCTTTTTGCCCTAGCGGAAACCAACCTTTAAGAGCTTTAACAATTTAACGGTATACGTTTTCGACAATACGACAAGTTCACATTAACTTACGATGGACGACGTTACCTTTTTTTTGGTATGCACGAATCTTTTCTCTGTCACACAGGAAAAATAAATTCCGTTTTAATACTTTATTGAAACAGGTCTGCTCGTAACTTCAAACAAAACTAACTCGGTTTGGAATTATTCACAAAAACGGGATACTAAAATATTCAGTGGATTAATTAGCGATACAATCTAACTAATCTGAAGTTTCAAGTAATGAAAGTACAATATGTGTAATTACAAATGTTAATATGACGGTTAGATTTATTTATTTATTTATTTAAGAGACATACCTACGAAGCCGGAACGACTTACATGTAGTCATCACGATATGTGCTTTAGCTGATTGATTGAATGATTAGCGCGATATTTTGGAGATATGTTAATGTACCTGCAATGCGTTAACCGACGCCTTGTGAAATACCTTGTTTATATACATTATACAGAGATCCTAATATATTAATGGTAAGTTGCGAAAATCACAGTACGCGTAAAACTCAGACATTATATAGTGACTAGTAAAACAATATAGCATAGTGAACAAGTTGGCCTGAACACAATATGTTGATATACGAAGCCCTCCCCACCTCGCCGTCTTGCGCGCGTGCGCTGATTTCCCCTGGGGGGACGCGGTCTGGGGCGTGGATTTCTCGGGGGGCGCGGTCTGGGGGCGCGTCGCGGTTAATTTAAAAATCAAATGAAAACATAGATTTAAGTGTTTTGCGCGGTTAATTTGACTTTGAAACATGGATTTGAGTGTTTTGACGTCATAGAATATTCGTTGTTAAAGTAACGTAGAATGGAAATATTTTAAAACTTTATTTTAATATCATTGTAGTACTTAAATATGCTTGGCACTTGAACCTATATCACGAGTATTTCTTAAAACGACTATACATCTAAACTCTACTTTTAACGCGGGCAAAATACAATTCCGATATTCAAATATTTAAAAATACTTAGTGAAAAGAGACTTTAACCGTTTTTAAAATTAACAATATATTTATTTAAAAAATCGAACGTTTCGGAGGAACTGTTCCTCCTTCTTCAGGGATTTTTACAAGTCTGACAGTACGATGGTAAAACTTTGGGACGAAAAAATATTTATGCATACATATAGTTGGGGGGCTACTGTTCTTTAGCCGCGAGCGTTTTTCTCAAAGGCGAGTCGACCCCGTCGACGTGTTATATGAGCACCGGGCTCGATATCTTCGTTCGCGCTCGATGATTTTATTGTCGGAATGGTGGATTCTGCGAGAGGATGAATTGGTTTGTTGTGTGTGTTTGTGAGAGGGTGAGGACCATAAACACGTTTTAAAAAGTGGAGAAAACGGGGCTACGTTAAAGGGAACCATCGTCACGGTTTAAACATTGCGCAGATTTATTTTTTTAAATTTCGATGGATTCGCGTACATTGAAATGAGTTTTATGTAATTTTGGGTTGAGCTAGTATGTCTATTGAGTCCCATCTAGCATTATGGCACCAAAAACACGAAGGTGTTCGCTAAGGGGGGAGAATTATTGTACGGGTTGTTTATAATTTTGGGGCTCTTTACGCCTTTGATGAAATGGGCTACGGCATTGCCCCCCATGTAATAATCACCACAATCACAGGAGATTTTATAAATGATGGCCTTGTTGGTTCTTTGTTATTACATAATAAAGCTGACAATTTGGGCGGTGGGTGATAAATAGGATCGAGACCTACTGATTTAAGATTTTTGGCTATTTTTTGGAGAGAAAACATGATAAAAGGGGAAACATGCTGAGATGAAAGAAGGAGGAACAAGGGGAATCCCAAAATAGGCCTCACTTCAATTTAAATGCACTTTTTGAAACTTAATACTTTCATATGCTACACTGCCGAAACGTTGGATTTTTTAAATATATATATTAAGATTTTTAAAACCGTTTAAAGTCTCTTTTCATTTGGTTTTTCACAATGTGTTTTCTCTTCACTTCTAAAAATACTTAATTAAGTTAGTTTGTATGAAATACTTACTAATACCCGAACGATGGACTTTAGATTGGATAAGATTTGTAAATATCATTTCGAAACTAATAATTTTCACGCTTTATTTAAATCAAGCAATTACATTTTTAAAAATGAAAGAAATTAAACAATACACATGTAGTCAGAAAGATATTATAAAAACACTAAAATTAAAATTAAATGAAAAACTCTTTATTCAACTTTAATACGTTACGCTATTTAAGAAACGTAATTTTAGAAAACAGACATAACGTAAAACCAATGTGATGAAAAAGTAGCAAAAATAATCTTAAAACGACTTATATTTTCTTACACACGATTTTTCGGTACCACACAGCGATTTTGTGAGATTTCACAACGGCGAAATTATTAGGGTCACGGTGTAAATGACAATGTTTAGGAGCACTTATACAAAGAATGGTAGATAATTTAGGGCAGTCTAAATCCTCGACGTTCTTGACGTTAACTCCTATGAAATGCGATAAAACTTTGGCCTTTACTAAACCTTTCCAAAAAAAACTTTAACCCTTGTTCTTTTATATAATTCGCGATGGCTCCTAGGCTGTTGTAGTCTTCCCGTCCGTCGTCCCAACGGAGATCGCAAATGTTCCAATACAACCATCTACACTGCCATTTATCTTCTTCCGTAAGACTGGAATATGGATATGGTGGTTTAAGGGTCCAGACGTTATGCTTCTCCGTTTCCGTATCGTAAATAGCTAACTCTTTAATTATCATTTCTCCATTCACACGGAAAAAGTTTGCCTCGATAAAACATGTCCTTTTCATTTTTAGAAATAAACTTGTTTTTTTTTTTAAAAAAAAACTTAGAACATGTAATTAAGACTTCGCACTGAAGCTTCCATCAGTCCAGTATTCATCAGGTCAAATGAACCCAAAACATTTTCTACGTTATTATGGACCCAATGAACTATTAATTACGTAATCTAAAACAAAAATGACGCGAGCAAGGAAAAATAACGAGTCTGATTTACAAGATAATAAAAATATTTATTTTTTTACAAAACATTTTATAAGATGATATATTACAAAAATTATACTGATATAGGGGTGGATCCAAAAAAAAAACGTAATTTTTTTTTTGAATTGAACACCATCTCTTCTGAATACCTGTGTTGGTTAATTCTAAGGGGGGTTACATATTTTTTTCGATTCAATAAATGTAATTCTGGGGTGGAACAAATTGCATGTAATAAAGTTAGCGCATTGAAAGAAGCTTCAGTGTTTTCATAGTGAAATGTAAGGAAAGTTGGCTTTAAATATAGTGGAAAATTATCTTTGTTATTCTATGTTCACCCGTTGAGAATGGTAGCAGGTGAAAAAAATAATTACCCAACCTAATACTGTAATATATGCAAAATTTTCACTAAGAAGCACAATTATTAAACCCAAAAAATATTTAGCTATTTTATTATTACCCATACAAAGCTAGTCAGACTTAGGGAAGCTTGTTTTAAGATATGTTTAAAATTAACTTGATAAAAACAATGGTTGAGCTTTTAAATGATACAGGGTGGATACCGAAATTTCAGAAAAGCTTGCTAAATGAAATTTTTTCACTTCCTAACATAATCAATGGGTGGACACAGACTTAAAAAGATAATTTTCAACTATATTGTAATGCAACTTCCCTTAATTATCACTCTGAAAACACTGAAGTTTCCTTCAATCCAATAACTTTAACATATGCAAATTTTTCGCTCGAATCATCACATTAACTGAACCCAGAAATATTTATCTCTGTTAATAGTACTCTACACAGCTATTCAGACGTGCTAAGTTTTTAAAGTGATTGTTAAATTAGAATAAAAAAAATAATATGTAAATGATATAGGGTAGATACAAAAAAAAATCTTATTTAAAAGCTGAAGTAATTTTCTTTTAAATTGAACACTACAAATGTAGTTTTCGCATTTTAACTTTAAATATAGACTATTTTACCATTCTCGAGTATCTTGCATATTGAAATTGTTACGCATACAGGGGTGCCATTTAATTTTGGAATAGATCACCGAAATGTTTTAATTAAAATATCTTTTATTTTCTACAATAATTACCCTTTATAAATATTGCAAAATACTCTTTACGTTCAATACGTTTAAATAGCTTTCCAAAATGTAAATATAGGTAGTAAAATACTATAAAAACCCCTGACTCTACGTTCAATACGTTAAAATAGCTTTCAATACGCCAAATATAGGTGGAAAAATAATAGAAAACACACATACTATTATTATTTTTTAATTTTTGGAAATACACAACATCCACCAGTTACTTCGCAATATGACAAATTGGCTGCTCTCTTAGTCCCTAACATATCACAATTTAAACACAAATATATGCGTGGTAACGCTTTTAATACACCTGGTGGAATTCTTATACTTAGAATTCTTTTAGATTGGAAATAAACAGCTTTACGGTACTTCAAACAGATTGAGTATCCGTCACAGTACCATGCTAGCCCTCCGACAGTTGGAACATGAAAAACTGAACCGTCACAATATATACAGAAGTAGTCACCAGTTCTTAATAATGACGTGATTCCGTCTTTCTTCAATTCTTCGACTGATATTGCATTCACTAGTGGTAAATACACGCTTGGTTATAAATTCATATATATTTCGTATAATAGTTTCTAGTGAAGGCTACCAGTAATTAAGAATTAACATTACAACTAAATAATTATATATAAAAATAATGTGATTTCTAAGGTAGCTTTAAAAAAAATAACCTAAAACAATCTTACTTTTGAGAAATGACTCTTTAATATCAAAAATCGTCTGTCATACTCGGAAACAATTAATTGATCACTGATGTCGTTTCTAATATTTCTTCAGCTTTTAAAGAAAAAAAGAGTTACTCGAGAAGGGTAAAATAGTCTATATTTAAATTTACAGTGATTCTTATTTTGGATTCCACTTTCACAATGGGAAAAGTGTCTTTCTCAAATGTTGTAATTGTACTATTGTTAGAACTATTTAAATCCATAAGATAGAATCGTTCAGTACTTTGCGGATATAAAAAGAGGGACTCGTTTAAATGGAAATATTTTTAAACTTCATTTTAATATCATTAGCGTGTAAGTGGTCCGTGTACCCAAAATTGAACCGCAAGTTCAGATATGCAAATACATCGAAAATACTATAAAAGCATCTTAACTCTACTTTTAATACTAAGTTACGTTTAAAAAGAACCTTTCGTAAACATGAATTCATCCAATTGTTAAACATAGATTCCAGATTAGATGGTGTATGTATGATGATGGGTAAGACTCTTGTCAGAAAGGTGAATTCTGCTTTTAATACGTTAAAATACATTTCGACTATACAAATATAGTTTTCGCACTTTAAATTTAAATATAGACTATTTTACCATTCTCGAGTATATTGCATATTGAAATTGTTACGCATACAGGGTTACCATTTAATTTTGGAATAGATCACCAAGCTAAAAATATAAAAATTGATAAAAACTTACATGGCTACGTCCTCATCCGAGAACAGCGGAGATGGATTTCTAGTGGACTTGGTTGGATACAAAAAAGACCAGAGTTGTGATGTCTTAGGGACCAAATCCCTGGGTTTTTATACCCAAAAGGAAAGTGTTTGAAAATAATGTTACACGGGGGAAAGTGTTTGTCGGCGAAAACACAAAAGGCTCGACCCATTGAACTATTTGGATTTATTTATAGCTACTGGCTGTTTGCATAACATCATGTCAGCGCGTCATTTTTTAGATTACGTAATTAATAGTTCATTGTGTCCATTCATTCGCACACGTTGGAAAAATATTATAAACGTATTTTAAAAATATTAAGTGTCAATTTATCAATGTAAAAATTACTTTATACGGTCACCTTTAAAAATAACAATGTATTCAATATAAAAACGTTTATTCACATTTTCTTTACAGCGGTTTTAATATTATGAATTTGATTAGTTTTACAATATTCTTGAAAATAAATCAGAGCAGCCATTTCCTTTTCAGTCGGCATTTTTAATTCGGCTGGCAGGTTAGATGTAGTTGACTCGGTTGATTCCATTGTGGCACCGCGCTTTTTACATGCCACAATAAGTTCGTTAAGATAATCGATAATTTTATCATCTGACATTTCCTCGGCCTCCGTGTAATGGAGAGATTCACTCGCATCACAATCACACGCCAGATCCGAATCTTCTTTCATTGTATTACAAGATAAATGTGTCATTAAATGTTGTTTGAAACCTCTCACGGACCGGTATATTTCCGCGCATATCCAGCATTTCTTCGGTACTCTAAGCGGAGACATCTTCCTCTTTCCCATAGCGGCTGGCTTATGAAAACCACAACGCATCTACGTAATCTTTACGTTTCATGGTGTAGATTACGTCATCTTTAGTGAGTCATTTTTATAGAATACGTCATTTTGGGGGTTAGACCCAGAAATATTATTCCGTAGCTCAAAGAGAATCGGGATGGCTAGTCACGAGGATCTCAGCACAGTAACCGGTCGGCTAGAAACGTTCAAGCAATGGGACAACGTACACGTGAACAAGGAAGACTTGGCCCACGCAGGACTTTTCGCCGTAGACTCGGACGGCATAGTCGAATGCTACCTCTGCCACGGACAGTTAGGCAGTTGGGAAACCGGCGACGTACCCCAAACGGAACACGACAAATTTTATCCCAACTGTCCGTCACCCGCCGCTTTGGAGGGCCAAGATATCCCGCCATCCGAAAAATACATCTCCGGCGGACCTACAACCACCCCCGAGGGACCCGGCGACAACGTAACTCTTACCATCAAACGCCTCGAGGTATAACATTTAATGAAAATGCTCGTAAAAACGCTAATTTCAGATGGTTCGTTTCAACCCTTTGAGTGAACTTTGGTATATACCCTACGAAGATCGACGTAATTACCATGATATAAATAAAATACATTTCCAAAGACGTATTTTCAATGTAAATCGTATTATACAGCCTGTACTCGAAAAATATCTTAATTAAACCTTATAATTTGTATACACTCTGCTCTTTTTTTCCAAAACACTTTTACCGATGACCGCCCGCTATTTTACGGTACGCTTAGGGGCCCGAAAGTGTTTGTCGGCGAAAACCAACTCGAATTGTGCCCGACATTAACTATGACGGATCGGCTGTTTGCATAACATCGTGTCACCGCCATAGGGGCAGATAACCTATTGACCTATAATGGGTTAGCACCTGGGTTTTATGGGTTATAACATCGTAAATCAACCTCGTAAATCAGCTAACCTTTTGACCTAAAATGGGGTGCCTCCAGCTATTAACTATGACGGGCAGGCTGTTTGCATAACATCGTGTCACCACCATAGGGGCAGATAACCTATTGACCTAACATCGTAAATCAACCTCGTAAATCAGCTAACCTATTGACCTGCCGAATATTGCCGTAAATGGGGGCCCTACAGGGGCCTGTTTCACCCTTATTTAACGGCTGTTTGCATCGTGTCCACACCGCCATAGATAACCTATTGACCTAACATCGTAAATCAACCTCGTAAAACAGCTAACCTTTTGACCTAACCTTTTGACCTGCCGAAAATGTACGCAAAATGGGGGCCCTACAGGGGCCCGTTTCACCCCCGTTTCCCCCGCCCGCAGGTGCCCCCTTATCGGTAGACGCACTCCCTTATCTCTGCTATAGATCTTTGATACACTGAACCAATTCACCATGTCATTAGTCAAAACCCACTGCATACACTACCAGTAAATAAGGATCTATAAGTAAACCAAGGCTTAAAATACACCCCAAGTAGTAATGTATAATAATTTATTCTAACCTGTAATGTTGCTTAGAGTCGCAGGCTTATTTTAGTGTTTCATAAATCGCGATCGTGATTGGGCCTTGGCTCTCACAAAACGATCATGAGCTAGAAACTCAAATTCGAAAAATTTGAAAGAATCTGACCTATCGTGGTATATTATTTATCTTATTAAAGTAGGTATAAAGCGTTTCTGATCAATTAACTTGCTTATCAATCTTTGCGTACCACCTAACGATAAATAATCCTTCATTGTTTTCGCGAGCTTTTAGTCGGCTAACGAGGGGTCGGACATAGACTGGCAAAGCGTACGGGATTTCGAAATCAGTGTGATTTCGTGATTTCGTAATCAGTGTGATTTCGTGATTTCGTAATCAGTGTGATTTCGTGATTTCGTAATCAGTGTGATTTCGTGATTTCGTAATCAGTGTGATTTCGTGATTTCGTAATCAGTGTGATTTCGTGATTTCGTAATCAGTGTGATTTCGTGATTTCGTAATCAGTGTGATTTCGTGATTTCGTAATCAGTGTGATTTCGTGATTTCGTAATCAGTGTGATTTCGTGATTTCGTAATCAGTGTGATTTCGTGATTTCGTAATCAGTGTGATTTTGTGATTTCGTAATCAGTGTGATTTCGTAACTGATTTCGAAATCAAGGGACGGATTTCTTGATTTCGAAGTTTGGCGACTGATTTTGAGATTTTTCTAATGATTTTATGGATATTCGTCTGATTTCGACATTTTTCTAATGATTTCGTGATTTTGTGACTGATTTCATGGATTTTCGTCTGATTTCGAAATCAAGTAACTGATTTCATGATTTCTAAATCAAGCGAATGTTTTCGTTGATTACGCGTTTTTACCACTGATTTCGTGATTTTGCGATAAGGTTCTTAATTTTTCCTACTGATTTTTAAATTTTCTGACTGTTTTTGAAATAAACCGACTGATTTCATGATTTTGCGTCCGATTCCGTAATTCAGTGAGTAGTTGTGGGATTTAGTTCGATTTAACGTTTAAAAAACTAATTTATTTCATATTGATTTTTTTCACTTCCTATAGAAAATTGGTACTATACTATTTTTTCAGGCCTTCCTTAGTAAGTTTAATTTAATTGCTGAGCATCGTCTTTAAATCAAAAATGATGTTATATTTTTATTGATTGATGCGCTCCTAAACTGATTAGAATACCAGTTTTAAAGGGAAAACATTTAGGTAACAGGAACCTTTGAGTTTGGATTTTTAACCCTACTGCCCGAGATTTATAATAACAATGTACTTAAATAAAAATCGAGCCAATAATAACAAGAGAATTACTGATTAAAACCAAGCTCACTCCCAATCTGACTTCGAAAAAAAGAATACGCGGTATCAAAGTTTCCTTACGGTGTCCCCCCCCCCCCCCCGAGGTTCCTCCTACTAGAATGGGTCTGGTTTTAAATTCCGTATTCAAAGAGTTACCGCTATTAAGCCAAGTTAAATAATGTATTTGTTCAGAATAGTGAGTATTTTTACGCGAACACTTTCCGCTAAATAAATTTTTGAATCTTTAAAACAAACACCGTTTTCAGGGAGTGTACAAACGTATTGCTCCAACTTGCAATAGCCGTGACTAAATTTATCACAATAGTTTAATTCGGTTTTCTCGGACTTCACTTTAGAGAAGCTGCTTGGTTCGTACCAATTACACATTACGCCAATATTTTCGGCATCTTTTCTATTAGCGTAAGACCCAGAATAGCTTCTCTTTGCTTCTGTTTTCCCTTTAAGATAAGAGAACTGAAGCATCCTTCCTAAGACAAATTTTTTTTCGTATATAAAGGCACAAAAGTCTCCAACGTGAATCGTTTCGTCTTGAATGGTTCGAACAGTGTCTTTATTCGAAACGTTGGCGTTATTTTCACTGGAAGAGTAAAGCTGGTTTCACACTCGACGGAAAATATGCCGGAAAGCCGATAATAAACGCCGAGCTGAAAATTGATTCCCTTTCGATATACTGCTAACGTTCAACTTTACGCTGCTAATTTTCCGTCGAGTTTGAAACCAGCTTAAGCGCTACGGACACGAAGAAGTCTATCATTAGAAAGAGATTCATTTGAATTGAGAAGCCCAAGAGCCGTTCTTTTTCTTATGTATATCGTTTCTCCTTGAATATTATAAGACGTAAATGGTGAAAAACTTTCCAATTTAACTTCAACTTCGGAACTTGAAGTATGCGAGTTGAGTTCGTATTGTGGTAGGCCACTTTTTCCGTCGCGTTGCTTCTTGACAAATTGCCCAACCCTCGGCTCAACCTTTCTCTCATGGAAATCAGAAATGGTTTTTAAGTCTTCGGCAATTTCATCATTAACGTCAATTAAAGATTCCGGCATGTTTCTGTTGTCGTCCTCAGCCTCCAACATTTCTGATAGTGACAGAGACTCTTTAGTTTTATGCAAGAACCCCCCAGTCAATTTCTTATCTGTCGCTTTAAGTACCTCAGACATTCCAATAAGACGGACCGATTCGATGGCTTTTAACCTCGCGTCTTTAATGGTTTGTAAAATTTCAGAAGCACGGGGCGTTTAACTCAATGCAAGTATAACAATTAAGAGTTAGAAAGTTTTCGTTAACATTATAAAATTCCGAATTTTCAATCCATAGTTTTCAAAATCTAAGGAAAAATACAGCCCTCCAAATGCCACGTACTCTTTCAACGAAAGACGTCGCTTTGTTGAGGAATGCACAAGTTACAGCTCTCATGATCTTCAAATATATAATTGTGGCTTGACTATTAGGAACACTTTCTACTAGAAGGTTTTCAGTATTTAGAGACATAATTCTCTTGACAGCGGCAAAATTCTGCTTATCCTTCGGGTTAAGATCCGACTCTTTCAAACCACGATCAACCTTGGTACAATATGACAACAACAATTTTAAATGAGAAATTGAGCAAACCTCTTTGCCCATTGGTAATATTATCGACGGTTTCAATAATCTGCTCCGTAATTTGTACCCACATGTATATGGTCTTGAAAATAAAACGGCGGCTCCAGTTTTACATTCGGAAACCATTATCAGTCTTGTGGACGAGCTTGTGGAACAAAGCTTGACAATGACGATGGCTCTAACCATTGTCGACGCTCTAGAATACCCGATTCATTGGTCATTGCTTTCAAGAGCCTAGGATCACCGTCGCTAGAAAAGGCGTTAAGGTGCGTAAACTTGTTGTCAGATCCAAAGACGCATAAACATATCGACGGTGTCCCAGGATGAAGCGGCTGAGCCACATATACGTAAGCAACGTTGGCTTTAGTTTCTTTTAAAAAGTAGTTTTCGACTTCTTCATAAGTGGTGTATAGCATTGTTTGCAAATTAGATAAACCGTTCTTGTTCAGAGCTCTAACAAATCCAACGCAACTGTTAATGCACTTATCGTAATCGATTCTACTTAAAATACGAGTTCCGTCTTCACTTACGGCTACGTATTTATGTGGCACTTAATAACGTTTCAGGTGTTCAAGCAACTGGATCGTTCGAATTTCACCTTCTTTTATCGGTCGCCTTTCTTCGAAAAGATACCTTCTTACTTGACGCAGAGAAGGTAAAGCGGAAGGCATATTTTGAGACATGAATGTATATGCCAACGTTCCTGCAAGAATGAAAAACGCAACACTGAACTTCTTTACGCTATCCGTGTGTCGCCTAGTTTTTGAATAACAGTTTCGCCAAAGCTCTTTAAGAAAACCACCAATATTATGGGGATCAGATTCAGTTATGTGTGTGATTGAGCTACAACTAGCAATTGAATCACTAGCAAAGTTCTTGGTTAAATTAGAACGAAAGTCATCAAAAAGGTTAACATTTTCCTTCGCAGAAAATTCTATTTTGTCTAACACCTGATAAAAGTCATTTATTTTCGTTTGCAATGGGTCCATACTATCGATTTCAAATTTACGACGTTTGCGCTCAGTTCTTGAATAATTATAATTTTGTGATTTAATTGCTAATGTAGGCTCCACTGCAGTATTAAAAATTGACGAGTTACCTCCATTCACAAACGGAAATTCGGAAGGGAGGTTATCTAAAAATCCGAAGATTTCCTCCTTACCGACATTTTTTGTTTTCAGTTGGGTAGAATCGGCTAAACTGGAATGTGTTTCATTAGCTGTAACCTCGGTAACTTGTAACATGAGTCGTAATATCCTTCATTTTAGGATCGGTAGAATCTTGGCTTTGTCTCTTTTCATGCTGATGGTTTGAATTTCTTTGGCCCAAAGAACTATTTTCCCAAAGTTTGGTTTGACGGAGCGAGCTTTGTAGATTGGTTAAACATTTCTTTAAATGTCTATAAAAATTTGAACAGCTGTACCCAATACCAGTAACAGTTTTATTCAAAGTTACTTAATGGATTTTATAGACACCTCCACCACTTGCGAGTTCAAATACTAACTTGAGATTAACATTTTCCAGTAACAATGACGTTTTGTTGAAAGCAGCGCTCTTTTTGTACTTATTTACTTGATCGCGAAGCCCTTTAAATATCTCCAAATTTGAGACTGCCGGTGGATTTTCCTCAGGAGTTTCCTCGAGAGTTTCTGATGTTTTGTTTGCCTGTTTATTTGATGTTAAATCGATTATCGAATCGACTACAGTGATCTTGTCCAATTGATTTGCAGTGGAAAAACTACCTTTGCGCTTAGGCCTAGTAGCGAGCCTACTACATGTTTTATTATTTAACGAGTGGAACATGTTTTCGTCGTTCAGCTTCTTGGCAAAAGACTCCAGCTTATCAAAGTGCCCAGGAAGAAATCGAAATTTCTCTTTATATTTAATGAATCCACCAAACATTACTTTAGTAACAGATTCTTCAAAGATATCATTATTCTCCTTACTAAATTCTTCAATTTGCTGAATTTTCCCCTTCTCGGTAAGTTTTTTAATAGAGTCTGATGTATCATACCCTCTATTGATTAAACAAGTGTACAACTGATCTGGAAGTTCATATTTCATACGCTTTAAAAATAAATCCGAACTGGAGTCTTGATTGTCGTTTACAACTTGTTTTTCGTTTGGATTCGCCATGAAGATGGAAACTGTTAAACTAAATCTACTGGAAGAAAAGAGACAAGGCCAAACATCAGGTAAACACATTTTTACTGAAGTCGAGCGACCGAGGTCCTCATTTCTCGCAAAGAAGCTTTCAAGCGCGCGGAAGGCTCAGCTCGGTTTGATTACGACGGATAATTTTTTATCCAAACGCCGAACTTTAACTCTGAGTTTACAAATGTGATAAAACCGGATAAATATATTTTAAATTTAAGACCTTTGGCGCTCATAGGCAAGTAAAGTCGGGTTAGTAGTTAGTATAGTTTAACTTCATAATACGTGTATTTATTCGTCACGTACCCATTTTATTCAAATATTATAACTTTCAACATTACATTAGGACACGTGGCTCGACACGTGATCTTATTTCAACTAATAGGGACAAGGCACTTGACGCCATTTTGAGGGAGGGAAACGTCACGGCATCGTACCGTTATAGCTAATTTCGCGCGCTTTTCCCCCAGTGGGTGGATTTTCAGGAGTATGAGATAGAGCGTAGTGACGTTCTACCTCCCCCAACTGCCTTGTCCCTATAGTAGTATATTGAGGTAAGCGGCGTAAGCCCGGGTATACGACGGTGAACCAAATTAAACAGACACTACTAACTGTTATTGCTATTGCCTTTTTAACTTACGTCTTTCACGTCGTGCTTTCTTTTATACATAAACGAACTCTGGAAACCTTTATTTGGAAGTTTTTTCGCCTAATTGATGAAGCGGCTCTGAATTTGAAGGCTAAAGACTAAAGGCTACTACTAAAGGCACCACCTTAGGCCTAAGTCATCGAGCGACCTTTAAAGTCATTAATTCAGGTGGTTTAGCCTTGAAGGAGAGAAGGCTGGAAGGCGGGAAAATCGAGGGGAAAACATAATCAAAGCTGACGAATTACTCCCAGAATCCCAGAATACCTAGAGTTTTGGAAGCTTCGTATACGTCCAGACTCGCAACGCCCCTACCGAACCGTTAGTGCTGGCGACGTAAGACGACCCTACCGACTGGGAAAAGACTTATGGGTAACGTTTTGTCTCACGAATTGCCCACCGAAATTTCTCTTCCATTCTACTTCCCTACTTCAAGATTTAGCGAACATTTGAGAACTTTTTCGAGTACTAGCTCTCTCTAGAATAACCTAAAAAAACCCTAGACAATAACTTACCATATTAGCTTGTTCCGAACCTTGTTCATTAGCCAAAGAGGACTCGATCGTCATGACAGTCAGTTTGCCGAAATTATTTTCCAAGAAGATAGTAGGACTCGCGACAAAACAAAAACGATGGCTACACCTACGCAGTGGCGTCGATTTCGTGATTTTCGATTTTTCCGGTGATTTTGTGATTTTGCGGGTGATTTCGTGATTTTGCCGGTGATTTCGTGATTTTCACGAAATACTAATTTATATAGATATTCAGTTTAATTTTGAAAATGATTCGAATTAAAAGGTTTCATTAGTACAAAATTACTTACATTTGATAATTTTGCTAAAATATATCCTCAAAAGTCGCAATTGGATTTTTAGATCATGAATTTCCTTAGTATCAAAATGACCAGCATTTTAGGAACGTATTACAAATATTTTTTACATCTGTGACTCATAACTTATCCATGGACTGCATATACTATTGGATAATTAGAGTAGACTAAAACAGACAATGTTATCAGAAAAGCTAAAAATTCCTTTTCTCCCCGTGTAAAGAACACTTTTCCTTCATTTCCCCCCGCGAAAGACCGTTTTCCCTCGCTTTTCCCGTTTTTCATTATTCCCTTTTAGCGTTTTGGAACGTTGAAAAATCCCGGAAAAGGGAACAATTCCCCTTATGTCGAAGTAGTGCTCTGCACAACGATTTCGCGCGATTTTTTTTAAT
The DNA here is from genome assembly GCF_980474605.1 of Leiobunum rupestre. Taxonomy (NCBI): domain Eukaryota; kingdom Metazoa; phylum Arthropoda; class Arachnida; order Opiliones; family Sclerosomatidae; genus Leiobunum; species Leiobunum rupestre. The sequence goes on along the minus strand of NC_143385.1, from coordinate 59,152,422 downwards.
TTTTTAAACAACTACCCCTTTCTGTTAATTTAGCGAGGAATCACTATTTTACGATTCTGAAAAACGTCTCTGCACCGGGCCCTTAGAGGACACAATTTTAATATATTTCACTAAAGAAAGGGCAGATAAGCTAAAAGCTTAGCTTAATTAAGATGTTGTGTATGAGAGTTAAATTATTATTTTTAAAATAGCCATACTGAAATAAGACGAGGTTCGATTTCACTTCTCAAATGCGCGTTAGATGAAAAAGTTACATATTTAAAGCTCTAACGCAAAAATTAAAAAAAATTATTTAACTTCAAAAATGAACGCGAAAAGGGATGGCTTTTAAATAAGTCATTTTCTTTAAATGTTTGATAATTTTTACTTCTCCGAGGGTACTTTGTATCCTGGAGGGGTATTACAATCACCGTGTCTGTCTGTGGGTCTGTCTGTCTGTCTGGGCTGCGAACGCGTTCGCATTTTCCGAGCAAAGGTTAATCATTTCGTACGCAGTTTCTCGAAGGGTTGGCAAAACCACCGTGTGACGGTGAGCGTTAATTGATTTATTGGAGGTTTGGTTTGGTTTGGATGGTGTTTTTTCGTTAACGCTCACCGTCGTGACGGTTTTGTGTATTACGTTTTTGTAATGTTTATGCGTAGGTTGTGAATGTTGAGTTCGTGTTATGACGGTTGTGGGTGTAGAGTTTGTGGTGTTTGTGTTATGATGGTTGTGGATCTTGAGTCTGTTGTGTTTGTACGGGCGTTTTCTCTCCAGCTTCTACTTAATGACTTTGGGACGGACCGAGTGCTGAGTGTTATGGCAACCTCTCAACGTCCAATGGCAGGGTTTCCACTAGAGGTGGGAACCCGTAGTACGAATACTGGGTACCCCCAAAAAAACCCACCCGTTCGCGGGTGGGTGTGGGTGGGTAGGTATTACGGGTTTTTTTAGACCAATTTGTACTGCGGGTACGGGTAGGGTGGGTGGGTATCGCGGGTACCCGTCAAAACCCGATATTTGATCTATATTTTTTTTCCTAAATTAAAACGTATTGAATTTTTGCAGTCATGTTTTAATATTTTTATGATTGCTTTTTTAATGTTGAGTCACGTACGAGCGAGAAACTAAATATTATTTCCAGCAGTTGATCGCTGTGCGAGGACACTTGATTCTATATGTACGGTACAAGACTGATTATATAATATATTTATTATCGCTTGTTATTATTTATGGCTACAGCTAGTGCTTTGGACGTTTTCAATTGGGCCAAGAAGGAACTTAGGGAATTAATCAGGCTTAACTCCGTAACTAATCGCGTTTCGTTTCATTCTAACGTAAGTGGAAAAGCTCTAGTTTGGCGAAGCTTCCTAATTATTTCCGTCGATGGAAAAGAAACAAGCTACGTTCAGTGTAAGACGTGTTTGAATATTTTATCGTGGGAGAAAAAGAATGGTACGCATTCCTTGTTGAACCATTTAGAATCATGCGGAAAAAATCGCGCTACAGTTATAGCCGAGTCCAATTCAACCAGTGCAATCGGAATTGATATACCGCAGAAATCCGTATCGGAAAGTGCCGTTGATGAGTTGAATAAGACCATTCTGATCGGGTTGGCGGAAGACTTACGACTATTATACAGTGTTCAAGCAAAAGGATTTCGACGTATTGCGCAGGCTTTTACGAATTTTGGGGCTCGCCATGGAACCATAGACGTAAAAGACGTTTTGCAACATCGTAAGACTTTAAAGGAGAAACATCTTTGTGATGTGGTTAAGAGTATTAAGAGTCAACTCGTGGAATCGTTAGAGGGGCTGCTATCTTACCCGAGATTTGCGTTTACAACGGACATGTGGACTGAAAAATATAAACGCAATTTTTTATCATTAAATATTCACTTTATTGGTAACGATTTTTCGTTAATAACAATCTTCTAGCAGTGGAAGAGTTTCCTGATGAGAAAAAAACAATGGTACATATTAGAGCGCAATGTACAAAGTTATTTTCCGTCGGATGACGTGTCTGAAGTAATGAGTCAATACGTAGCAGTCACCGACGGAGGTTCAAATATGATCAGTGTTTTCCCACGACGTTTACCCTGTCAATGCCACAAAATTAATTTGGTCCTGGAACATTCATTTAAGGATAAGTTACTCGCTGAAAAGTTTCCAACTATTAAAAGTACTATCGACAGTCTAAAGTCACTAGTTTCCTATTTTAAAAAAACGGGTTTAAATTCCAAGCTTCCTTATACCTTGAAACAGCGAGTTAATTCGCAATCGGTAAAGGAAACTCTATTGAAAATGAACCAACTACAAAGAGTTACCGATATCAATGATAATCTGGTTGATGAATTAATTAAACTTCTAAGTCCCTTTCGAACCTGTTCGGAGAAATTGAGCGCCTAGAAAAGTCCGACAATTAATATTGTAGCGATTTGGTACGAGGTCTTACGAGAAGAATTGGTTCCCAAAGACACAGATTCAACCTTGATGACAAATTTTAAGAGAGAAGTTCAGGTTTGGTTCGAAAAGTACCGCGAATTAGATGACATCTACTATGCTGCGTGTATGTTGCACCCAAGGTAATCTTTCAAAAATATATTTTGACGTTATGATGTTTAAAGTTAAAATCCAATGTCTTAGGTCCTCATAATACATTTGTTGGTAAGAAAATTATTTCTTTGTTAGATATAAAAAAACTACAATTTACCAGCGACGACAGACGGGAGCGAGCCAAAAAGTATCTAAGTCATTTAATGGAAACAACTACTAAAGACGTTGGTGAGGTAATGCTTTCGAAAGAAGACGTGGAGGATGGTCCACCCCAAAAATTGTCACGATCTGTACTGGAAAAATTCGAAGATCCCGAAGAATATGTTGACGAGCTTACTTTGTACATTGGACATTCATTACCACGATCCGGTTTGAGAATAACAATGATTTACCGTGTATATGCGGTAAATCTAAAATTTCATTTTTTTTGTAGATGGTACAGACTTTGATCTCCTGGAATTTTGGAAGAAATCGAAACAATTCCCGAAACTAAGAAAGGTGGCTTCGTGGGTTTTAGCCATTCCAGCTTCTGAGGCCACTGATGAGAGAACGTTTTCGTGTACTGGAAACACTTTGAACCCTAGACGAACCGAGCTCAACGGCTCGACATTGTCCGATTTAACATTTGTACATAAAAACATCGCTAATTACCCAAAGGTTTAAAAATAAATTCATTTCATAAAATTGTTTACATTTATTATTTCGTTTGTTTCCAATATACAACGATCATAAGTAACATAATAAATAAGTATGGCAGTATGGGACTTCCTATTCTCCAAACGCTATTGTGTTTTGATAATCTGTATCGCCAACGACTATTTATTGATATGTGGCTAACTCTGCGCTGGTTGAATCGGTACCTATTTTAGAATTTGAGACATAGACATCTTTAGTCTTGTATATAATTCCACAAAGAGAAAAACGGTGGCGACTTTCTGGTTCCGAATCCTCCAATTATCTCCGACGGACTTTCACTTATCGATAAAGTTCTTTGTCATACTTATGATATTTTGTTACTTATGCAACGACCTATTATTAAATAGCTTTTGTTCATAGTCACCAATTTGTAAAAATTACTTTAATTGCGTGGGGGTGTAGAACTACTCTATACAATAACATGGAAAAAATTACTCGTGGGTACCCAAGGGTAACCCGCTGCTGGGTGTTGTTTTAGCGGGTATACCCAGTCGGGTTTGGGTTGGGTATTTTTAACGGGTTTTTTGATATAGCGGGTGGGTAATGGTACCTTTTTCGTATGCGAGTTCCCACCTCTAGTTTCCACCAATTGTTCACGGTATTCTTCTTAGTGTCAATTTGCGAATTATTAGCGCCGGCCGGGATCGAACCCGGCGCTGCTGCGTGCCAGAGATTTACTCTAACAACTGAGCCACCCACGCCTGCTAAGCAACGGTGTTTTTTAAAAACAGCTTTGGCAAGAGTCCTTTATGCTGTTATGAAGTTAATAACGTCAATTTATTTTATAACATTTTATAGATATATGATGTATATATTAAACTTATAATTAATTAACTTTGTTAATGTAAAATACTATCATAACCAGGAATCGAACCCGGGTCTCAATGTTACAATGCGGATGTCTTACCGCGGGGCAAAGACGTCCATGTTGTTACCGTAAATATAAAAGATATCATAAACAGACTGTTGGAGGAATGTTTTACGTGATGAATACAAACAATTTATGTAGATAATTTTTTTAATGCTGGTGTAGTGAAAATATAAAGCATCATAATCAATTGTTGAAGTAAAAACCGAGATAAAAATAAATACAGGATTTGGTTTAGCGGGAAGATAACAATGTATGTAGATTTTTATTTATTTTTTCTGATACTCTAGTTTTCGAAACTGAATGTGCGTGACGTAGAACGTATGTAAATATCACGTTTTATTAAGATCAGTTTTTTATTTTAATTATCTTTTGTTTTATCTGTCGGAAATTAAATCGGGAAACCGGTTTTCGGACTTCGATGTTCTGCCGTCAAAGCATTGATTCCTGTTATGCTTGTTAAAAAATCTCAATTTTTTTAACTTATGACGTTAAATCAATATTGGAAATATTTTTTTTCTAATACGGTAATGTTTAAGTTGCTGAATTCCAGGCTAAGGAAGGGCCTTTTTGTACTTTTGTTGACCTTTGTTTAATGATCGAGATAACGTTTTGATTTAATATTTATTCATTAGTATTATTGGTTTTTTTTCAGCCGTATATTATTATCTATTAATTTTTTTAAAAGGGATTTTGTTTCTTCCGCGAAATAGTTCATTTGTGACGGACCGGTCCAGTTGAGTACGTCTTGATCTTATTGGTTTTCTATTCGATTTAAAAATTATGATATAATTTCATTAATGTAGTGATACTGGTTTGAGGTGTCGTTTAGTCGAATTCAATTTAAATTTATTTCACAATTATATTCAGTCAAGTGGCTTTGTATGCCTTGTATTATTAATGGTAAGGTGTTTTTATGTACTTAAAATGGCTTGGTTTCCAAGTATTTGAATTTGAATTAATTTGTTGCTTGATTGGGTTGTTATATTTTTGCAATTGGTTACTTTGACTCTGAAGGCGGACCTATTGGGTTATTATGAATTTTTCTATTGGTTATTTTTGGTTCCGTAACCTTATCGATTAGGTTATTAGACATTTTTCTATTGGTTATTTTGACCCTGAAGGCTGACCGATTGGGTTATTTTTAAATTTTTCTATTGTTTATTTTGGTTTTGCAACCTTATCGATTGGGTTATTATACATTTTTCTATTGGTTGTTTTGACTTTGAAGACTGACCGATTGGGTAATTATAAGTTTTTCTATTGGTTATTTTGACTTTGCAGGCTGACCGATTGGGAAATTATAAGTTTTTCTATTGGTTATTTTGACTTTGCAGGCTGACCGATTGGGTAATTATAAGTTTTTCTATTGGTTATTTTGACTTTGCAGGCTGACCGATTGAACTTGGTTGTTGCGGCTCAATTATTTCATTCAGCGCAGGATGTTTGAAACTCTAATACAATTGCACCGAGGAGAGGTAATATTACATCTCCGAGGGGACAAAGTCCACTAGAAGGGGTTATACAATCACCGTGTCTGTGTGTCGGTCTGTGTGTCTATCTGTCTGTCCGTGCAAAGGTTAATCATTGCGTACGCAATATCTCGAAATTTTGCGGATGGGTTTGGTTGGTGTTTCTTCGTTAACGCTCACCGTCGTGACGGTTTTAACTCAGTTTGATGGTATTTAGTTATGGTAATGTTTATGCGTAGGTTGTGAATGTTGAGTTGGTGTTATGACGGTTGCGGGTGTGGAGTTTGTTGTGTTTGTGTTATGATGGTTGTGGATGTTGAGTTCGTGTTATGACGGTTGAGGGTGTTGAGTTTGTGATGTTTGTGTTATGATGGTTGTGGATGTTGAGTCTGTTGTGTTTGTCCGGGCGTTTTATCTCCAACTTCTTAATGACTTTGGAACGACCGAGTGCTGAGTGTTATGCAACCTCTTAACGTCCAATGGCAGGGTTTCCACCAATTGTTCACGGTATTCGTCTTAGTATCAATTTGCAATTTATTGGCGCCGGCAGGGACTCTAACCCGGGTCTGAATCGTGCAAGAGATTTACTCTAACCACTTAGCCACCAACGCTTGTTATTTTACGGTGTTTTTCTAAAAAACCGCTTTGGCGATGCCCTTTACAAAGTTATCACGTTAGGTACTATAATCTATTCTACATCATTTTAAATATTTATAAATTATATTAATCTTATATTTTATTAAATAATTAAGTATTTTAATGTAAAAGTTGATCGTGATCAAGAATGGAACTCGGGTCGCATTGTTACCACGCGGATAGTTCACCGCCGATCCATTGACTTCCTTAGGCAAAATGTTTAAGTAAATGAACCATTATGATAAGGCGGGTTTTTTTTACTAAATGGATGAATACAATATCTGTGGATATTTTTTATTGAACTTTGTTTTTTTATTTTTGTGAACTTGTTTTTATTTCGTCGGGAAACGCAGTATTTTACCAACCTTGGGGATTTGAACCGGGTGCGCGGTTTTAGGACTTTGATTCTTTGCCGCTGTGTTTTTGATTCGTTGCCGCTGTGTTATTAGGCCAAAATTATTCGCTCGCTTTGGGACGAAAAGAGTACACCTTTTACACCAAACTACCAACTTCTTCCATAGTAGAACAACCAAACTGTATTTTGAAGTTGCTCGCTATTTCCTAAAAAATTACCCCAAAACTAGCGAATAGTTTTCACCTATTGTTTCCTTTTACGTTGTGTTATAAATCTGTAATATATTATTCAATGACATTGTTAAACTCTTTAATTGTCAGTATGTTTATTTTTTCGGATACGCTTTTTTGATGTGTTTTTTTATCTGATCGAGATTACGTTCTTTTTTGTCTAATCTTTGGTATTGTTGGTTTTTTCTGTCTTATATTTGTATCTACTATTTTTTAAGTTTATTTCCTTTTTCCCCCAAAATCGTCCAGTCTTAGAGGAACCTTTAAGAGCGTAAGTCATGCCAAAAGCTTATCCGGTTTCATTATAATAACGTATTTGTGAATGGTAAGGTGTTGCGCTTCTTGATATTCTATTTTCTATTGCTTGATTTCTAAGTATTTGAACTAATTTATTGCTTGACTGCGTTATAATATAGTTCTAGGAATTATTTTGATTCTGAAGTCTGATTGCTTGACTGCGTTATAATATTTTTCTATAAGTTTTGTTTCTGAAGTCTGATTGATTGGGTTGTTATTGTGTATGTTTCTATTCGTTATTTTTATTTTATGATACTCTAATATTTTAAACTGGATATAGTATAACGTTACTTCTGCGTATTTCGAATGTGCGTGACGTGGAGGGTATTTTCACGTTTTATTAGGATCAGTTTTTTTAATTTTAAATATCTTTCGTTTTATTTGTATTTTATTTCGTTTTTCAGTCGTATATTTTTATCGAGTTGTATACATCGTGCGCTTACACTTATGTTGGTCTGGTTTGAAACTGGGTCGTAATTTATTTTAAACGTTTTCTCGACTGATTAAGATGTTTAATTTGAAATAAAATGAGCGTTAAAGATGCGGCAAGTATTTCGTAAGCGAGAAAAATACAAATACCCTCTATAGATATTTCTTTCATTAAAATTGGCTTCGTATTATATTTAACTGATAAACTTGTACCGTAAATAGGGTTAAATTCAATTGTGCATTGTTTTAGTACGTCTAACTCACCGTTGTAACTACTTAATTTATAATATTCTGAATAAATTATACTCGGTTGTTTCGTCTCAATTATTTTAATTATAATTAAAATTTTATACCGGGCGGGATTGAACCTGGATTATGTTTATAGTAAATTACTCTGAATTGCGGAGATATCTTTAAGAATCATCTCGATAAATTAATACCGCTAGGGACAATTCTTCCGAGGAGAGGTATATTTTGGCTTGCCAACTTGTTGTATTTGGCATGAACACGATACATGATAAGCACACCAATGTTAGCTCTTAAGTTCGCAGGGCTCCCAGCGAACCTATAATACGTATATTTACCTATAATTCTGAAATGGGCCTATAAAATCCTATAATTCCTTTTTTTATCCTATATTTCCTATATTCTTAGCATTTTGCTGAAAATTATACCAAGACGGTTTGAACAAAATTCGGATTGTTTACGTTTTTTTCTCGTAACTTCCACCTCTATAAATTTGTGCCAAAAGTTTTATTTGAAAATGGCAGATTATCTGATCAAAAACTCTCAAATCTCCAAAAATATCTATCTAATAAAAACCAAATGAAATCAAGAAGCCTATTAGCTTAGAGAGAAGTGTAAAAGTGGCAAAGTCTCTACCATTCGATGTTGATGTAAAGTTTTAAAGTAATTTAGTCGATGAATTTAAACTACTACAATTGGCAGGGTTAAAAATTGACGAATCTCAGCGGATCAACCACCTTTGGTGTGAGGTAGGACGAATTGAAACAAGTGCGGGACACATAAAATATGCTAGTATTTTAAACGTGGTCCAGGCTGCTTTATGTATTCCAAAAAAAGCAAAAAATTTGAGACTTTTAGTCATAATTTTGTGATATTGTTTTATTAAAGTTTAAGTATCCGTGAATTTTGATCCTATAGAAACCTATATTTTAAGACCTACATTTAACCTATAATTTAGGGATTCCAAACCTATATTACCTATAATTTTTAGAGGGTATTGGCTGGGAGCCGTTTCGTTGTTGAGTCTTAAATGTGGAAGACTTGGAGGAAATACGAAGCTAGTATTAAGCGTGAGCGGATTCCAAGCTAGTGAGCGCTAGTAATGCGTCAACTACGCGGTTTTTTTAATCTAAGTTATCAAACATTTATTTTAGATAATGATATACCTTCACTGTTTATTAAGCACCTGCCAATATAATTACATTATATTTTAATGTAATAAAATGTAATATGTAATAAATAGTAAGAAATTGTAATAACATGTTATATCATGTAATATTATAACATTATATTGTAATGTAATACTATGTAATAAAATGTAATACAATGTAATACAATGTAATACATAGTAAGAAATTGTAATAAATAGTAAGAAAATGTAATAACATGTTATATCATGTAATAACATGTTATAACCAGGGCCAAATCTAGGATCTGTAGACCCCTAGGCTGACCTGTGGTGCCGGCCTTTCTGGGGGAATCCTGAAATCGTATTTTAAAGAAATTTTTATGACTAAAAAACTGATAAGACTATTAAAGCTATTAATGAAATTTTTTACATTTTCCTTTTGTGGTGTGGGCCCCTAAGCTGCAGCCTAGAGCGCCTGTGCGTAAAAACGGCCGATGTTATAACATATGTTATAACATGTAATAAAATGCGATATAATGTGACATAATATAATGTAATTTAATGTTATATAATATAATAAAATATAATATTATGTAATATTATGTAATATAATGTTATATAATATAATGTAATTTAATGTAATATTATGTAATATAATGTAATATAATATAATATGTTTCGTGAAGGAAATATTTGTAAATTTGTATTTTTACCTTATATTAGGTAGATTTCGGAAAACGTAAGCCATAATTAAATGGGCTCCATAAAATACATTTCCATCTTTGATGTTATCATTTCGGATATGCCATTTTTCCATCTGTGAACAAAGTATATTTCAACTAATTTATAAAAGACTGAAAAACAAGTCAATGATACCAAATTAAAAAAAAATCGGTATTTTTAGCACTGAAAAGTGTGTTTTCTTACTTTGATTTCCAGAACTTGGGTCCCGGTCATTTTTAGCGACAAACCGAAAATCTCACACTTTTGTGCTCAAAAGCCCTCCCCTTGTAAGCCGAAAGAGTAACAAAAGCATCAAAAAGATAATAAACTTGGTATCGGCCAATATTTATGTATATTTATTTAAGTAAAATATTTATGTATACTCTCAGAAAATCAAACATAACAAATAATGTTTCAACTTTAGAAAGCATTTAATCGCGTATTATTTGCATTTGAAACTACTGGCAGAAAATCGAAATGTTCGCGTGTATGACATTCAAATTTCAGCAGGATCGAAATTTTTTTTTCTATACAATTGGTTATTTGTTAAAATTAAGAAACATTTATTTCAAAGGAGAACGGCCACGCTTTTCCAAATATGGCCTCATTTCCGTATCAAAAGATTAACAGGACGTTCAATATACTAACACGTACCTTTTTTGCCTTCAAAAATAGTTTGGGCCCAAAAAGTTGAAACGAAAAATAACGCCAGGTGTTTGGGTTGAATTTTCACCGCCATCTTAGGGACTGCCACCAGCGCCCCTAACCCCGTATGAGCGATTTGCGAACTATCCTAATTTTTAAAATCGCGCCATTTAGGCTTAAGTCTCTTATAACTGGAACGCGCCGCGGGTGCGAAACAATTTTTACGTTGTTTTTCTGTCTCACCGACTTCTCACCAGGTGTCGCGGCGGACGCACGCTTTTCGATTTCCCGAAATTTCTTTGTTTTATTAAGTAATAGCTGGGTAGCCCGTCCTTCGGCTGGGCCCCAGCTATAACTAAAATCCCGTGAAGACTGTTTCAGCCGGACCCCAGCTAGAACTAAAATCCCGTGAAGACTGTTTCGGCTAGGCCCCAGCTAGAACTAAAATCCCGTGAAGACTGTTTCGGCCGGGCCCCAGCTAGAACTAAAATCCCGTGAAGACTGTTTCGGCCGGACCCCAGCTAGAACTAAAATCCCGTGAAGACTGTTTCGGCCGGGACCAGCTAGAACTAAAATCCCGTGAAGACTGTTTCGGCCGGACCCCAGCTAGAACTAAAATCCCGTGAAGACTGTTTCAGCCGGACCCCAGCTAGAACTAAAATCCCGTGAAGACTGTTTCGGCTGGCCCCAGCTAGAACTAAAATCCCGTGAAGACTGTTTCGGCCGGGCCCCAGCTAAAACTAAAATCCAGTGAAGACTTTTTCGGCCGGGCCCATGCTAAAACTAAAATCCCGTGAAGACTTTTTCGGCCGGGCCCCAGCTAAAACTAAAATCCCGTAAAGACTTTTTCGGCCGGACCCATGCTAAAACTAAAATCCCGTGAAGACTGTTTCGGCCGGGCCCCAGCTAAAACTAAAATCCAGTGAAGACTTTTTCGGCCGGGCCCATGCTAAAACTAAAATCCCATGAAGACTTTTTCGGTCGGGCCCCAGCTAGAACTAAAATCCCGTGAAGACTGTTTCGGCCGGGCCCCAGCTAGAACTAAAATCCCGTGAAGACTGTTTCGGGTGGACCCCAGCTAGAACTAAAATCCCGTGAAGACTGTTTCGGGCGGACCCCAGCTAGAACTAAAATCCCGTGAAGACTGTTTCGGCTGGGCCCCAGCTAGAACTAAAATCCCGTGAAGACTGTTTCGGCCGGGCACCAGCTAAATCTAAAATCCAGTGAAGACTTTTTCGGCCGGGCCCCAGCTAAAACTAAAATCCCGTGAAGCCTTTTTCTGCCGGGCCCCAGCTAAAACTAAAATCCCGTGAAGACTTTTACGGCCGGGCCCATGCTAAAACTAAAATCCAGTGAAGATTGTTTTGGCCGGGCCCCAGCTAGAACTAAAATCCCGTGAAGACTGTTTCGGTTGGGCCCCAGCTAGAACTAAAATCCCGTGAAGCCTGTTTCGGCCGGGCCCCAGCTAAAACTAAAATCCAGTGAAGACTTTTTCAGCCGGGCCCATGCTAAAACTAAAATCCCATGAAGACTTTTTCGGTCGGGCCCCAGCTAGAACTAAAATCCCGTGAAGACTGTTTCGGCCGGGCCCCAGCTAGAACTAAAATCCCGTGAAGACTGTTTCGGGCGGACCCCAGCTAGAACTAAAATCCCGTGAAGACTGTTTCGGCCGGACCCCAGCTAGAACTAAAATCCCGTGAAGACAGTTTCGGCTGGGCCCCAGCTAAAACTAAAATCCAGTGAAGACTTTTTCGGCCGGGCCCATGCTAAAACTAAAATCCCATGAAGACTTTTTCGGTCGGGCCCCAGCTAGAACTAAAATCCCGTGAAGACTGTTTAGGCCGGGCCCCAGCTAGAACTAAAATCCCGTGAAGACTGTTTCGGCCGGACCCCAGCTAGAACTAAAATCCCGTGAAGACTGTTTCGGCCGGGCACCAGCTAAAACTAAAATCCCGTGAAGACTGTTTCGGCCGGACCCCAGCTAGAACTAAATTCCCGTGAAGACTGTTTCGGCTGGGCCTGAGCTAGAACTAAAATCCCGTGAAGACTGTTTCGGCTGGGCCCCAGCTAGAACTTAAATCCCGTGAAGACAGTTTCGGCTGGGCCTCAGCTAAAACTAAAATCCCGTGAAGATTGTTTTGGCCGGGCCCCAGCTTAATCTAAAATCCAGTGAAGATTGTTTAGGCCGGGCCCCAGCTAAAACTTAAATCCAGTGAAGATTGTTTTGGCCGGGCCCCAGCTAGAACTAAAATCCCGTTAAGACTGTTTCGGCCGGGCCCCAGCTAAAACTAAAATCCAGTAAAAATTGTTTTGGCTGGGCCCCAGCTAGAACTAAAATCCCATGAACACTGTTTCGGCCGGGCACCAGCTAGAACTAAAATCCCATGAAGACTGTTTCGGCCGGGCACCAGCTAAAAATAAAATCCCGTGAAGACTTTGTCGTCCGGGCCCATGCTAAAACTAAAATCCCGTGAAGACTTTTTCAGCCGGGACCCAGCTAAAACTAAAATCCCGTGAAGACTGTTTCGGCTGGGCCCCAGCTAGAACTAAAATCCCGTGAAGACTGTTTCAGCCGGGCCCCAGCTAAAACTAAAATCCCGTGAAGACTGTTTCGGCCGGACCCCAGCTAGAACTAAATTCCCGTGAAGACTGTTTCGGCTGGGCCTGAGCTAGAACTAAAATCCCGTGAAGACTGTTTCGGCTGGGCCCCAGCTAGAACTAAAATCCCGTGAAGACTGTTTCGGCTGGGCCCCAGCTAGAACTAAAATCCCGTGAAGACAGTTTCGGCCGGGCCCCATCTAGAACTAAAATCCCGTTAAGACTGTTTTGGCCGGGCCCCATCTAGAACTAAAATCCCGTGAAGACTGTTTCGGCCGGGCCCCAGCTAAAACTAAAATCCCGTGAAGACTGTTTCGGCCGGACCCCAGCTAGAACTAAATTCCCGTGAAGACTGTTTCGGCTGGGCCTGAGCTAGAACTAAAATCCCGTGAAGACTGTTTCGGCTGGGCCCCAGCTAGAACTAAAATCCCGTGAAGACTGTTTCGGCTGGGCCCCAGCTAGAACTAAAATCCCGTGAAGACTGTTTCGGCTGGGCCCCAGCTAAAACTAAAATCCCGTTAAGACTGTTTTGGCCGGGCCCCATCTAGAACTAAAATCCCGTGAAGACTGTTTCGGCCGGGCCCCAGCTAAAACTAAAATCCAGTGAAGATTGTTTTGGCCGGGCCCCAGCTAGAATTAAAATCCCGTGAAGACTGTTTCGGCCGGGCCCCAGCTAAAACTAAAATCCAGTGAAGATTGTTTAGGCCGGGCCCCAGCTAGAACTAAAATCCCGTGAAGACTGTTTCGGCCGGGCCCCAGCTAAAACTAAAATCCAGTGAAGACTTTTTCAGCCGGGCCCATTCTAAAACTAAAATCCCGTGAAGACTTTTTCGGTCGGGCCCCAGCTAGAACTAAAATCCCGTGAAGACTGTTTCGGCCGGGCCCCAGCTAAAACTAAAATCCAGTGAAGACTGTTTCGGCCGGACCCCAGCTAGAACTAAATTCCCGTGAAGACTGTTTCGGCTGGGCCTGAGCTAGAACTAAAATCCCGTGAAGACTGTTTCGGCTAGGCCCCAGCTAGAACTAAAATCCCGTGAAGACAGTTTCGGCTGGTTCTCAGCTAAAACTAAAATCCCGTGAAGATTGTTTTGGCCGGGCCCCAGCTAAAACTAAAATCCAGTGAAGATTGTTTAGGCCGGGCCCCAGCTAAAACTAAAATCCAATGCAGATTGTTTTGGCCGGGCCCCAGCTAGAACTAAAATCCCGTTAAGACTGTTTCGGCCGGGCACCAGCTAAAAATAAAATCCCGTGAAGACTTTTTCGGCCGGGTCCCAGCTAAAACTAAAATCCCGTTAAGACTGTTTTGGCCGGGCCCCATCTAGAACTAAAATCCCGTGAAGACTGTTTCGGCCGGGCCCCAGCTAAAACTAAAATCCAGTGAAGATTGTTTAGGCCGGGCCCCAGCTAGAACTAAAATCCCATGAAGACTGTTTCGGCCGGACCCCAGCTAGAACTAAAATCCCGTGAAGACTGTTTCGGCTGGGCCCCAGCTAGAACTAAAATCCCATGAAGACTGTTTAGGCCGGGCCCCAGCTAGAACTAAAATCCCATGAAGACTGTTTCGGCCGGACCCCAGCTAGAACTAAAATCCCGTGAAGACTGTTTCGGCTGGGCCCCAGCTAGAACTTAAATCCCGTGAAGACTGTTTCGGCCGGGCCCCAGCTAGAAGTAAAATCCCGTGAAAACTGTTTCGGCTGGGCCCCAGTTAGAACTAAAATCCCGTGAAGACTGTTTCGGCTGGGCCCCAGCTAGAACTAAAATCCCGTGAAGACTGTTTCGGCCGGACCCCAGCTAAAACTAAAATCCAGTGAAGACTTTTTCGGCCGGGCCCATGCTAAAACTAAAATCCCGTGAAGACTGTTTCGGCCGGGCCCCAGCTAAAACTAAAATCCAGTGAAGACTTTTTCGGCCGGGCCCATGCTAAAACTAAAATCGCATGAAGACTTTTCGGTCGGGCCCCAGCTAGAACTAAAATCCCGTGAAGACTTTTACGGCCGGGCCCATGCTAAAACTAAAATCCAGTGAAGATTGTTTTGGCCGGGCCCCAGCTAGAACTAAAATCCCGTGAAGACTGTTTCGGCCGGGCCCCAGCTAAATCTAAAATCCAGTGAAGACTTTTTCGGCCGGGCCCCAGCAAAAACTAAAATCCCGTGAAGCCTTTTTCTGCCGGGCCCCAGCTAAAACTAAAATCCCGTGAAGACTGTTTCGGCTGGGCCTGAGCTAGAACTTAAATCCCATGAAGACTGTTTCGGCCGGGCACCAGCTAGAACTAAAATCTCGTGAAGACTGTTTCGGCTGGGCCCCAGCTAGAACTAAAATCTCGTGAAGACTGTTTTGGCTGGGCCCCAGCTAGAACTAAAATCCCGTGAAGACTGTTTCGGCGGGGCCCCAGCTAGAACTAAAATCCCGTGAAGACTGTTTCGGCTGGGCCCCAGCTAGAACTAAAATCCCGTGAAGACTGTTTCGGCTGGGCCCCAGCTAGAACTTAAATCCCGTGAAGACTGTTTCGGCTGGGCCCCAGCTAGAACTAAAATCCCGTGAAGACTGTTTCGGCTGGGCCCCAGCTAGAACTAAAATCTCGTGAAGACTGTTTCGGCCGGGCCCCAGCTAAAACTAAATTCCAGTGAAGACTGTTTCGGCTGGGCCCCAGCTAGAACTAAAATCCCATGAAAACTTTTTCAGCCGGGCCCCAGCTAAAACTAAAATCCCGTGAAGACTGTTTCGGCTGGGCCCCAGCTAAAACTAAAATCCCGTGAAGATTGTTTCGGCCGGGCACCAGCTAGAACTAAAATCCCGTGAAGACTGTTTTGGCCGGGCCCCAGCTTAAACTAAAATCCCGTGAAGACTCTTTCGGCTGGGCCCCAGCTAGAACTAAAATCCCGTGAAGACTGTTTCGGCTGGGCCCCAGCTAGAACTAAAATCCCGTGAAGACTGTTTCGGCTGGGCCCCAGCTAGAACTAAAATCCCGTGAAGCCTGTTTCGGCTGGGCCCCAGCTAGAACTAAAATCCCGTGAAGCCTGTTTCGGCTGGGCCCCAGCTAGAACTAAAATCTCGTGAAGACTGTTTCGGCTGGGCCCCAGCTAGAACTAAAATCCCGTGAAGACTGTTTCGGCTGGGCCCCAGCTAGAAATAAAATCCCATGAAGACTGTTTCGGCCGGGCACCAGCTAAAAATAAAATCCCGTGAAGACTTTGTCGTCCGGGCCCATGCTAAAACTAAAATCCCGTGAAGACTTTTTCAGCCGGGACCCAGCTAAAACTAAAATCCCGTGAAGACTGTTTCGGCTGGGCCCCAGCTAGAACTAAAATCCCGTGAAGACTGTTTCAGCCGGGCCCCAGCTAAAACTAAAATCCCGTGAAGACTGTTTCGGCCGGACCCCAGCTAGAACTAAATTCCCGTGAAGACTGTTTCGGCTGGGCCTGAGCTAGAACTAAAATCCCGTGAAGACTGTTTCGGCTGGGCCCCAGCTAGAACTAAAATCCCGTGAAGACTGTTTCGGCTGGGCCCCAGCTAGAACTAAAATCCCGTGAAGACAGTTTCGGCCGGGCCCCATCTAGAACTAAAATCCCGTTAAGACTGTTTTGGCCGGGCCCCATCTAGAACTAAAATCCCGTGAAGACTGTTTCGGCCGGGCCCCAGCTAAAACTAAAATCCCGTGAAGACTGTTTCGGCCGGACCCCAGCTAGAACTAAATTCCCGTGAAGACTGTTTCGGCTGGGCCTGAGCTAGAACTAAAATCCCGTGAAGACTGTTTCGGCTGGGCCCCAGCTAGAACTAAAATCCCGTGAAGACTGTTTCGGCTGGGCCCCAGCTAGAACTAAAATCCCGTGAAGACTGTTTCGGCTGGGCCCCAGCTAAAACTAAAATCCCGTTAAGACTGTTTTGGCCGGGCCCCATCTAGAACTAAAATCCCGTGAAGACTGTTTCGGCCGGGCCCCAGCTAAAACTAAAATCCAGTGAAGATTGTTTTGGCCGGGCCCCAGCTAGAATTAAAATCCCGTGAAGACTGTTTCGGCCGGGCCCCAGCTAAAACTAAAATCCAGTGAAGATTGTTTAGGCCGGGCCCCAGCTAGAACTAAAATCCCGTGAAGACTGTTTCGGCCGGGCCCCAGCTAAAACTAAAATCCAGTGAAGACTTTTTCAGCCGGGCCCATTCTAAAACTAAAATCCCGTGAAGACTTTTTCGGTCGGGCCCCAGCTAGAACTAAAATCCCGTGAAGACTGTTTCGGCCGGGCCCCAGCTAAAACTAAAATCCAGTGAAGACTGTTTCGGCCGGACCCCAGCTAGAACTAAATTCCCGTGAAGACTGTTTCGGCTGGGCCTGAGCTAGAACTAAAATCCCGTGAAGACTGTTTCGGCTAGGCCCCAGCTAGAACTAAAATCCCGTGAAGACAGTTTCGGCTGGTTCTCAGCTAAAACTAAAATCCCGTGAAGATTGTTTTGGCCGGGCCCCAGCTAAAACTAAAATCCAGTGAAGATTGTTTAGGCCGGGCCCCAGCTAGAACTAAAATCCCGTTAAGACTGTTTCGGCCGGGCACCAGCTAAAAATAAAATCCCGTGAAGACTTTTTCGGCCGGGTCCCAGCTAAAACTAAAATCCCGTTAAGACTGTTTTGGCCGGGCCCCATCTAGAACTAAAATCCCGTGAAGACTGTTTCGGCCGGGCCCCAGCTAAAACTAAAATCCAGTGAAGATTGTTTAGGCCGGGCCCCAGCTAGAACTAAAATCCCATGAAGACTGTTTCGGCCGGACCCCAGCTAGAACTAAAATCCCGTGAAGACTGTTTCGGCTGGGCCCCAGCTAGAACTAAAATCCCATGAAGACTGTTTAGGCCGGGCCCCAGCTAGAACTAAAATCCCATGAAGACTGTTTCGGCCGGACCCCAGCTAGAACTAAAATCCCGTGAAGACTGTTTCGGCTGGGCCCCAGCTAGAACTTAAATCCCGTGAAGACTGTTTCGGCCGGGCCCCAGCTAGAAGTAAAATCCCGTGAAAACTGTTTCGGCTGGGCCCCAGTTAGAACTAAAATCCCGTGAAGACTGTTTCGGCTGGGCCCCAGCTAGAACTAAAATCCCGTGAAGACTGTTTCGGCCGGACCCCAGCTAAAACTAAAATCCAGTGAAGACTTTTTCGGCCGGGCCCATGCTAAAACTAAAATCCCGTGAAGACTGTTTCGGCCGGGCCCCAGCTAAAACTAAAATCCAGTGAAGACTTTTTCGGCCGGGCCCATGCTAAAACTAAAATCGCATGAAGACTTTTCGGTCGGGCCCCAGCTAGAACTAAAATCCCGTGAAGACTTTTACGGCCGGGCCCATGCTAAAACTAAAATCCAGTGAAGATTGTTTTGGCCGGGCCCCAGCTAGAACTAAAATCCCGTGAAGACTGTTTCGGCCGGGCCCCAGCTAAATCTAAAATCCAGTGAAGACTTTTTCGGCCGGGCCCCAGCAAAAACTAAAATCCCGTGAAGCCTTTTTCTGCCGGGCCCCAGCTAAAACTAAAATCCCGTGAAGACTGTTTCGGCTGGGCCTGAGCTAGAACTTAAATCCCATGAAGACTGTTTCGGCCGGGCACCAGCTAGAACTAAAATCCCGTGAAGACTGTTTTGGCCGGGCCCCAGCTTAAACTAAAATCCCGTGAAGACTCTTTCGGCTGGGCCCCAGCTAGAACTAAAATCCCGTGAAGACTGTTTCGGCTGGGCCCCAGCTAGAACTAAAATCCCGTGAAGACTGTTTCGGCTGGGCCCCAGCTAGAACTAAAATCCCGTGAAGCCTGTTTCGGCTGGGCCCCAGCTAGAACTAAAATCCCGTGAAGCCTGTTTCGGCTGGGCCCCAGCTAGAACTAAAATCTCGTGAAGACTGTTTCGGCTGGGCCCCAGCTAGAACTAAAATCCCGTGAAGACTGTTTCGGCTGGGCCCCAGCTAGAAATAAAATCCCGTGAAGACTGTTTCGGCTGGGCCCCAGCTAGAACTAAAATCCCGTGAAGACTGTTTCGGATGGGCCCCAGCTAGAACTAAAATCCCGTGAAGACTGTTTCGGCTGGGCCCCAGCTAGAACTAAAATCCCGTGAAGACTGTTTCGGATGGGCCCCAGCTAGAACTAAAATATCGTGAAGACTGTTTCGGCTGGGCCCCAGCTAGAACTAAAATCCCATGAAGACTGTTTTGGCCGGGCCCCAGCTAAAACTAAAATCCCGTGAAGACTGTTTCGGCTGGGCCCCAGCTAGAATTAAAATCCCGTGAAGACTTTTTCGGCTACGCCCCAGCCAAAACTTAAATTTCGTGAAAACTTTTTCAGCCGCGCCCCAGCTAAAACTAAAATCCCGTGAAGACTGTTTCGGCTGGGCCCCAGCTAAAACTAAAATCCCGTGAAAACTTTTTCGGCTGGGCCCCAGCTAGAGCTAAAATCCCGTGAAGACTGTTTCGGCTGGGCCCCAATTAGAACTAAAATCCCGTGAAGACTGTTTCGGCCGGGCCCCAGCTAAAACTAAATTCCCGTGAAGACTGTTTCGGCTGGGCCTGAGCTAGAACTAAAATCCCGTGAAGACTGTTTCGGCTGGGCCCCAGCTAGAACTAAAACCCGTGAAGACTGTTTCGGCTGGGCCCCAGCTAGAACTTAAATCCCGTGAAGACTGTTTCGGCTGGGCCCCAGCTAGAACTAAAATCCCGTGAAGACTGTTTCGGCTGGGCCCCAGCTAGAACTAAAATCTCGTGAAGACTGTTTCGGCTGGGCCCCAGCTAGAACTAAAATCCCGTGAAGACTGTTTCGGCTGGGCCCCAGCTAGAACTAAAAACCCGTGAAGACTGTTTCGGCTGAGCCCCAGCTAGAACTAAAATCCCGTGAAGACTGTTTCGGCTGGGCCCCAGCTAGAACTAAAATATCGTGAAGACTGTTTCGGCTGGGCCCCAGCTAGAACTAAAATCCCGTGAAGACTGTTTCGGCTGGGCCTGAGCTAGAACTTAAATCCCATGAAGACTGTTTCGGCCGGGCACCAGCTAGAACTAAAATCTCGTGAAGACTGTTTCGGCTGGGCCCCAGCTAGAACTAAAATCTCGTGAAGACTGTTTCGGCTGGGCCCCAGCTAGAACTAAAATCCCGTGAAGACTGTTTCGGCTGGGCCCCAGCTAGAACTAAAATCCCGTGAAGATTGTTTCGGCCGGGCCCCAGCTAGAATTAAAATCCCGTGAAGACTTTTTCGGCTACGCCCCAGCCAAAACTAAAATTTCGTGAAAACTTTTTCAGCCGGGCCCCAGCTAAAACTAAAATCCCGTGAAGACTGTTTCGGCTGGGCCCCAGCTAAAACTAAAATCCCGTGAAGATTGTTTCGGCCGGGCACCAGCTAGAACTAAAATCCCGTGAAGACTGTTTTGGCCGGGCCCCAGCTTAAACTAAAATCCCGTGAAGACTCTTTCGGCTGGGCCCCAGCTAGAACTAAAATCCCGTGAAGACTGTTTCGGCTGGGCCCCAGCTAGAACTAAAATCCCGTGAAGACTGTTTCGGCTGGGCCCCAGCTAGAACTAAAATCCCGTGAAGCCTGTTTCGGCTGGGCCCCAGCTAGAACTAAAATCCCGTGAAGCCTGTTTCGGCTGGGCCCCAGCTAGAACTAAAATCTCGTGAAGACTGTTTCGGCTGGGCCCCAGCTAGAACTAAAATCCCGTGAAGACTGTTTCGGCTGGGCCCCAGCTAGAGCTAAAATCCCGTGAAGACTGTTTCGGCTGGGCCCCAGCTAGAACTAAAAACCCGTGAAGACTGTTTCGGCTGGGCCCCAGCTAGAACTAAAATCCCGTGAAGACTGTTTCGGCTGGGCCCCAGCTAGAACTAAAATATCGTGAAGACTGTTTCGGCTGGGCCCCAGCTAGAACTAAAATCCCGTGAAGACTGTTTCGGCTGGGCCTGAGCTAGAACTTAAATCCCATGAAGACTGTTTCGGCCGGGCACCAGCTAGAACTAAAATCTCGTGAAGACTGTTTCGGCTGGGCCCCAGCTAGAACTAAAATCTCGTGAAGACTGTTTCGGCTGGGCCCCAGCTAGAACTAAAATCCCGTGAAGACTGTTTCGGCTGGGCCCCAGCTAGAACTAAAATCCCGTGAAGATTGTTTCGGCCGGGCCCCAGCTAGAATTAAAATCCCGTGAAGACTTTTTCGGCTACGCCCCAGCCAAAACTAAAATTTCGTGAAAACTTTTTCAGCCGGGCCCCAGCTAAAACTAAAATCCCGTGAAGACTGTTTCGGCTGGGCCCCAGCTAAAACTAAAATCCCGTGAAGATTGTTTCGGCCGGGCACCAGCTAGAACTAAAATCCCGTGAAGACTGTTTTGGCCGGGCCCCAGCTTAAACTAAAATCCCGTGAAGACTCTTTCGGCTGGGCCCCAGCTAGAACTAAAATCCCGTGAAGACTGTTTCGGCTGGGCCCCAGCTAGAACTAAAATCCCGTGAAGACTGTTTCGGCTGGGCCCCAGCTAGAACTAAAATCCCGTGAAGCCTGTTTCGGCTGGGCCCCAGCTAGAACTAAAATCCCGTGAAGCCTGTTTCGGCTGGGCCCCAGCTAGAACTAAAATCTCGTGAAGACTGTTTCGGCTGGGCCCCAGCTAGAACTAAAATCCCGTGAAGACTGTTTCGGCTGGGCCCCAGCTAGAGCTAAAATCCCGTGAAGACTGTTTCGGCTGGGCCCCAGCTAGAACTAAAATCCCGTGGAGACTGTTTCGGCCGGGCCCCAGCTAAAACTAAATTCCCGTGAAGACTGTTTCGGCTGGGCCTGAGCTAGAACTAAAATCCCGTGAAGACTGTTTCGGCTGGGCCCCAGCTAGAACTAAAATCCCGTGAAGACTGTTTCGGCTGGGCCCCAGCTAGAACTAAAATCCCGTGAAGACTGTTTCGGATGGGCCCCAGCTAGAACTAAAATCCCGTGAAGACTGTTTCGGCTGGGCCCCAGCTAGAACTAAAATCCCGTGAAGACTGTTTCGGATGGGCCCCAGCTAGAACTAAAATATCGTGAAGACTGTTTCGGCTGGGCCCCAGCTAGAACTAAAATCCCATGAAGACTGTTTTGGCCGGGCCCCAGCTAAAACTAAAATCCCGTGAAGACTGTTTCGGCTGGGCCCCAGCTAAAACTAAAATCCCGTGAAGATTGTTTCGGCCGGGCACCAGCTAGAACTAAAATCCCGTGAAGACTGTTTTGGCCGGGCCCAGCTTAAACTAAAATCCCGTGAAGACTTTTGGTCGGGCCCCAGCTTAAACTAAAATCCCGTGAAGACTGTTGCGGCTGGGCCCCAGCTAGAACTAAAATCCCGTGAAGACTGTTTCGGCTGGGCCCCAGCTAGAACTAAAATCTCGTGAAGACTGTTTCGGCTGGGCCCCAGCTAGAACTAAAATCCCGTGGAGACTGTTTCGGCCGGGCCCCAGCTAAAACTAAATCCCCGTGAAGACTGTTTCGGCTGGGCCTGAGCTAGAACTAAAATCCCGTGAAGACTGTTTCGGCTGGGCCCCAGCTAGAACTAAAATCCCGTGAAGACTGTTTCGGCTGGGCCCCAGCTAGAACTAAAATCTCGTGAAGACTGTTTCGGCTGGGCACCAGCTAGAACTAAAATCCCGTGGAGACTGTTTCGGCCGGGCACAAGCTAGAACTAAAATCCCGTGAAGACTGTTTTGGCCGGGCCCCAGCTTAAACTAAAATCCCGTGAAGACTGTTTCGGCTGGGCCCCAGCTAGAACTAAAATCCCGTGAAGACTGTTTCGGCTGGGCCCCAGCTAGAACTAAATTCCCGTGAAGACTGTTTCGGCTGGGCCCCAGCTAGAACTTAAATCCCGTGAAGACTGTTTCGGCTGGGCCCCAGCTAGAACTAAAATCCCGTGAAGACTGTTTCGGCTGGGCCCCAGCTAGAACTAAAATCTCGTGAAGACTGTTTCGGCTGGGCCCCAGCTAGAACTAAAATCCCGTGGAGACTGTTTCTGCCGGGCCCCAGCTAAAACTAAATTCCCGTGAAGACTGTTTCGGCTGGGCCTGAGCTAGAACTAAAATCTCGTGAAGACTGTTTCGGCTGGGCCCCAGCTAGAACTAAAATCCGGTGAAGACTGTTTCGGCTGGGCCCCAGCTAGAGCTAAAATCCCGTGAAGACTGTTTCGGCTGGGCCCCAGCTAGAACTAAAATCCCGTGAAGACTGTTTCGGCCGGGCCCCAGCTAAAACTAAATTCCCGTGAAGACTGTTTCGGCTGGGCCTGAGCTAGAACTAAAATCCCGTAAAGACTGTTTCGGCTGGGCCCCAGCTAGAACTAAAACCCGTGAAGACTGTTTCGGCTGGGCCCCAGCTAGAACTAAAATCCCGTGAAGACTGTTTCGGCTGGGCCCCAGCTAGAACTAAAATCCCGTGAAGACTGTTTCGGCTGGGCTCCAGCTAGAACTAAAATCCCGTGAAGACTGTTTCGACTGGGCCCCAGCTAGAACTTAAATCACGTGAAGACTGTTTCGGCTGGGCCCCAGCTAGAACTAAAATCCCGTGAAGACTGTTTTGGCCGGGCCCCAGCTAAAACTAAATCCCCGTGAAGACTGTTTCGGCTGGGCCTGAGCTAGAACTAAAATTCCGTGAAGACTGTTTCGGCCGGGCCCCAGCTAGAACTAAAATCCCATGAAGACTGTTTCGGCTGGGCCCCAGCTAGAACTAAAATCCCGTGAAGACTGTTTCGGCTGGGCCCCAGCTAGAACTAAAATCCCGTGGAGACTGTTTCGGCCGGGCCCCAGCTAAAACTAAATTCCCGTGAAGACTGTTTCGGCTGGGCCTGAGCTAGAACTAAAATCCCGTGAAGACTGTTTCGGCTGGGCCCCAGCTAGAACTAAAATCCCGTGAAGACTGTTTTGGCCGGGCCCCAGCTTAAACTAAAATCCCGTGAAGACTGTTTTGGTCGGGCCCCAGCTTAAACTAAAATCCCGTGAAGACTGTTTCGGCCGGGCCCCAGCTAGAACTAAAATCCCATGAAGACTGTTTTGGTCGGGCCCCAGCTTAAACTAAAATCCCGTGAAGACTGTTTCGGCCGGGCCCCAGCTAGAACTAAAATCCCATGAAGACTGTTTCGGCGGGGCCCCAGCTAGAACTAAAATCCCGTGAAGACTGTTTCGGCCGGGCACCAGCTAGAACTAAAATCCCGTGAAGACTGTTTTGGCCGGGCCCCAGCTTAAACTAAAATCCCGTGAAGACTGTTTCGGCCGGGCCCCAGCTAGAACTAAAATCCCATGAAGACTGTTTCGGCTGGGCCCCAGCTAGAACTAAAATCCCGTGAAGACTATTTCGGCTGGGCCCCAGCTAGAACTAAAATCCCGTGAAGACTGTTTCGGCTGGGCCCCAGCTAGAACTAAAATCCCGTGAAGACTGTTTTGGTCGGGCCCCAGCTTAAACTAAAATCCCGTGAAGACTGTTTCGGCTGGGCCCCAGCTAGAACTAAAATCCCGTGAAGACTGTTTTGGCTGGGCCCCAGCTAGAACTAAAATCCCGTGAAGACTGTTTCGGCTGGGCCCCAGCTAGAACTAAAATCCCGTGAAGACTGTTTCGGCTGGGCCCCAGCTAGAACTAAAATCCCGTGAAGACTGTTTCGGCTGGGCCCCAGCTAGAACTAAAATCCCGTGAAGACTGTTTCGGCTGGGCCCCAGCTAGAACCACAATCCCGTGAAGACTGTTTCGGCTGGGCCCCAGCTAGAACTAAAATCCCGTGAAGACTGTTTCGGCTGGGCCCCAGCTAGAACTAAAATCCCGTGAAGACTGTTTCGGCTGGGCCCCAGCTAAAACTAAAATCCCGTGAAGATTGTTTCGGTAGGGCACCAGCTAGAACTAAAATCCCGTGAAGACTGTTTCGGCTGGGCCCCAGCTAGAGCTAAAATCCCGTGAAGACTGTTTCGGCTGGGCCCCAGCTAGAACTAAAATCCCGTGGAGACTGTTTCGGCCGGGCCCCAGCTAAAACTAAATTCCCGTGAAGACTGTTTCGGCTGGGCCTGAGCTAGAACTAAAATCCCGTGAAGACTGTTTTGGCTGGGCCCCAGCTAGAACTAAAATCCCGTGAAGACTGTTTCGGCTGGGCCCCAGCTAGAACTAAAATCCCGTGAAGACTGTTTCGGATGGGCCCCAGCTAGAACTAAAATCCCGTGAAGACTGTTTCGGCTGGGCCCCAGCTAGAACTAAAATCCCGTGAAGACTGTTTCGGATGGGCCCCAGCTAGAACTAAAATATCGTGAAGACTGTTTCGGCTGGGCCCCAGCTAGAACTAAAATCCCATGAAGACTGTTTTGGCCGGGCCCCAGCTAAAACTAAAATCCCGTGAAGACTGTTTCGGCTGGGCCCCAGCTAAAACTAAAATCCCGTGAAGATTGTTTCGGCCGGGCACCAGCTAGAACTAAAATCCCGTGAAGACTGTTTTGGCCGGGCCCAGCTTAAACTAAAATCCCGTGAAGACTTTTGGTCGGGCCCCAGCTTAAACTAAAATCCCGTGAAGACTGTTGCGGCTGGGCCCCAGCTAGAACTAAAATCCCGTGAAGACTGTTTCGGCTGGGCCCCAGCTAGAACTAAAATCTCGTGAAGACTGTTTCGGCTGGGCCCCAGCTAGAACTAAAATCCCGTGGAGACTGTTTCGGCCGGGCCCCAGCTAAAACTAAATCCCCGTGAAGACTGTTTCGGCTGGGCCTGAGCTAGAACTAAAATCCCGTGAAGACTGTTTCGGCTGGGCCCCAGCTAGAACTAAAATCCCGTGAAGACTGTTTCGGCTGGGCCCCAGCTAGAACTAAAATCTCGTGAAGACTGTTTCGGCTGGGCACCAGCTAGAACTAAAATCCCGTGGAGACTGTTTCGGCCGGGCACAAGCTAGAACTAAAATCCCGTGAAGACTGTTTTGGCCGGGCCCCAGCTTAAACTAAAATCCCGTGAAGACTGTTTCGGCTGGGCCCCAGCTAGAACTAAAATCCCGTGAAGACTGTTTCGGCTGGGCCCCAGCTAGAACTAAATTCCCGTGAAGACTGTTTCGGCTGGGCCCCAGCTAGAACTTAAATCCCGTGAAGACTGTTTCGGCTGGGCCCCAGCTAGAACTAAAATCCCGTGAAGACTGTTTCGGCTGGGCCCCAGCTAGAACTAAAATCTCGTGAAGACTGTTTCGGCTGGGCCCCAGCTAGAACTAAAATCCCGTGGAGACTGTTTCTGCCGGGCCCCAGCTAAAACTAAATTCCCGTGAAGACTGTTTCGGCTGGGCCTGAGCTAGAACTAAAATCTCGTGAAGACTGTTTCGGCTGGGCCCCAGCTAGAACTAAAATCCGGTGAAGACTGTTTCGGCTGGGCCCCAGCTAGAGCTAAAATCCCGTGAAGACTGTTTCGGCTGGGCCCCAGCTAGAACTAAAATCCCGTGAAGACTGTTTCGGCCGGGCCCCAGCTAAAACTAAATTCCCGTGAAGACTGTTTCGGCTGGGCCTGAGCTAGAACTAAAATCCCGTAAAGACTGTTTCGGCTGGGCCCCAGCTAGAACTAAAACCCGTGAAGACTGTTTCGGCTGGGCCCCAGCTAGAACTAAAATCCCGTGAAGACTGTTTCGGCTGGGCCCCAGCTAGAACTAAAATCCCGTGAAGACTGTTTCGGCTGGGCTCCAGCTAGAACTAAAATCCCGTGAAGACTGTTTCGACTGGGCCCCAGCTAGAACTTAAATCACGTGAAGACTGTTTCGGCTGGGCCCCAGCTAGAACTAAAATCCCGTGAAGACTGTTTTGGCCGGGCCCCAGCTAAAACTAAATCCCCGTGAAGACTGTTTCGGCTGGGCCTGAGCTAGAACTAAAATTCCGTGAAGACTGTTTCGGCCGGGCCCCAGCTAGAACTAAAATCCCATGAAGACTGTTTCGGCTGGGCCCCAGCTAGAACTAAAATCCCGTGAAGACTGTTTCGGCTGGGCCCCAGCTAGAACTAAAATCCCGTGGAGACTGTTTCGGCCGGGCCCCAGCTAAAACTAAATTCCCGTGAAGACTGTTTCGGCTGGGCCTGAGCTAGAACTAAAATCCCGTGAAGACTGTTTCGGCTGGGCCCCAGCTAGAACTAAAATCCCGTGAAGACTGTTTTGGCCGGGCCCCAGCTTAAACTAAAATCCCGTGAAGACTGTTTTGGTCGGGCCCCAGCTTAAACTAAAATCCCGTGAAGACTGTTTCGGCCGGGCCCCAGCTAGAACTAAAATCCCATGAAGACTGTTTTGGTCGGGCCCCAGCTTAAACTAAAATCCCGTGAAGACTGTTTCGGCCGGGCCCCAGCTAGAACTAAAATCCCATGAAGACTGTTTCGGCGGGGCCCCAGCTAGAACTAAAATCCCGTGAAGACTGTTTCGGCCGGGCACCAGCTAGAACTAAAATCCCGTGAAGACTGTTTTGGCCGGGCCCCAGCTTAAACTAAAATCCCGTGAAGACTGTTTCGGCCGGGCCCCAGCTAGAACTAAAATCCCATGAAGACTGTTTCGGCTGGGCCCCAGCTAGAACTAAAATCCCGTGAAGACTATTTCGGCTGGGCCCCAGCTAGAACTAAAATCCCGTGAAGACTGTTTCGGCTGGGCCCCAGCTAGAACTAAAATCCCGTGAAGACTGTTTTGGTCGGGCCCCAGCTTAAACTAAAATCCCGTGAAGACTGTTTCGGCTGGGCCCCAGCTAGAACTAAAATCCCGTGAAGACTGTTTTGGCTGGGCCCCAGCTAGAACTAAAATCCCGTGAAGACTGTTTCGGCTGGGCCCCAGCTAGAACTAAAATCCCGTGAAGACTGTTTCGGCTGGGCCCCAGCTAGAACTAAAATCCCGTGAAGACTGTTTCGGCTGGGCCCCAGCTAGAACTAAAATCCCGTGAAGACTGTTTCGGCTGGGCCCCAGCTAGAACCACAATCCCGTGAAGACTGTTTCGGCTGGGCCCCAGCTAGAACTAAAATCCCGTGAAGACTGTTTCGGCTGGGCCCCAGCTAGAACTAAAATCCCGTGAAGACTGTTTCGGCTGGGCCCCAGCTAAAACTAAAATCCCGTGAAGATTGTTTCGGTAGGGCACCAGCTAGAACTAAAATCCCGTGAAGACTGTTTCGGCTGGGCCCCAGCTAGAACTAAAATCCCGTGAAGACTGTTTCGGCTGGGCCCCAGCTAGAACTAAAATCTCGTGAAGACTGTTTCGGCTGGGCCCCAGCTAGAACTAAAATCTCGTGAAGACTGTTTCGGCTGGGCCCCAGCTAGAACTAAAATCCCGTGAAGACTGTTTCGGCTGGGCCCCAGCTAGAGCTAAAATCCCGTGAAGACTGTTTCGGCTGGGCCCCAGCTAGAACTAAAATCCCGTGGAGACTGTTTCGGCCGGGCCCCAGCTAAAACTAAATTCCCGTGAAGACTGTTTCGGCTGGGCCTGAGCTAGAACTAAAATCCCGTGAAGACTGTTTCGGCTGGGCCCCAGCTAGAACTAAAATCCCGTGAAGACTGTTTCGGCCGGGCCCCAGCTAGAATTAAAATCCCGTGAAGACTTTTTCGGCTACGCCCCAGCCAAAACTAAAATCCCGTGAAAACTTTTTCAGCCGGGCCCCAGCTAAAACTAAAATCCCGTGAAGACTGTTTCGGCTGGGCCCCAGCTAAAACTAAAATCCCGTGAAGATTGTTTCGGTAGGGCACCAGCTAGAACTAAAATCCCGTGAAGACTGTTTCGGCTGGGCCCCAGCTAGAACTAAAATCCCGTGAAGACTGTTTCGGCTGGGCCCCAGCTAGAACTAAAATCTCGTGAAGACTGTTTCGGCTGGGCCCCAGCTAGAACTAAAATCCCATGAAGACTGTTTAGGCTGGGCCCCAGCTAGAACTAAAATCCCATGAAGACTTTTTCGGCTACGCCCCAGCCAAAACTAAAATCCCGTGAAAACTTTTTCAGCCGGGCCCCAGCTAAAACTAAAATCCCGTGAAGACTTTTTCGGCTACGCCCCAGCCAAAACTAAAATTTCGTGAAAACTTTTTCAGCCGGGCCCCAGCTAAAACTAAAATCTCGTGAAGACTGTTTCGGCTGGGCCCCAGCTAAAACTAAAATCCCGTGAAGATTGTTTCGGCCGGGCACCAGCTAGAACTAAAATCCCGTGAAGACTGTTTCGGCTGGGCCCCAGCTAAAACTAAAATCCCGTGATGACTGTTTTGGCCGGGCCCCAGCTAGAACTAAAATCCCATGAAGACTGTTTCGGCCGGGCACCAGCTAAAACTAAAATCCCGTGAAGACTTTTTCGGCTACGCCCCAGCCAAAACTAAAATCCCGTGAAAACTTTTTCAGCCGGGCCCCAGCTAAAACTAAAATCCCGTGAAGACTGTTTCGGCTGGGCCCCAGCTAAAACTAAAATCCCGTGAAGATTGTTTCGGTAGGGCACCAGCTAGAACTAAAATCCCGTGAAGACTGTTTCGGCTGGGCCCCAGCTAGAACTAAAATATCGTGAAGACTGTTTCGGCTGGGCCCCAGCTAGAACTAAAATCCCGTGAAGACTGTTTCGGCTGGGCCTGAGCTAGAACTTAAATCCCATGAAGACTGTTTCGGCCGGGCACCAGCTAGAACTAAAATCTCGTGAAGACTGTTTCAGCCGGGCCCCAGCTAAAACTAAAATCCCGTGAAGACTGTTTCGGCTGGGCCCCAGCTAAAACTAAAATCCCGTGAAGATTGTTTCGGCCGGGCACCAGCTAGAACTAAAATCCCGTGAAGACTGTTTTGGCCGGGCCCCAGCTTAAACTAAAATCCCGTGAAGACTCTTTCGGCTGGGCCCCAGCTAGAACTAAAATCCCGTGAAGACTGTTTCGGCTGGGCCCCAGCTAGAACTAAAATCCCGTGAAGACTGTTTCGGCTGGGCCCCAGCTAGAACTAAAATCCCGTGAAGCCTGTTTCGGCTGGGCCCCAGCTAGAACTAAAATCCCATGAAGACTGTTTAGGCCGGGCCCCAGCTAGAACTAAAATCCCATGAAGACTGTTTCGGCCGGACCCCAGCTAGAACTAAAATCCCGTGAAGACTGTTTCTGCCGGGCCCCAGCTAAAACTAAAACCCGTGAAGACTTTTTCGGCCAGGCCCCAGCTAAAACTAAAATCCCGTGAAAACTTTTTCAGCCGGACCCCAGCTAAAACTAAAATCCCGTGAAGACTGTTTCGGCTGGGCCCCAGCTAAAACTAAAATCCCGTGAAGATTGTTTCGGCCGGGCACCAGCTAGAACTAAAATCCCGTGAAGACTGTTTTGGCCGGGCCCCAGCTTAAACTAAAATCCCGTGAAGACTGTTTAGGCTGGGCCCCAGCTAAAACTAAAATCCCGTGAAGACTGTTTTGGCCGGGCCCCAGCTTAAACTAAAATCCCGTGAAGACTTTTGGTCGGGCCCAAGCTTAAACTAAAATCCCGTGAAGACTGTTTCGGCGGGGCCCCAGCTAGAACTAAAATCCCGTGAAGACTGTTTCGGCTGGGCCCCAGCTAGAACTAAAATCCCGTGAAGACTGTTTCGGCGGGGCCCCAGCTAGAACTAAAATCCCGTGAAGACTGTTTCGGCTGGGCCCCAGCTAGAACTAAAATCCCGTGAAGCTGTTTCGGCTGGGCCCCAGCTAGAACTAAAATCTCGTGAAGACTGTTTCGGCTGGGCCCCAGCTAGAACTAAAATCCCGTGAAAACTTTTTCGGCTGGGCCCCAGCTAGAGCTAAAATCCCGTGAAGACTGTTTCGGCTGGGCCCCAATTAGAACTAAAATCCCGTGAAGACTGTTTCGGCCGGGCCCCAGCTAAAACTAAATTCCCGTGAAGACTGTTTCGGCTGGGCCTGAGCTAGAACTAAAATCCCGTGAAGACTGTTTCGGCTGGGACCAAGCTAGAACTAAAACCCGTGAAGACTGTTTCGGCTGGGCCCCAGCTAGAACTTAAATCCCGTGAAGACTGTTTCGGCTGGGCCCTAGCTAGAACTAAAATCCCGTGAAGACTGTTTTGGCTGGGCCCCAGCTAGAACTAAAATCCCATGAAGACTGTTTAGGCCGGGCCCCAGCTAGAACTAAAATCCCATGAAGACTGTTTCGGCCGGACCCCAGCTAGAACTAAAATCCCGTGAAGACTGTTTCTGCCGGGCCCCAGCTAAAACTAAAACCCGTGAAGACTTTTTCGGCCAGGCCCCAGCTAAAACTAAAATCCCGTGAAGACTGTTTTGGCCGGGCCCCAGCTAGAACTAAAATCCCGTGAAGACTGTTTCGGCTGGGCCCCAGCTAGAACTAAAAACCCGTGAAGACTGTTTCGGCTGGGCCCCAGCTAGAACTAAAATCCCGTGAAGACTGTTTCGGCTGGGCCCCAGCTAGAACTAAAATATCGTGAAGACTGTTTCGGCTGGGCCCCAGCTAGAACTAAAATCCCGTGAAGACTGTTTCGGCTGGGCCTGAGCTAGAACTTAAATCCCATGAAGACTGTTTCGGCCGGGCACCAGCTAGAACTAAAATCTCGTGAAGACTGTTTCGGCTGGGCCCCAGCTAGAACTAAAATCTCGTGAAGACTGTTTCGGCTGGGCCCCAGCTAGAACTAAAATCCCGTGAAGACTGTTTCGGCTGGGCCCCAGCTAGAACTAAAATCCCGTGAAGATTGTTTCGGCCGGGCCCCAGCTAGAATTAAAATCCCGTGAAGACTTTTTCGGCTACGCCCCAGCCAAAACTAAAATTTCGTGAAAACTTTTTCAGCCGGGCCCCAGCTAAAACTAAAATCCCGTGAAGACTGTTTCGGCTGGGCCCCAGCTAAAACTAAAATCCCGTGAAGATTGTTTCGGCCGGGCACCAGCTAGAACTAAAATCCCGTGAAGACTGTTTTGGCCGGGCCCCAGCTTAAACTAAAATCCCGTGAAGACTCTTTCGGCTGGGCCCCAGCTAGAACTAAAATCCCGTGAAGACTGTTTCGGCTGGGCCCCAGCTAGAACTAAAATCCCGTGAAGACTGTTTCGGCTGGGCCCCAGCTAGAACTAAAATCCCGTGAAGACTGTTTCGGCTGGGCCCCAGCTAGAACCAAAATCCCGTGAAGACTGTTTCGGCTGGGCCCCAGCTAGAACTTAAATCTCGTGAAGACTGTTTTGGTCGGGCCCCAGCTAAAACTAAAATCCCGTGAAGACTTTTTCGGCTACGGCCAAGCCAAAACTAAAATCCCGTGAAGATTGTTTCGGCCGGGACCCAGCTAGAATTAAAATCCCGTGAAGACTTTTTCGGCTACACCCCAGCCAAAACTAAAATCCCGTGAAAACTTTTTCAGCCGGGCCCCAGCTAAAACTAAAATCCCGTGAAGACTGTTTCGGCTGGGCCCCAGCTAAAACTAAAATCCCGTGAAGATTGTTTCGGTAGGGCACCAGCTAGAACTAAAATCCCGTGAAGACTGTTTCGGCTGGGCCCCAGCTAGAACTAAAATCCCGTGAAGACTGTTTCGGCTGGGCCCCAGCTAGAACTAAAATCTCGTGAAGACTGTTTCGGCTGGGCCCCAGCTAGAACTAAAATCCCGTGAAGACTGTTTCGGCTGGGCCCCAGCTAGAGCTAAAATCCCGTGAAGACTGTTTCGGCTGGGCCCCAGCTAGAGCTAAAATCCCGTGAAGACTGTTTTGGATGGGCCCCAGCTAGAACTTAAATCCCGTGAAGACTGTTTCGGCTGGGCCCCAGCTAGAACTAAAATCCCGTGAAGACTGTTTCGGATGGGCCCCAGCTAGAACTAAAATATCGTGAAGACTGTTTCGGCTGGGCCCCAGCTAGAACTAAAATCCCATGAAGACTGTTTTGGCCGGGCCCCAGCTAAAACTAAAATCCCGTGAAGACTGTTTTGGCTGGGCCCCAGCTAAAACTAAAATCCCGTGAAGATTGTTTCGGCCGGGCACCAGCTAGAACTAAAATCCCGTGAAGACTGTTTTGGCCGGGCCCAGCTTAAACTAAAATCCCGTGAAGACTTTTGGTCGGGCCCCAGCTTAAACTAAAATCCCGTGAAGACTGTTTCGGCTGGGCCCCAGCTAGAACTAAAATCCCGTGAAGACTGTTTCGGCTGGGCCCCAGCTAGAACTAAAATCCCGTGAAGACTGTTTCGGCTGGGCCCCAGCTAGAACTAAAATCACGTAAAGACTGTTTCGGCTGGGCCTCAGCTAGAACTAAAATCCCGTGAAGACTGTTTCGGCCGGGCCCCAGCTAAAACTAAATTGCCGTGAAGACTGTTTCGGCTGGGCCTGAGCTAGAACTAAAATCCCGTGAAGACTGTTGCGGCTGGGCCCCAGCTAGAACTAAAATCCCGTGAAGACTGTTTCGGCTGGGCCCCAGCTAGAACTAAAATCCCGTGGAGACTGTTTCGGCCGGGCCCCAGCTAAAACTAAATTCCCGTGAAGACTGTTTCGGCTGGGCCTGAGCTAGAACTAAAATCCCGTGAAGACTGTTTCGGCTGGGCCCCAGCTAGAACTAAAATCCCGTGAAGACTGTTTCGGCTGGGCCCCAGCTAGAACTAAAATCCCGTGAAGACTGTTTCGGATGGGCCCCAGCTAGAACTAAAATCCCGTGAAGACTGTTTCGGCTGGGCCCCAGCTAGAACTAAAATCCCGTGAAGACTGTTTCGGCCGGGCCCCAGCTAAAACTAAAATCCCGTGAAGACTGTTTCGGCTGGGCCTGAGCTAGAACTAAAATCCCGTGAAGACTGTTTCGGCTGGGCCCCAGCTAGAACTAAAATCCCGTGAAGACTGTTTCGGCTTGGCCCCAGCTAGAACTAAAATCTCGTGAAGACTGTTTCGGCTGGGCCCCAGCTAGAACTAAAATCCCGTGAAGACTGTTTCGGCCGGGCCCCAGCTAAAACTAAAATCCCGTGAAGACTGTTTCGGCTGGGCCTGAGCTAGAACTAAAATCCCGTGAAGACTGTTTCGGCTGGGCCCCAGCTAGAACTAAAATCCCGTGAAGACTGTTTCGGCTTGGCCCCAGCTAGAACTAAAATCTCGTGAAGACTGTTTCGGCTGGGCCCCAGCTAGAACTAAAATCCCGTGAAGACTGTTTTGGTCGGGCCCCAGCTAAAACTAAAATCCTGTGAAGACTGTTTCGGCCGGGCCCCAGCTAAAACTAAATCCCCGTGAAGACTGTTTCGGTTACGCCCCAGCCAAAACTAAAATCCCGTGAAAACTTTTTCAGCCGGGCCCCAGCTAAAACTAAAATCCTGTGAAGACTGTTTCGGCTGGGCCCCAGCTAAAACTAAAATCCCGTGAAGACTGTTTTGGTCGGGCCCCAGCTTAAACTAAAATCGTGTTATGACGGTTGCGGTTGTTGAGTTTGTTGTGCTTGTGTTATGATGGTTGTAGATGTCGAGTTCGTGTTATGACGGTTGTGGGTGTTGAGTTTGTTGTGTTTGTGTTCTCTCCAACTTCTTCTTATTGACTTTGGGACGGACCGAGTGCTGAGTGTTATGCAACCTCTCAACGTCCAATGGCAGTGTTTCCACCATTTGTACACGGTATTCGTCTTAATATCAATATGCTATTTATTGGCGCCGGCCGGGAATCGAACCCGGGTCTGCTTAGTGCAAGAGATTTACTCTAACCACTCAGCCACCAACGTTGGTTAAATTAGGGTGTTTTTCTAAAAAACAGCTATGGCGAATGTCCTTAACAAAGTTATAACGTTTAAATATTTATAAATTATATTAATCTTATATTTAATTAAATATTTATAAATTATATTAATCTTATATTTACTTAAATGTTTATAAGTTATATTAATCTTATATTTAATTAAATATTTATAAATTATATTAATCTTATATTTAATTAAATGTTTATTAATTATATTAATCTTATATTTAATTAAATATTTATAAATTATAATTATCTTATATTTAATTAAATATTTATAAATTATATTAATCTCATATTTAATTAAATATTTATAAATTATATTAATCTTATATTTAGTTAAATATTTATAAATTATATTAATCTTATATTTAATTAAATATTTATAAATTATATTAATCTTATATTTAATTAAACATTTATAAATTATATTAATCTTATATTTAATTAAACATTTATAAATTATATTAATCTTATATTTAATTAAATATTTATAAATTATATTATTAAAATATTTATAAATTATATTAATTGAATATTTATTAATTATATTAATTAAATATTTATAAATTATATTAATTAAATATTTATAAATTAAGTATTTTAAAGTAAAATTTGAGCGTGATCAGGAATTGAACTCGGGTCGTATTGTTAAAATGCTGATAGTTCACCGCCGAGCCATTGACTTCCTTACAAAAAATATTAAAGTAAAGGAACCATTATGATAAGGCGGGTTTTGTTACTAAACGGATGAATACAATATCTGTGGATGTTTTTAATGAATTTGTTTTTTTAATTTTTGTGAACTTGTTTTAGGACTTTGATGCGTTGCCGCTGTGTTATTGATTCCTTTTACGTTGTGTTTTAAATCTCTGATATATTATACAATGAGGTTGTTTAACTCTTTAATTGTCAGTAGATTTAGTTTTTTCCGATACACAGTTTTACCTCTCCGAGGGGACTATGTCCCCTAGGAGGGGTTATACAACCACCGTGTCTGTCTGTGGGTCTGTGTGTCAGGCCTGCGAACGCGTTCGCATTTTCGGGGCAAAGGGTAATCATTGCGTACGCAGTTTTTCGAAATTTTTGCGTTCGCAGTTCCTCGAAGGGCTGGCAACACCACCGTGTGACGGTGAGCGTTAATGGATTGATTTGCGGTTGGGTTTCGTTTGGTTGGTTTTTTTTCATCAACGCTCACCGTATATTTCGTTATTGTTATGTTGTAGGTCGTGAATGTTGAGTTTGTGTTATGATTGTTGAGGATGTTGAGTCTGTGGTGTTTGTATGGGCGTTTTCTCTCCAACTTCTTCTTAATGACTTTGGGACGGACCGAGTGCTCAACGTCCAATGGCAGGGTTTCCACCAGTTGTACACGGTATTCGTCTTAGTATAAATTTGCGATCGCATCGGGCGGGATTTGAACCCGAGACCTCCTGCTTGACAGGCGGACGTTCTACCACAGAACCACCGACACTTGTTACGCTTCATTGAAAATTAGACCTTCAGCTTTATCGGAAGCGTATTTAATAGAGTACGAAATTTTGGTTTAATTGAAATAGAATTGAAATTGAAATTATTCCATCGAAGAAATTCTAATTTAGCGTTTCTCTATTGATTAAAAACAAATGCGCCACCCAGTTTTCGAACCCAGGCCATTCGGCTTGGCAGTCGAGCGCTCTACCACAGAACCACCGATAGCTGCTTAGGTTCACTGAAATTAAGACACTCATCGTAAGCATAATAGGTAATAAAGTCTTTTTTTATGAATGAATTTATGAAGGCCTAATCTGGTTTTTTTACGAATGAAATTTTAAAGGTTAAATCTTGTTTTAGCGCAGTCAGCCGAGATAAGATGGTTAAAGGGTAGACCCTGAGGGTGGTCCACTTTGTTAGTTTTTTGTTATTTATTTACGGGTATTCTTAACGACCTATATAGTTGTGTTAATTCTAAGGCTATAATTTAACGTCTATTGCTTTAAGAGCTGGCGGTTAGTCAAGTGGCTCTCTGTGCTTTGTTGATGGTAAGGTTTTTGCTTCTTGTAAATATATTTGGTGTGGATATTTGGACATCTACGATTTCTAATGCAGTCATTGATTTCCTGGGTGTGCGAGTCATTAGATGATATTGGAAATTGGACGGTATTGGTCTTTCTCAGGCGGTATGTGTCACAACGTCAACAGGAAGTATACGAGTCGACCACTACCAGATATCGAATATAGCTATTCGGCGGTATCTTCATCAAGGGCGAGTGTTGAAATAAAATGAGCATTAAAGATGCGGCAAGTATTTCGTAAGCGAGAAAAATACAAATACCCTCTGTAGATATTTCTTTCATAAAAATTTGCTTCGTATTATATTTTACTGATAAACTTGTTCTGTAAATAGGGTTAAATTCAATTGTGCATTGTTTTAGTAAGTCTAACTCGCTGTTATAACTACTTAATTTATAATATTCTGAATAAATTAAACTCGGTTGTTTCGTCTCAATTATTTTAATTAAAATTAAAATTTTATACCGGGCGGGATTGAACCGAGATTACGTTTTTAGTAAGTAACTTTGAATTGCGGAGATATCTTTAAGGGTCGTCTCGAGAAATTAATACCACTAGGGACCATTCTTCCGAGGAGAGGTATATTTTGACTTGCCAACGTGTTCTATAATGAAGGCGATATGAAGCAGCATTAAAAATGGCCTCTACGTTATCATTCTCACGAAGTGTATAGGCTTGGCAACAGGTCGGGTTAGTGTTTATTGGGTCGGGTTCAGGTAGGGGCGGATTAACCCCTTTTGGTGCCCTAAGCATCTGAAACATTTTGATGCCCCTGGGCCCCTATGAAATAATGAAAACAATAATAACCATAAAAATTATATTTTTGTCTTGGAAATGACTAAATCACACTAGTAACTTTATAGAAAACCATATACACTCTTTCGTGGAACGTTTACCGGCCGCCGCCATTATCATATAGACAACCGACGAGCAAGAGCTCTACCGCAGAAATTTCATCCCCCGAAAACCGGTTTTTTCATCACACTCCCCGTATACTACTATACTGTAAGGCAATGGAGGTCGTTTGGGGAGGCGCGTCTAAGTTTTCTAAAGTTACGAGTGTGATTTAGTCATTTCCAAAACAACTATTAAATTTATACGGTTATTATTGTTTTCATTATTTTGTCATCACAATTAAACTCCTAGTGCAATTAGATACAAATCCTGTTAATGTTTCATTTTTGATAGTTTTCTATTTAGTACACACCTTTGCTGAACACGTTTCATCTATTGGCGGTGTCTGACTTAAGCTTTGATAATAAAAACGAGGAAAATCGTATTACCTGAAACCGTTGTCAAAGCTACAAAGCACCTCTTAGTTCTCCGTGAATATCTCCCAGGTTTGTATGAGAAGAAGGCACATTTCTTTCTTCTCGGAGTAAAATGTGTTACCTGAAACCATTATCAGAAGAACAACGTACGCAGACCTTAGCTTTGTGTGAGTGTATCCAAGGTTTACAAGACAAGTAGGTACATTCCTTTTGGCTCGAATACCACATTTCAGTTTCGTTTATTTTAATAATAATAAGAAATAATAAAATGATAATTATTTTTTAAAGGTTTTTTATTAAATATTACAATATCTAATTGTAGTCTCCACGTGACTTTTGTGGAGAACTGCAGCACCATCTGAACTAGAAAATACGAATTATAATTCATTTTCTTTTGCTAATGGCGTTTTAAATTTTGATCGATTCATCTAAATTATCTAATTATTATTATTATTTAAAACATCTTGTAATAGAAAGGTGGACGTTAATTAGCTTGCTGCAGCATCTGGAAGGAATAATTTTTTTCTTTACCGTCGCACGGCCAACTATGAACACGTGTTACCGAATCGAAGTTGGCTGTGAAATGGTAGTCACGTGATTTGGTTTTCCCATTTTAACAAGATGGTTAAGACCAAATTTACTTTATAGTTTCGCCTATTGATATTCTAAAAGGTGCCGAGCCTCATTAACAGTCAGTAAACCCAGGAGCGGATCCAGGCCATCAAGTAAGGAGGCGTGATCATGGGCATTCAAAAGTCGTCTGCTATTTCTTCACAAATTTAGTTGGCAGGTATTAAAGTAGATGGCGCTATCGTTTCTAAGCTCGAAGCCTATATGGAGCGTGAAAATGTAACGTGGAGCTCTCATTTTCGTTTGCTTAAACGAAATACTTTCTACAAATAGAAAGTTTAGTATTCTCTAGTCTCTATAAATTGTTAGGTTTTTTCAAGTATTCTAAAGACCTTTTCACACGAGCCAACTTTTCGAATCAAAATGCCGAGTCAGCAAAAATGGATCAGTGACCCATTTTTTATCGCTAACTTTTTTGGTGGATCAACTCATCGAACTTTTATTCACACGAACCAACTAGTTGATCGCCCCTCCCCCCTATGGATCCGCCCATGAGTAAACCTCCAAATTAGTCTTTAGAAATTCTATGCGATGTATGTGAACGCTTTTTGTTGTTAAATCTCTACTTCGTTGAGACCGAGAGGTGACTCGTCGATAGGTTTAAAGAGTGCCTTATTGTTATCACAAAGATACCAGTTTTAAATTTAAAAAGTATCTCAATGATTTCAACAAGATCCTAGATAAAAGTGCATCCCTCACATCTAATGGCGCCTCATCCGCGTCATCAATATATCTAATTTTCCAATCGTCGTCGCACTAAAGAAAATTGAATAATTTTTAACATTGACACTTACAATTGTTAGTTTATCTTCTTCAGTTTCTCTTAATTTTAGGCTTCTTTTCAATTTTTTATCCTCGTTTATCCTTTAATTCCGCATCACACTTACTGAGTGTTTCCCACTGTTTTCTCTATCGTAAATGTTGGAACAAAATTGGTTTCAATCGAACTGGATCTTATATTGAACAGATCCAAATTCGATTGCGACCCAAAATTGTAGAAACAAGTATTAATCTCTACGGAAAACAATTTTGTTCATCTGACGAAATCCGAATAGGTGTTTCTCTAAAGTAAAGGTCATGTGTAAATGATTTTTCTATTAAAGATAGAGAGAACACGGGATTTTTACGCACATAACTATGAGTAGATGGCGCCAGGATAAGCTAAATAATATTTTTTCGACACTATTACCGAGGTGCTGATTTACCTCGAGCCAAAGAAAAGCGCGGGTATCTGGCCATATCCTCTGCCCGCAGATGTATATAAATACATAGTGTTTGCCTTGAGATATTCTTTAGTTTCGATATTTAAGTGAATTCTGAAGTTAAGGCTTACCAAAATTCATCTGGTAAATACTGCGCGATTTATAACTGTAACAACAGTGGTAAAACATAATATAAGTGGAAAAATTATGTGTGAAGAACATAAGCCTTTGCTCCTTACATCTGATAAAACTATAAATTTGTCATAGAATAATTTACATGGGTTGCAATTTATATAACTTAAATTTTCAATATCTACAATAGTTTCATTTTTACAGGTATGGATAAATTTTTCGTCAGTAGTTTGTTTTATTTCTGCGGGTTTTTTATTTGAAGTTTGGTGAATTAATGATGATTTACTTTCAATTAGTATCGATATTGAACTTGACAGTATTTGTTTTTGATTCATGGCTTGTGAACTGCGTTAATTTAGTATTTCCAGCCTTGGAAATTGTTGACCTTTGGTTATTGCAGGTCATATCTTTGACTATCACATTGGAATTTAGAACTGGTAAATTCTTTGGCGGGCAAAAAGGGATGTTTTTAAGGTTTGTTACTAACTATATTTTTTGAGTACCCGAATTCCATTTAGCCAAGTCATCCGTCCCTTTAATTGAGCAGTACATCCAGCTTGGGTAAGTCCCTTTAAAAGAGCATACTATGTAACCCTTCAGGTTCATTTTTCCCCCCATACTTACATTTGTTAATTTTTTCTGTATGTTATTTACTTTTGTTATTACCTTTCCCCCACCCCCGCACTCTGACTACCGATTCTCAAAGCCCCCGCGTCAGACTAATCTGGTCTTGAACATATTGTTTTATATTAATTTAATCAATTTTAATGGATATTCTTAACCCCTCGTAACGTACCATATACCAAACATTTTATAATTTGAAGTTCTAATACATAATAATAACCCCCGCGAGTTAGAAATGATTAAAATTAACCTAAACTTAATAACTTAAATAATTTATGATTGGTACATAGGAATCCCGTATAATTTACATAGCTCATAGGATCTGGTCTAACCTACCCTCAATTATAAAACTAAATTCCTGCCTTCAGCAAGGCTAAAATTAATCCCTCGCTAATTAAAGTGTTTTTTTCTCGGTCACAAGACCATGGTGCAATACATCCCGGACGTTTCCGCTTGGAGACAGAAAATCAGGAACCTCGAGACTCTCTGGCACATCCCCCCCCCCCCCCCGAGCAATACCGAGCGACCTTTCGTATCGGACAACGTCACCGACACATGATTAGACACGAGTCTTAAGTACACCAATGACCCACGTAAAATGGGAGGTCACCAGTTGTTTTTGGTTAAAACTCCGCCCACATCCGCGGAACAAAACCAAGAGACAGAGCCCCAAAAAAAGAGATATTTAGATTATCAGAGAGAAGTTAGGTTCTCTCGACAGAAGACTGGAAGATCCTAGATGAACCTCCGAAGCCCAAGTCATGAGATCCGATCCCTCGCCTAACCAGATGTTCTAGATCAAAACCCGAAGTACCTACGCCGCTTGTAATAAGTTCGTCGTCGTCATCCGGACACCCGTACCGTAATCCGGCTCGTTAGTTACCGTAATTCGGGCATCCGCGCCGTAATCGAGACGAACGGACAGTTTGGAACTGTCATCGCGAACAAGAAGTCCCACGTCGAGCCCCTTCAAGAAAACGCATGTTTGTGTGTGTCTTGCGTAATCCGGAAACCCGTAACCCGGTAAATCGAAGAAAATCAAGTGTTAAGTACCAAATTTCGTCCCCCTCCCCCCGTAGAATACCCAGGGTCAAGTCTGAAATAACTGTTTAAACGTAGAGAGAAAATGTCTAAGAAAGGTGCAGTCCCTCGCTATTGTCCGAGGAAAGGTTAAAATGGACCCCCCCCCCCCCCCCCCGAGTTCAAGAGCTTATATCAACCTTGTATCGTTGTACTGTTAAGAATAAATTTAGCCGTTCGTGTTTTTTCCATCGCTGTAGTATTTTTGTCAAGTTTTGGAGTTTTTAGAATTAATTGTAGTCAGCCATAATTGTAGTGTTTCATTTTAATTGTAGTTATCAGAGTTTAGTGTATATTGTTTATTTTATCCCCCCCCCCCCGTGATCAGATTGTCAGAACGAAAAGAAGTTGACTGATCCTATTGAGAACCGTAAGATAAACTTGTAATTAACCAGTTAGTCAAAGTGTTTTGATTTTCCTATCTATTGTGCATGTTATCCCCCGCTTAAAAGTAATAAATATTAATAGTGATGGCCTAACAATCCTACTAATCAAAAGAACCATAATATCTGATTTCCACAAATTTTATTATTTTGTGTAGTGTTTTGGTTATAAAGATTATGTGATTGATTAACAACAAAGGGTTTCCATTCTGAATTCGAATCTCCCCCTTTGTTTTATTTTTTTTCTTTACCCTGTATGTAACCCCCTCTCTCGGATTTAATTGACTCCACGATAAGGCCACGACTCTCATTTTATCATCATTTTCCCCGCCTTAGTGAATTAATATCTTTGAGCAAGGGCAAGGAATATCATTTTATTATGACGATTTCCTAAAAAGGTTATAACTCCACTTAAAAAAAGTAAAGCAGCGACATATGACTGCAGGCTTTTGCCAAACCTGACATACACGAGCATGAAGCCGACAAGACTGTCACTATCCCCGTCTTAAATGTCGCTACCCACGGTTCATGTTGATCTTTTGATATCTTTTGAGATGGTATCACTTTGGATTTCATTATGACAATGTTATCATGTATGTGATGAAGAATTGTTCCTACCCATCAACTATTTAGGTAGTTGATGTCTTCAAGGCTCTTGTACGCTCTTAATTCTTCATCTTCATCTTTACTTATTTTTGTGTAAATCAGGTACGAATGAATATGATTGAATGCAACTGATGGCCATTGTTTAATACCATCTTCCCAAATTGTTATATTCTTGGGATTAGGGAATTACACTTCTCTGTTTCCTTAGGATTAAAAAAAATAACTAAAACATCTTTATCTTTCTCTTAAACCTTAGCCATAGCCAAGGACTATCTGCTTATATTATTTATAGTTAAAGTAAGTTTTTAATTTAAATTTATTTCCTATTTTAAATTTGATGACTCCATGGAATATTACGATAATGTCTTTAAGCTAATTCATTAATAATAAACTAGAAAAGTCTTAATTTATATATCACAGACGTAGAATGACTATTGAATTATTACAGTCTCCCGCTAGAGATTAGCATCTTTGTAATGGCGGCGGTAAAAATTCCAATAAAATGGCGGGCTACAGGGCTCAGTTAAATCTTAATCACGACGTAATGCGGATAAAACATTTTTAAACTTAAAATTTTTTATTGTTTAATTTTATGGAAAAAGTTGTTTCTATATTTTAAAACAATAACAAATTAGAAATTATTTAAATGCTTCACTTGCACGTGGGTTTCAGATTGCGAAGGGTCTCGCGACTGCAGCGCGTGCTCTCTGCCTTCAAGTGCTACGGCTAAGTGACGTAGGCAAAACATTGTCACATGGCCTCCCGTATTTATAGAAACACCTATTAAATAAAAAATTCGGCGAAATCTTCATTTTGAAACATGATATGTGAACCAGATCGAGTCATTCATAAATTGAGTGTCCGAGGCCTAAGTATTCGTGGCCTCGGTAGTCTAATGGTAGTGGCGTTGGGACGGTAACCCAAAGGTCGTAGGTTCGATTTCTGTCCGAGGTGAAAGGGTTTTTCTCGGTGTTTCTGGTATGGCACCACACGCAGAGGTATTCCTTGGTTTAAATGAAACTTATAATTAAATTCCTGCGTAATAACAAAAATAAATTCTCAATGAACAATATCTATTTTTCACTATGATATGAAGTCATGAAAAAACTATATCTTTCTCTACCAACTTTCCCAGAAATGGAAATAAAATTATTAGTGCCTCTCTAAAAACACGAGTTATAAATTATTACCACAGCTTAATATTTTCATTCAATCAAATGATTGCTCGATTAAATTTAAGGGATTCAATGATATCTCCGTTGGTGGTGATACGTGCCTATGCACTAGTACGTGCTTGGAACGGGATTATATTGGGTGTGATTAGATAGATTAAAGCATAGATTACTCTGGCATAATACCTCGACGTTCGGAACCCATTTTTAGAACACTTGATCCCAGTTTGGATTTACATCACTCGACGTGCGCTGCGTTTGGTTGTTGAAAGGTCTGTCTTTAAAAACTGAAACTAATTAGTGACTAAAATTAGATTGAGAAAATCCGGGTTTATGCCTAACTTAGCCGATTGCTAGAGTATAACAACGCTTCATATCTCCATCTTGAAGTACTTGATGGAGAGTTGCTTGATACGGATAGAAGTTGTGACTGTGAAGGGTCCACCAGACGTAG
Organism: Leiobunum rupestre; assembly: GCF_980474605.1. Lineage (NCBI taxonomy): Eukaryota > Metazoa > Arthropoda > Arachnida > Opiliones > Sclerosomatidae > Leiobunum > Leiobunum rupestre. Next base: position 59,108,410 of record NC_143385.1, on the reverse strand, counting down.
CCTTTTGACACTAAGCTCCTTACTTGCGCTTTTAAAGGGTATGCTATAAAATAAGCTAATTAATTGTCTTACATCAAGTTTTGCCCATTAACTCCATCGTCAAAAAGTCCTAAACAGCTCTTAGAACTAACTCTAGTAGCGTTACGATTGCCTTCACCAAACAATAACTATGAATTAAACGGTGGAATCACCTAATAAATTAAATACACAAATAAAAATAAAGGTTTTATGTTAGACCTCTAAAGTGGTTAAAACTTTTTCCAATATTTAAGACCATTCAGGGTTTTTAACATAAAACATATTTAAAACTTCTGCTCCCCAAATTCAGTCCTTTTGTGGAGTGTTTAAGTACTTTTTTTAAACTCTTGTATCTATTTTACTTCATAAACTGTAAGACGTTAATCCTTTATAACTTTATTTTCAGTCCTTTATAGGCCCTTATTTAATTAATTTTTTTTATTATTCAATACGACTCAATATATTAAACATAGCCAGACTAGGCTGGTTTTCGCTCGGGGAAATATCGGAATAAGCGTCCCTGAAGTCGTTGAAAGAAGGGAGTTGATCACGTAACGTACACAGAAAAAAATGTGTTCAGATATTGAACACAATACACGAACACCATCATGCATCACTTTTCTGCTCATGTTCAAAAACGAGAACGTGTTCAATTTGAAATATGGTTAGGTTTTGAACGTGTTAAATTAGAAATATGGTTAGGTTTTGAACGTGTTCAATTAGAATAGTTAGTGTAGGGAGCTGTTGGCTCGAACTCGTGGCATGCAGGGCTTGCCACCACCCTCCTACGCATTGTAACCCGGCCACCTGAATTAAAGGCTTTAAAAGTCGCTCGATGACTTAGGCCTAAGGTGGTGCCTTGGGTATTAGCCTAGCTGATTATTATTTAAAAAAAAAAAAAAACAAACAAAAAGAAAAAGAAATATGGTTAGGTTTTGAACGTGCTCAAGTGGAAATATGTTCGGGTTTTGAACGTGTTTATTATGTCATGTGTTCAGGATTAAAAAGTGTTCTAAATGTAATGTGTTCAGTTACTGGAAATGTTCAGCTTGTGAACATATTGAAAATCTCCTGACCCTTATACTGTTGTTAAAACCCTTTAAATTGAATATTTATTAATATTAAAAGACTAGTTACAAAACGAAGCTCTTGGATGGTCTAAAACCTAGTTAATTGTAATCACTAACACTTGTAAGTGAATGATGTTCTTCCACAAATTTTAAATATTTGGTGATTTTAACAAATGACGATTCGGGGACCGATCATTAAGTACGTACTCTTGCTCTGCACCGCAGCGCTCCCCACTGGCCAAGGAAAATATAATCGTGCAAAAACGGACACAACCGTCTCTTAAAAATAAAAAGGTCTCATATCCGGCTCGTTACAAAAATATGGTCTCAGCTCGGACTCGTAGTAGTACATTATATATTATATTGGACTCCGCTAAGGCTCACTGCAATTTACTATATTTTAATGGTATCATCTCGAGCTCACTTATATAAGCTATATTAAAATAGTTTCAGTTCAAGCACACAAAAATACGCTATAATATAAAGGTCTCATCTCGGGCTCAAATTAAATGACCCCAACGTATTGGTCTCTTCTCGGGCTCGTATCATTCTCATAAAAAAGGTGGAGCTCAGCTTCAAATCGAGCTCTGGCTCTTGGTGTGAGACGAGCCCGTTCAGCTATGTTCATTCCTAAATCTGCTTTTTTTGGTTTTCTTCAATATTTGACCCACACAAAATGAAGTGAAGTGAAGTAGAGCTCATAAAGAAGCTTTTTAACTGTGTGGACAATATTTAGTAAGTTGTGTGTCTACAACGAAAGATCTCCAAGAATCATTTAGACGATAAATTTGCGTGTTTACATATAACACTATAGGTTCGTAGCGCCAAGTATACGATTTCGTTCTGTGACGTAAATAGAGGTTTTGGCGCCCTAGGCTAACATTTAATTTGGCCGGCAGTTATAATTCCAACATACAGGCCCGTGCTTACAGGTGGGGTGGGGGGCGAGCCGGGCGGTCGCCCAGGGCCTTTAAAATTTTACCATAGGGATGTATATACCGGAAGGCCTCTACATTCAGTTTCGCCCATGCATTTCGTCCGGGGCCACGAGCGCTCTAAGAACGGTATTGTACCAACCCAAAATACGGTGAAAATGAAATTGCTTCACGTTAAAAATTCAGCACAGATCGAACCGCTCCTCCGTAATTTATTTATTACCACCATGTTTTTCGACAATAGGAGTCAGGGGGTCAAGCAGCGTTGCCAGATCGAAAATCTGAAATTATCGAATCTAGGCCAAAAAATTTTCGATTTTCTTGGAAAATTATCGTACATTTCTTTATGGCGATAAATTTTAATTCATACGTAAATGCGTTGAATTTAGATGATTTTTTAAAGCACTACAGAAGTTTTATTTCCGGGAAATAAACAAAATGTCCATTATCATTATTAACTGAACTTAATATGTTTAAAAATGTTTTAAAAAATGCGGTAATAGCTAGGAGTAATAAACTCACACTCTGGACTACACGTACAGAAAATGTATATCATTCATTTTTAAGTAGAAAAGTTATATAAATTAATAATAAAATATAAATCGTTCGTTGGTTTTTAAAAAAAATCTAAAGATTATCGTACATTATAGTACGTTGAGGCAGAATTATCGAAATAATGGTACGATATCGTACGCCATGAAAATTATAGTACGCCCTAAAAATTTTGATTAAATTATCGCACTGTGCGATAATTATCGTACGTCTGGCAACGCTGGGGTCAAGTTAATAAGAATTTTATCGAGTGGAGATCGCTTCTTGTCTAAACCACATTGCATGGCATTCATGAGTTCTACTTCACTTCAATAATATCAATTTGCCAATAATTATATTTTACGTATAATTTCTAGACTAACCCCTTCCTATTTTTAACCTCTTCGCTAGTTTAACTTTACCTCCAGCATTAATAATTAAAGGAAAGGCTCACCATCGTTGAAACATAATTCTTAGTCAAAGGCCGTGATATGAGAGTTTCTAAATTAGCGTTAATTTGGGTTTCTAAATTAATTTCAATTAAAGACAAATTAATCGACCATATTCCTATTTACGCCAAGCGGTGAAAAGGGGGAAGCTCATCGGGGGACAATGGAGTTTTTGTGCGGGCCTAATAGGTTCAGAGGGCTCTGAACGATTATTGAGTAGTCTCTGATCGTAGATGGTTAAAATGGCGGCGTAGTTACACCTTGGATGACACCTTCATTCATCCAAGGTTACACTCGGCGTTTGTTTTGACAGTTTTTTCGACTGTTTCCATTATGAATGTTTGTCGTACGATAAAGATAAGTTATGTATTTTAATCTATTATACTAGCACTTCACTTGGAAAAAAATTTAGAGTAAAATATTATTTCTATCGTTTTTTCCCCCGCGATATTTTCCCTAAGCCTTGGCATATAATGCATGAAATTATGAAATAGAATTATTAAAGAAAACTCGTGTTTGAGATCGTTTGGTTTGGTGTTGGAAAGATACCCATTCTGAAACACTATGCTACACTACCGATATTTTCCTGGTCAACTGAAAATACTGAAACTGAGCAACATTCAGACCACGCTTATTCTCTGGCAGCCGAACACTACAGCAAAGCTTTGAAAGAACATTCTTATGTGTATACTAGCATGACCGATAAGTGTATTTTACAAACAGGCAGTAGTGATGATCAAGAAACATTTCTATCAAGGACTTGGAAAATCCCATCCCACAAGCTGAAGAACCAATTATTGATTCCCAATATGCCATTAAGTAGTATTGGATCTGACTATAGTACTATATCACTGGCAACTTAAAGTACCAATTTGTTTTTCAAACTGAGGCAAAAAGGGGAAATTGACTTAAAATAAATTTCTATGCAGCAATAAAACAATTACATTTTATACTGGATATCCATCCTATGAACAATTTTGTGCTTTCTACCAATTTCTGTTGCCCGAGGCAGCCTCCGTATCATACATTGGCCAGGAGGGTAAAACTAAAGTGCTTGATGAGATAGCGAATGTTAAACGTGGTCCAACAAGATAATTAACTCCTATGGAGGAATTTTTCATTGTAATAGTGCACCTCTGTAAAGTTATTATTGAAGTAAATATACATTTGGAAAACTAAATATTTTATTTTGCTTCATTTTGTGCATAGTATCACAATTTTTGAAAATAGAAAAACAATCGAAACTTAAATTCTGATTTCTCAAATTTTTTTAAATCTCTCTACCACATTAGCTTTTCAATAAAATATGTATTGTGCAAAACACCAGTTGTTGTATGGCTACATTATCACGCTTCTGCCCATTTCATTCTAACATCTTCATCAGTTGGAAACTGAAAGAAATAATTATTTTGTGGACTGTTCCCTGGTGTCGCTATGACATCCTACCACACAGCATACTTTAACCATTCTGCAACATTGCAAAATACCTTAGACTTAAATATTAAAAGATCTTAAGCCATGCCAAAAACAGTTAAGTTTAAAAAAATCTAAGTTTGCAATTTTTAATAAGACAAAAAGGGTTTTATAATAATAGTAGTCCTATTATTAATCCAAGCTTAAATAACCCTATAGTTCATGCAATATTCCAAAGGAATAATTGACGTCACTATGGAATAGACGCCTGATTCGCTTTCGCCTTCAGCGATCACGTGAAAGGCCTCTTGCTCAACTATTGGTCCCTTAATCCCTTTCCTCAAGTTATTTTTTTAACCAAAACAGAAGCTCAAGAATTCTGTTTTTCTTACTAAAACCGCTCATTTGGTGGTTTTATTATATAGTAAATTAAATATAAAGCCGAAAATGAGTACAAATCGAGGGAGGAGAGTACAGGGCTATGAATTTGACCCAGAATATACTGCGGAAGAGCTAGAAATAATAAGAAACCGTGCCGCAGTTGTTAGGCCTTTGCTTATAGCTGATGTTGGCATTGGACGGATTAGAGAAAACTGTTCCTGTGATAATGGATGTGTTAAAATACCCCAAGAATTTGACAATAATTTGGAAAGCGGTTTGAAAAGATGGCTCAATGTAAATGATATAAACATGGGTGTTGTATGCTGCCAACAAACACCTGATGTTGGAAAGTTTTTAAACAAGCATCCGAATCAGCCAGGAGACCCAAAGTGTATCACTGAAAATACAAATTTCAAAACTATGTGCTTAAACAAAGTAGTTTTAGAAACATTCTACAAATCTTACAAAGTTAGTGTAGGGAGCTGTTGGCTCGAACGCGTGGCATGCAGGGCTTGTCACCACCCCCCTACGCATTGTAACCCGGCCACCTGAATTAATGGCTTCAAAAGTCGCTTGAAGACTTAGGCCTAAGGTGGTGCCTTGGGTATTAGCTTAGCTGATTATTATTATTATTATTATTATTATTCAGAAAGTCCAACTTCCCAGTGGCGTATCTAAGGGGGGCGATCCACCCCGGGTGCCACCCGTTTGGGCGAGATTTGGGGGTGACACCCGACCGTGAAAACACAAACTATAGAGACTAGTAAGTAGCCCACCATGATATCCGCCCTAGGTGTCACCCATGCTAGCTACGCCACTGCAACGTCCCCCCTCAGGCCCGCCATAATAGAGAGTGCGGGGCCCTAAGTAGTGAGAAGGGGCCCCTTCTCTCAACGAAATTGAAGGAAAAAAGAGGGGGCGCACCAATAAATGCCGCTAAGTACTGGGGGAACCAAAAACCCCCGCTAAGTGCGAGATACGAATAAGTACGGAGCTCGAAAATCTACGTGTCTCTTCTCGAGGGGGTCCAGGAACTAAAAGAACGCTGAGTCGTATATCTAGAGATCAAATAACACTCGAAACTACAAGTAAATCCTGATTTCTCATTGGCTGAAACAAATTGAAGTCACGGGAGATTGTAAAACATAACCAAAAATAGAGGTTACTGCTCATTGGTTGGTGATAAAAAATTTGTCGAGTGTTAAATTAGGCAAATTAGAATAGCTGAAAATACATTGCGCTTACTTCGCTCTAATTTACTTCTGATACAACTTTGATAAAAATTAATCCTGTTTCAGGGGTCCCGCTGGAGGAATTCTTAGAGACTATTAACTCGGCAGAATACACTATTTTAGCAATTGCATATAATCCTGGTTATAGTAATGGTTGATATATACTGAAATGATAATTGTTGGATAGGAAAATAAAAGAATCGTGATAAAAGTTAATTTTTTTATTGAATAATAATAGGGATGGTGAGTAGATTCCTACTACTATGGACTTCGCCCCCGTCGTCCCAGTATAATTGATGCTCTACGACTTGTATGTCCATCCTGGAACCTCCCACGACCTCTCCCTCCTCATGGCTAACAGAACAATACATAAAATTTTAACTTTAGTACAGTATAAATAATTCGTGAAATTTAATATATTACCTTATTCTAAGTTCAAATTTAATAGACTCATCGTTTGCGCTTTGCAATACTACCCCTTTGATCTCTTCTATTCTACATGAAGAAAATTAAAATCTTAAATTTTTTGGTCCCAAAAGTTATTTAAATCTTAAAATAATATTTACCGCATTTTGATTTCTTTTTGAATTGTCCTGATCAGAATAATTTGTTCTAATTTTTTTACCCCGTTTTTATACCTTTCTCCCACCCCACCAATTCCTACCCCCTATAGCCTATCTCCTTCTTTCCCTTGATGAAATCTAAGTTAGAGAGTGTGGAATCTATTCAGTGTGTAAATAAATAAGCGGGTAAAGTCGGTAAATTTTTCCATGGGTTAAATAGTGTTCGTAGATAATTAATTTCGCGAGACTGGGGATTTCCACCATCTTCCTCTTCGCGTAAGTAACAAATTTACAGATAAGAGTCCGCATTGCAGTACGTTCTTGCAGAGGACTGGTTGACTTAACGAAATTCTGGAAAAAAAGGGTATGTCTTTTTCAATAATGGGGTTTTTTTTTTACATTTTAAAGTATTTATTAAGAGTGAAAAAGTTACATAGGAAAAATTGTTTAAATCGGAGGCATGTCATTATGTAGTACGTAATTGGTTTCGTTTGAACGGGCGGGATCAAATACATGGTCTACGGTATTAAACAGTAAATGCGGGAAATGTCCCTTATTTAAATTATTATCTAAACCGAATGTGGAAACGAATTGAGAAAGTGCAAAGGGCATAAAATTTAAGGAATCTAAGAATTTTAATTTTTTATACTGTACATTCATGAATTTGGTCCCGTCTGTAAAGACTTTAGGGGTCCACTTTAAATCGACCATTTTACGTACTATAAATTGCACGTCGTAACCTTTAGCGTTATGGGCGATACATATTATAATAATAATAATAATAATCAGCTAGGCTAATACCCAAGGCACCACCTTCGGCCTAATCCATCAAGCGACTTTTGAAGCCTTTAATTCAGGTGGCCGGGTTACAATGCGTAGGAGGGTGGTGGCAAGCCCTGCATGCCACGCAAGCCAACAGCTCCCTACACTAACTATTACCGTTAACCTCGACAAGTTTTTATGGAAGGGGAAACCGAAGAGCTCGGGGGAAAACCCCTTAAACATGTGGGGAAAGAACTTGCAAACTCAACGCAGAAGGAGTTGTTCCGACTTTTCACCCAGTGCCACTCTGTTAAGTGTACGAAGATACTCCAGAAAGTCGCCGACGGAGTCTTTTGAGAGAAATATTTTCTCCCGAGGGCCACTACCGCATTTAGCACATGCGTACTGACTATCTTTTTCTTCGAAACTGAATTTACACGCTTTTTGCGAAACGCATAAAATTGGTTCGTGAATCAAAGCATTGGCGTCAGTACGATTTGTTTGTTTACATTTCAAGTCATAAAAAAACAAAGACTTCCGTTTTTGGAGTACTTCTCTTGGTCGGTGGTGATTGTTCATTGTCGGAGTCGTGGACCCGTTTATTATTGCTATTTATTCGAGAACGAGTAGTTTTATCGGCAGAATCTTTACGGTCGGTCTTTTAAGGTTGCATGTAACATAGATGACCTGCGGGGTTAAACTCACTACACGAAAGACAATAGGTCTCTCCACAAACGTGTACTGCCTTACGCTTAAACATACTGATAAATTTTCCGCAAAGATTACAAACGTAAATTTTATTACATAAGGGCTCGGGTCCTGATAAATGATAATCGTAACAATTTTGATTAGGGAAAACTCTTAAACATGTTTGGCAAGTTATTTTATCTACGTCCTTCAGGCAATCTTGCTGTCTATGACAACTATGACAGAAAAGAAGGCATTTATGGTCAGCGAGATGATTAAAACCTATCAAACATTTTTCGCAAAAGTAATTAAACGCGAAAAGGGGTTTGGGGTTAGTAATTACGTTGAAATGTGTGTCAATATTTAGAAGATAAAGACGTTTGCGGAGAGGCCCTTCTAGTTCCCTCTCTTCTTCGTCGTCGCCGAAAATAACTAAGGGTACAGGATCGCGTAATCGAAAAACGATAATACTGTATTCGGGCAAGATTTCTTGGAACCGAGTTAAAGCGTCCGGACTAGCGCATTCTTCGTCTGTTAATGCAGAATATGCCAAAAGGGTCCTAGCTTCGTGGGTCTGTAATTGCGTTTCAATATTTTTTCCTCTACACTGTCTTATAGTAGTATATTTTCTTTTAAGTTCTCCATCATTTTTATTAGCCATGTATTCTCTATGAGCTATGGCTACTACAAGAGCGCGTGCTAAACAAATTTTATCCTGGTTATTTATCGTTATCGTGAATTGTTTATAAAAAGAAAACTCTTTTTCGAGGGAAATCCCTAACCTAACTGATCTAGTTCCTCCATGGGGTAATCGGACTCGGTTAAACGTAACCGTAACTATTCCTTCAAAAAAACTACCATCGTTCTCGGATCTATAGCTTTTTTCATCGATATACGTCATCAACCATTGCAAGTCTAATTGGTCCCGACGCCGGAAACTGACGTTAATTTGAAAGCCGGGGTTAGTGACGTTCACGAATGAAACCGAAACCATATCTGAAGGCAAACAGTCCTCCAATAGGGTTTCCATCAATATATAAATACCATTTTCTATATTATTTTCTAACCGGACATTTAAAGTCCGTCCCATTAGTCCAAAATTTGGGAAATTTTGGATATTATTATTCAATATTTTAACAGAACCTGGTAAATTAGGAAAGGACGGAGGCGTTATTGGAACGTCAACTAGCCCACCTCCAACTTGAGGGGGAGACGAGGTGGAAGCTGCCAAATTCGCGTTCTCGGGGTTCGCGTTTTTCTCAGCAGTCTGAGACGGTAGAGGTGAATACTGCGGAGCTCGTGAGGGGCCGGCGACCGCTATAGGGTCATTATTACGCTGAGGGGAAATATTATGAGGGGGCCTGCTACTACTAGCCGTACGAGCAGCTAACAACGCTTTAGCTTCCTCGAACATTTCGGCTGCCCTTGCGGCTGCGGCGGCAAGTTCCTCCGCGTCCCGTCGGGCAACTTGTACGTTCTCAGCTAAGCGCTGTCCGTACTGGGGGACGACATGATAAAATTATCTTCCAAAGATAAAGAGTGGCACGTGTCATCTGATTCTAGAAAGGGTGAGGGAGCATCCATAGGCGTATACGAGGGCGAATTACGTACTTCGTCAGGTGGGATAGAACTAGGTCTTAAAAGGGGTGAAGGTAAATTAACGATAGGGGGCGAACAGATTTGATGGGTTAGTTGATATTCTCTAAGATAATCTCGTACCATTGTCATTTCTTTTAAACGTTCCAATTGCTAATCAGTTACTGTAGTTAAGGATAGGGTAGGGTCTTGGGTATCAGTTAAAGCTATTACTTCCATTTCTGGAGAATCGGGTAAAGTTACTATGGGTACTTCCGGGAGCTCGTTATCAGTTATATCAATCAATTCAGGGGAGTCGATTATAATCATTTCCGGGGTATCAACTTAAGTAATTTCTGGGTATTGTACACCTTTCATTTTAATGCCAATTTACTTTGAAAATGAAACCTAATTCCAAAAATTACGATAAAAAAATCAAAATAAACTTACGTAGAGAGAGAGAGAGAGAGAGAGAGAGAGAGAGAGCGCGCGCTTCAAAAATCCTGGTACTACACGCAAAAAGAACAACAATAGAGTGACGTTCCCCCGGTTCAGGCACCCCCTTATATAGGGCCGAGGGGAAGATAGTAAGCTTATCTCTTATTCCCAAAGAACTTGTTCAGTTCTCGAGAAAATATTAGGGTTATGCTAAAATTTATACTTATTTACGCAAAATATTCCATTTAACTTCATTTCCGATATGGACACTGAAGTACAAACATCAGCCATAAATGCCGTCCTGAAACAACCTTCTAAAATTATAGCCGTAGTGATTATTTTAATTACAATTGTCTTATTTGAGTTCATTTTGTGGTATTTTGAAAACGTTTCTACCGTAAAATTGTAACTTTTTTCACTGTAGTTCACAAAATGGTATTAAAAGTATACTAATTTAATGTTAATTTCTATTAATTGTATTGTTTTCTAGGATATGATTGCATCACAAGCTCTCGAGAGGAATCTACAATGGGGTTTTTTCAAGTGGGTAAAATTATGACCTCAAACCATGGGAATCATTAGTTGCAGATCACGAGACGGCTTAATTAAGTACGTAGAGCTGTTATCTCAGAGAGAGAGAGAGAGAGAGAGAGAGAGAGAGCCAATAGAATTTGATGGTTAGTTGTAGTTTTGATCACGTGATGAATTAATCTCGACAAGATAGGAACTGATTAATCCCCCACGCGTCATTTCTCTCCGAGACGCTGAACTGAAAAGAAGTGCATCCGCTTTGCTCCCCGTCGTCTACCGTAAACATGGAAAAACGTTCTATTGGTAAGCATTCTTTTATTAATACTACTACTATTTCAATAGACCGAGGCTTAACATTTTCATTTTCTATAGCCGAGACTCATACCGTAACCAAACGTCGGGCCCAAGAAAGACGTATCAACATAAAAATCACGCTAGGAGGATCAGTGTACATTTCTTTTGGTTTCGACGGTTCCAAGTTACAAGTTCCTTTCTTCAAAAAATCGAACGAAAATATTCTGTTCCTAACCTCCGAAGCTTTCAACAATCTTCTCTCTCTTTGGAAAGAACTTTTTGAGGCAACGCAAACTGGAGCATCGGCGCTTACCCACAACATCATCGACTATCACGGCAACAACGTATCCGTCGTCGCCACGACCAACAACATCAAATTGAACTCAGCCTACGGCCATGTTCTGGATCTGGGAGCTCGCGAAATCGGTGAGTTCCAAAAAAAAATGATTTTATTCGTTTCCAAATAGATCTTTTAAACGAGCATAAAAATGTAATCGAATGCATGTATTTAACTATTGTTAAAAACCTTAAAAAAATTCACGAATTACTATATGGTAAACCTTTCGAGGGTTTATTTTTGTACCCCGATCAATTTAATTTTATCATAAAGTAAAATCTTATTTTGGCTGTTTTAAATCACCCTCGGAAGTACTACAAGATTTTACTAATTTACTCGTAGATAATCAATTAACCTGTAAACTTAGCTACTTTAATTTGTTTTCATTGTGTAATGTACAAGATAACCATCTAATGGATATCTGATAGTACCTACTAACATGTATACAAAGTTCTAAAATAAAAATTAATTAAATTTAAATAACTTGTTATTATTGCTTATATCCTAGAAATTAAAAGGGTTCGGAAGCGATAAGAAATTCTGGTGATTGGAAGCGATAAGCAAACGGGTAAAATCTAATCTCCAGATATCTGCACGAGTAAAACTAATTTTGGAGAATGGGGAGGGTTGGAAGGGGGAAAGGAGCCAGAGAATGGAGGGTGGACGGAACCAGTGAATGGGGGAAAAGAGCTTTATGTACTTCCGGTGAATGGGACAAGTGAATCGGGGTAGCAACGGGGGAAAGCAGCTGGTGAACGAGAGAGATAAAGTATCCAGTGAATGGGGATGGGGGAAAGCAGCTGGTGAACGAGAGAGAGAATCTGGTGATTAAGAAGGGAGGAAAGCAATGGGGGAAAGGAGCGGGTGAACGAAAAGGATCCAGTGAACGGCGGGAGCCAGGGGGAAAGCAACAGCTTTGCGTCCTTCCGGTGAATGAGAATGAAATTCTCATTCACCAGATGCAAACCCCCTTCTCTAACCCTGATTGATGATAGTAAGCATTCTTGGGTGCCAATATTTGGGTTATCATAGCTTGACGCCTTAATCAATATCCCCTATATTAAAAATATGTTATCAAATTTTTAAAGACTTAACCTTAGTTAAATATTCCTGGTGATTGAAATTTTTTCGCAGAATATATTAAAAAACGAAATAACGTAGTATTCGTCTCGAAATTGGTCCATATAATTGTTTTCTTCGTTTAAGGGAATTAAATGGGTATTCTATTCAAAAGGAATAAATGTTAGAATATAACTTTTTATACCTTTACTACCAGGACTCAGGTTTATTCTTAGGGCTCTTAAGGTATTGAATTAAACATTAAAGAGTAAAATGGGTATAAAATAATTGATTAGACCATTTTTAGTAACCAAATGGTTTCAAATAAATTAAAAGTCCAATTTTGGTCATTTTATAAACCTTTATTTTCTATAGAAAATCAATTTATATTCAAAACCAAAAGTTTAGAAAAAAAATTGCGGTTCTAACAGACGATTTGACTTTTTTCGAATTTTTAAAATGTTTGGTTGAATAAACAAATCTGCCAATGGAACGAAAGTTACTTGAGTTATTAGTGACACACAAATACATTCGATGAATATAGTTGATATTGTGTGCATGCCGGAAAACGCTATTTCGTCCTACTATCAGCCTTTTGTTTTCCAGACCTTATAAATTTGGGAAAATTAGGGCTTGTTCAACCAAACCAAATTTAATGATACGTATATTCAAGAAAGCTCTAAACTTTATCTTTGAAACTTCTTCATCTATTCTATAGTTTTTTTAAATTGAAACAACCTATAGTGCATATTATTTTTTAGCGTACATGTATCCTACCCAATGAGTAGCGCAAGAAAAACTGACCGCTGGCGAGAACAACAAAGACTATGTTTGGTCCGATAATTAAACTGCTCTTAAGTTTAATTTTAATGAGCCCAATTTTACGTCGATATTAAAGAAAAAAGAATAATGGAAAATATGTAACTTAAGTTATTACTAGAATATTAAATCTAGCTAATACCTATTAAATCTAGCGTTTACCTATTAAATCTGGCTTATTTCTTAAAAATCTAGCGTCAAATTATTATACCTAGTTTATATCTATTAAATCTATCTAATATATATTAAATCTAGGTTATATATTTAAAATTTAGCTTTTACCTATTAAATCTAGGTTATATATTTAAAATTTAGCTTTTACTTGGGGTGGCGGAGTGGTTAGCACTTTCGCCTCGCAGCAAGAGGAGCCGGGTTCGATCCCAGCTTGTGGCACTGGGTGAAAACTCGGAACAACTCCTTCTGCGTTGAGTTTGCAAGTTCTCTCCCCACTGGGTTAAAGGGTTTTTCCCCGAGTTCTTCGGTTTCCCCTTCCATAAAAACTTGTCGAGGTTAACGGTAATAGTTAGTGTAGGGAGCTGTTGGCTCGATCTCGTGGCATGCAGGGCTTGCCACCACCCTCCTACGCATTGTAACCCGGCCACCTGAATTAATGGCTTCAAAAGTCGCTTGATGACTTAGGCCTAAGGTGGTGCCTTGGGTATTAGCCTAGCTGATAAAAAAAAATCTAGGTTATATATTTAAAATTTAGCTTTTACCTATTAAATCTAGGTTATATATTTAAAATTTAGCTTTTACCTATTAAATCTAGCTTATTCCTATTAAATCTAGCTTTTACCTATTAAATCTAGCTTATTCCTATTAAATCTAGCTTAAACTTATCAAACCTTGCTTATATCTATTAAATCTAGCTTGTATCTATAAACTCTAGCTGAAAATTAAAAAATTGGGTTAATCCCTATAAATCTGACTCATACCTATAAAATCTAATTTATATATATTAAATCTAGCATTAACCTACTATATCTAGCGTAAACCAATTAAATCTAGCTAATTTATTTTAAATCTAGTTTATACCTACTAAATCTGACTTTATCCTATTAAATCTATCCTCTATCTATTAAATCTAGATTATACATTTTAATTCTAGGTAATATATTTTAAGCGAATTTGTTAAAATTTTACCTATCAAACACCATATTTAATTTTTTTCATTGATATCTGTACCCTGTTGGAAACACATACTTTTTAACCAAAATGTAAGCAAATCTAATATCAATTCATATAATTCAACTTTATTCGGACAAATATCCCTAAGTTAGGACACGTTCAACTTAATATTTATAAATAAATCCCAAATCATTGATATAAATTCGACTAAATTCAAATAAATTGGGTAAAATTTGGTATATTCTTTAAATGCAAATAATTTAATATAAATGCGCTTAAGGCGTGGTATGATAAGTAGAGTTGAGTAACTGCAATTAAATTTGGGTAAATTTGACAAAGTCGACCAAATTGGGTAAAATCGAAGCAATTTCGGTAAATACAAATAAATGAAGATAAATGCGAGTAAAATTCGATAAAACTAAGAAGAAATTTAGTTAAAATTTATTACATCCATGAAATAGTAAAAAAAAATAAGAAAAATAAAAGCAATTTAGACAACTTGCCTTAACTACTACTAAATTGATATTGCGACCAAAGACGGAGGGAACGTTATGCTAATTTGAAAAATACTTTTTAACTTAACTTAATTCAATTTATGAAATCTACTTATAGATTAAATGTTATTGGTAACCTAATGTAATTGGTAATGTCATGTCATTTGAAATGTCATGCACTCGGTAATGTAATGTCATTGGTATGTCGTCATATCATTGGTAATGTCATGGGTACTGTAATGTTATTGGTAATTGCTAATGCAATTATTAATTGGTAATGTAATTGGTAATTGCTTATGTCGTCATGTCATTGCTAATGTCATGTCATTGGTAATGTCGTCATGTCATTGGTAATATCATGTCATTGGTAATGCCATGAATACTGTAATGTTATGTTATTGGTAATTGGTAATGTAATTGATTATATTGGTAATTGGTAATGTAATTGGTAATTGGTAATGGGTAAAGCAATTGGTTATGTAATTGGTAATGGGTAATGTAATTTGTAATTGGTAATATAAATGGTAATTGGTAATGTTATAGGTAATTGGAAATTGGTAAATATTAATGTAATTGGTAATTGGTAATGTAATTGTTAATTGGCAATGTAATTGGTAATTGGTAATGGGTAAAGCAATTGGTTATGTAATTGGTAATGGGTAATGTAATTGGTAATGTTATCGGTAATGAAATGGTATTTGTAAATTTAATTGGTAATTGGTAATGTAATTGGTTATATTGGTAATTGGTAATGTAATTGGTAATTGGTAATGGGTAAAGCAATTGGTTATGTAATTGGTAATGGGTAATGTAATTTGTAATTGGTAATATAAATGGTAATTGGTAATGTTATAGGTAATTGGAAATTGGTAAATATTAATGTAATTGGTAATTGGTAATGTAATTGGTTATATTGGTAATTGGTAATTGGTAATGGGTAAAGCAATTGGTTATGTAATTGGTAATGGGTAATGTAATTTGTAATTGGTAATATAAATGGTAATTGGTAATGTTATAGGTAATTGGAAATTGGTAAATATTAATGTAATTGGTAATTGGTAATGTAATTGTTAATTGGCAATGTAATTGGTAATTGGTAATGGGTAAAGTAATTGGTTATGTAATTGGTAATGGGTAATGTAATTGGTAATGTTATCGGTAATGAAATGGTATTTGTAAATTTAATTGGTAATTGGTAATGTAATTGGTAATTGGTAATGTTATAGGTAATTAGTAATGTAATTGGTAATTGGTAATGTAATTGGTAATTGGTAATATAATTGGTAATTGGTAATATAATTGGTCATGTAATTGGTAATTGGTAATGTAATCGGTAATGTAATGTAATGTTATTGGTAATTGGTAATGTAATTGGTAATGTTAGTGGTAATGTAATTGGTAATAGGTAAGTGATAATGTAATTGGTATTTGGTAGTGGTATTTGTAAATGTAATTGGTAATTGGTAATGTAATTGGTAATTGGTAATGTTATAGGTAATGTAATTGGTAATAGATAATGTAATTGGTAATTGGTAATCGGTAATGAAATGGTAATTGGTAATGTAATTGGGAATTGGTAATATAATTGGTAATATAATTGGTAATATAATTGGTAATATAATTGGTAATATAATTGATAATGTAATTGGTAATGTAATTGGTAATGTAATTGGTAATGTAATTGGTAATGCAATTGGTAATGTAATTGGTAATGTAATTGGTAATGTAATTGGTAATGTCATTGGTAATGTCATTGGTAATGTCATTGGCAATGTCATTGGTAATGTCATTGGTAATGTAATCGGTAATTAAATGGTATTTGGAAATGTAATTGGGAATTGGTAATGTAATCGGTAATGAAATGGTAATTGGTAATGTAATTGGGAATTGGTAATATAATTGGTAATATAATTGGTAATATAATTGGTAATATAATTGGTAATATAATTGGTAATATAATTGGTAATATAATTGATAATGTAATTGGTAATGTAATTGGTAATGTCATTGGTAATGTCATTGGTAATGTCATTGGTAATGTCATTGGTAATGTCATTGGTAATGTCATTGGTAATGTCATTGGTAATGTCATTGGTAATGTCATTGGTAATGTCATTGGTAATGTCATTGGTAATATAATTGGTTCTGCAATTGGTTAGATCTAGATTAATGTTATGTAGATATCAAAATACATAAGATGATTTGTTGTTAAAAATTAAATTACTTAGAAAACAAAATTAACAATTTATTTATTTAAAATTGTCACAAAAAATATTATGAAAAATATGTGGCAATCCTAGTAAAATCAGGTAAAACACCAAGAAAATATGCAACGTTCAAATTTAAAAAATCGAATATATTAACGGTTAAGTCTAGTGAAATTTTATATCTTCGAAATGAATATTTTACAGCATTGGTTTCAATTTATTATAACTTTTAGACATAAAAACTCGATTTTAAAGTTAAAGTTTTTTTAATATTGTTAATTCTTAAATTAACTCTACTTCATCTAATTTAGTCGCTTTTACCCAACCGAACCGCATTTTAGTCATTTTATCTTGATTTAAACATATCTAATAAGTTACGAAACCGTTTTTTTGCTTGAGCATTTTAAAATATATTATTGTAATTTTTAAAGCTCTAAGAAATTTTTAAGCTCACTTCTTCTTTAAAATAAATTAACTTTCTTTTGTGGAACTTTGGGTCAGAATCCCTTAAGAAGTTTTGATTTTGAACGCAATTCCCGAAATAATGTTTGAATCCACTATTTATTTGAATATTTCTGAATAAACATTACCTTTAAAAAATTAATTTACTATATGCCTTTAGAATTATTCGGGTTCACTGTAGCTTCAAAACAATATACAATTCACACTTCCTATGTGATAGTTTAAATAGACTACACTTTAATGATTTTAAACCGACTACACCTTAAAGGCTGACTTCATAAATCTTCGGTTTACTCTGTCTTTCACTGGAAGTAGGCTGACTGCATGGCGCACGTGTATTGCAGTAAGCCTAATTCCAGTGAAAGACAAGAGTAAACCGAAGACTTATGTAGTCAGCCTTTAATGATTTTCGAGCTTAAGTATTTCTAAACTGAAAGCTATAATTTGAATATTAAAGAAGGTATGACGTCACAAAAGAACTACCGCGTCACATTCGGAAGGAATGCCAATAATAAGATGTTAGAAATATTTGTTAGAAACGGAATTTGAACGGTTCACCGTTTAGAAGTTGTGTCGTCACAAAGTACGGAAAGAGAGCCTATTTTTTCACTATGGGGCGAAGTTGTAAGTCCCCATTCCACAATAGAACAAAGTTTATTTTCTTCGGCCTTTCTAATAGGGCAATTCAAGGGAATCCATCTATCTAAATTTAAAATTAACTATTCCTTTAAGAATATAGAAAAAATAATCGGAATCCAACTATCTCTAGAAGTCTTCGAGATTCAAGCAAAAGTAATTTGACGTTCCAAAACATTTCTTAAAAAAAATAGCGAGAGTTTAGAAAATAAGAATCCCACCCTATACTAACCTAAGAGTAACATACAAAATACGTTTTGGGTACATTTGTTCGAATTTCATTCGTCCGAACGGTGGTACAAATGTCCGAATGCCGGAAAACAGGATCGTATGTCCGAAAACGTATTTCATTTGCCCGAAAAATTTCTCAGAACTTTTGTTGGTGATTTAGTCGTTCAATTTATGTTAACTTTACTGGCGAATTTCATTTGTTCGAATAATCGTTTGTCCGTTTTTTCGAACATTAGGAATTGGTTGTTTTTTTTTAAATATTAACGTAAACCTAACCTAACCTAACCTAACCTAAAGTATGTAGTTTTTTATTTTTAATTCTTGCTTTAAAAAAAATTCGGACAAAAAAACAGCAATAAGAAATACTAATTTAGTGACAGAATTCGGAAAAGTGACGCTACCGATTTGGACGAATGAAACAAACAAGTTGTCCAATTCGAACAATTGAAACATTTCTTACTTCGGCGGTTCGGACGAATGAAATTCGAACATTTGTTCCACCGTTCGGACGATTGAAATTCGAACAAATGTACATACCCCCAAAATACATGTGAAAACGAAAATGAGAACCAACATATATAAACCAAATAAAGAAAGGTTAGTAAGGAACTAATGAAATATAAACATAGGTTAAAAAGAAGATGAAAACAATGGTTTAGCGCATCATATTATTAATTTTACTGACAATTAAAACTATTGGAAGTCTGGTAGGAAATTTAATAATTAAATTAAATGGTCCAACATAAATTTTTAGGAATCGGTATTTAGATTAAAACTTATATAATCGTGAAAATTTAGAAAGATCTGTCACTTAAGCTCCAGCGATTGGTAATAGATTGGCAGACATTTCTTATCTTTCAAAAAATTTCATCATTTCGCATGCACAATTGCCAACAATTAATTTTGCAAAAGAAAATGAACTTACAGTTTCCTTTCGATGCGAAAATAGTAAAAGCGGTGAAATTTTAACAATCGGAAAATTCCTATCGCCGCGAAAAATATCTTCAAATTATTTATGTGAATTAGGAAATCTCGCGTCTTGAATAGGCGTTTTATCCGCGCGACGAACCGCCCTGACGAAGCAATGGACTTGGATCTGAAATGTGTCATCTTTAGCAGGATTTTATACGAGTGAGCCTCGTTCACACGGAGACGAGAGTCCCACGACTAAAATTGAATTATTTTCGCTAATATGCAAATGAAGGTAGAAGAACGTACTTTAAGCGCGAGGTTCTTCCCCTTCAACAAATTCAATTTTCTGGTGCAAACGCTATTTATAGAAATTAAGAGCTTAGAGGGATAATTCCTGGAAGCTAGGAGCAACAAACACAACACCCCACACAAGGAGAACGCAACCCGTCAAAAGTCGTGGATTTTCGTGTGTACGTTTTTCATTGGCTAGACGCTTTAGCGCCTGCTGCCGTCGGTAGGGGAAAATTCAGAAATTTCTTCCCCCCGCCCGTAAAACGTTCAGCGTAAAGGCTCGTGACGCTCGTCCAATGAAATTCGTACACAACCCTTCGTTAGCGTGTTTAAAGGCTAGCTGCGTTCTCCTTGTGTTTGTTGATCCTAGCTGGAAGCATGATGAAAGCTAATAATTTCGTTTTATACATAGTGCTCGGCAAAAAGCCTAGTAATTTTAGTAAAGAGTAAAGGTTGGATGACCACTGACCACGCCACGGTCCACTCAATAGCGTGCTGTAATTCCAAAAATGTTCAGTGGTTGCGCTATTTCTAAGCATTCTTCGTACTGTTAAAGGGGAACGGCCAAGCTTTTCCAAATATGGCCTTATGTCCATGACAAGACGTTCAATATACTAACTCGTACCTTTTTTGTCTTGAAAAAATAGCTTTTGGCCCAAAAAGTTGAAACGAAAAATAACGCCAGCTGTTTGGGTTTGAATTTTCGCCGCCATCTTAGGGGCTGCCGCCAGCGCCCCTAACCCCGTATGAGCGATTTGCGAACTATCCTAACTTTTAAAATCGCGCAATTTATTCTTAGGTCTCTTATAACCAAGGGCGTATTTAAAGGGGGGTTTTGGAGGTTCAACCCCCCCCCCCTCGAAATTCTGATGATGGGGGGGATGCCTAATAAAAATCAGTGAAACTTCCGTCAGCACCCCCCCCCCCTTGAAATTTTGCCCCAAAACCCCCCCTGAAATAAAATCCTGGATACGCCCTTGCTTATAACTGGAACGCGCCGCGCGTGCAAAACAAATTTTTCGCGTCTTCAGCACCGCACGCTTTTACGTGGTTTTCTGTCTCGCCGACTTCTCACCAGGTGTCGCGGCGGACGCGTGCTTTTCGATTTCCCGAAACTTCTTTATTTTATTAAAAATTAACCACTCAATATTTTTTGATGCGGTTTTCACCATAAATTTTAGTTTCTAATGGGCTATAGTGCTATCTTACTGGTTAAAGCTTGACCGTTCCCCTTTAAATCTTGAACAGCGCGATACTTTCAATTCCAGTTTTCCAGAGCGCGACTGAAATATTAAAGAATCAATTGTCTTTAGAAACTTCTTTTTTAAACACGCAATATTTGACAATTCTAAATATAGTAATTGCCCTAATATTTATTTTATCAGAAATTCGTAACTGTTATTTTCTCTGCACCACAGCCATTTCACTCTCAGTGACCTATAAATGAAATGATTTTTAAGGCCGGCTTTTTCTCGTCAATATTTTTTTACGTGAAATATTTTAAACCACCATAAGAGTTTACTCCAAATTTGTTGTATATACATAGCATTTGTGTTTTATTTTAATTCGGGTAAATCATTTAACTGGGTGTTAGCTAAGTAACTGACGCTTTTAGGGTCGATCTGAGACTCTGATTATTGATAGGTTTAATTTAGGAGCTTTTCAAGAATGCCATCGCTGATTAATATTTTCTTTCATTCTTGAGCCTTCTTTTGTGTTTAGGAATTATCTTCTTATGAGCTTTTAAAGAAATACAACATTTTATTGTATTGGTATTGCGTAAAACTACAGTTAACATGCGCTTCAATAAAGCTATTTTGTTCGACTAGGTATTAAAGTTTTGGGATAGGAAAACTTTGTTTAGCTCTTCCAAAGAACGTTACTATAAAGGCACGAAAAAAACCTAATTTCTGAAATTTACAGTAAGTGCCACTAAAAGAGTCATCATTGTAACCATAGGCTCACTGCGATTATTTATTGGTAAACCGTATTTAAATAACATGAATTAATCGGGACTGATTTACAGTAGAGAGGTAATAGCAATCATGTTTTATACTGCATATGGTTTGCCGTTTTTGCAAGTCTGCTTCCAATCACCTTAATTTGCTGTTGACAAAATAGTAGAAGGATTTGCAAATCCAGAAACTGGAAATTTTCTAGTCAGCCAAATTCAAATTCTTTCAATTCGATAAAACTCGGTAAATGTAGGTTGATGTTGATAAATCAATTTGTTGATAAATTTGAAAGAACAAGGTGAGGATGAATTTTTCGAGACAAATACACCAGATAAATAAACCAATAGAAAAAAAGATTTTTTGGCAGATGTGGGGGGAACTAATTTTCGAATGAGAAAACCGTTATCTTCCTCTCGGGACAGTTCACGCTAGCCTTGCACCAAACGGGATTAGAGAAACGTCGGCTACAGCAGCTCAAGTTTATTTTAAGGCTACTTTCATACACGGTGCCGAGAGAGTATAGGTCTACTCGGACAAACAAACTACTTGGTGGTATAATACACTTATGGTATTACTCATAGAGAGGTAACTAAAGTTATTTATATAATTAATAAATAATTTATCATTATTTTGATAAAGTATGCGTAAGTATTCATTTTCAAAGCAAAGAGTATAAAAACTACGTAACCTAGAGATATAATGACGGTCGAAAGCAGTAAAGGAAGTTGTAGCAACCGGGGGGGGGGGGGGAAGTCACTCAGTGAATTTGCACTTCAAATTTCGGTACCGCAGCGCCACTACGGCAGTTTTAAGTGGCAATCATTTTGATTTAGTTCAACATTCTTGAAAATTCCTTAAGGAATTGGTTACCTTTAGGACTTGGCAACGTTAGAGAACAAACGCCTTATTCTTCACTTTTTGAAAATAAACACCGAAACAACGAATCCACAAATTCTAACTAAAAAAATCACGAAACAGTAACCAATTACTGTCACTTTTTTGAATTGACAGATATTAGACAATTAAATATCCAAAATGCCAAATTTAGCATCTCCACAACACCGTAACTGCCATTTTTCTCCGGTTTTATTATTTATTGTACTAAATACTGCCGTAGTGGCGCTGCGGTACCGAAATTTGAAGTACAAATTCACTGAGTGCCTTCCCCCCCGGTTGCTACAACTTCCTTTACTGCTTTCGACCGTCATTATATCTCTAGGTTACGTAGTTTTTATACTCTTTGTTCAAAGCGTTTCTAATTTAACTAAGCCTTATACTGTAACATATTGTAAACAGTAAGCGGAGGTTGATAATTAATCAGCTAAACTAATACCCAAGGCACCACCTTAGGCGTGAGTCATCGAGCGACTTTTTTAAAGCCATTAATTCAGGTGGCCAGGTTACAATGCGTAGGAGGGTGGTGGCAAGCCCTTCATGTCAACTATTACCGTTAACCTAGATCAGTTTTAATGGAAGGGGAAACCGAAGATCCCGGGGTAAAACCCCTTAAATCAGTGGGGAGAGAACTTGCAAACTCAACGCGGAAGGAGTGGTTCCGAGTTTGCACCCAGTGCTACATGCTGAAATTGAACCCGGTTCCTCTAGCTGCGAGGTGATAGTGCTAACCACTCCGCCCCCCCACTTATTAAGATAAGTTCAAGAAAAACCTAAATGGTGGCTCTATTTCAATATTTTTGGACGTAACTGTGAAAACAGGATATTATATAAATACTCAATTGTCCTAATTGTGGGTAATATGATACTTATAATACATGTGTCAGAATTTATAGCCCGGTGTACCGGTAAGATTTAAACCACACCACTAGAGGTCTATCATCAGAATGCCCTACACCAGCGTCCACAAGCCCGGACAGATGACAAAACCAGCGTGGGTAGTAGAACGCTACTACTGATAGTCGCACCCTCGACGCAAGCCGCTCAACCCAGCAGAAGGTGCAGCAATGGTTCGACCAGCTCGCCACTTCGCACACAGCAGTGGGAATGAGATCGGATGCTCTGGCAACTCCGGCCGACACCCTACCTAGGAAGGTAGAGAGCCAAACCCTTTGGAAAGAGCTCCTAAAGGGGAACGACGAGCACACAGAAGCCCAAGTAACCCAGCACAGCTGGCACCGGAGATCCCGGTGGACTCCAAACAGGGCCGCCGTGCCCACATATGGAGGCACACCGCCCCGCAGCAGGCTACTCAATCCGTCGAGGCGTCTAGTTGGCCTGGACCCTCTCCGTTAGCCTGAGCCGAAGTTCAGTATCCAGCCCAAACCTGACCGAAGTCGGAGGTGGAGATAGGACCATTTGATCAGAGCTAACATCTCCCAGTGCGCCACCGCCCATATGGGTTACAAGAGCCGGACCCCGACTCCCCGGTAAAGCCACCAGTTATTGTACACTCCGCCCCCTTTTGGGTCTACTTATGATACAAGTAATAATAAAGATTAAACTTCATATTAATTAACTTTAAAAATAAAATTCAGTGTGACGTCACGGAACGTCACCTATGCTTTTAGCCAAAGATAAAATGCGCATAAAAAAGAAACCAGACTAAAGCCAAGGTTAGTACTTTAAAGGCATAAACCATAATTTGGCAAACATAATTGACGTTCCTTAAATTTCCAAATTATTCGAAAGCATTTTACAAAATACTATGAATTAATTATTAAAATAATACTGGTAAAATAGAAAAACCGAATAAGCCATGTGCCATTGTTATTTCAATTTCCAAAGGAGAAATATCGATGGTCAATTTCCAAGCTGAGAATTGCTACGCCATCTAACTCAAGGAACTGACACTAAACCATATTTTTTATCGATTCGTGGGGCGAGCGAAAGGATTTTCTTTTCCCCCTTCGACGGTCCTCGAACACCCCGACGAATCTCCATCTCCGTTTCGGGCCTCCCCATCGATGCCCGCCGAACTGGGATCCACTCCGAAAGGGAATCGAAGGTGGCTCGATTTTCGAGGTGGGAACAATATCAAATGCTAATATAAACACTGAAAGGCATAATCCTAAGACTATAATTTACAGAAAAACTATGACTGTGAATAATGCCCCAAATTTTAAGCCTAGTACAATTAAAAACAAAAAAATTAATGAGTGATAATGATAAAGATTATAGTTTTTGGATAATGATCCTGACAAAGATTTGTTCCATCAATTCTTATAAGTATTATTTTTTAATTAAATGTATTTTTAAAACTAGTACAAATCTTTTCAATACGGTAATTTGCTATTTCCAAAGATAGCTTCTAAAGCAAAGTCTTTCAATGATTCAAATTTATTAATGTGATTGATAAAGCCCCATTTTTGAGCTCATCCGTCCAAATTATTGTTCTAATGGGTCTTGATTTAGAAGTTGTGCCAAAACATATTAATTTCCTTCATTTAGCAAGATTTTTACGATTCGAACCGTTAAATGAACTAAGAATAATTCTTTTTTTAAATGCATAGAAGCGAGTGATGAAAAAATTAAAAATTTAAGCCATAAATTGTCTGGTTATTTAGTAGCATTTTTCACCTTTCTGAAGCGGTGTAATTATTTTCCAGGGTGGTAAAATACTTCAGTTTACTATTCTTTAAGATAGTTAATGAAGTCCTTTTCTAACTACAAAAATTGAAAAGCTCTATTATTGTACATTTAAGAAGTATACTTCTAATCTTTCATCATTAATTGATTTG
Source organism: Leiobunum rupestre (assembly GCF_980474605.1). Lineage (NCBI taxonomy): Eukaryota > Metazoa > Arthropoda > Arachnida > Opiliones > Sclerosomatidae > Leiobunum > Leiobunum rupestre. Next base: position 59,083,305 of record NC_143385.1, on the reverse strand, counting down.
AAGGGCAACTTTTCAGCTTTCCTCTTCTGAGATCAGTCTTTGCAGTTTTAAACATGGCAAATGTCAAAACATTTATAAAAATGCTAATACGTTTTACAGTTTCTGAATCTGATTCTTTTCGGAAAACGTTTTTATTGGCAAAGGCAACGGTATCACTAAGAACTTGTACAGCGAGGGACACTCTTACCTTTGCATATGATTTAAAAAAACATGGGCATAAGTCAACGATTTTACTTGTTAAAATTATCCTTTTCTGCGTAGTCGATAATGATATAACTTAATTATCACATTCCAGGAAATGAGTTCATTGTTTTTCCACATCCGGTGAATCTTTGAGTCTTTAAAGTTATTACTAAAACAATTCCCAGTGGTTTTTAGTTTCACATCGATTCATCGAATATATATTCGAAGTGACACTATTGCTATGGACGGAATGTCGTTAAGTGTTTGTTTGTGGAAAGCGACGACATGGTAGATGGCGCTACAAGCTACACGCCGAGCTTTGGAGGGAAGTTTGAAATAACGCTTCGCGACTCGTTATATAGACTTTGTTGGAGATCTGGTGGGAAGTTTGAAATTAATAAAAATAACTAAAAGAAAAAGAATTAAAAATGTAATAGGATTAGTTTGGCCGGAAGTTTGAATTAGACAATTTCTTTCGATATGCTAGAATATGATTATAATTGGCGGGTGGCGGGAAGTTTGAACTAGACAATTTCTTTCGATATGCTAGAATTGGATTAGATTTGGCGGGTGGCGGGAAGTTTGAATTAGACAGTTTCTTTCGATATGCTAGAATAGGATTATAATTGGCGGGTGGCGGGAAGTTTGAATTAGAAAGTTTCTTTCGATATGCTAGAATAGGATTATAATTGGCGGGTGGCGGGAAGTTTGAATTAGACAGTTTCTTTCGATATGGTAGAATATGATTATAATTGGCGGGTGGCGGGAAGTTTGAATTAGACAATTTCTTTCGATATGCTAGAATTGGATAAGAATTGGCGGGTGGCGGGAAATTTGAATTAGACAGTTTCTTTCGATATGCTAGAATAGGATTATAATTGGCGGGTGGCGGGAAGTTTAAACTAGACAATTTCTTTCGTTATGCTAGAATTGGATTATAATTTGCGGGTGGCGGGAAGTTTGAATTAGAAAGTTTCTTTCGATATGCTAGAATAGGATTATAATTGGTGGGTGGCGGGAAGTTTGAATTAGACAATTTCTTTCGATATGCTAGAATTGGATTATAATTGGCGGGTGGCGGGAAGTTTGAACTAGACAATTTCTTTCTTTATGCTAGAATTGAATTATAATTGGCGGGTGGCGGGAAGTTTGAATTAGACAATTTCTTTCGATATGCTTAAATAGGATTATAATTGGCGGTATGTTTAAATTAGATAATTTCTTTCGATATGCTAGAATAGGATTATAATTGGCGGGTGGCGGGAAGTTTGAATTAGACAATTTCTTTCGATATGCTAGAATAGGATTATAATTGGTGGGTGGCGGGAAGTTTGAATTAGACAATTTCTTTCGATATGCTAGAATTGGATTATAATTGGCGGGTGGCGGGAAGTTTGAACTAGACAATTTCTTTCGTTATGATAGAATTGGATTATAATTGGCGGGTGGCGGGAAGTTTGAATTAGACAATTTCTTTCGATATACTTAAATAGGATTATAATTGGCGGTATGTTTAAATTAGATAATTTCTTTCGATATGCTAGAATAGGATTATAATTGGCGGGTGGCGGGAAGTTTGAACTAGACAATTTCTTTCGTTATGCTAGAATTGGATTATAATTTGCGGGTGGTGGGAAGTTTGAATTAGAAAGTTTCTTTCGATATGCTAGAATATGATTATAATTGGCGGGTGGCGGGAAGTTTGAATTAGACAGTTTCTTTCGATATGCTAGAATATGATTATAATTGGCGGGTGGCGGGAAGTTTGAATTAGACAATTTCTTTCGATATGCTAGAATTGGATAAGAATTGGCGGGTGGCGGGAAGTTTGAATTAGACAGTTTCTTTCGATATGCTAGAATATGATTATAATTGGCGGGTGGCGGGAAGTTTGAATTAGGCAATTTCTTTCGATATGCTAGAATTGGATAAGAATTGGCGGGTGGCGGGAAGTTTGAATTAGACAGTTTCTTTCGATATGCTAGAATAGGATTATAATTGGCGGGTGGCGGGAAGTTTGAACTAGACAATTTCTTTCGTTATGCTAGAATTGGATTATAATTTGCGGGTGGCGGGAAGTTTGAATTAGAAAGTTTCTTTCGATATGCTAGAATAGGATTATAATTGGCGGTATGTTTAGATTAGATAATTTCTTTCGATATGCTAGAATAGGATTATAATTGGCGGGTGGCGGGAAGTTAGAATTAGACAATTTCTTTCATTATGCTAGAATAGGATTATATTTGGCGGGTGGCGGGAAGTTTGAATTAGACAATTTCTTTCGATATGCTAGAATTTGATTATAATTGGAGGGATGATTGAATTAGATAATTTTTTCGATATTTTATAATAGGCATATTCTTAGACATTGTAAATTAATTATAGTGGATTATTATTGCACGGCGTATGACATCGAAGGTAGCTTAACTATTTAACCTTTGATACTTTGCGTCGATGTGAAACTAATATTCTGGCTGGACCGACTTGTTATAAGATGAGTTGCACCCAAATGAAAAAATATGTTTCTTTCCTCATCGTTGGCAAACAAATTAGTCATGAAAGTTTATTTAGAACCTTCTTCTAGAAATTGTACTGCAGCTTCTTCACACATATTAAAAAAATTTCGATTATCTGATCCACAACCCTTACAATTCCAAGAATACAAAAAACGTGATTTTTCAGTTTTTTGCCATATGAAAAAATCTTTTGGACGGGAAAAGTGGAAAGAGTACTTTAATATTCTTAGTTATTCCCTTCAACATTAGTTGCAAAAGGTTGCCAATGAAAGAGTTTCGATGGCCGTTACGTCTCTTTTATGTCATCTAAGCTATTTAGTTCTTTGTTAATATATTTGAAGCAAGTTAAAATCCGGTATTTTGGTGGCATGTTTAGTCTTCCTTAATTTTCATTTCATTCAATAAAATCACCAAATATCGATCCCAATTTGGTCAGTCCTGTAATGTTTTTAGTTTTTTAATTATGTTCAAGTGCTTGTGTTTTTCACAAAACTTCGTAACATGATTTTAAATTGTTTTTAAATAACAGCTCCAATTTAAAAAGGTCTTATTGACCTCATTCTGTATTTCGATTTCTGCGTGGCCTGCAATTGCTGCCAAATAAATACTGAATTGAATGATCCTGTGGGTTTCATTGTTAATTTATCTTGCAAAATGTTTCTAAATTTGCAAATAGCTTTTTAGGTTTTAATTAGGTTTTTTTAGGGTTTTTGTTCGTTTTTCTAATTAGGATGAACTAATCTCATTTTTCTAAGGCATCCTCGATAACGTGTGCAGTTGCATTACCTGTTTTTATTGGTTGGTGTTAAGTAATGACAGCTTTCAGTGAAAATTGCTTGCGTATTTTCGCACGCAACATATTACTTTTCTTATTTGTTTTCACCTAGGTGGTTTATTGAATGACTCAATAAAATCTTGGCCTGAATTTCCACAGCAAACATTAAATTTGTCGTTTAAATGAAAGGAAAAAAATTTCTTAATTTTTGTTAAATTGAAAGTTGGGACAATGTTCATACATTATCTCATATCTTCCTTATTAATTTTGTTCGTACAATCTAAAACTGACAATCTTTTCCTGAGTTTACTAAATTTGAATGCCATTTCCAGAATGTTCTGTTGACCATCCAATATGAAGAGGTACTGTGTTTAAGTTCAAATCATTTGGCAGATTGACAATTTAATTTTAGTCCATTAAGTAATTGAGATTTTCAATTAAATTAATATCTATAATATTAAGCAACGGGATAGGGTTTTAGTTTTATAGAGTCGGACCTTGGAATCCTTCAAAGTGACGATAACAAATTTGACTTGTTTCGCAACATCAGCAATTGAAGAATTAGAACGTCCACATGCACACACCCATAAAGCCAATTTTTACCTCTCCCCTAGGAGGGGTTATACAATCACCGTGTCTGTATGTCTGTCTGTGTGTGTGTCTGTCTGTCTGTGTGTCTGTCCTGCGAACCCGTTCGCATTTTCCGTGCAAAGGTTAATCATCACGTACGCAGTTTCTCGAAATCTCTGTGTTCGCAGTTGCTAGGAATTAGGGAACGAAGTCGAAGGGTTGACAAAACCACCGTGCGACGGTGATTAATTTGCAGTTGGGTTCGGTTTGGATGGTTTCTTTTTCGTTAACGCTCACCATCGCATCAGTTTTAATTCAGCTTCATTGGATATTTCGTTATTGTAATGTTCATTTGTAGGGTGTCAATGTTGCGTTTGTATTATGACGGTTGTGTGTGTTGCGTTTGTTGTGTTTGTGTTATGACGGTTGTGAGTGTTGAGTCTGTTGTGTTTGTGTTATGACGGTTTTGAGTGTTGAGGCTGTTGTGTACGGGCGTTTTCTCTTCAACTAATTGACTCTTGGGACGGACCGAGTGCTGAGAGTTATGGCAACCTCTCAACGTCCAATGGCAGGATTTCCACCAATTGTACACGGTATTCGCCTTAGTATCAATTTGCGATTTATTAGCGCCGGCGGCGAATCGAACCCGGGTCTGCTGCGTGCAAGAGATTTACTCTAACCACTGAGCCACCGACGCTTGCTAAGCTGCGGTGTTTTTCGAAAACAGCTTTGGCGAATGTCCTTTACGAAGTTATAACGTTAGGTACTATAACTTATTCTACATCATTTTAAATATTTAAAATTATATTAATCTTATATTTAATTAAATATTTATAAATTATATTAATCTTATATTTAATTAAATATTTACAAATTATATTAATCTTATATTTATTTAAATATTTATAAATTATATTAATCTTATACTTAATTAAATATTTAAGTATTTTAATGTAAAATTTGACCGTGATCAGGAATTGAACTCGGGTCGCATTGTTACCATGCAGATAGTTCACCGACGAGCCATTGACTTCCTTAGAGAGAATATTAAAGTAAAGGAACCATTATAATAAGGCGGGTTTTTTTTACTAAACGGATGAATACAATATCTGTGGATATTTTCTATTGAACTTTGTTTTTTAATTTTTGTGAACTTGTTAAAGTTTAAATTGTTTACGTATGAAAATTTAAAGGTCAAATCTTGTTTTAGCGCAGTCAGCAGATCAGATGGTTAAAGGGTAGACCCCGTTAGTTTTTTTGTAATTTATTTCGTTTCTTTAGTCTTTTTTATCTATTGTGCGTTTTGCGTATTAATTTTCAAGGGTAATAGTTCATTTATGAAGAAAATATCGAGTTGGGTACATCGCGCTCTTACGTTCGTCTGGTTTTTAACTGGGTCGTCATTACTTCGTAATTTATTTTAAACGCTTTCTCGACTGATTAAGATGTTTAATGCAGTTCATCTATTGGGTTTGTTTGTTTTTATTTATAAAGAGCCCTAACTATTCCATCTACGGTCATTTATTGATATACGAGCTGACGTTTAGTCAAGTGGCTTTCTGTGCTTTGTGAATGGTAAGTTTTTCGCTTCTTGTTAATACATTTTTTATTGGTGTGGATATTTGGACATCTACGATTCCTAATGCAGTCATTGATTTCCTGGGTGTCACAACGTCAACAGGAAGTCTACGAGTCGTCCACTACCAGATGTCGAATATACCTATTCTACGGTATCTTCATCAAGGGCGAGTGTGGAAATAAAATTAGCATTAAAGATGCGGCAACTATTTCGTAAGCGAGAAAAATACAAATACCCTCTGTAGATATTTCTTTCATTAAAATTTGCTTCGTATTATATTCAACTGATAAACTTGTACGGTAAATAGGGTTAAATTCAATTGTGCATTGTTTTAGTACGTCTAACTCGCTGTTGTAACTATTTTATTTATAATATTCTGAATAAATTAAAATCGGTGGTTTCGTCTCCACTATTTTAATTATAATTAAAATTTTATACCAGGATTACGTTTTTAGTAAATAACTCTGAATTGCGGGGATATATCTTTAAGGGTCATCTCGAGAAATTAATACCACTAGGGACAATTCTTCCGAGGAGAGGTAAATTGTGGCTTGCCAACTTGTTCTCTTTCAGTTTAAGGCGATTGAAAGTGCAAAAAACCAGCAATATGTGTTGTTTGGCGATGGTTGTACTTTTTCTCCTACATGATGCTCCATAACAATTATGCTATCTTGCAGATTTTAATTTTTTTAAAGAAATATTCATAATATTTTATTTTAACTTTAGTTACAATGACCATGGTAACATTCAACCATACCTTTGACAGAAGGGTCTGACTCATTACTTACGTAGGCAGGGTGTCGGCTGGAGTTGCTATAGCATCCACTCTTAATCCCACTGCTGTGTGCGAAGTGGGAATTTGTCCACCTGTTGCTGCACCTTCTGCTGGGTTGAGTGGCTAGCGTCAACGGTGCGACCATCAGTAGTAGGGTACTACTACACATGCTGGTTTCGTCACCTGACCGGGGTGTGAACGCTGGCGTAGGGCACTATGATGATAGACCTCCGGTGGAATGGTCTCTGTTACTAGGTACACCGCGCTATAAATTCTCACACACGTGCTTCATTTGTCTTCTTCTCCCAGCAACTGCCCTTTTTATATTCCCAAAGAGTCGTTGAATTTACCTCGATATAGATAAGGGGGTATCCATTCCACCAGGTTGCAATGCTTTGTCTTTTTCTTCAGCTCGTGTCATCTATGGAATATCTGCAAGTGAGCCATCCTCCGTTTTCTTAAATAAAAAAAAAACAAACTTTGGCTACAGCTTTCCTAGCGTTGGTTTTTGAAACTCTCAACATTTCCCTATCATCCACTGAACTTCGGATATGGTGGTTAATATAATTTACTATTTCAGAAATAGAATCTCACTTCCAATGTTGGGTTTGAACTAGTGAGCGTCCTTTGTTCGTCATCCACGTACCAAGAACTTTTATTGTTTGCCATTTTGTTAAAATCAAATGGCTCTATGTGATATCTTTAAATATATGTTATTAAAATAAATAAATATGAACAAATCAATGATATTATTAATAAGGTACAATCTATTAAATTTTAGTAAAGTTTTTACAATAAATTACCTTAATTAAAAGGTAAGGAATATCTTTTACTTTTACAAAGCAAATATATTTCAATATTGGTTAGATGGAGACCACGTTCAGGGATGTACAAAAAACCTTAACGTGAAAAAACCGAACAGAACTGAACTAGCTTAGTCATCATTACATAGATGGCGATAATGTTCATGGTGCTAAAAATAAACCTAATTTCACCAAAGATAATATAAACCTCTTACCTTAGATTGGAAATAGCTGCCGCGCACGTAGTCTATAGCGTTTGCACACTTCCTGCCTGAACTAAAAAAAACTAGCTCCTTAGTTCCCATGGTAACCATTATAGATAAGACAACCGTCAACTTTTATGACCCGCTATTCGGGCAACTATCAAAATATCAAATCAAAACATTTTGAATCGGAATTTTTTAAACATTTTTTATAGTAAGATACTGGTTCCCTTCTAGGTATGACTTTTTCAAAAATATGTGTTCCCTTTCGTATATGGCGTGTTCCAAAAATATGTGTTCCCTTCCGGATATGACTTGTTCCAAAAATATTTGTTCCCTTCTGGATATGACTTGTTCCAAAAATATTTTTCCCCATCTGGATATGGCTTGTTCCAAAAATATTTGTTCCCTTCTGGATATGACTTGTTCCAAAAATATTTTTTCCCCATCTGGATATGGCTTGTTCCAAAAATATTTGTTCCCTTCTGGATATGATTCGTTCCAAAAATGTGTTTCAATCCGGATATCACTTGTTTCAAAAATATTCTTTCTCTTCTGGATATGACTTTTTCCGTTCTCGATATGACTTGTTCCCTTCGCGATATGACTTGTTCCCTTCGCGATATGACTTGTTCCCTTCGCGATATGACTTGTTCCCTTCGCGATATGACTTGTTCCCTTCTTGATATGACTTATTTCCCTCTGGACAGGACTTGTTCCAAAAATATTTAATCTTTTATTTAAGAAAAGTAATAGAATACGTTATTAGAATATTTCGTAGCACATGGAATAAAATAAAATCAAAGTGAGGGTAAAAAAAATACGTGTTAGGGACTGAAATTGAAATAAATTATCCAGCTAGATCTAAACATATAGATGAAGTGTGTTATAGGAAATCCTTTTTGTAGGTTTCATTTTGTACGTACGCAAAATAAGACGCCACCTTAAAGTTATCTGAATGCCTTTCGTGCATAAATAAAATATCAATATATTGCTATTCACATTTAGGTATAAATAATTTACTTTCGACGCTCATTCAAAATGTACCAGAGTGAAATGAGAAGTTTATATCGCTAAACGATCTCTGCATCTCCGATGAAACTTTTTAATAATAATTGACATGAGAAAATAACATGATTTCGTATTTTCTGTAATATGTTTGTGTCCTTGCCAGGTGATTTCAATTCTTCATTGTTTAATATTGATTTTCTAATTGATGTTATATAACTGATACCTTAACCCTTAGATTGCTATTGAACGTATGTTGATGAGATAAACTAATGTTGTAGACAACAACTAATTCATCAACAGTTAATCTAGAGACTTAATAATGTTTAAAGTAACAACCACGTTAAATTCTCACTTTTTACGGAAGAGTAACTAAAAATATGTTATTTGAAATCGACGACAGAGCTATTTTATTAAACTATTATTGAGAGATAATGAATAGACCCGGCTGGTCAGAGAGTGTTAAAAATTTTAAAAGTTAATTCACGTTTTCCTTTCTTATATTAATATTAAATGGTGTATAAATTTCATTTCATTGTAAAGTTTAAGTTTAAATTGTTAATGTGTGTAAATCTAATTGTATACATTCCTTTTCCTATTTTCGTTATATGTATTTTTATTTTAACCACTGTATTCTATGGAAAAATTTGGGAAAAACCCTCATTGGATTTCGTTGACAAGTGTATAAATTCCTAACACCACGGGCCCTGCTAATCAACCTATAAGTGCGGGGAACTGGAGCGCTGGGAAATTAACAAAGAAGATGACCCGATTGTCTCTTTTAATTAATTTTTAATTTTTTTTTAATTTTGTTAAACACGTGGTTTCATCCAACATCGACGGCGCGGCTCGACAATAAAAATCAGTTATGCACCTGACGACGACGTGAGAGTACGTCGAAACATGTAGTGCTTTATTGTAATAAAGAATTTTTCATTGTGTAAAAGTCGAGTATTCTTTTAAATATCTATATGCACAAGAAAAAACGCCATTTTCAATTTAATAGATTATTTGGTTAAAAAAGAAACTTGGCTCATTTTTTTCTTTTTTTTTTTGAGATACACCAATCGGAGTCGACCCAATTAAATCCGGCCATATTATCTATTTTCATAATAAAAAAATTCGACATACCGAAAAATATAACTTTTAACGCAAATTCGCAGAAAAATGTAAAAATTCAGTAACCTAAATTAAGATAAAGACGGTGACATTTCCCCGATATGGGATATTGAAAACTATATCATCACCTCTCCAACGAACGTTTAAACTAAAAATAATAATTGAAACCTCTTGATTATAACCCCTAATAACCCCTAATAATAATAAAAAACTAGAAACATGACGTCACTATATCTATTGTGTAAAATAAATAAATAAGCATGTTTGACTCTAACTTTTTACACTTGACAATGGATCTCGTAAGTTCGAAAACGTAGTGTCGGGAACTTTGTAGCCCCTTTTTGCACAACGTTTTTAACTTGGTTTATTTCGTGGATTTTAATAAATTCTATTTAAGTAACAAATCTCATGAGTATTCCATAATTTATTAAGGTAAAATACTTATCTTTTATTTTTACTCATAGGCTCTCGATATTAATTTACAAAAGCAAGCGATCTGTGGATTTTCAGAACCTTTTTAACTCGTTTCACTAACAAACAAACAACAGTGCTGGAACAGTTGAGAAGGTTTTGAATTTTTTAAGTTTTTGATATGCTTAATATGTATCGATTCATTTTAGTAAAAAACTTTCTTGCTAATATTTTCGTTTATCTCATTAAAATATTTTTATATTTCTGGGCGTTAAAAATTATTTAATTTTTGTAAATAATAATGTTACCACGCAAAATTTACTAAACCTAATAGTAGATCAAATCTATAAGTGTTACCTTAAGTGCATAATATTCTAACATAAGTTTGACACTTAATTCCTATTCTTCACATTCAAATATTTTACAGGGAGCTATTCACAAGACCGAGGGGCTAGTCACTCTACGTAATCGGTGTACAAGCCAGTACCTTTGACTGTACTAATGAGATTACGCGTAACCTTTAGAGTCTGTACCTTTATCAGTGTTGAGTACGCGTAATCGGTGTACAGGCCATCTGACAGTGGTTAGCCCCTCGCACAAGACAGACTGCATTACGCGCTTCGTCGCCGTTTTGCGTCCGCTTGCTAACGCGTCACACGTAGCCTTTGACAGCACCTTGTGATGACGTCTCTCCGTTACTAGCTCTCAGTAAATTAATCGCCAAACTAATCCATTTGGTGGAAAGATAACAAATCTACCCCACTATAAAAATTAAGTATATTACTTTTTAAAATTATATTTTAAATAAGATAAAATAAATTAATCATAATTATTACAAAAACAAATTCCCTTTTCATTTTAAGGAATTTCTTTGCAAAATCTATACTTTCAACTCAGGAAAAAAAGGAGAGACAATGGAGACCAACATTACCATTACTATAGCAATGAACTCGGTAAATTATTAAAAGGGAAGTTAAACTATTCCATAGAAGTCTTGTTAACAGCAGGTTTGCCGTCTGACAGCGTTTAAACAATCTTACCAGATTACTTAACACTGTCAGCTGAGTCGATTTCATGACGGGAGTCATTTCTTTCATTTAAATGTAACGCGAGGAACGAAGTTCCTTTTTATCAATCATACACAATATTCGTAAAATTTCTACAATACTGAAACCAGGCCAGTAGCCAAAGAGCAGTGCCATTCAAATATATAGCCTGTCCATTTAAGTAAACTATAATTTAGTCCATATTTTTATTTCTTAAACCTCACCTTTGCCCTTATTCGTTTCAGATTTCCTTTCATTTGAACCTTTCTTCTCAAATCTCAACTTTGCCTCTCATTTGTTTTAGATTTTCTTTCATATATCACTTTTACCCCTCATTTGGCTCACATTTCCTTTCATTTGTATTTTTCCTCTAAAATCTTACTTTTGCCCCTAATTCTTTCAGATATCCTCCAGTAGTGGCGCGAGGATTTTTGGGGAGGTAGGCCAACCATTTGGAGGCCCCACCAAAATTATGGAGCCCCCCCACCACAATTTTTTTAAATCTATCCACGTTTATTATTTAATTTTTTTGAAGCAAGTGGTGAAATATTTGGGTAAAATGGGTACGCGACGAAATATTAGAGTTAATTATGAATCTAAACATTACTTAAAACTGAGTGTGTGTTGATCCTTTTTTGTGTACCGATAACACTTAACAAATGAGTGGTTATTTACTTATTTCTACCTCTGAATTTCAGTCTATCAATTAACATTCATTCCTTCGGTACTTCGCATGTAAATACTAAATACTAATAATCAGCTAGGCTAATACCCAAGGCACCACCTTAGACCCAAGTCATCTTGCGACTTATAATGCCTTTAAACAGGTGGCTGGGTTCCAATGCGTAGTAGGGTGGTCGCAAGCCCTTCAAGCCACGCGAGCCAACAGCTCCCTACACTAACTAGTACATCCCTTACATCAGAACTTACAACTTTACGAAAATGAATGTACGTAGGTTCACTAAGTTAAGTAAGTTTAAGAACCATTAATTTGTAAAGATAAAATTAAAGATACAATTTGGATATAGTAGCGCTCGCGAAAAATGAAAACTAAAAAATAAACAACTGTCAAAGAAAAGTTACACGTACCTTTGAAAGGAATAAACACAGCAGTGTCGTTAAGCCAATCACCCGCGTTGAATATTGGAAAACTAATAAATAGATAAATTATTTCGCAAACAAATTACAGAATTTTTAATATTAAATAATTTGGAGGCCCATATATTAGACTTTGGAGGCCCCTACCAAAATTTCAAGTAGGCCCAGGCCTACCCCGGCCTATTGCTGGCACCGCTACTGATATCCTCTCATTTGTATTTTTGCTCTTTAATCTTACCTTTGCTTTTCATTCTTTTCAGATTTCCTCTAATTTGTAGTTTTCCTCCCAAATCTCACCTTTGCCCTCATTTGTTTCAGATTTCCTTTCATTTGTATTTTCATCCCACATTTCACCTTGGCCTCTTAATTCGTTTCATAAATCCTTTTGTTTGAATTTTTCGTGTCTAATCTCACCTTTGCCCCTCATTCATTTCAGATTTCCTTTTCATTTTATTTTTCCTCCCAAATCTCACCTTTGCCCCTAATTCGTTTCATATATCCTTTTATTTGTATTTTTCGTCTCTAATCTCACGTTCGCCCCTCATTCATTTCAGATTTCCTTTTATTTTTATTTTCCTCCCAAATCTCACCTTTGCCCCTAATTCGTTTTGTCTATCCTTTTATTTGTATTTTTCGTCTCTAATCTCACGTTTGCTCCTCATTCCTTTCAGATTTCCTATCATCTGTATTTTGACTTTCAAATCTCACCTTTGCCTCACATTAATTTTAGATTTCCTTTCATTTGTATTTAACCTCTGAAATCTCTCCCTTGCCGTCATTCGTTTCAGATTTCCTTTCGTTTTTATTTTCGTTTAACGTGTCATACGGTGTGCAAAAATTAGCTTTAACCAGAAAATCGACAAATGCCATTTGTTAGCGCTGGCTTTTATTATTTCTGTGAATTTCGTCTTTAATAAAAATATTTAAGCCCACATTTTTTAAATTCTAAATGGATTTATTGAAGTTCCATATTTCGATGGGTTTAATATAAGAAGAGTGAGTTTGCATTGATAAGCTATAAATATATATTTAATGTAGATTAAAATTTTAAAACCAAAATCAGTTAAATAGTACAAGCAAGATGAATCTCGCAAAATTCAGTTTCGTCAGTCGAGAGAAATTAAAAACATATACGAAAATTTTTTACGTTCAAATTGGTAAATGTGCGATATTAACGGTTGCTTCAAATTGTGATTATTTTAGCTTTTTTACAAATTTGTTTGCATATTTTCTTTTTATAAAGTAATTTTTTTTAATTTAATGAAATAATTTTTAGCCCGATAAGTATAAATCTACTGTTATAGCGTCAATTGCGCCATACCGCTCAATTGGCGATTTTAAAACTATTAATGAACACCTAGGAAACACCTTGGAAGATTTTAAGCTTTTTCACATATTTAGAATTATATTCTTAGGAAAATGAATGAAAATACATGAGACTATCAACTTGTTAGTCTTATGGGAAATATTATATCGGTTTCAACTAATTACTTTCGTGAATGTAACGATTTATAGAAAAGCACTGGCTTAAGAACGGCTATAAACATTTTTGGTTTACCATTTTCAAAGTGTCTAGTCGCTGATTTAACGGGATCACAAACGTGAGAAATTTAGTCGAAACTTCCTTATAATAGGCATGAATTGAGCACTACACTACAAGATTTTATTGAACACTCGAAGAAATATTTTTTACGTTCGATTAACAATTGATAAACATAAAGCCCGTACAATGATCATGTTGAGGCTAGGAAACGAATGGTAGTAGCTTTCATTTGACCAAATCCTCTTATTGGTTTTAATATAAATTGTGGACTTTCTTTGACCACGATCTGGGCTATCTGAAATTGCCCTATGCGCTTCCGACTAAGTTCGAAATTCAAAATCAGTATTGAAATATAATCACCCTGTGCAACTTAAATGGCTAACTTAAAGGTGTTTTAATTATTTTCCATAATCCTTATAGCATTTATAAAACTTAACTATAATGACATTGAAATTTCAGTTTCATATCAACTTTTGTTTAAATGCATTGACTCCAAAGACATTAGTAGATGAACATAGCGCATGCAACGAGCTAAAGTTCATATCCTCTTATAAGAAAGCCGGGTAAGATTAACCTGTTAAATTTTTTTATTTAATTTTTAAAGCTTTTTCATATTTTTACTTTGCATAACGCAAAACATTTTGATTTTCATTTTTTTTGTTCAGAATTCATTTTCAACAAATAAGCAACGACTGGATAGATGTGAGTTATTTTAAATTTGCAAATCTAATCATAATTTTCATTAGCAAATGTAGTCTCTTTACAATTTAAATGGTTTTTTAAAGGATAATAAGTGTTGGCAATCTTTATTATAGTTTTTCCTCTTTAGAGAGGTTTACCAGTCCTAGATTGCAGTTATCTGTAGAAGCATATAAATTAATGCAGTAATGAGTAATTCTGTTATTCATGGTAGAAGTGATCGACCTGAAATGTAAATTTAATCGTAATGAACAAAAGGTAAATTACAACATATAAAACTTTTTTAAGGATGAAGATATTTCATCTCACTTTTCATTATACGACATCAATTTTCTGGGTCCGTTTGATCTGGACAATCATACATTATCGCCGGTGAAAGGATCGGAAGTATACTGGCCACTCTCGTGTGAATGTCAAGTGTATCACAACTCCCTTGACCAGCTTATCAATGTTTTCACCATTGGGGTAAGATCTATTTATGTACACTGAGAGAAAAAAAGTAGTTTACACACTAATAAATAATGTAAAATATACAAATCCTTTCGTATTATATAGTTTACTCCACATTACTGTGGATTTTACAAGTCCATCCCTTACTTCTTAAAACAAGCAGTTGTAATTGGTTTTTAACTTTTACTAACTGTAAATAAAAAATGAGCATTCGTATTTTTTTCATGTAATTACTAGTAATTTTTACATGGACATGGTTAGTAAGTTAACACAACCAAAGACTAAATCTTACAACTTTCATTTTGATTTTACATAAGTTCTGTAATACATTATTACAGATTATTACTGTTTTTTTAACGACTAATTCTTGTTTTTGTAACTGGGCTAGCATTATTTAGATATTAAAGTATATTCACACTAAATATTACCTCATAGTACGTATTTTATACTTACTGAATACTAGTAAAATGAGTATATTACTTTTTAAAAAAACAAACCAAAAAATATTTTAAATTTTTACATGGTAAAGCTCATTTTACATGAAGTCTGTAGACAGTGGTGTAACTAAGGACCCGCAGAGCCCGCGCCCGCCCGGGGGCCCATGACAAATAGGAGGCCCTTTCGTTTTAAGGGCCCACCAAAAAAGGTCAAGGGGGGGGGGGGCGTTCAAATCTAAACGATTGCGTTCAAATCTAAACGATTGATAACGCTTTGAATAGGCTCGAGGGGAAGGGGGTGCAAATGCTTCATAACAAAAAAAGGGCCCTGAATGAATGAATTAATTAATGAGTATTTATGAACTCTTTGCAAGAAACAAATACCTTTTGTAACAGGGAGGAATTCACATTACAATGAATCCGCATGTCTTAGACCAAAAATCATCAAAATAAACAGGAAGTAAATCATATGTTTAGAATGAAAATAGACGTAATAATACACAGAATTAAAAATTAATATCTTGATATCTTGTGGGGGGGGGGTCAAAATGTTTCGTTACGCCGTGGTCTGTAGACCTTAAATTGCGTGTAGTATCATGGTATTACGTATTTTTTAATATTCATATTATTATTCAAATAGTGATAATAAGAATATAGTATTATTTTAATAAAACACATTGGCTTGTTTATATTATTGCACAATATTATTTATTAATTAAGATAAAATATACTTAAATTTAACCATTTAAATTTAATTAGTTTATTTGCTTAAAATTGGTTTAAATAAATAATATTGTGTAAGAGCAAGAGTCAAGTAAGTCGAGATACGTAACTTTTGAAAACATTTCAAAATAAGAATCCACGAGGGTTTTCAAATTAAGGTGACTTGGTACAAAATTTTCAATATATATATTTTCACTTTATTTTAATTAATTTTAATTATTATATTATGCTAGATTTCGAACTTAAAACTGGTTTTTCTCAAATAGGGGTTTTCAGACTTGATTAAAAAAAACGTTTTGTACTTCCTTATAAAATTTTCAGAAAACCTTATGATATAAAATTTCAGTGTAAATTTTACGCGAGGAAACGTAAAAATTATTTTCTTTCAACATTATTTTTACTGATCCTCTTGTAAAAATTACTTCAAGATAATTTAAAATTTTAATAAATGGTATTTGGAAAATTTTACCGCCAGCCTGTATATTTTATATTATATAGGGTGACCACTAAAAAACGATCCAGGGCGAATATCTCAGAAACCGTTTTCTCTAGCAATTTAATTTTTTTTTTATGTTACGTAGCACGTGCAGGGGG
This sequence comes from Leiobunum rupestre, assembly GCF_980474605.1. NCBI lineage: Eukaryota > Metazoa > Arthropoda > Arachnida > Opiliones > Sclerosomatidae > Leiobunum > Leiobunum rupestre. The sequence continues at coordinate 59,066,773 of NC_143385.1, read as the reverse complement.
CCAAAGAAGAATGATAACCTTGATGACCTTGGGCCATGTCTTCAAGGTCATCCAAAAACTATCTCGAGAACCGTAAGTGTTAGAAAGTTGGTTCCAATTAGAAAAGTGTTCCCCGTCACGTTTTATGCCTACATAGCGTGAACATGATCGGATTCGAGAAAATTGGTACCAAAATCACAAAGGTCGTAAAAGGGAAAATTGCAAGACAGCGCTAATAACTCCAAAACAAGTCGTGCTACATTATCGAAATTTGCTAAACAATCGCATCATGGTAGGATATTTTAATATTTGGAAAATTGTATGACCTTGAACCATGTCTTCAAGGTCATACTAAAATTATCTCGAGAACCATTAGGTTTAGAGCAAAAATTCCAAATCAACCACTGTTCTCGGTTCACGACTCAAGGGACAATGTGGGACCTTGCTGGATGAAATGGATAAAATGGTTCGATGTTTTCATGGACGCTTTTGGAATTTTTGGTCCTCACTTGATTCTCACAGAAAGAAGTCGATGCTTCTTTATTACGCTGGATCAATTTCCAGCACCTCAAGCGGGTGTGGGTCAGCCACAAGTATCCGATGAATATGACACGGCTAAACAGGCGCTCAATGGCTACTTCTTACCGAAAATAAACATCATTTTGGAAGAATACAAATTTAGACAGGCAGCGCAATTATCTTGCGAGTCGATGGAAAAGTATACGATACGCTACAAAGCTCTGTCATCGTTATGCGACTTCCATGACACAAACAAGTTATTTCAGAACACGTTATCAAAACATGTTTATCAACTTCTTTACGACGTGAAGCTTTAAGAGAACCAGCTATGACATTGGACGAATTTCCAGTCCTAGCGAAATCTTACGAACTAGCGGAAAAACAAGCCACCCTAATGGAAGCCAAGAAGGATTCCTCGACAAATGCAATTCGACACAATATTAACCCACAACACGCCCAAGGACAACAACTACTACCCCTTCAACAACAACCAATACAACAACAGTCAAACCAGAAATATACTGAACAACAACAACAAACCAATTATCCATTATATCAACAGTCAATACGCCGTCCACAGATTTCTAACTTTCAACAAGCTTATTATCCTGTAAGACAGTTCTCTCGTCCATTTCCACGCTTCAATAATCAGCAAAATTCGGGATTAAGACAGCAATTGACATCAAATAGCAACATGACTCAATTCACGGGTCTTTGTTACAATTGCGTTGGTAATTTTACACATGTTCGAGGACGAGACAGCTGTCCTGCTCGTAACCAAACTTGCACCTGGTGTGGTAACCTTGGACATGTTGAAAACATGTGTGGGTCCAAGAGAAATGAAGAAAGGAACAAAGCAGTGGCAGGTCTAATAGAGGAACAGCCCGAAGATACATGTATAAAAACAAACTACAGTTTCGAACCAGACTCCGAATAAACTTTTCTATGTACATTAACTCTCAACACTTTTGAAGAAAGTCAAAGTTACACGCCTCAAACTCAATTTCACATTATAAAAATATTTTACATCGGTGGGTTAAAGATAACTGCACTTCAAGACTTGGGTGCATGCGTTCACATTTTGGATTTTAATACGTTCTCGAAGATTCCACCAAAACTGCAACTCGAAGATTCTTCCATCAAAGTGTTTCGGTATGCCTCTACCACTGATTGGGAAATTCGCGATAGACCTCAGTTTCAACTAAAAATCTATTAGACATACTTTTCACGTTCTGCATCCGAGTAAATCGGCTTACAACATTATCGGCACTCCAACTTTAGGAAAACTAGACTTACAACCGAAAATATCTTCAATTAACACCCATTCGGTTGCTAACACCAACAAAACCCACCTTCACACTCCTACAAAAACAGTCAAGTCTCTTTGACGGCATTGGTAAACTTCTAAATTTTCCATCTCATATACATATCAACAATTCAATACCTCCGATTGCAATATATCACCAGATAATTCCTTTTCACCTTCGACCGCGAGTGAAAAATGAAATTGAATACATGCTAGGCAATGATATCATCGAACCAGTGATGGGGCCAACCACTTGGTAATCTCCATTAATTATTTTACCCAAGCCGAATAAACCGGATGAAATCCGCATGTGCGCGGACATGCGACAACCAAATATAGCGATACTTCGTGAGTGACATACATCACCAAAGACAGGAGATATCATGTACGCGATGAACGGGATGAAAGTTTTCACTTGTCTTGATTTAAATGAAGGTTACCATCAACTGGAACTCGACGAAGCCTCGAAAAACACTACGTTTTCGACACATATTGGTCTATTTCGATATAAAAGGCTGAATTGTGTAGTCAATAGCGCCGCCGAGATTTTCCAAAAAGCTTCAAATTGAAATTGAAATTCAAATTGAAGGGGTCAGACAAGATCAAAAAAGACCGAAGCTTTAGAATCCTTACCAGCGCCTAAAAACCAGCACGCATCAGAAGTTTTCTGGGCTTAGCAAACTACTGCGCACAATTTATACACAACTATGCAACTATCACTGAACCTCTTAGAAACATGACGAAGAAAAACATTAACTGGGTTTGGACTAGAGATGATGAAAATGATCTACAGATGATAAAGAATAATTTAAAGGCGTCAACCAAATTACTTTATTTTATCCCGAGATAAGTTACCAGGTGGACTCTATTGGTCAAGAAACAATTGTGGCGTTTTCCAGCCGGACACTTAGCCCAACTGAATGGAGATACTCCCAAATTGAACGGGAGGCCCTGGCCATCGTATTCGGATGCAAAAATTATCACCTATTCATCTCGGGATTTAAGTTCATTGTCCTAAAGGACCATAAACCGCTAGTGACAATCTTCAACAACCCAAGATCGTTAACATCCATTCGAAACCAACGATGGATTTTAATGTTACAACAAAATGATTTTGAAGTTCAGTACCAATACCCGGGAAAATTAACCCCGTCAACTATCGATCAAGACATCCAAATTTGAACTCGGAAGAGGAACTAAGAGACGAATTACGAATAGTGACACTTTTGGAACCGTTTCTGGAAGCAATCACCCTAGAAGAAGTAAAAACAGAAACGACTAACGACGGAACTCTCACAATCGTGTATACAGAAAAAAAGGTGTTTAGGTTTTTAACATCTAAACATGTTTGAAAGCTAAACATGGGTAAGAGTTGGTGTTGTTTCCTTAAACACATCTATTTAAATAAAACGAGTTTCTCAAACAATCTTCCAAGATCTTTCCGGTAGTGTTCCAAACCGGAACAGCTGGTAAGAGGTCATGTTTAGAAATTAAACTTCGTGGTTTTTAAACATAATGCTAAACACTGATGTTTACTAAGTGTATATTGCGTTACGAGTTTAATGTGTATTTCGCGTTGTCTATATATTTCGTTTAATTTCGTTTTCTATTTTTCTAAAAAAAATAATATTCGTTAATCACCGATATATTAATAGAGTTAACTACAATATGGACCGGGTTCCTATATCATCTCATAATTTTAAGTTATTGGTTATTAAGACTAATTAAATAACACTAATGTATATAAATCAATAATTGAAAATGAACTACTAAAAATTAATAAAATAACACTACTTTTGATGTGATTTAAGGTCGTATTAACACAAATATAATTTAAATTAATAGCGCTAAAATATAATCAGGCAGTTAAAGAAATGAAATCGACAGTATAGGCAGTAGGTTTCATTATTTCGTAGCCTATTAATGTTATTGTAGATCGTAATTAAAACACTCAAATATAGGGCTACTCAAAGAGTGGCGTATACGGCAAATTAACACATGTCTTAAACCACAACACCCGAACCTTTGAACACATTTAGAAACTAATCTTAAAAATCTTAAGACGGGTTTTCATTGTAAGCGCGAAAATCATTTAATATGTTTAATCTCTGAACGTATTCTATCTAAACACGTTTTAACGATAAATATGAGAAGCAAATAACACGTTTAATTTCTAAACGCATGATGTTGCAAAGCTGAACACCACTATCGCCTGAACATGATCGCTTTTAAACATGATAAATATTCTGTTGCATTTTGGTGTTTAAGAAAGTGTTTAGTATCTAAACACCTTTTTTTCTGTGTAGGAGGCTATTCACGATGAGCCTAAATGGACAACGTTCATACCCAACGAATGACAATTGAAACGCTGGCAAGCTTACAAGGAAATACGAAACGAAATCACTGAAGACAATGGGTTGCTTCTTAAAGGAAACCAAATAATTCTTCCCGCAACACTCGAAGGACATCCCGGAATAATGCGAACGTAGCAGACTTTGAGGGACAAGCTTTGGTTCCCAAATATCAATGAATGACTAAAAAAACCTGTTGAAAATTGCATTCCATGCCAATCCCATACGCCAAACCAACAGTATCAAGCTGTTAAAATGACTCCTTTACCAATTTACCCGTGGAACTCAGTCGCACTGGACTATTTTGGATCAACCCCTTCGTGTTAATACATTATAAGAATGACGGATGAGTACAGCACATAGCCGATCACGGCGATTGTTTCATCCACGAATACGGTCACTGCGCTACACGCCCTTAAAAACATCTTCTCACTTTTCGGAATGCCAACAATAATAAAGACGGACCATGGTGCTCCATTCAATGCCAATGAATTTGCACATTGTGACAAAGAATAGGGATTTATTCACCAGAAGGTCACCCAATGACGGCCACAGGCCAACGGACTTATAGAGCACCAAATGCCAATTTTAGCGAAAACAATATGAACAGCGCTCTTGCGAAACTAAGCACCTGACTACCGGGAAAAAGCCAGCCTTTCTCTTCTTTAACAGACACATAAATACATGCCTTCCGACTCTAGTATCAACGCCACAACATGATCTCGAAGTAAGAAACAGGGACAATTTAAAGAAATCCAAAATGAAGGCGCAGGCTGACCTCAAGCGCAACACCCACACACACGTTCTTCCCAAAATGATCCGAAGAAACAAATTTGATCCTATGTTTGACCCAAACCCTAGGGAAGTTATTAACGTAAAGGGTTCAGAAATATCGATCCGTAACATTGATGGTACAATTCTCCATAGAAACTGCTCTATGTTAAAACCCGTTAAAGTGCAAAACCAACTCACAATACTGAGATATATCTATAAGAACCAGTACGATGATTTTAAACTGCCACAAGGGGGGAAATGTCAGCCGGTACAAGCTGAAACCAATAACCAGAACCCAGCAAACCGAAAAGGAATCCAGTTCAACAAACCCCCAAAGGAACCCATTTCAACAAAATATCAACCGTTTGAACGCAAAACCACCGTCACCTTCTGCTGAGAACAGACGACGAGGTTATTCACCGATGGATATACGCGTAAACCAATGACGAGCAAATACAAAAAATACACCCAAGAAACGAACATAGAAACTTACGATAAAACAAAAAAGCTCCTAACGATACACTGATATTTAAAGCAGGTAAAAATCAATATAAGCTACAAACATTATTTTTTTTTATTTTTTTTTGGTTAAGGGAGAAATGTTATATCTCCTAGAGCCCTATATTCTATATAATATCCCGTTCCTTTGTATTAGACAGTCTAACCTTTATACGTTTGAATAACGCGCATTAAAAAAAGAGAACGCGAGACTCCATGCACGAGCGTGTGTTGAAAATTATGAAGAGGGAGTCGTTATTAAATATTTAAACTAAACAGACGTTTATTTCAAATCGCTAAAATCTATTTTAGCCAAACCATACGCCTATCATAAGGTCCACCGTCCCCATAAGCAAAAGTCTATGCCAAATTTTTGACGATCATATACCCGTTATTAAGAGGTAGTTATTAAAAATCTGCTCCTCCTAGTGGCTACGTCCTCAACTATGCATTTCTGAAATAAATATTGCGAAATGCATTATGAATGCGCACAAGCCGTGCGCGAACGGTTTTAAACTTGCATTGTTTGAACCACGCGGGAGAGATCTCTGCCGCGAGCTCTTAGCACCGGAGCCAAGGCTTATTCGCAATTTTATCCCTCTAAAACTTAAAATTAACACTTATCTTTGCAAAAAGGATTCATCAGAACATAAATCTGGCTATTAGAAATAAGAGTTGTGTTTCTGAAGGTATTAATTTTTCAAATTTGAGATTTAGACGCGTTTTGTGTGGCATTTATCAACCCGAGCGTGGCTGCTCTACCAAGTAATATAATATTTTAGATGTAGAAATTTTGAAAAAGAAGATGTCGCTACTGCCCTATTATAACTTGTCGAACGTTAATTTTCTTCTCTCCAGGACAACGCCGTTACCATGGGCCCCTATGGTAAACCTTTACTTATGGGGACCTTATGATAGGCTTATGACCTAACGTATAGAAGACATGAAACTTCGTACAGAGTTTTACTTTTAATGCTTAGTTTTGAATTCAATTTTCTTTTCTTGTTTAGTTTATGTTTGGCCGAATCCTGTATCATCAATGAATATTTGATATGATGTTGAATGAAACACTTGCAAAGCTTGAGACGCCTAATATTTTTCATATTTTTTAAATATTTCAGTTTTATTGGATGTGCTTTAGCTTACCGACCATAACTCGAGCTGAATACATATGTCCTTTGGATTTCTAGCGGTCAAAGAGAACCAGAAAAAACATTCCCTTTCCTAAAATATCACAAATTTAAAGTTTTTTAATAATGGTTAAATTTTTTGGAAAAAACATAATATTTTCCAGTAATATTTCATAATAAAATCTTCCTTGTCCCTAGAACCCCCATAAACAGCACTTTAGTTTAATCAGGTTTTTTAAGGTTGTTCACTAGATATTTAAGTGAAAGCGACAAGTTTCCAAAGTTATCAACCAGGTTCTGTTGCTGATATTGACATATATTTTTTTTAATATTTTAATATTTAATATCAAAACCTCAGTAGAATAATAGCATTTTTTTATGACCTTATCACATTTAAATCATTTCAATACGGCCTTACAAACCAGAACATAAATTTTATATAAATTAAATTTAAAAAGTTCAGCTGATTATAAAGTTCACTTTCAATTTTTCCTTTCAAAGACACTTTTTCATCATAAATCATTTTTGAGAATTTGGAGAAAATTATCGTCTTTGATATATTCGAAATATCTTTTAATTACTGAAACGGTAACGTCGAAAAGCGAAACTAGGATTTTGGGAGGAAGTTTTCTATTTACAAGAGCACTATCAGCACTTAATGGGGTCATGGACGAAAGTGTAGAAGCTCAACTGTGTTATACGAAGCAGTGGCAGACCTAGGTGGTAGGCTAGGTAGGCTGGCTCCAGCCTAGCCATAATTCATTTTAGAGTTTCATATAGAAATTAATCATAGATATTTTATCTTCGGTTTCTTATCTACTATAAAGTGCTCTTTCACCTGGTGAAGCGTCCGCACCTGAAACGAAGAAGAAATAGTAGGCATGAAAGGGAGATAGCTCTACCTAGGTTTAAGCAGCGTATTTAATCGTCGTGTACTTTGAATCATTCAAAAATAAAACAAGCCAACTAAATCCAGGGCCCTGATAAAATTAAACACAATGAAAAGATAAAAAAATATATATATTTAAATCTAACAAAGGTTGTTGAAAATCTGATTACTTCGGAGTTTGAATTGAAAAGCACCTAATTTAAAGTTTTGGTGCATCTTAGTTATATTTTTGTAGTTCTATTCTTTAGGCAGTACCCTGACAGGTGTGTCACAACTGTTAATGAAACAGGGGTTACACACGCAAATTGTCCCCGAAAAACGATTTAATTTTTGTAAATGAATATGTTTTTAATTAATTGTTATTCATATTTGTCGAAATTAATTATAAATTGCACCAAAACCTCTATTTCTTATAAATGTGAATCCCCTGCAGTTGCTGAAACTTTACTTCCTTAGGATTTAAATTGATAAAATATTATTTGAACTGAACTTTACGTAACATTATTTTTCTTACCTATAGGTGTGGATTGTTATTATATTTTTATATTTGGTTTCAAATATAAATATAAATAAATTGGTTTCCAAAGTTAACTCTTTGCTAAAGCCTTTACAAATCACTTTGAAATCAGGTAATAAAAAATTACAAAAAATTTAAAATTTCAGTAAATAAAGATGAATTTTAACATATTTTTATAGCGTTTCTTAAAAAATTACATAGCTTAAAAGTAATTTATACTACTAAGATATCTCTTAGTGCCATATCTGACAAAGGTCCTGAACTAAAACAAAATTACAGAAAATATTCGTTTATTATAAGCATATTTTTAACTCGGCTAGCAACATATTTTTTCAAATTTTCTAACGTCTGACCCGGATATTAATTAAAAAACTGTTTTGTTTGCGCTTCTTCCATATTTTGAAGGCAAGGAAGACGACAGAGATTATTTTATTGCTCTTTAATTCAAAGGCTCCACCTTAAGTTATATAACATTTTCTAGATAGACGAAGTATTGAGCGTAATTATGAATTTTTACCAACTCCAAGTTGAATAAAAAAAAATAATATTTTTGTTGTACAGGAAGGTTGACCCGATATTTAGAATCAGTGGAAATGAACTATCTGCTTCTATTCTCCTGTTTCGCCATTCATCTGTTGGTGGAGATCTACAAAGCCAACCTTTCGATGAGATTCGTTGTGTCTGAGCAATGCAATGTGGACACTCTGGACGACGCGGATCGATACGAACATTTAATTCCATTATCCGGATATAATACACAGCTCATGACATTGTTACAGGTAGCGTAGTTTTGCCACAGCAATAACGCACACAAAAAAAAACGTTTAGAATCTAAACATTTTCCTAAACGCCAGCTTGTAACGCTTTTTTAAGCACGTGTTAAATCTAAACGCGTTTACTCGCTAAGGGCTTAAGCGACTAACGCCTTTAGCCGCCAAATGTTCTTATTACACTAAAGCAACATAAATTTTATTTCGCTTTTGTTAATAAGGAAATTTGATTAAGTCGAATTAAGACCTTTTCACACGAGCCAGCTTTTCAAATCAAAATGCTGAGTCAGCAAAAATGGATCAGTGATCCATTTGTTTTTCGCGTCCTTTTTTAGTGGATCAAATTCACACGAACCAACTAGTTGACTCAACTCAAGTTGACTCGTCTAGTTGGGTCTAAAAGTCGGCTCGTGTGAAATGGCCTTTACTCGAATTAGATAATTAAATAAAAATGTCTTATTCGCTCTGGAAATGATGGCGCCGATGAATCGATGTCTCAGTCTGATATGATTGAACAACGCAACTTGTATACCGCCTTAGGTGAGCCGCGCTACATGTTTTATTTCTAAGCCCCTGGAGGCGGTTTCAACGTCATCTTTGTATCTTCTAAATCCCTGTGTTTGATAGTCTTTAACAAGCGTTTATCTTAGGTGGTGTGTAGTTATTACACGTGTGGTAAGCACTTGTGATAGGTGCTTTTAGGTTTAGCAGCTATCCGTTTTAAATTTCAACACTTTGCCGTATACAACTTAAACGTTAAATCTAAGTGTTTAATTTTTAAACATGTTCATTTATTTTTTGATGTTGAAAATATAAGCGTTGTTTTTTTCTGTGCAGTGTTGACATGTCGATAGAAGTCTGAGAGTAAACGCGCATTTAAAGATTGTTTGAAGTTGCTTAAAAGTGATAGTTCAGAAAGCCTTATCGTAGCAGATAAGGCCGGTTTCCGGTTGTATCGATGTCTGACAAAGGACTCTATTGTTTCAAATTTTGAAGATTGTTTTCGCTTAATCATACGACAAACCCTGTATAAAATCTGTCGTTTTTAAGCTTTCGATCCCTCTAGATCATTTTTTCATATTTTCGAGTGACTGTAAAAGGTGGGGTGGCTGAGTGGTTAGCACTTTCGCCTCGCAGCAAGAGGAGCCGGGTTCGATCACAGCTTGTGGCACTGGGTGAAAACTCGGAACAACTCCTTCTGCGTAGAGTTTGCAAGTTCTCTTCCCACTGGTTTAAAGGGTTTTCACCGAGCTCTTCGGTTTCCCCTTCCACCCGTACAAAAATCGTCTATAGAAAATCTATAGAAATATGTAGAGGTTTATATAAACCTCTATATATTTCTATAGATTTTCTATAGACGATTTTTGTACGGGCATAAAATCTTGTTGAGGTTAACGGTAATAGTACGTGTAGGGAACTGTTGGCTCAAACACGTGGCATGCAGGGCTTGTCGCCACCCTCCTTCGCATTGTAACCCGGCCACCTGAATTAATGGCTTCAAACGTTGCTCGTTGAGTTAGGCCTAAGGTGGTGCCTTGGGTATTAGCCTAGCTGATTATTATTATTAAATTATGATTTGTTTCAAAACAGGGCCATTTTAACTAAATTTGGGCCCTAAGGCAGACTTGTGGTGCGGGCCACTGTGGGCCCTCCCTACCAGAGTTGCAACCACTCAAATATCCAATTGTATAGTACAAGTGGCAAAAAACAAAATATTGTAAGAATGCCCTTTTCACGTTGTTTTTATGCAAGCTTTACTCGTAGAAATCGTAAAATGCACACTCAATCCTGGATCTAGTAGTTTTGAAAACCATATTTTCTTAAAAGTTTGTGGTGTGGGCCCCCTTGTGGTGCGGGCCCCAAGTCAGTTGCCTCGCTCGCTTGTGCCTTAAAACGGCATTGATTCAAAACATGATTTTTCACCTTTTTGCGCCAAACTTTTAAAGGAATAATTAAAAGCCTATATAACCTACATTATAACGATTCCTTCTCCTAAAAGAAGTACAAAAATGATTCTCACGTTCCGAGATATTTTAAATTCAATTTTTAATGAATTTTTAATTTCGTTAAAAACGGGCCTCAAATTCTCCACCAACGCAAACGAAGATAAAGCGCGCTCTCCTATTGGCAGAAGTAGAGTTGGTGGAGAATTTGAGAGGCAGAGAGCGCACGCTATGGCCAAGGCCCGTTTTTACCGAAATTAAAAATTAATTAAAAATTTAAATTAAATTATCTCGTGAGTATCATCTTTGTACTTCTTTTAGGGGTAGGAATCGATTAATTATAGGTTATATAGGCTTTTCATAATAATATTGTCAATTGTGTAAATCTGGCTGTTCCATATTTCACATGTCGCTCGCTGATTTTAAACTATTTAAAAGTGTTCCCCTGTTAACAAATTTACTTACGTGTTTAATTATTTTAAAAAAGTTTAACTTCTTCCAATTTAAAATATCGTTTTAACGTATATGTTATAATTGCATCAATTATAAATACACTTTTAGACAAAACCGAGACTGTTCAAAAGATATGGTGAAGCAAAGGAGCGATTTATAAATCGAAGAAATCTTAGATTGATGACGATATTTAACAAGTTTCCGTCTGTGTATTTTTTGGTGGATAAGGAATTTTTTAAGCATTGCAAACAAATATTCAGAAATTTAAATTTGCACAGAGGAAACGAATTGTCGTGGCGATCTGTTGGATACCTGGTGCATAAAAAACTACCACCAGAAATTCAAAATATATTCTTTGCAAGGTATGAGAAAAAATTCAACCATTTTTATTTAAAGCAGTATTAATTTTAATTTTTTTTATACACGAAGATGATCTTTTAATAAAAATAAAAATTTTCAGTTGAAAATAATGACCAGAACGCTTGTAACATGATGTACCTTTTGTTGTCAATAGCACTAAGAACGTTTCAGTTTCCCAGAAAGCTTAAATTCCCCGGTGACAAACTGTTGTCATGACGTGCAATGTAGTTCATGATCACACTAACAATTTTAAGAAAAATACAAACATACAGCAATCAAATCTTTTATTTTTTATTCTTAAGCTGGGTTTTCATGGGAACTTTAAGCGTGTGAAAATTGGGCGTTGACTAGAAATAGTTCGAAATACAGTCTAGCGCTACTAGCTTTTCAGTTTTCATCCACACTTGTATTTTGCACTAGTGTCCTTGCGATACTAGATCGAGAATCCCTTATAGCGTCGATCCAATCCTATTAGATATTTTAACGCACAAGCAAAAATTTCAAGCTGGACGTCTGATCATGTGCCTTCATTAAGCCAATGGGAAACTGGTTGTAAATTGTAATTTGTTTCGCATCACGAGGTCGGCGTGTTACCGTACAAGGTATATTTGTAATTTTTACGAATATTACCAGTAGCCCACAATGAAGACCAGTGCGAAATTTAAAAAGGAAAAAATAAAATAAAATGGAAACGAGAAAAAATAAATCGAAGGGATTTATAAGAGAGAAGCCTTTTATTTGGAATCGTCAATATATCTATACTAGCTGGGTAGCCCGTCCTTCTACTAAAATCCCGTGAAGACTGTTTCGGCCGGGCCCCAGCTAGAATTAAAATCCCGTGAAGACTGATTCGGCCGGGCCCAGCTAGAATTAAAATCCCGTGAAGACTGTTTCGGCCGGGCCCCAGCTAGAACTAAAATCCCGTGAAGACTGTTTCGGCCGGGCCCCAGCTAGAATTAAAATCCCGTGAAGACTGTTTCGGCCGGCCCCAGCTAGAACTAAAATCCCGTGAAGACTGTTTTGGCCAGGCCCCAGCTAGAACTAAAATCCCGTGAAGACTGTTTCGGCCGGGCCCCAGCTAGAACTAAAATCCCGTGAAGACTGTTTCGGCTGGTCCCCAGCTAGAACTAAAATCCCGTGAAGACTGTTTCGGCCAGGCCCCAGCTAGAACTAAAATCCCGTGAAGACTGTTTCGGCCGGGCCCCAGCTAGAACTAAAATCCCGTGAAGACTGTTTCGGCCAGGCCCCAGCTAGAATTAAAATCCCGTGAAGACTGTTTCGGCCGGGCCCCAGCTAGAACTAAAATCCCGTGAAGACTGTTTCGGCCGGGCCCCATCTAGAACTAAAATCCCGTGAAGACTGTTTCGGCCGGGCCCCAGCTAGAACTAAAATCCTGTGAAGACTGAGTCATAAACCAAACCCTTCCCCACCTCCCAGCGCAGCCGCTAAATTGACTGAGGCAGAAAAATATTGGGTGTATTGGTGTATGTAGGTTGCAGGATTCACGGCACCGTTCCAGGGTCAAAAATACATTATTTAATTAATTAACTTAATTGGAAATCGCCATGAAGACTGAATCATAAACAAAACCCTTTCCCCCTCCCCTCCCCCAGTCTCCATGCTCCAAGTGACGATGACGCAGCCGCGAAATTGACTGAGGCAGAAAAATGTTGGTTGCAGGATCCAGGGCACCTTTCCAGGGGCAAAAATACATAGTTTTCGACTCACTTTTTAACATTATTTAATTAATTAACTTAACACAAAGTGGAAATCGATGAAAATAGCGCGACTCGCTGCCTTTGAGCCGTAAGAATAGCTGTGAGAAATTTGGAGGTCCTAGGTTGAACGGCTTGGACGATTATAGAGAAACAGACGCCAGACAGACAGACAGAAGACACTTACGAATATAGTATAGATAATATAAAAATGGAATTATCACCACCGTATAATTGGTTTAAAACTATTTAAATTGATAGAGGACGTCCGAAAATTGTTATAGAAAAATTTCATGTTAATATTTCCAAATGTTTGATTTATTATTAGCAACCAAATTTCGTGTTTTATCCCCCCCCCCCCCCCCGACTCGGGAATCTCAGAACCGCTTGGTTGAACCTACTTGCAGCGCCATCTTATGAACGAAATATTATTTCCCCCCGGTTTTATCGCTTTTCGGTCAGAACTGTCATCCGCTACGACATTCTCCTTGGCTTTTAAACCGAGTTATATTCGTAGATTGTAGTTTATCGTGTTTTTAAAATGCCTTACACGCCACCCTTTCTCAAATTTTTGCCTCTTCATTCTTTTGGCGCTGCACGTAGGTTCAACCGCGATTTCTGATATGATTGGAGCCGTTCGATGTAGGTTGCGGAAAAAGTAGCGTCACTTTTTAAATAAATTTCCAATAACTATAAAATTTCAGGAACATAATCATTAATATATTTTCTATCATTCTGTTTAATCGCTCGACTTCTTCCCTCTCCCCTTTAGAGTGTTTAATTATTTAAATATTTAAAACGATTTCCCTATTAACCCGATTTAAATTGCCAAACAGATTCTTTAAGCTTTTGATCTGCCATCCAGAACGTAATAATTTACAAGTTATTATTATTAGTGAACGCTAGCTTCAAGATATATCCGCAGAATATTTTTCATAGAAGAAAATGTTTTGTTTATTAATTTTTTTAAAAATCTTATTCAGTTATTAAATGATTAAACAGGTCGTAAATCAGAGAAAAATGCGTTTGGCATTTAATCTTCGAGCACGATTGTTTGTTTGTCATTTTGGTTTCCTAACAGTATAAGTTCGACCCACTCACCAACCTCCACCCTCACTCTCTACTTCTGAATTTGATTTCTATGGGCGAAAATGGAATACATACTTTAATGACGTACAGAAAAGCCCGATGGACCCCAAAATCATAAACATTTTTATAAATAATGCTTATAGTATTGCGTAGATAGTCATTGAAATTATATCACTAGCAGTCTTTCAGTCTTATAAATAAGCTTTTAAGGTTGAATACTAGATGTAATGTTAATAAAGTACGTGCTAAAAGCTGCTGGACTCGGAACTTCAACGAAATTTGACGTCTTTTAAGTTGCCTCTTGTGCTCCGTAATCATATGTAGCGCACATTTCGATTTTACCCCCGGGTGGGAAATTTGTTAGCATTAATTGTATTTGCTATCGCACGAGTCACTAGTAAAAGATGGTTGATTTGACCGTGCAGTAGAAAGTTGCTCACGCTCGTTCCAAACACAAATAATTCAGGGTCTGCCTTGTTCCAGGACAAACACTGCTGCCAGAGCTTTGTTGACAGCTTGATCAGTAAAGCTCTTTCGTTGACTTCGATGGCCATCCCACTTTGATCGTGATTTCGTGTACAGATTTTGATAAACTTAAAAGACTCTTTAGTTTGTTAAATCTTGACCGTGTGAGGTGTTAAACACAGTGTGTCAGAATTCATAGCCCGGTGTACCTAGTATTAGATACCATACCACCGGAGGTCTATCATCATAGTGCCCTACGCCAGCGTCTACCTAGCCCGGACAGGTGACAAATCCTGCATGAGTAGTAGTACCCTAGTACTGATGGTCGCACCTTTGACGCGAGCCACTCAACCCAGCAGAAGATGCAACAATGGGCGGAAAAATTCCCACTTCGCACACAGCAGTGGGGTTAAGAGTGGATGCTGTAGCAACTCCAGCCGACACCCTATCTACGTAGGTAAGGATTCTAACCCTTTGGAGAGAGCTCCCAAAGGGGAACGATTGGCACACAGCAGCCCAAGTAACCCGGCACAGCTGGCACCGGAGATCCCGGTGTGACTCCAAAAGGCCGGGAAACAGGACCGCCGTGCCCTCATACGGAGGCCCGCCGCCCCACAGCAGGCTTCCCAATCCACCGAGGCGGCCAGTTTGCACGGACCCTCTCCGTTAGCATGAGCCGAGGCTCAGTATCAAGCCCAAACCTGACCGAAGTCGGAGTAGGAGATAGGACCATTTGATCGGAGCTAACATCTCCCAGTGTGCCACCACCCTTATGGGTTACAAGAGCCAGACCCCGACTCCCCGGTAAAGCCACCAGTTATTGCACACTCCGACCCGTTAAGGGCCAGATGTTAAACACAGCGTTAACTAGAGTATTTTCTGTGGTACTAGAGCACTTAAAACAATGATTAAATTTTTCAAATTTCATTGGAATTTTTTTTGAAGGCCTTTGCTTTATCCTACGTAGAATAAACATTTTTTCTAGATAAATGAGTAATGGAGCCGGTCTTGTTTCTCCCAGTTAAATTTGAAGAGCGAAAATATCATTATTTTAGAATATGAGGGGTTTGGGATACACGTGTGCGAATTGGCTCCTATACGTTTATACTCATTCTGGTTTACATGTGATTTACTTCCAAACAAGCGAGCGGATAGACATCATTTTTGAAACACTTGAGCTAGGCCAATTCCTATGTATTTAAAGTTTCACAAACCAATAAGACCCTTAGTTATAAGCCCAAAGGTAGAGATAATATAACGTTCTATTTAATAAGGGTAATTTTCTTTAAACGAATGATTTGCTAAATTGAATAACTTTAAAAGCGTCGCGTGACTTAACGGTCGCCAAAAGGACTAGCTTCCCGCTTGTTTTAAATTTAATTATTTCAGAATATTACGCATATAATTTCATTATAATTACTTCAATGGACTTACAGTAAAGTGGTGTACTAGAAGTTTGAACATTTCTGGATATAAACTTGTTTAATTAATCAATGTTTATCATGTTATCGTAACGTATGATTAAGAATTTTAAAATCCTCGGTTGACTAATGGAAGCAAAATCTTCCTCTCTTCATGCACTTCTAAAGGTTTCAGTTCAATTAAAATGTAAATGTCCTTGAAATCCAACCACTATTTCTGCCCCCAATAAATTTCCTTTCAAAACACTGGGTGTTGTACTGAAACAAAGTTGAATTAGCAATTAGTATAATCAAGAACCCATAGACGTATCAAGAACAGAGGAAAGGAAATTTTGCTGGATCGCCTCCTAATCGATTTTTTTTTAAAAGAGGCGTAGCTACTGAGTTTTCTTCCACTATTCTTACTTCTAAGAAGAAGGCGCGAACCCTTACATATACAGAAAATTACATATTATTTTTAAGTAGCTTTCAAGTTGGCTTTAAGTGTCCTCCATTAAGCGAAATTAGAGTTGATTTTAAGTAGGTTTTTAGTTAGTTTAAGTAGTTCTTAGACCGCTTATTTTTTGGTTACTTAAGTTACTACAGGCGGAAAATATAAAAAGACGGGGCTTATTTTGAAAATATGGATTAGGAGGCTCCACGACGGGCTAAAGCTATGATTACGTGTTCTAAGTACGTCTATGGGTTCTTCGTAAAATAATTATTTAACTAAGGTCCTTTATTTCACTGAACTCCAAAACAGAAGCGTATAAACTTGTCTTAAAAAAACGTCAGAGCGAGGAACTCTAGATAAATCTAGATTGCCGCAAATCGAGACAAAATTTTGATAAAGAAAGTCCGCTGCAACATTTAATTCCTCCAAATTTGGAAAATCTTTTTAATAATCACATTGAATGTTCACTTGTGGCCGCTATCGTCAATTCGTTATAGACTGAGCCATAGCTTCAGTGTTTCCGGTTTTGCACTTCCCACGTCTATTGTTAATCCACCATAATGTATTTTAAGTTAAAATGAAAGTTTAAAATAGATTTCTTATGTTGTGAAATAAACGCGTCGCTAGGTGTAACAGATTTTCGAGTTTTAATAAGAATTCAACCAACTAGGTAATTGGAACGACCATTTAGCAAACATGAGGTCTTACCGCGTATTTTATACCATAACCTTTTTTGGTTTGATATTTGAAACCCATTCTGGCTCAGGTAGTTTATATAACGAAATCAATACAGAGCATTGATTTAAAATATCTTTTTGACGTATTCTATTCTGTTTTTTTTGGAGAAAAACTAAAAATTAATATGTTTCTACGTGGTAAATTCTATAAAGTTGAAGCCTTGGTATTTTATACAATAACATGATAATAAATTGGTTTTGAGATGAATTTTTTGTGTTTAAACAATTTTATTGGTTTTTGCGATGGCTTTATAAACCTGAAACGCAAAGTGGAAATTTTTATTATTTTATTATTTATCTTTGTGTTTCAAAATGTAAATATTTTGTTAAACATCGTAAAGCTAGCGATGGGAATGAGTTAAAATAAAATTTCAAAACAATATGAAAACGATTAACATTAAATCGACACCTATACATTATTTTTCCACTTGCCTTTTTTGTTATGATTTAACACGTCTAATGCAATTTCTTATTCAATTTCTATAAGAGCTATATGTGTTGTTAATTATTTATTTAATGATGAGTAAGTTCAATGTTATTATTTAATGCTTGCATTAGAAATTTTTTAAGATCGGATGTTACATCGATCTACATGTATTATAAATAGCGACTTTCAAATCGCTGAAAAGCTTTTAAAAAATGCTCTAATGCCAGTGGTAGCTGATGAATTTGATTATAATCATGATACGATATATGTAATGAAAAATGTATAAAATTTTACAATTTTTATATTTTTTTTATATTTTTTATATTTTACTATTTTTATTAATAGTTTGTTTTTATTTTTATAAAACAAATTAGATAAAATATATGTAATCAAAAAATTGTTACTTTTGGTTTCAATTGTGGTATTGAATGTTAAAATCGTAATAAACAGTAGATTTCATTTCTGTCTGACAACTGCTCATAGTTCTGGGGTGATAATTCGGCAGCAGACCGAGACTGAGGCATTCCCCATGAGCGCATGTTTGTGAAATTAATTGATTAAATCCTTACAAGCAGATTTTGTATTTATTTGTCCGTGAAATCATATTTTTACAATGAATTTAAGATTTTTGGTTGCTATTGCAACTCCCTTCTCCGAAATTTTGACCCCGATAAATATGGACTATTTAATCGAAAAGGAATTGACGTATAGTTGGGGGTTGCTGATAACTAGCAGAATTAGTTTTCCCTTCACTTGGGATTGACCCAGAAAAAAATTTTACATAATCAGAAACGCCAGGAAAAGTTCATGGTTGCATCGGTGGTTGGTAGGTATTATTTCAGCGTGAGTGTACTCAAGGCGAATGTTGTGGATGATGCAAATAAGGCGATTGTTGAGGAAATAGAGGTGATTGTTGAGGAAATTGAGGTGATTATGGAGGAACGTGTGGCGATTGTGGTGGTGACTTTCAAGAGCTGAAGATTTTTTCCCTAGTAAACTTCCCATGTCATTGATAAGTTTTTTTGCTTCAACGTCCCGTTGTTTATTGAAGCTAGGAGGATTCAAGTGTACCTGGAGAAGAATTCGGGGGGCCACGGGAGAGACTGCTCAAAGCCTCAAACCCTTGGACATAAAACTACAACGGAGCCATCTAGTGGGGAAAATGTGAACTATGACCACGTGTTTGGTTCAGTGGCGTAGCTGACGGTCCGCAGGGCCCGCGGCGCGGGGGGGCCTCCGAGCTTCGGGGGGCCCCAATCAACCTACAAAAATCTTTAAAAATATTTTTAATAAATCGGATTCAATCTCCATTAACCTCGTTCTTAACGCAGATAATTAAAATCCAATTAACAAACAGGGCTATTTATAATAAAAATATCTTGAAAGTTGAACGATACTAACAAAAACTTCAAAATACTATTAATGTCTTTTCGACGTTTTCGTTAGTATCGTTCAAGCTATTTTGGTAACCGTCGTATTCCATGTTTATCCACGTTTTAGCAAAAAATGTAAAATCCATCTAAGCTATGGTAGCGCCAGCCGCCATGGCGGCTTAGCGACATTACAACCAGTTATATCATGTACGAATTTGCGTAAAAGGCTAGCTGATAATCGCCTGCCCGAGGGCCGACACTCTGGACACTGAAGTTTTTGGCCTTCTGAAAATTAACGAGTTAGCTATCTGTTGGCCTGTTACTGATATTGCCAGAAAATATTTACTCCGAACTTGATTATTATTCTGAAATTTATACACGAGTAACCCGACGGCGACGGGTCGGACGGGCGACTGCGAGATCTGAATCGCCAGAGGTTTGTTAGTTCTTTTATCTGTATTTTTTTATAACTACATTAATTTTACAAGCTATTGAATAGTATTGATAATATATGTTAACAAAGATTAATAATTCTGAATTAACCTTTAAAATTTTAAGACCCAGGGTTGTTGGCTTGGCTTCTTGGTTACAAAATCTTAAGTGAATTTAGTGAAACTGTAACTAAAACCTACGATTATTACTAGTAATAATAAGTATAGTTGCATAATTTTTGAGATGCAGTAGGTTGCACGACGTTAAAAGACGACATAATTTTTCGTTTAGATAATACTATTATATCGCAGATACGTAATCGATGGCAGTTTTTTATTGTTATAATTATTTGTAATTAATTACGACTACGAAACTACAAACATAGTCATAAAACTAATTATTTGGGTATTTGTTATTCAGGTATAACGGTCCTCGTTACGACGATTGTTAAACATATTTCTCAACCCCTATAAGACTGCGACGAATTGGACAACTCTAGCGCTTGTGCAATTCGTTGCAGATGACAGTTATACAACTTTACTCAATTCCTAACTGTGAAATTATGAAACGTGCTTATTCAAGTGGAGCGCAAAAGCGCAAAGAAAAGAAAGCGAAAGAAGATGAAGCAAAAAATATAGTAATAAACTTACTTCGTGGATCAATAAAACTGATAAGGCTCAAGGTAGGTTTGGTTTAATGGAATGCACATTTTATCGAGTAAATAAATAGCATATTTAAATTTTCAAATATTTTAGAAACTACCCCAACGGAAATTAATGCCACTGATATCGACACTCCTGTTAGCACGAACAAATCAGATTCTCAAGCTATTAATGTTCTACCTGTAAATACAAGCTCAGAAGCAGACGTAGATGCGGCTAGATCTACCCCCCTTGAGTCACTTAATGCTAAAACGTTTGATGCGGAGAAACCAAACGATGACAGACAGTACCAAAATGTGTATTGCAGTGTACCATACAGTGATGACCACGATGAAAAATCACTTGTCGAATGGACTGACGTTCTTTCTGATTCATCGAAATTATTGCGGACTGCCAGGCCTTTTCCTTCAGATCGAGGACACTATACAAGTTTGCAAATTCCAGGTGATGAAATAAAAAAAGAAATTATAAATTATGGTCCTTGTAAGCCGAAGGGACCATTTCCTAAGGACTCTCATAATAGAAGCTTTTCTGTAGACTATTATACGATAAAAACTAACGATTCTTCTCTAGCATTACCAAGATTATGGCTCTGCTACTCGAAGGTACTCGATAAAGCTTACTGCGAGCACTGCTGGCTCTTTGGAGACCGAACAAATCCTTCTTTCCGTTTTGAATGGATTGAAGGAATAAATGACTGGCAAGGACTTTCAAAAAAAATAAAAAAACACGCAAGTACTCAGCATCATTCTGAAGCGTCTTTAAGCTACGACATGTGGAAAAATAAAAAAACTATTGACAATTTAGTAAATACAGGATTGAAAGAAAAAGTTAATTTTTGGAAAGAAGTACTAAAACGCATATGTGACGTTATTTTGATGTTAGCCAGTTGTAATTTAGCTTTCCGTGGTCACCGTGAAGAAAAGATGAATGAGTACGATGTACATAATAGAGGTAACTTCTTATCTGTTATTGAACTTTTAGCAAAATATGATGGCGTGTTATACAGTCTTTTGAACTCGGAGCATGATAAAAGAGTAAATAATTTGAGTCCCGAAATACAAAATGAACTTATTTCTTTACTGTCGGTACAAGTTAAAAAGGATATCATTAAAGATATTCAAGAAAGTAAATTTTATTCTATAATCTTAGATACGACCCAAGATATATCAAAACAAGACCAATTAAGCGTTATTATTCAATATGTTAGCATCGAGTATGACGATGATGGCAATCTTCGCGAGCTAGTTGTTCAAGAAAGTTTTCTAGGATTTTTTCATGTTACGGATCAAAGCGCTCACGGGCTAGAAACTGAAATTTTGAAAATATTAGAGGATAACAATATATCAATCGAAAACTGCCGTGGTCAGGGGTATGATGGAGCGAGTGTAATGAGTGGTATTTATTCTGGTCTACAAACACGAATTAAAAATATACAACCAAAAGCGGCTTTCGTACACTGCATAGCCCACAACTTAAATTTAGTTTTAGAAGATTCTGTTAAATCTTTAGTGCAAATGCAAACTTATTATGAAATTCTTCAAAAGCTGTACATATTCTTTAGTGTCAGCATAAAGCGTTGGGAAATACTACTTGAAATGATGTCCGCAGATTCACTAAAATATCCCGTGTTAAAGAAACTATGTGGAACAAGATGGTCATCTAGACGTGATGCTATCTACGCTTGTCGATCAGGATTTAGGCTAATCATGAAAGCTTTAATAAAAATAAGTTTGATATCCAAAGATAAAGAAACAAGATGTGATGCAGAGGCATTATATAAACATACGAGTAGATTTGAATTTATAGTTTTTCTAGTCATGGAGTGTAAGATATTAGAGATGACAAATTTAGTGTCAAAACAGTTACAGTCAAAGAATATTGATTTATTATATGCAACAGAACTATTAAAAACAGCACTGGAAAATGTCAAGGAATTAAGAAATAATTTCGAAAGTGTTGTTAAAGAAGCTGAAGTTTTAGCTGAAAGCTGGGGAATAGACGTAGAGTTCCAAAAAAAGAGACCTAAACGATCGAAATCATTTTTCGATGAATTATCTTCACATGAAGTAATCACAGATGCGAAACATTTTTATAAAGTACACGTTTTCAACTCTCACCTAGATATAATTATTGGACAACTAAACACTCGATTCGAAGGAATTAGAGCAATAAGTCAACGATTTCGCTGTCTTTTTTCAGTAAATCTCATAAGTATGAAAGATGATGAGCTCTTGACAGCGTCACAAGAGCTGATAGGTTATTATTCTGAAGAACTATCAAGTGATTTTACACATCAGCTTTTATCGCTTCGAAACTTAATTAAAAAAAATATATGAGACAACAATCCCAACATGTCCATTAATGATCTTTTTAAATACTTGATAAAAAATCATTTATCTTTACTAAGTAACATTCCAGACGTAATTTTAGCTATAAAACTGTACATAACATTGCCTGTTTCGGTAGCCTCGGCAGAGAGATCTTTTTCTAAACTGAAAATCATAAAAAACTATTTACGCAGCACAATGACGCAAGTGCGATTATCAGCTTTAGCTATGTTAGCCATAGAATGTGAAAGAGCTAAAAATCTTGATTTCAGTTTACTCATAGAAGAGTTTGCAAATAAAAATGCCAAACGCTCGGAACGATTTCGTAGTAGCATGTAATCATTGTAATGACTAAACTAAAATATATTATGATATATTTAATGCTTGTTTTGATGTGTATAAATAAAATTTATTTTATTTAAATCAATGTTAGTCTGTTTTTTATTAAATAATATTATTGTTGTTTTCGGCTGTAGAACGTTTCACGTATTACCCTTATTAATACATTAGTTTGCTTAAGAATGTACGCCAAGAACGTCCTGTGCAACAGTTTCGTTTGTAGTTAGAGTTTGAAATTAATTATATTGATAAATTAAAAGGGGGCCTCATTGAGATTATTGCGGGGGGCCTCCGAGTTCTCAGCTACGCCACTGGTTTGGTTTAGGAACTGGATACAAAATTATATTTTTATGGCACCTAGAATCGCTACGACAGTTGTCAAAGCAACAATATTTCCCCATAATTAAATTTAAAACTTAACATTCATTGCAACTTTCTTTGAATTTATATAGTTTTCGGGCAAATTTCTTCGACGTGGCCTAAGCTAAAAACCGTTAAAGTTCGAAATACTGTCTAGCAGACGAATGTTTTGGTAACTCCTAGGTTACTTTGAAGCTTTGTAGGTGGCGCTAAAAACATTATGTCCAAGTATTTGACATACCAGGCGACAGCTGTAGCCGAGCCGCGAGGCATTGGTCGGGGGAATACAAATTTCTTCTCCAGGTACACTTGAATCCTCCTAGATTGAAGTTTCTTTCCCACTTTTCTAATTGCTCTTCCATGAATTCTTGTTACTGGGTGTTAAGTTCATCCATTATTTCTCGAAACGATTCGTTATTGTCTATCAAAATTTCTTTCAAAACTTCTTTCCTGGGTTTTTCTCAACTAAATTATCAATTACTTTTGATAATATTATGCCATCACGGGAAGTACTTGTAATCAATTATGACTTTAATTACTCGGAAAAAAAACTATGTTGAGATTTGGTTTCCTATAATCTATAATTTATGAAAAGAATTATAATCCTCAAAATTTTAAAAAAAAATATTTTTTTCGAAAAAACTGTACGATTAGTTTAAATAAATAATCCATTAAGCATATCTTCTTTATAGTTATTCGGCCAAATTTTTTTACTTTTTTCTCTTAACTGCAATGCGGATTAGTTTCGCTACTGATGCCTGTTAGAAATGAAATTTTAAGTTTAATTAAGTTAACTACATATTGGAAAATTATAAAAACGGAGATCGAGTAACAAAAAGTAATTAATAGTTACCTTGTGAAACAATAATAATAATAATAATAATAATAATCAGCTAAGCTAATAACCAACGCACCACCGTAGACCTAAGTCATCGCGCGACATTTAAAGCCTTTAATTCAGGTGGCCGGGTTACAATGCCCTTCACGCCACGCGAGCCAACAGCTCCCTTTACTCACTATAACCGTTAACTTCAACAAGTTTTTAGGGAAGGGGAAACCGAAGAGCTCGGGGAAAACCCCTTAAACAAGTGGGGAGAGAACCTGCAAACTCAACGCGGAAGGAGTGGTTCCGAGTTTTCACCCAGTGCCACAAGCTGGGATCAAACCCGGCTCCTCTTGCTGCGAGGTGAAAGTGCTAACCACTCCGCCACCCCACCTTGCGTTACCATTGGTCTCGTCCATTTCGTAGATAAACTTAAATTTAATTTTTCCAGATGAGCTGGAAAAGTTTTTATTTTTTTCAGCGTTGTAATCTACTTTAAGTTTTTTTTTGCATTTCGTGCGTTTTGTGCGCAAGTTTAATTTTTAAATCCTGACTTTTCGAAGTCAATCACGACATTTTTAAAAATTTCGGCATTTTTCTGGTGTTTTCCGTCTAGGGCTGCAATTACATTTAACTTCTTAACTATGTTTCTTATTGTTATAACTTCTTCGTTAGTAAAACTATTTGCCATAATTACTACTGATATGTTTACGAGCCCAAATTATTAGGTAAATGATTACCATTTAAGTTTCTAACCTTTCTTAAACTTCACTAAACAAATAGTAGAATTTGTTAAAGGCAAAAACCAAAATTCAGGCGGTACGACACAATGACCGGACATTGAGCGATCTTTGGACTCGGACCCCTTATTTTTGTCGTACCGATAAGATCGACCGTTTTTATCGCGCAAACCCGTTTCCATGACCGTGCAATTGCGTCGACACAGAAAGATCGACCTAAAATACGCTCATGGAAATTCCCTGATTATCTCTCTAAGATGTTCAAGGTCCCGGACGGGTATGTAGTGAATGTCTATTTTAATGAGACCCGGTAATGTGGGGTGGCTGAGTTGTTAGAACTTTAGCCTCGCAGCAAGAGGAGCCGGGTTCGATCCCAGCTAGTGCCACTGGGTGAAAATCCGGAACCACTCCTTCTGCGTAGAGTTTGTAAGTTCTCTCCCCACTGGTTAAAGGGGTTTTCCACCGAGATCTTCGGTTTCCCCTTCCCATAAAAACTTGCTGAGGTTAACGGTAATAGTAAGTGTAGGGAGCTGTTAGCTCGCGTGGCATGAAGGGCTTGCAACCACCCTCCTACGCATTGTAACCCGGCCACCTGTTACTTGATCACGCATAAGCAACATTGCTTATGTGGTCGAAGGTGGTGCCTTGGGTATTAGCTCTATTTAAAAAAAAAGAGTCACATTTGTTTGAATCGGGGGAAGAGCCGGATATTCTCGATTCAGGTAAGCTCTTATATCTCCGTTATAATGTGGAGGCACTTCATCTTATAAGAAAATAACATCGTCGTCAATTGAAATTGTCTACCATGGTTAAAATTAACGATAAAATACAATACGTTAATTTTATTTTATCGTCGTCGAACTCGTCTTCGGAATTTTCAACCATATCCATCATTAACGGTTTAATGTCATTTTGCAACCTTTCCAAGAAAACTACACCAATTAAGTTGGTAGGAATAAAACATTTTCCAACGAATTAGTTTCCTTCAATAACAGCCCATACATTTAGGTTTCGAAATGTTCAATATGAGTTTCTCGGAAAATGTGTGGTTTTTCGTTATCCCAGTAACGACAGTGATGTCGGTTCAAAGATCCGTTCCCCAAAAACGTGAATTCACCACTAAAACACTCGATTTTGAAAAAGAAAGGCTCCGTTTAAAGTTGATTATCCAAATATAAATCCCATTATTTCTTTCGGTGGTTTGGATCGTCTTCAATTCTTCATTTCTACACCTTTGATTGAAACATGGAGCTCAATGTCATCTCCACTTTTTGGTCAAACAGATCTGTTTCCATCAGTCACACTTCCAGTTTGCCAGTGTGCATGAAGTGGGAAACAAACAAAAAATTATTTTCGAAGCAAACACAAGCCCATTTAAATATTGCACCGACACTGTTTGAACCTACATATTCGTAAGGTACCTCATATTATTATATTATATCTGAAGTGGAAAATATTTTTCGCGATATCGCTACTATATAAGCTTAAAAATAGGAAGTCCTTGCAGCCAGAGTCAATGGTAGTCACAGCAATGCTAGTTTGTACTTCATAGCATTTCAAAGCATAGTAAACACTATTTTGATATTGATTTTGCTATACTTTGCTATAGCCAGGTCAGTTCTTAAATGGTATTAGCTATGCTTTGCTATAGAATTTTGGTTTATAAACTGAGCCTGCTATACTTTGCTATAGCATATGACAATAAAATTATCTGTTTGGTTTTCAAAAATTAGTTCACTATGTATAATGTACATTTATCCGATGGAATTCCTATATTTTTATACCAATAAAATTCTACTTCAGATAAAATACCTGTCAACGCATTGAAGTCATTATAGGGGTCTCTTCAACATAAAACTGTCAGTGGTGGATTGGGCACTACTCGGGCCCCTAAGCTAAGGCTTTGAAGAAACGCTTCCCGAAGATTCCTTTATTTAATTCTGGGGAGAGCTATAATTTCATCTGAGAACCGGACTGAAAACAGTTCCCAGATAACTACGGGATTACTACGAACTTAAATTAAACTTAGAGAAAATACAACCGAGCCTTTTATTTTTTATGGTTACTAAATAAATTTATTTTTATTTTCGTTTCATTTGGAAACTACTGATTTCTGCATCCGGCAGATGCTAACAACCTCGCTAGTTTAATCGAGCTTCTAGTTAGTTCTGACCAAATTTCTGACTGGCCGCTCTCGAGGTACGATCACTTTTATCATGGAAAAATAAGTAAAGGAAGATAAATGGGAGCGCGCTTCTCACCCCATCCTAAAGACGGGAGCGATAGTGGGGAAAGAAATCAGGGGTCCCGGGGTCAAATATTTGTGACATTGCTTTGAGCTACATCATTTGGGGCCCTCTTTACATAGCGAGAAAAATTATTACTAGATTTCGAATTGAATTGTTAATCCGTTCGGGAAATCATAACAATTGTGTTTAACTTCTGTTTTAGCTTTTTATATTTGAGTGCGCTATTATGGATTATAATTATCATAGCTATCACAAAATTAGAAACATAACACACCGGACAAAGCAGCTCAGTGCAAAGGTAAGCATAATTTTTAACCCCTGTACAAGGAATCATGGAATAATGTTTGTTAATCATAATTTACTATTTCAGATATTGGTTTTAATAAACAATTTTTAAAAGATAATTTACGGACTATACTTGTTAATGCGTCAAAGGTAACTTATGTTGGTAGAACAAAAGCCGTAATTGTAAGTATTAGTGAAAAATGTTGCAGAGTCTACGTCTTCAACAAGTTCCAGTACTTCTTCCATATTTCAAGTTACGTGATATTCTAATTTGATTAGTTAAGATATTATCTAGAATTTCAAATCTTAATTATTTTTGTTAGGATACGTTTGATGAAATCCAAAAAACTACTATCACCGAAGCATCGGATGACGCAATTGACCATCTTTCAATTTTTGCGGATAAATATGGACTTTTGGAAAAAAGAATTTCACTGAAAATAGGCATAAGCTGTGAATTGATACTGAATTAAAAATATATGAAGAAATCCTTCAAAAATATTGAGCCGTTTCAAGAACTGAACCAAATCCGTCAAGACGATTTTCAAAATCAAGATACTTTCGAAAACTTATTTTTAAAATGTCTAGATGGCGCGATGACAGTAGACTTGTCACATGATATTATTTACCACAATGCAACCCCCATAGTTTTCTACCCACCCTATTCCCCCATTTGTGGGAGTTGGCCTGGATACTTGTTTCTGGCTTGCCGTGTTAATTCTCTTCCCTTACTTATTCTTCCATGCTTTTATGAACATTTGTCCCTCCCCTTCTGCGGATGGAGAGTTTTTGGTGATGATGTGGCCAAATTCCCTAATACTCCAGTTCCCGGCACTTATAGGTTGATTGGCAGGGCCCGTGGGGATAGGAAATAAAAACTTAGGCCTAGGGTGGTGCCTTAGGTATTAGCCTAGCTGATTATTATTTATTAAATTACAAAACTTCCCAAACGGTTTATACACGACTTAATAAATTGCGTAAACTTGGAATAATTAGATGAACTATACGAAACTTATAAAATGACTTGTACCAAGCAATTCATTGATTACGCCGGCAAATATCTTAAAAATACTTTACGCAGAGGCTGTCTTAATGCGGTGACAAACCAATATGTGGCTTTTAAGCGCTGCGTTCCCACAAATAACCTCAAGGAAAGTCTACACGTTGACTTCAAAACATTTATAGGTAACAAGGAATTGAAAGTAAACTCAGCGGTTTTTGCTATTGTTAATCATGAACTTTCAAAGTTGTATGAGGCCAATCGAGCTTACAGAGGTAATGTAATGATTATTATAAGTGAAAATGCATTTGAGAAACATGGAATACGCCGGTATCAACAACCCGGGCTTGCCAATATTACTGAAGTTAGTTACTGGAGTAACTAAAACGTTATTAAGAAATTAAGGCCGATTTCATTTAACAACGTGAAAAAACGAAAAGCTCTCGTCTAATACCGCTTACGAAGCTTTGACATCGATCTGCGTTGAAAACCAGTTCAAAACTTATGAACCCAAAAGTAAATGCCACGTTGTAAGAAATCCAATCGATGCGGTTGAAATCTAAAAAAAAACCTGTACATTTGTATTGAATGGTGGTTTTCATAAAAATGCAGTTAGGCAGCTTCTTGGGGGGAAAATGCGCCAAGCTGCAACTTCAATGTCTTTACTGTTTCCAAAGATTCGCAGTGGTTGTACAAACCGTAGGAATGGAACTATGACTTTTCTTTTTCTGCTGCTCCAGATTCTGTTTTTTTGGGAACAGTATTTTACGGATGGCGACGAATCAGTGAATAAATTAATATTTCGTTGATAAATGAAAAAACCATAGAAATTGAATCAAACGAATTGGGTGTCAGCGTTGTTGGCGCACATCTTGTAAACAAGGAAGAATATTCTGATAATATATTGACCAATTCGAAAAAACCAAGGTCAATTGAACTTGATATAAATATTGACGATTCTTTCGCCGTGCTATCAAATTCAAGTTCGAGTCCTATCACCTTCACCAGAGTAAAAACCTGGAAGAGTTTCAAGAAAACAATAACAACGTACTTTCTGAATTAGTTATAAAGGTAAACACTCTTTAATTTGCAAATAACACTGACCTTGCTCAACCGAAGGGTTTTCGTTTAGACTCTAGGCAATCTGCTCAACAATTTTGAAAGGCATAAAAGCTACTGTCCATAGAGACAACGAACAAACTACATCGAGTTCCACGCCAGAAAGCTTCAACGTTGGCAAATCTTCCAAAGATTTAAATGTTGGAAATATTTTGGGTTTCGTAGCTGTTCAAAAATTGGTTGAATTCAAAGATTTTGAAAATTATGAGCAGACAAAGACCCTTTGACTGAAGCAACCAGTAAGCAGTTTTCTAATAGAAAACTGTAATAAAAATATAATAAAAGCGCATGTTGAAAAACAGGTTTTCCTAAAGTTATTTTCGATTTGTGGTACAGTAGGATACACGAAAATTAA
The DNA here is from genome assembly GCF_980474605.1 of Leiobunum rupestre. NCBI lineage: Eukaryota > Metazoa > Arthropoda > Arachnida > Opiliones > Sclerosomatidae > Leiobunum > Leiobunum rupestre. The sequence continues at coordinate 59,036,930 of NC_143385.1, read as the reverse complement.
TTTAGAACCATTTCCGAAGGTCACGCTGCATATACAGGGTCTTTTTTTTTGCTCGGAAAAGTGTTTTTTTTCAAAAACTATTTATAGTACCGATTTCAAATTTGGAAGGTCAATTCTCTATACCGGGGGACATCAGTTTGAGAAATTTGAGCGTTTTCGGTAATGTTTTTCACCAATTTTGAAAAATTATTTTTCGACCACTAGGTGCGAGATAAAAAATTTCTATTATAAAGTTGTAGGCCGTCATCGAAAACCCTTAAAAATTGTTCACTCGACGAAAAACAATTTATTTATCAGTGAAAATTCGAGCTTGAAAAATTTACAAGTTGTTTGAAACGATAATTGAAACCGAATTACCTAATCCAGTTGAAACTTTGGTTAAAAAAACGACCGGATTTGAAAAACACGAGGCTATAGGTCAATCCTAAACATGCATTGGGTATTTAAAGGAAAACTTTGGGAGATTATTATCAGCGTTTGATAATATTTCGAACAATGCCTCGTTATTCAGTAGCTGAGCGTACCGAGATAGTTGCCATTTACTATGGAGAAGCAGCGCAAAACCTTAGAAGAGTGACTGAAATCTTCGCAGAAAGACATCCAAATGGAGCACCATCTGTAAATACAGTAAGACGAGCAATTCACGATTTCAATCAATTTGGTAACATGCAACCTAGGTTTCGCGGATTAGGTCAACCGGATTTAGACTTCGAGAACAATGTACTCGCGTACTTTGTGGCATATCCTCGTCACAGTTGCGCTAACGCCGCTGCTGATTTGGGTTGTTCTGCAAATCGTGTGTGGAAAATTCTTCGTAAGAATCGCTATCACCCATACAGAGCTACGCTCCACCAAGGATTAATTGACGGAGACCATCAAAGACGTTATGAATTTAGCAACTGGTTACTAAATGCTGTCCAAGAAGATAGACAATTTTTGCGCCATGTTTTGTTCTCCGACGAAGCGTCATTTTCTAGAGATGGGCCCTTTAATCATCAAAACAGCCATCTTTGGTCTGACATCAACCCACATTGGGGTTTTGAATATCATCACCCGGTTCAATTTGAACGGGTCAATGTTTGGGTTGGACTTGTTGGAAACTGTTTGATTGGTCCCTTTTTCCTGCCGACGAACCTCAACGGCCAAAGGTATTTACATTTTCTACAGAACGAACTGAGTGACGCAATCGACGACCTTCCATTGGCTGAAAGACGTCAGTTGTGGTTTCAGCAAGATGGCGCCCCTCCGCATTTTTCCCGGCAAGTAACTGAGCACCTCAACAACGAGTTTCCTGAAAGGTGGATAGGGAGAAATGGTCCAGTGCATTGGCCAGCAAGGTCACCTGACCTAACACCGCTGGATTATTTTCTCTGGGGATTCGTTAAAGCAAAGGTATACGCCACGCCCATTGAAACTAGGGAGGAACTCATTAGACGAATAATCAGTGCTTGCCGAGACGTCACACCAGAAATGGTAGAGAAAGCGTTTGAGAACTTAATTGTCCGCGCACAAACCTGTGTTGCAGCCAATGGTGATATTATTGAAAATGTTTTGTAAGAATTTATGTGAATAAAATATCTGCATTTAAAAACCAAACGTGTACATTTTTCAAGTGTGAAAACTCTACTACGTTTGTATTAGACTTGTTCCCTTTTCAATTATCGTTTCAAACAATCGTAATTTGGCTTCACCAACTTGTAAATTTTTCAAGCTCGAATTTTCACTGATAAATAAGTTGTTTTTCGTCGAGTGAACAATTTTTAAGGGTTTTCGATGACGGCCTACAACTTTATAATAGAAATTTTTTATCTCGCACCTAGTGGTCGAAAAATAATTTTTCAAAATTGGTGAAAAACATTACCGAAAACGCTCAAATTTCTCAAACTGATGTCCCCCGGTATAGAGAATTGACCTTCCAAATTTGAAATCGGTACTATAAATAGTTTTTGAAAAAAAACACTTTTCCGAGCAAAAAAAAAGACCCTGTATATAGCGACGAAGCAAGTGCGCTACGATATAGTCATTTTGCGTCATTTTTAAGGCGTCCCCCCAACTTCCTAACGGGATCAGGCGTAAAAATAGGGGTTTTGTGTGGTTACTATATACATAGATATCGAAACATACTTACCCCTTTTTTATTTTGGAAAGCGCGTTGCGACGCATTTCCCTCTCTCCAAATTTCCAGCACATTTTAGTCGTATTTAAATTTGTTTTTGCCAATTTCCAGCGCATTTCTTTCAACGAATTTTTGCTGTTTTTCAGCCCATACTCGAGTTATCCCAACATACTTACGAAGCCAGGGGTAGAAATACAAGCTCTCAGTGGGCACAAAATGTATTCTAATTAAGAGGTAAATGATGGTTTTTTAGGATTACATTATTTTACGAGAGATAAGTGTGTTTTGATCCAACGGGACCAGGGATAAAAAAGGCCTTTGGGTGGGGACCAAATATATTATATTTTAGAGATTAATTAGTGTTTTGTTAGGGTATTTACGTTATTAAGAAGTTTTTTATCGCAACATACACTACAGTAACTGTATTTTACAACTTAGAGGAGCTTTAAAAATAATTTAAAAAATGCCTGCATTCGGCAAGATCATTCTGTGTTCGGAAGGTACAATATTGGAATTCGGTTTCGAAAAGGTGTATTTTTCATTCATGCGGATATGCACCTAATGTACGGTTGGCATAGGGGAGATGGCGCAGAAGCTCGAAGGTTGTACCAGGCGCAGTTTCCCCGCAAGAAGGGTTCCAGATCGTCGCACGTTAAGATCAGATTAAAATAATTTATTAATAGTCTTTTCCTCGACATTATTTCAACACCCGTAGGTATTTACCATTATCCAAGACGATCCTGGGAGAAGTACTAGACAAATTGCTCAGCAATTGGGTGTAAAACATTCTATGGTCTGGCGTATTTTACATTGGCATTTAATCTAAACGTCTAGTGTGTCATTATCGTCGATCATTTAGTTGGACCTTATTTTTAACCGCCTAGACTAAATGGTCAAGCTAACGTTTTCTTCAGGAAAATTTACCCGAGTTACTTGAAGACGTGCCGTTAGGAACTAGACGATGAATGTGGTTCTTAGTTCTTACATGACGGAGCACCAGCTCATTTCAGTCGAGATGTAAGAGCTCACCTGGATACGACGTTCTACTTTAGGTGGATAGAACGAGGTAGATGAGTTGCGCGGCTGGCCTAATCTCCCGATAGAAACCCGCGCGATCTTTTAGAAAGACTAAAGCCTAGTTCCCACTTGGCAAATTTTCGAGACGAATAAAATTTCCGCGCAACGAAAAAAGATGCGGGTTTTCGGTCGCTGGGGAAGCGGTTCTCACTTTAGAGCGAAAATTTGAAAACGCTGAAAACAACTCGTGCGGGTTTTTAGTAATGTTTTAGGCCTAACATAAAACATCAGTTCAAAATGAACCAAATGGATGTTCCTGTTGATAATTTCAATAAATAAACGATTCTACTCGTGAGATAATTTCCATTACTTCAGTATCTTGGTCAAGTTGGCTGAGCCGCTTTTCTAAAGACCTAGGCTTAATAAGTGACGGACGGGAGCGGAATAGATCGAGGGAACGCGTTTTCTGATTGGCTGAAGCTTTTTATCGCCAAGGTGTGGACGTCAAAAAATAGAACATTCGCTAAATATCACGGAGACGCGAATCTTATTCGCGAGCGTCAATTTTCCGCGCGAAAATTGTTTTTTTTTCGCTAAGTGGGAACTAGGCTGTAGTGTACAAAACCGACGTTTAGGACCTGCAACAACTCATCATTGAAGAGTGTGAGACAATTCTAAACAAGGCGGAAATTTTGTCCAGATTTCGTGAAGCATTCATTTGACGGGCCCATGCATGTATTCGAGCGTTGGTCATTTTGAACAATTCCAGTATAATTGTTGTTAATTGTGTTTTAAATCATATTAATTTTATAATAAATTTTGGAAATTAACTGGTTAAAGGAGTTATAAACTTTATTATAATTATTTTTGACAAAGTATTACGCATTTGTCCAAACAATTAACCCATTTTCGAGGTATCCGATAAATGTGGGCTTTGGAAAGGTACAAAATGTATTTTATTTTAAATATAATATTTAAAGTATTTTTCATTTTTATTAGCTAGCGGCTAAAATAGGGTTTCATTTTTCTTAAATGAAACTTTTAAGATAAGTGTTAAAGTTTAATGGTTTCGATCCATTGAAATATTTTACCATTATGTCATGAAAGACAAAATTTTAATTGTTCATCGGTTGGTGCTTTTCTTTGATTCAATGGGCTTCGATGGTCGTTGGCCTATCGGGCCCGACCTTCTGATTTGGCTTTGAGATCGTATTTTTCTCAGAAATTCTAATATGTAGAGTTTTTAAAATTTCAGGATAAACGTATGACGAAGGGAACATACTTCTTTCAGAAAATGTTTAAAAGATATTCATGTTTTCAAAAACAAATTTTGACCGATTGGTGATAAACGAAAACTTCAAAAATAAGTTGAGAAGCATAGTTAAAAACATAACAATATTCTAAGTCTAGAAACAGAGGCAATAGAATCTGAAACTAAACATTAAAAACAATTTAAAGGAACATGGCATAAAATTTCAATGAGAGACTATGAGAGATTGTTTGTAGTTTCATTTATTTTCATATATTTTACTAAAAAGCCATTTTCTTCTCTAAAGGTTTCAAGAATAGAGCGCTCTATAAAATCGGTGTGGTGTGCTTTCCCCCTTTTTAGTTCGGAGGAGGTGAAGGTTTGGCCGGTTTTTCGTGTGAGAGAAAACTATTTATCTGGCAAACCCTTAAGAAATTGAGAGCAGTCGATTTTTAGGAGTAGCGTAGTTGCTAGCGTAGGCTTCATTAATTTCCTCCTACCACTCCTAAAAGGTACGTCTCTTAAATATTCATATAAAGACAGGGCATAAGCCGAATTCTCTTAAACCAAAGAATAACAAAAGTAGTTAGTCCTGCTGAACTAGCTCTATAGTCTGTTTGAAACGTTTGGCCGGTTTTGGGCCGATTTTATAGAACGCTCTATTAAAGCAATATATATTTTATATTTATAAATGCTAGTTTCGAATCAAGACCAAACTATCTGCAAAATTTTATAAAAATCGCTTGACCAAAAATTAGGTGAGTTCACGTGGAATAACCCTTCACATACCGTTCATCTTGGAAGCATGGCTATTTTTTGGATTGAAGGCTTAACGACCTAAAGGGCAATATATTAAAATGCATATATCCATTAAATTACCTGCAAGTTATTTTTATTTTTAAGATAGGAAATTTATTAACGAATATTTAAAAGGTTCGTTTTCAACTAGAAATGGTGATGTATTTATTTAATTGGAATTTACGAAAAAAAAGGAAAGAAAAAAAACAACAAAAAAAAGATAGAGGTGGACCAAATTGTATTCAAAACCGCTGATACCTTTTTATTGTATTTTGATTTTGGTTTTTTGCCTAAGAAACAGGGTGTAATAAGTGTATGCACTTTGAATTTAATGTTAAATTAACTCCTTTTATTACGATTATTGCTCTATGAATTGTACCACTTAATATATGTATTTGACCGCATTCGGTAAGAGCTGGTTATGAGTGGTTTTGAATGCGATTCTTTGTTGCAACGTTGCTTAAAACCAACTTTGAATATTCGCGAAAAACATTAGCAGCTTTTCCACATTCATACCTTGCAGGTTATCAACCGTACATATTCATAATAATAATATTTTGTTCTGCTAGGCATTTATGTCTATATCCCAGAAAAAAAACAAAATATGGTTCTACGATGAACGCTTTGCAAAATATAAAGCGAACGTCATAAAACAGGTGATTTTTTCGTTCATATTTCTCACACGCTAGATATCAAGAAACACCGGTCTACGTTCTAAGTTCAAACCTTAATTTCAAAAATTTCCTAATTTTTTCGTGAACTTTTCTACAATGCCTGGACTAAGAGGAAAAGGTTTTTATGAGCGATACTAAATGACGCTGTAAAATTGGGAATAAGCTATGTTTTCATTTGATAAATGAGCTATTTAGTTCGTCATGAGAGTAAATCAGCCATTGGATACAGGGGGTTTAAAGGAGTACAGAGGGGTTTGGGACGCCTGCGAGTTTTTGAGTTATTTTTCAGGGAAAAGGGCACCACGGAAATTCTCGCATGGGAAAAGGGGAGGGGAGTACCACGGGTCCACGGTAACTATCGCATGGGACAAAGGGGAGGGGGTCCCGCGGTTATTATCCCATGGGAGAAGGGTTGAGGGAGAACCACGCTAATAATAACATGGGGAAAAGGGTGGAGGGGATACCACGGTAGTTATCACATGGGAAAAGGGGGAGGCGGCTTTACTGCGGTGGTTCGAATATGGGGAAAAGGGTGCCTCGAAACACACCACTAGCTGAGGGCCCGCCTGTAAGGCCGGCTTCTCAGCCAGTTTCATTATATGGACCGTGATTCCTAGCCTTAAAACGAAATTGCGTCAAACCATGTCGAATTTCTTTTTTACAGTTTAGAAAGGTTAGTAGGAATTCTTGGGAAATTGTGTACTCTGACTAAAAGTTACAAATCCCAAATTAATTTCATAAAAATGTGGCTATAGCGTAATCCGATGTTGCATGTGAAAATGTCATCTATTTTTCTCGCGCTCCCTTGGGAGATTTTCGGTTACTATAATTTAGAAAATAATTTTATTTCTATGTACGCCTGTTAAACTTCTGGATAGCTGATACTAAGAGCTCTATAAATATCATGATTTTTAAATTTCCATTTTCTAAAGGGCATGCGAGCTTCAACCTGAACTGCGCTACAGTCTTGTTCCTTTTCTGGTCGCCGAGTTATTTTTTCTTACTCGAAACTTACAAGGCTAGAATGCCTTCGAATTTCGTTTCCAGCGAGAGTTGCAACGTCAACACAATCATAAATCTTGCTTAGAGAAAGTTTAGTCCCAGGGTTTAAAAAACCCGAGTTTAAAAAAAACCCAGTCCATGGGGCTTTTTTGGATTTTATTGGGTTTTCCCTAAAATGATACCCTAAATCGATGATTTACTTCATTTTTAATTTTTATTTTCAATTTAACACTACTTATTTCTCGCCCTTATTCTTATCTTTCGTAGACGTAAAGTATCGTCTGCTCCATGTTCTGCTACATATTGATGGAAAGTTGCAGAAGTTTAAAACTTACTGTTTAGTTAACACTGTTAACTTGTTACTGTTAGATTAGTGTTTACCAAAACACTGGTAATGTATTTTGTGTAAATACGTTTTATTAAAAAGCCAAGTTTTTAAAATATTAAATAATTTAAAGAATTAAAGTTTAATTCTTTAAATTCTTTATAGTTTAATATAGTTTAATTTAATAAACTATAAATTTAAACTTTTTTCGTCATTTTTGAAACTTTTTAAGGTGGGTTTTTTTAAGTTTGCTTTATTGTGGGTTTTTTAAGGTGGGTCCAACCCAAAAAACCCGTGGGTTTTTTTGTGGGTTTTTTAAATTCGAACCCTGTTCGGTCCAGTGTGTAAAAAATGTGACTGGGACAAACTATAAGAAGTATGAAATAACTTCTTACGCTGATTAGACTATTAAATCTGTGTACGATAGTGTTATAAATATTTCACTGAAAACGTATTCGCAGACGGTCGTCTTTACAGAAAGGAAAGCTTACTGAAAGGGAAAGCGTGCAAAAAGAAAAAAGTGACGATGCTCGTTATAGAATAAACACCAGCTAACTTTTTCTTAAAATGTTTTGGTAATCATGTAAAGATACATGATGGCAACCTCTATGTTGAAAAAGATTCGTTAAGTTGATTTAACTGAAATGCACTCGTTTTCTAACTTTTGTTTTACACTAGTATTCACAAACAACAAGAAAATATATTACACGATGTATTACTGCAATTCTATAATGGCCCTATGAGAGTTCAGTGCTAGTTTACTATTTCGTTGTCCCTGTTGTAACAAAAAAAATGCTTGAGGGCCATTTTAAAGAATGCTATAGATAATTTGTACAACTTGTGTAAACAACTTTGAATTCTCGGACACGCTCGATTTTAGAGGCCTCTTAAATTTCGATTGAATGCCAATCTAAACACAAATATTTTAGAGAATACTGATTTAAATCCTTAGTGGCTAAAATTGAAATCGTTTTAAAAATCTTATTTTAATCACATAATTGAACAGCTTTAGCGGCTCGTGTCACCGTACAATAAAAATTTAAGACACTTATTTTTTGGTTCTTATAGATCCCCTCCCTTAACACAATTTAACGATTTTTTAAATGACTTTGAAAATGTTCTAAAAAATATAAGTAATATTAAAAGTAAAAAATCTTATTAGGCGACATCAATGTTAAATTCAATGATCCAAATAAACCAGAATTCAATTGAACTATGGTATCCAGAATTATGTAACAAATTTTACTAGGGTAACCGAAAACTCGGCAAAAATAATTGAGGTTGCACTTGCTAATATACCATTAAAAATTGAGGCTCAATGGAGGTATAAGTGTGATCAAAATATTTTTGGGCGTTTACTTGAAATTACTCTTAAACTAAAAATAGCACCCTCTTAAGAATTGGTACCATTAATACGGCCACTTTATCCTACACAACCACGCAATCAAATATAATATCAATTAAATAGTGATATAAATATTAATTATTTAATTTAACTCTGTTACTGATTACACTTACCCCCAAAATGCGGGGCAAGTGTGATAGGGAGGTTGGTTAATTGTGATCTTGTGCAATCCTTGACCAATCGCAATGAAATTGCATACAGCGGATAAATATGGTGTCCCAATAAAGCTTCATTTTTTTCGTAGCTGTAAAATAATATTTTCGTGTGGTCACGCTTACCCCGCACCGCAAATTTTGAGAGACTTTTTTCAGATTTAATTTTGAAAACCTCAAAATATTAGCAAAAACATCAAATTTTCCTAGCGGGTAAAAGGTTAAGCAGACTACAAAATACCAAAATGTCAGTTAGAAAAAAAATTACAGAACTTTTCTTTTGGGCATAAAATCTCTAAACACGAATAAAAGAGTATAACATTTTTTCGATTGAATTTTTTAAAAACTAAATTTAATTTAAATTAATATTGACAAAATGTGTACAATTAAGTATATTTCAATATTCGTTCACCAATCATTTTGTTATAATAATGTTCGGAGAAATAACAATGGGTGATCACACTTAATTAAATTGACCCTAACTGATCATTTCCCAGTTCTGATAGACTATGAATTTGAAACTAATTTTTAACCAAAAAATCCAGCGAATCTAATTTAACCGTTAGAAGGATTAATAAGGAGAACGGTTTCCTCTTCGAAGAAAAAATAAAAGCACAAAACTGGACTTCATTATATAAATACTCAGATGCTAATGTAGCCTTTGATTACTTTTTGATATTATAAAAAAATATTATAAAGATTCCTTTCAATTAATACGAATTAAAACAAAACAATTAGGGACAAAAAACCTTGGTTTCATGAAAACCTAAAAAATTAATAAGGCATAAGAATAAATTGAAAAAAATAGCTAAAATCCATCCAACAGATAAAAATGTCAACGCGGATAAAATATTCAGAAATATTGTTACTAAAATAATTAAGATTACAAAGGAACGGTACTATAAGAGCCAACTAGGAAATACTGTATCTCTAGCAATCCAAAACAAGCTTGGAAATTAATTGATAAGATAATCCCCAAAAAATATCACAAGATAAGAACTTACCCCAGATAAAAATAGAAACGATTTAAATAAATTCACAAAAATTTTCTGTGATCCTATTAAATATTTAAATCTTACAAAAAAAACTATATATCGAGCAACACTTGTTTAGATGATAAAAACTGTTCGTTAATGGCTGCATGGGAAACAGAACGTAAAGAAGCTATAAATGGTATCGATTCGTTAAACACTAATTCAGCTCCAGGTTTAGACAAAATATTGCCAAAAACTATTAAAGGTGTAAAATAAATCATTTTAGTTCCTCTATCTTTTTTACTCAATTTATCATTTATCGAGAAAAACTTGAAGATACGTTGTTAACTTTAATATACAAAAATGGTGACCCGGACGAACCAAAGAACTATCGTCCTATTGCACGGTTTTTATATTCGTCTTAAACATTTCTGTCTAAAATTCAAATTGATTTTTAACCAACAGCATGGGTTTATATCCCAAACAAGTTGGCAAGCCACAATTTACCTCTCCTCGGAAGAATTGTCCCTACTGGTATTAATTTCTCGAGATGACCCTTAAAGATATATCTCCGCAATTCAGAGTTATTTACTAAAAACGTAATCCTGGTTCTATCCCTCCCGGTATAAAAATTTAATTATAATTAAAATAATTGAGACGAAATAACCGATTTAAATTTATTCAGATTATTACAAATAAAGTAGTTACAACAGCGAGTTAGACGTACTAAAGCAATGCACAATTGAATTTAACCCTATTTACAGAACAAGTTTATCAGTTGAATATAATACGAAGCAAATTTTAATGAAAGAAATATCTACAGAGGGTATTTGTATTTTTCTCGCTTACGAAATAGTTGCCGCATCTTTAATGCTCATTTTATTTCAACACTCGCCCTTGATGAAGATACCGTAGAATAGCTATATTCGACATCTGGTAGTGGACGACTCGTAGACTTCCTGTTGACGTTGTGACATACCGTGCAATTTCCAATATCATATAATGACTCGCACACCCAGGAAATCAATGACTGCATTAGGAATCGTAGATATCCAAATATCAACACCAATAAAAATGTATTAACAAGAAGCGAAAAACTTACCATTCACAAAGCACAGAAAGCCACTTGACTAAACGTCAGCTCGTATATCAATAAATGACCGTAGACGGAATAGTTAGAGCTCTTTATAAATAAAAACAAACGAACCCAATTGATGAACTGCATGAAACATCTTAATCAGTCGAGAACTTTGAAATTTAACTGGACCGACGGAAACCTTCCAGGTTTTTGCTCTCTCGTCAAGCATCCCAGGCCTTGCTCTCCGACTCAACTCGTCTGGTCAGATTTTCAACTCTCTCTTTTTTGTCAAGTCTCCTGCTTTTGATCGCCAAGATCATCCGGGCACATTGGGTCATGAGTCGGTCATACCAATCGCTGACCGTGGGATGTTTTGCGTAACCAATCCGAACATCGAAAGAGGTTTCAACTAGAAGGTTAAATTTATGACGGGATGCTGAATAATTTAGGAGGTAAAGTTGATAAAATATTATTTTTAGGTTTTACGATGGGTCTTCGTAGATGATACCGCGAAAGGCTTTATGGCATATATCTATCGGTGTTGGTCCATTTGATCGAAAAATATGTGATCGACAGTCGATCATTATACATTGCAATTGATCGAAAATCCATTTGATCGAATCCCATTTGTCATTTGTTTCATAAGATCGAACCTTCAAATGATCGAAAACTATTTGATCGAATTCAAAAGTATTTATAGTACCAGTTGGTATGTTTTTATTTTACCGAATGTCAATATGAAGTGCAGAAGGAATAATGATGGAATAATTCATTGCTTAAATGCAGAAGGAATGATGATGGAATAATTCATTGCTTTAACAGTATTAAGCCACAAAGATGAAGATATTTTTACTTTATACACTATATGATGGAAATTTTTATGACATCGACGATAACGGCCCGTTGTTTTTGATATATATAAATAGGGTCAGGTCAGGTTAGGTTAGGTTAGGTTAGGTTAGGTTGATGTACGAGCGCCGTAGGCGCGTATGCACCGTTGCCTTTTCAATTTACTCCCAAAAACTAGTAGTTTTACCCTACAGTAGCTTTCGATCAAATGCCATTCGATCAAATGCAATTCGATCAAATGCAATTCGATCAAATGGAAATTCGATCAAATGGGACCCGTTCGATCATTTGGGAATCGATCAACTAGACTCAAACCTATCTATCATGGCAGCCTATTTTTTATTTGGCATGTTGGAATTTAAGATTTACAACTAAAGGCAATCTGGTCTTTTCGAGTCTTTTAATTTTTGGCAGATAAATGAGTTTTTACCCTTTTCCAAAAATATCGCGAACACTCAAAAAAAAAGGAAAACAGCATCGTAAATTATTTGACCATCGGCACGGTCTTTTTATTGTGATATTCCTGAGAAAATAGTTTTTATTAACAAAAGGAAGGGGACTATACTTCGACCTTCAAAAGGGGGAAACCACTAAAACTAAGGTACGCGAAACTTGGCCCGCGTCCCCGACCTGTGGGATATAGGGACCCAATTATCAATTTATCGGAATTGGTCATCCTTTTGAGAACCCCCCCTATATTTAGGGAATGAAAAAAAATACCTAACCCGCGGATTTCGTTAAAAACAACATACGAAAAAGAACTTTAATGATAAAACTAATTTTTAATAAAATTTTGAAGAAGCATGGCGCTGTTCCGGATGCACACATTTCTTTACACGCGATCAAACCATCAGAGGTACAACCTGTAGAAAATTAAAGGAACTAATTTAAGTTTTTTAAATAAGTCCATCGAATTGTAATCGAATGAGGCAGTTTATTAAAAAGGGCTGCTAATGAGCATTAGGGCTGGCAAGTGCAGTGGCGTAGTGAGGTTATTTGGCTCCCAGGGCCAAACTAAAAAATTTGCGCCCCCCCCCCCCACCCCCAACAATCTGGAAAATCTTGAAAAAATATTTGTGACAGATGCAGCAGGGTACACGACGAATTAACAAACGACAAACAACACTAATAAAGTATTTCCGTTATTGTTATTTAAATTTAATTTTACAGGAGGCAATCTGACAGAATCTGGAATGTCTCGAAAAATATTTGTGACAGATGCAGCAGGGTACGCAACGAATTAAAAAAAAGATAAACAACATTAATAAAGTATTTCCGTTATTGTTATTTAAATTTAATTTACTAAGAAAATGACACATGTCATCGCTTTCAAATTTACATTGTTTATTCAAAGCGGCCTGTCGAATGAATGGCGTACCAATTTCAGGGGTAGGCGTAATAGAACATCAGCAAAAATTCATTTGAACGTACTCCACGTTCCAACTATAAGAAGCGGGAAAACGGTCAATATGTAAACTTTTTAATTTTAATTTACTAAAACATTACACTTGTCATCGCTGTCAAATTTACACGGTTTATACTATTCCGGGGTAGGCGTTATAGAAGATCAGTAATAATTAATAGTATAAACTATGTAAATTTGAAAGCGATGACATGTGTCGTTTTTTAGTAAATTAAATTTAAATATCAATAACGGAAATACTTTATTAGTGTTGTTTATCTTTTTTGATTCCACGCGTACCCTGCTGCATCTGTCACAAATATTTTTCAAGATATTTCAGATTCTGGCAGATTAACTCCGGTGTAAGAGACTTGTTTTGTGAAAGTTCGTTAAACAACTAGAAATCTCCATAATGGCCTTTCGACTAAACTACATTCTAAATTGATTATTTTGACTAATTTCCCAACAAACAAGTTGCTTAAAATACACAGAAGTCCGGAGTGTTATTACTTACTTCTTTCGTCGTTGGTTCTGTTCTACCTAGATTTTAATATTATGTACTGGTTAAATTCCCAACTAGATCGTAACGAAATAAGTCCGTTCTTTGTAAGGTAACTAGTTTAGTAAAGCAAAATACACGAAAGGAAATAATATAGTTTGTACTGATGGACTTTACTAAAAATAATATGTTTATAGGATATATTTTATGGACTTTGTTTACTTTTATATTTTTTAGGCGCACAGTAATATTTTTTAGGGGCAACCATTATTTTTGAGGGGGCCATGCCCTCTTCAGTGGCTACGGGCCTCGTCACATTTCAATTTAAATAAGTATTTACTATTTTTAATACTTATTCTGCTAAAAAAGAACAAATCAGCGAAATCACCAGAGCTACCTATTGATTTGTGGCGCTGAATAATTTTAATATTAAATATTATATAACGTCAGGTAAGCTTGGCAAAAATAGAGCGTCGTGTTCAAGTTCTAAAATATTGAACTAACAAAGTTCACTTTAAACACGTAATAAAACTGTCAAAAAGATCACGTGATCTTGAAAAATATTTTTCGTAGAAAACCTGCTCTACTTTATATTTAACAAAATAATATCAAGTTCCTATCAAATCGGCTTACTAGAAAACCTGGAACAAGTATTGCAGTTTAAGATCTAAAAACGATTTTTTAAGCGCGTAAAACTGACTACCAATTGCGAGAAAATGCCACATTCGCAATGTGTATCCCTAAATTTTCAAGTTTACGATATCCGCTTTAATATATTAGGCGCCTCTTTGGCGCGCTCCTGACCGTCGACGCCCGGGGCGTATGCCCCCCCCCCGCCCCCCCCCGCTCGCTACGCCTCTGGGCAAGTGTTTTAAATTCAACAAAAGACAAACAAAAACCTAGTTTCAAATGTGTTTTAAAGCATCACTCAAGATATTTGATCTGTTGAAGCTTTCAATCTATCACTGCTGGAGCGGGGTATTTCAAATTTATCACGAGTAAATAGAGTCAATGTACTATTATAACGAACTTATCAGTGTTTAATGATAATTTACGTCACCTGAAAATTCAATTCACATTCAAAATTCCTAAACAAACCATTCCTGAAAAATTATCTTACTAAATATCATATAGCAAACTGCTTAAGACTCTTTTTATAAAATAATTAATCAAGTTTTTCCATGATAATAATAAATTTTAATATTCTACTAAATTCTAGACTAAATAAGGCCCTTACTCCAAAATCTATTTGGTTTGAGTTTAGCGTTTTCATTTTATCCACGAAGACCTATTGGTCCGAGTATTTGTGAGAGCTTAGCTTTTTTCTTCTCTTTAATTATATAATTTTCTACTTTTTCGCGTAATTTAACTTATGACACTTTTTGAAATAAATAGGAAGTTAATATTAAATTAAAGTTACGATACGTTGTCTAGGGAATTAATTAAGATATTAAGATTAAAGTTAAGTGTCAGCATTGGATAAATAATATAAATAATACTGAATAGTGCGAGAGTTAAATTCAGTTACGATGTTATTTAATAAATGAGAACTAAGGTTTACGAAATATCAAAACCAAACACATATGGCTGGTCAGGCCACAAACTACATATATTTATAAAACAATCGAAGATTGTCAACAAAAGTCCTTGTCAGGTATAATGATAAATATATTATTAAATAGTTACAACAACGGTTTCCATCTGGAAAAGCACTTGGTCCGTTAGCGTCCGGTAACTACACGAAGGGCATTTTGCCCTTCCCAACAGGGCGCGCACAAAACACGAAGAAAAAGGAGAGAGCAACCAAAGAATATAAAGCCCAGGAATGGAAAAGATGGTTACTATTGGCCGCGATTTAGGTTGCGTTAGTAGCTTCCGGTAAAAGTAAAAGTCGTCTGCACGTAGTCTGCTTCAGTTAAGATCTTGCATATGCAATGATGGCCAATGATAAAGGTTTTATTAGTTACTATTTTGATTGATATAATCTAATGTTATGTAATATAATATTATTAGATTCAAGTGCTTGTATCATAGCATTTACAAAAACCCTAGACTTTATGAAGAATGATCTGAAATCTTATTGTCACTTAAAAGCCAACAGCTTCCTAAAGGACCTAATTAATTTAGAAGATGAAAAGTATTATCAAATAAGTTGTAAAGTGAAGAATACTCTTCATTCTCTTTTTACCAAAGATCTAAGTGAAAGTAACTCACGTGAAGAATATTTTGTTAAAACACACAAAATGTGCTTGGATAAAGGACTTCGGAGTCAACTAAACACAAGTTTTGAAGAATTGCATACCTTTCAAAGCATGACATTTAGTTTGAAGAAGTTTTGCATTAGCATGTTTTTGCTAGTGTTTTTTGAAAAATTAAGGGTCGAGTTGAAAATTGGAGTGGAAGCTGCGGTTCTTAAAAGTATTAAAAAGAAAGCAAAATAAAACCAAGTAAGAGAGTCACTAGAAATACCTAGAGAAACATTCGATTACGACGCCTACAAGCCAAAAGAAAATCTTGACACTTTACGTTACTGGTTTTGTAATAATAGACCGGGAGCTACCAGCGTTTAAAAAAAAAATTAGTGCAAAACTTTTGAGGGTTGGTTCTAGGTGAAAAAGTGGCGCTGAGTTCGAAAAAAATAGTCTTGCGAGTCACAGACTGGGCAGTTAGCCGCCAGAGGGCGTTCAAGGTCAAAATGACCGCTATGTCAGAAATGCATGTAAACTTTGAATGCAACAGTTTAATACGTGGTTATTAGGTGAAAAAGTGGCGCTGATTTCGAAAAAAAATAGTCTTGCGAGTCACAGACTGGGCAGTTAGCCGCCAGAGGGCGTTCAAGGTCAAAATGACCGCTATGACAGAAATACATACAGCTTTTTAAGTAGTTTTTAGGTGAAAATGTGGCGCTGGGTTAAGTCTGCCATCTGGTGGTCGCAACAGACTAACTAAATAAAATATTTCAATAAAAATAATTATATATACGAAACTTTTTCCGTTTTCCGCTATATTGTGGTTTATACCAAAATTTACCCTTAATGTAAATTCGAAAAGTATAATTTTTGTGCGAATCGGATAATTTTACGATAGATGGCGAAAGTAGATTAGATCTCTCTCCGACATTTTTCAAGGTCATAAATGATACGTGTTTTGACAGTTTGAACCCCATTCATCATGTGGCGGGAAAATACAGAAAATGCATCAAATAGTCGCGTAGGAATATTTAGCTTGTAATCTTATTGTTAAGAACCCCTTTTGTCAAAGTTGATTTAAATAATTATATATACGAAACTTTTTCCGTTTTCCGCTATATTGTGGTTTATGCCCAAATTTACCCTTAATGTAAATTCGAAAAGTATAATTTTTGTGCGAATCGGATAATTTTACGATAGATGGCGAAAGTAGATTAGATCTCTCTCCGACATTTTTCAAGGTCATAAATGATACGTGTTTTGACAGTTTGAACCCCATTCATCATGTGGCGGGAAAATACATCAAATAGTCGCGTAGGAATATTTAGCTTGTAATCTTATTGTTAAGAACCCCTTTTGTCAAAGTTGATTTAAATAATTATATATACGAAACTTTTTCCGTTTTCCGCTATATTGTGGTTTATGCCCAAATTTACCCTTAATGTAAATTCGAAAAGTATAATTTTTGTGCGAATCGGATAATTTTACGATAGATGGCGAAAGTAGATTAGATCTCTCTCCGACATTTTTCAAGGTCATAAATGATACGTGTTTTGACAGTTTGAACCCCATTCATCATGTGGCGGGAAAATACATCAAATAGTCGCGTAGGAATATTTAGCTTGTAATCTTATTGTTAAGAACCCCTTTTGTCAAAGTTGATTTAATTCTAACTAATTATAAAATGAGCAGTAAGACATGCATCTTACATTTGAAGTCGAATGATGTAAAGGAGGAAATATCTTCATTCACCGAAGTAACATGGAATCGTGTATTGGAAACAGCCGAAGTAAGAAAGAACAAGTACCAAACATCCAAATATTCCGAAATTTTCCACTCGATTCCACAACATTTTTCTGATGAACATGGATACCATAAAACCTGTTACAAAAACTTCACGGCGGTTTCTAAACAAAAGTGTATTAATTTTTCAAAATATACTTCGATCGAGAGACCCTTGCTTCGTTCTGAAGTTAACCACAGTCAAGCGAGTAGTTCCGGTATTTTGGAACAAGTATGTCTGTTTTGTTCAAAGGAAAGGATAAATTCGACAAAAGGCTCAAAGGAACTTCTGGGGGCTTGTGAAACCCAAGTTGCCGAGGATAAATTCAAAGAAGCAGCACGTGTTCTTAATGACCAAAACATGCTAAGCCGCATAAACGGTATTGACTTTGTCGCCAAAGAAGTACGATATCATCATTCGTGTAGAAAAAAATACTTATCATCAGCGGAACGATTCAAAACTGAAAACAATACTAACAATAAAAAAAGCTCTCTCGAAGTATAGTTTTCCAAAAAATTGTTGATTATGTCGAAAATGAAATTATTTTGGCCGAGAAAGCGGAACTTTTAAAATCTGTTTACGCCAGTTACGAATGTTTTCTCTTCGATGAAGGCATTCCTAGTTCATCGACAAAACACAGCCCTCAGAACCTAGTGGACAAGTTACTCGTACACTTTAATGGAAAATTGAAAACGGGGTATGTATCTAAAAAGCAAGGAAATATCTTATATTCACACACACTCGAAAAAGGCAAAGGATTGAAATTAGCTTTCAAAATGGCAATTTCACCGAGGGCGCACTTAAAGGAATCTGCCTTGCATCTCCGTTCGGTACTTTTGGACTTAAAGAGAATTTCTCTAAAACTTCCTTTCCCATTATCAGCAACAGATCTAGAAAAGAGCGAAGGAATAGTTCCTGAAGATCTACTAATGTTTTATCGCGTTTTATACACTGGATCAAACGACGCTTCCCATCAAAGTGAAAGATACATTAGTTCAGCTTCAAGTGACGCCATTTTGGCAGTTACACGTGGAGTTTTAAAGCCTGCAAAGCATCTGTGCCTTGGCCTTAGTTTAAAGAGCATGACTTGTAGCAAGAAAATATTGAATATTTTAAACAGATTGGGTCATTCCATAACCCCTGTAGCACAAAACAGTCGGGCCGACGTCGACTAGGCAGAGTCGCATAGTCGGTTAAGTGTCGAGCTGTCAACTCCGATTCAAGGTCGGGAGTCTCCTGGAAAAACAGTCGAAATGTCCTACCTGAATTGCAGTCGGCCGACTGTTTATAGTGTGCTTTTTGCCGACCGCCGAAAGTGTGGCCTACCGACATCCTTATGTCTAGTTAATTACCTAAAAATAGTCCTATTAACCGACACCTTTTTGTTGGCCTATTCAGAGTCGGTCATTATAACTCCCCCCCCCCCCCCTCTTCCCCAATACTAATTCAAGAATGATACAGAATTTTTATACTAAAAAGTTGTTTATTTTTGTAATAAAATGTTTTGACAAAAATTTAATTATACTCTATTTGAAGTATTTATATATCTGAAACTTCAGGTAGTGAAGTCTGGAAACAGTTACCAAACATTTCTGCAATTTTCCAAAGTTGACAGTTTTTTTCCAGACTACCTGGTTTAATCCCTAAAATAGGGTAAGCTGAGAAGAAATAATTAACTTTGATTTATTTTAAATTGTAGAAATATATACCTTTGGTAAATTATTGATATATCTAAGTCAATATTTTTGGGTGACAAATCGAATATAAATTATAACTTGTTTCCCATTTTTATACCCATTTTTACAATTAACCAAAACATTATCACAATTACACAATGTATGATTGTGTTTACAACTTGTTATAAAAATATGTTGAAAGATTATTTCTGATTAATTTATCAGATATACATTGAAAAAATCTTAAGGGTTTTTTAACAGTATGACTAGTGAGTATCAAACAAATATATTAAACGAGTTTTTTTAAAGTGTCTCCGCTCTTCATCCGTCTCGGTCAATTTCGTCTATCACTTTCATGGAACTGGCTAGGGCCAGCTTGACACTCATTAGCATTCGTTTCAACCGCAATATTATCCTGCAAAGCATTATTCATAAACTCATTTGTTTTTCTTCTTTCTTGTCTAGAGAAAATGTCATCTATAGCCTTGTAAGCCTTTCGCTTTCCCGCCATAACTAAGCCTTAGCTAACGTAGAACTACTTAAATTTTATAATTTTAATAAAAATTACCCTTCTTTTTCTTCCTTTCAAGTTTCCTTCCGGCTAGGTAGCGGTTTATGACAACTAAAATCACGGAAACTTTAAGAATTCTACTTCATATACGACAAACCACAATAAATTATCAAACACTAACCAAAATGAATCCCATCTGCCGATCCGAACATGCACTTCTGTTTTTGGTTACTATAAAAATCATGACTTAGCGTCACTGTAGGTGGCATGGTTGTCACATTTTTTTAAAATTTAAACGGTTTAAATAAAAAGAAATTATTATTATTATCATAAATACTTTACACATTTTTTAAGTTTCATATGAAGTTAAATGCATTTAAGACTATCATTCAAAATATTTTATTTAGATGACTCTGCATAATTTCCGGGCCTCCGGCGAAATTTTAAATGGGTATTTTTGCCGGCTAAAAAATGGATAGTCGAATCACTAGTATATTGGAAGTTGTACTATATAAAAAACGGACGTCATAAACTGAGTAACCGACTCAAAGCCGACTGCATTTCTTGAACAATTTGAAACAGTCGGTTTTGCCGACTTAATTTCGGAATCTTTCTAAAAATTAAATAATCGTTAATTTTCCGACTCTAATCAGTATTCTGTTTCGTAGTATTTTTAATAGTCGCAATCTCGACTACATTTTTCAAAAAAAATCATATCGTCGGCTAAGAGTCGAAATGCCGACTGCGACTCCAAAACGACTGTTCGACCCCTAACCGACTCGTTTTCGGAGGCATTGTGCTACAGGGGAAGCTATCACGTTGCAGAGGAACTAGAAACCGACCTGTCACTATCTATATCGGAACGAGGTCGTATCATTCCAGATTCACTAGAATGTCAGTTGGATTTGGCAACAAGTCTTGCTTGGGACAATTACGATGAGAATACAGAGACACTGTACAATTCACGACACTTTTGGAATTTGCGTTCAAAACGTACCCGAAGAAACAACGTCTCGAGAAGTTACATCGCTGACTCCAAGGGTTTTAAAGCGGCGCTCGCTGAATGTAAGCAGTTATGTTGAACTTCCACCCTATTTCGTCAAACCGAAAATATCCACTTTCGATTTTCCAATCAAGCAATCAAATATTCCGGAAAATGTTTTTAAAATGAAGAAGAGAGATATAATTTGGATGATGTTGACAAACGAATTTAACGATACACCAATGTGGGTAGGTTGAAACAGTCTTTTTACAATAGACCATTTGCCAATACAAAAAGTTGCTTACATTCCAAACCTAAGACTACCACCTACAAGGCTAGACGTAGTGGCAGAGACGATGCGTATTTCTCAACAGGTTGCGAAAGAATGTGGCGAGAAATTCATACCAGTCACGTATGACCTTGCAGTTGCGAAATTAGCTATGCAAATACAACAGAAAGTAACACCTTTGTATGACAACATTTTTGTATGCTTCGGAGCATTTCACACCGCTTTGACATACTTTGCTGCATTGGGATACATTATTGACGGTTCCGGCGCAAATCACTTGTTGTCTGAAACACAGGTTTTAGCATCGGGTTCGCTAAATGGTTTCATTAGTGGAAATATTATAATCGAAGCAAGAGAGTTCACGTATTTCTAGCCACAGCATTTGAAACTTTACACTTTAGAAGTTTCTTAGAGGAAAAGGCGGCTTACCTGTAAACCTCAAAATATTACTGTCTAAAGTTAAAGAAAATAGTTGTGCAAAACCACTTAAAATTTTAGAAGAATCAGATGATTTAACGTCCTTTCTGTTAGACTACGAAACGTTTACAAACGAAACGTTATCCGGGAAATACGGAAAAACGGCTTTGTTTTGGATCCAATACGTAGAGCTTGTAAAGCTTTATCTCATGTTCAGTAGGGCTTCTAGAACCAGTGACCTTGACTTGTATTAAGAATGGCCGGTAGGCCATTCTTATTTAAGGTGTCAGCGCGTTTTCCTATGGCTAAAATTAATACAGCCAAGCGCAGGAGAATCAATAGTCCGGTCGCTAAAAAATTTTAAGACTTTATTTTAAGCGATTTTCATGCCCAAGATTCAGTATTGTGGATGCCTAGCGGGATTATACTTACTGTCAACAATTATTGTCTGGCAGTACTACAATTAATTTTAATGTATAAGCGAGAAACGTATTATAATCCCGTCATTTAACGAAAGTTAGTCGACTGTAGATAAGAAGCTTCGTACTGTTATGAGTTAGTGTACCATTTTTGACATGGAAGGCCAACTGATCAGCTCGTAGCCAGTTTCCCGGAAAAATGCAAAAATAAAATTTTGTCCGTCTTCGAGCTAACGTTGATTTTCGCACTTTACTCAAGAAATAATAAACCATTTCGTATGGGAACTTAATTTAAATCTCATTATTTATACGTAATTAAGTATTTTTTAAGTAACAATTATCATTTTCGTAATTCATTTAATTGCAATTTAATAGTAGTTAACATTTAACCGTTAAGCCTTTGCTTCGTAGGGAAAATTAGCCTGTAGAACCCGATCATATATTCTAGGTTAAAACTAACGTATTTAGTAGTACCAGAAATAATTTTGTCGAAAGTGAAATTTTGTTTGAAGTTAATTTTGTTTTATCTCTTACATAAGTTTTTTTTACCCAGCTAATTTTTTCAGAGTTAAAAAGAAATAATCATTGAATTTTGATTTAGGTGTAACCATTTAGCATTGTGAAAATAATTTTGAGAATTTTAATTACAGTAATGAAGTATGGTAAATATTTGAATAATTTTTCATAACAATAAACGTTTTGGGCATTCAAACTTAATCCTCTATGTAAAGGCGTCTTAATTATTCAAAAGCTTAATGAGAAATTATTGTTATTTAATTGAGGATCAGTAGTGTACGAGCCATACCGTTGTAAGGTAGTACAGCCAGAACAGGACTGGAGACCCACCATTCAAGCACTGTTGATAAATGTGCTTACTTACACTAAGCGCGTTAGAATTTTTTTTTAGATTTTTAAAATAATATATATTCATATTAATTGCCTTTGTGGCTATTTTCATTTACAATGTCTGTGTACCCCATTCTATTATAATATAAATTACACATGGTTGGTTTTTTATTTGAAAGCTCGGCAGAGTTGGAAAACTCTTGATACATGATTGAGATAAAAGTAAACGATTAGAACCTCTTCACAAATCACGCTATGCTACCCATAAACACTATCTCATCAAAGGTTGGTTTTTGATTGAAAGTTTTACTAAAATTAGCATATTTCACTTGCTTACTAGAACCAGTTATACACCTATTATCTTGTTATCTAAGTCTTAATGGCAAATTAAACCTCAATTTGACATAACCAATTATCATCTTTATTTCCCAATGTTAAGTAAAATATTTAAAATAATATTCAATATATTAAATTACATTCAGTAATATTAAAATGTCTGTACAAAATATTTTTAAAAATAAAACCTATTTATTTTCTAACTTATGGATTTTATTTTCAATTATAAATTGTAGTCAAAATTTGCCCTGTAATGCTTTTATCAAAGCAGTTGGAAGGTTGATTTAAGGGGTAGTTCGGATCTATGAAGGCATAGATATTGGAAATGTTTTAGATAAAAGAGTTATTTTTTGGAATTATTTTAAAAAGCAAAATATATTTCTAAAATAATTTCCATAAATTTTCCCTCACCTTTTATATATTTTAAAACCATTTCCTTAAATTTGAGCCTTGAAACTGTAACAGTAAACTAAGAAAATTTTAAATTGTAAAGGATTACGTGTAAAATTACAGCATTTAAATTGCTGAAACTCATTATAAAAACTAAACTAGTAAAGAAGTCATCAATAAAAGAGATTTGCAATCAATTTAATCAAGAAAGTTATTAAAGTTAACATGCCGTACATTGTAAACCCAAAGTTACGACTGAATGACTTATTTTAATTTGACTTAGTCTTTCTTGAAAGTCCCTTTAACAATTCAAACAGGGTACGGCAGTGTAACTGCACACATTCCATCAGGCCTTTCTAGAAAGAAATGTGGTCATTTTAATGTAACTCTATTGCCAATTTTTTTTACTACTACTTGACTTGGATCTTCAGTTTTTCATGATGTATGCCAAATTTAAATACTGTTGC
This sequence comes from Leiobunum rupestre, assembly GCF_980474605.1. Lineage (NCBI taxonomy): Eukaryota > Metazoa > Arthropoda > Arachnida > Opiliones > Sclerosomatidae > Leiobunum > Leiobunum rupestre. The sequence goes on along the minus strand of NC_143385.1, from coordinate 59,013,085 downwards.
ATAGTTCTACTTTAAACCAGAAGTTTAAAATAATAAGTGCAGACTTGGATAGATAGAATTTAGTACATGTCTGTTTTAGAAATTCATTATGAGAATTAGCTTACATAGAAAGTTGCAAACTCCTTTAACCGTTTAATTTCTTATGTATTTAAACAAAAATGTTTTTAACATATAAAACAGCATATTAATTAAGGTTATAATATTTTGCAAGTAGTCGTTTAGTTGGAAACACAAAACTGCAGAATCGAATTACGACAGCATAGCAGACGTCTATACAGGGCTTCCACATTTGATATCTAAAATTTTCCTCTTGCGATAATTTCATTTTCGCGTTTTCGACCTAGTAATTCCCATTTTTTATCCCTCGCTCTTAATACTAATTTATATAGATATTCAGATTAATTCTTAAAATTATTGAAAATTTAAGGTTTTATTTATTACAAAATTACTTACATTTTAATAATTTTGCAAAAACATATCCTCAAAAGTTGCTTTGGATATTTAGATTGTGACTTTCATTACTTTTATAATGACCCTTTATTAAATTTCCATCGCTTTTCCCGTTTTCCCTTTTAAATTGCATTTTTCCCTTTTAGCGTTTTTAAAGGTTGAAAAATTCTGGAAAAAGGAAAAATTCCCCGCATATGGAAGCACTGCGTCTATAGCATTGAAAATTAATGCCAGAAATAAGCGTTTCAAAAATATGGTGCCTTATCAAGCAAAATAACTCAGCTCGTAGTATGTCTTTTCTTTCGAATTTTTTATACCACAGCCTTATTTTATATCCATGGCGGCCAATTTTAAAATTTATTTTAAATATTTCCATTAGAATATACATAATTCTGAACTAAACACGCGTACTCCTTTACAATTTAAAATTTTCTCAGTTTACTGTTACAGTTCCAAGCATAGACATAATAAAGAAATAGACCCAAGATTCTACGGAGGGTTAATACGGGAGCGATAGCTAGCAGACAACCGGTATTTGTTCCGTATTCCTGTGGTACCACGTTTAAGCGACGCCTGTCGATTAGGCGAGAAAATAAAAAATCATCACGTGACACGTCACACATGTTCGTGTTTGTAATCTTTTAGGTACTCTGACGTGATTCGCGAATATTTTGGCTGTGAGAATTTAAAATAAGGTAAATTTTTATTATAATTTTTAAATAAGTCAATTAATTCTTTCAAAACCCAAAAAAAAGCAGCAGATGACCTTATAATTAAAAACAAAAAATTCTAATTGCAAAATGATATTTTGTCAAAGGCTTAAGTAACTCCTGTACTACTATCCGGCTTGTTGTGGTTATGGCTTGTTATGGGAACATTCTGAGATTCTAAATAGTAAATTGTAAACAAAAGTAAATAGAATTTTGATGAAATGGATGATTCTACCTTGGATTAATAATGACTCCAAGATTCTACTAAAGGTATGTAGCTATTGTCCTTGAAATAAAATTAGCTTTTACAATTTAAGTCTGATGGCTTGACCCTTCATTTCTAGATTTTTGTCCTTCGCTAATTTGTGGAGTCTGAGCTTGCAATATAAATTAATATCTTTCTTAATGATGATGTTCGATTCCAACTTCAGCATCAAACATGTTCGTGGTGATCTGGTAATATGTCCATGCCAACAATATTTCGTAATACAGTTCTAGTTCTTAGACTACATTTCTTTTATAGGGAGAGGAATATCTCTTCATAACAACTAAACAAAATTGGCTAAAAACCAACGAAATCTTACTCAAATTATAATAACATAATTAAACCTACACGAAATGATCTTTGTTCAAAATTTAAAGGTGAGAAGTTAGCATCACCGGTTTTTTCTATTTCACTTTCAACTGGATGTAATTTCTTTAAATTAAATAAAAAAATTATTTTGACTATTTTTACTTGTTTTAATTCTATGGAAACCAAACCAGAGTTGGAATGGCTATGGGTGTGACCCATCTTTTGCCATTTACCATTTGTATATCCTGTTCTAAAAAGTGATCATTACAAATTAAATCATGATTTGAATGTGTCGGGATTTACAGCAATTGTCCATTGAGAAAGTATTGTAGGTTTCGTTATAAAAATATTTTAAATAAGAATGAATATTCATCGAAATAATATGATAATTTAATCCTACTTATGGAATGAAACCTTTTCCGGTATTGTTTTACTTGTTATTGCAATGCGTAAAAACACTAAAATTAACCTTATTTACCAAATAAAAACAAGATTTTTAGTAGAAAACACTTTTTCTATAACAAACGAATTATGAAACATGTTAGCTAACATAAAAGTACTACCCATTTATCAAATTCACCCCTAAAGTTTTTGCGTCTGATTTTAAACCGGATAAATATTCCTATGCGTTAGGCACTACATGGCCTAGGCCAAGCGCTCACTGCTCCTCGAAACGTCTCTGTCCTGGCTTCCACAAGCCTTTGCTTCGTAACGGAGACAATGCCTTGTGGAAGCCAGGACGGATACGAAACAGAGAGCCAGTGGGCGCCTAGTCTAAAGCGCCACTTAAGTTTAGTGGCGCTTTATAAGTAGGATTAAACTATCATATTATTTCGATGAATATTCATTCTTATTTAATCTTTTTATAACTATAGGTTTCCCTTATCTAAACCTACAATACTTTCTCAATGGACAATTGCTGTAAATCGCGACACATTCAAATCATGATTTAATTTGTAATGATCACTTTTTAGAACAGGATATACAAATTGTAAATGGCAAAAGGTGGGTCACACCAAAAGCCATTCCAACTCTGGTTTGGTTTCCATAGAATTAAAACAAGTAAAAATAGTCAAAATAATTTTTTTATTTAATTTAAAGAAATTACATCCAGTTGAAAGTGAAATAGAAAAAACCGGTGATGCTAACTTCTCACCTTTAAATTTTGAACAAGGATCATTTCATGTAGGTTTAATTATGTTATTATAATTTGAGTAAGATCTCCTTGGTTTTTAGCCCATTTTGTTTAGTTGTTATGAAGAGATATTCCTCTCCCTATAAAAGAAATGTAGTCTAAGAACTAGAACTGTATTACGAAATATTGTTGGCATGGACATATTACCAGATCACCACGAACATGTTTGATGCTGAAGTTGGAATCAAACATCATCATTAAGAAAGTTATTAATTTATATTGCAAGCTCAGACTCCACAAATTAGCGAAGGACAAAAATCTAGAAATGAAGGGTCAAGCCATCAGACTTAAATTGTAAAAGCTAATTTTATTTCAAGGACAATAGCTACATACCTTTAGTAGAATCTTGGAGTCATTATTAATCCAAGGTAGAATCATCCATTTCATCAAAATCCATTTACTTTTGTTTACAATTTACTATTTAGAATCTCAGAATGTTCCCATAACAAGCCATAACCACAACAAGCCGGATAATAGTACAGGAGTTACTTAAGCCTTTGACAAAATATCATTTCGCAATTAGAATTTTTTGTTTTTAATTATAAGGTCATCTGCTGCTTTTTTTTGGGTTTTGAAAGAATTAATTGACTTATTTAAAAATTATAATAAACATTTACCTTATTTTAAATTCTCACAGCCAAAATATTCGCGAATCACGTCAGAGTACCTAAAAGATTACAAACACGAACATGTGTGACGTGTCACGTGATGATTTTTTATTTTCTTGCCTAATCGACAGGCGTCGCTTAAACGTGGTACCACAGGAATACGGAACAAATACCGGTTGTCTGCTAGCTATCGCTCCCGTATATTTTTGGCAAATCAAATTCCGCGTAAGGTGTCTATTTCTTTATTATGTCTATGGTTCCAAGACTCAAATTTATGGAAATGGTTTTAAAATATATAAATGGTGAGGGAAAATTGATGGAAATTATTTTAGAAATATATTTTGCTTTTTAAAATAATTCCAAAAAATAACTCTTCAATCTAAAACATTTCCAATATCTGTGCCTTCATAGATCCGAACTACCCCTTAAATCAACCTTCCAACTGCTTTAATAAAAGCATTTTTTATTTATATTTAATTACGCGAGATAGATTACTCGTTATCATCTATGCTTGCTAAATATTGATGAAACTCATCCTGGTCTCAGAAAGGTGTTAAACCACCGAGGTCTCTCAGTCAAGCGATCCGAAAATGCATTTTCCCGTGTACCTGTTGACATGTCGTTAGAACAAACAGTTAATGCCGACGCTGCGTCTCGCTTAACCGGAATTACGGCCTTTGCTCAATCTTTCGGGGCAACTACACGATGGATGACCACAAGAAATGCCAGAAGTCAAATAGTTGGTCACCTTCTCAATATGAGTGGAATAAAGAGTCACGAAACACCTAATCAAGAACTCAAGCCGCACAGAATTTCTCGTGATAATTCCGACCGTATAAAACTTATTGAAAGTATCCAGTCAAATTTGAATCCCTTTTTGCGAGACTCTCAAGATGAATATCTTCGATGCCTTAACACTGGCAAAGCGCTACCTTTCAAAGTTACCGGTGAACTAACAGAAGTACGAGAAATTGGTTTAACGTGGTATAATGACTTCAGGGGCAAATGTTTCAGCGATGCTAAAAATTTCGAAAAGGCTATTCCTCGTAAAAAAATCTGCAATTTCACAGTTAACGAAATTAAAACCTCGATACTTTCAAAGGATAAAAAGTTCCTAGAACTAAAAGGAACAAGAGATCTGTTGACGGTGTTTCACTACCCTTTGACACCAGTTCCTTTGTCACTTTCGCAAGTCGACGGCACCATGACCAAAACAGTAAAACCAACGCTGACCTCGCTAAAATGGTACTAGGCTGCTTGACAAAACTGGTCAACGAAGTTGACTTCGTTTATGACATGTACAAACACCCGTCCATTAAAGACCTGGAAAGACAAAATCGAGGACAAAACGAACTAAATTTAGTGGTATCTGGCCGTAATCAGAAGTATCCCCGTGATTTTCACAAAAGCCTTCATTCTTCTATCTTCAAAGCTTCACTACTCGATTTCTTTGTTAAAGAATGGGAAAATGAATGCCACTACGAAACTTTCAAATATTTCAAACTTTACGTTGGCTTAAAAGAATCCTGTTACCTATTTTCCAACTGTAGTGGCGTGTTGAAAAGGGAAATAGTTGAAATTCTAAGCTCCTAGCATGAAGAAGCCGACTCTCGATTTATCATTCATGTAGCACACATCTCAAAAGAACTTCCCAAACAGTCTATAATTATACGAACCGACGATACAGATGTGTTAATTATTATTTTGTTTCACGCGCACCGATTCAATGCTCATATTTGGATGGAAATAGGTCAATCGAGTAGAAACAACAGGCGCTATATTTATATTAAGGCCTAACATGAAAAACTAGGCCCTGAAGTGTGTAAAGCCTTACCAGCTTTTCACGCCTTTACGGGGTCGGACTATACCTCTGCCTTTCTCCGTAGAGGAAAGACCCGGCCGTTTTCTTTACTTGAGAAATCGAAGTCATATCTAAAGACATTTTGAATTTTAGGAGAATTGGAACAAGTGACGGACGACGTTTTCGCATCAATTCAATCGTTTGTATGTAGCATGTACGGAAAAGCGAACGTAACAACGGTGGCCAAAGCTAGATACCACATGTTTATTGATAAGTACGCCAACAACAATTTGGAAAAATCTTTTCAAAAGACTAAAGGAGCTGATCCAGGAGCTCTGCCACCATCGTTACCATTACAGAGCATATTAAAAGAACCAACTATGTGGCACACTTATGGAAATCCGCGAACGAGTCGTATCCAGAATTATGGGACCCTCTTAAACATGGATATTGTTTGTCTGGTAACACTTATCAAATAAAATGGTTTGAAGGTGAACAATTGCCTGCATGTATTTCAACTGAATTGGACGAAAGTTTCCTTTTGGAAGAAGGTAATTCCGATGTAGAAGAATGGGATACAGAAGATTCTGACGGCGAGTAACAACATCAAAATATATCGATCCTAGTCAAACTATTGTAAATAGTAATTTTTAACTATTGTTTATTAAAAAACGTTTCTTATATAATTTATTTGTTCTAGCTATTCCTAACTATTTCTGTAAAATATGTATACTGATAAGCCCTTCGCGGGAAACTAAAACGTTTGGTCATTTACAACATATTTTATTTCGAGTTAACGTTCGTAACGGCCATTTTGACCTTGAACGCCCTCTGGCGGCTAACTACTCAGTCTGTGACTCGCAAGACTATTTTTTTCGAACTCAGCACCACGTTTTCACCTAGAAACCCCCTATTAATCTGTTGCATTCAAAGTTTCCATGAATTTCCGTCATTGCGGTCATTTTGACCTTAAGCGCCCTCTGGCGGCTGAATGCCCACTCTGTGACTTGCAAGACTATTTTTTCCGAACTCAGCGTCCGTTTTTCAACTAGAATCAACCCTCAAACCTTTTGCATCAAATTTTTTTTAAAATGCTGGGAGCTCCCGGTCTATAAGGAGGTTAAGTGAAAAAAAAATGTCTTCAATCTATTTTGAATGTTCTCCTAAAAGCTAAAGCTGAATGTGATGCGAGTTCCGAGGAAAGCTATGAAGAGTGGACACTTGCTCTTGATAGAGGCAGGGCCGTCACCAGCCCAAATAATTAGGTAGGGCCATGGTAGGGCACATTTTGAGGTCTATAGTAACCGAGCTCGCTCCGCGGCTACACAGAGTAAAGACGACATTTATTATCAGACTTGGGCAAAACTCTTAGTAAAATTAGGAGAGTGATTTTAGACGTCACTCTTTTTTAACTTTACTCTTACAAAAGCGATCCGCTCTTGAGAGCATATTTTTGACTTTTTCCGAGATTTCACTCACCCACTGAGTAAGATCTTTCGAAAGAGTACATTTCGCAAGGTCACCGATTTTACTCTTTTTGTTGGCGGCAAATTTTAATTTCATGGCGGGAAATTTGAATTGCACATAGAAATTGTACTTTAAGGGGCGATGACATTTCGGTAATTATTTTTTCAGCCATATTTTCTGTGTACATGGGAAAAATGAAACAATCGTGAATGAATGAAGAAAAGGCGACGTAAGTGGACGCTCCTGCGGGCCAGGGATGGCGCCTGACTACCATTTTGGGAAAGGTCGAGTCATAATTATCTTTTAAGCCCTTTTGTATGGTGGAAAACCAAGCTTTTATGGTACGGAGAAAAGGTAGGAAAATGCACCTCAAGATATATTAAACCGCATGTATTGAGAGCGTGTGAGTTTGCTTATGAACTTATATAAATTGCAACCATATACGTTTTAGTTATCATTAGAAACTTTATTTATCTGTAATCTTTCTATACTCCCTGTACATTAAGAGATTGGTGATACGGGGTATGGTGATCTGGCACCTCCTGTAGCTATGGATAGCACCGTCAATGGAGAATATGCGTTCAACGTCCGCAGTGCAAGCTGGTATTGACAGAACCCTCATGGCTAAAGCGCTGAAGATGGGAAATTTCAATGAAAACGTCTTCCAGTACTGCAACGGCGCAGTTGGTTGATTTGTTTCTGAAAATAAATATTCATCTCTGTCTCTCCACGTCCAGGCTTGGAGAAAGCTATTTCATCTTCATCGCCGTCGTTTTGGCTTTCCATTAATCCAAGAAGCAGCTCGGCTGGATTAACTCCCTGAACTTTGTTTTGAATCGGCGGCTGCGTCCCGTAGGCCTTAACCAACACCGACAGATATTCTTTTAATACTCCTTTCGCTCAGTCGTTTGGGGCACATTTGAATTTCTGGTTGTCTACTTTGCAACATTATATGTTAAATAAGTTGGATATAATTACCAAATGTATTTAATACACTTACCAGAGAAATGGTCGACAACGTAAAATTTTTGGCGAGGGTCCAAAAGCGCAGCAACAATCGATTTCCGCTTGAAAGCGCGTCCTTAGTCGAGAAAGCAGTTCCTTTCTGAAGGACTCGAAAAAGATCCCTTTCGTGTTCATTAGCTCCCTTTGAACCTTCATGAGTTGGCCAATGACCAAGTTGGACACTGGCCCTTTGGTTTGAAACACGTCCGTGGCTTCTTTGAATGGCTTAAGTAGCCTCAGAATCTCCTCCATATGAAGCACGTCACTGTCGTCCGGTAGAGGCAATTTCGTCGCGACTTTCTCCAAGATGGTGGTGGCCAACGCCTTTACCATTCCAGGCTGAAAGTAACAGTTAGCCTAATACCACCAAGAGGCGGTCTATAGCCATGTAAGTCGAATTCCATCTTACACCTCCAATGGCTTTCAAATCCTGCCCCTCAGGGGAGATTTGTCGAAAAGCCTCGGACCACTTGCTGACCGATGAAGAAAGTTAATCCACAAATTAACCTTTTTTATAACGGCTCTGACGTGATCACTGGTTACAGCGTCTATGGCACCATTCACTACTAATTGTAGGGAATGGGCAACACACTTTTTCCTGCTCCAGTTAGCTGGAATGTCGACTTCGATGCAGTCATCGTCGAAATTAATGTCCGAGTTTTCGGAAATAGATATTGAGTCCGGCGAAATACGATAGTCAGGAAGGAATATTTTATCCATTGAGTTCCTCGCTATAAAAACAAATATACGTATTATAATTCCAAAGTGACTTCACTCGTTCAACAGGGAGCAAATCGTACCGTCGTCAAGCGCCACGTGACTTTCTTCATGGTCGCTTTCGAGCTCCTCGGGTGATTGCGATGTGGACAGTGAAACCGTTAAACAATTGAGGTTCACGTCAGACACCTCCACACTTCGGGCATTTAAAGTTTGAGGCGTTTCTGCGGCCAAACGCAATGCTTTAGAAATATTCGCCGCGTTATCCGCGCACACACAGGAAATCTACGAAAGCAAACATTTTGAAGTCTTTGACGCTACATATTATCAGACTAAGATACGAAAATTCAACTCTTACCCGCGATGGCTGGATGTCAAAATACGATAAAATGTCCTTCAACTTTTCGTAAATTGCTTCCCCGGTGTGGCTGCCCGGAAAATGGGCGAAGGCTAACACCATGTTCTGAAAGTTGAAGCTTGAGTCGATAAATTGGGCTCTCACCCCAATCACCGACTCTCTTATCCTACTACTCCAAATGTCCAACGTCAAATGAAGATTTTTCATCGGAATGCCATCGAAAATGTTCTGCAATTTAGATTTTAAGGAAAATGTAATTAGTTTTTCCGGAACTTTGTACGCACCTTAAGTTTTGGTCGGAGTTCTTTTTCCACAATAAAGTCCAAATCTCTAATAATTTGACGTCGAGAGTACACCGTCAGCGCGGGGTTAGCGACGGTAATCGCTGTGCGAAATCCTTCGTTCTCCACTGTGCTGAAAGGTATACCGGCCATGGCAACCATGTTCACTAGGGCTCTCCGGAATCCAATCTGCTGGGGATGACTGGGTGGCAGCTTGCTCGTAGGCTTCTTTTTAGGCGATGGGGGCGAGGGAAATAGAACAATATCGCTAGGTTGGGCCACTGTTGGCTGTGCCAGGTCAATTGTATGAACCACCTATATAATTTTTGTAAAACAAAGAATGGTTAAAAACATAACATACAAGACTTGTTTAAAAACCCTACTAACCTTAAGGTGACGTCTCCAATTGTAGTCGCTACCATTTGATCCCCGAAATGCGCGACTGCAGTAATTACATTTCCCGTAAATTGTGCGTGAAGCAGTACCGTCACTTTTGGGCTTACTGCCCACGTAGGTAAAATGAGTGCCTAGTTTCCGCGCCCCGAGTTTACCATTTTGTAATTTGGCCATGAACGTTTTATCGAACACCAATTTACCGGTGTCCAGACGGCCCAACTCCTCCCGAATTTAAGTCGGGAGAGTGCTTCCGTTTCAAGGAAGATTGTGAAACCGTCGGACGCGCTCCAACTAAAGCGGGGGAACTACAACTTGTGGACCTGTAAGTCAGAAATAAGCGAAGATTCTTGATAATAAAAATTATACAACTGAAATATCAGTGAACCCATTATAATATTAGCGAGGGATAACGATTAAAAAAACAGGAATAGCCCTAAGGGAATCCTACACGAACGTGAAAATTTAAACAAAACTAAATACTTGATCAACGTACATTTTTAAACGATCCTGAAGAAACCGCAAGCAGACAATGAACTGTGTATTACAAAAATCAGACAGCTCTATTTATATCGTGTGTGGACGTTCACCCAATTGACCACCCCGGAGGCTTATCTCAAAATACAACCATAAGCGCTCCCCCCCCATTCTAAAATGCCCGGTTAGGAAGTAGAAGGTAGATGAAAATATTAACAAAAATTTCTTAAGAAAATTCTATATCTAATAAATATTAATTTGCAATGCAATTCAAACAGTAAAGTAGAGTATTCAAGTGTTAAAATTCATTTTACAAATAGACAAAACAAACAGCGGTATTAAAAATAAAGCTGAGGATATAAATAACTGAAGTACGCATCGCCCTATAAAGTAAGCTTGTCTACATGAAATTCGAATTTCCCGCCACCAAAAAGGAGTAAATACGGTGACCTTGAGGAAAAAACTCTTTGAAAGATCTTACTCGAAGAGTGACTAAAAAGTAAAAAAATTCACTCTTCGCGGGGAGTATTCATCAGCGAGATTAAAATGAGGGAAGATAACGAATTTGGACGTTTTTTTACTCTTACTCTTGAGTAAGAGTGAGAGGGAAATATTAACTCGTGATTTTGCCCATGTCTGTTTATTAGTATTCACAATAACTGAATTCATACGTCGTGTATTTCCTCTATAAAAAACACAAATTAGCAATGACCCTTTAAATTACAATATTTTAATTTTCCTATATGTACAATAATTATACAATCAGTTTTCGAGATTTTTTATTAAACATGAACCGGAAATCTTCAAATGTAACGTTTTTAGTGTATTTTCGCTCCACGGCGAGAACAGTGAGAACACATACATGTAAGCGATCCGCTCCCATTGACTCTCTTTCAGGGCTCAGTATCATCGTCAGAGTAGAAAAGGTTCCTTCACATACCGCTGTTGATGAACCAAATGCGAGGGCGGCACAGCAGATTTTATCTAATATTGGAAAAGAATTCTAAGAAAAGCGAAAAATTGAAATATATTTGTTAAATAATTATAATCTACTATTTAAAAACCTGCATCGCAACAGGCTTGTGGCCCTTTTAAAAGCGATACAGGGGAGTTAAAACTGCGTGGGATGGTTGTGGCTAGCCTTACCACAGCTAACCGATAACGTCCCTACACTAACTATTGTTTTAAAACCTTCGCGAAGTACTCGAGGGAAAACCCCTTTAACGGGTGCGGTGAGAGAACTTGCAAACTCAACGCGGAAGGAGTAGTTCCCAGGTTTTCACCCAGTGCCACAAGCTGGGATCGAACCCGGGCTGCTCTTGCTGCGAGGCAAGCGTGCTAACCACTCGGCCTTAAAAGCAGAATATAATACTTACATTGCGTTCTTGGAGAGCCGCACAAATAATTTCTAGTTCGCTTTCATCGTGAGTCACATTCCGCAAAATGTAAGCCCGGCCAAGTAGTATTTCTTTACTTAATTATTTTCTATCCAAATTTAAATATTTGGCAAACCGAGAAAGTTGGTCGATATCGAAAAACGACGGTGATTTGGGAACTAGGGACGCAAAAGCTATAGATAGAGATTTGTTCCTCTCTGAAAACCTTGATGTCATTTCTAAATATACCGAATCTATAACACTATTGTAAAGTCTTTTCATGGCCGTTTTCAATGAAAATTCAGAGTCCGACGCCTGACCAAGACTCACTGTCACGAAACTGTCCGAAAATTTTGAATTCATTTTTATCGCTTGTTTTTTTGGATTGGGTGAATTGAGGCATGCACTAGATTCACTAACAAGGAGACGACCCGAGGTGATAATCACCGATTTTTTTCAAAGTCGAGTATAATGTACACCTCCATGTAACTTGAAAAACCTACAAGGGAAAAGTTGCGACGGGCTTTCGTTTTGCCATGGCAACCGAAAACTTTTTCGACAAAATGATTTGGAATTATTTCCATTGAAAATAACATGGGAATCTGAAAGATTTTAAGGGTCCCCAAACTGACCAAATTGCATTTAAACTTGATTAAATTTAATTTTTAAAATCAATTTAAATGTATTTTTAACGGTTTTGAAATTTTAATTTTTTTTCATTTTTTGAAAGGTTAAAATCCTTCAGATTCTCATGTTATATTCAATGGAAATAATTCCAAATCATGTTGTCAAAAACGTTTTCGGTTGCCATAGCAAAACGAAAGCCCGTCGCAACTTTTCCCTCGCAAGTTTTTTAAGGTATATGGAGGTGTACATTATACCCGAGTTTGAACAAAATCTGGGATTATCACCTCGGGTCGTCTCCTTATAAGAGTTACAGCATCTCGCTGATAGAGTGTCCATAGTGACTTCTATCAAGTTTAAACCAGTTAGTAAGTCGCAATCAATGCTTTGGAGATGTTTGTTTGCAGGTGCAAATATTTATGTTAAATTGTAGTTATTCATTTAATTCTTATACAAAGACATTACTTAAGATTTCGCCTACCTAAAACAGTTTTGGTTAAAAGCGCTAAAAATCCACATTAAATTTTTTTCAAAATTTTTCAAAGTCCAGTGGCTTCCACAATAGTGTCTCCGGGAAGTGAAGTTTCTTTTAACAATTCATCTAAGACTGATATTATGTCATGGAAGTGTTCAGCAACAACTTTAACAGTTTCTATGTGCCCGGTCCAACGATGCTCTAGCAGACGCTTCAACGTTTTTCCTGTTATTATAATTTATTAATTTATCTTAGTGGATAATTTCAACTAGTAGTGTTTTTTTATTACAAGTGTATCTTTCAGCTACCGTAAATTTTCGAAACAAGTTGTATAGTCAATTTCATGAATCAAAGAATTGCTTTAACTTTGGCTCTAATTTAATACCATTGACAATGACAAGATGAAGCTGATGCTTAAAACAATGCACGTATGTAATATCTCGTTTTAATTTTGTAGAAATTAAAGTTTGAGCCCCACCACGAACACCAGACATGACTGAAAATGCACTTCATTTTAAATCTATTTCGAACTTGCGCAATAAATTATATTTTAAATTACAATTACCTGAAGCTCCATCATAACACTGACTAACTATTTTTCCGAGATCAATTTCGTGTTTATCAAGAACTTCTAATACGCGATCCGAAGTGTAGTGGGCATTAAGTTCCTTCAAGCAAATCATGTCTAATAAATGTTCTTGAGGACGGCTATTCTCCACATACCGAAGCACTATGCAGTCTATTGTAGTCTACTACTCTATAGTGAGACTAGCTCTCAGGACAACTTACCCAGATAAGATTCGTTATACACTTATAATACCTACATGGAGCCTTGTAGGAAAACGAAAATTTTAGGTAGGGCCAAGGGCTTTAATTTTTTTTTCTCGCGAATTTCTAGGTAGGGCCAAACCAATTCTAGGCAGGGCCGCGCCCTACCGCCCCCCCCCCCCCCCCCGCTGGTGACGGCCCTGGATAGAGGCAAGTTAGTGATGCCTACGGATGAATGCTTTTCATTATTCCTAAAGATAAAGAACTCTTGTGATAAGTTTTATGAGTATAATGTTCATAGGTTAAGAAATTCAAAAATTAAAGAGTTGGCGATGGAAGCCATAAAGAAGGAACTTGGTCTTGAGTGGGCCAAAATAACTAAAGGAGAAGGTAATCAGAAATGGTTCCAATTAGTTATTGATGTTTTCCTCAATACTAGGGGAAAATTATTAGTAAAATACATAAAAGAAGAATTCCAATTTCTTACAAAGGAATCAATTAGAGGTTAATTAGAATTAAGAAAAGCTTTACAAGATCGTAACAAAGAAGGCAATGTTAAATTGGGAAAAATTAAACCAGAGAAAGAAAATTCACCATCGAAGAAATTAGTTCAAGCTTCTACAATTAGTCCACCGATTTCAACTCAATCGTCTGTTAGTGCTATAAACATTGAGTCTAGTCAAATGTGTAATAATAACAACAAAGATTTCAGCTTTCTAAATGACGATCCTGATGCGGATTTATTTCGTAAATATATGTAAAACAAAATATTTCTACAGATCAATTTTGGTATTTCCAGCAATCGCCTCTAGAACTAGGCCTTTCAATGATTTAAGTTTGTCTATATTACATTGGTACTGCCATACAGAAGGATTGTTATTTCTTCCTCCAGCAGCCCGGTGTCGTCCAAATTCTTGTTCTAAAATATCCTGATTTAAATGCTGGGTTAAGACCAATGACGCCCCCGTGTTCAATATAAACTTTACAATTGCTGATGTTGAAAGAGCTGAGTATTAAGAGTAAAAAATTAAAATACATTTTAAAATAACCAAAATATCATTGTATACGTATACCAGTCATTTTCAGCCCCTCAATCGTTTCACGTGAAAGCAACATTTTTACTCTCTCTGGTTAAGAAAAATCTCCAGGTCTACTCGTAACTTCTTCCTCCCAGTTGTTTAAATAATTTAAAAAATCAACTTCCAGCCACTAAGAAAGAAAATCATTTAGTATATATCTATAATGATTAAATTTAAGATATTTACCTTTAATCTATCATCATTCAATGAACGATAGGGAGAATTATCTTTCTTCAAATAGCGATATTCTTCGGAACAGTTTTTGACATTGCACAAATAAAAAAAATTATCAAAGGTTCTAATGAATGCCACAGTTTCTTTATAGCATGTTTTTCTGCTTTAAACACATTTTCAAGCCTTCTAATCGCTTCCCAGATTATTGTATATAACGCACTTGATGTTACAGTTGTTGTTGGGAAGTGAGCAAACGGAATCTTAATGCTAGTTGTAATACATCTAAGCATTAATTGCAAAATGTGCGTAGCAAGTGGAGGAGTAGAAGAGCCTTTTGCCTCACGTTCAATGTCGTCTAGTTTGTTGTGATCTGGTGAAATATCTTTAAATCCAGTGTATTTTTGTGATAAACTATATCGGGTTTTACATCAAGTTCATCTAGGAGCAAATCAAAATATTTTTGATGCTCTTTAAGCTGATGAAGTTTAGTTTCTTCCAACATTTGAACGAACTTCTCGTTGTTGAATCCACTTAAATTATCTAATACATGATTATGATTGTATAATGTTCTGGTTGTTGGCATTGGTAAGATCTTGGATTTTCTTAAAATTTCGTATGCTGCTTTAGATTCGTTTTTCATATAACAACACCATCGCATTCCATATTTAGAAGTTGTCATAGCTTTTATTAGCTCCTTTAAAACTATAGATGTAAATTAATCCTCTTCCAAATCTTGAAGTTTAGCTCTACATAAACTCTCTGTCAACTCCCTTTGCCTTTTAGTTTTTTTAAATTCGACTATTTTTTTTGTGGAACGTTTGACGGATTTTTTCACATTTAGCTTTTGGGCTGCTCTTCTTAACCTCATTTCCTGAGTGTTCCTCTGTGTGCAGTACAATTTGCACAACGTTTTTGATTTTTCCTTAGTTTGAGGAAATGCACACATCTGACGCTGTGAACCGATTTAAATTCAACATTGTAGAAACCTTTTTCGCTGCACCTTTTGCCATCATTCACACAATTTCTACTGAAAATGTCAATCCAATCCTTATCTACATTACTACGACATAATTTAATTTATGATAATTTAAATTCATTTACCTTATTTAAAAGGTTAAAAATGTCATTGTTGCTTTTAATATTAACATTTTGTAAAATCTTTTCACGAGGAAAAGCTTTACCCAATATATTAAGGCAAAATTGTACATCTGCCTATAAATCAAATCTACACTCTATCACTTTAACACCATTTTCATGTTTCGAAAATGAAACGGTTTTTTCAAAAACCTTCAAAGCCCAACCAGTCAGTGGAAATAATTTTGTGATTTCAACACAGGTACTGGTTAAAGTAGAGTTAAATATACATTAAAAATAAATTAGCTTAGTTACCACACATATCTTACCAGTATAATCCTTTAGTTTCGGTACTGGTTTTATATTCTAAGAATAGTTCTTGGCGTTGAAATGGTAACCTTATCATCGGTGTTTCATGAGTAGAGAGTGTTTCAGTTTCTCGTTGATTTGGTGTTGTAGGTGTTCCTGTGAAGCTAGTACTTTTTGAAGTTGGTGTCTTAAACATTGTTGGTGTTAACACGTCAAATAAGGAAATTGGATCTGGGTATTCTGGGGTTGGTCCTTGGAACCCATGAAAATGCTTGGAACAAATGTGGCTCCACTTATTGATGTTTGACAATGTAAGATCTTTACTACCACAGGCTAAGACCCATTTTTTGCACCTCTCAGGCTCAGATTTTGGAGAGGGAAATTTAACGATAAAACTCCAGGTGCTCCATTCACACTTTAGTTTTTCTATTTCCTTTAGATTTGCACGGACCATATAGACAGTTTTTTTCCATTATAACTTCTTTCTAAAGAAAACAATACTAACGTTATTACTGTTAATTGACCTAAATTATTTCCATTCTTACCTTACTAGGGTTATACAATTTAATTTTTTGTAAAATAGATGTTTGAACATTTAATTTTTAACCAATTAATCGTGTCTTTTTACTTTATAACGCCATAAAATCACTCTCAATAGCCGTTTCCCCTTTTGACCGTAACCATTTCCAGAATTAAAAAATGAACTCAAAACAGGCCTAAATTCAGCTTGCTTAAATTAACAATGGCAAAAATATTCTGGTTTTTAGAAACAAAAGTATATTACTTTCTCCAGCAGAGTTTGCTATGGTGATCATGCCGAGAACGACGATGAAAACGCCGAATGCAAATTTGGCAGACATTTTGAACATCATAATTATAATAATATCCAGCTAAGTTCATACCCCAAGGAACCACACAGGCTTAAAAATACCGTTACATAAAAAAAATTGTTTTTTAGCTTAACTATTAATATCAGAAATATGACAAATATCACGCGAAAGAAGAATAGTGACTTTCTTAAACTATAACATCTGAAAAATATGCTCCATAAATAACAGAATATCATTACGGAATTAAAATTAAGGCTAAAACGCTAACGACTAGATATTATTTAAATTTATGACATAATATGCAGATAAAACTATGGTGCTTAAATACGTTAGGTGTATTTTAAGGTGAGTAGTTAACGAGGTAAAAAGCATTTTTTGTGGAAATTAACCTAGTTTGCGCGCTTAGCACGTTTTTCTTAAATTTAAAATTGGGGAGACTATTTTCGGGATAAGGTAAAATTATCGTTTCCAGTTTAAATGCAAAATTAAAACGCTGAAAATTTGTATACTCTTTAGAATAAATTAGGTATAATCTAAAAATATTTTAAAGTAGTCTATTTATAATCTATAGAAACCCTTTGAACCTTTTTCTATAGAAATTCTTACACATCAATTTAGGTAAGATGTATAGAAACCATTAAATTTATTTCCATAAAATATATAAAAAATAGCTAAAAATATATAATCCATAAAAATATTTTCAATAAAATTTTCTGTAAGTTTTTTATAGAATTTTCAAAAGGCTACAATTGACCATAGAATATCTATAGAACTGTAAAGATAATTTTTTAATTTGTATAAAACGTTTCGTAATGTTTATCTAGACGATGATTAGCAGATAAAACGTTTCAAAAATTCTAAATGAAACTAATTACTTCGCTATGTAGTGTGATGGAGTAAGAAGGACTACATGTAATACTTACCGGATGGTATTTTCGGGAAATATCTTCAGTGTGGAAATTTTTTTTAGAGTAACGTTCTGTTACGGTAAGTCTCCTTTTATATAGCAGAAATGTAACAGTAATTTCGTCACAATTGGTCGTTGATGAATTTGTCAATAGGGGAATATTTCTACTACCACGTGGCAGATTACGAACAATTTCGAGCTTAATATTCGCCACGAACGGAATTGGAAAAGTTGGTAGTGGTAACAGCTTGGAACAAACGTAGTTGGTTGTTTGCCAACTATTTTTTCAACTATGGGGTAGATGTAATGTTGAAACGGATAAATGAAGCACAGATGTGACATCTGACACGGTTCAATTCCCGCGTCGATCCGAATAAAATGAGCTCTCGATATATTTTTCAATTAATTTTTCGAAGGCCTATTTCGACCTATATATTTGCTGGAGCTGCGTGATAATATTAATTACTTTTTCCAAAATTGGAAATTATTCCCCGAAAGAAATTCGAGTTACAACAACCCGTAAACTATTGAATGGCTAAGGATGTGTGGTGGCCCTGATGAATCTAAAAGGGCGTGGTTTATAGCTGAGATATTCGAGACGGCAGCTGGTACCCAAATTACCAATGGATTCTTATACATTTAAAGTGACCTATTGAGACAATTAATTCAAGTTATAATTTTATTAATAATTTTATTTTTCAATACAATAATTTATAATTTTCGAACAAATTAAGTGTTAGTTTTCATTTTCAAATCGATTTAAATTTTCCTCAACCTTGAGTTAATCGGTCCAAGATGTCACTGTGATGAAAAGATGTAGTAAGAAACTTTCCTGTATATTTTCTTATGGCTACAACGTTTCTTATGATCTAATAATACTATTAAGTAATCTATACTGGCGAAAAAAATATTCGAACAATTTTCTGAGATCACCTTCAGAAAATGACAAATTAGCAGTTAACGTTAAGAACGAAATAACCAATTATATTCATTATTTGGCTGTGACGTAATAGTAATTGAAAAAGAATTAAACATTATCATTTTTCAATTATTAATTTATGCCTCAAATGTTTTAGTCGATTACTTAAAACCACTATACAAAGATTTCCGTATCTGTTAAATATAATTTTAATTTAAGGGATTTTTCAGTATCAATTGTATATTTTTCTATTGAAATCCTTTTTTGATAAAAAAATGTTTTAAAGCTTATAAAAATATACTTTTGAATGAAGACCATAGACTTATTTATAGAAAATAGAGAGGTTTAGCACAGCGCTCTAGAATTTTGAACGACAACTTCGATAGGCACTTATCACTCTCCATGGATTTCCATACGCGTTTATACTTGAAGATGACACCGTATTTTGACACAACGAACACTACAAATTTGAAACTCAGTAATTCAACGAACAATGTGTATTTCTATGAACTAAATTGGCCTTATTGTTGCAATGTATCGTTTACGTCACTGTCTAGGAGCGCGTGAAGGTCTCGAGGAATTTCTGATTTTTTAGTGCGCGTGCAAATCTCGCGTACAACGATTATTCTTATAAAGCTCTGCTTGTGACGTTAGAGAAACATTTTATATTGATATTTTTCGTTGAATTTATTTTATAGAAACATCTATTACGGTGGGCTATTCTTTCCTAGCAACGCGCGTGTGTCAAATCGTAAAACCTAGTTTCAAATAAAATGCACCTAAGTCTTGTTTAATTTAGGATAAATCGGATATATAGATTTACATTTTCTAGGGAACACGAAAAAAATGTTTTTGTTTAGACAATGCTCACATTTTTAAGTATTGGTAAAAAATGTTTTCTTTCTATACTCGTGAAAAACAATTATTTCCAAAATATTTTTAAAACTCTATTTAACCGCACTAGTTTCCTTCAGCCGTTAGAAAAAACACTTTAATACAACAATGCGAAGGTAATACTGATGTCATGGATCACAGATAATATATGATTTACGTTATTTTTGTGTCGTTTGGAAAAAAAATTTATATCGCGATGCAACGAGTCTGTTTGCGGTAAAAATCGAGGGAAAATCGACCGACATTTGAAATTGTTCGTGTAAAATATCAGGAACGACATTTAAACCCACTAACTTTCGGAAGCAATCTAAAGAAGAAAATTAATTTTACTTCTAATTCTACAAGAGCCAACAATTGGCAAACCAAATTCCTTACGTCATAGCGTTGTTTGTTCCGTCGTATTCGTCCCCAGTCTTACGACCGAAAGGAATAGCCATGCTATGACGTGGGGGAAGAAATTAATTACACGCGAGAAAGTCAACGGACATTTTCACTAGCTAATTTTTGGAAGAAATCTTCACAGAAAAAACGACGTTTAGAATCTAAACGTTTTCCTAAACGCCAAATTGGAAAGCTTTTTAAACACATGTAAAATCTCAATATGCTTATGTTATATGTTTATCGAATAAACATGTTTAACAACTCAGTGTTTAGGTTTATGTCATGTCTATTGTTATAAACATGTTTAACAACTCAGTGTTTAGGGATACGTTCAGCAAAGCTCATCGGACTCACCGATTACTAATCGGTGACATCGGTTTCCTACTGTACGCTTTTTCTCGTTTCCGGTTTTGACGTCACGATAGTCATCGGTTACTCACCGAAGTCATCGGCTGGAAGAGTCGGTTTTTCCGATGACTGACGTCATTACTGACGTAAAACTACTATAAAAGCTACGGCATTTTAAAAAACACCGATGACTGAATAAAAGCGTTCAGCAACTTACGACGTCATTATGACGAAAAAGCTCATCGGTGGAAAATATCAAATCCATCGGGTTTTTTTCCGTTGACTGCTGCTGAACGTACCCTAGGTTTATGTCATGCCTATTGTTATAAACATGTTTAACAACTCAGTGTTTATGTTTATGTCATGTCTATTGTTATAAACATGTTTAACAACTCAGTGTTTATGTTTATGTCATGTCTATTGTTATAAACATGTTTAACAACTCAGTGTTTATGTTTATGTCATGTCTATTGTTATAAACATGTTTAACAACTCAGTGTTTAGGTTTATGTCATGTCTATTGTTTTAAACATGTTTAACAACTCAGTGTTTAGGTTTATGACATGTCTATTGTTTTAAACATGTCTAACAACTCAGTGTTTAGGTTTATGTCATGTCTATTGTTTTAAACATGTTTAACAACTCAGTGTTTAGGTTTATGTCATGTCTATTGTTTTAAACATGTTTAACAACTCAGTGTTTAGGTTTATGTCATGTCTATTGTTTTAAACATGTTTAACAACTCAGTGTTTAGGTTTATGACATGTCTATTGTTTTAAACATGTCTAACAACTCAGTGTTTAGGTTTATGTCATGTCTATTGTTTTAAACATGTTTAACAACTCAGTGTTTAGGTTTATGTCATGTCTATTGTTTTAAACATGTTTAACAACTCAGTGTTTAGGTTTATGACATGTCTATTGTTTTAAACATGTTTAACAACTCAGTGTTTAGGTTTATGTCATGTCTATTGTTATAAACATGTTTAACAACTCAGTGTTTAGGTTTATGTCATGTCTATTGTTTTAAACATGTTTAACAACTCAGTGTTTAGGTTTATGTCATGCCTATTGTTATAAACATGTTTAACAACTCAGTGTTTATGTTTATGTCATGTCTATTGTTATAAACATGTTTAACAACTCAGTGTTTAGGTTTATGTCATGTCTATTGTTTTAAACATGTTTAACAACTCAGTGTTTAGGTTTATGTCATGTCTATTGTTTTAAACATGTTTAACAACTCAGTGTTTAGGTTTATGACATGTCTATTGTTTTAAACATGTTTAACAACTCAGTGTTTAGGTTTATGACATGTCTATTGTTTTAAACATGTTTAACAACTCAGTGTTTAGGTTTATGTCATGTCTATTGTTTTAAACATGTTTAACAACTCAGTGTTTAGGTTTATGTCATGTCTATTGTTATAAACATGTTTAACAACTCAGTGTTTATGTTTATGTCATGTCTATTGTTATAAACATGTTTAACAACTCAGTGTTTAGGTTTATGTCATGTCTATTGTTTTAAACATGTTTAACAACTCAGTGTTTAGGTTTATGTCATGTCTATTGTTTTAAACATGTTTAACAACTCAGTGTTTAGGTTTATGACATGTCTATTGTTTTAAACATGTTTAACAACTCAGTGTTTAGGTTTATGTCATGTCTATTGTTATAAACATGTTTAACAACTCAGTGTTTAGGTTTATGTCATGTCTATTGTTTTAAACATGTTTAACAACTCAGTGTTTAGGTTTATGTCATGTCTATTGTTTTAAACATGTTTAACAACTCAGTGTTTATGTTTATGTCATGTCTATTGTTATAAACATGTTTAACAACTCAGTGTTTAGGTTTATGTCATGTCTATTGTTTTAAACATGTTTAACAACTCAGTGTTTAGGTTTATGTCATGTCTATTGTTATAAACATGTTTAACAACTCAGTGTTTATGTTTATGTCATGTCTATTGTTATAAACATGTTTAACAACTCAGTGTTTAGGTTTATGTCATGTCTATTGTTTTAAACATGTTTAACAACTCAGTGTTTAGGTTTATGTCATGTCTATTGTTTTAAACATGTTTAACAACTCAGTGTTTAGGTTTATGTCATGTCTATTGTTTTAAACATGTTTAACAACTCAGTGTTTAGGTTTATGTCATGTCTATTGTTTTAAACATGTTTAACAACTCAGTGTTTAGGTTTATGTCATGTCTATTGTTTTAAAAATGTTTAACAACTCAGTGTTTAGGTTTATGTCATGTCTATTGTTTTAAACATGTTTAACAACTCAGTGTTTAGGTTTATGTCATGTCTATTGTTTTAAACATGTTTAACAACTCAGTGTTTAGGTTTATGTCATGTCTATTGTTTTAAACATGTCTAACAACTCAGTGTTTAGGCTCTACTACATGACGAAAATCTAAATTTATAGGTTTTAAACATGCTTACCTTTTCACAGGTGTTGAAGTTTTAAATATATTTAGGTTTTCATCGGGTTTACCTTACTTTGGCATAATGACTATGTTCAGACGAACCGCTTGCTTCCAGGGTCGAAGGGGGAAAGCAAATGTTCATCGTAGTGATCTTCACTCGCGTCGAAAGACGAAAGATTTAGAAACATATTGAGATACTAGGCTGATTTCTTTTTCTTAGCGAATCACTAATCATACTCCTGACAGTGGAAATTTCAGTTTCATCTTAAAACAGTGACAAAAATATTTATACGGAAATAGTTAACTTTTATAACAAACCGTTTTAGGTATGCGAAAAAATAGACGTATTTTTCACTGACAAAATACGACTTGAAAAAGTGACAAGTTGGGCAAGCTAAAATAACTTTTTTTTTAATTCCATTGGGAGAGTAGTGTCACTTTATGAAAGTCAGAAATTTATTAATCTGGTGTTTAATGCAATAAACACCGCTGAAAAATCGAGGATACAATGGCGAAGAAATTAAATAACTGAATAATTAAATTATTAATGGCGATTTAACTTACATAAGATCTGGCAACCTTGCTGGCCAATGTGCCGAACCGTTTCACCACAGCTTACGAGATAGAGACGCTCTACAACGTCTGGATTTTTGCAACTGGCTGCTAAATTCCGTGCACGACGATCCCCAATTCCTCCGCAACATGCTATTCTCGGATGAATCCTCGTTTGCAAGAGACGGCCCTTACAATCACCAAAATAATAATGTTTAGGAAGACACAAATCCACACCGGGGATATGAACACCGTCACCAATTTCAATTTGGGCACTTGAATGTTTGGATTGGTCTTGTTGGAAACCGTTTAATTGGTCCAGTATTCTTACCGCAAAATCTTAATGGCCAGAGTTATTTAGATTTCTTGAGAAATGAGCTAGAACAACAACTTGACGAACTGCCGTTGGCGCAACGAGCAAGACTGTGGTTTCAGCTAGACGGTGCCCCGCCTCATTACCACAGAGCCGAGAGAGATTACCTAAACAACGAATTTCCACAACGATGGATAGGGAGAAACGGTCCCGTACACTGGCCAGCAAGGTCGCCCGATCTGACCCCGTTGGATTTCTTTCTTTGGGGCTTCGTCAAGGACAAGGTGTACGCCACTCCGGTTGAGACCCTTGAAGAGCCGCGTCAACGAATTGTAAGCGCTTGCCGGGAAGTAACCCCGGAAATGATTCAAGCCGCCTTCGACAATATGATTGTTCGCGCCCAAGCCTGCATCGCAGCCGAAGGTGGTATCTTTGAAACGTTCTTATAAATTTTGTTTGTAAGTAGATAAATAAAATGTCTCTTTGTTTTTTAAAAAAATTCGCATTTTTTATCCTACGAAATTAAATCGTGTAATACCTGCTTCGCCATTGTCTCCTCGATTTTTCAGCTCTGTTTATTGCATTAAACACCAGATTAACAAATTTCTGTCTTTCATAAAGTTAGACTACTCTACCAATGGAATTCAAAAAAAGTTATTTTAGCTTGCCAAACTTGTCACTTTTTCAAGTCGTATTTTGTCAGTGAAAAATACGTCTAGTTTTTTTCGCGCCAACGCTATTTGTACGTTTTCGGTGACGCTCTACAATTTTCTCATAGACAATTTTCTCATAGAACCTAGCGGATAAAATTTAAATTTTAAAAAAACGTGAAAATATTTTTCGATTTCGATGCAATTTTGGTAGAAAGTGTCCCCCGGCACGTATAATGTACAGTACAAATTTCAACGTTCTAAAAAACATGGTTTTGGAAAAAAATCACTTTTTCGAGCAAAACCCTGTATATAAATATACTAACTAGTAAAAATAGTAAATTGCCTACTTTTTTTCGCGTGAATATGGTTTCATCCTATAATTAATATTATATTTGCTCTTAATATTAAGTAAATATTTCTTTAATATTAGAACCACAATAATAATAAAATATACAGTGTTAATCAATAAAGATTTAAACTATGAATTTTAATAATCAAATTGTTCCTTGACTGGAGATTTTCCATTAGTGAAAAATTACCAAAATGGGAACATTAGTCTCTCAGCACTGCCCCCTAGCGCCACTTAAATTTTTATCAAACAAAAAAACAGTATTATTGCTAGTGAAAACTAGTGTTGTTCATTTTCTGGAAAAATAAAATGTGGAAGAATTGCCAGAAAATTTTCCGCAAATCGGAAAAATTAAAAATTTCAACATAAATTACTTTATAAGGGTTTTTAATTTAACTTTTTATCGATATAAAATGTCTAATAACAGTAAACATACTACAAAACATTAATACAGTTACATTGTTAATCAGTCTAGAAGTTTAGATTCGAAAAAATGAGGCGAAAATGCCGCTTTATTTAAATTTGCAAACAATATATTAGACTAATCATGGAATGATATTTTTTTTGAAAAAAATGGATAATTTTCCGGAAAAAAGTCTTCGGTCATTTTCCGGAAAATTTTACGACTTACAACACAATTTTTTTTAAATCAAATACGCTGGCCTATACATGTAGAGGAAAATATTATCCCGAATAGATGAAGCTAAATTACAAATATTCAAAATACATCTAAAATATCTCCACAACTTGTCTTATATATTATCCACAGATTGTAAATTTCCAGCCTTGAACATAAATAAATTAAAATAAATTTAAAATAGCACTTATTGTAAAATAATATAAGCTTTATTTAAACAACCCACGGCCGTTTCGACACAATATTGTCAGGCCTTCGACTATTTTATAGAAGTAAAATGTGCTCAACAATAAAATAAATTGAGCTGAACTGTAAATTCAGAAACTTTTAACGTACAGCGTAAAAGTTCCGTTCGTGTACGCTCAGGCTGTATGTCGACACTCCTCTACGTTCTCACCTACGTGTTTTGTCATGTGGGTTTTAATCTCTCATATTTTATTTGAATTTTCGTCTCTAATCTCACCATTGTCCCTCATTCGTTTCAGATTTCCTATCATTTATATTTGGCCTTTTAAATCTCACCTTTGCCTCACATTAATTTTAGATTTCCTTTCATTTGTATTTAACCTCTGAAATCTCCCTCTTGCCCGTCATTCGTTTCAGATTTCCTTTCATTTTTATTTTCGTTTAACCTGTCATACGGTGTGCAAAAATTATCTTTAACCAGAAAATCGACAAATGGCATTTGTTAGCGCTTGCTTTTATTATTTCTGTGAATTTCGTCTTTTAATAAAAATATTTAAGCCCACATTTTTTAAATTCTAAATGGATTTATTGAAGTTCCATATTTCGATGGGTTTAATATAAGAAGAGTGAGTTTGCATTGATAAGCTATAAATATATATTTAATGTAGATTAAAATTTTAAACCAAAATCAGTTAAATAGTACAAGTACGATGAATCTCGCAAAATTCAGTTTCGTCAGTCGAGAGAAATTAAAAAAATGTACGAAAATTTTTTAAATTCAAATTGGTAAACGTGCGATATAAACGGTTGCTTCAAATTGTGATTATTTTAGCTTTTTTAGAAATTTGTTTGCATATTTTCTTTTTAGAAAGTACTTTTTTTTAAATTTAATTAAATAATTTTTAGCCGGATAAGTATAAAACTATTGTTATAGCGTCAATTGCGCCATACCACTAAATTGGCAATTTTAAAACTATTAATGAACAACTAGGAAACACCTTGGAAGATTTTAAGCTTTTTGACATATTTAGGAAAGACAACGATAAATATAAGCTGCAGCGAATCCGAAGGTTGAGGCCAGACAACAAGGGGTTGTAGCTGCAACCAATGAGTAGCGTTATGCAAGACAACGAGAAACATAAGCTGCAGCCAATCAGAAGGTTGAGGCCAGAGAAGAAAGGGTTTTAGCTGCAACCAAAGAGTAGATATATGCAAGACAACGAGAAAACATAAGTTTCAGCCAATCATAAGGTATTGAAGCCAGACAAGGGGTTTAGCTGCAACCAATGAGTAGGGTTATGCAAGACAACGAGAAAAATAAACTGTAGCCAATCAGAGGGTTGAGGCCAGAAAAGAAGGGGTTTAAGCTACAATTAATGAGAAGCGTTATGCAAGACAACGAGAAACATAAGCTGCAGCCAATCAGAAGGCTGAGGCCAGAGAAGAAGGGGTTGTAGCTGCAACCAATGAGTAGGGTTATGAATGACAACGGTAAACAGCCAATCAGAAGGTTGAGGCCAGGCAAGAAGGGGTTTTTGCTGCAACCAATGAGTAGGGTAATGCAAGAGAACGAGACACATAAGCTGCAGCCAATCAGAAGGCTGCGGCCAGAGAAGAAAGGGTTTTTGCTGCAACCAATGAGTAGGGTAATGCAAGAGAACGAGACACATAAGCTGCAGCCAATCAGAAGGCTGAGGCCAGAGAAGAAAGGGTTTTAGCTGCAACCAATGAGTAGCGTTATGCAAGACAACGAGAAACATAAGCTGCAGCCCATCAGAAGGCTAAGGCCAGAGAAGAATGGGTCGTAGCTGCAACCAATGA
The DNA here is from genome assembly GCF_980474605.1 of Leiobunum rupestre. Taxonomy (NCBI): domain Eukaryota; kingdom Metazoa; phylum Arthropoda; class Arachnida; order Opiliones; family Sclerosomatidae; genus Leiobunum; species Leiobunum rupestre. The sequence goes on along the minus strand of NC_143385.1, from coordinate 58,985,942 downwards.
GTAGGGTTATGAATGAAAACGATAAACATAAGTTGCAGCCAATCAGAAGGTTGAGGCCAGGCCAGAAGGGGTTTTTGCTGCAACCATTGAGTTGGGTAATGCAAGACAACGAGAAACATAAGCTGCAGCGAATCAAAATTTGAGGCCAGACAATTAATACTACTAGCAAGGGTAACGTCTGACATTACTAAATCACCTTAAAACAGAAATGTGTGATTAAAAATTCAAAATATGGATTTAAAAATAGAGCTAGATAAGGTGAAGCAACAAAATTCTGATGTAAAAAAAATTTCTTGTCTTATCGGCGGTGCATACCCTAGACGCACAAGACACGGATAGCGTAAATGTCCATAAAAAACATGAACGGCATTCAGACTCAGATAACGAGCCAAATGGCATTTCAGTAGACGATAATGCGGATGGATTTATCGAAGTACAAAGGAACCGACCTATTTCCTATGCTAAAGTTTAAAAAATAGACCACAAACGAATTCGAAAACTTTCCACCACCCTTCGAATGGACGTTTTTTTCAGCTTTCACAAACTCAATCAAAACACAATAAACCAGAACAAGATAACAGAACCAAGAATAAGAAAAAAATTACTGGTGGGTGGTAAAAGCTCGGACACTATACAATCTATAACTAAACAACCTATAGTTCCCTGTAATAAAGCTTTATTTATATCGAGGTTGCCCGCTAGCGTCACCAATTTGGAACTAAAAGAGTATATCGAGACCGATACGAATCTTGGCTCTGTCTTTCCACGTTACCTGTAACGCCGAAGAATTCGATAAACTTTTTAACCAGGACAATTTTCCGAGAAATTGTCTAGTATCCGAATTTTTCGGTTTCTTGAAAGATGACCAAAAGTACACTTTTCCGGCCCCTGGAGACAGCGAAAATAGTGCACCTTGTGACCCTCAATACTACAGAACAATAATGAACAGGAACGAATTAACGATTCTTTATCAGAATGTACGCGGACTCTGTACTAAAGACGCGGAGTTTTACGAGATCGTGCTCGAGTATAACTGCTCTATTTACTGTGTTACCGAGACTTTTCTTACTTCGAAACACTTCGATACGAATTACTTCAACGACAATTACATTGTACATCGTAAAGACCGCGCCACGTTTGGCGGGGGAACCTTGATTGCCATTTCTAATGATATAAATTCATTTCGTCGTAATGACCTGGAGCTAGATTTCGAAGCAGTATGGATCGAAATCAGGCTTGAAACTAAAAATAAATTACTAATCGGGAACATATACTTACCACCATGTAGCACAATTGAAACTTATGAAAATTTGGATGTACACTTACGCTCTTTCTTGACAAATTACGAGGGGGACATCTTACTCGTAGGATATTTTAATTTACTAAAGGTCTGTTGGAAGACGCTTAGTAATAATAATAATAATCAGCTAGGCTAATACCCAAGGCATCACCTTAGGCCTAAGTCATCATGCGACTTTTGAAGCCCTTAATTCAGGTGGCCGGGTTACAATGCGTAGGAGGGTGGTGGCAAGCAAACTGCCCTTATTACGCTAAACGGAAAGCGGAAATCTTAATCAATATGGCTCAGTTTTGCAACTTAACTCAGACCAATAATATTACAAACTCAAGGTAATTCTTTGGATTTATGTTTTTCCAACAATCAACTTTCTTGCTTGTCTTCGCATCCGCCGGACGGGAAAAGCAGCCTAAAAGAGGTACCGTTTCACTGTCCGTTTGCGTCCTACTTCGTATTAGCTGAAATAGTCGGCCGCACTCGATTCGCAGGGCCGTCAAGGTCATTCGGAAGATTGTAAACCCCCATTTCAAACGGAACGGTTGGTCGACCACGTGACGAATAATATGGCCTTGACAGCCCGAAACTTTCAAAATTCTTGAACCTCCCCCCCTTTACAGAGACGGGGGCGGCGACAGGTGATTTTGTATGGTGGAAGCTACAGCTTTTCCCGTCCGGTTAGAGATACAGTGTCCATGGCCAAAAATACGTTTGCTACAAATTCTCCCCCCCTTACAGTCCTAAACTCCCCACTTTCGCCCCAAAAACCATTCAAATCCAGAAAAAGTCACGCCATCTCGTGTCTGAAATCGACACTATGGGTTTTTAATATGGTTTTTAAAAATGGCGATTGTCAGTAAATAACTAAAATTGGTTTTATTCGGAATTTAATAGGATTTGTCATTGTTTATGCCGTAATTTTGTTTTATATCGCCTAGGTAAATAGTAATTAGCTTTACATTAATAAAAATTCAACAGTTATTGTCTTCTATTATTCTTATTATCAAAAAAATTCGTTAGATTTCGCGGCGCCAATAAAACTGCCCGTCTGCTCGCCGAATTGAATCGTTTCCGCTTAGGCCTAGTTCTGATTTCACCCGCTAGGACCGATGGCGTTTGAATCAAACTTATTTTCGAAGAGAACTATCCCCGTGAGTTATTGTTAATCCATGGTTGTGGTGAGAAGACCAAAGGGACGCCCGTAGGAGGTTTACAAAAATGGTGCAATCGTAATTTTCTTGGAAAACACTTGGAAATATACCGGAGAGGGAACGGGCTAAAGTTTGCCCTCCTGGTAGGCCAAAAAAGGGGGAAGCAAGAGGAAGAATTTCGTTCGAATAGGTAAAAAAAGATCTTGAATTATACGGTTGACAATGAAGTAGCGGCTCAAAATGTATCAGCTAAAGGCGACCAAAAGTAAATAAATTTAAAGAGTACAAAAATGAAAAAAGGAGGGTTTCATTGAATTGGGAATAATACTGCTTGAATTACAATTACGATTTCGGTTGCCATGGTTACGTGGGACCTGTTCTGATATGACTGTACGAAATTCATCTTTATAATTAGGCGGTAGCGCCATCTATATTTTGTAAAGTTATATGGCTAAAAATAAATAAATATTAGCTAACTCACCGTAACTTGAGTTAAAAAGGATCGTGTTGACAGAATAAAATTATTTTTAAACAACTTCAAAGGTTTGTTTGTTACGATTACGAGTAATCATACATTTCAATTTCGCATCAGATTCGCGAAAAAATTCAATTGCTATATAGTTGCCACCACTAAAGACAGATGCCGCCACGGTAGAACGATAAAGTTGATAAAGTCTCCTTATTGAAAGAAATTGGTCCCGCGCCAGCCAGATTTAGTTGTACCTCTATTTATTCCCAACTCGATGGAGGGTTTGGTGATTTAACATATCTAACTCTGTTTCTAAATGATTCTCGACCAACGTAAATGACTAAAATATTTTCGCTTGTTAAAATGTTTTAAGCGAACATGCAATAAAATAAGTTAATATTCTGCTTAGTAATTAAAAATAATTTACGATTACCAGTTCACTATAAAATTTTAATAAAAATTTAAATCGCGTAACAAGTTTCGCCATATTGGCGTGTACGCCGCCGTTTTCAAACGTTTTACTTTTAATATTCTGCTTTTAGAGATGCTGAAGTAGCCCCCAGAAAACGTGCTCAAGTGCCTTAGATATTTCACTGGGAACAGCAGCACTTCATTTGTTAGCTACTGCTGTGTCAGAAACATTCCATTGATGTTCAAGAAAGAAAAGCGATGAAACGTTTTCCAGTTCCATTGGCAGCGGTTTTGTTCAGTTTGGTTTTTTTCCATTTTGGTTTAAGGTCATTTTTTTGAGTCACCAGAAGAGCTTTGACCAGTGAAAACCGATAACTATAACTACGTTAAAACACACGTCTATAAAGAAGTGCTTATCCTCATACGAAGAACAAAATAAATAAATTATTATTATTATTATTTTTTTCCATAATTCTGGAAAAACAAAATTTGAGGTAACTTAGTTTACCCGAAAAGAAAAAACTATCTTCAGATTTGATTTTGTTACATAAATTGACGCAACCCAGTGGTCTGACCAATCTTTAAGCTATGAAGAAGTTATTTACGATTTACTCCCTTTTTTTCCAAAATTAATTTATTATTTGCTCCTTTAAAACATCCAAAATCAGTAGCTATTTATAAAGTCTGTCTCAACATGATAAAAAGTTGGAAATGCACATTTTGGAAAATATTGTTATTTGAATATTTTATGGCATTCATAACTGCACATAGCGCACGATCAAACATTTAAAATCATTTTTTAAATGGAACATTCCCCAATAGATAGTCTCTGCGTTGCCATTTCAGTTATGCCATGATAATGGACAAACGCCGCAGCAACAACCAATACGTGGAAGATCTGGTGACTTTGAACCTGTAAAGATGAGGTTACAAATGATTAAAATCTTAGTTAAAGGTTGCTTTACACTACGAAAAAAAACCACCGACGGCGAACGTTGACGAAAAACCAAAATTCCGGTCTTTCACAAATGTATTGTAATTGGTTGAACGATCGCCATTGCGTCTTATTTGCCAGAGAAAATTGGCTTTTAATGTGTATTCACGGAGTAAGGAATCCATACCTCTACTTGGAATGCCTAACGCGGCAGATTTTCGTCTCGATGTGACTGGCGGTTTTTTTGACGTCATTATGTTAACTTGATTTTTTGCTAGTAGGCGGGGCCAAAGCCGTCAGAGTGATCTTACCATACGCTATATGGTCGGATAAGTATTCCAAGCAGAGGTATGGATTCCTGTCAGAGTTTACAAAAATATTGAGAACTGATCTGCAAAAGTGCTAAGCCTCTTAAAGTGATTGTGTCACAATTCAAGGGTAGGTCTTATCTACTGTAACCCAGAAGATATGTTTTTAAAATAAACCTCTACCATTAGGGAAAAAGATTAAGAAAAACACTTGGCTAGAGAAAACGACTGACGATATTGATTGACGAATAATCCTTGGTCCCTGGAGAAATCTAATGATTTCCCTCCCCTTACGGAAGGGGTGCAAAAAATAACGTTCACGGGTCTCCTTCATTTTGGATTGATGTCTCAGGTACTATTTAAACTATTAACCGATTTTTGAAATCCGGTCTTTATATTGTTATAAAGGGGAACGGTCAAGCTTTAACCAGTTAGATAGCCCTATATCCCGTTAAAAATTAAAATTTATGGCGAAAACCACATCAAAATATTTAGCGGTTAATTTTTAATAAAACAGACATTTCGGGAAATAGAAAAGCGCGCGTCCACTGCGACACCTGGTGAGAAATCGGTGAGACACTCCTTGCTTGATTAAAATTAAAAAAAAAAACAATATAAAAGCGCGCGCTGCTGAAGACCTAAGCCTAAATTGCACGATTTCAAAATTTAGGCTAGTTCACAAAACGCTCACTAAGGTCGTGCTGGCGCTGGCGATATATCTTAAGATGGCGGCGAAAATTCCAACCCAAATACTAGGCGTTATTTTGCGTTTAAACTTTTTGGGCCAAAAACTATTTTTTTCAAGACAAAATAAGGTACGTGTAAGTATATTGAACGTCTTGTTGATCAATAGCTGAATAAGCAAATTGTTTTCCCCACCGACGAACTTGTTTTACTGTTGGGGTCGACGTCACAAAAACGTCATAGAAACGAGTTATGCGTTTTTGTTCGAATTTGGCGTCTGCTTCAGGTACACTGGGTGATAGTGAAACAGCAGCGGCCTTTGAGAAAATAACAATTTTGGTCCTTTTTAGTATTTTAGTATTTATTCTATATGTTGGCAAAGTGTTGGGTGGGTTATGGACTCCATAAATGAAAATATTCCTAGGTAGGTTTTAATATATTTTATATTTTTTGTCGTGTAGTTTTAAGGTTTTCTTTACGTAGGACAAGGCCTATCGGAAATAATAGCACTATCAAAAGTTTGCATATGGTACATACCTTTAGATATACATGAAAAGCAATTTATCTTATCTTGAATCTTTCAAAATAAGTTTCAAATGTTTAACTAATAATTTTCTAGTTTATTAAATAACAATTTAACCTTAAAAGATGGTGAAACGATCGAAACGGTCTAAGTAAAGAAACATAAACAGATAAACTTTAGCAGGCGACACTTTAGACGAAACCGAAAAAAACGGCTATTACGGCCAACTAAAAAATGCCTCGGTTGGCAGTACTCCCAACAGTAAAAAGTTAAGCGCCGGATTTACGAAAACACCTATTGATATGCAAATAAGGCGGAATTTGGAAAAGCTTGGCCGTTCCCCTTTAAAAATGATTTAACTTTCCAATTTCGTGACCCCAACGCGTTAAGATATCAGATGTCGTAAACTTACACAAATATCACATTTTCCTGGAAAGTAACGTTCAGGAACTCTCATGGCGTAGAACACAGCCCCCAGAATGTACAGCACAGCCATCAGAAATAGCCATCCAAGAGAGGCCTGATAAATAGAAATTAACCAGCCATCTCTCAGCAAATGGTGCACTGCTGGAATCACTCCGCTCAGGCCAAATCCGACGAACACGCCTGCGGAATATTCAAACACGCAGGTACTAAGTTATCCGGTAAATATCTCAATACACTTTCTATAATGGATATCTAGGATAACAGTTAGTCTTGGGTTTTACGTAATCAAGTGAGGCCTAGGTTCATAATTTTATTTAATGAAAGCGTGACAACAACATATTTCACCTCAAACATTGACCAGTTTAGCAAAATAAGGTCAAGTACTGACTGGAAAACAATGTGCAATCCCTGCTATTTCAGATATCTGTCTGGTATAATCATCGACAGGACGACGAGCAATTAAAGCGAACTTTGTACCAAAGTATCATCTGGTTCCATCAAAAATTAGAGATAACCCTTAAATAATGAACTAGAACCAACACAACATCTCCACAACCGGTAAAATCGGTTTGAGTCTATTTGATCGATTCCCAAATGATCGAACGGGTCCCATTTGATCGAATTTCCATTTGATCGAATTGCATTTGATCGAATGGCATTTGATCGAACGAAATTTGATCGAAAGCTACTGTAGGGTAAAACTACTAGTTTTTGGGAGTAATTATTATTATTATTTCTTTAAACTGTACTAAAGAAAAATAATATACAGAAAATAACCTGAGCGCAGTGACGTCGAAAACAAAATATTATCTCGGACATAATTAATAGAAAGACCTATTAAAAAAACGAACTCTGTACCTAATTTTTAGCAATAGAAGGGCCGTGAACGTGGTCAGACCCCTCGTATACAACGGTGCATACGCGACTACGGCGCGCGTACATCAACCTAACCTAACCTAACCTGACCCTATTTATATATATCAAAAACAACGGGCCGTTATCATCGATGTCTTAAAAAATTCCATCATATAGTGTATAAAGTAAAAATCTCTTCATCTTTGTGGCTTAATACAGTTAAAGCAATGAATTATTACATCATTATTCCTTCTGCACTTAAGCAATGAATTATTCCTTCTGCACTTAGGCAATGAATTATTCCATCATTATTCCTTCTGCACTTCATATTGACATTCGGTAAAATAAAAACATACCAACTGGTACTATAAATACTTTTGAATTCGATCAAATAGTATTCGATCATTTGAAGGTTCGATCTTATGAAACAAATGACAAATGGGATTCGATCAAATGGAATTTCGATCAATTGCAACGTATAATGATCGACTGTCGATCACATATTTTTCGATCAAATGGACCAACACCGTAAAATCATCGAAAACAACATTTAGACCAATTGAAGCCGGTGGCTTAAAAAGGTATCCCCTGGTTCCGCCAAATATAAAACAATGTTTAATTGAACTAATCATCTCTAAAAAAGAACCCCACAAGTCAAGAGCTTCCCACGATTTGGTAACTTTATTACTTTACTCAAAAACCGACTCTTGTGTCTTCTATTATTCATATTGTTATCCGTGGATATTACACGAATAATTTGAGATAGTTAACTAATTTTCCTCGAAAAAAACTGAAATTAATAGAAACCAGAATAATTGGATAGATAGCTGCAAAATATTTTCCTAACAGGTAAAATTTAATAATTAGCTTCCAAATATGAGGATTATTGAAATCCTGATACCCATACCGTTTTACCGATGAAATTTAAATAAAATATATGACTGCTACTACGTTGTTAAACCACTTTTATTTTATTTAACTTTCATCGAACAATTTTACCGTGATAACCATTGTTTTTTTTAAATTATCGACGTTTTACAAATCAAAAGGAGGCTATACAGGGTGTTTGAAATTGATCCATACAAGCGTTTTTCGCCAACACTATGTATTGTAGAAATACGAAATTTCCAAGTGGTATTCTATGACTATTAATCGTTTTAAATTTAAATTTTCACGAAAATAGCGTCATTTTTCATGGTTTTGAAAAAAAAAATATTTATCACCGGTAGGTTGCGGACAAAAATTCAATTTGAAGGTAAAGACTAAAAGGTTAGAATAAACTTGGTTTGTTTAAAATCCGCCAATTTTTCACTGAAATATGAGGTCATGAAAAAACAAGTTGGTCGTAGGAGGCAACTTATTTTATTCAATTTTTTTTAAATGTTTCTATGTTGGAATTAACCATTTACAATTTCAAATGTGCTTCCAAAATACCACCGTCATCTGCAATACACACCTGGACACAGTAAAAAATCCAAAAATTGGTTTGGTTCATTTTTGGAGTTACAAGATGACATGCTTCTATATACGTTGTCTTTCATGAAGCCCCACAAGAAAAAATCCAGAACTCTTATTTCCGGGGATCTATGAGGCCAACGTACGTTTCCATTCCTTCACATCCATCGATTTGGGAATTCATTGTTGAGGTACTCCACGACATCATGGTGTTGGTGAGCTAGCGCTCCGTCGTGCTGAAAAAAAAAGACACCTGAAATCGTGTTTGGGAAGATCATGAAATGCGCTACCTATTTTTGAAGAAAGGTGAAGTAATTCTGCCCATTAAGGCCCGTTCCAGAGACATTTTCAAAAGTCTCGTTCAAAAACGAGATTCGTAATTTAACTATACCATACTGCATATTGCAAAACGCGTTCCAGAGACATTTTAAAGAGACTTCGTTAACTCCCGCTGTTTTATTTCACCTCTTTTCGCCGAAGCTCCACCCACAGCATAAGCCAACGAAACGCTGTAAGTTTGGTGGTCGGAAGCGGTTGGTAGTTGATAATCCTCACTGGGTCTACTATCATCACCATCAGTAGCAGTTTCACGTTGATGTGTGGGCTAGTCTGGTAGGAGATAGACTTATTGCTTCATTTTATCAACAGGCTTGTCTGTAGGGCCTTTCTTCAAAACGATGTAGCAAACGCATTGGACGACATTCACCTACAAGTACGATTTCAGGTGTGTTCGGTTTCAGCATGACGGAGCACCAGCTCCATGATGTCGTGAAGCACCTCAACAATGAACTCCCAAATCCATGTATGGGAAGAAATGGACCCGTTCGTTGGTGTCCTAGATCCCCAAACTAAACAGTCCTGGATTTGTCTTGTGGGACTTCATAAAAGACCATGTATACCGTACACGCCTGTGGCCGCTGTTAAAGAGATACGCGGGATAATTGTTGAAGCATGTCGTCTTGTCACTCCAGAATAGATCCAGGACTCTTTTCGAATCTTTTTTACCGTGCTCAGATGTGTATCGCATCTGACGGTAGTATAATTCATTGGCTTAGAATTTACAAAAACAAAATAATTTTTCAAGTGGTTAATTCAAACATAGAAACATTTTGGCCAATTTTTGATTTTAATAATTGGAATAAAAAAAATTGCCTCCTACGACCAACTTGTTATTTTCATGACCTCATATTTCAGTGAAAAATAAGTGGAGTTTAACCAAACCAAGTTTATTCTAACATTTTAGAGTCTGCTCTTTCACTTTCTCATTGAAAACGTTTGTCTGCAACCTACCAGTAAAGAATATTCTTTTACAAAACCATGGAAAATACCCACATTTTCATAATTTCATACCTCTACAATACTAAGTTATTGCGAAAAATGCTTGCATCGATCAATTTCTAACACCCTGTATATACGAACCAGTTTTACCTCATTACGTATTTAAGTTATAGCCCTGGATAACTTGTAAACAAATACAAACGTTTAATATGATTTTGAGGTCAGGCAGTATTTCAAATTGAAATAACATATTCATAGTTAACCAAGTATATGCACTATACTGAAAACAGTAGGTTTATTTACACACGAAATTGGAGTTTCTCTGTTTTTGCGCTCATATGGGCAGCAAAATTGGAATTTTTATGTTTGAGCCCAATTGGAGGATAAATGATGTTCTTCTGTATAAGCGACCGTTAGTGTGCCGAAATTATAAACTCGCTTCGTTTCCGTTTCACTCTTAACTTTAAGAAAATTAACCGCTCAATTTCGTTCAAAAGTATTTTCCCCTTAAGTAAGCTGGACAGTGCCCATCACTGGTAAGATCAATAATATTTGCAAGTGCAGTTTTGTATACCTGCTCTCACTGGTCTAAATCTAGGTGTTCCAAATTTATCCAATAGGGAAACAATGATGGCTGCTACTCCTAAGCAAGTGACCATTGTAAGATAAATCACTTTTGGTCGGAATTCACAATAGAAGCCGTAGTAGAGCCATGGAACGAAGGACCCCATTATCAGTAAGGCAATTCCACAGTAATCCAACCTGAAATTTGAATTCAACGTCTTTAACTCACATTTGTGTACCTAATTTATAATTTGACCAGCGAAAGGAGAGTGATAATAATAAAGAAGGGCTTAACACTTAAAATGTTTCTGTACCCCGACTACATTATTAGTAATCGATAACCACCTTTAAAAAATGGTTGCAGTTAATTACGGAAAGAGTACGGAACGATTACCGTGATAACGAAGTGATTATAAAGCGATTTCTTTTATAATTCTATTGAATGTGTGGCGCTATTAGTTTCAATGCCTAACTATTATTTATAGCATTTGGTGATGTTGAGAGCTCTTTGAGCGCTCAGATTACCTCATGATCGACTCGCTCCGACAAGGAGTAGCTGAATTTTGACTCAAATACGTAAATTTGGTACTACGGTTAAAAAAAAACCCAGACCCATCGGGTTTTATGGGTTTTTTTTTGTATTTTATTATAATTTAGGATAAACAAGTTAGCATTACAAAAATCAAGTAGTTTAGACTCGCAATATTAATAAAAGTTAAGACATTTCTAGAAAAGTCTATGAACCATATATTATTTTTTTTAATATCGCGCCAAAATATATCAAAATGCTTTAAAAGTGTATATATTTTTAAAATAAAAACGAATAAACATGTGTTAAAACTAAAACAAGTGTGAACTGAGTCTTTCTTCTATAAATACCACCCATTTTTAAAAAAAAAAAGTATTTTTTGGTACGTTTTTTTTATCAAGAGCAGTACTGTATTCAATGTAACATTAACTTTATTATTTAGCTTAATTTCCTTCATATCTAGATTTTATATTTTTCTCAAGCGCTTGATTGAACAGTAGTAAAATATTGATGTCTTTGGTAAATAAGACTAAAATTTTAAAAGTAACGAATGCAAACAAAAACGTGAATAATAAATTTCGATTGTAGTGACAACAATTTTGTAAATTTGTCTCTCATTTCCTTGGTCGGAGAAATTTCCTCAATATATTATTATATAATTTATTACATACTTTTTAAAAAGTCTGGCCACTTTTTCGGAGTGACAGCTAACTGTATGGTAGGTACTTGACATGCCCAAGCATAAAATTGCACCAGCAAAAAAAAACGAAAAAACCATTTTTTGTTGGCATTTCATTTCGTTGTGTGTTCGAGTTAGAAAATTCGTTGTGATACCGATGAACATTAAACATCCTGAAAAATGAGACAATGATATTTTATATATAAATTATTAATAAATGATATTTAAATTAGTAAAATTTTGTTAATGATTATATTTTTAAAAATTATCAGTCTACATTACTTATGATTAAAAAAAGAGCAATTAACATTTATAATTTATAATTGAATTATTTAAATTAAGATAAAGGATTTCAAATGAGATTTTACCAAAACTCACGATTTCATATATATATATATATAAACGGGTATCATTATTTCAGTTTTGGTTTTATATTTAAATCACGATTTATGCATTTAAATTAATCATTTTTAATTTTAAATATTAAAAAAATAATAATAATTTCAATACTCATTGAAACATTTCATTAAAAATTTTATCTGTACAATGAAAATTACCTAAGCCTTAATGAAAATTTAATATTTATAAGATTATTTCCGAAAATTTCAATTTCGTTACGGTTCTTAAAATTTTACATTTAATATATTTGGTGTGATCTTTAAGTTGGTCCTTAGCAATAGTGTTAAGTGATTTGCCCCTTGAACTAAATTATGTTAAGAAATATTACCTAAAAGGTGGGTCCAAATGTTGCCGGTTTCGGTATGAATTCTAAAAATTGATCTAAAACAAGCCATAAATGACGGATTACATGGCCTGTAACCGCAGTGAAGAAAATCGTTGTCTTGAAGCCATTTCGGCAAAGACCTGAAATGGTACACCTACAAAAACAAACATGCTAATTTCAACGTCAGATTATACAGGGTGCTTCAATAGGTTATGCAAAAATTTGAAATAGTTGTAGGGGTGAGTTGAGATGTATGCCTGTTTTTTCTCATTTTCCTACGATGAGTTAAAAGAGCGCCATAGAGCTTCAAAGTGTGAACTACTAGCCACTGGAAGTAGGCTACAACAAGCAGCAAGGAAATGCGAACATTAAGGTTTGGGTTCTTGTTATAGATAAAAAAAGAACTTTGTAACCAGAGTAAAAAAGTAAACTTATACAGAATTTAAAGTCGTGATGGACCCACGCAGATGGATAGGGAGAGGAGGTCCGCTGGACCTTTTCTTGTGGGGATGGATGAAGGATCTGGTAATCTCCACGCCAGTAGATTCTGCCATCGATTTGGTGGCAAGGATCCAAGCCGCTACCAAAGAGATTCGGAACACACCGGGAGTATTTTAACATGAACGCGATTCCCTCCTTCGACGCTGTCGTCTTTGTGTAAGAGTTGAACGAAGAAACTTTGAACATATTGTAACTTGTACAACATACACATTCTCCTACTTGGTTCTTCTGTGTTTAATAAAACTCATTTGTTTTTTGTTATGTATCTCAATTCCCACGCATTCGCAAATTCATCGTACCCCTACTTCCAGGAGCTAGTAGGTCACACTTTGAAGTTCTCTGGCGCTCTTTTAACTAATCGAAGGAAAATACGGGGGAAAACACGCATACTTCTCAACTCACCCCCTACAACTCATTCAAATTTTTGCATAACCTTTTGAAACACCCGGTATAATACGGTACATATAGTAAAAACGCTACCTTCCAGACTGAGCTGACTGTAATAGCTCAGCCTGTTCAGCAGGACAATCCGTTCTTGACGTCGTCATCTTTAATAGGGCTCGGCGATCGGATAAATTTTCCGTTCATTTCTTTTATATCCATATCAAAACTTATTTGTTGCATATTAAATCGTATAATAGTCGCGAATAATATCCATAAATAAACAGTTAATCGATTTTTGATGGTTAATGGAAATTTTGTCGGTTAATTTATCGGTTTCCCCGAGCTCTAATCTTTAACCATTTCCATTAGGGATTTTACAAAAAATGACTTTAAAGTTTAAGACTTAAATGCTAATTAAAACATGACGACTTAAATGCTAATTAAAACATCACGACTTAAATGCTAATTAAAACATCACGACTTAATCATTAAGACATCACGACTTAATCATTAAGACATCACGACTTAATCATTAAGACATCACGATTTAATCAATCAGACATCACGACTTAATCATTAAGACATCACGACTTAATCATTAAGACATCACGACTTAATCATTAAGACATCACGACTTAATCATTAAGACATCACGACTTAATCATTAAGACATCACGACTTAATCATTAAGACATCACGACTTAATCATTAAGACATCACGACTTAATCATTAAGACATCACGACTTAATCATTAAGACATCACGACTTAATCATTAAGACATCACGACTTAATCATTAAGACATCACGACTTAATCATTAAGACATCACGACTTAATCATTAAGACATCACGACTTAATCATTAAGACATCACGACTTAATCATTAAGACATCACGACTTAATCATTAAGACATCACGACTTAATCATTAAGACATCACGACTTAATCATTAAGACATCACGACTTAATCATTAAGACATCACGACTTAATCATTAAGACATCACGACTTAATCATTAAGACATCACGACTTAATCATTAAGACATCACGACTTAATCATTAAGACATCACGACTTAATCAAAGAATGATAAAATCAATTTAAATCGAGATACACTCATTTTTTATACCGATTTAATAATTTAAAACATTTCGTAATATCTAATCTTTCACAACAATATGTTATCATTTCAATAACGATTAAGATATAATTTCATACGATTCCAGAAGATTTTGGATTTTTAATCTTTCTACGATGTTTCCATACTCACGACCGCAATTTTCTAACTTTCAAGAATATTACGATGATAGCTATAGCCAAGAGCGATATCATTATGTTAAGCATAATTAACACTGCAGAAATGTTGTTTTCTCATTTCCCGCTTTGCTTTCTGCAGTGGTGTAACAAATGGAAATTCAACGGAGATAAAATAATTTCCATGTGAGCCAAGCTAAATATATAAGCCCACGATTTCCAGTACAAATTTGCAATTAACTACTTTTAATCTTGTGTTTAAGGAGTACAGTTTAATACTTACATCTTCAATTGCCCCGTCTTCATCCAATAAACTAGTAGATGAATGTTTACGGTGCCTTTTCGTAAGGATAGTTTCCGGTTCATAATTGTTAGCCATACTTTTTTCTTTATTACACTGGAAAGAAACCCAAAATTAACGTAAAGTATGCAAATTAAGTTTAACCAGAATTAAATAACATATCGTAGATTTTTTTTGTAGTCAGAGGGGTTTTACAATCAACGTGTCTGTCTGTCTGTTTAGGCTGCGAACGCGTACGCATTTTCGGGGCAAAGTGTAATCCCTGCGTTCGCAGTTTCTTGGAATTATGGAAAAGCTTTTTGCAAAAGAGCCCTCTTTTTGTCATTGGGTGTGGTATAATTTTATTTTAAATTTGCGTTAGTATCGGGCGTGATACAAACCGGAGCCCTCATGCACGACAGGTGAGCGTTCAACCACAGAACCACGGATACAAGTTACGCTTGTGGGGTGGCGGAGTGGTTAGCACTTTCGCCTCGCAGCAAGAGGAGCAGGGTTCGATCCCAACTTGTGGCACTGGGTGAAAACTTGGAACAACTCCTTCTGCGTGGAGTTTGCAAGTTCTCTCCCCACTGGTTTAAGGGGTTTCCCCTTCCATAGAAACTTGTTGAGGTTAACGGTAATAGTGAGTGTAGGGAGCTGTTGCCTCGCGTGGCATGCAGGGCTTGCCACCACCTTCCTACGCATTGTAACCCGGCCACCTGAATTAAAGGCTTTAAAAGTCGCTCGATGATTTAGGCCTAGGGTGGTGCCTTGGGTATTAGTCTAGCTGATTATTAACTCCTCAACTCCTTCACTGAAAATATAGAAACTCCTCCGAGGAGAGGTATATTTTGGCTGGCCAACTTGTAATTTTATACGCTTGATTCGTAATTTTCTATTTTTCTTCAAATTTGGCATGATTCATTTTTTAGGCGAGATTGCTATATTTAAAGTAGTTTTTACACAATTTCATAGTGAACTGTGTGTATTATTATCCCAAGGTACGTAGCCGCCGCAGCTATTCGTAGGATTACTCTCGTGCTATTTGTGATAAAAAGGGAAATGATACGTTTGCCAACCCTCGATAGGCAAATATTAATTTCGATAAATAGGAGGGCGTAATTTAGTCAGTGCCCATAATTGTTGTTCCACGGTACTCTACTAAACCTATATAAGGTTAGAAGGGAGTTAGAAGTGATGCTACGTAAATCGATTGGAAATACCCCCACCTTTTCTTGCCTTAGATCAATTGTTTGATTTCGGATCGATGCTGATAGCTACGTAGTGGCGTACTGAGGGTATATGGCACCGGTTTAAAAAGTTTCAAAATGGTACCCCCCTATATCGAATTATTAAAATTATATTGAACGGAGAATCAGAATTATCACTGGAACAATTGGAAATTAAAGATAGGAGTGTTTTGGCTGCCTCTACATTCTATCCCGGTTAAATAATAACCCTCTTAACCTGGGCCGGTAAGCCTCTGCTCTTAGCTTTCTAGCTGAATGAACCGATTGGATAAGGAAGCTGAATTATGAATCAATCGATGGATAATTAGAATCTAATTCTCCATCGATTGATTCATAAAATAAAAATTATATCGAGACCTACTGATGGTCTCGATATAATTTTTATTTAGTTTTGTAAATCAAAAGCTTATAAGTTGAGCAGTATCAATTTTTTTTACTTCCCCGAATTGTTCAGAACTTTCAAACTGATAGGGTTAGAAAAGTCAGTGATACATCAATCGAAGGTAAAAGTAAACATACGCTGCACCTCAAGTGTGACACTTCCTATTCTTCACATAGAAAAATTTTACTGAGAGCTATTTACAAGACAGACTGCATTACGGGCTTCGTCGCCGTTTTGCGTCCGCTTGCTAACGTGTCACACGTAGCCTTTGACAGCGCCTCGCTAGGGGGAGATTTTCTTCTTGCGATGACGTCACATCGTTACTAACTCTCAGTAAAATATTCCCCAAAGTGACAAACTTATAGATCTATATTATAGACTTATGGCTGCACCAATATTTTCGCGATAGTGGCAACTCCAGTTTAGTTATTTATCAAACTTATATCTCTAACACGATTTCATTATTATTGCCGTGTACTGCTGAATAATGTTTTCATTGGAACTCGAAATTGGTTACGGTATTGCTTTACTGAGAAGTTGCTTTTGATGCTTTAGTCAATGATAAAATAGATTTATTATTCAATGAATGACAAGGTGATGAATATATTTATATATATTCAGGTTGTGTTATGTTTTACGGGTATATCAAGTTAATGAAGTGGATGATTTCAATATCGTTAATGCTTCATTAATAAAGCATGGTCATGGATTTTTCTATTACGTAAAATGACTCTTTGGTTGCTACTGCTTATAGCATTAATTATATTAAACGACATAGTGATCAAAATGTTTAATACTCTCATTTTCAACCAAATTCCTTTTGATTTAAAAGCTTGCTTATTTTGAAATTTCCGAAAACTAATTGACCTATCAATAGGCACCAATTACCCACCATTACGCACCACTATTTTCAAATTTCGCACCAGTGCCGTTATAAAATTTTCACAAAACGATGGCCTGTCAATAGGCACCAATTACCCACCATTACGCACCACTATTTTCAAATTTCGCACCAGTGCCGTTATAAAATTTTCACAAAACGATGGCCTGTCAATAGGCACCAATTACCCACCATTACGCACCACTATTTTCAAATTTCGCACCAGTGCCGTTATAAAATTTTCACAAAACGATGGCCTGTCAATAGGCACCAATTACCCACCATTACGCACCACTATTTTCAAATTTCGCACCAGTGCCGTTATAAAATTTTCACAAAACGATGGCCTGTCAATAGGCACCAATTTCCACCATTACGCACCACTATTTTAAAATTTCGCACCAGTGCCGTTATAAAATTTTCACAAAACGATGGCCTGTCAATAGGCACCAATTACCCACCATTACGCACCACTATTTTCAAATTTCGCACCAGTGCCGTTATAAAATTTTCACAAAAAAATACCGATCGATAGGCACCCATTACGCACCGTCATTTAAAATTTTTGGACCATAATCGTTTCGGAGATATCGAAATTTCAAACAAGATAATGCTAGCCCCGCCTATTTTGAAATTTTCGCCTAAAAATGGTCTATCAATAGGCACCAATTACACACCTTTACGCACCAGTATTTTTAAATATTGCACCATACCCGTTTCTTAATTTAAAAAGGGCGCCTTTTTTGAAATTGCATATCTACCACATTGTTTTCATTTCGTCACGCCCAAATCGACTCGAGGGGTGTCTGTTTTTAAGGCCGCATATTAAAATAAAAATTTGATAAAATAAAAAATATTTAACAATACTGTAAAAGATTAAAAACCACAATAAAAAAAAATATAAAAAAAATTACCCAACCAAAAAAAAGAAGTACTAAGGGTTTTAATTGATTACTTTTAAGCTTTAACAAATCCGGAACTTATTTTTAATTCTGCCGTCGTCAGTTTCGTGTGAGTAGACAGCGTACTGTTTTAGAATTTACTAACATTGGCTGTTGGACAGGCAAGACTGCCGCAAAGTAAGTTGTACAAATCCTTACGATTTTAATGTTGAGAGTAAGTTGGCAGGTTTTATTTTTGTAAATTCTGCTATCAACAACGGATCAAAATTATGACTATCGTGAAATTAGTTCGAAGTTATTAAGAATGGCCGGTAGGCCATTCTTATTTAAGGGGTCAGCGCGATTTCCTATGGTTAAAATTAATACAGCCAAGCGCAGGAGAATCAATAGTCTGGTCGCTAAAAATTTTAAGACTTTATTTTAAGCGATTTTCATGCCCAAGATTCAGTATTGTGGATCCCTAGCGGGATTATACTTACTGTCAACAATTATTGTCTGGCAGTACTACAATTAATTTTAATGTATCATCGAGAAACGTATAATAAACCCGTCATTTAACGGAAGTTAGTCGACTGTAGATAAGAACCTTCGTACTCTAATGAGTTAGTGTATAATTTTTGACCTGGAAGGCCAACTGATCAGCTCGAAATTTTGTCCGTCTTCGACAAAAGCTCGGCAGAGTTGGAAACTCTTGATACATGATTGAGATAAAAGTAAGCGATTAAAAACGCTTCACAAATCATGTTATACTACCCATAAACACTATCTCATCAAAGGTCTTTTTTAATGAAAGTTTTACCAAAATTAGCATATTTGACTTGCGTACTAGAACCAGTTATAGACCTATTATCTTGTTATCTAAGTCTTAATGGGAAATTAAAACTCAATTTGACATAACCAATTATCATCATTATTTCCCAATGTTAAGTAAAATATTTAAAATAATATTCAATATATTAAATTACATTCAATAATATTAAAATTTCTGTTCAAAATATATTTAAAATTAAACCTATTTATTTTCTAACTTATGGCTTTTATTTTAAATTATTAATTTTCGGAATAATATGCCCTGTCAGGCAGAGCAAAGGGACAGCTATTAAATAAAAAATGCTTTTATCAAAGCAGTTGGAAGGTTGATTTAAGGGGTATTTTTTGGAATTATTTTAAAAAGCAAAATATATTTCTAAAATAATTTCCATCGATTTTCCTCACCTTTTATAGATTTTAAAACCCTTTCCTTAAATTTGAGCCTTGAAACTGTAACAGTAAACTGAGAAAATTTTAAATTGTAAAGGATTACGTGTAAAATTACAGCATTTAAATTGCTGAAACTCATTATAGAAACTAAACTAGTAAAAAAGTCATCAATAAAAGAGATTGCAATAAATTTAATCAAGACTGTTCAAGTTAACAGAGGAAATTTGGATGTAATTATAGCTTCTATTTTCACGAACAACAGATGATATTCTCTTCCTATAGAGAGAGCTTGCAAGTGCAAGGAGAGCCATGTGTCTTGTCCTTTAGTAATTCAGTTTCCGAACATTGTGAACCCAAAGTTACGACTGAATGACTTATTTCAATTCGACTAAGTCTATCTTGAAAGTCCCTTTAACAATTGAAACAGGGTACTGCAGTGTAACTGCACACATTTCATCAGGCCTTTCTAGAAAGAAATGTGGTCATTTTAATGTAACTCTAAATGTTACTCTTTTTTACTACCAGCGGTTACTTGAATTGTGAGGATCATTATGCATGCCAAATTTAAATACTGATGTATAATTCTACTTTAAACCAGAAATTTAAAATAATAAGTGCAGACTTGGATAGATAAAATTTAGTACATGTCTGTTTTATAAATTCATTAAGAGAATTAGCTCACATAGAAAGTTGCAAACTCCTTTAACCGTTTAATTTCTTATGTATTTATACAAAACTTTAATTTAACATATAAAACAGCATGTTAATTAAGGTTATAATATTTTCCGAGTAGTAGTTTGAAAGTTGAAACACAAAACTGCAGAATCCAGTTACGACAGCATAGCAGACGTCTGTACAGGGCTTTTTTTTTGTTTGAGACTCACACACAATAACTGATTAATCAGGGTGAGATATGTGTAACGGCCACGCCAACGGCGGGATACGTGGGGATAGGGGTGGGGACACCCATGGCGGAAGTATCCCGACCACTTATATACTTAATTCTGAACTAAACACGCGTACTCCTTTACAATTTAAAATTTTTTCAGTTTACTGTTACAGTTTCAAGGCTCAAATATAAGGAAAGGGTTTTAAAATCTATAAAAGGTGAGGAAAATCGATGGAAATTATTTTAGAAATATATTTTGCTTTTTAAAATAATTCCAAAAAATAACTCTTTAATTATAAAACATTTCCAGTATCTGTGCCTTCATACATCCCAACTACCCCTTAAATCAGCCTTCCAACTGCTTTGATAAAAGCATTTTTTATTTAATTTTTTATTAAGTCAATATGTAAGGGGGGGGGACAATTGAGAAATAGAGCGCCCACAATTGGGAAACATTATTAGCCTTATAATCTCTTATATAGTTCTCACCATAAATTTCTATTTTCATTGGAAGAATAAAAATATAGTCTCTGACGAAGAGGGTGACCTAGGCCTAAACACCCTCGTTGAAAATTGGCAGAAAATCTATAAATAAATTTAAATAGCTGCTGGCGAATGAAGGACGCATTGTCGGTTCGCCATTTTTACACACAATCCCTAAAGGAATAGTGTGTACACGTACTGTGCCCACGTACAGTGTTGCCGAGGTCGCCGTATTCAACATATCTCTACAAGAATTAGGCTTAGAAGGGTCATGGATACAGAGTTGGGCAAAACTCGGAGTGAATTTTTGCCATTGATTATCCCCGACACTTTTCTCACTCCCGAATAAAAAACTCCACTCGTGAGAGTGTAGTTTTCACTTTTCCGTCAATCGCCGAGTGAGCTCGCGGGAAAAGAGTGAAGGTAGTCAAGGTCAGCTCTTTCACTCTTATCAATTTTGAACACTATTAAAAGAAGGCTGGAAAATTGAATTTAAATTTAAATTAATGACTTCCATCTATTAACGTGAAGGGAGGCTAAAATATACCTTTTGGAACGAATTCAAATTTCCCGCCTTAAATTTACGGTTTTCCACAAAGAATATGACTGAAATGAGTGACCTTGACTAATCTCACTCTTTGAGGAAGTCTGAGTAGGGTGGTCCTTATTTTATTTATTTCTTAAATATTGAAGTCTTACCCTCTAAATTAGTTGTAATGTATTTAAACAAACTTCTTGAGAAGAAAGAATGATTTTTTATTCTTATAAATATTTGACGAGAAAGCTATGGGTTAAGGCTACTTTATCTAAATTATTACTATTATTATTAAGACTTCGGCTTGAAAAGGAGCCACGGCTCGAAAGCTCGCCGTGATTGTAAATATTACAAATAAACCCGTTTTATCAGTCATGAAGTATCGTGTCTCTTTTATACAATTTTACAAAATACTAATTTCACCATGACTTTTAAATCCTTCATAATCAAAGATTACTTGATCTAAAACTGAAAAATTACAAGTAGTTTAATAAATCACTATGCCTCTTTCTCCTATATCACTACATATTTTAAGCCAGTCTATTGGACCAATTATCATACGAAAAAAAAGCAGTTTGAAATTAGTGATATATTAAATTTCTTGGAATGTATCAGTTTTAGAGAAAGTAGCCACTACCCCTGACTTTCTCTCAAAATATTTATTATAATGAAAAATCCTTATTTCTTCTAATGCAAAAATATAGGGAATTTTCAAGCTCATTGAAACTAATTTAGAGGGTAAGACTTCAATATTTAAGAAATAAATAAAATAAGGACCACCCTAGTCTGCGGGGATATCTTAATTGAAAGGTAATATCATGCCCTCGGTATCCCTATATGAATTTTAGAGATCCGAGGCCCACTTGCTGCCCATTTTCACATTTTAAGGCTTTTTGGCGATATTCTACTTAAAATCTACATACTCTTTATATATTAAGACTGACTTGATTAAAAATTATATTTTTAGTTAGTACTTATAATTTTTGAAGTACGTTTACGGTCACTTTAAGAACTTAAGGTTGCGGGACCCCACAGCCGGTATCTTCCCATTGCGCCGATTCCCATTCGACCGAATTCCGCCAATGTTTTTGATGAAATTAGCCCAAAGGCGGGTATTGTATTTTTCTAATCGATCGAGGCAATATTCACAATTGAGCGACCGCAAAAAAAAATAGTTTTTACCTCTCCGACGGGACAAAGTCCCCTAGGAGGGGTTATACAACCACCTTGTCTGTCTGTCAGGCCTGCGAACGCGTTCGCATTTTCGGTGTAAATAGTAATCACTGCGTACGCAGTTTCTCGAGATATCTGCGTTCGCAGTTTCTCAAAGGGTTGGCAAAACCACCGTGTGACGGTGAGCGTTAACGGATTCATTTGCGGTTTGGTTTGGATGGTGTTTTTTCGCTCACCGTCGTGACGGTTTGGTGTATTACGTTTTTGTAATGTTTATGCGTAGGTTGTGAGTGTTGAATTTGTCGTGTTTGTGTTCTGATGGTTGTGTTTATATGGGCGTTTTCTTTCCAACTTCTTCTTAATGACTTTGGGACGGACCGAGTGCTGAGTGTAATGCTACCTCTCAACGTCCAATGGCAGGGTTTCCACCAGTTGTACACGGTATTCGTCTTAGTATCAATTTGCGATCGCATCGAGCGGGATTTGAACCCGAGACCTCCTGATTGACAGGCGGACGTTCTACCACAGAAACACCGACACTTGTTACGCCTTATTGAAAATTAGACCTTCAGCTTTATCGGAAGCGTATTTAATAGTGTACGAAATTTTGGTTTAATTGAAATTGAAATTATTGCATCGAAGAAATTCTAATTTAGCGTTTCTCTATTGATTAAAAACAAATGCGCCACCCAGGTTTCGAACCCAGACCATTCGGCTTGGCAATTGAGCGCTCTACCACAGAACCACCGATAGCTGCTTAGGTTCACTGAAATTAAGACACGCATCGTAAGCATAATAGGTAATAAAGTCTTTTTTTATTAATGAATTTATGAAGGCCTAATCTGGTTTTTTTACGAATGAAATTTTAAAGGTTAAATCTTGTTTTAGCGCAGTCAGCCGAGATAAGAGGGTTAAAGGGTAGACCCTGTGGGTGGTCCACTTTGTTAGTTTTTTGTTATTTATTTACGGGTATTATTAACGACCTATATATAGTTGTGTTAATTCAAAGACGATAATTTAACGTTTATTGCTTTAAGAGCTGGCGGTTAGTCAAGTGGCTCTCTGTGCTTTGTTGATGGTAAGGTTTTTGCTTCTTGTAAATATATTTGGTGTGGATATTTGGATATCTACGATTTCTAACGCAGTCAATGATTTCCCTGGGTGTGCGAGTCATTATATGATATTGGAAATTGGACGGCATTGGTCTTTTTCATGCGGTATGTGTCACAACGTCAACTGGAAGTCTACGAGTGTTGAAATAAAATGAGCGTTAAAGATGCGGCAAGTATTTCGTAAGCGAGAAAAATACAATTACCATCTGTAGATATTTCTTTCATTAAAATTTGCTTAGTATTATATTCAACTGTAAAAAGGGTTAAATTCAATTGTGCATTGTTTTAGTAAGTCTAACTCGCTGTTGTAACTACTTAATTTATAATATTCTGAATAAATTAAACTCGATTGTTTCGTCTCAATTATTTAAATTAAAATTAAAATTTTATACCGGGCAGGGTTTGAACCGAGAATACGTTTTTCGTAAATAACTCTGAATTGCGGAGATATCTTTGGGGGTCGTGTCGAGAAATTAATACCACTAGGGACCATTCTTCCGAGGAGAGGTATATTTTGGCTTGCCAACTTGTTCTTTCTACTCCTTTTGATTTTTTTTGGAAGCGTTTTAATATATTTTAGGTGAGGTTAGGTTAGGTTAGGTAACACTGCATGCTGTTCTGACAGATGCTGAAACGGATAAAACCGAATCCTAAACCCGGAGAAGTGCGGGTTTTTCGGTTGAATGGGACAATTCCATTAGACCGAATCCTAAATCCGCCAAAGTGCGGCTTTTTCGGTCGAATGGGATTGGGTTCGGTCGAATGGCATTCGGCGCAATGGAACAGATTCTCACAACCCACGTACGCACTATTGTGATGTATGAATTTTGTACCAATTGATACAGGTAACTTCAAAAATTTATTTTCGATCTAATTCCTCTTGAGTTTATTAAGTTAATGTTCAAGTTGATTGAAAAAAAATTAAATTTAAACTTAATATTGAAAATATATTTAATACATCAGGAGGATTGTGTGTGCTTAAATGTCCGTGACATCTTGTTGTATATAGGCTCCGTGGTTAGTTTAAACAGTTTAGTAGCGCTAACGGCTTACAGCGGCGAAAAATGTAACTGAGAAATGTGAGAGCACCAAATAGCTTTATCTTTGCAAATATTATGTTACACTCCAACATACCCAAAATTAGGGTATTAGATTATATAGCCTTTATAAAAGATGACTGGGTCCATACACATTCAATATGAAACTATTTAAACAAACCCCTAAAGCACTCATGGGGAACCCGCAAGTAGGTGTCATTTTACAGGCTTGACCTATGGGCGGGTCTAGTTAAATTGAAGGTGAATATTTATAACTTTTAATTACTCTGCTTGTGGCACTGGGTGCAAACTCTGAACCACTCCTTCGCAAGGTATCTTCCTACTGGTTAAAAGGGTTTTTCCTGAATTCTTCGGATTCCCCTTTCCATTAAAATATTTTGTGGTTAACGGTTATAGTAAGTGTAGGTAGCTGTTGGCCTGCGTGGCATGACGGGCTTGCCACCACCCTCCTACGCATTGTAACCCGGCCCCCGATAATTGACTTTACAAGTCGCTTGGGTAGTAGCTTAGCTGATTATTATTATTAATAATGGCGGTTCACAACTCAAATTACCCACTAAACGACCAAGGAAATTTCTTGATAATTGCAAAAAGAGCGAGTATCATGCCAAAAAAATTAACATGCATTACCTTTTGATCTATATTTAAAAAAATTACTTAAAATGGCACTTTGTTATCTGGATAACTGTGTTAAAATTGGCTAAAAGGGTTTGGAGAGTGTTTGCGATTGTAGAGAGAACAACTGAATTTCAATTTTATCTTCAAAGAAAGCGTTGATTTTCTCCTCGAGAACCTTTCGTTTACGGCCTCCATAGACATAATTTAAATAAGACTACGGAGATAACGCGCGGAGGAATAATAGTATACGGAGCCTCATCAACGTTTACGCGAAAATGTGAAGGTCGTAATTGCGGCTCACTATATCAGCTATGCTCCTCCACCCAACAGTGATTGTAGGTTGTGATTTTGATGAGTTTCTACAGTCGTTCTAAAAGCTAAGGTACTTCCCAGTTTGAGTATGAATCTGTTAGGGTTTTTCCTTATTTCAAAAATGTAAATATGAATGCGTCATAAGGCAACAGAAACGCCTACCCCTTAAATGACGTAATATACAGGGTGTTTATAATTTGATCGCCCGAGGCATTTTTCTCAAAAACTAAATTACCTAGACATTTTCCGGATGTATACACTATCGGGGAAGGTCGTTGTACTTTGTAAATTTCAGCAAAATCGTGACAGATCTCATGGCTTTGGAATTTTTATTTTTAGGTGGTAGACGAAAACTGTCAATATCGAACAAGTTGTAGAACATACTCGAACACCTTATATATTCTCTTTTTTTTCTCGAACACGTTAAATGAAATTGGTTTGGTCGGAATAGGTCAGTTTGTCACTGAGATGAAAAATAACATGTAATAGGTGGTCCAAGCCTTTTCACAATTAATTTAAAAAGAATCTTATTTAAATAGTAATGTATGTATGACTTCTAAAATTTTACGTTTTTGAACTAATTTTTTATTGGTTATTAATTTTGAGATAAAAAAAACAATTTCCGAGAGTGTTACAAAATTTACAAATGTATCAGTCTTATACAAGTAACAAATAATCAAACCTCTCAAATACAATAGTGTTCTGCCCTTTAAATGAAGTAACCAATAATCCAACCACTCAAATAAAAAGCCCCCTTTAATGACGTTACAAAAAATCAAATACGATAGCCCGACAAACGCTTAAATTATTATATAACATTTAAATTAAGCTTACTTTTTATATTTTTACATCTACAAAGGTAATCCCGCTTTTTTATAGTAAAAAATGAATTACTAAATTGCAAATTTTATAAATTTATGTTAAGTAATGTTACATTTGTCAACAGGCCCCAAACCGCTTTATGGTCGAGTATTTTTCACTGTCTAGGAATATATATTTATTTATCGGCCAAATATTTCAGCGGAAATTACTTAAGAAAATCTCTTTAACAATTGATTTCGTCCAATACAGTATTCGTCGGAAGGTACAGGTTTCAAGCAACGTACTAAACATATATATTTATCTCAGGAAGTATGTATTTTATAAATTAGAAGTCACTCAGGAAGTATGTATTTTATAAATTAGAAGTCACTCAGGAAGTATGTATTTTATAAATTAGAAGTCACTCAGGAAGTATGTATTTTATAAAATAGGAGTAACTTTTCATTTGAAAGTTAACTCTGATTTCCCAAACTTTTATTTGAATGTAGAAACTTATCACTGATATTTCAAATTATTAATTTTCGATGAATTTAAGTTCCCTGTTTACTGAGACGGCATGAGATTTTACTTAGATAAGGTTTAATTGGTGAAATTTTGTAGTGTTGGATAAAGTCGTTATTTTAGTGATAAGAAAAATATTTGTACGCTCTGTTATAATAAAACATTAATTTGAAATGCAAATATTATTATTGATTTTATCTGTCAAAAAATAAATAAATTAAAACAATTCCAAAGTGATGAATTAAATGTGAAGCAATAACTTGAGTACTAAAGACCCTTACAACATTACAACATGATTCCATAACAAAATATTTTACATAAAAACTACCGTTATTATAAACTTTTTGTGGATTTAAGAGGGAAGACTACTGTGGCCATTGTCTACTTTCGCGCTATTTCAAGCTAAACTCTTTTAATTTTGTATTTTAACTTATAAAATTAATATTTAAGTGTAGAACAGCCTCTTGTTTAGTGCTTTAAATAATTTTGTCAATTTTAAATTTAAAAATAATTAAGTAATTACGTTTTAATTCGGACCCCCGGAGCTAAACAAGTTGGGCAAGCGCCCAAACTACCCTTTAGTTAGGACCTTATATCTCGTTAACTATTAATATTAGAATTATCAAAATTATTTTAAGCACTAGAGGAAGGTTCAGCCTAATAAGAAAATATAATTCAATTATGTCATTTTTAAAACAGAAACGTTCAGCTTGAACGAAAAAGAGTCTTTTACTATATTCTTCCCCCTTAAAATGTATGTGTAAATTATAGATTCAGGCGAAAACGTTTTGAAAACGACTTAGTAGAAAATATTCAAACACTAGCGATATTTTAAATTTTGTGAGTTAAGTCCACAATGCGGTTCATTAGGGTTGCCACACCTCTTATCTAAAGATATCTTTTTACGCCACTTAAAAATATTTCGATAAATTAATTTATTACTTACCGCTTTTAGGTAATACACGATTGACTATATCTAATCAGATTAAAATTTTGCGTGTAGCTGCAACCAAATGAAACGCATACTATACTTTAAATCCTTCTAAATCTTATCAAAGTTTAAAACTTCCATAATATTTATAAATATTGAATAATTATATTATTACTTTTTTAATTAATTAAGGTATAATTATCTTATAAAATTTGTAGAAACGCGAGCGAAACCACCGATAAACGTCCGAATTATTTGCAATGACGCGCGAGACAAAAATATTTTCCCAACTGAGAGAGAGAAACTTTTACTTTCATGCCTTATACATTATAGAAACACACCTACTGTCTTTTCCCTATACAAAATACGTCCTTCAGAGTTCGTTGTAATAACTGCCTCTCGCGAAAACCAGTTTATCGCCCTGATGTTCGCGCTTGTATTTTGACCTTGACTTTTGTAACCTTCAATATATGACGGACCGTTCAAAGTTTCAGATAGAAGACCAAAATAAGGTGAGGACTTTCAATTGATGAAAAGGAAATATAGCATTTTGAAGTGTTTATGGGAGATCGCTACTGAAATAGAATTCTAAACCTTTTATTTTTTTACGCGTTTTTTTTTCTCATTGCCTAGAGTTAGCGGACGGGGCAACGAAATTATGAAGTAATATTTTTGCCCCCCAGTCGTACGTTATATCCACGGCCGCATCGCTACAAGACCTACAATAATATACGGAAATAACGCTTAAAGCCGGAAGTGTAAACTTAAGTGGTCTTGTTATAGTCAGGACCTTAGGGAGCATTTAATTTTTCTACTCAAACATCTTAAGCACATGCTCAATTTAACATAAAGCATCGTCTTCACATTGTTTAGTTAATTTAAGCCACATTAAATTAAATAAAAAATAAACCGAGCTGTGGGGACTTTAAGGCTTAACGCCTTTTATTGAATTCTTTATTAAACACAAAAACATCAAGCAACAATTTTGAAAAATATTTTACTTAACAAAAACCGAGAAAGTGTTAACACTTTTCCGCCGGACTCCTCACTCGAGGAATGTTTGTTTTCTCTACCATAATTGGTTACATATTGATTTTAAATAATATTTATTCGCACTGTATTTTGATATTGTTTAACTAGAATTTTGTAATAATGTATTTATGTTAATAAATAACAAACAAAATTTTTGTAGTAAATTCGAAACGCACAAGTGTATTTTTTGGTTTAAACGGGGAAATTGTTGTAATGCCCAAATATTAAGTTTTGGAATATATTGCTCTTTCGTTAAGTTTTCTTAGTAACAATTATCCCTCTCACACTTCTCCCCCCTTAAGTTTCGTTTAAAATATCTTTCCTGAGTGCACTGTAGCAGAGTCGTCCCTAAATTGGTTTAGAAGACTAGTGCGCATAGTCTCTATTCCAATTTAGGGACGACTCTGCTACAGTGCCTGGGGGCACCTTCGTGGATGCCAATTGAGAATATAACAATCGTCAGAAAGAACGGCCAGCATTCAAACTCAGGAAAGATATTTTAAACGAAACTTAAGGGGGGAGAAGCGTGAGAGGGATAATTGTTACTAAGAAAACTTAACGAAAGAGCAATATATTCAAAAACTTAATATTTGGGCATTACATTGTCTCTCAACGTTTTAACGTCTCCTTTATTTTGACAATAATCACTAGCCAGACTGCAGCCCAATTAAGTTAAGTAGGCACCCCTTACTATTTTCTCGTCGTGTATCCCGCTGTAGTAAAAAATAGATACATTTCATCCTGACGAATACTAGTTGTTGTTTAACTGAACTGCTTTGAATAACTGGAATTATTCATACCCAAATATAACATAAGAAATTCAAACACTTATTACTGAAATATTAACGTAAGAACAACCGACACTTTATCACACCATATGATCACAAGTTATCTTTACCCAACGCAACTTTAGGAATATTGGCTTGTGAAATTTTGACTTTCCTAAAGAATATCACTATAATATTCACGACTTACCTAATTTACCCGTAGTAAAAAAAAATGTAACATCTCCTATAGAAATTAAAACTAGGTATTTTTATAAATTTAACGTAGAAAATGAACACTGAAATAATAACGAACAACCGATCTTCCCTATCACGCGCAGTGATGGGCGCGCTCGTATCTTTGGATACTTTTAGGATACGAGATGATACTTTATCCGAAAAATAAAAATTAAAATATACGATTTTGATATGATCTTCTACATTGCAAAATGATCGCGATAGAATTTTGAAGAAATAAATTCGGGAGCGAACTATATTTGAAAAGATTCTTCTCTTACCTAGCCTAGCGAAAAAAAGAGCGGAATAGAGCTAGTGCTTCCATTTTTTATATTAGAAATTACACGATAGATTTTTTCTGGTTTCTCTTCAATTTTGTTTGTATTTGAGAGGAAATATTTTAGCGCCATCTAGATATGCCGATATACACTATTTGAGCGGCGAACGTATCTCACGTGATACCGAAATATAGCCAAACCCGAAACAATGTTAAGTGATAGAAGGGAGAGGAGCGGTCAAAGGTCGCGCCGTTTTTCTGGCTGTTTTTTAACGGGGGGGGGACAATTCCCTCTATCCCTAGGCAGACAGAGGGGGGAAAGCAAAGACTGATTCTAGCGATAAAAAGCTGCGCCGCGTAGACTGAAAGGCGATTTCAAAACTAAAACCAAAACTTCCAAAAGTTATTTTTCCCACCGTCCCAACTCCCACGCAGTTAGAGTGTCACGTGTGTTGCAAACTGGCAGCGTGGGCTGTGGCGATGCAATAGCTTTATTTATTTTCCATAATTTAGTTTTTGAAAATACGAAAATTAAGATCGATTCTAATCCATATAATCAAAATCAAATATTGGAAGGTTTACTACTGAATTAATAATCAAAAGATAAAAATTGAAATATTCATTTTAATACTTCGAACTTTTGATATGAAAAAATTTGATTCTACTTTCTCGTGAAACGTACTTGAAATATTTTTAAATATACTTTTCAAAATAATGAAAACTAAAGAAGTATTTGAAATGATACTTATCTAAATCTTTAAAGATTTCTTCTGAAATTTTTCAGGCAAGGGCAAAAAAGAATTGAAAATAATTGAAACTCTCATATCTTAAAGAAATTTGAAAGATCGTGAAAAAATCAAAGGGCCAAAACTGAATAAAATGAAAGATTGTGAATGATTTTGTCGCCATCTATGCTCAAAAATATCAAAAATAAAATGATATTTACAGAAATTTCAGAGGGAAAAAATTGAAAGTATAGTATAGCTGCTGCCATCTATGTAAAAAGATACGAAAAAGATAGATAGAAATTTTTTTTGTGCATCACTGATCACGCGTCTATCTGCCTTTCAATTTTATAAGGTGCTGTAGGAAAAATGACTATTTAAAAAGCTTTTACCACAAGGCTGAACTAAAGTTCCGCACACTAGCTGCCTAGCGTAGAAATCAGGTTTTGTAAGTTATACATAAGGAGAAGCAACTACATAGAAATCTCAAATATAGTTAATGACTTTAGGGAAGTAAATTGCTGGGAAATTCTAAATGATTGGTTTACTATCGATTTAGGAGTTTTTTTAATTAACTAACATGTTTCATAATTTTCATTTTGCCAAGTCCACCTCGATTTGCCAACTCTACAAAACTGGGGGGGGGGGGGAGCCTCCCCCTGTCCCCCCCCTAAAGGTACGTCCCTGGTTTTTACTAGCAATAAAACGATGTTGAACGTAACATTAAGTAGGCTTGACATCTTATTCGTGCCAAAAGTAGTATTTTGATGAGTGTCAGCGCAATATATGGCCCGCGGTTCAATTTGTGCCCTGGAAAGGTTGATACCACCCTCTGACCATATTGGGCCATGGAGACTAGTTTCATGTTTATCGATTAATTCCATATAATTATAATTAGTTAATTTTCTTTTTTACAAGGGATTTGCATTCGTTTTTCATCTCGATGTTTATGTTAGACTTGGTTTCAATTTCCTCCTTTGAAATAAAATGTTCTTGGCTGTCTTGGCTTATTAGACGCTCCAGTTAAATATAGATTTCTTCATCGTAATTATCGTTTGCTTCAACATCTCTAATGTTTGTACACGATTGTCCTTGGCAATTAATGCAGATTGGGGAAAATTGGAGGCCAACTTTTCTACAACCACAAGCTGCCTTACAGCCTTTTTAACATGTGCACGAAATAGTTTTAAGAAGTCTTTGAGGCGCTAGATCCTTTGTAGAGGTGATAGGAAGCAAGCCCTATTTAGATTTTCTTCAACCCCAATCTTGCGGACGTTTGTTGTTTCCATAACAGAGATTAAGATCATTTTTTGATAAAGATTTAGCCAAAATCCTAAACCTGGGTTCGTCAAGTTTAATTTCACCACCTTTGCCTCCATAAAGAGCTGCAATAAAAATTTGCCCGGCATTGTCGATATCATCCGGAATTGCATGCTTAGGCATTTTGGAAAACATTCGCAGCTTCTTGTAACTTTTCATCCTTGCTCAAGATCTTTGCAAGTTTAGTTTTGACTTTCCAAAAAGGAAGAAAAGGTATCACATCCATTGAATGTGTGTATTAACAATATATAATTTTGTACATGTAATGGAAGATTGGTTCTTGTGGTGCAATACAGCTTTTGGTTTACTTTGCCTTGCTTGGTCAAAGTAAATTTAAGTTAGGTTGAGATGACGCTAAAGCGCTCAGCAGAACTATAATAAAGTTTTGCTTTAAAATGAAGCCATGAATCTCCTTTTATAATGAAAAATTTAATGCACTTTTTACAACAGAAGAGGAAATAGATCAAATAATTCGAAAGGGGATTCGAGGGTCTGGAGATAGAAACGGAGGACGAGCAGAACCGGGAAAATAAAAGTTCAAACAGTTACAGAGCGTCAAAATGAAAATGAAAGTTATGACTCACCTTCTGATTAAAACTATTTCCATTTGTAAAATGTACGTAAAATTTTGTAACTAAACCACTCAGTATTGCCTACAAAATGACATGATTTGAAAATTCAATAAATTGTTTTACCAATATTGTTTAAAATATTAACATTAAGCTTAATTTTAGTTAGAAATTAAGTTGATGGGAAGTAGACTACATTCTGTAGGGAAAGTGTGCATAACGTTGCTGGGAAGTATTTGGTAAGCAAGGTAGTTAGAACATGGATAGTAGATTTTAGAGGATCGGTAAAAAGCCTGGTTTTTAGCCCCCGTAAACCAATCACACTAAGGGAGTCAGCCAAGGTTATTTGAAAAAAAAACAAGTATCGCTAAGAGTGGACGATACTGTTGAAAAAAGAAAACAGATAAACACGAAGTACATTTTTACGTCAAAAGGAATTTTTTCACGTTTTTATAGATTAAATATGATATACTAAATATCAATTGATAGTTTTTATTGAATTCAAAAACCAAAATTATGTAACAATATCAACCGCATTAGATTGCCATTTTGAAATTTTAAGATGACGTGGTACAAACGACCTTGCAAGACTCCCTCGGAGTCTCTCGAGCTGATTGATACGCGGGGAGAAATAAAATGCACTGTGGAAGGGTATCGAAAACCTGTCCTCTTAATTTACTGTCCATGGTTAGAATACTGCTGGGAAAATTCTGGGTATGTAGCTAATCTTTTGCTGGGGATGAAGCGGTCATAACGCTGGTATAGTGATTTTCTAAAGCTGGATAAGTACATTTGAGGGGCTGGTAAAATGGTGTTCCAATGCTGGGTAAGTCTATAGAAAATTTATGGGAATCTGGTGATGGGATGATAGCAAAAATACTGTTGGCAAAGTTTCAAATTTGTTGTTGGCTGGCATATTAATTGTTTTTTTCAACGCTAACCCGTCAGTAACAACAGATGTTGGCGAGGTAGGACATTTAGACTAAAAAACGAATGCCGCCCCAACACAGTTGACCAACAGCATTCCGACAGCTATCGGCGCAACGTTTTTGTGCAACTAGGGTAAGTACTAGGTTAGTTAAAGTTTTCCAATGGAGAAGCATATCTTGGGGGCTATAAAGGTCTTCTAGTACAATGCCACCAGTTGCTTAAATCCGGCATTAGTTATTTCTATATAAGATTCTGAATGATTATCTCTAATGCGGTTGTATTACGGAAATGCACCATACTGTGATGCTTCGTGATGTTCTTTTTACTTTTTTATGAGTGAAGCTAGATAAACCCCAAATTGCTTCATTGGCATAGTAGTCCGAAACATCTCAGACCTATTGTATGATTTTGCCTGCACCTACACGGTGAATATAAGACTTTATTATTATTACCAACTGACCTACCTTTCAATGAAGAGTATACGTAGAATGTTCCGTGGTCTTGATTATGAGCCCCACCAATTACTGTAAAATAGTTAGCCTAGGTGGCTTAGGGCTTAACCTAGAACAAATTGTAATATAATATATTTCTTTTCCAATGTGTTCTTAAAAATGGTTCGAAAAAATCGATCATTTAACCATGAATCCCTTCATGGTAAATTGGTCTAAGGTAGTCAGACGTGGTCACAATCAGAGCCGTAAATAGCTTATTTGGCGCCTTGGGTCAAAAACCCAAATTTGCGCCGTTGTGTAACTTTTATTAAATACTTAGAAATATGGATATCAATAATAAATACGCGGAGAAAACTAAACTGGGTGTCTGGAATTGCTACAATTGTTGCTTTATTCTGAAAATTAAATTTGTTCAGAATTGTAGTAAAAATGAAAGATTTTCACGATTTCAACGATAGCAGCTATTTTAATCTTCATTAACCAAAAACCAAATTATATTAAAAAATTATATTTTGACCATTTAATTTTATTGTTATAAATTAATAATAATCCTGGCACCACCTTAGGCCTAAGTCATCACGCTACTTTTAAAGCCATTGATTCAGGTGACCGTCTTAAATTGCGTAGGAGGGTGGTGGAAAGCCCTTCATGACACCTGAGCCAGCAGCTCCCTGCACTAACTTTTACTGTTAACCTCAACAACTTTTTAAAGAAGGGGAAACTGAAGAGCTCGGGGGAAAACCACTTAAACCAGTGGGAAGAGAACTTGCAGACTCTACGCAGAAGGTGTGGTTCCGAGTTTAATGTCACCCAGTGCCACAAGCTGGGATCGAACCCGGCTCCTCTGGCTGCGAGGTGATAGTGCTAACCATCCCCACCTTGCTAACGTATGATTACAACCTTTACACATTTTGCCAAATCGTGCAATTTCCAAATGGAGGCGTAGTCGAGTACTCCACCTAAGAAGTATACAGTGGAAGATTAACTATTCTAGGATAAACAAGTTTCATTTTTTAAGAACCATATTTTTAAATATTACATGAAATTTCCATAAATTAGCTACTGGTATACTCTGCGTGTTGTAGCAATCGAAACGGCAGCCAGTAATTTGATCCACCCAATCTATGTAAAAGATTCAACCTATCAATGAAATATTGTCCGAATCAATTCTTCAGTTGTCATTTTAACAGTTTTATGATAATGTGTTTGTATTGTAATTTTATATATAGTGAAAAACGGTTCTTTGTTTCCCGTTTATTTGTTTCAGAACCTGAGTTGAGCCTGTCAACTTAATTTTTTGCGCATAAACCGGTGAATTGTATTTTTAGTATTACCAATCTGCAATGAAACTTTAGAAAATTCAATTTAACTATTAATTTAAATGGTGGGTTATAGATTCTCCATAATTTTACGCAGTGGGAAAGTGCCCCGCTGGTCACGTCCAAGCTACGGCTCTGGTTTCAATGTATCAAATGTTCTTTAAATTATGGCAAGGCAACTTTAAAACTGGGCCCGTCTTTATAAATTTAGATAGATAGGTGATCCCTTGACCGAAATACTTAACACGTACCGGAGATATTACAGACCACGCTATTTTGATTTCCACTTTCTTAGATTAAATATAGTGAACTTCAGTAATTTCATCAATTAAATACGAGGGGTCGTTTCGGGTCATTTTTAGAAACACAATGATTTGATTGGGAAAACTTTGTACAATTATCACCAAGTTTGAGAAACTTTTTATTATTTATTGTGAAGGGTTTTAAAAACAGAAACCAAAGGTGAGACACTTTTAATAATCTGTTACTCTTTTAAAGTCTCGGAGATTTAAACATGTACATTAAAACATAAACTAGAATAGATTTTGAACTAGTTTGCTGATTTCGGAAAATTGAATGATGATCAGTCAATTAATGGGAAAACTATTTTGCAATAAAATTTAATACGTAAATTCAGTATGCAGGTATGGCCAAATTTTAAATAAATGGTTCAAGATATGTACTAGCAGACTTTTAGTATTCTGGAAGAACAGTACATTTCTTTTTTAGAATTTTAAATTAAAAAGCAAAATCAATTTAGTTTCGATCGATCCATGTGACCTTGTGAATATTCTATTCATAGTAAAGGCATTCAAATACCGCCAAAGATTTTTTCACACTTCCAACATTCGAACGTTGAGCATTTCAAGCTATTTATCTTTAACTAAATTACATAATTATTAAGTTAAAGGAGGTTAGATAACTTTCGCCCATAAACCTATTGGATCCAAAATTGTGGCTACGGGAAGGTGAAAAAGAAGCAGCGGCAGATAATTTATTTGCCTACATTTCAATATTCGGGATAGTCGGAACCTATACACTGCTCAAACAATGAAAATTCTACTACCATCAGGTTATTAGAAAGTAAAAATTGAAGTTATTTGGTTCTAAACAATTGGTATTAAATAAAGTAAACAGTAAAACTTCACTGTTTAAAGGGGAACGGCCAAGCTTTTCCAAATATGGCCTTATTTCCGTATCAAAAGATTAACAAGACGTTCAATATACTAACACGTACCTTTTTTTGTCTTGAAAAAATATTTTTTGGCCCAAAAAGTTGAAACGAAAAATAACGCCAGGTGTTTGGGTTTGAATTTTCGCCGCCATCTTAGGGGCTGCCGCCAGCGCCCCTAACCCCGTATGAGCGATTTGCGAAATATCCTAACTTTTGAAATCGCGCAATTTAGGCTTAGGTCTCTTATAACTGGAAAGCGCCGCGCGTACAAATCATAATTTTCGCGTCTTCAGCAGCGCGCGCTTTTACGTTGTTTTTTCGTCTCGCCGATTTCTCACCAGGTGTCGCGGCGGACGCGCGCTTTTCGATTACCCGAAATTTCTTTATTTTATTAAAAATTAACCACTCAATATTTTTTGATGCGGTTTTCGCCATAAATTTTAGTTTTTAAAGGGTTATAGGGCTATCTAACTGGTTAAAGCTTGACCGTTCCCCTTTAAAAGCTACTTTTGAAAATTATCGGGAATGCTGGTTAGAAATGATGTGACTGATATTCAGGATCTGATTTATGGGAAACCAGTGATCCTATACTTCCTTTAATTTTCTGTATGTATCTTATGGCATTGTAATTTTCTCTATTATATTTAGTCCAATAAATCTTCAATTTAAAAGCAGATTTAGTCCTGTAAATCTATTATATTTTAAAGAATTTTGCGATCTGGTAATTTCTATATTTATTGTTAGCCCTGGGAGCTACTGGGAAACATCCTTTATTATTATCTCAAAAATATCCTGATTAATTGTTACGGCATCTCTTTTGTCTTTTTCGCCTTGAAGTTCAAAGTTATTATCCCCCAAAAGTCACGATTATTAATATAAGGATATTTCAGGGTAGACTTTTATTTGATCAATACCCCAGTTGGCCTGAACTTAAAGTAATTTATTATAAAAGGAGAAAAATAATAAATAAACTGAATGGCATTAGGGCAAAGTGTGACTCAGACATCAGTTTAAGAGAGGCCGATCTGATTGTTTTCAGTTTTAGGCTGTGCATCGGTCGGCCAATTCCTGCGTAACGAATTAAGTCTTCCAGGTAAAACGATTAGGTCACACTGAGGGTTTTCGGTATGAGATTATTGAGGTGGAAACACCCAACTCACCCAACAAATATTTTGCGTCATTTGCATTTATGTGAGTTATTCCTTATCTTTATTTGTATTTCATCTGACCCAGAGTACTATCAACAGTTACCCGAGGCAAAGTACATATCTGACTATAAAGGGGTTACGGAAAAGTATGTCAATAACTCAGGGGCGTGTTCTATGGTTCCCGACGAGTGGGAAAATCAAATTAACATGGGTTCATAAGCGCTTCGTTTCAAAGATATGGACTTCTAATAAACTACCCCCAAAAACCGGTACACATCCTGAAAACTTACCAACGGTATAATTCTTTGAACCAAATTGTTTGTATAGACTTTCTATCGGTGAAGCGAGAAAATAATTAACAAAATGAAAAAAATTAGCTTTTAGAAATAAGATAATACTGACCATGAATACAAGCAATTTCAAAGTACTGATAATGTTCCAAATAAATTTAAAATTAGATTTTGGTCCGATATTCGTCAAGTATGTCTATAAATATTAAAATTAAAGATACTAAAACTTTCAATAATTCACACTTTTACAAAAATTGTGGAAATTTTTGCCAATAATGTTATTATTTCTACTAATTGAGAATGACTCTTTTGAGTCAATTTCCTCAACATTGTCATTATCACTAACAAGGAGACGACCCGAGGTGTGTTTCACCGATTTGGTTCAAAATTGGGGGATTGCTACGCCTAGATGTAACATGAAAAAAGCTAAAGGGAAAAGTTACGCTGGGCTTCCGTTTTGCAATGGCAAGCAAAAATGTTTCTGACAACTTAAAACGAAAAAAAGTCTACGTAAAATTACATGGGAAAATGACAAATTCAAATATTTTTTTAAATGAAACAAAATAGTAAATTTTACATTAATGATTACTTTGCACTAATAAGTGGGAATAAATACTATTTTGGGTGAACTTGAGCTAAATTGAATGAATACGTTATAGTTTTAAGTATAATAAAAAATATTTATAAAACTTGCTGTGATCACTGCCATATATTTATATTAATCGCACCAAGAGATAAATTGATATGCGATATTTTGCAAAATGGTGCAGGATTTATTTCAAAAGAAATAGGATTGATTTACTCCGTCAGATAATGAAACGTAGAAAATTTCTGAATGGTTGACAAATAATAATGGAACTTATCGGAACATGAGATATTTTGACATACGCCATTTTGCACAATGGCTTCAAATTTCTTTCAAAACAGAAAGGACTTATTTATTCGGTCATTTAATGAAACAAAATAATTCAAATAATAACGGAACTTGTATGACCGTGAGACATTTTGACTCCGCTATTTTGCAAAATTGCCTCGAATTTTTATTAAAGATAAAAGGACTTATTATCTTTAATAGATAATGCAAAGTATAAAACTTCAAATTAATCGGCGAATTATTTCAGTAGTTATTTGGAAAAATGGCGTGAGATTTCTATCAAAATATAGGGGCTTATTTATTCGGTCAGATAAGACCATTTACACCTGGACTATAATGCCAACGTTATAACTCCGATTTCAGAGTGTCCGATACAAAACACCACCAAGTGGAGATAATCCACGATAGTAATCCACAAACATGCAGCAACCCCCTTTTTTTACCCCCTTCTTTAGGAGGCGAACGGCGCGCTCTCTTCCGTTGTTTTTCTCTTGACGCGGCGTAAATAACGGGCGAAAATTGGTCACGACTCGCGGGGCGACCGAGTAAAATGTCGGGAGAGGAGCGCGAAGTGAACGCGTTTTTTCAGCCCGAATTCTTTTGTGGACGAGAGTTGCCACTAAATAACGATGGTGGCGTTGGGGTAGCGGTGACACTAGCCTAACAACAACGCCTACCTTCATTGCAGTCCAGGTGTAAATGGTCTTAGGATAATGTAACGTAGAAAATTTCACATAAATCGGCGAATAATTTATATAGTTATCTCATCATTAAGTTTTATTAATATCCGCCATATTTCAAAATGGTGTCGGATTATAATGGAAAACCTATAGGGCTAATTTACTCGGGCAGATAATGAAACGTAGAAAAAATCAGATTAGTCGATGAATAATTAGGGAACTTATCGCACCATGAGTTTTATTGATATCCGCCATTTTGCAAAATGGCATCGGATTTCTATGAAAATCTATAGTACTAATTCACTCGGCAGGTAATGATCGTTAATAATTGGCTCTTTGAATTCAAATCTATTTTTAAGGATCTGGTCGTCACTTTCTTCACTGAGTCCTAGACCGCAAATAGCCTTTCATGGAGAGTCTTCAAGTAATTGAACTTATTAACTTTGTTCATAATCGCTTCGATGCGGTCGTGAGCAACTGATCGGAATGAACTATAAGTCACATGCTGACTTGGCCCTCTTACTGCAAAAATATGTAACAAATTTAAAATAAAATTATTTGATTTGATTTGATTTGAACCCCATAAATCTTGCCATTGCTCCAGACTACCGTCTTACTTCTCAATTCTCTAGGCTAGTAGGTTGATTTGCGAGACTTGTTGTCCACGGTTTCCTTTTAAGTTCCTTGGTGCATCCATTTTTCTGATTCGTGTCGTCGTTCGGGCTTTACAATCTTCTATTCGGGTTACAAAGGTTAAATTGTCTGTGGTTTGTTTGGTCAAGTCTTTTAAAGGAAGTAGTTCTTCAATCTCGTCCGTCAGTTTCTCCAACATGGACCCCATCCTCGTCAAAACCCACACTCCGTTTTGCAAATTATCGAAGTCCACCTTGATCAATATCCGTTATCGTTTGATCCATTTGCATCCTGATTGCCCGTTGTCTCTGTTACAGGCTGCCAATCCCCTCATCTTTGAATAATTATAACTCGTCTCCGTCGCTACGAAATCTTCCGGACAATCTTTAATCAATGAATCTACTTCTATTCCCGGGATTTGGCACCATAAAGCTGTCACAAAATCCTGGCGTAATTTAGATTAAAATAAAAAGTATTTTAGTTTTCTTAAGGTTATTAACAATTTAAAGGAGAGTAGCAATAGTAGTTTCGATCAAAATTAATAGAAATTGACGGAAATTTATAAGTTGTGTGAAATTGGATTAATGTATAGATAAATTGCGATTTTTAAAAAAAAAGTATTTATTTTGGTCAATTTGATTAAACTTGACCAAAATTGGAAAATAATAGATCTAAATTAGCACAATTTAGTTTTGTAAAAATTATATAAAAATAAACTAAATTCGACCAACTATCTCAAAATTGTTTGAAATATTTTTTTTTCAAAATTGAAAAATGTTAATAACACTGAAAAAAATTATCAAAATAGTTTCGATCCAAAACGATCAAAATTGATAGGAATTGATGGAAATTTATTTATATAGAAAAATTGCTTTTTTTAAATTGATCAAAATTAGCAAAATTTTTAAATTACTATTATTATTATTATTATTATTATTGATTATTTTAAGAAACAGTGTAATACAAAGTTGTTTTATTCGTTGTTATTAAACGTTTTTCAGTTTTTCTTAACATTTGTTTTCTCATATTTTACCTTTTTAAGTACGTTATATTTACACAAACACATTTATAAACAGTACTATAATACTATATAGGAAAGAAATTAGTTCGTCATTTCCGTTCCATCATGATTTTTACTAACAATTGTGAATTTAATTAAAAGTAACTTATTCGATGGTTTACTCAAGTATAATTGAAATATTTAGCGTTTACCCAATTTTATTTGAAATAATAAATAATTTTTCCCAATTTTACTTGAAGTAACTAATATTTATTGGGTTTACCAAAATTTGTTCGCTTTCATCTGTATTTAACTGTAGGCATGCAAAATTACCTATAAAAGCCCAAAATCGCTGTCATTTGGTTTTTTTATAGCGAAATCTCTTTATTTTACCCAATTTTAGAATTTTTTTTATTGTCTCCCAATTTGGTTCAATTTTAGCGAATTTTCTTAAGTATTTTTTTCCCAATTTGCGTCAATTTTAGCGTAATTCCTTTATTTCACCCAATTTAATGAATTTAACCCAATTTGATTTGATATAAATAATTTTTAATGAATTTCACCCAATTTTATTACAAATAACTTATTGTCAAAGGTTTATCCAATTTAAACCAAATATTTAATTTTTAAAAGGTTTTTACCCAATTTTATTTGATATAAATAATTTTTATTGAATTTTATTTGATATAAATAATTTTTATTGAATTTTATTTGATATAAATAATTTTTATTGAATTTTATTTGATATAAATAATTTTTATTGAATTTTATTTGATATAAATAATTTTTATTGAATTTTATTTGATATAAATAATTTTTATTGAATTTTATTTGATATAAATAATTTTTATTGAATTTTATTTGATATAAATAATTTTTATTGAATTTTATTTGATATAAATAATTTTTATTGAATTTTATTTGATATAAATAATTTTTATTGAATTTTATTTGATATAAATAATTTTTATTGAATTTCATTTAATTTTTATTTATTATTTATCAAGTAAATAATATTTTAGAACTTTAAGAACCAAAACAACTACGGATATAGATTGGAAATTAATGAGGTTTTTGATCGTAACTACTGATTTTTTTTAATTTTATACTTTTTTTTACAAAATTTAATGATTTTGCTAATTTTCTATTATTTTCCAAATTTGGAAAAAAAAAACCATTTATGATATATATAAAATTTTTTCCATGAATTCCTATCAATTTTGATCGGTTTGGATCGAAACTATTTTGATATTTTTTTCAGTGTTATTAACATTTCTAAATTTTGAAAAAAATATTTAAAACAATTTTGAGATAGTTGGTCGAATTTAGTTTATGTTTATATAATGTTTACAAAACTTTAAAATTGAGCTAATTTAGATCTATTATTTTCCAATTTTGGTCAAGTTTGATCAAATTGACCAAAAAATCGCAATTTATCTATACATTAATCCAATTTCACACAACTTATAAATTTCCTATGAATTTTGATCGATATACTACTGTTTTTGATCAATATTTTTTCAATTTTATATATTTTTTAAATTTTGAAAAAAAAATTATTTTTATTATTTTTGAAATATTTTTTTCAATGTTTGTATTTTTTTAATTTTTTTTCACAATTTTTTTCCAATTTAAGTCATATCGGTGCATTTTCACCCATTTGGTGCAAATTGATCAAAATGTGATCAATTTTGATAATTTTTTTATAATTTTGG
Source organism: Leiobunum rupestre (assembly GCF_980474605.1). NCBI lineage: Eukaryota > Metazoa > Arthropoda > Arachnida > Opiliones > Sclerosomatidae > Leiobunum > Leiobunum rupestre. Next base: position 58,943,052 of record NC_143385.1, on the reverse strand, counting down.
TATTAATGGTAGAGCGTTCTAACCTTACGCTATTATAATATAAACAAGAAAAGAGAGAGACACGAATATTATTGCGTAAGTAAGACTTTTTATTTTAAAAAACGTTTAAAAACATTTAAAATCGTCAGCGCCATCATCAAGACAAACAGTTTTTATTAAATGGAACCACCTATGAACTGCGTATATACTTATCTCCACCACTCTCCCCCTATTCGGCTTTCCGTTGCTATGCAACTCGTTTTGAAATTTTTAATATTTAGGCTTATTTTAGAGTACGAGCGATTGACGCGCAGCGCATCTAGGGGCGAGCTCGCGCGTAACTTGGTTAAAAATAAACTACAAATCCCGTTGACGCTAATGTAAATGTAGCGATGATTTAAAGTAAATTAACAAATCGTTTTTAGAAAAAATATTTGATTAACATTTTTCCATAATAAATGAATTAAAAAAAACCCAAAAAAGCCTTTAATATATATTTTATCGTTTTATTTTCGAAAAAGGCGTATGCCTAGATATACATCTAGGGAGACAGCGGTAATTCCAGCGAATTTTAAAAACTTCTATCTCTTACAACCTAGAGTAATATTTAATAGAAATTAAATTACTTACATTAATTGATATATCGTAGACTTTTTTAGTCACCGACGTCTCGCATGCATTGCCCTTGAACTACTGAGCTGTCTTCCTTAACTGTTTCCCTAACGTTAAATATATCAAAAGAGCTCTACCTTTTCTATACGTAGATTCTCTAAAATATTTTCTTAGTCCATTTAACGAAAAAAATCCCACGTATTTCGTTATTTGTTTCGTATTACAATTAGCGTTCGCTATCAGTTAAAGATAGTAATCGGGTTTTTACCGTTTCAAAATACGCGGTAGATTAAACCGAGGCTTAAGACTAGGCAAGATTCACCGCCTTAAAATTTTCGCCTACTTTAAAGATACATTGTGAACGAACCAATGGATGAAAAGTTATGAAACTAGCTTTTAAATAAACCTTGAAACTTATTTCAAGTCATATTTATAATTCACTGATAACAAAATGAAAAGTATTAATATCGTTCCGAATTACAACCTACTTCCTAAAATCTCATTTTGCCTTCTAATACGCGGGTTGACAACGCAAACTTTACCTAGACGAGCAGCTTTTCGATTATCTACATGACGCGTTAAAAATATTATTTTTGAATGTTATAAAGCGATAAACGATTATTCAAGACGATTTAATATTACATTTAAGTTCATATAAACGGGAAAAATTGTCAGTGGAATATTTCTTATATCATTTGGTAGGTTAATTAACGTTTAATTATCGCCAACTTTACATTAATTTCAATGCGGGCGGGGAAAAACTTTTAACCAAGTTACGCGTGATCTCGCCACGAGAGGCGCTGCATGTCATTTTCCTTTGAAACCGACAGAGCCTTTTTTCCCGCACGGTACTGGCTATTTAATATAATTTAATTTTTCACTCGAAGATCTATTTGGTCCGAGTTTCGCGTCATTTTGTCTGCTCGAAGACCTATCGGTACGAGCTAATAGTAAGTTTTTAAATTTCTTCAAATTTGTTTAGGGTTTAGCTTTATTATCCCTTTTCATAATGGATGAATCTACTTATTCGCTAATTTTATCATCCTTTTCTGATATAAGCCTAGCTGATTATTTAGAGACATAATATTAATTTTCTTTATTGAAACTTCTTATTAAATTTTCGCTTCATTTTATAACTAACAAAATGAGTTTAATTAATATTTACTGTATACATTAGCTAACTGTTATTTAAGAAAAGTCGTTTAATTCAAACTGCGGTAATGATGGTTTTTTTAGCGTTAAATTAGTTTTAAAAGGCAACATTACGATAACATTACGTACTTTTGGACAACATATTTATAAGTGTTCATTTTTTATGCCTGTGATAATTATAATTTAATAAGTGTTATTTAATAAAGCAAGTAAAAATTCTAAAATTTAGCATGCATTTTACATAAATACCTTTTGCCTCGCTTTTAATTAGTAGTAAATTGTGTGTTAAATACAGTTTAATTTAAATATTTTATATATGATGTATAAAATTTTCCGAAATTGCTTTTCTTACCAAAATGTTAGGTATTTAATACGCTTCGAGTATCTTACATATTTTAAGTTTAAGGCTATGAATATTAACGATTATCCTTCAGTTTTGTTAAATTGTCTAATTTTAATTAAATAATATAAATTACAGGCATGAAATATTATATAACGCTTTATATTAAAATTGTGTTAACTTGACCAAATGTATCATATATTTATTTTACTTTTAATAATATTATATAATGCAACTTAAAGATTTCTTAACATATATAAAACGAATGTGTAAAATAGGATTTGGTTCATACCTTAAATTTGTTTTAAATTGAAAAACATGAACAATGATAAAGTGAGTTAGTCTCACTGCTTATTTAACTTTGAGAATAATTTACATTTTAATATCACAAAGTTATCTTTAAATTTGGTTAATCTTTTACACAAAACCTTTACCACTGTAAAGCGAAATAAGAAAAATACAATTATTTAAAGAGAGAGGTTCATTAAAACGTTTTATTAGAAATGATTTTATTTTAGCTAATGTTCGAGTGCTGTGAATATCTATCAACCCGCTTTTACAAAATCTTATCAAAATAGCAAGAACCATTTTCACTCGAGTAAAGCCAGATCTAGAATCCACGGAAACAGACAAACCTTTTTCATATTATTTTTTCTTCTGTCTTACATGAATTGGAATTCTTGCCATTTTTACATTCACCTTTTCCCAGGTCGCAATTCAGCTTGCATTTGTCGCTGTTACACACACCTTAAAAGTTATTATGTGATTCGGGGACCAAAGGTAGATTTTGACATTCTGGCGAATTGGTTTTTAGATCTGATTTCATAAAATACGCCCGAAGTACCATTTTGGTTTCTTAGGTTTATTTTCGATTAATATAAAATCTAACGACTGTGAAATAGAATAAACTAGATTAAATCCAAACGCTTTGTACTCTCGAGATGTTTTCTCGCTAATAGCTTGATACATGAAATAACTAAATAACTTAATTTGGTTTTTCTTATATGTAATGATAACCTAGTCCACTACTCTCTAAGGATAATGAAGCATATTAGCGGTTGCCTAGGCACAGCTTAGTTTTCCTTTGGAAAGTCTATTTGATGTTAAGTCATTTTAATTACCCCTATTATAATTAATACTTTTAATACATTTTTAGACTTAAAATATTTCCGTCTGTCATGGGAAACAAATCCAAATTGCACTTGTGTATATAGTTTAAACAATAAAACCAGCTAGATATAAACGTTATATAGTTAAGCGCTTGGTTTGGCGCTTGTTGCAGCCTAGTAGGCCACACTTTGAAGCTTTCTGGCGCTCTTTTAACTCATCGTAGGAATTTGGGGAAAAAACCGGTCTACTTCTCAACTCACCCACTACAACTCCTTCAAATGTTTGCGTTACCTTTTACAACACCCTGTATAGAAAATTAGAAAAGGTAGATGTTTTACCACACTCACAATTCTTAAAATTTTCCTTTGCTAAATATAATGAGGAAGTCACTGACAGGTTTATTTTCTCTTAGTTTTCGTTCTCAAATGGAAGCGGAATAAGATATGCGTGAAGAGAATGTCCCGCGAAATGAGTTCTCTATACGCGTACAATTTACCCCATTGTTAGCGTAAAGGTTCAATTCATCGTATCTTCTATTTAATATAATTGTTTTTGCCAACTTGTACTTTCTCCTTTTCCGTTTGCCTTTTCTCTGGACTTTTAATTGGTGATTGGTGACTTCGGTGGCGTGTTGGAAGGCAAACTCGAAGGCGTTGGCCGCTATAGAAAGAAGAATGCCGCAGATCCAAATTTTTAAAATTGGCGCCAGAAAATGGACGTTCGTTTCCTTGGGAAGAATTCGAAAGTCATAATTGTCCATCGCCTTCAGGAAAGGAAACTCTCCTTCTAATTCCCACGGACGATTCTGTCTTGTCTCCATGTATCGCAAAACCCTGGAAACAAAATTCCCCATCAATAAGATTCGAAATTTCACTAATTGAGGGTAAATTCAGGTCGTATACTAAATTTTATACAACATCAAAAACAATTTCAGGCAGAAAGTGACAATGAGGTGCATTCATAAAAGAGATAAGTGAGTCTGTATACCGATAAGGGGGCACCTGCGGGCGGGGGAAACGGGGGTGAAACGGGCCCCTGTAGGGGCCCCCATTTTGCGTACATTTTCGGCAGGTCAAAAGGGCAATAGCTGGAGGCACCCCATTTTAGGGTCAATAGATGATTTACGAGGTTGATTTACGATGTTAGGTCAATAGGTTATCTGCCCCTATGGTGGTGACACGATGTTATGCAAACAGCCGGCCCGTCATAGTTAATAGCTGGAGGCACCCCATTTTAGGTCAAAAGGTTAGATGATTTACGATGTTATAACCCATAAAACCCAGGTGCTAACCCATTATAGGTCAATAGGTTATCTGCCCCTATGGCGGTGACACGATGTTATGCAAACAGCCTACCCGTCATAGTGAATGTCGGGCACAATTCGTGTTGGTTTTCGCCGACAAACACTTTCGGGCCCCTAAGCGTACCGTAAAATAGCGGGCGGTTATCGGTAAAAGTGTTTTGGAAAAAAAGAGCAGAATGTATACAAATTATAAGGTTTTATTTATACATTCAAAGTTACAGTACATTAAGCGGATGAAAACGTTTAAAGATAAAACAATTTATTTTTAATATATTTATGGTTGGTAGATACCATATTAAACAAATTGTAAAAGTTAAATAAACAAAACATATTTTGGTTGGCCACTGTTTCTTTAAAATCGTCAATAATTTTAAATGCTGTTACGTAATTGGACGCGTAGCGGACAACGGTATCATACCTTTCATGTTCATCCGATAGAAATAAATTGTTGGGTGCACATGGTTCTTTATACAATATTTCGTAAATCTTACGATAATTATCGGTTATAACGTAACCCATTAATTCAAAGAGTTTTTGTTTCACTTTAAGGAATTGAATGTGCGAATTAATGAAATATTTGAGTCTGTCCAATTCTCGAGTTTCCGGCGCTTTGATTACGACCGACGCTTCGGATATCGTACTTTGCAAGGTTAATTCTTTTTGGTCAGACATGGCGGCGGTCACTAGCGCATCAGATAGCGGGAACGGTGATCGAAAGGGCAACCGTTGGGGATCATTTATTTGTTCCCAGTGGCCGTATAAATCATCCCAGGCGCGCGAAGACATTTCAAAGACCTGGTGTGTGATTTTATTGCATAGAGCTACAGATATATCGAGCTCAGACGCAAAACCCGTAGTAACGAAAAGCTCGGATGAAAGTGAATACCGAGGGTTAACTTTCCGCTGAGTCGGATCAAATTTAGACATTTTAGTAGGCGCTGGAACGTTATCTACACAGCTTCGTTTAGACATGATGCTCGAGAAACGGTTTGTAGTGTACTGCCGATGGATGACGGGGATGAATCCCTTATATAGCGATAATAATTTGATGACGTAATCAGGATGACGTAATGGGTTGACTCAATGACTCACGCGATTAGTCAAATTTTGCGGTGTTATGTGTATAGCGACGGCCATATTGGTAAACCAAAGAGATAGAAATTCTACAAGTCCCATTAAAAGTAAAATCAACGCGATTAGTAATGCGTTTTTAGGATTGTTCGCGATAAGGCGAGTAACGGGAAAGGCGGGATCGTCCCTATTCGGTAGGGCTGGTGGAATCATCTGACATGATGTTATGCAAACAGCCAGTAGCTATAAACCCGAGTAATGGGCCCCCTACGGCATCTGTCAAACACTTTTTTCCACGTGCGAGTGGTGTTATGAAATAAATCCAAATAGTTCAATGGGTCGAGCCCTTTGTGTATCTATTCATAACTATTTTCACCGACAAACACTTTCCCCGTGTAACATTATTTTCAAACACTTTTACGATGCGCAAAGCTATCCGTCTTACGGAATATCGGCCCTAAGGGGTAAAGGGTAGATAGAGGATGGCCCTTGCCCCCAGCGCGTAAAATAGACACAGCGGGTGTCCCCTCTCGCTAGCTAAAAGTGTCGTTTTTACATCAGGTGTGGATTCTTCGCGCTAAAATGGTTATAACAAACGATTGTTCCCACCAAAAATGTAAAATCCATCTCCGCTGTTCTCGGATGAGGACGTAGCCATTTAAGTTTTTATAAATTTTTATATTTTTAGCTTGGCGATGTATTCCAAAATTAAATGGTAACCAGTATGCGTTACAATTTCAAGATGCAAGATACTCGAGAATGGTAAAATAGTCTATATTTAAAGTTAAAATGCGAAAACTATATTTGTATAGTCGAAATTTATTTTAACGTATTAAAATAAAAATTCATCTTTCTGACAAGAGTCTTACCCATCATACATACACCATCTAATCTGGAATCTATGTTTAACAATTGGAGGAATTCGTGTTTACGATAGGCTCTTTTTTAACGTAACTTAGTACATTAATTGAGTATTTTGAAATATTTTAATATCGGAATTTTTTTTGATGTATTAAAAGTAGAGTTAAGATGCTTTTATAGTATTTTCTATGTATTAGCATATCTGAACTTGCGGTTCAATTTTGGGTACATGGACCACTTACACGCTAATGATATTCAAATGAAGTTTAAAAATATTTCCATTTGAACGAGTCCCTCTTTTTATATCAGCAAAGTACTGAACGATTCTATCTTATGGATTTAAATAGTTCTAACAATAGTACAACTACAACATTTGAGAAAGACACTTTCCCCATTGTGAAAGTGGAATACAAAATAAGAATCACTTCAATTTAAAACGCACTTTAAATTTAAGTATAGACTATTTTACCATTCTCGAGTAACTCTTTTTTTCTTTAAAAGCTGAAGAAATATTAGAAACGACATCAGTGATCAATTAATTGTTTCCGAGTATGACAGACGATTTTTGATATTAAAGAGTCATTTTTCAAAAGTAAGATTGTTTTCGGTTATTTTTTTTTAAAGCTAGCTTAGAAATCACATTATTTTTATATATAATTATTTAGTTGTAATGTTAATTCTTAATTACTGGTAGCCTTCACTAGAAACTATTATAAGAATTATATATGAATTTATAACCAAGCGTGTATTTACCACTAGTGAATGCAATATCAGTCGAAGAATTGAAGAAAGACGGAATCACGTCATTATTAAGAACTGGTGACTACTTCTGTATATATTGTGACGGTTCAGTTTTTCATGTTCCAACTGTCGGACGGCTAGCATGGTACTGTGACGGATACTCAATCTGTTTGAAGTACCGTAAAGCTGTTTATTTCCAATCAAAAAGAATTCTAAGTATAAGAATTCCTCCAGGTGTATTAAAAGCGTTACCACGCATATATTTGTGTTTAAATTGTGATATGTTGGGCACTAAGAGAGCAGCCAATTTGTCATATTGTGAAGTAACTGGTGGATGTTGTGTATTTCCAAAAATTTAAAAATAATAATAGTATGTGTGTGTTTTTCTATTATTTTTCCACCTATATTTGGCGTATTGAAAGCTATTTTAACGTATTGAACGTAGAGTCAGGGGTTTTTATAGTATTTTACTACCTATATTTACATTTTGGAAAGCTATTTAAACGTATTGAGCGTACAGAGTATTTTGCATTATTTATGGTAATAAAAGGTAATTATTGTAGAAAATAAAAGATATTTTAATTAAAACATTTCGGTGATCTATTCCAAAATTAAATGGTAACCCCGTATGCGTAACAATTTCAATATGCAAGATACTCGAGAATGGTAAAATAGTCTATATTTAAAGTTAAAATGCGAAAACTATATTTGTAGTGTTCAATTTAAAAGAAAATTACTTCAGCTTTTAAATAAGATTTTTTTTCTGTATCTACCCTATATCATTTACATATTATTTTTTTATTCTAATTTAACCATAACTTTAAAAACGTTGCACGTCTGAATAGCTGTGTAGAGTACGATTAACAGAGATAAATATTTCTGGGTTCAGTTAATGTGATGATTCGAGTGAAAAATTTGAATATGTTAAAGTTATTGGATTGAAGGAAACTTCAGTGTTTTCAGAGTGATAATTAAGGGAAGTTGCCGTACAATATAGTTGAAAATTATCTTTTTAAGTCTGTGTCCACCCATTGATTATGTTAGGAAGTGAAAAAATTTCATTTAGCAAGCTTTTCTTCAATTTCGGTATCCACCCTGTATCATTTAAAAGCTCAAGCATTGTTTTTATCAAGTTAATTTCAAAAATATCTTAAAACAAGCTTCCCTAAGTCTGACTAGCTATGTAGGGTAATAATAAAATAGCTAAATATTTTTTGGGTTTAATACTTGTGATGCTTAGTGAAAATTTTCCATATATTACAGTATTAGGTTGGCTAATTATTTTTTTCACCTGCTACCATTCTCAACGGGTGAACATAGAATAACAAAGATAATTGTCCAATATATTTAAAGCCAACTTTCCTTACATTTCTCTATGAAAACACTGAAGCTTCTTTCAATGCGATAACTTTATTACATTCATTTTTTTTCCAGAATTACAATTATTGAATCGAAAAAAATATGGAACCACCCTAGAATTAACCAACACAGGTATTCAGAAGAGATGGTGTTCAATTTAAAAAAATTACTTTTTTTGGATCCACCCTATATCAGTTATATAAAACCTGAAATTATTTATTTTTTTGAATTCTAATTTAACCATCACTTTAAAAACGGTAACTTCCCTTAAATTTCAAACTGAAAACACTAAAGTTTCATGCAATCCAATAACTTTGACTTTTGAAATTTTTTCACTCAGAATCATCACATTAAATGGGAGCCACTCTGTATCGTAAAATTAAAAGCTCAAGCAATTTTGTTTCCAAATTCATTTTTAACTTATCTTAAAACACGCTTCCCTAAGTCTGACTAGCTCTGTAGGTTAATAATAAAATAGCTAAATATTTTTTGGATTCAATAATTTTGATTCTGAGTGAAATATTTGCATATATTACAGTATTAGTTTGACTAATTAATTTTTTTTCATCTGCTACCATACTCAATGGTTGAACATAGAATAATAAAGGTAATTTTCCACTATATTTAAAGCCAACTTCCCTTACATTTCACTATGGAAACACTGAAGCTTCTTTCAATGCGATAACTTTATTACATGCATTTTTTTCCCAGAATTACGATTATGGAATCGAAAAAAAATATGTGACCACCTTAGAATTACCCAACACAGGTATTCAGAAGAGATGGTGTTCAATTTAAAAAAATTACTTTTTTTGGATCCACCCTATATCAGTTATAAAAAACCTGAAATTATTTATTTTTTTCAATTCTAATTTAACCATCACTTTAATAACGGTAACTTCCCTTAAATTTCAAACTGAAAACACTAAAGTTTCATGCAATCCAATAACTTTGACTTTTGAAAATTTTTCACTCAGAATCATCACATTAAATGGGAGCCACTCTGTATCGTAAAATTAAAAACTCAAGCATTGTTTTTATCAAGTTAATTTTAAACATATCTTAAAACACGCTTCCCTAAGTCTGACTAGCTCTGTAGGTTAATAATAAAATAGCTAAATATTTTTTGGGAGTCAATAATTTTGATTCTGAGTGAAATATTTGCATATATTACAGTATTAGTTTGGCTAATTAATTTTTTTTCATCTGCTACCATACTCAATGGGTGAACATAGAATAACAAGGGTAATTTTCCATTATATTTAAAACCAACTTCCCTTACATTTCACTATGGAAACACTGAAGCTTCTTTCAATGCGATAACTTAATGACATGCAATTTTTTTGCCCAGAATTACAATAATTGAATCGAAAAATTATCCAACTCGGCTTATTACGCGGATAATACAGAAATATAAATTACTTGATCAAAACGTTTTACGAATAATTTTGAGAGCTTTATCTATTGAATAAAAGTTAACCATCCCCAACCTCAAGGGTGGTATCGCGCTTAGATAGAAGACCCGATATGTTCGCGAATTCCGACAACGACCATAATTTCAAACTATGTTTTTTATATTTTTTATTTATTTCTTTCTTTTATTTTGTTTAATTATATATATTTAAAATTGAAGCTGAAACAAATTTTAAAATGACTTTGGTTTCCCCATAAGACATGCTACCCTCCCCACCTCGCCGTCTTGCACGCGTGCGCTGATTTCCCCTGGGGGGGGGGGGGGGCGCGTCGCGGTTAATTTAAAAATCAAATGAAAACATAGATTTAAGTGTTTTGCGCTGTTAATTTGAATTTGAAACATGGATTTGAGTGTTTTGACGTCATAGAATATTCGTTGTTAAAGTAACGTAGAATGGAAATATTTTTAAACTTTATTTTAATATCGTTGTAGTACTTAAATATGCTGGGCACTTGACCCTATATCACGAGTATTTCTTAAAACGACTATACATCTAAACTCTACTTTTAACGCGGCAAAATACAATTCCGATATTCAAATATTTAAAAATACTTAATGAAAAGAGACTTTAACCGTTTTTAAAATTCACAATATATTTATGCCATCCCGATTCTCTTTGAGCTACGGAATAATATTTCTGGGTTTAAACCCCCCAAAATGACGTAATCTATAAAAATGACGTAATCTATAAAAATGACGTAATTTAAAAATGACTCACTAAAGATGACGTAATCTACACCATGAAACGTAAAGATTACGTAGATGCGTTGTGGTTTTCATAAGCCAGCCGCTATGGGAAAGAGGAAGATGTCTCCGCTTAGTGTACCCAAGAAATGCTGGATATGTGCGGAAATATACCGGTCCGTGAGAGGTTTCAAACAACATTTAATGACTCATTTATCGTGTAATACAATGAAAGAAGATTCGGATCTGGCGTGTGATTGTGATACGAGTGAATCTCTCCATTACACGGAGGCATAGATGGGCACTTTCAGCTCAATCACGGTCCATGACCAGTATTATTTCAGAAAATATAGGATAGCGAGATACAATTTCATAGGTCGAGGAAACTTCGCCCCTAAATATATTGCAATGAGTGAGTGAGATTTGAAAAATTACTAATATTATTGCGTTACCACTTCGTACCGTGATATTACAACGGAGCTCGACGAATGAACGAAAATTTACAAAACCGTGTTATCAAATCCAAACAATAATAAATAAACATATTATCTTACTAAAAATTACTGATATTAATTTATTTGAAAGGAGTTATGAACGGCGTTCACGTCGTGAATATTTCAATTAATATTGAAGCCCTCAGATACCGTAGTTATCTACGATAATAGTATTTTTTGCAACGATTCAAACGTTGAAAATATTTTTTTTTAACGACGACTTTATTCTTTGAAAAATTCATACGAACCGAGTTTTGAGTTAGTTTTAAAAAATACCCACATTATTTGCTCAGAAATATCGTTTACAAATATTATCTGGACTTTATCATTTATCAGTTTATAAACGTTTTTTTCCTCCACGAAAAAATAAGACGGAAGAGAATGAACATTACAGTATGAACTTACAAATAGCGGTCACATTAGAGTAGATCTTAACAACGTCAGACGAAGATGACCGCACTGACGCCGATAGTTTAGGTTCAGGGAACAATTTAAAATCAGTAGACGTGCAAAATATCGATTTAGTTATGTGCCCTTCTTTTACGGAAAAATTTAACTCCGGGAATTTCGGCAAGCGTAAGCTAAATATGTTTTACGTCTACGATGGTTTAGTGCCAATTACTGGTACCAATGTCCCTGGTCCCAATAAAGTTCTTACTTGTAAGTGGGGTGGCGGAGTGGTTAGCACTTTCGCCTCGCAGCAAGAGGAGCCGGGTTCGATCCCAGCTTGTGGCACTGGCTGAAAACTCGGAACAACTCCTTCTGCGTTGAGTTTGCAAGTTTTCTCCCCACTGGTTTAAGGGGTTTTCCCCCGAGTTCTTCGGTTTCCCCTTCCATAAAAAACTTGTCTAGGTTAACGGTAATAGTTAGTGTAGGGAGCTGTTGGCTCGATCTCGTGGCATGCAGGGCTTGCCACCACCCTCCTACGCATTGTAACCCGGCCACCTAAATTAAGGGCTTCAAAAGTCGCATGATGACTTAGGCCTAAGGTGGTGCCTTGGGTATTAGCCTAGCTGATTATTAAATTATAAAATTATGCAACGAAAGGAAAAGGAGACGGAGCGCCAAACCATTTTAACAAAGCAAGATATTGTAGAAAACGACTTATCAGCTTATTATTGATTAAAATGTAGCTTGGGTTTGATTATACTGTAGTCATTATTAAATGTAATAAATTGTTTTTCGAAATCAAGCTTTAATTTCAGTACAATCCCAAAATAAGTAACATAATATCTATAAGTATGACACCTAATGAACAAGTTCAGTCGCTGTGTTTCGAAATGAAATACCAGGTGCTGCGTGGTCCCTTGGAACAGTTCTCGTTTTTCACGCAATGCTCTTCTAGTAGTTCCTCCTCGTTTTTTGCTCGCCCTATTGTCAAAGGTCGATTCACACTATGAGGATTTCGCTTTTTCGAACGCTTTTCTCGCTTAGGCGCGTCTCGTTCATACTTGAAACATTTGCGCACTTCTCGTATATGAACGCAACGCGCGATAGACGGGAAAAGCGCAAGAAGGATAGAAGACGCAAAAGCCTCATAGTGTGGATCGACTTTTACACTACACGCGCGTTGCGGAAAAATATAGACTGGCTGGTCAAAGGGGTAGTGCAGCACACGGAATCCATCAACAAGCACTTTAAAAATACTGGTCGAATCTCGTTACGTTACGTGGCCAGAAACCGACAGCGGCGAAATAAAATATGTTGTGATTCCACATTTCCCCTTATTGGCGACGGAAATCACAGTGGCGCTCTTAGCGGTGGTGGAAGAAACTACTAAAGTTAGCAGACGCTTCACCCTTATAGGGGTAGGCGTCGCGAATAGATGCGTGCTCTTGATTATCTCAAAGATATCCCCAACAGGGCCCAATTCCGAAAGGCCCTTGCTGCGTACCTGAACCTGTACGACTAGCTCCTCCTTGTCTCGACGTGATGGGTTTATAACAATTTGTCGGGTGATTAGCTTATTTACCTTATTTTGGAACAACCAGTAGCTAAATTAAAAATTAAAGGCAATTAAAAGTGACTGACTGTCTGACCGCGACAGAAAAACCTAAATTGAAACTTTTTTTTTTTTGAGATACACAAACATCGGTGTCGACCCGAGGCCTTAGACACCAGCACACACACAATAACTGATTAATCAGGGTGAGATATGTGTAACGGCCACGGGGGGATATGTGGGGACAGGGGTGGGGACACCCGTGGCGGAAGTATCCCGACCACCCGTTGGGGGATTGGTAGTCGTCCTCACACGGCCTTCCACAAACTCTGCCTCCCGGACGCCTGGGATTACAGGAGTGAGCCACTACTCCCGGCCCTAAATTGAAACTAAACAACTTAACAGAGATATACTATTAGTTCTTCTGTTCATAGTTTACGCTACCGTGATTCACGCCAGATATCGATGGATGGAAAAAAGCGAAAAAGAGCTCGCCCTTTAGACTTGAACTTCGTTGTTCTTGACTATGGGTAGTTTATTTTGTTAAAACGTGACCACAATAAGCTCGATAGTTTTTGAACATTTGTAAATGACCCGTTCGTCATTCCATGAAAACATATTTCTGGATTTAGTTTTTATCAAGCAGGATCACATTCAGAAAAAAATATCTCTTGAAACTCAGATATCCTCGTTATCGAATAAACATTAAGCTTACACATTCCCTCTCGGTAAAATATTGAATTATTAAAAAAGAAACTACAAATTCACAATCGCCCCAAAAAGACCGAATATTATCTCGGAGCTCAGATCGTTATACTAATCAAAATGTTTAGCTCAACGTGACCTATTCACTCTAATAAAAAAATATTAAAATTTTATCGAGAAAAACCTTCAGTGAGCAATATGTACCTAGGTTTTTTAAGTGAACTAGAACACGAATGACGATTCACTCATTGTTTTTTGTGTCGAAACCAAAAAAGAACGACTCTTTCCGCGAGATTACCATGTTGGTCGATCATACTTTTGTTCACGCTGGTAGTGCTAAAACGACCCCACTCATAAATGAAATTGCAGGGATTACTAGATCGGGTTACGCCATGATATGAATGCGTGATCGCAGGCACTATTTGGTCAAGCTCTGTAGCGAAACTGGTATTAACAACTCTCGAAATGCCCATCTATGCACGGAGGTCGAGGAAATGTCAGATGATAAAATTATCGATTATCTTAACGAACTTATTGGGGAATGTAAAAAGCGCGGTGCCACAATGGAATCAACCGAGTCAACTACATCTAACCTGCCAGCCGAATTAAAACTGCCGACTGAAAAGGAAATTTCTGCTCTGATTTATTTTCAAGAATATTGTAAAACTAATCAAATTCATAATATTAAAACCGCTGTAAAGAAAATGTGAATAAACGTTTTTATATTGAATACATTGTTATTTTTAAAGGTGACCGTATAAAGTAAATTTTACATTTGGGTAAATTGACACTTAATATTTTTAAAATTCTAAAATACGTTTATAATATTTTTCCAACGTGGGCGAATGAATGGACACAATGAACTATTAATTACATAATCTAAAAAATGACGCGAGCAATGAGAAATAACGAGTCGGATTTATAAGATAATAAAAAATATTTATTTTTACAAAAAAATTTTATAAGATGATATATTACAAAAATTATTTTTCTTTTACGAGTCAAATAAAAATATTATAGTGCGATACAAAAAAAAATTAAAATGGACATCGTATTTGGTTGTCTATTTCAGCGCGGTTCTGGGTAATCCAGTCGGCGAAAAGTAGACTTCGTTCCAAAGAACACGGTTGTCGGGTGTTTAGAGTTTGATGTCTGAATAGACATTTCACTGGCGGGGGCGTATCAAAAGTCACAGCTCGGGGACAGTCAAAAGTTTCCAAATCGTATATGGCGGTCTCAATATAATCGGCTAAAAATTTACACTTTACGTCTCCTTTTGTAAAAATCATATCAGCACTCGAAACAGCTGATATAAGGCAGGCGGGTAGTTTATAATAGGGGAGATACCCCGCGGTCCAGCAAATACCGTGAAGGTTCCTAGACACCCAGCCGTTTTGTCTTTTAATGGCGTTCGGAAGTTGTTGTACTGGATAGGGTTGTTCGAAAGTCCAAGCTTGAACGGCGGGAGGGGTCGATACTGTTGATATAGCTAGTTCCTTCACGACAATGTCGGGGGGCTCTCCGCCGGAGCGCGAGGCGGATTTTCCTAGTAGAAAGTCAAATTCGACAACGGCCATTCTCGCCATGCCACCGACACGATACTGAGGGTTTAGTTATGATTAAAACGGGGTGTAGTCGCGCGACGGGAATTTATACTCCGTTTATGACGACGTAACACTAGCCTTTGAGAAAAAACGCGCGCGGCTAAAGAACAGTAGCCTCCACTATATGTATGCATAAATATTTTTTCGTCCCAAAGTTCCCCCCGACCGCGCCCCCCCCCCAGGGCAAATCAGCGCACGCGTGCAAGACGGCGAGGTGGGGAGGGTAGCATGTCTTATGGGGAAACCAAAGTCATTTTAAAATTTGTTTCAGCTTCAATTTTAAATATATATAATTAAACAAAATAAAAGAAAGAAATAAATAAAAAATATAAAAAACATAGTTTGAAATTATGGTCGTTGTCGGAATTCGCGAACATATCGGGTCTTCTATCTAAGCGCGATACCACCCTTGAGGTTGGGGATGGTTAACTTTTATTCAATAGATAAAGCTCTCAAAATTATTCCTAAAACGTTTTGATCAAGTAATTTATATTTCTGTATTATCCGCGTAATAAGCCGAGTTGGATAATTTTTCGATTCAATTATTGTAATTCTGGGCAAAAAAATTGCATGTCATTAAGTTATCGCATTGAAAGAAGCTTCAGTGTTTCCATAGTGAAATGTAAGGGAAGTTGGTTTTAAATATAATGGAAAATTACCCTTGTTATTCTATGTTCACCCATTGAGTATGGTAGCAGATGAAAAAAAATTAATTAGCCAAACTAATACTGTAATATATGCAAATATTTCACTCAGAATCAAAATTATTGACTCCCAAAAAATATTTAGCTATTTTATTATTAACCTACAGAGCTAGTCAGACTTAGGGAAGCGTGTTTTAAGATATGTTTAAAATTAACTTGATAAAAACAATGCTTGAGTTTTTAATTTTACGATACAGAGTGGCTCCCATTTAATGTGATGATTCTGAGTGAAAAATTTTCAAAAGTCAAAGTTATTGGATTGCATGAAACTTTAGTGTTTTCAGTTTGAAATTTAAGGGAAGTTACCGTTATTAAAGTGATGGTTAAATTAGAATTGAAAAAAATAAATAATTTCAGGTTTTTTATAACTGATATAGGGTGGATCCAAAAAAAGTAATTTTTTTAAATTGAACACCATCTCTTCTGAATACCTGTGTTGGGTAATTCTAAGGTGGTCACATATTTTTTTTCGATTCCATAATCGTAATTCTGGGAAAAAAATGCATGTAATAAAGTTATCGCATTGAAAGAAGCTTCAGTGTTTCCATAGTGAAATGTAAGGGAAGTTGGCTTTAAATATAGTGGAAAATTACCTTTATTATTCTATGTTCAACCATTGAGTATGGTAGCAGATGAAAAAAAATTAATTAGTCAAACTAATACTGTAATATATGCAAATATTTCACTCAGAATCAAAATTATTGAATCCAAAAAATATTTAGCTATTTTATTATTAACCTACAGAGCTAGTCAGACTTAGGGAAGCGTGTTTTAAGATAAGTTAAAAATGAATTTGGAAACAAAATTGCTTGAGCTTTTAATTTTACGATACAGAGTGGCTCCCATTTAATGTGATGATTCTGAGTGAAAAAATTTCAAAAGTCAAAGTTATTGGATTGCATGAAACTTTAGTGTTTTCAGTTTGAAATTTAAGGGAAGTTACCGTTTTTAAAGTGATGGTTAAATTAGAATTCAAAAAAATAAATAATTTCAGGTTTTATATAACTGATATAGGGTGGATCCAAAAAAAGTAATTTTTTTAAATTGAACACCATCTCTTCTGAATACCTGTGTTGGTTAATTCTAGGGTGGTTCCATATTTTTTTCGATTCAATAATTGTAATTCTGGAAAAAAAATGAATGTAATAAAGTTATCGCATTGAAAGAAGCTTCAGTGTTTTCATAGAGAAATGTAAGGAAAGTTGGCTTTAAATATATTGGACAATTATCTTTGTTATTCTATGTTCACCCGTTGAGAATGGTAGCAGGTGAAAAAAATAATTAGCCAACCTAATACTGTAATATATGGAAAATTTTCACTAAGCATCACAAGTATTAAACCCAAAAAATATTTAGCTATTTTATTATTACCCTACATAGCTAGTCAGACTTAGGGAAGCTTGTTTTAAGATATTTTTGAAATTAACTTGATAAAAACAATGCTTGAGCTTTTAAATGATACAGGGTGGATACCGAAATTGAAGAAAAGCTTGCTAAATGAAATTTTTTCACTTCCTAACATAATCAATGGGTGGACACAGACTTAAAAAGATAATTTTCAACTATATTGTACGGCAACTTCCCTTAATTATCACTCTGAAAACACTGAAGTTTCCTTCAATCCAATAACTTTAACATATTCAAATTTTTCACTCGAATCATCACATTAACTGAACCCAGAAATATTTATCTCTGTTAATCGTACTCTACACAGCTTTTCAGACGTGCAACGTTTTTAAAGTTATGGTTAAATTAGAATAAAAAAATAATATGTAAATGATATAGGGTAGATACAGAAAAAAAATCTTATTTAAAAGCTGAAGTAATTTTCTTTTAAATTGAACACTACAAATATAGTTTTCGCATTTTAACTTTAAATATAGACTATTTTACCATTCTCGAGTATCTTGCATATTGAAATTGTTACGCATACGGGGTTACCATTTAATTTTGGAATAGATCACCGAAATGTTTTAATTAAAATATCTTTTATTTTCTACAATAATTACCTTTTATTACCATAAATAATGCAAAATACTCTGTACGCTCAATACGTTTAAATAGCTTTCCAAAATGTAAATATAGGTAGTAAAATACTATAAAAACCCCTGACTCTACGTTCAATACGTTAAAATAGCTTTCAATACGCCAAATATAGGTGGAAAAATAATAGAAAAACACACACATACTATTATTATTTTTAAATTTTTGGAAATACACAACATCCACCAGTTACTTCACAATATGACAAATTGGCTGCTCTCTTAGTGCCCAACATATCACAATTTAAACACAAATATATGCGTGGTAACGCTTTTAATACACCTGGAGGAATTCTTATACTTAGAATTCTTTTTGATTGGAAATAAACAGCTTTACGGTACTTCAAACAGATTGAGTATCCGTCACAGTACCATGCTAGCCGTCCGACAGTTGGAACATGAAAAACTGAACCGTCACAATATATACAGAAGTAGTCACCAGTTCTTAATAATGACGTGATTCCGTCTTTCTTCAATTCTTCGACTGATATTGCATTCACTAGTGGTAAATACACGCTTGGTTATAAATTCATATATAATTCTTATAATAGTTTCTAGTGAAGGCTACCAGTAATTAAGAATTAACATTACAACTAAATAATTATATATAAAAATAATGTGATTTCTAAGCTAGCTTTAAAAAAAAATAACCGAAAACAATCTTACTTTTGAAAAATGACTCTTTAATATCAAAAATCGTCTGTCATACTCGGAAACAATTAATTGATCACTGATGTCGTTTCTAATATTTCTTCAGCTTTTAAAGAAAAAAAGAGTTACTCGAGAATGGTAAAATAGTCTATACTTAAATTTAAAGTGCGTTTTAAATTGAAGTGATTCTTATTTTGTATTCCACTTTCACAATGGGGAAAGTGTCTTTCTCAAATGTTGTAGTTGTACTATTGTTAGAACTATTTAAATCCATAAGATAGAATCGTTCAGTACTTTGCTGATATAAAAAGAGGGACTCGTTCAAATGGAAATATTTTTAAACTTCATTTGAATATCATTAGCGTGTAAGTGGTCCATGTACCCAAAATTGAACCGCAAGTTCAGATATGCTAATACATAGAAAATACTATAAAAGCATCTTAACTCTACTTTTAATACATCAAAAAAAATTCCGATATTAAAATATTTCAAAATACTCAATTAATGTACTAAGTTACGTTAAAAAAGAGCCTATCGTAAACACGAATTCCTCCAATTGTTAAACATAGATTCCAGATTAGATGGTGTATGTATGATGGGTAAGACTCTTGTCAGAAAGATGAATTTTTATTTTAATACGTTAAAATAAATTTCGACTATACAAATATAGTTTTCGCATTTTAACTTTAAATATAGACTATTTTACCATTCTCGAGTATCTTGCATCTTGAAATTGTAACGCATACTGGTTACCATTTAATTTTGGAATACATCGCCAAGCTA
Source organism: Leiobunum rupestre (assembly GCF_980474605.1). Taxonomy (NCBI): domain Eukaryota; kingdom Metazoa; phylum Arthropoda; class Arachnida; order Opiliones; family Sclerosomatidae; genus Leiobunum; species Leiobunum rupestre. Next base: position 58,923,441 of record NC_143385.1, on the reverse strand, counting down.
AAAATATAAAAATTTATAAAAACTTAAATGGCTACGTCCTCATCCGAGAACAGCGGAGATGGATTTTACATTTTTGGTGGGAACAATCGTTTGTTATAACCATTTTAGCGCGAAGAATCCACACCTGATGTAAAAACGACACTTTTAGCTAGCGAGAGGGGACACCCGCTGTGTCTATTTTACGCGCTGGGGGCAAGGGCCATCCTCTATCTACCCTTTACCCCTTAGGGCCGATATTCCGTAAGACGGATAGCTTTGCGCATCGTAAAAGTGTTTGAAAATAATGTTACACGGGGAAAGTGTTTGTCGGTGAAAATAGTTATGAATAGATACACAAAGGGCTCGACCCATTGAACTATTTGGATTTATTTCATAACACCACTCGCACGTGGAAAAAAGTGTTTGACAGATGCCGTAGGGGGCCCATTACTCGGGTTTATAGCTACTGGCTGTTTGCATAACATCATGTCAGATGATTCCACCAGCCCTACCGAATAGGGACGATCCCGCCTTTCCCGTTACTCGCCTTATCGCGAACAATCCTAAAAACGCATTACTAATCGCGTTGATTTTACTTTTAATGGGACTTGTAGAATTTCTATCTCTTTGGTTTACCAATATGGCCGTCGCTATACACATAACACCGCAAAATTTGACTAATCGCGTGAGTCATTGAGTCAACCCATTACGTCATCCTGATTACGTCATCAAATTATTATCGCTATATAAGGGATTCATCCCCGTCATCCATCGGCAGTACACTACAAACCGTTTCTCGAGCATCATGTCTAAACGAAGCTGTGTAGATAACGTTCCAGCGCCTACTAAAATGTCTAAATTTGATCCGACTCAGCGGAAAGTTAACCCTCGGTATTCACTTTCATCCGAGCTTTTCGTTACTACGGGTTTTGCGTCTGAGCTCGATATATCTGTAGCTCTATGCAATAAAATCACACACCAGGTCTTTGAAATGTCTTCGCGCGCCTGGGATGATTTATACGGCCACTGGGAACAAATAAATGATCCCCAACGGTTGCCCTTTCGATCACCGTTCCCGCTATCTGATGCGCTAGTGACCGCCGCCATGTCTGACCAAAAAGAATTAACCTTGCAAAGTACGATATCCGAAGCGTCGGTCGTAATCAAAGCGCCGGAAACTCGAGAATTGGACAGACTCAAATATTTCATTAATTCGCACATTCAATTCCTTAAAGTGAAACAAAAACTCTTTGAATTAATGGGTTACGTTATAACCGATAATTATCGTAAGATTTACGAAATATTGTATAAAGAACCATGTGCACCCAACAATTTATTTCTATCGGATGAACATGAAAGGTATGATACCGTTGTCCGCTACGCGTCCAATTACGTAACAGCATTTAAAATTATTGACGATTTTAAAGAAACAGTGGCCAACCAAAATATGTTTTGTTTATTTAACTTTTACAATTTGTTTAATATGGTATCTACCAACCATAAATATATTAAAAATAAATTGTTTTATCTTTAAACGTTTTCATCCGCTTAATGTACTGTAACTTTGAATGTATAAATAAAACCTTATAATTTGTATACATTCTGCTCTTTTTTTCCAAAACACTTTTACCGATAACCGCCCGCTATTTTACGGTACGCTTAGGGGCCCGAAAGTGTTTGTCGGCGAAAACCAACACGAATTGTGCCCGACATTCACTATGACGGGTAGGCTGTTTGCATAACATCGTGTCACCGCCATAGGGGCAGATAACCTATTGACCTATAATGGGTTAGCACCTGGGTTTTATGGGTTATAACATCGTAAATCATCTAACCTTTTGACCTAAAATGGGGTGCCTCCAGCTATTAACTATGACGGGCCGGCTGTTTGCATAACATCGTGTCACCACCATAGGGGCAGATAACCTATTGACCTAACATCGTAAATCAACCTCGTAAATCATCTATTGACCCTAAAATGGGGTGCCTCCAGCTATTGCCCTTTTGACCTGCCGAAAATGTACGCAAAATGGGGGGCCCCTACAGGGGCCTGTTTCACCCCTATTTCCATTATTTAACGGCTGTTTGCATCGTGTCCACACCGCCATAGATAACCTATTGACCCAGGGTAACATCGTAAATCATCTAACCTCGTAAATCAGCTAACCTTTTGACCTAACCTTTTGACCCCGCCGAATATTGTCGCAAAATGGGGCTCCTACAGGGGCCTGTTTCACACCTATTTAACGGCTGTTTGCATAGTGTCCACACCGCCATAGATAACCTATTGACCTAACATCGTAAATCAGCTAACCTTTTGACCCCGCCGAAAATGTACGCAAAATGGGGGCCCCTACAGGGGCCCGTTTCACCCCCGTTTCCCCCGCCCGCAGGTGCCCCTTATCGGTATATAGACTCACTTATCTCTCATAAAATATTAGATCTAGAACTAAACTGTTCGAGACTTCTAATTGAAAAATATTTTAGTGTAGCATAAGATTGCAAATGTAGAAAAACATATTGGGAATACACTAAATGAAATTATACAAGGTGTTTTTTTTCAGAATTTGCAAAATGTAGAGTTGCGAAATTTTCAGGATTATATTTCTAGTGTGGGATCGCTTTAAATCCTCAATTTCAGAAAAATCAGAAATAATTTCGGGTTTGTGTAAAAAATATTTTTTCACCGGTGCTAGAAAAAACGGTTCAATGAGAAAGTAGTGGAGTGCTGTCGAAAATGTTCAAAGAAATTGGTTTCAGTGGAAAAGCGCACTTTTTCAAGAAGATATGAGCTGATGGAAAAAAAACGCTGTCCATATAGGCCAATAGCCTTCGCATTTTTGTACGTAAATGAAATAAATGTCTGAAAGATTTAATTGAACATTTTATTCGAATAAACATAAGAATTTTACAAGTGAGGTTCTATGATATCTCCGTTTGCCGCGATACATGTTTGGGCACGATGAAGCATGTTTTGAAACGAGCTACTGATTATATCAGGAGTGGCAAGTTTGAAGGCTCCAATGTTTCGGTGACGCAAATCTTCGATGTTCTCAACGGGCGTTACGTAAACTTGTGCTTTGATGAACCCCCGCAAAAAAAGTCCATCAGAGTTAGGTCCGGAGACCTCGCAGGCCATCGAACGTGACCGTTCCTGAGGGAACTCGTTGTTAAGATGCTCCACGACACATCTAGGTACCATAAACGCACGCTGATCACGAAACTAATTTAGCGGCATGTTGATTAGACTCAATAAACGTTAGAGAATGATTGAAAAAAAAGATTTCACATTAAATACTAATTTAAAACTTGACCTTTGTGCGGAGTTGGCCCACTGATACGTTTTTAGGCCTATTGTAGGCCTAAATTGGCGTTTTGGTAAATTATAGGTACGTTTTTTAGGGAATTTAATCTTGTAACGTGATTTCTTTAATTAACGTACAAAAATCTGAAGGCTTTTGGTCCCTATGGACAGCTTGTTTGTTTTCATCTGCTCATATCTTCGTAAAAAGGGTTCTTTTCCAATGAAACCAATTTTTTTGGACATTTTCGACAGCACTCTACAACTTTCCCATTGAAACGTTTTTTTTAGCACCTACCGGTTAAAAAATATTTTTACAAAAACCCGAAATGTTGTCCGATTTTTCTTAAATTTAGGATTTACATCGATCCCACACTAGAAATAATACCCTGAAAATTTCGCAACTCTTATCTCTTGCAGGTTTTGAAAAAAAAGCCCACTCAGATCATTCCAAAACACCCAGTATTTATTTATCTTTTAAAAAAGACTTCTCGTTTTTTCAATCAACGGAAAAAAGAAAATTATAGACATAACTATAAATTTAATTTTCAAAAGTACCTTTACAAAAAAAATAAAAAATATTTGTGTATATAAATAGCTCTATTTTGGGCATCAACCAGTAAAAACGTATTCGTTTTTTGCCTGCCAAGATTTTCAGAGATCAAATGAAAATAAAATCAACTTATCGGATTCACTCGTTTGCTAAGTCCATTAAATTATAATTCGTTGCCTGAAAAGTAACTTCGTTTTGCGAGTCTTGAGTTAGACTTATAATGTTAGTAATTGCCGCCAAAATTCTTTAAGAAAATTTATTTCACGCAAATAGTTGTTCATTTTGAAATTACAAGCGTCCTTGGAAACTGGCCATAACGCTTTGATTTTGCAAACGTTGATTTGACTGTACGTTGTATAGGGTCAGTCCCCCTATTGTCGGACAACTTATAGAAAATTCATATTTAAATTAAGGTAAACAGCATAGAGCATTTTTTAAACCTCAGAACTATGGAATATTGAACATTATTGACAAGATGCTTTCGAATTTCTTTTTAAAAAAATATGTAAATTAGTGCTAAATTGAAAAATTAATTGGCTAGTACGAGTACCTATTATCGGAAATTTGGATAATGAATCGGACACCACTGGTTCGGACACTAGGAGCTAAGAACCGGACACACCAACTTAAGTTTCGGACACCAGTGCCTTCTAGCGGGACAAATGAAATTAAGTTTCGGACACCGGTGTCTTTCAACCGGACAAAGGGCCCTTAAAAACGGACATTTTCTACATTTCCACTGGTTTGGCAGGGGGGCCCTCAAGGGGTCGGAGTGTGCAATCACTGGTGGCTTTACCGGGGAGTCGGGGTCCGGCTCTTGTAACCCATAAGGGCAGTGGCGCACTGGGAGATGTTAGCTCCGTCCAAATGGTCCTATCTCCACCTCCGACTTCGGTCAGGTGTGGGCTGGATACTGGGCTTCGGCCCAGGCTAACGGAGAGGGTCCAGGCAAACTGGCCGCCTCGGCGGATTGGGTAGCCTGCTGTGGGGCGGCGGGCCTCCATATTCGGGCACGGCGGCCCTGTTTCCCGGCCTTTTGGAGTCCACCGGGATCTCCGGTGCCAGCTGTGCCGGGTTACTTGCGCTGCTGTGTGCCATTTGACTCCTTACCTTCGTAGGTGGGGTGTCGGCTTGAGTTGCTACAGCATCCACTCTTACTCCCACAGTGGGAATTGGTCCGTCCATTGCTGCACCTTCTGCTGGGTTGAGTGGCTTGCGTCAAAGGTGCGACCATCAGTAGAAGGGTTCTGCTACCCATGCTGGATTTGCCACCTGTCTGGGCTAGGTTGACGCTGACGTAGCACACTATGATGATAGACCTCCGGTGGTATGGTCTTTGTTACTAGGTACACCGGGCTATAAATTCTGACACTGGTTCGGCGGGGTACAAATACATAGTCCTATGGTTCTAACTTCATCGAGCCTGTTACTAATAATAGAGCTTCGATACTGGTCCTAGACATCTCCGGGTTTCATTGCGGGCCCTATAATTGAGCTTCTTTAAGGCCCTGTACATCATCGGGCTTCGCTGCGGGCCCTATTAATAATAGCTCTTCATATCGATATCATGGGAACTCGTTACGAGCCCTGGTATCATCAGAACTTTTTATGGGCCCCTGATATCATCAAACCTCACTACGGGCCCTAGAAAGCTTTGAGCATCGTTGCAGGCCCCAGATTTAATCGCACCTTGTTATCGGGCCCCAGATATCATTAAACCTCGTTACGGGCCCCAGATATCAATAAACCTTGTTACCTGCCCCAGGTAGCATCAAACCTCATTACGGCCTCTAGAAAGAATTGGTCCTATATTTTGGCCCCTAGACATCATTGAGCCTCGGTAATTCACCTCGGATTACAGGTATTTCGATGCAAAATGATCTGGTTCATACTTCTCTTATCGTTCTAGTAATATTTTTAATGACCTTGACGACTTGGTTCAAGGTGATTGTATATTCGTTATTCAGTGACCCCCTAAGCGAGGTATGCCACATGAATAGTTTAGGTTTTTCGTGAATTTCAATATCTCACGTGGTAATGTCCTAAAGTTAAACAAAGACCAAATATTCTAGCAGCTGGTCGTTATCTGGGGGGTTTCACCCCTCTGACGTCGGAAACTGTCCTCTCCCTTATTTAACTTTATTTAATGAATCGATTCCCGTTTATTTTCCCTTGTTTATAATGTTTTTATGTTAAATCCTTATTTCCCTGAACTAATAGGCATGATAGATGTCTGATAGACAATCCGAAAATTAGTATAAGACGTGTCCGATAATAGGGGTTTAATTTTTATACGTAATCGAATTGTTTCTTTGCAATAAGAAAACGCAAAGCCATTTTTACTTTAAAAATTTATAGTGAAATATTCAGTCTTTTCATTGATAATTGGCAACTACTAAAGCACTTGAAAATAATATCAAAAACCGGAAGGAAAGTGACCCTGGTTCGATGCTGCTTTCTTCTTGCCACAGGGGCCCGCACCCCTGTTAACTATTCTGAAATAAAAAATGGAGATACCACCTATTGAAAAATGTATTTTGTTTGGTTTTTCTTTCGTGGGAGTTTTTTGTATAATATTAAAAATAATTCTGTCCGATAATAGGAGCGTCCGATAATAGGAGGACTGACCCTAATCACTATTTCGAACACCGCTGCTTAAGTTCAAGTTTGATTTCAACATTAGCTAAGAATGATGAATTAACCAAGGTCCAAGGAATAAGAAAACAAATAACGGAATAGAACATGGCGGACTAACGAGGAGTGTACCCGAGGTGTAAATCACCGATTTTGATGAAACTCGGGGGGTATGTAGACCTTGGGGTAACATGAATTTTTACCAAGGGAAAAGTTACGCTGGGCTTCCGTTTTGCTATGGCAACCGAAAATGTTTTTGACAACTTAAAATGAAAATCTACATTTAAAAAAGCATGGGATTTTCTCGGTTTCACAGGGGGGTACCTTGTGAAAATTTTTGAAAACACATAATTAAAATTAAAATAAAAATTTCAACTAAAATGCTAAATTTTAACAATTTTGGGTGAAATCCATCAAGTAGCCCCCCTGTGAAACCGAGAAAATCTCATGCTTTTTTAAATGTAGATTTTTTCATTTTATGTTGTCAAAAACATTTTCGGTTGCCATAGCAAAACGGAAGCCCAGCGTAACTTTTCCCTCGGTGAAAATTCATGTTATCCCAAGGTCTACATACCCCCCGAGTTTCATCAAAATCGGTGATTTACACCTCGGGTACACTCCTCGTAAGTGAACTGATTAAATATTATACAGGGCGTTTCAAAAGGTTATGCAGATATTTTAAGGAGTTGTATGGGGCGAGTTGAGAAGTATAACTGTTTTTTTTAACCATTTTCCTACGACGAGTTAAAAGAGCGCCAAAGAGCTTCAAAGTGTGGCCTACTATCCCCTGCAAGTAGGCTGCAACAAGCGCAAAACCAAGCAACAGGGACTTTAAATACTGTTTAAGTTTACTTTTTTACGCTGGTTACCTCGATTGGTTTACAAAGTCCTTTTTTACCTATCACACGAACCCAAACCTTATTGTTTGCTGCTTTGTTTTGCACCTGTTGCAGCCTACTTGCAGGGGCTTGTAGGCCACACTTTGAAACTATCTGGCGCTCTTTTCACTAATCGTAGGAAAATTAAAAAAAGAACAAGCATACTTTTCAACTCACCCCCTACAACTCCTTCAAATTTTTGCATAACCTTTTGAAAAACACCCTGTATTAACAGAAACTACTAGAGTACGGTAAATTAAGAGACAACCGTTATCTTTAAAACACTTACATCCCTAAAAAGTCATAACCATTTTTAATATTAAACAACATAAATTGCGCATGTGGTTCCTAAAACTGCAGAAAGTCTAAAAAATTGTTCAAATATCTTCATCTTCTAATGCAGGAATTCGTGTTGGTCTCGTACAGGCTAACCCTGACGTACCAAACAAGAAATTTAACTCACCGATAATCGACGGCCTCTTTAAGCCATGACGGAAGTTGGCGAGAGAGACCAACATAGAAGTAAGCCACAGCATATTCCATCTTTCCCTGGTAAATATTATTGCAAGGCTCGATCTGTTTTAGTTCCACTGCCTCTCTAAATTTATGAATATCCGTGACGAGTGCCACCTTACTATTCATCACGATCTTAACTTCCTGATTACTTGGATACTCGCTTCTTTTAATCAACTCTTCAGTTTCCCGAGTGAAATGTTCATCCTATGTTAAAAGGAAAAACTTTAATCGTTGGTTGCATTCGGTAAAAAGACGTAAAATCCCGAATGGGTTACCTGAATTCGTTCCCTTGTGAAATCATCTATGTAAATGTTTTTTATATCTGTGCTGGCAAATAATTGCGCGATTGAGTCGATATAATTGGCTTTTACTATCGCTAGCTCCCCCTTCATGTTGCACAAATATATGCGGGTCACGAGGAATCCAGCAGCCAACAACCAGCCAGCCAAGAGAATCCTCCCAGATATTTGACGCAAATTCGATTCATCAATAGCTGAAAGAGAAGCTCGGCATTTAGCTAAATATTAGCTATTAGGTTGTTTGTATAAAATATGAGGCATACGAAAACCCAAAATAGCGTATAGCTCTATGGAATATACAATGTGTAACTCCAAACTAGTGTAAGAGTTATGCGAAGGAATTAAAAACTCAACGATTCAAAGTACACTATAAAGCAAATTTATTGTTAAAATATTTTAAACATTAAAATAGTTCAACTAAAAAAAAAGGCACGACATGTTTCGGCTTGTGGCGAGTACGCCGACGTTTTCAAACGCAGTTACAAGTCTAATTGGGGTGTCTGAAATTACCCTGAAATTTCCTTTATAATAGACCAAAATATTTTACATAAATTAATGAAATACAAGAAAAGTTTTAATAGGTAAATAACGCTTTAACTTTTTTCAAGATATTTTGTCATCGGTTAGTGGTTGAAAACAATTTTAAATCAGAAAGGCGAAGAACATACGTTTTAGGTTATTTTACCTGGAAATCGACTAAACACAAAAAAATATCGTTGAGGTTAGCAACACAAAAAATAAGAAAACATGTTCAGAACCTTGACACTTTCGATTAAAGTTCAACGCGGCACCTTTTTGCTTTTAAGCGAATGGAACCTTACCGCCAAAGTGCCAACCGAGCTTTTTGCAAAGACCCGTGAAATACAGCAACAGTTCCTTATTAAAACGCCAACAATCCTTGGAGTGAATAACATTTTCTGATTACATTGTAATCGCAAGAAATGCTTCAGAATTTTTATTTATTTAAGGTTTAGATCGCGATTTGCTAATGATCACACAATTAAGCAGCCCTGCTTTAAATGTACGCTCATTCTGATGTAGATCAATACCTTTTGGGATATAATTTTTCAATGGTTAAATAATAAAATAATGAGTACTTACGGTTCAAAAGGAGGTGCGAGAAATAGAAGAAGCAACTGTCCCAAATCCGGTTCACGATGTTCATGACACTTCTTTCTCCTTCTCTATGGCGGGATATTCTTCGACCGGCGAATGCGATGGCCGTAAAGAGGGAGATTGCCGTAAAAGACAAAAGTGTAGTTGTCCAATTGGTGCTACCCAGGGCTTCATCGGGCATCAAGACTTGATTGCTTTCCTCCTGTCCATCCAAACAACTGAAAATCTGATCGCTGATCCAATAGCAAGTTTGACTGTAATGCGATTTCTCAATTTCTTTTTCTAAACTCTTATGAAATATGGTCATTCTCCGTACGCTGTTTTCCTATTCAAAAAAATTGTGCCAGTCAGTGTTTTTATTCCAACTTTTGAGTGAACTCAATTTTAATTATTTTACTGAGTACAGTTTTTTCCTAAATTGTATATCACAGACCCCTTAAAACCGGACACCCAATGTTTATCTTAATGGGTGCAATAGGTATTTTGACGATTACTAAAAGCTTAAGTCACATAACATTAATAAATGGTTTTGATGTTATGGAGGTTATTTTTTCCATAATGAATATTTTTCTAAATTCAGAAATATTCACGAAGATATCAAATTTGATTAAGCAAACTCATTTACCTACTTCAAATATTTAAATCCATGTTATAAAGTTGCCTGCCTAAAAGTTGCGTGATGTTTGCTGATTGTTAAAACGAAAAATGTGTCAGAAATGTGGTAAATAAAATATATTATTTCGGTGTGTTTCTAGTTAACATGCAGGATCAAGGTAGATTCAGTTTAAAAAGAACTGACAAATTTCGATTCATTTTGTAAAATTTGAAAGGTAAAAAATGTATCCTGTCTTGAATGAAAAGTAAAATTAATGGATCCGGTTACTCGGCAGTTTGTTCGGCAAGTTTACTGAAAGGCTAGTAAAAGGAATTTATATTTATTTCCTAATTTTATTACACCATCTCAAAGGCCCATTCAATGTCTATGTTGGGGTTCCAATAGCTTTACTACAGTGTCCAAAATCTCCAAACGTTTTACTTGGGTTTTGTATTATTGCAAAGCATTAAAGATGTCTAGGGGCCACAAATGGATTTCGACAAACTAAACTAACCATTCGAATTTCAATAGCTTAGCTTTAATCATTCACCAAATATGTCTTTAAAGGTAAATAGTTAACTAAATTAAATTTTTGCGAGTCTTAAAAGCTGTGGTTAATCCTTAAAGGGAATAACACGATAAAGATTTTTACTTTTAGAACATAACTATTTTTCAGTTTCTTGAACATTTTCAGTGTTCTTTAACAATTTATTTAACTTCAAAAGTTATTTATAAAAAATTTCATAGTACATTACTGCCACACATCATTTGTCAGATTGATGAAACACTAAGCCTTGGTTTATAGAAATTCCCACTTTATTATCTATTTTCACAAACTTCATTGGGCATCTCTATTCTCTAAAGCTCAAAACTGCTAGAACATTTTTGGAATATATCAAACAATCTCAGACGTTTATTATATGCCCAATGGTATTGGCAAAATAGTAAAAAAATCGGTTGACCTATGGTTACATTTCTGGCTGAATCTCCAGTCTATCACTACTCAATTTTTATCGCGTTTAGCTTAATTGTTGCTCCCTTGTACGATATTTAGTAAATGCTGTATTTTTTAGTTAAATCAACCAAGTATTATCCATAATAATCGTGCAATTTTTCAAATAGACTATTTTATCAAAAATTAATAAATAATCAGACTCCTTTCATTCACGGATTGTACATGAAAGAACTTAGATTTAATTCCAATTATAAAAAACTGCATACTTTTAAGAACACATTAATTTTGGTACGCAAATTTACAATTTAAACTATCTAATTAGAAAGTCTAGATGGGAGCTGAGATGAAACTATTTAGTGTAGTTCAAGATCACAATGTTTCAAGTTTGGGATGATTGTTTAAAAAAGATCACAATTTTCGGATTAACTATCCAGATTTTGTCTTGGTTCTTTACCATTTTCTATTTGCGCTCCACTAGGCTTAAGCCTACGTATGCAATTGGTTAATCCACCACTGATGCTTTTTCGAGCATACTGTTTTTAGTCTTTATTTTTTCAAAATAAATATACAAGCATTGAAATAAATCCTTTAATTTTTTTAGAAAAAATATTTATGTGTGATTGACTTATTTATTGATCTACATCGAATGAAACGATCTAGTTTTGGCATACGTAAACGTTTTCCGGAATGTGCAACATAAGCTTCACAGTCTTTCGTTTAGCATCTCTCCTTCGTAGTCACAATTTTAATCACCGAACAAAATCATTTTTGTTTGCCAGTTATAAGATTCGCCAAAAATGTAAAATTCAATCCATACGAAAGTCAAGTTAACTAGCTTCAACATTCACTTCATAAATACTATTATTTCCTTAATTCATTTGGTTCTAAAGTTTCGAAATGCCAAAACGGTGCTATAACGAAGGCGGACACAAAAAGTGTCGGTTAGGCCTAACAAAATTTCTGCGCTAGCAGCAAAAAATCACTGATAGGCCTAATACAAGATTTTTTCGTCACCACACACCATTTATTTCGTTTTGAAAACGAACCCTTTCAAGAAACATATGATAATCAGCTAGGCTAATACCCAAGGCACCACCTTAGGCCTAAGTCATCGAGCGACTTTTAAAGCCTTTAATTCAGGTGGCCGGGTTACAATGCGCAGTGGCGTCGCCCGGGGTCGAAGTTTAGGGGCGCTTAAGCCATAACCCCTGTAGGGACGTCCGTTTAGGGGGAAGGGGAGAACCACCCCTAAAGCTTAGATTTCGACGAACCTTTTTTGGAACAAACTCTTTTCAAGAAAAATTCAAAGATTTTGCCAAAATTAAGATGAAGTTGGCGCAATCCTCGAATCCACCTCAAACGCGATCCTCTTCGGTACGCCGTTTCATGTGGTTCTTATTATTTACTTTCCCTGGGTAAACCGTCATAGCAAAATATTCCTTTTGCTTAGAATAGGAGAGTTACTAGAGTAGCCTGTCAACATAGAAATAAAGGTATATAACGACACATTTGATAAACTCAAGAACGGAGCAGGACAGACTATTCATGGTTTAACTAGAATTTTCCGGAAATTTTAGTAAAAGCAAAAGCTTTATTTTATGAGGCGTTTATAAGAAATTGTAGGTTGCGATTTTTAAGAAATTTAAGGTGGCGCTTCTGAAATATTAAAGGTGGCTCAAGCGCCGCCTAAAACCGCCTAGCGACGCCACTGACAATGCGTAGGAGGGTGGTGGCAAGCCCTGCAAGTCACGCGAGCCAACAGCTCCCTACACTCACTATTACCGTTAACCTCAACAAGTTTTTATGTAAGGGGAAACCGAAGAGCTCGGGGGGGGGGGAGGGGGTGAAGACACATTCCAGCGAACCGGCAAATGGGTTTAATTAAAGGGTCTATCACTACGTTTTAATGGAGGTAGTAAACATGGAATTCGGAAAATCCCAATTTCGCCTTTGCGGGAACACGATTTTAGCCGTTTTCATGACGTCCTCTTTCAACCTTGACACGGGTTTAGCCCTACCAAAAAAACCACTGTTTAGAATTTTTATACTAGCTTCGATCTCTGCAATATCTATTGGGCTCTGCATCGTCCGGCTCTGCTTGTGCAGACAGACTGAAAATGAATACGAGTATCGTGTTTAAAACAGCTCTAGCTCTATTTCTATAGCCATTTAGTCGAAAGGTCGAAATAAATTATGTATCCGAAAAACCGTTTCTAGTGTATTCCGATAATGGTTTGGGAAATTCCGGGAAGGAATGGATCAAAACGATACGTTTTCGTTTCGTCCCGTTCAATAAACAACCCCACATTTCCAACTAAGAAAACCCCAGAATATAAAACCCGTGTTCGTGCGTTTTCAAGCTTAGAAAAATCAGATTTTCTGAGAAAATACGGGTCCATTACCCGTGTTAGAGAAAACACGAGTTAACTCTAACACAAGCGTTTTCATGTCATGTAGCACGAATTTCGAAATTCGTCTTGCACCAAACACGAATTTACTACCTCCATGAAAACGTAGTTAATTATAAAATAAAGGTTTCCCAAAATGATAATGTCAAAGTTCGATAATATTTAAATTTATGTAATATTTTTTGCACGCCAAAATATTAAAATATTAATTTAATCTTATAATTTTTAGAACTTTGCTATACGATTATTCAAAACACTATATATATTATTATAAATATTTGATTTAATTTACTCACTTCTAATGTGAAGTTAAACCAGTCCGTATCTCCAATATCATAAAGTCTAAGAATAAATATTAGCTTTTAAAATGGGATCGGCCAAGCTTTTCAAAATATCGCCATATTTTGTCTTGAAAAAATAGTTTTGGGCCTTAAAAGTTGAAACGCAAAATAACGCCAAGTATTTGGGTTTGAATTTTCACCGCCATCTTAAGGTGTATCGCCAACGCCAGCAGGACCTTAGTGAGCGAATTGCGAACTATCCTAACTTTTAAAATCGCGCAATTTAGGCTTAGGTCTCGTATAACTGGAACGCGTCGCGCGTGAAAAACAAATCTTTCGCGTCTTCAGCAGGGCGTGCTTTTATGTTGTTTTTCTGTCTCACTGATTTCTCACCAGGTGTCGCAGCGGACGCGCACTTCTCAATTTCCCGAAATTTCTTTATTTTATTAAAAATTAACCGGTTTTCGCCATAAATTTTAGTTTTTAACGGGCTATATGGCTATCTAACTAGTTAAAGCTGGACCGTTCCCCTTTAATCAAATTCGAAATTAATTCTAAAATTGTAGAGAAATTTGAAGAAACGAAATCAAAAATTAACGAACGTACTGGAATTTACTTTATCCGTGATGTGTTTAAAACTTGATAATATAATAAATATACAGTAATTATCTGCTCAGTATACTCTAGTTACTAGAATAGTTAATGGTTATTATGTCTTGATTAATGAGGGTATAATTATTATTAACACAACTTTATATCGCTATAAGCAATAATACAGTTTGATATGATCGTTAAATGTAGAACGGATTCTTTTGTGCACTTGTTCTGCCCAAACTCGTGTCCCCGATAAGTGATAACATCTGGTGGCCTTTAATTTAAAAATTAACACGCGAACATTTGAATTGTGAATATAACACCTTTCAAAAAATCCTAAAAACATTTCTTTTAAAATCGTTAGGTTTTTGTCTTATTTATAACACAGATTATCAATATCTCAACGGTAGGATACATTTTTAAAATCAACATCATATGATCATAATAATAAGTACCCTTCCAGTTTCCTATAACTGGAGTAAAAACGGATAATAACGGAGGGATTTCTACCCAATGCAAATGAAGCAAAGTAACTGTAAATTTGAGGACCAATATTTTCAAAAGTTCCAGAAATTTGTGAAGGGTAAACGAAAAGCCCAATGAATCCCCATTTAAAGAAATAATTTTTTTTTTAAAGGTGGTCCTATTTGGTATGTCCCAACGCTCCTTTGTTAAATCGTAGGTGTGACGCTAAAGGATATACCTTTTAAAACAATTATATGTTATTTACTTCCAGTCCATAAATAGTGTTTATCCCTTAATATAAATTATGTTTACTCAATTACCTGATATTCTTAAGATTTCGAAACACGTAGCGCATTATATTAGAAGATGCTTTAAACACATTTATTTCATTATCATTAACCTCTTCTATTTCCAGGTCCTCCATCTATAATTACCAAATAAAACGAAACAAACATTTATATTTATTTGTTTGAATTTTAAATAATTATATTTATTTTTCTTACTCCGACATCCAGCACCTGATCAATTTGAGAAGCGTTCATTTTCAAATTTTGTTTCGCTATTTCAATATCTATTGATGAAAATAATAAATGCAGAATTAAAAAACATTGGCTATTTGACTGAATTTATTTTATCTTCCAGAAATCCTGATAAAATTATGTTTTACGTAAATTACTATAGACTCAATAAATTGGTGGCAAAACTATATTTGTTTACAATCTCAACTATCTATTTAAAAATGGATTATGACGCGTTGGAATTCAGAAACCTTTTGGGAAAAAAAACACTTGCTTTCTAGCATAATTTTCGAAAAAAATATTGTCATAAAGTACCCTACTTTATGAAATTCAACATTCTTTTAAAACGCCAATTTCCAGAAAATTAATTTTTTTTAAAACAATTAAAAGTTTAATTGACGTGAATATCGTCAGAAAATGTTGACAATTGTATCAAATAAAAATAATCATAGTTTACCACCACGTGTAAAATCTACAAATATTTTTTTATTTCTGGTACAAACAGTTTTAGTAAACTGCGAATCTAATTTGTTACCCAAATGTTTAATATTTAGCTTTCCAACATTGTACCAAACTAAAGAAACGAAGAGGAAGGTGACTCACTTTTCTGAAGGTGTCCTAAGGCCTAAAGTCGACTGGAGCCTACAGTTAGGAATACAACAGTTGTATGTTTGAGCTTAAAATCTATCGTTCTAATATTTTGGTATACCAACTATTGTAGAGATAAAAAGCTTTTAACTATTTTAACAATAGCTGTCCCTATATATTATTCAAAAAATAATTACAACTATACCGTATATCGCCATATGGAAAATTAAGGAACATATATGTTACATTTCAATGACTTGGAATAAACCGTTAATACTTTAGTCTTTTTCTAATTAGGGAATTGCTTATTGCATATTAGTATCACGTCTAAAGCCACTCTGAGATTTATTCATTATGATAATAGTAATTACGGAAATAAGAATATAATAACAAACGGATATTGTCACGCTACTATTACATTAATTAATTTTCTAACGTTCTATTTATTAATTTAATTACTTTTATTATTAAACTCGTTTTCGGATAAAACATTAGTATTTTAAAATAAATTGATTTTAAAATATTACAATTTTTGGGTCTTCAACTACTTTGTTAAGATACTTGAGGTATAAAGATCCATAATTCCTACATAAGATACCTGAACTAAAACTTTACTGGCTGGCTAATATTATATTTTGCTAACGAGAACTTTAGGCATTGAACGATATGCCATGTTCAATTGGCATATAAATATAAAAATGGCTACTTTCTTCTATTTTAGGTTCTTTATTAAATCCATCATCATTAAATGATAGCCTAATTACTTTTAAATACACTGCAAATTTGAGGTTCATTTTAAGAACGAAAATTGAACACTTTGAGACCGCTATTTTCGGTATCGATTTAAGAACACATACACTTCAAAACCATTTCAAGATTACTTGGAAGTGTTCTTAATGTGCTTTCCCAACGCTCTTAATAAGATCAAGTGATCTTAAAATGTGTCAACCATGAGCTTAAAATGTACCAGTGTAGTGTGCTTAATATGTTCTTAAAATGTATTGTGTTCTTAATTTCCCAATTTAAGAACACTTAAAGTGATCTAATGTTTATTTTTGATAGTGTGTTTAAAGAGTTCTTAATCAGTGGCGTAGACCAAGCTGGTATCCGGGTCAAAGTTCTCCTTTGTTCTAAGTCTTGAAGCTTTCATTACACCGGCGTATCTAAAGTAGGGTGGGACCATGGAGGTGTATCTTAGCTCGAGCGAGGGGAGTGCGCGGCGCCGTCAGCCGCAAATACGGGGAATTTCCAAGTTCGTCAGGCGCCAATACGGGGAATTTTAGAGTTTTGTAAATACTTCGAATTTAGTAACGTCTTTTACGAGTTTTGGATTTAATTATCTTCGTCGTGTTGTCGCCTACAACGCGGCTTGTTAGTAACCGTTTGTTTCGGTTTTCACTCATGGTTTCAGTTACCACACAACACTTGAAACTTTTGTACCTTTTCCTGTATATTAAAAGCTTCAAACCTGTTCTCATTTTTGTTACTATTTCAGTTGGTACGCTTGCACTAATAACGATGTCACTTGGTACGATTCTAGATGGCCCACCGTGAAATATAAGAATGGGGCTGGGGGTGGAGCACGAGAGCGTAGCGGGGCGGAAGCGTCAGGCAGCAACCTATGAGAAAAACATTGGGTGTCGGCAGATACACGAAGGAACTTTTTTTTAAGAAAAACGTTACTAAAATTAAAATTAAGTTAATTAAAAAAACTATCATTTGTAGCCCTAAAAAATTAATTCGTAATCTCCGCGTCAAGTTCTACATTATCCGCCAAAATACCCAAAAAACATGAGGCCGCTGTAGTTTAATTTTGCCGCGATTTTAATGGTAATCTCTACAATTCAAAACTAAGATTTTTTTCTTAATATGTCCTTTTTTATTGTTATAATTATCCCATTCTCTCTCACCACTATACAACGGTTACTTAGTTCGAAATATTTTACTTAAACCATGTGGCATTAGTATAATAATACATTTAACTAAGTATACACTAATTGTAGGATAATCTAAACTATATGATCACATAACGGTATAAAATAAGCCATATGTATCCCACAATATAAATGTTTTTTGAAACAGAAATGTTTTAACACATGTATTTTTTTAAGAAAATTAAATACTCAAAATATAAATTCATAAACCAAGGCCTAAACTAACAAAGTTTGTCGTGGTTAAGATATTTAAAATATATATGATTACTTACTGATAGCAGTCCTCTTCTCTTTTGAGCACTTCAATTAATTAGTTTAATAAAAAAAATACTAAAAGGCAGCCTGCCACACGTTTAGGAGTGAATGTTGTACTTCTCTAGAATAAACAGAGTTATAATCCCGTAAGTTGCCGTTTTTTAAGTTACAAGACCTTTTCAACTTATTTTTCTCACTTTAAGAACATTTTGGAGTTCTTAATATGTGAAACGTGCTCAAAAAATCGAACTTATATTTCAAGAACACAAACAAAAACCATAAGAACACATATGAAAGTTTAATAACATATGTAGATCACATAGATACACTTAAAGAACACATACGTTTTCTCGCAGCGTTCTTGAAATGAGCCTGAAATTTGCAGTGTAATTAAATGTTTTCATTTTAGCGTTTAAAAAATTATATTTATTTTAAATGTTATGAAAGGACCTTGATATTTCTTAAACCTTAAGCCCGTTCGGACTAAGAGTTAGATCACAAATTAATCTAATTTCCAGTATTGAAAAAAATCGAAGACTGATGATTTTTCTTGATATCCGAGAGAAACAATAAAGCAAGTTTATAATTTCCTCGTTGCCGGATTTTAAAATGTTCTTTCAATTCTATAATCAATCCTTATACCATTAACAAAAACCGAATTATGCTATCACCATCATTCGGGAAGATCTCGAAGCCTTTCACTGTTTTCTTCTTTTCCAAAAATTAAAATTAAAACTATCAAAATAACTGACAAAACACTTAAATGTTAATTTTGCTTTCACTTAACGGTCAATTGGTGGAAATTTTAATTTCAAATCTTATAATAACCATGATATTCTATAAGTAATGTTGTGACAGTCTTGTACATAAACTAATTTAAAAATAAATTTAAACCCCTAGTATTTACGGATAAATAAAAAAGTCCAAGACAGTTTTTTAATTTAATATTTAACCTAATGATAATCTATTTATGAAAATTTCCTTAAAAATTGAAAAAAGTAAGTAAAACACTGTATTTCTTGCAAAAGTTAGGAATCTCGACATATGCTTTTCTTTGTCCCTTATGTAGAGAATTTTGACTACGATTTTGTCTTGTGCGAAAAATTGTATTTAAAATTTAATTATAATACCCGACTAGTTTCGGTAGAAATGCCTGCCGTCATCAGAAGTCTAACCGTAATAGGACGGAATAATCAACTTAAAACAAAGGAAACACTGTCAACCAATTTTCATTTTTTAACAGGACAGATAGAAAACTAAAAAAAATAGAACAAGCACCTATTAATTCTTTATTTTGGGTTCAATATGTTGATGACATTTTTCTCATTTGTCGTCATGGTGTAAAACTTCCAAATAACTTTTTCAATTTTCTAAATAGTTTCGAAATAATATAAAGTTTACGTTAGAGCGGGAAATAAGTGGGGTTTTACCTTTTTTAAATATAAAAATTGAACGTGATAGGGATAGATTAAAAACTTGTGTTTATAGAAAACCGTTTTCTGTAATTAGTTTTCCTCACTCACGTTCTTACCAACCTTTATCGCAAAAAATGTCGTCTTTTTACACCTTCGTGCATAGAGCACCGAATATTTGTTTAGATAATAATAGTCTGTTGAAATAAATTATTTAAAGTTAGTTGCGAAAGAGTTGTAGACATGGCGTACGGTAAATTCCGTGCAATTAGGGACATTTGAAGTGGACCTCAATTGATTGCTTTAGATAGAAAAAACTTTTAATATATGTCTATCCCCTTCTACCCAAACATTTCTCCAGTTGTTGGTAATTTCCTAAAAGATATTAAAAATATAGGATAGCCTACAAACCGATTGATAAAATTAAAATTATATCCAGTCAACAAAAGACAATTTGTCTTACGCAGTTTCTCGATATCCCTGCGTTCGCAGTTGCTAGGACTGTCGAAGGGTTGGCAAAACCACCGTGCGACGGTGAGCGTTAACGGATTAGTTTGCGGTTGGGTTTGGTTTGGATGGTTTTTTTTCGTTAACGCTCACTGTCGCGACAGTTTTAGCTCAGTTTTATGGATAGTTCGTTATTGTAATGTTTATGTGTAGGGGGTTGAGTTTGTGGTTTTTGTGTTATGACGGTTGTGGGTGTTGAGTTTGTTGTGTTTGTGTTATGAGGGTTGTGGGTGCTGAGTTTGTTGTGTTTGTACAGGCGTCTACTCTTCAACTTCTTTTTATTGACTCTTGGGACGGACCGAGTGCTGATTGTTATGGCAACCTCTCAACGTGCAATGGTAGGGTTTCCACCAATCGTTTACGGTATTCGTCTCAGTATTAATTTGCGATTTATTGGCGCCGGCCGGGAATCGAACCTGGGTCTGCTGCGTGCAAGAGATTTACTCTAACCACTGAGCCACCGACGCTTGTTAAGCTACCGTGTTTTTATAGTTATAACGTTAGGTACTATATTTATTCTACATCATTTTAAATATTTATAAATTATATTAATCTTATATTTAATTAAATATTTATAAATTATATTAATCTTATATTTAATTAAATATTTATAAATTATATTAATCTTATATTTAATTAAATATTTATAAATTATATTAATCTTATATTTAATTAAATATTTATAAATTATATTAAACTTATATTTAATTAAATATTTATGAATTATATTAATCTTATATTTAATTAAATATTTATAATTTATATTAATCTTATATTTAATTAAATATTTATAAATTATATTAATCTTATATTTAATTAAATATTTATAAATTATATTAATCTTATATTTAATTAAATATTTATAAATTATATTAATCTTATATTTTATTAAATATTTATAAATTATATAAATCTTATATTTTATTAAATATTTATAAATTATATAAATCTTAGATTTTATTAAATATTTAAGTATTTTAATGTAAAATTTGGTCGTGATCAGGAATTGAGCTCGGGTCGCATTGTTACAATGCGGATAGTTCATCGCCAAGCCATTGATCTCCTTAGGGAATATATTAAAGTAAAGGAACCATTATGATAAGGCGGGTTGTTTACTAAACGGATGTATACAATATCTGTGGATATTGTTTATTGAACTTTGTTTTTTAATTTTTGTGAACTTGTTTAGGTCTACATTTTTTATGTATGAAAATTTAAAGGTCAAATCTTGTTTTAGCGCAGTCAGCAGATAAGATGGTTAAAGGGTAGAACCCGTTAGTTTTTTGTAATTTACTTCGTTTTTTCATTTTTTTTTATCTATTGTGTATTTAGCGTATTAGTCTTCAAGGGTAATATTTCATTTATGAAGAAAATATCGAGATGTTTACATCGTGCTCTTACACTTATGTTGGTTTGGGTTTTTAACTGGGTCGTCATTACTTCGTAATTTATTTTAAACGTTTTTTCGACTGATTAAGCAGTTTAATGCAGTTCATCAATTGGGTTCGTTTGATTTATTTATAAAGAGCCCTAACTATTTCGTCTACGGTCATTTTCTGATATACGAGCTGTCGTTTAGTCAAGTGGCTTTCTGTGCTTTGTGAATGGTAAGTTTTTCGCTTCTTGTTAATACTTTTTTATCGGTGTGGATATTTGGACATCTACGACTCCTAATGCAATCATTGATTTCCTGGGTGTGCGAATCATTATATGATATTTGAAATTGGACAGTATTGGTCTTTTTCATGCGGTATGTGTCACAACGTCAACAGGAAGTCTACGAGTCGTCCACTACCAGATGTCGAATATAGCTATTCTTTGGTATCTTAATCAAGGGCGAGTTATGAAATAAAATGAGCGTTTAAGGCATATTAGACTAAAAAAGGAATTTTGCCTTATACATGTAAATTTGGGAGGGGCTCGAAATCAGTTTTTTAATCTTATACGCCTCTTGGTTCAGATTTGAAGGTTAATTTAGCGATATTTGGTAAGAGCACGTTGAGACCAATCGAATGATACCAATATCAGGTCATATCAATTTTCAAGGTCACCGGAAGTGACGTCACGCGGTTCATATTTCCGGAAAGCCCCCATTTTGACCCGTAAGACAAACTGTTCTTTGTTACAAATCACTAACCTAATTAAAAAATACCTTGACCCATCGTGTACCTTATCACATGCTTATTTTGTCATGGACTCTTGGACTATATACTGTGTTATGGGATTCTACTAGTGAACTTTGTACGTTGGTGCTTAAATGATTTCAAAAACACGCGCGTGCTAAATTGGCATTGCCATATTATCTATAGCAAGAATATTACAAGAATTAGCTTGGTATGATAGTGGGGAACTGGGGACTATATAATCTACCAGATGCAGTGGGAAAAATTTAGACAGAACCATAGTCCATGACGTCACAAACAAGGTTTAGAATAAAAGCCGCAGCGGGGCACTGCAATTAAATTAAATTTTAATATTTAATAAACTAAACGACGGTATTTCATCAAGTGAGTTCTTTTTTTTGGGAAAATCCATCATCAAATGATCGATAAAAATATAATGTAGTTAAGTTTCTATTCCGAAAATATATTTGCAACTAACTCTTTAATTTACTTACTCCTATTTTGTAAAGATGTTCGAGTTCAGAAAGTCCACCATACGTTTTGAAATAACCGCATGGGAGGTTGCTATATTGATCAACTCTTTACCCGCAACCTCTAATACAATTGTGTCCATAAGCTATTTATTAAAATAAATCTGATGCGTTGTTAACGTTGTAAAGAAATATAACAAATCTATTTCCAGTTTAGGAAATCACAAATAAATATAACCCTTTAGTGATTTATGTTTTATCGAAGTGTTATAGCACTATTTTTAACATGAATGTACGACAAAACGCAGTTGCTAACCTGAAAATATTAATTAATTGGCACTTGCTAAAAATTCGCAACCGAAATGAGCCTAAGTGGCTCTTACTGGCGTTGGTTCCCTGCAAAGTTAGAGGAATATGCTTAAAACTAGGCGTTGTAAATGCACTTTGTTAACACAAAGAAGCGAAAAACAGTGTTAAAAAATTAGAAAATCAAATGTGAATCTAATATAGCTTATTATATAGTGTATCATCCATCAGACCCCTTTGGGGTCACAGTGTGCCATAACTGGTAGCTTTACCGGGGAGTAGGGGGCAAATTCTTATAACTCATGAAGGCGGTGACACACTGGGAGATGTAAACTGTGATCAAATAGTCCTATATCTACCTCCGACTTCGGTCAGGTAGGGCCTGCTAACTGGCTTTCGAATCATACTATCGGATAGGATCCAGGCATCCTGGTGGATCGGCGGGTTTGGTAGCAAGCTTTGCGGCGGTGGGTCTCCGTATGAGGCACTGTGACCCTTGCTTTCCAACCTTTGGGAGTCCCACCGGGGTTTCGGTGCCAGCTATTCTGGGTTGCACTATACCCGTCGTTCCCTTTTAGGAGCCTTTTATTAAGGGCCAGGCACTTTACCTATATAAATTGAGTGTCGACTTATTCTCACAGTTGTGCACGAAGTGAGGGATTGGTCGTCCCATTGTTTCACCTTTTGCTAATTTCAGTGGCTTAAGTTGAAGGTGTGACTGTCAGCAGTAGGTTTCTCTTGCTTCCACTGGCTGTTTTGTCACCGGTCCCGGCTGTGGACGTGGGCGAAGGGCATAATTATGATGACCTCCAGGGATAAGGGCTCGATCCCAGGAGCACTGGGCTGTTAATCTGACTAACATATATCATTCATCATTAAACCTCTAATACGTTAATGTACTTACTCTTAACTCTATAGTAGCTTCTGTTAATATACTACCTGTGTGGTTTTCGATGGTAAACAAAATAAGGATTAGCGATAGCTTTCGGTTGTTAATATTTTGGAATCAAATAGATAAACCCAGAATTAAAAAAAAACACAAAAAACGTGATACTAGTTAGAGTAAAAAGAATCATTGGATAAATAAGTATAGATAAACTAGAAGTTAATTCCCTGTTTTTCTCTGTTAAGAAAGTTCGTTGGCGTGAACCTGTCTGCACCAGATTTGAGAGAGAGGCTCGCTGTCTTTCGAGGGGGATGCATCGTGGTTATCCCTTAATTTCCCTGTCATGCCGTGGGATGGAAATTGTCGAGATTTCGCCGATGAGTCTCTAACCCGTGAAAGAGAGGGCAACTCATGGCGAAGGTGCCCTCTGTAGATCAAGAAATGTTTTTCCGTGCTTCCTGTTATGTTTTATGTTAATCTGTTTTGAGGTCAATTTTGGAGGATATATTAAAAGCAGTTTTCCAATGAGCGCATACGACGGTGGCTCATTATTTAATTTGATAAAATAAGAACTATCGTAAAATTCGTCCATTTGTCAATTTCTTTAAAAATCCACGCATATTTTTCTCAAACTCATATAGATTGATATTCGACGTTCGACGATATAAACTAATTAACGATTAACAAGCACTCTAATGTCGGGACTTTTTCTTGGTGACCATTTTAGCAGTGCTATAGATGGTAAGGTTGAACATTGTAATGGTCGAATTTATCTAAAGTATAAAGCTCTTTAATCATGTAGTGTTAGCTGTAATCGGCTTCTAGAGGATTCCGAACAACTTCTTTTCCGTTTAAGGTCAAAAATACAGAAAACGCTTAAAATTATTTTGATAGCGCATGGATAATTGTGAAAGATGTTTTACCTTAAATGAAATAACACAAATCTCCGTCTAAGGAGGAAGACGTTTATTATTAAAGATAATAAAATAGTTTTTGGTATGAAGTCGTATATTTTGTGCCAAACTAATTATTTGAGAGGTGCTTTTCTTCACATAAATGTTTTATTTACAAGTAAGTTACTGAACTCCAAAAACCATACTGCAAAGAAAGGCATAACAATTGATATATTGATAAAAAAATTATTTTCTAGAAATGTAGCGCTCGTTATCACTTCTGGACCAAACGAACATTATTCAAGTCTGTATTTTCGGCGTACTTGAACTTTAAGAATTTTGAATAAATTATCTTTTTTTAGATTGTTTTGGATTTCATTAGCGCTTTGAGATTTTTTATGAAAGTTGTGGTTCCAGAGTTTCGTCATTTGTGTAATCGAGACAGGGCTGCCCAAAACATTTATTCCGATTTTCCTTTTATTAAATGCACAAACAATTACCGCTCTCTTATTCCAGCCAAGCGGGCAACTACAACAGCCAGCGAAATAAGAAACGATCCATTTGGGAAGATTATTCTCTGTTTCCCAACATATATAAGAATTTGAAACTATCAAAACAACGAAGGCGTGCAAATCGGTCGATTATAGATCCATCTGCCTAAACCGGTCTAGTAGATTTCTTATTTTGGTTTTGAATTTAAATTGTGGTACAGCTGACCGTTGGCTTTGCGATAGGAGTCGTAATTTTACACGTAAGACTTTATTTGGAAGATTCGCATAAACTTAAGTACCAATTCAGTTAAAATTTTAGTGTCAGAAATATTTATTGCAGCAAAAATTGCAGTAGTTGTATACAAAAGATTTGAATTTTTTAATATAGTTTCTGAACAAGACGGTGTCAATCGGTGGTTTTCCGGTGAAGTGTAAATTAAAAATCTAGATAATTGTTATTGTAGAATACTCACCGTAGGGTTATCTTAATGCTCCTCACTGACCTCACTTGGCTATTTAGTTGCTTCGAAAATTCAACTACATCGTAGTTTAAGGTTTAAAAGTTCCCAGTTCTCGGAGTTTTTACAACAGGAGAGAAGAGCACCTGCGTTAAGATATTTATCTGACGTCAGAGATAATTTAAAGAATAACGTTTCGAGAACGGATTTATATACGTCGTTAAAATTGTAGGTTTCAGGTTTAAGTGTAATACGTGCTTTATTTAATCATATCACAAGTAGATCTGGTTAGAAGATTGATGAGGAGAACCGTCCGAATAGGAGGGCTTACTGCTAGTCTCATCTATTTCAATAAAATATGGAAAATGTATTTCAGTATTTATTTAATCACTAAAGGCCTTTTCACACGAGCCAACGTTTTGACCAAACTAGTTGAGTCAACTTGTGTTGAGTCAACTAGTTGGTTCGTGTGAATAAAAGTTCGATGAGTTGATCCATTTTTGCTGACTCAGCATTTTGATTTGAAAAGTTGGCTCGTATGAAAAGGTCTTAAGATATCAAAATTGAACTTTGAAACATTTCAATCTGTTTTAAAATAAGCGACAAAATATAGAAGAAACAACTGAGGTGGACAGAATTGACGTAAGACATCTTTTAAGCAATTAAGTAATCACCTGATTCTCCAGAAATTAAATATTTAGTAATTTTTAAATTTGAAATGTTTTATTTAAGGGTAAAAATAAAAAGTTCGGCCGTGATTTTATTTTAAATGCCTTTCGTTGATTTAACAAATCTCGTCATTCAAAAAAATCATATTAGTTAATATTCGAGCTATTTATGGTTGATTTATTTAGAAGATCATATTACATCTCTTACGAGATAAGTTTCAATCATTTTACATTTGACATTCACTTAAGCTTGACGGTTTGACTGAGACAAAGGCTTAACGATTTCCCACCATAAAAATAAATTATTTCAGAAATTGGAAATAAAACTTAATTTTTATTAAAATGGTCAGAATAATCTTGAGGGCAATAAACATTCGTACAGTTTTTTTTCCTTCACGCATTAAAAAATTGTGAAGAGCTACGGTTGCTTTCACTACTTAATCGGCCTTTTCTGGCACCATATAGATACCGGTTCTAAATATCCTCCACCGTGCTGCTAAAATACCGAATGTATTTCCACTACAGCACCTGCGTAAGATCAGTTAATCAATGTATCAAATTAACAGATAATTTTTACAAATGAGACGTTTATAGCCATGTGCGAGTATTCGATCGAAGCTTGAAAACACAAATCGGGAAACTCGAAATAAAATCGAGTACTCATTTGAGGCCTAGTCCTATTTTTTCGAGTTCTCGAAACGTCTATTTAATCCAAGGCACCACTCGCAAGTTTTGAAAAAACCGCCAAACTACGCCTTTTTTGCTGTGGCCCCGCCCAAACACCTTGACTAGAAAGGGTTCTTCCTAATTGGATATGATTTTTTAAATATGAGCCATATGAAAATGAAACCATACTCAGAGTGCCCTGATTTGGAGCACAGTTTGTCTTTTCTACTCGAAAGCTAAGATTTAACTGTTTTAGTACTCGAAACCCTTACTCGAAAACTCGTGAAAAGTTAAAATTACATTTTTATATTAAATATGTTTTTATAGATTTAACTCAAGCTTAATGCGAGTTTTTCAGCCGGTAAAATAAGGTCAATTCAGAAAAACATGTGAATTTTTAATATAATAAACATTCAGAGTGCCCTATATGTGCTCACATACAGGGCACTCTTAATGTTTATTAGTTTTACTGATATCGGCAGATTTCCGAGTAAAGCCAGAGTTCCTACACAGTACTGATGAGCCCCAAAAGGGCGAAAGTGGTCTACTGTTGGAATCTCTGGCTAAAAGTTTGACTTTTGAGATTTTAAATATGGTGGAACTTATGATAACAATTGGTCAAATTTGTCAGGATACATTCTTAGGTAATTTCTGGAGTAAAGGGGGTCTGATTCTCTCATTGACTTTGACTACAACTTTTTAAAATGAAATTATTTATAATGGGACAAAATAACCCAACTTTACTTACAAGAGTTTAAAAATCTCCTTCGGTTTTTCTTTTTAACCAAATTCGGTGAAGCCAGCATCTTTTCTTCTTATAATCGCGTTTTTATTCCTTTTCTTACCTTTTATGATAACTAAAAGCTTTAGTAACGCAATTTTTTCCTAATAAGTAAAGCCGTCATGGGGGCTGTTCACAAATTACGTAACGTGGTAGGGGGGGAGGGGGGCTTTGGCAAGCGTTACGAATTGTTATGTGGGGGGGGAGGGAGGGTTCACTAAAATGTTACGTAACACATCTTATTTTTAATATCGTAGAATAAAATTTTCATCACTTTCAGAAACAGTCGCAATTATTAAAAACATAAGCATTTTCATTGGTTTACATAAAAATACAGTTGTAATTTCAAATGTAAATTACAAACAACAAAATTTAGTACCTGGTCTTATTGTACTTTATTACCAGCATATTAGTTGTTACGTACTATAATAATTTAAGGGGGGGGTTCGATATTTGTTACGTAATTTAAGAAGAGGGGTCTTTCCATTTGTTACTCTTTGTTACGAGGGGGAGGGGGGAGTTCAAAAAGTGGTTTTTCTGCGTTACGTAATTTGTGAACAGCCCCATACTTATTTTCAAATTAAGAGGCATACTAAAAATCTCTTGTCTTCATGAAAACGCGTAGCTTGTGCTATTTGCGTTTAGTGTGGATATTCGAAATATAAAAATTGTTCAATCTTTTTTTTCTAAGCTACAAGCGTCCGTGTAAACGCGGCTTAACGACACTAAAAGAGTGCTTGCTAAATCATAATAAATTTCAAAACTCGTTGTGTAGGAACGGAAAGTCAAATATGGGGTAGCTAATAAAGAATAAAACATTTTTTAATATCAATTAATTTGTTAAGGGTAAACCCTTCTTGCACCTTTTCATTACGGACTTTTCAACGTTTTAGCGTGCTATATAAAAAAAATCACGAGTCGTTCAAGGCTTTGTCGCAAAATGTTTAACCTAAACTATAAAATACAAAATAAGAGAAGATTAAATAGTAATATAACGATACCTCAATTACGTAGGATTAACTTTTTAGGGGGTAGGAGCTAACTTTTAGAGCATAACTGGCTTGGAAGCCAAGCTTAAATTTTTCTAAACAAAAGTCATAAGTATAAATAAATACATTTTTGATTTCTTTAACACATTTCGGATTTAGTTTGTATCAAAGTCTGCGAAATTTGCCAATATTTTGGGAACAAATATGAACCACCATTTTCATAAGGGATTTCAAAGACATTTTTTCGATTTGGGTACATTTGTTCGAATTTCATTCGTTCGAACGGTGGTACAAATGTCCGAATGCCGGAAAACAGGATCGTATGTCCGAAAACGTATTTCATTTGCCCGAAAAATTTATCACAACTTTTGTTGGTGATTTAGTCCTTCAATTTATGTCAACTTTACTGGCGAATTTCATTTGTTCGAATAATCTTTTGTCCCTTTTTTCGAACACTAGGAATTAATTATTTTTTTAAATACTGTTAATATAAGAAAATAGTAACATTAACGTGAACCTAACCTAACCTAACCTAAAATATCCACATTCAACGCAATTCCCACTTACTATATCGGCCAAAAAAAAATCCGGACAGAAATAAGAAATACTAATTTAGCGACAGAATTCGGACGAATGGAACAAATAAGTTGTCCAATTCGAACAATTGAAACATTTGTTATTTCGGCCGTTCGGACGAATGAAATTCGAATATTTGTAACCCATTTTTTCAATAACCGCAGTTTTATTAAGGCAATTTACATTCGAATATTTGAGAAATTAAAATATGCATAAATAACCTGTGATGTATTGAACATCTAAGAGCTGGTGCCTGTACCTCCCAGTTATTTCCTTTATTTCCTACTATGAGGAAAGCTTATAAGGAATTTGGTTTTTTTTTACGAAAGATAAGTTGTTCCTGTCTGAGATATTGATGAAATCCAAAATACGCTCATTCGACCATATATTTAAAGTTGCGTTATCAACAAAAATCGTGTTCAGAGCGTATTCTTAATTTTGTATGAAACAATTAAAATAAAAAGTAATTATTTTATAGCTACAAATAATAGCGTTTAATTTGTTTTATACAATTCTGAAATTTATTTTTACCTTGAACATCAAAAATGTATATGAAGCTGGCCCCGAGAATTAACATAAATATTAAACAAATTTACACAAAAATTACATCGTTCTAGTTTTAACATATTTCTAATCAGTTAAGAATGAAGATCGTGCATTTACAATGAATATAAATCATTGTTCAATTTTACTCTTTTGTATAAACGTTGGAATTAACTAAAAGAACACTCTAGTCTCTAGATAATTTGTTTGTGAATGATTTCTCGAAAATTTAAAAATATATTATTAGATTTTTTTAGGAATGTGTTTTTTTATTATTATTATAAATCACACAATAATTAATAACAATAAGAAATGAACAATTAGCGTGTGACCCTCCTCACTAAGCACACTGCTTGTTTCGAAAAGGAGTGATTATTTACAAATGCTAATAATTAATATAAGATAAATATAGTTACAGTGGTCAACAAGTACAATATAAATAAGAGACATATTAAAGGTTTAGTAATCTATAATTAGATTTTAGATTAAGTTAATATATTATATTCGGAAGATTTAAAAAGTATATCAATTTCTCTGCGAATTTTTTTAAAAGTATTTAAATTTCTAAGTCTAATGTCTAACTTATTGTACAGTTTCAATCCTAAAAATTCTGCATTTCTTTGAGTTTTAGTTTAGCAGTTTTATTTAGATCTTAGAAATTATCTTACTAAAGCTTTTATAGAAATATGTTACACGATATTTATCTTTAGTTTCAGTTGTAAAAGGTTTAAAAGTTTTATTTTCTACGGTATTTACTAAACCCTATCTTGATTTGAAGGGTCCTGATTTACCAGGGATAACCCAATATCCAATTTCAAATAACAGTATCAAAAAGGAGAATCCGTAACCAATGAATAAGAGCCACGTTGGGCCTATAATCTGGTTGAAGTTCATTCCGGGAGTTTTAACCATTTTGGACTCTTTGTGAAGGCAATATCGTTCAGCTTTTTCGTTGTTGAAATCGGTCAAACGGTTTCGCAGGCTTCCAGAGTGATAGGCTAATATTCTAAAATAAAATTCATCAATATTTCTGTTTAACACTTGAAAGTTTATAATACAATACAGGGATTGTTAATTTTTAAAACTTGAATTTGTCAAGTCATTTTCGTAAGGGTATTTTATTGTTTTCATTTTGTAATATAATTAATTTATTTCTACTATCGATATTATACAAGCAAACTTAATGTTTGCTCATCACATTCAAAAGTGTAAGTATTTATTTTACATTAGAGTACAAAGGCAGTCGGCCTTTATAATTATTTAAAATTCGCAGTTCTTCTTTAACTGCTAATTAGCTGCCTCTTGTCACCTTCCATAATATAATGACTTAATTTAGAATAAGAGCTTGTAGGATCTTACAACTAACGGATTTTGCACTAAAGCGGACGAAGAGAAGTAAAATGTGTATTTTTTTCCATCTGAAAAATATTGTGAAGTTATTTAAAAACTTGTTTTCTATTCTATGTTAATCATATTATAAGTCAATATGATAGCAGTAGACACTTTAAGGCGCTATTTAAATTTGAATTTAAAAATAGAAAGTCAAATAAAATAATTTTAACTAGCCTTTTAATCTGTTCTCCACATATATTTATACATAATATTATATTTATATCTATTATATTTACTCTTCTAATATCTAAAATTAAAGACTTGTGAATGACGACTTATACTAATGACAGTCTGTCACAAAGCGCACTAGAAATTCACCACATCAAACTTCCTCTCTGTGGCCAATTATTGTAAGGCTAGTTTCATGACAATTAATAAAAAAATATATTTTAAGGTCATTGAAATTTTCATTGTCATTTGTCCCCCTGCACCCTCTATGTAACCTGCAAATTTAAAATACTTACTTAAAACACATGTTGAGTAATTGGCTCTGTATCGTTTTTTAGTTAACACCCTGTATATATTTTTAAAATTTCTATATATTTTTTAAGGAGGGGTATGCAAAATAATTTTTTTCTCGAAAACAAAAAATATTACCCTTGCAGTTTATTGACTGCAACTAAAGCGCCTATAGGGAATGCGGAAAAAAATTAAATTTGAAAATTAAAATTGAGCTATTATCAGGGTCAAAGGTCAACTATTTAAAACTTGAATTATTGTATTTTATCTTATATATAGCATGAACCTTAGTGCTTATTTACATTGCATTCTTCAATTCCTTTAAAATGGGCCCTCTTTCGAATTTTTTGGTTAAGTAGAAGCTGCGATAAAAAATGGTTAATGGTATAGTGAGTTGCAGGCTAAGAAAGACAAAATATATAGTACAGTTGGCGCAAGGATACCTCAGACCATTTCCGGCCAGTCGACCGCGCGTAATTTAAATTTGACCACTTTACGGTCAATTTCAAATTTCGTGAGTTTCATCTTTTTTTCGCACCATCTAGGAACCGAAATTGGAATCTATTTTTTAATTTCATGTTGTCATGAGTTTAATTACTGAATGCAGCTATAGAAGGTTCGATAATTGAAGCTCCAAATATTTTAAATAGCCCAAGAGGTTACTATAAAAAGCATGATAAAGGTTTATTGTTAACAAGTAAAGAGAAAAATATAATTTTAAACGTCTATAGCTCATTAAGACAACGTTACCCCCAAGAAAGCGAGGTAACTATTTTAAAAGAAACTGCCGATTTAACTGGTAAGACGTAGAAATAAATTTACAAAATTAAATAATTATACATACTATTTTAAATTTAAGAATGATAGGAATGCCTTATCTTTTAAATTTGCACGCCACCACAATTATGAAATTAAAAAATAAAGATTCCAATTTTGGTCTCTAGATGGCGCTAAAAGACGACAAAACGAGCAAAATTTGAATTTGACCGTAAAATGGCCAATTTCAAATTTCGCGCGGTGGAATGACTGGAAACGATCTGAGGCATCCTTGCGCCGATTGTACTATATATTTTGTCTTTCTTAGCCTGCAACTCACTATAGGGTTCAATGTCATATATTTCAAAAATGTGACTACACTGTATCTCAGCAACCGCTCAACCAATCTTCCTGAAACTTTCAGAATCAACTTCTACGGCCAAAAGAACCCAAAACAAGTTTTCACGAAATTTGGCGATGGTTGGGTGAACAAGTGGGAAAATCGGTCCTGGAATGACCCTCAGGGAACAGTGATTTCTAGCTTTGCGATAGCTCACGCTACCTATCACAGCCTGCGTTACAAAATAACTAACAAATACTTACGACGATATAATCTCCAAACTAGTGTATAATTTGAATAGTAAAAGGAAAAAACTTTACCACGATTACCGGTACACTATTAAATTTTATAGTGTACCGGTTATCATGGTTAAGTTTTTTCCTTTTACTAAACAAATACTTAATTTTCACAGCTAATTACTTCTAAATAAATGTTAACAGGGATTTGGTTTATTTTGAAATACTTGACAAGTATGTTACTATTTCCTTGTAAATTATGGTTCTGCTATTTTAACTACCTCCAAAAAAAAATATTTATTTTCGAATTTTACAGATTAAACATAATATGGCTTTGTTGTTTGTGATAAGTTCAATATGCTAATGATGATTATTTAAAAAGGTAAACTTCATTATATTTTCATATTTTCATACTGAATTAAATATGCAAATATAACGAAGTTTACCTTTCTTAAATAATCACAAATATAATATATCTTTACTATCACTTCCGGCTATACAAAACAAAACCAAGAATTAATTTATTGTTACTAAAGTAAAATAATATTTAGCTTTTTTCCAAAACGACTTAACGGAAAAATGTCATTAAAATTATTTCATTGTCTCAGTGGTTTCCTAAAAACCACGCTTGATTGAAAACCACGCTATAGAAAATCTATACCATTTTACCCAAAGATCGTATAAGCATATTGTTTTCCTAAATATAAAGAAATACATGGTTTATAAAACTAAAATGTTAATAATATAAAATTTAAGGCGGTGGAAGCTTTCTGACTTTGGATTCATTAAACCGTTAATATACATTTGTGATTGAAGCTAATCACCTTTATCAAAAGTGTGTTTAAGATAATCTCACTAAAGTAGCATTTAAACTTAAAAAATTGACAGAATACTAACCATGTTAATTAATCATTCCGTTTTTATAAATACAAAAGAACTTTCATCAATTTATTGAAATTCTTCTATTCATCCATATGCTAACAACGGTTTAAACAAGTAATACAATTTTCATAATAGAGTCGAAACACACCGGTTAATGTACGCTTAAACAAAACCCATTCAGTGATTTGCAGAGAAGTAGTAATACATAGGGTATATGACTATTAGCGCAGTTCCCGTTAGCGCAGTTCCCATTTGCGCAGTTCCCATTTGCGCGGTTTCCCAAAAGCGCAGTTCTCAAAAGCGCAGTGTCTCAAATTTCCCAAAAGCGCGGTTTCCCAATAGCGGCGTTTCCCAAAAGCGCGGTTTCGATTATTACGTATATGTATATATAAAAATTAATGAAAATTAGGTTAGGTTAGGTTTCGTTAGGTGGTCTGGGTCCGATGGCCCGAAGACCAACCGATTGAATGGGGATCCAACGGACCGATGTCCATCCAATCGAAGGAAAGCACTAACCGACCGAAAATTAAAAAATTCCTTTTTTATGAGTTAATTGCAGAAGGTTTCAACGGACCGAAATATATATTTTTAAAAAGCTGAAAAAAAAATCACTTTCGTGGACTAAGTACACTTTAAAAAAAACTACTTTTACAAAGTATATATTAGGCCTAAGGAGCTCATTATTATCGTCACCTGCAGAATAGATTCGACTCGCGATTATCGGACCCTAACGTCTAACGGTGGGAAACTTTTAGAGCATGAGAAATATTTGAAAGGGCAAAAAATATACACCCCACAAGAAATTGAACACGCGCGCGTTTTTGTTTTTCACTCGAAGGTGTTTCCTTTCGAATAGTAATTAAGAATAGTAATTTAATGCAATAATTTTGCTTTGGGCCCATTCGACCGAAATCCAATTTGTTCGAAAACAATTTAACATTGAGTTCCAATCGATCGAAAATACCCCAATTTTGCGGTTTACAGCCCAATTTTGCACCTTTATATTTTTTTTAGTACATCGAATTAAGGTTTTTTTTATAGATATATATAAGACGTATCCAACGGTGCCTACGCGCCTTCGTCGCGCGTATATAACCTAACCTAAACTAACCTAACCTAACCCGAACTAATCTAATCTAAAACGTTTTTCGCGTACCCTGCTATATCTCGGGGCAGAAGTAAACAAGTTGGCAAGCCAAAATATACCTCTCCTCGGAAGAATTTTTAATTTTCAGTGAAGCGTAACTGTATCCGAGGTTCTGCGGTAGAACGCTCACCTGTCGTGCAAGAGGGCTCGGGTTCGAATCCCGGCCGATTAAAAAATTATACTACACCCAATGATAAAAAGAGGGCGCTTTTCGAAAAACCTTTTCCCTGATTCTAAGAAACTGGGTACGCAGTGATTAACCTTTGCCCCGAAAATGCGAACGCGTTCGCAGGCCTGACAGACAGACCCACCCACAGACAGACAGACAGACAGACACGGTGGTTGTATAACCCCTCCTAGAGTACAAAGTCCCCTCGGAGAGGTAAAAACAAAACAGTAAACTTGAACAGTAAAAAAGTTGTTTTAATTTTTATTTAACGATATACAACTTTTTGGTCCGTTGAAACCTTTTCCCTTTTGATTATAAAAAACGTATGTCAAATTTCGGTCGGTTGGTCCTTTTTTTTCGAGCCGTGAGTTTTCGATCCGTTGGACCCCTTCGATCGGTTGGTCTTCGGCCCATCGGATCTACGCCGGTTAGGTTAGGTTAGGTTAGCCGGGCGCTTTCGGTAAAGTGCGCAAACAGGAAACCGCGCTTTTGGGAAACCGCGCTATTGGGAAACCGCGCTATTAGGAACCACGCTTTTGGGAAACTGCGCGTTTGGGAACTGCGCAAATGGGAACTGTGCTAGTGGGTATAAACCATACATAGAGCCTGGACATACTTGTAAAAACATTATATTTTAATGTAGGTGGACTCGTTTAATATCGCACGCGCAGCCTGAAAGAAAAGAATGAGCGAGCTATAAACTATAGCAGAAACACATGACTATTTTATTCAGTCACACACGCGCGTAGAGCGGGTGAAGAAAGAGAGAGAGAGCGCCGTTTATTGGCAACTAAAAGATCTTACCTTTTTCTGATCATTTCAATAAGTGTGAAATGCGCGTTCAGTTGAAAAGCGAAAGCTTTAAAGTAGGTGGGGCTATAGCCTTCTGTTATTCTGAATCGGCAGATTTCACCACTTTTATATCTCTCACTAAGAATCTTCTCAACAAGGGTTAGTCTCTTAGTAGTCAGAGCGAATCGTCTGCTTTCTACACCGTTCAGGAACCATTTGGTCGTCGTGTCCTTTTTCCTAATGACTTGTCCACTTTTACTATTTATTTGATACACCTGCCTTATGATTGGGTCCACTTTCGATAATTGCTGAAAATAACCATTGAATTGCGTGAAGATACAGTTTGGTAATATACTAAAAAATATACATCTCGTGGTTTATGCCCACTAGCGCAGTTCCCATTTGCGCGGTTTCCCAAAAGCGCAGTTCTCAAAAGCGCAGTGTCCCAAAAGCGTGGTTCCCAT
This sequence comes from Leiobunum rupestre, assembly GCF_980474605.1. Lineage (NCBI taxonomy): Eukaryota > Metazoa > Arthropoda > Arachnida > Opiliones > Sclerosomatidae > Leiobunum > Leiobunum rupestre. The sequence goes on along the minus strand of NC_143385.1, from coordinate 58,887,166 downwards.
TTGCGCGGTTTCCCAATAGCGCGGTTACCCAATAGCGTGGTATCCCAAAAGCGCGGTTTCGATTATTACCTAACCTAAAGTGCCTACGCGCCTGCGGCACGCACGGCTAACCTAACCTAACCTAACCTAACCTTTTGGGAAACCGCACAAATGGGAACTGCGCTAACGAGAACTGCGCTAATAGGCATATACCCATCTCGTTACCTCAAAAATGGGAAGATCAGTAGATCCCTTGACGAAAAAAAGTTCAACTTCAGGAAATTTTAAAAAATCAGAGATTTTCGTTATAAACGGACTTTCTTTGGGAAAACTCAAATGGGACATCAACACGCCCGAGAAGGCATTCAATATGACGCCACTACAAACGATTAAACCGAAAAGCAGAAATCGACTCTTCTTTGGCACACCAGAAGCTGGAAAGAAATAGAATAAGACATCCTAATAATTATTTGTATGTACCTTATTGTTTAACTACTCAAAGATTGACTTCAATCTTCTATGATGGAGTTAAAATATTTAATTTAATTTTTAAATATTTAAAAGATTGTCACACTTTGTATTCCGCTAAAAAACTTATTAAGGCTTTTATCCGTGGTAAATTACTCTAATTTTATTTTATTTATTTATTTTTGTTATATTTTTATTGTTTGTTTATATACATGTTTAGATTCTTGTTCTTCATTAAGTCTTGATGTTTAAAGGAAAAGTCCAGGTTGGGTAAAACTTGGGTCTATTTGAAAGATCATGTTTAAATATACTCAAAAATATCAGTCGTAAAATTGTATCTTTTTTTAATGACGAGAAATTAATTTTTAAACGAGCCAAATTTACCGCCAAGCGAGTTGCCATTTTCTTTCGCCTTCCCTCCGCAGACCGCACGCGGAGCAAGCGCGCGCGGGGAACAGAGCGCTGTTAAAGCCTGTTATAGCGCGAACAGTGCGTGATTAAAGTCCTAAAACGTCACCTCGAAACAAAAAATGGCAGATCGCTTGGCGGTAAATTTAGCTCGTTTAAAAATTAATTTCTCGTCATAAAAAAAGATACCATTTTACGACTGATATTTTTGAGTTTATTTAAACATGATCTTTCAAATAGACCCAAGTTTTACCCAACCTGGACTTTTCCTTTAAACTTTAAACTTGCCAGGGCTATAAGTCGCTTGATGACTTGGCCCTCAATATCATGGCTGTATCTCTTCTAGAACTAATAATAAAGAATTGAAAATAATTGAATTAATTATAATCAACTCAATTAAAATCCAATGCCTTAATTTGGGGTGTCAGGTTGCAATGAGTAGGAGGATGGTGGAAATCCCTACGTGCCACGCGAGCCTATTGCTTCCTACACTTACTAATTCCGATAATATAATCAATATCTTTTTATTTATAGTGGAAACCAAAGAACACGAGGAAAAGCCCTAAAACAAGTACTTAAGAGAACTTCCAAATTCAACACGCAGTTGTTTTCACATTCGAAGCCCTTCAAATACCGTATTCGCACATTATCGAAATAAACTTCATATCAGAACTATTTTTACAGATGCAGGTTACCGAAGTAATTCAAATTCTCAAATTATCATTCGAGAGATATTTCCAATGTGCAACATACCTCAAAAACTCGTTTACAAATCTAATCTTAAGCCTAAAGCCCGCAGTGTAGGGAGCTGTTGGGTCGCGTGAAAGGCTTGCCACCACCCTCCTACGCATTGTAACCCGGTCACCTGTTCAAAGTCGCTAGATGATTGGGCCTTAGGTTGCGCCTTGGCTATTAGCTTAGCTGATTATTATTATTATTGTTCTTAATATTATAATTATTAAGTCTCTCAAGCGAATTTTGAGCACGCACGCATGCTAGGTTTCATAAACCATGTTCACGCACGAGCCAGCGAAGCGTGTGCGAAACTTGTAAAGCCCGCATTTGCATCCGAAAATGCATGCTCTGTCCCTAACAGCCTTTTCATTTACTTCAGAGAGTTCTTTCGTTGTTTTGGGCCATCGCTGCTGGGGAAGGTAGGGATGACTCATCCTCGCTTGCGTCGTCCACCTTCGGAATTCTCCGAAAGTGGCGACCTCTGACCCGAAGGGTAAATAGCGGGGTAAAGTTACAGGTGACGCTTACTATTGCACCACAGTGAGTCCGCAAAGATTTCTTGGCTGACTCTTTTCTCCAGCCAATTAGGTTGGAGACTGGTAGCGTCATCCGAGGGGCCCGCTATTTAAGGGACGTCGGGACACTGGACTCTCTCTCTCGGTTACGGACTCCAACCTAACCAGTCGAACCTTTACTCTTCTCTCTTCTATGGATAGTTATTACTAGTTGCCATGCTTTGTAATATTTGGTAAATATATATATTATTATTAATAAAGAGTATTTTACAGTTTGACTCTCGTATATCGTTTAAACATAAGCCGACAATTTCCAGGCTTCACAAACTATATAGGATTTTTTTTTAATTTCGCGCCTCATCTGTGTAGCCATGGTAATAGCCTCCACCTTAGGTCAAAGTCGGTCAGCGACTTTTAATGCCTTAAAATTATGTGGCGGAGTTTAACTTCGTAGTAATAAATTAATGGAAACTCACATTGTCCAAGTAGTATAGCCCATTGTAAAAAGGCCAAATATAAAAATTGAGAAAAATATTTCCTTCTTTTGGCACTGTGCAAATTACATCGCAAAGAATAGACGCTGCTGCTTAGAACAAAACATAGTATAATACACGCGTATATCTGAAAAAATAAATGTGGGTTTAGCGTCTCTCAATTTCATCGACAAGGCTTTTTTATCAAAATCTGTTTTTCTTTGATTTTTATTCTCAGTGCAAAAACCTTATTTAGTAACTTTCAGAAAACATTCATTAATTTTAAGGATCTTGACCAATTAACATCAAAGATAATTAAGAAAAGGAGTGGCAGTTCCCCCGCTCTACAAGCGTAAATGTCGACGTTGCACCAAAATTTCAAAGATTCAGAAATAGTAAAAGATAGTTTCCAGTTAGCTTCGTTTTGATTGGTCTAGCGACGCCGACGCGCCACCTATTGATCAAAACCAATAGGAAACCAAATAGATAATTATTTCTTAAATTTTGATTGTTTGATATATTTTCACCGCGATCAACTGCAGTTTATTAGATCACAATGGTAGTTATCATTCTGGGCAGGTTATTCAAATAGCTACAGTTGTTTATAATGTAAATTTGAGTGATTTGAAGTGGTGTTATTGTAAAGCCTTGGCTAGTTATTGAATATATCAGACAACTATTAAGGTTTATTTCAAAGTGATAAAAGAACGGAGGCAGTTGAAAATGGTACGAAAACGTTGTATCTATGGACCATGCGTTTTTGTCGAGCACCCAAAAACTAAACTTAGCGGTTTGCCGTTTATTCAATTTCCTTCATCTAATATACTGAACGTGAAAAATGTGAAAGATGGGTTAAAGTATGTGGACGTAAGGAATTCATGATATCAAATGTGAAGGGCTCATCAAAAATATGAAGTTAACATTTTAACAACTTCATTGGGCCTACAGAAGATAACCCAGATCCGATTTCATTTTCAGAGGTACTAAGCCCTGAGCTACTGCCATTATTTTTTGGTGAAAAATCTATGTGTGATGAGATTTTAATTCAATTATTTACTAAATGATTTCAATATGAAATACAATACCAACTTAACAATTTTATCCAAGAAGCACCATTAATTGAAGGAGTTTAACTATGCTTTAATTTACTAAAAATATCAATGTTTGTATGATGCAACTCCTAAACCTTAGAAACGAAAATATATGCAAAGAAAGCAGTTATGTTTACAAAGGGAAAATCAAAATATCACAGACACTCTTAACTTTTCATTATTAACACCACCTATTGGCTGGTGCATGGAATTGAAATCCAATGGTATAATCTTTAGCCAACACAAAAATATAGTAGTATCATTGCAGTGCGTTTTTTCTTACTTCTAAAATTGGCTGTGAAAATTAAAGCCCTGGAAAAACTCTTTGAACATTTTGCCTTGGAAACCTAGGAGCAACAAACACAAGGAGAACGCAGCTAGCCTTTAAACACGCTAACGAAGGGTTGTGTACGAATTTCATTGGACGAGTGTCACGAGCCTTTATGCTGAACGTTTTACGGGCGGGGGGTAGGCAATTTCCAAATTTTCTCCTTCCGACGGCAGCAGGCGCTAAAGCGTCTAGCCAATGAAAAACGTACACAAGAAAATCCACGACTTTTGACGGGTTGCGCTCTCCTTGTGTGGGGTGTTGTGTTTGTTGCTCCTAGTTGGAAACTAACAGTGATATTTACAAGTTCCTTTTAAAAATTAATTAATTCAAAGTTTGTGCCGGGAATGATAATGATGACATCGTTTCAATTTACAAGTTTCGTATTAAAAAATATCGCAAAACGAAAAGCTATTATTCAGCAGTCAAATTTGGTTAATAATAATGATTGTCATGGTTTGATTCGAAAGAGAAAGAAGAAATGTCAAGCGTGCAATGTTTAAGAGTTTTGCGACTAAGTTATCGTGCAAAAGCAAAGACCAAGGTTGAAGAATGGAAAGTTATATTAAAGAAACATGCAGCTAACAAGAGTAAGTGAAAATCAAAATCCAGGCTTGTATTAACTGAGAAATCGAAAAAAGAGATTTGTGTATTGGAGCGACTGCTTAAAGCTCAGCTGAGCCTGAAATTGCTTGACTTCTTATTCTAGGGGTTCAGATTGGAACACCTACATTGGACGCAAATTACAACTCGGGATGACTGGCGCCAATGAATCATTTAAGTTTTCCTTCTCGCTACTCATGATATAATCCAGAGGCCATTACGTAATAAGGCTTTTGTGCAGAGATCTTCATCGCAGGAAGATTCATGTTTGAAAAAAACTTGTTAATTTTTTATTATCTGAATAAATAAATATGTCGAACCTCATTTCTTTAAAAATAAATTGTTAAATGCCGATAACACACAACATCCCTCATTAAAACTTTATTTAAAAATAAGTTTTGAGAAAAAATGCCTTGGAATTTGTACATTATCTAATATTAAATTAACATTTCTAGTTTCATACCAGAGTATATTTATGAATGTAGTATAGATAAAATATTGCATTAACAATATTGAGTAACTATTTTTTATATTTGATTTATAAGGATAAATTCATGATAGCAGCTAGGAGCAACAAACACAACACCCCACACAAGGAGAACGCAACCAGGCAAAAGTCGTGGATTTTCTTGTGTACGTTTTTCATTGGCTAGACGCTTTAGCGCCTGCTGCCGTCGGAAGGGGAAAATTCGGAAATTGTCTTCCCCCCGCTATAAACGTTCAGTGTAAAGGCTCGTGACGCTCGTCCAATGAATTTCGTACACAACCCTTCGTTAGCGTGTTTAAAGGCTAGCTGCGTTCTCCTTGTGTTTGCTGCTCCTAGATAGCAGTAACGTTAATTTTAACAATAAAATTTATAACGTTAACTGGTGGTTATTTTAGCAACAAACCATTAACCTAAATGTTAACGAATATTTTAAATTTTAAATTATCTACGAACTTACGTGGGTGCCGTAACTGTTCAGAAATTGGAAATGTTGGTTTTCCGCGCGTAAGGTGCCCACCCCGACGAGGAATGACCTATGTGTATCTCTAACATAAGGTGTGAACTGAACGGCCTGAAATCTGTCGTACGTCACAGTGAAGTAATTAAAAGCTGCATCCAAAAACTAAAAATATTATTAATATTTTGTTATTTAAAAAAGTAAAATTTTAACGAATAGAACAGGCAATTAAAATCTTTGGGTTCATAAATTACATTATGCGGGTACAGCAAAGAGCTTTTTATATATTTATTGAATCTATCGTAACAGATAGATAGCATACGTTATATTATTATATAACCTGATGGTGAATATTTGCCTCTTACTCATTGTTAATGATCAGTTTTGAATACGATTTTAATTGCCGTTGCAAATACCATGAATTAATTATTTCGAGAAAATAACCTTTTAAATAAATATCAATTTTGTTAAGCATATTATTGGTATCTAACATCAGGTTAGATAGATATTGTCGTCGGCTTAAAAAGTAAGTATTAAAATCGTCAATTTCTGACAGGTCATTAAGCGAGATAAAAAATAGTGGAACACCTTTACAGACAGATCTTTTTTTAAACAGCAAATTTTTAAGTTTGTTTTGACTGACCCGATGACTTAGGTAGTATTCGATTCAAACGCGACCTTTAACTCTTCTAACCATATTTTGAAGATTTTCTAGTACCCCATAATGATTTAGGGATTCAATTTTTTTTTAAAGAAATATTTCTATAGAGTTATATCTATATTCGACATGTTCATTTTTTACAACTTATATCTTACCTATTTCAACATATATGTTTTCTTCAAAGTCAAACAGCCAATACTAATCTGGAGTAAAACCATATGCCGAATATATTTCAGTCTCTAAATTGTAGAAATATTTTTATCTCTCCTAAGTGAATTTAAATAACAATCGTGTTTTAAGGTGGTCAGGGTAATTATCAATCAAAAATAACGTATTATTTAAAATCATCAGGGGTAGTTACAGCTAAAGGATGGCTAACTTGGTAATCTTTGAAGAAACTAATTTTAATTCTGACAAAGAGTTTTTTGTTTATGAGTTTCCGCTATTTGTTTTGCTTCACTTACAGCACATTTTTCAGACATTTGCTAGTACTTCATTACCGCGATTTCTAAACTTTTTACTAAAGTAGGTTTTTGTTGGAAACTAAAATATAAAGGTCATGGTTCTTGTTCTTTTTTAAGCTTATTTAGCATATTGTTTTTATTCAGTTTTTTAGACATTGAATACCTTTTTTAATCTTTTGTATATATACTCGATATACAGTGTATTGATTACATCCATTTGTCGACTTGACTCGAAGAAACTCGTTTCATTTTACATTTGTTTGCCTTCCGTCCACTTACCAACAGTTTTTGTTAGTTGCGTTGCGATAATACTAATGATTTCGTGTTACCCTTTCCTTAATAGACGATATATGATATCTTTCGTAATTCATTAATCACTTAAGTTCATTATATCGTCATCAAAATCATTATAAAATATTTATATTTGCATATAACATTATAAAAGTCAAAATTTAATCTTCACAACTGATACACGCTGTGCGACCATTTTAAGTTAAGACTATTTTGGGGTTTTGACTTACAAACCTACGGGGCATTTGACAGTTAGTTAACTCTCAAAACCGATAAGACACGATGGCGGTAATGGTTTTTAAAGTTACTTATCTTGGGCGATTTTGAACCTCCAATACATATTTGTTTTTAAATTGGGATGCTTCAAAAGTTTTTTTAAATTTAAATTATCAACTTGGCTTTTCATATATACAAAGATATTATTATAACTTACTTTGCTTTGGAGCAGTCCCATGATTCCATTAAACGTTCCATTTTCCAATGGCAATCCTTTTTCCAATTTATAGGTCGAAAATAAACATCTATTACATTATATTATATTACATTATATTATTGTTAATAAAAGTTTCCTTCGCCTAAACAAAGCATCTGATAAACCTCACAGATCTGATGGGAAGTGGTTTTTAGCAGATATCGAATTTCTCTCACGTTTTCGGCTTTTACTGTCTATAGATTATTTAGCTCGTCGCGGCTGATTTAAAGTTTTAACTTCAAATAGAAAGAACCTCTTCAATGTCATACCTGCAAGTTGTCGTATCTTTAATTTTAGAAAGGAGGTCCTTAACCATGTGACCTCCAGAAGAAGTCACATCATACGACTAAAAAGACATGGCAACATTTTACAGCAAAATGAAATTTCTCATATTTTAAAATTTTACAAATATATTATTACTTACAGCCGTAAAGTTACAGTGATCCATTAATTAACGTAAGTAAGGTTATTTTAATTAGATATGAATGCACCACAACGTATATGAGAATGGTAGAGAATGATTTTGAAATTGTTATATGTCTAACAGATTCGCTCTACTTATTTAAGAGGAAAAAAAAAACAGTTGGTTCAAGAGAACATGCGCAATCATAGTTGCACGTCGATAAAACGCCTTACAGCTGCAAAACATTTTATAACCGCCTTCTCTTAGTCTCCTTAAGCCAAAGATCATTAAGATGCGAAAGAAATACCTGTAGAGTTTAGAGCTTTTACTTGAGGTAACAGAAGTAACCATCCAAAACTTAGATTTCCAAAGTCACGCGAAAAATAATGAAGCGTAAATTACACATGCAAAACGTAAGAACCGAAAACACAGAAGTCACGCCAAAATTACAAAATCAATAAAATAAATGGATAATGAAAACACAATATACAAAAAAAAATAATAAAATACGTTTCCTGAGATTCAGTAACGAAAATTGGGAAACTAGATATAAATAAAAATGGACTTTTGGCAATGTCAATTCTTGTTGAAGCATAATTTTTATTTTATAAAGCATGTAAATTAATCGTTAACACACGATTTAAACCAGACGTTTCACAGACGTTGTTGATGAAAAGGTTGTAAGCCTTTAGATAAATAAAGATGAAAATCTGATTATTTCGATTCATTCTTTTTCTTCATTTATTTTTAAAATTTCATTTAAGAAAAAGGCTAATTTTCTATAAAACCGTGAAATATCTGTATATAAGAACGTATAAACAGAACTTGTATTGACTTACACAGTAACCTATTTGGCTCAACAATTGAACGGATAGTGTGTCATTTTATAAAATTATGGACTGTATGTAATCTTCCTACTAAACTCGCAAATTGTTTATCGAAAGGTATACGTTTCGGTATCCTATAACTTAATTTTTTTAAGATTTTAAAAACAACATTTTACTTTGCGTCTTTGACCTTATGTCTATTGCAGCGGACAGGCAATCACGGAGTGTAATTCGATATCACAGCTGTGGCAAACGTAGACCTTAACATTTAATCGACTAGAATAGAAGTCGATCGTTAAGAGAACTGTAGCAGTTAAGTTCTATTCTTTGTTTCGTAAAGTTAAATATTTTATTCTTTGCCTTTGTGCTTGCACCGGTTGATACAATAATAGTCGAGAAAACAACGATTTAGTTTTACGATAAAATCTCGTGTTAAAAGTAGTTTACCTAAGGGTAAATAATGTTTAATATATATATATTTTTAATTTCAGACCTGTTATTTAAGTACGGTATTAGCCCGGTGCATATACTGTTTAAAGATAATATATTACTGCGACGAGCATTAACCCACTCCAAGACGAAGGTGTTAGGTCTAAGAACCCATCAGCAATTGAATTTGTCCCCAGTAACTCGCGTCACTTCACTACTGGCGAGAAATAACATAAGTGATAAGAAAATAAATATTTAAAATAAATAAATAAGGCATCCAGGGTTATGCTTACGATAAAAGTAAGGGAGACATGATTGAACTATTCGCTCACCCAAACTGTATTTTGAAGTTGCTCGCTGTTTCCTAAAAATTACTCCAAAACTAGCGAATAGTTTTCACCTATAGTGTCAGCTAGGAGCAAGAAACACAAGGAGAACGCAGCTAGCCTTTAAACACGCTAACGAAGGGTTGTGTACGAATTTCATTGGACGAGCGTCACGAGCCTTTACGCTGAACGTTTTACGGGTGGGGGGGGAGGACAATTTCCGAATTTTCTCCTTCCGACGGCAGCAGGCGCTAAAGCGTCTAGCCAATGAAAAACGTACACAAGAAAATCCACAACTTTTGACGGGTTGCGTTCTCCTTGTGGATGTTTGTTGCTCCTAGGTGTCAGAATATTTTTGGTGTATTAGATTTTTGCATGAGGTACATGTTTATAAATATATAATGATCGTGATGATTTTACTTGAAAAATAAATATTCAATAGCAAATTGAAGTTTTTAAATGGAAGGGTAGGCTTCACTGCATTTCTTGGGAGCCTATTATTGATGTCACTTGCGGGCAGATTTTTATATTCGTTGCTACTAAAGCGAGCAGAGAGAGAATGTTTAGAGGGCAACCAGAGAGAAAAGAGTAAGGGAAAAATTTCTCAAGCCTAATATCTTAAGCCTAACTTTGGGATTTTCCAAAATCATTTTAACTCTTATGGTGAAGACTAATACGACATCGGAATCGAAATCCTACCTTTAATAAAATCATATAATTGTTTTAGGTATAAGGAAATTAATTATCAATAAACAAAAATAAATACCTTATTTCCAAAACAAACGTTAATGTAATAATCTTTCGAAAAATATTGGTGGTTTTCGCTGTTTTCCGATGCACCGTTTAAGTTATTGAGCACGCGCGTTTCTATTTTTGAAGGGAGCACGCAAAATCACTCGAGCCACACTCCTCTCCTAACTAAATATTGGTTTTAAGTGCCATAACATATATATTTTAGAATTCTGGACATAAAAATCTTATAATGTACCAAAAATCACAAAATTCGAAATTTGTCGAAGCTGACACTATCTCTTCAAATCAAACAATACTCAGCAACTAATAAAATCGAAGTGATATAAAAATCACTTTTAATAAATTACGAATATCAGTACACCAGGTTGGTCGACTATGAAGTTAAACTTACGGTTAACCGCCGAAATTGAAATATTTACAAAGGGCTCATTCATAGTAGGCCGTACGGCCTAAAATAAAGAAATTATACTTCTATGATGGCTGCCGTCTCCTTAGGCCGGTGACACGAAAAATTATCGCGCACACTTAGTTTTGTCGATCTTGAACTCATTGGTTATAGGCTGTACTTGCGCGGCCATTGGAAAACGGATGCCCGAAGAATAGCTGACTTAAACACGAACTCGAAGTAGATTTAGTCGCGAGACCAGAGGAAATTCCGTCTTCCAAGGTCACGGACTTCAGGAGTTTACCATAGGGTCACGTGACCTGTTTCAATCGGGATGGATGAGTGTTAAATATGAGTCAACCAGTACGTTCTTCGTGTCAATAATTGACACAACCGAATTGGCTTTGGTGACCCCCCAACAAATTGAAATAATTTTCAATAGAAACACGTTTCCCTAAGATGGCACGGTAACTTAAAACTATACATTCAAAGAGATAAAAACATCGGTGTAATCTTAAAATGTTTCATAATGGCTTTCTGGCAATCTTCGAAACTTATTTTCTTCGTTAAGTTTAAAAAAGATTGAAGTGGGTCATAAATAGAACACATGTAAGAAAAGAGACTTGGCTCTCATAAATGCGAGTTGGACAGAACAAAGATTAAAGCGAGAACGGGGAATAAAAAGACCATAGCCTTTAGCCCTCTCTGATCTGCTACAGTCTCTATGATAACAAATCAGTTGCGGTCGAGGATTTCACCAGAATTTGCCACTAGGCATCGTTGTATAGCATAGAGTTGAATATCAAGCATTTATGGTCATTTAATTATTCCTGCGAAAAGGCAGGAGGTATTATACAGAAAACAGATCAAATGTTTCCAATCAATACAGCATTTGAAAGTTTCCAATCTATAACATCTAAGTTATTAGGACATTTTCACGATTGAAAATGAGGATAAAATGGCGAATCGACGGAAAAAACAGAAGGTTTCCCGACATCGGAAACCCCGCGAAAATCGTCCGGAAGTGATAGTTTTTCTTGTAACATGGGTGAGTGTATAAAGTTCGATCTATTAATAACCCAAGAAGATTACATAAAATTGGTTCCAGTTGAAAAATCTTATAATTGCAACGAAAAATATAGAAAAGCATCAACCCGAAACTGCACGGTATTTCAGTCTGGTGCCTGGACCCATGCTTTGCATTAATATTTTTCTGAAGCGAGCAAATGTCCTTACGTTTTATCTTTCAAAAGTGCAAAAATCTTAAAATCGAATAAATGTTTAGCAGGGATTTGTGGGTGCTGCATCGAGTGCTCCTCGATTTTTACTGGTATACTTGAATCTAAACCGAAGATTGGAAAAGTAGTCAAATGCTATTTAAATGGTTAGTTTAGATCAGAACACCAAACGCAATATTCTTGGTGCGTAGTTCATAGGTATCATCGCCTACCGACTGAGTTTTAAATTGAATGTATGAAAGCTGTCTGCTCGTTCAAAATTATATCTGCGCAACAGCTGAAAGTTCAACCAAACAAAATATTTCTTCAGATATGTAGTTAATGGATATTAAGGCAGATGGCGCTATTTTTCCTAAGCTCGAAGCCTATACTATGCTGTCGGAAGCACACGATTCCAATTCTATTTTTAATTAGTTATTGCTTTGGCAGGAATCGGAAGCAACAGCACCGAAAGAAATAGTAACTGATATGCCAACAGCGGTTGCGAGGGCTCTTGCTAGTTGCGCGTTTCTCTCGGATTACGTAAATCGAGTGGCAAACGTCATTTTTAATGGGAAATAAGAAGACATTTCCGAGAGTTATATACGGTGTGACGTTGCGCTCACCGTGAAACTAATATCACAATGGAAGCGTTTGCAACTCAAACCCCCGTAGAAGTTGGGCCAACGTTGACGATTGACCTAAGTAGCGGGGCCAGATGCACGTTGACTCGCTTTACTATTTATGTTCTACTTGATTTAGGGTCAGCCCGACGTCATATGTACAATTTCTGCCGACTCTTAATGTTCGTCGTACGTACTTCGAAACATCTTTGGGCCGACTTGGTAATGTATTATTTTCGACCAAAAAATTACTTAACTTATGGTGTTAGAACTAGACGGATGGTGTTGAAAAATTAAAGAAAAATACGTCAGATGAAAATTGCTGCAGCAGCATGGGATGCGATTTTCAAAATCGGTAAATTAGTTGGTCGAAAAATAAGTTTTCTTTTCCATTACTACTGGTGCTGATGGACATTCGTCATACTTTATATGAAGACAATAATAAAAAAATTTAATATTAGATTTATTGCCACGTATCGTACCGTTTCGAAAATTCATTTATTTAGGAGTGTCTTGTTGAAGCAAGAGTGGGGGAGGAGTATTGAAGTGATCCTACAATCAATATTTTCCAAGCTTTCCTTCTGAAGAATCGATTGTATTAGTACGAATCTTTTTAAACATTATTACCTAAATAAACAATAGTTTTTATCCATGTAAGGACGGCATAGACAAATTGAAAACGTCTAATTTGTATTTTGGTCAGTGATAATATCTTAATCAATACCTTAATTTTAAATGCTTAGTAGGGGAATCAATTAACCTATATTAACCTAAAATTTCTTCTCCTTTCCATGCAATGACCGGTGGCTCTTCTGAAGTTATCAGGAGACACCTAAAACCTCCCTGGTCACAAGATCATCTTTTCTTTATCATTAATTTGCTAAAATAAGCTTTAGCTATACATCGGGAAGCATTTCGACTTACAATAATCCTTTGCTCTTTGTAAATTAAATCCAGCAAAGACGATATCTCTTGCTTATTACTTTTGTCTGAACTGTGGAAGTCACAGTTCACCACTTTGGACTCAATTGTTAAAGGTTTTTGCTTTCTAATTTGTATTATTTTGTTATTTATATTCCTGTTACTGGAAAGAATGAACATGTCGGAGTCTTGGCTAAGACCAATGTGTGATATGTACGCGCAGAGTATGAAGAAGTGTACCAGGATGATTTTCAACCTCTGAAGTTTGAAGTTATCCGAAGAAATTTTTCAAGTGATCTAAAGGAAATATAGAAAGAGTTCTAAAGGTATTCTACAGCAAATTATAAAAGCCCTTCGAGTCATGTAATATGTGTTATAGGAAGTCTAAATACGTTCTATAGAAATTTATGAAGGAATTCTGTTTTTTTGCTCTAAGCGTATACTAAAGATATTATAAAGAAAATACCTATAGGAAAATAATACATGTTTCTTAATATATTATATAGACTTCCCAACGGGATTGTCTATAGAAGCAACTAAGAAATATTTCTGAAGTATTGATTTTGCGTTGGTTCTATAGCTGTAAATTTAATACGATCGTAGATAAAGTAGCCATTATAAACTGATTGGTGACTTTGGACAATCCTGTAAACATACGCTGGTACATGCAAAAATTCAGACTGCTTTAAATTTTGACGATAGTTGAGCCAAATTTGTCTACAGTTACTGGAGTATCAGCGCCGCTCAGAATAATAAGTTTTTGGTTCCTAGTATACTCAAGCTTCTTAATAACCAGCGCCATCGTAACGCCAAATGGAAGGTAGGTCAGTTGGACTAAAAGATCATGCTGCTTTTCCGTTAGCGCTCTGTTTTAATAGGAATTTTTTTAATGGCTCCTATAAACGTATTTAATTTTCAATATGGGTACCCTACACATTTTCCAGTAGACAGAATTGTTGAGGTTAACGGTAATAGGGTCATTCCATGACAAAACGCCTGCCACAGAACACCCGACCCCTTTCGATTTTGCCCAAATTTTGTATACAGGGTTTTTTGGGCCTAGGAAAACGATTTTGATAGTTTCATAACGATCGGTTCAGCCGTTTACGAGATACAGCATACGCGTTTTTTCAAAAGTACGCCTTGACCCCCTAAATGTTTTCTACTATATCTTAAGACATAATTATCGCAAAATCACATGTAATACCTCATTTTAAAGACAATGCGCACCCTAATATGAATATTTAATCAGAGTTGTCATTTGACGTAAATGTCATTAAAATCTGGGCCTTTAAATAATTTGACCTTTGACCTTGCCCAGACACCTCAGTCGTAGGTCAACGATTTTAGCATTTTTAAAATTCCCACTATCGAATACATAATAATCACTCAAAATCTCAAAGTAATATTTGTAGTTTTCGAGATATTAATTTTTGAAATTTACCCCTCAAATTAATGAAAATGCTATTTTATACACGAAACTAGTTGACCTACTAAATAAATTAAAAATATTATTATTTTGGTAATTTTGAGTTTAGAATATCAAATACACTAATTCTTAAATTAAGTTGAGTTATTTACATATTATTTTTAGTTTTGCATGTTATCTGTAGACAGAAGACATCACTAAATTGCTTGTCCTTAGTATAGTCTGGCGTTCAATATTATTGTAGCGTATCTTACTGCACCCTAAAATGGAAATGTGCTAGATATCTCAAGAAAACCCAATATTGCTCTTAGTCATATCGATTACGTTTTTAATAACGTAAAAATGTTTTAATATCTTTTTAATATATAATAGTTATAATTGAGTAGTTAAATATATTAACAGCGATAATTGAGTAGCGAAATAGAATTTATTTAACTGTATATTCTCGAACAAAGCCCTGAAATGGATCGAAATTGTTCGTTTTGGAGAGACAGTAGTAAATGTCATTTGCAAACACTTTCGAAAACAGTTGGTATCAACAACCATCTGTCCGAGGATGACAAATTAGTTCTTAGCAGCCGAACAGCTATACCTATGTCCAAAATAAGAAACATATGTCGTCACCATGAAGAACTTTTTATGAAAAGGTATTCAACGAGTCAAAAGAAGTGTATGAATCCTTTTGGGACTCACGACGCTGAAAGAAAGAGTGGACTAAAAACTATTTCATTGGATTTGTTCAAAAAATTAAAGTTACGAGGAATTGAAGTTATCGCTGGAAATAAGTTGTGCATCCAGTGTTTTATGTCTGCTGGAAAAAAAGTAAAGGATGAACTCCAAATACAGTTGGACGTTTCAGAAGTTCACACTGCACAAGAATCACAAGAAAGCGATTCTTTTTCATTTAGTCAACCTTGTTCATCGGGAGATGCGACGCAAGACGACAAAGCTATAGCTTTAGTGGCAGTTAACGAAACTCTAATAAACTTGGGAGAATCTCCTGTTAAAAGAAGTAAGAAATATATTCAATTTGAAAGAATTTATATATGTATACATATATAAATACATATATTTTTTAACTTTTGTACAGAAGGTTTGTCATCTCGCCAAAAAACAATTCTAAGCAGGACTAAGTTAAACGCTGTGAACAATTCATTGAAACGCAAATTAGAAGAGTCAATGGAAATTTCTCTTGATGAAACAGACGATAATATGGTTACGGACGATGTTTTTAGAAAGCTCGAAGAACATCGATTATATGAGAATATTTTGAACGAACTGAGAGAGAAATTCAATAACTCCAAGACATCATACGGCGAAAAGCTTCAGATCCTGACCTTGTCACCATTTGGAATACAACGCACAATGGAGGAATTTGGAGCACCAGAATACATGGTCAAACGAAGCAGGAATCTTAAATCTAGTCAAGGAATTCTTTCGCTACCAGAGAAACAATCGAAGGGATTAATATTGACCGAAGACGTTAAATCAAAGGTCGTTGAATTTTACGAAAATGACGATAACAGTCGTATGACACCTGGACAAAAGGAGTTTGTGTCAGTTAGAAACCACGAGACAGGTCAAAAAGAACATCATCAAAAGAGGCTTGTACTGCTGAACCTGAGAGAGCTCTATAACAAATTCAAGGAAGAGCATGATTTGACGTTAGGATTTTCGTCATTTTGTTATCTACGACCACCTTGGTGTGTATTAGCAGGTTCGTCAGGTACACATTCAGTGTGTGTCTGCACCTATCACCAAAATGTCAAGCTAATGATATCAGCTCTACCGTCTCCTTGTCCTTTAAAATGTGATATCGATTTCATGACGCTCACCGTGTGTGACACTCAAAACAGGAATTGTATGATGAGGGTGTGCAAGGACTGTCCTGGGAAAAATGGTCTACTTGAAAATGAATATTTAACGAACCTTTTAGAAGATTTTGAAAATATAAAGTTCATGCAATGGGTGACAACTGACAGCACAAAGCTCATGACCTTGAGCGAGAGTGTTGAAAACTTTTTCGACTCTTTGGCCATTAAACTACTTGAACTAACGCGTCATCATTACACATCTAAGTCGCAATCTAATTATCTTAAAAACCTCAAAAAAACTCTAAAACCTGGTGACGTAATTGTTCTCGGTGATTTTGCGGAGAACTATTCCTTCGTAATTCAAGACGAAGCACAAGGGTTCCATTGGGACAATTCTCAAGCGACAGTGCATCCCTTCGTAATCTACTTCAGGGTAGTCGAAAACGGAGAACTTAACCACTTAAATTTTTGTATTATCAGTGATACCAGAACACATACAACCAATACTGTTCACAGTTTTTTAACTTATCTAATTCCAAATATAAAAACACATGTTCCTAATGTTAGAAAGCTAATTTATTTTACGGATGGATGTGCTGGACAGTATAAAAACAAATACAACTTTTCTAATCTCTGTTGCCACAAACAAGATTTTGGTTTGGACGCTGAATGGCATTTTTTTGCCACATCTCATGGCAAGGGACCTTGTGACGGAATTGGCGGAACAGTGAAGCGTAAAACAGCAAGAGTCAGTCTTCAGCGACCAGTGACTGGACAGATTTTGACTCCAACAGATATGTTTAATTTCTGCCTATCACACTTCGAAAATATCAAGTTCATCTATGTTAAAAACGAAGAAATTGAGCGACAAAAGGAACTTTTAAAAGAAAGGTTTTCTAAAGCCATAACAGTAAAAGGAACTCGAGGGTTTCATAAATTCGTTCCGAAATCGTTAAATGAAATCATGGTTTCTCCGTTATCTAATGACGATTCGCTAACCACAGTTAAGGTGTCGACTTTAGAATTGTCAGATACTCGAAATCAAGAGGCTGAAAACTTTAAAGTGGGAAATTTGGTAGCCAGCGTCTACAAAGGCCAACTTTACGTTGGATTAATTGAGGAAGTATCAGAAGAGTTTGGAGACTTCTTTGTAAACTTTTTGCGTCCCCCTGGTATTTCGGACAAATACACATGGCCCAGAAGGATCGATAGCAGTTGGGTGTCAAGTGAAAATGTTCTATGTGCAATTGAAATTCTTGTAGGTTTACCAAATTCGAAAGGCTATCAAATCAAAGAACACGATAAAAATAAAATTACCAAAGCCTTTTCCATGTATAAAGAAGTTTAAGCTGTTTTGTGTAAATAAAAAATTAATTGGCGTGTAAACTATAAAAATAAATGGTTTTGGTATTTCATTTTGTGTGTGGTGGGGTAAATTTCAAAAATTAATATCTCGAAAACTACAAATATTACTTTGAGATTTTGAGTGATTATTATGTATTCGATAGTGGGAATTTTAAAAATGCTAAAATCGTTGACCTACGACTGAGGTGTCTGGGCAAGGTCAAAGGTCAAATTATTTAAAGGCCCAGGTTTTAATGACATTTACGTCAAATGACAACTCTGATTAAATATTCATATTAGGGTGCGCATTGTCTTTAAAATGAGGTATTACATGTGATTTTGCGATAATTATGTCATAAGATATACTAGAAAACATTTAGGGGGTCAAGGTGAACTTTTGAAAAAACGCGTATGCTGTATCTCGTAAACGGCTGAACCGATCGTTATGAAACTGTCAAAATCGTTTTCCTAGGCCCAAAAAACCTTGTATACAAAATTTTGGCGAAATCGAAAGGGGTCGGGTGTTAAAATTAAAAAAAACTAGGTCGTTTTGTCATGGAATGACCCAATAGTGAGTGTAGGGAGCTGTGGTCTCACGTGGCATGCAGGGCTGGCCAACACCCTCCTACGCATTGTAACCCGGCCACCTGAATTAATGACATTAAAAGTCGCTTGATGACTTGGGCCTAAGGTGGTGCCTTGGGTATTAGCCTAGCTGATGATTATTATTGTTTAAATAAATTTAGCCTTCGGGTTAGAGCTCATCCTGATACCGAGTTTTGTCAGAGTTGGATAGGTCGAGGCGGAACTGTTGCTTGGCATGCCAGATCTCCTGATTTGAACATCTGTGATTTCTATCTTTGGAGCCATATCAAGGACTTCGTATACAAGACTGAAGTTCCAATACGTTGAAGACTTACGTGAACGCATAATTGACGCCTGCGATACAAACCGAAACAAGCCAGAAATCTTTCGTCGTGTTCCAGAATATTTTCGAAGACAAGTCCAAGCTTGGCTACACGTCAGTGGGGGCCATTTCGAACAACTTTTGTAAATACCATGATCAATGTAATGTTGTTATGTAACCTCTGGTAATTTAAACCACCTTTTCATTATTTTAAATTGTAACGATAGAGTACTTCTAGATGTGAACGCTTAATAAGCTTTTGCAAGAAGAAATTTTTATTCACTTATCTCAGAAGACGTTTTTACTCCTTGTTACTCAAAGAACCCAACGTATGTGAACGCTTAATAAGCTTTTGCAAGAAGAAAATTTTATTCACTTATCTCAGAAGACGTTTTTACTCCTTGTTACTCAAAGAACCCAACGTATGTGAACGCGTAATAAGCTTTTGCAAGAAGAAAATTTTATTCACTTATCTCAGAAGACGTTTTTACTCCTTGTTACTCAAAGAACCCAACGTATGTGAACGCTTAATAAGCTTTTGCAAGAAGAAAATTTTATTCACTTATCTCAGAAGACGTTTTTACTCCTTGTTACTCAAAGAACCCAACGTATGTGAACGCTTAATAAGCTTTTGCAAGAAGAAAATTTTATTCACTTATCTCAGAAGACATTTTTACTCCTTGTTACTCAAAGAACCCAACGTATGTGAACGCTTAATAAGCTTTTGCAAGAAGAAAATTTTATTCACTTATCTCAGAAGACGTTTTTACTCCTTGTTACTCAAAGAACCCAACGTATGTGAACGCTTAATAAGCTTTTGCAAGAAGAAAATTTTATTCACTTATCTCAGAAGACGTTTTTACTCCTTGTTACTCAAAGAACCCAACGTATGTGAACGCTTAATAAGCTTTTGCAAGAAGAAAATTTTATTCACTTATCTCAGAAGACGTTTTTACTCCTTGTTACTCAAAGAACCCAACGTATGTGAACGCTTAATAAGCTTTTGCAAGAAGAAAATTTTATTCACTTATCTCAGAAGACGTTTTTACTCCTTGTTACTCAAAGAACCCAACGTATGTGAACGCTTAATAAGCTTTTGCAAAAAGAAAATTTTATTCACTTATCTCAGAAGACGTTTTTACTCCTTGTTACTCAAAGAACCCAACGTATGTGAACGCGTAATAAGCTTTTGCAAGAAGAAAATTTTATTCACTTATCTCAGAAGACGTTTTTACTCCTTGTTACTCAAAGAACCCAACGTATGTGAACGCTTAATAAGCTTTTGCAAGAAGAAAATTTTATTCACTTATCTCAGAAGACGTTTTTACTCCTTGTTACTCAAAGAACCCAACGTATGTGAACGCTTAATAAGCTTTTGCAAGAAGAAAATTTTATTCACTTATCTCAGAAGACGTTTTTACTCCTTGTTACTCAAAGAACCCAACGTATGTGAACGCGTAATAAGCTTTTGCAAGAAGAAAATTTTATTCACTTATCTCAGAAGACGTTTTTACTCCTTGTTACTCAAAGAACCCAACGTATGTGAACGCGTAATAAGCTTTTGCAAGAAGAAAATTTTATTCACTTATCTCAGAAGACGTTTTTACTCCTTGTTACTCAAAGAACCCAACGTATGTGAACGCTTAATAAGCTTTTGCAAGAAGAAAATTTTATTCACTTATCTCAGAAGACGTTTTTACTCCTTGTTACTCAAAGAACCCAACGTATGTGAACGCGTAATAAGCTTTTGCAAGAAGAAAATTTTATTCACTTATCTCAGAAGACGTTTTTACTCCTTGTTACTCAAAGAATCCAACGTATGTGAACGCTTAATAAGCTTTTGCAAGAAGAAAATTTTATTCACTTATCTCAGAAGACGTTTTTACTCCTTGTTACTCAAAGAACCCAACGTATGTGAACGCGTAATAAGCTTTTGCAAGAAGAAAATTTTATTCACTTATCTCAGAAGACGTTTTTACTCCTTGTTACTCAAAGAACCCAACGTATGTGAACGCTTAATAAGCTTTTGCAAGAAGAAAATTTTATTCACTTATCTCAGAAGACGTTTTTACTCCTTGTTACTCAAAGAACCCAACGTATGTGAACGCTTAATAAGCTTTTGCAAGAAGAAAATTTTATTCACTTATCTCAGAAGACGTTTTTACTCCTTGTTACTCAAAGAACCCAACGTATGTGAACGCGTAATAAGCTTTTGCAAGAAGAAAATTTTATCCACTTATCTCAGAAGACGTTTTTACTCCTTGTTACTCAAAGAACCCAACGTATGTGAACGCGTAATAAGCTTTTGCAAGAAGAAAATTTTATTCACTTATCTCAGAAGACGTTTTTACTCCTTGTTACTCAAAGAACCCAACGTATGTGAACGCTTAATAAGCTTTTGCAAGAAGAAAATTTTATTCACTTATCTCAGAAGACGTTTTTACTCCTTGTTACTCAAAGAACCCAACGTATGTGAACGCGTAATAAGCTTTTGCAAGAAGAAAATTTTATTCACTTATCTCAGAAGACGTTTTTACTCCTTGTTACTCAAAGAACCCAACGTATGTGAACGCTTAATAAGCTTTTGCAAGAAGAAAATTTTATTCACTTATCTCAGAAGACGTTTTTACTCCTTGTTACTCAAAGAACCCAACGTATGTGAACGCTTAATAAGCTTTTGCAAGAAGAAAATTTTATTCACTTATCTCAGAAGACGTTTTTACTCCTTGTTACTCAAAGAACCCAACGTATGTGAACGCGTAATAAGCTTTTGCAAGAAGAAAATTTTATTCACTTATCTCAGAAGACGTTTTTACTCCTTGTTACTCAAAGAACCCAACGTATGTGAACGCTTAATAAGCTTTTGCAAGAAGAAAATTTTATTCACTTATCTCAGAAGACGTTTTTACTCCTTGTTACTCAAAGAACCCAACGTATGTGAACGCTTAATAAGCTTTTGCAAGAAGAAAATTTTATTCACTTATCTCAGAAGACGTTTTTACTCCTTGTTACTCAAAGAACCCAACGTATGTGAACGCGTAATAAGCTTTTGCAAGAAGAAAATTTTATTCACTTATCTCAGAAGACGTTTTTACTCCTTGTTACTCAAAGAACCCAACGTATGTGAACGCTTAATAAGCTTTTGCAAGAAGAAAATTTTATTCACTTATCTCAGAAGACGTTTTTACTCCTTGTTACTCAAAGAACCCAACGTATGTGAACGCTTAATAAGCTTTTGCAAGAAGAAAATTTTATTCACTTATCTCAGAAGACGTTTTTACTCCTTGTTACTCAAAGAACCCAACGTATGTGAACGCGTAATAAGCTTTTGCAAGAAGAAAATTTTATTCACTTATCTCAGAAGACGTTTTTACTCCTTGTTACTCAAAGAACCCAACGTATGTGAACGCGTAATAAGCTTTTGCAAGAAGAAAATTTTATTCACTTATCTCAGAAGACGTTTTTACTCCTTGTTACTCAAAGAACCCAACGTATGTGAACGCTTAATAAGCTTTTGCAAGAAGAAAATTTTATTCACTTATCTCAGAAGACGTTTTTACTCCTTGTTACTCAAAGAACCCAACGTATGTGAACGCGTAATAAGCTTTTGCAAGAAGAAAATTTTATTCACTTATCTCAGAAGACGTTTTTACTCCTTGTTACTCAAAGAACCCAACGTATGTGAACGCTTAATAAGCTTTTGCAAGAAGAAAATTTTATTCACTTATCTCAGAAGACGTTTTTACTCCTTGTTACTCAAAGAACCCAACGTATGTGAACGCGTAATAAGCTTTTGCAAGAAGAAAATTTTATTCACTTATCTCAGAAGACGTTTTTACTCCTTGTTACTCAAAGAACCCAACGTATGTGAACGCTTAATAAGCTTTTGCAAGAAGAAAATTTTATTCACTTATCTCAGAAGACGTTTTTACTCCTTGTTACTCAAAGAACCCAACGTATGTGAACGCTTAATAAGCTTTTGCAAGAAGAAAATTTTATTCACTTATCTCAGAAGACGTTTTTACTCCTTGTTACTCAAAGAACCCAACGTATGTGAACGCGTAATAAGCTTTTGCAAGAAGAAAATTTTATTCACTTATCTCAGAAGACGTTTTTACTCCTTGTTACTCAAAGAACCCAACGTATGTGAACGCTTAATAAGCTTTTGCAAGAAGAAAATTTTATTCACTTATCTCAGAAGACGTTTTTACTCCTTGTTACTCAAAGAACCCAACGTATGTGAACGCTTAATAAGCTTTTGCAAGAAGAAAATTTTATTCACTTATCTCAGAAGACGTTTTTACTCCTTGTTACTCAAAGAACCCAACGTATGTGAACGCGTAATAAGCTTTTGCAAGAAGAAAATTTTATTCACTTATCTCAGAAGACGTTTTTACTCCTTGTTACTCAAAGAACCCAACGTATGTGAACGCGTAATAAGCTTTTGCAAGAGGAAAATTTTATTCACTTATCTCAGAAGACGTTTTTACTCCTTGTTACTCAAAGAACCCAAAGTATGTGAACGCTTAATAAGCTTTTGCAAGAAGAAAATTTTATTCACTTATCTCAGAAGACGTTTTTACTCCTTGTTACTCAAAGAACCCAACGTATGTGAACGCGTAATAAGCTTTTGCAAGAAGAAAATTTTATTCACTTATCTCAGAAGACGTTTTTACTCCTTGTTACTCAAAGAACCCAACGTATGTGAACGCTTAATAAGCTTTTGCAAGAAGAAAATTTTATTCACTTATCTCAGAAGACGTTTTTACTCCTTGTTACTCAAAGAACCCAACGTATGTGAACGCTTAATAAGCTTTTGCAAGAAGAAAATTTTATTCACTTATCTCAGAAGACGTTTTTACTCCTTGTTACTCAAAGAACCCAACGTATGTGAACGCGTAATAAGCTTTTGCAAGAAGAAAATTTTATTCACTTATCTCAGAAGACGTTTTTACTCCTTGTTACTCAAAGAACCCAAAGTATGTGAACGCTTAATAAGCTTTTGCAAGAAGAAAATTTTATTCACTTATCTCAGAAGACGTTTTTACTCCTTGTTACTCAAAGAACCCAACGTATGTGAACGCTTAATAAGCTTTTGCAAGAAGAAAATTTTATTCACTTATCTCAGAAGACGTTTTTACTCCTTGTTACTCAAAGAACCCAACGTATGTGAACGCGTAATAAGCTTTTGCAAGAAGAAAATTTTATTCACTTATCTCAGAAGACGTTTTTACTCCTTGTTACTCAAAGAACCCAACGTATGTGAACGCTTAATAAGCTTTTGCAAGAAGAAAATTTTATTCACTTATCTCAGAAGACGTTTTTACTCCTTGTTACTCAAAGAACCCAACGTATGTGAACGCGTAATAAGCTTTTGCAAGAAGAAAATTTTATTCACTTATCTCAGAAGACGTTTTTACTCCTTGTTACTCAAAGAACCCAACGTATGTGAACGCTTAATAAGCTTTTGCAAGAAGAAAATTTTATTCACTTATCTCAGAAGACGTTTTTACTCCTTGTTACTCAAAGAACCCAACGTATGTGAACGCGTAATAAGCTTTTGCAAGAAGAAAATTTTATTCACTTATCTCAGAAGACGTTTTTACTCCTTGTTACTCAAAGAACCCAACGTATGTGAACGCGTAATAAGCTTTTGCAAGAAGAAAATTTTATTCACTTATCTCAGAAGACGTTTTTACTCCTTGTTACTCAAAGAACCCAACGTATGTGAACGCTTAATAAGCTTTTGCAAGAAGAAAATTTTATTCACTTATCTCAGAAGACGTTTTTACTCCTTGTTACTCAAAGAACCCAACGTATGTGAACGCGTAATAAGCTTTTGCAAGAAGAAAATTTTATTCACTTATCTCAGAAGACGTTTTTACTCCTTGTTACTCAAAGAACCCAACGTATGTGAACGCTTAATAAGCTTTTGCAAGAAGAAAATTTTATTCACTTATCTCAGAAGACGTTTTTACTCCTTGTTACTCAAAGAACCCAACGTATGTGAACGCTTAATAAGCTTTTGCAAGAAGAAAATTTTATTCACTTATCTCAGAAGACGTTTTTACTCCTTGTTACTCAAAGAACCCAACGTATGTGAACGCGTAATAAGCTTTTGCAAGAAGAAAATTTTATTCACTTATCTCAGAAGACGTTTTTACTCCTTGTTACTCAAAGAACCCAACGTATGTGAACGCTTAATAAGCTTTTGCAAGAAGAAAATTTTATTCACTTATCTCAGAAGACGTTTTTACTCCTTGTTACTCAAAGAACCCAACGTATGTGAACGCTTAATAAGCTTTTGCAAGAAGAAAATTTTATTCACTTATCTCAGAAGACGTTTTTACTCCTTGTTACTCAAAGAACCCAACGTATGTGAACGCGTAATAAGCTTTTGCAAGAAGAAAATTTTATTCACTTATCTCAGAAGACGTTTTTACTCCTTGTTACTCAAAGAACCCAACGTATGTGAACGCTTAATAAGCTTTTGCAAGAAGAAAATTTTATTCACTTATCTCAGAAGACGTTTTTACTCCTTGTTACTCAAAGAACCCAACGTATGTGAACGCGTAATAAGCTTTTGCAAGAAGAAAATTTTATTCACTTATCTCAGAAGACGTTTTTACTCCTTGTTACTCAAAGAACCCAACGTATGTGAACGCGTAATAAGCTTTTGCAAGAAGAAAATTTTATTCACTTATCTCAGAAGACGTTTTTACTCCTTGTTACTCAAAAAACCCAACGTATGTGAACGCTTAATAAGCTTTTGCAAGAAGAAAATTTTATTCACTTATCTCAGAAGACGTTTTTACTCCTTGTTACTCAAAGAACCCAACGTATGTGAACGCGTAATAAGCTTTTGCAAGAAGAAAATTTTATTCACTTATCTCAGAAGACGTTTTTACTCCTTGTTACTCAAAGAACCCAACGTATGTGAACGCTTAATAAGCTTTTGCAAGAAGAAAATTTTATTCACTTATCTCAGAAGACGTTTTTACTCCTTGTTACTCAAAGAACCCAACGTATGTGAACGCTTAATAAGCTTTTGCAAGAAGAAAATTTTATTCACTTATCTCAGAAGACGTTTTTACTCCTTGTTACTCAAAGAACCCAACGTATGTGAACGCTTAATAAGCTTTTGCAAGAAGAAAATTTTATTCACTTATCTCAGAAGACGTTTTTACTCCTTGTTACTCAAAGAACCCAACGTATGTGAACGCGTAATAAGCTTTTGCAAGAAGAAAATTTTATTCACTTATCTCAGAAGACGTTTTTACTCCTTGTTACTCAAAGAACCCAACGTATGTGAACGCTTATTAAGCTTTTGCAAGAAGAAAATTTTATTCACTTATCTCAGAAGACGTTTTTACTCCTTGTTACTCAAAGAACCCAACGTATGTGAACGCTTAATAAGCTTTTGCAAGAAGAAAATTTTATTCACTTATCTCAGAAGACGTTTTTACTCCTTGTTACTCAAAGAACCCAACTTATGTGAACGCGTAATAAGCTTTTGCAAGAAGAAAATTTTATTCACTTATCTCAGAAGACGTTTTTACTCCTTGTTACTCAAAGAACCCAACGTATGTGAACGCTTAATAAGCTTTTGCAAGAAGAAAATTTTATTCACTTATCTCAGAAGACGTTTTTACTCCTTGTTACTCAAAGAACCCAACGTATGTGAACGCGTAATAAGCTTTTGCAATAAGAAAATTTTATTCACTTATCTCAGAAGACGTTTTTACTCCTTGTTACTCAAAGAACTCAACGTATGTGAACGCTTAATAAGCTTTTGCAAGAAGAAAATTTTATTCACTTATCTCAGAAGACGTTTTTACTCCTTGTTACTCAAAGAACCCAACGTATGTGAACGCGTAATAAGCTTTTGCAAGAAGAAAATTTTATTCAATTATCTATGAAGACGTTTTTACTCCTTGTTACTCAAAGAACCCAACGTATGTGAACGCTTAATAAGCTTTTGCAAGAAGAAAATTTTATTCACTTATCTCAGAAGACGTTTTAACTCCTTGTTACTCAAAGAACCCAACGTATGTGAACGCTTAATAAGCTTTTGCAAGAAGAAAATTTTATTCACTTATCTCAGAAGACGTTTTTACTCCTTGTTACTCAAAGAACCCAACGTATGTGAACGCTTAATAAGCTTTTGCAAGAAGAAAATTTTATTCACTTATCTCAGAAGACGTTTTTACTCCTTGTTACTCAAAGAACCCAACGTATGTGAACGCGTAATAAGCTTTTGCAAGAAGAAAATTTTATTCACTTATCTCAGAAGACGTTTTTACTCCTTGTTACTCAAAGAACCCAACGTATGTGAACGCTTAATAAGCTTTTGCAAGAAGAAAATTTTATTCACTTATCTCAGAAGACGTTTTTACTCCTTGTTACTCAAAGAACCCAACGTATGTGAACGCGTAATAAGCTTTTGCAAGAAGAAAATTTTATTCACTTATCTCAGAAGACGTTTTTACTCCTTGTTACTCAAAGAACCCAACGTATGTGAACGCTTAATAAGCTTTTGCAAGAAGAAAATTTTATTCACTTATCTCAGAAGACGTTTTTACTCCTTGTTACTCAAAGAACCCAACGTATGTGAACGCTTAATAAGCTTTTGCAAGAAGAAAATTTTATTCACTTATCTCAGAAGACGTTTTTACTCCTTGTTACTCAAAGAACCCAACGTATGTGAACGCGTAATAAGCTTTTGCAATAAGAAAATTTTATTCACTTATCTCAGAAGACGTTTTTACTCCTTGTTACTCAAAGAACCCAACGTATGTGAACGCTTAATAAGCTTTTGCAAGAAGAAAATTTTATTCACTTATCTCAGAAGACGTTTTTACTCCTTGTTACTCAAAGAACCCAACGTATGTGAACGCGTAATAAGCTTTTGCAAGAAGAAAATTTTATTCACTTATCTCAGAAGACGTTTTTACTCCTTGTTACTCAAAGAACCCAACGTATGTGAACGCTTAATAAGCTTTTGCAAGAAGAAAATTTTATTCACTTATCTCAGAAGACGTTTTTACTCCTTGTTACTCAAAGAACCCAACGTATGTGAACGCGTAATAAGCTTTTGCAAGAAGAAAATTTTATTCACTTATCTCAGAAGACGTTTTTACTCCTTGTTACTCAAAGAACCCAACGTATGTGAACGCTTAATAAGCTTTTGCAAGAAGAAAATTTTATTCACTTATCTCAGAAGACGTTTTTACTCCTTGTTACTCAAAGAACCCAACGTATGTGAACGCTTAATAAGCTTTTGCAATAAGAAAATTTTATTCACTTATCTCAGAAGACGTTTTTACTCCTTGTTACTCAAAGAACCCAACGTATGTGAACGCTTAATAAGCTTTTGCAAGAAGAAAATTTTATTCACTTATCTCAGAAGACGTTTTTACTCCTTGTTACTCAAAGAACCCAACGTATGTGAACGCGTAATAAGCTTTTGCAAGAAGAAAATTTTATTCACTTATCTCAGAAGACGTTTTTACTCCTTGTTACTCAAAGAACCCAACGTATGTGAACGCTTAATAAGCTTTTGCAAGAAGAAAATTTTATTCACTTATCTCAGAAGACGTTTTTACTCCTTGTTACTCAAAGAACCCAACGTATGTGAACGCTTAATAAGCTTTTGCAAGAAGAAAATTTTATTCACTTATCTCAGAAGACGTTTTTACTCCTTGTTACTCAAAGAACCCAACGTATGTGAACGCTTAATAAGCTTTTGCAAGAAGAAAATTTTATTCACTTATCTCAGAAGACGTTTTTACTCCTTGTTACTCAAAGAACCCAACGTATGTGAACGCGTAATAAGCTTTTGCAAGAAGAAAATTTTATTCACTTATCTCAGAAGACGTTTTTACTCCTTGTTACTCAAAGAACCCAACGTATGTGAACGCGTAATAAGCTTTTGCAAGAAGAAAATTTTATTCACTTATCTCAGAAGACGTTTTTACTCCTTGTTACTCAAAGAACCCAACGTATGTGAACGCTTAATAAGCTTTTGCAAGAAGAAAATTTTATTCACTTATCTCAGAAGACGTTTTTACTCCTTGTTACTCAAAGAACCCAACGTATGTGAACGCGTAATAAGCTTTTGCAAGAAGAAAATTTTATTCACTTATCTCAGAAGACGTTTTTACTCCTTGTTACTCAAAGAACCCAACGTATGTGAACGCTTAATAAGCTTTTGCAAGAAGAAAATTTTATTCACTTATCTCAGAAGACGTTTTTACTCCTTGTTACTCAAAGAACCCAACGTATGTGAACGCTTAATAAGCTTTTGCAAGAAGAAAATTTTATTCACTTATCTCAGAAGACGTTTTTACTCCTTGTTACTCAAAGAACCCAACGTATGTGAACGCGTAATAAGCTTTTGCAATAAGAAAATTTTATTCACTTATCTCAGAAGACGTTTTTACTCCTTGTTACTCAAAGAACCCAACGTATGTGAACGCTTAATAAGCTTTTGCAAGAAGAAAATTTTATTCACTTATCTCAGAAGACGTTTTTACTCCTTGTTACTCAAAGAACCCAACGTATGTGAACGCGTAATAAGCTTTTGCAAGAAGAAAATTTTATTCACTTATCTCAGAAGACGTTTTTACTCCTTGTTACTCAAAGAACCCAACGTATGTGAACGCTTAATAAGCTTTTGCAAGAAGAAAATTTTATTCACTTATCTCAGAAGACGTTTTTACTCCTTGTTACTCAAAGAACCCAACGTATGTGAACGCGTAATAAGCTTTTGCAAGAAGAAAATTTTATTCACTTATCTCAGAAGACGTTTTTACTCCTTGTTACTCAAAGAACCCAACGTATGTGAACGCTTAATAAGCTTTTGCAAGAAGAAAATTTTATTCACTTATCTCAGAAGACGTTTTTACTCCTTGTTACTCAAAGAACCCAACGTATGTGAACGCTTAATAAGCTTTTGCAATAAGAAAATTTTATTCACTTATCTCAGAAGACGTTTTTACTCCTTGTTACTCAAAGAACCCAACGTATGTGAACGCTTAATAAGCTTTTGCAAGAAGAAAATTTTATTCACTTATCTCAGAAGACGTTTTTACTCCTTGTTACTCAAAGAACCCAACGTATGTGAACGCGTAATAAGCTTTTGCAAGAAGAAAATTTTATTCACTTATCTCAGAAGACGTTTTTACTCCTTGTTACTCAAAGAACCCAACGTATGTGAACGCTTAATAAGCTTTTGCAAGAAGAAAATTTTATTCACTTATCTCAGAAGACGTTTTTACTCCTTGTTACTCAAAGAACCCAACGTATGTGAACGCTTAATAAGCTTTTGCAAGAAGAAAATTTTATTCACTTATCTCAGAAGACGTTTTTACTCCTTGTTACTCAAAGAACCCAACGTATGTGAACGCTTAATAAGCTTTTGCAAGAAGAAAATTTTATTCACTTATCTCAGAAGACGTTTTTACTCCTTGTTACTCAAAGAACCCAACGTATGTGAACGCGTAATAAGCTTTTGCAAGAAGAAAATTTTATTCACTTATCTCAGAAGACGTTTTTACTCCTTGTTACTCAAAGAACCCAACGTATGTGAACGCGTAATAAGCTTTTGCAAGAAGAAAATTTTATTCACTTTTCTCAGAAGACGTTTTTACTCCTTGTTACTCAAAGAACCCAACGTTTACTTCTGGGGACATCTTGAAAAATTGACGGCCAATTCTTGGATACGGTTCAATTAAGGAAAACGTTTCTAAGAATCTTTTTCACAATACAATGTTTATGGAGTATTTGTGTATGTGCCCTTTAATCAATAGTTTAGGTTGTTGTAAGATTATCCTTGAAGTAGACCGAGATATAAAATGCCTTATAAATTGGTTTTTAGGGGGAAGGGTTCAAGATTGCGAAAAACAATAATAGTCAACTTAACTGCTTACTCTTATAGTTACATAAAAATTTTGCAAGGTTGCGTTGGTGCTAAGAAAGTATAAAAATAATAACTCTTATTTTAAATCATCATTGGATTTTTATTTAAAATTAATTATTTATAGTCAATGGTTAACTTTTCCCAAACTAAAGCTTGTAGTTGGATAAAATATGTTTAGACTTTCCACGTCGTTTGTCCATTTTCAAATTTTCTCTCTCAATTAATTATAAATATGTTGAGTCTATAGTTGTAACAATTTAAATTATAATAATATCCCTTAAAATTGAGCCCAATAATTTGTTTAAAAATTAACAACCTATTCAATTCCTCTTTTATATGGTAACATTCTTTTGAAATTAACACCGTTACTGGTTAAACAAAAATTTAACTAGGGAAGTACCTTAAAATTTAAAGGTTTGCTTTAATGAGGCAAAGATAATCTTAGATTCTTCACTAATCCTAAACATCGCACCCATTCGAAGAACACACCCAATCTTAAAAATTTTAAATTCCGAATTAATTGATTTACCAGCCCCTTCCAATATTTCTTATTGGTGAAATTTCTTATCCTTTGTTTAATCATTCAAGTAACCACGGGTATTTTCCTGGCTATACATTATACTCCAGAAACTAATACAGAGTTCGCCTCTATCTTCCATATTATACGAGATGTCAACTATGGGTGACTTTTCCGTTTTTCGCATGCTAATGTTGCTAGTCAATTTTTCGTATGTATTTACATACATATTTCCCGAGGAATCTACTACGCTTCTTACAAAAAAATTACTACCTGAGTCACATGAGTTATAATTTTACTTCTATTAATAGCCACCGCCTTTTTAGGTTATGTCTTACCATGAGGACAAATATTCTTTTGGGGCGCAACAATAATTACTAACTTATTTTCAGCCCTCCCTTATATTGGGCCAAATCTAAGAATCTGGATCTGAGGGGGATTTTCAATTGATAACGCCACCCTCATACGATTATTCAAATAATTCAATCTAACTATTTCCTAACATGGATTGGAGCCTCTCCAATTGAAGAACCTTATCTCAATTTCAGACAAATTTTCATACTTTTATTAAACCCTCTAATTATAAAAATTCAAGATAAAAGACGAAGCTAATCATTTAGCTAAATTAAATCAATTTGGTTTGAAAACAAATTGTAGGTAACCTAAAGAAATTGTTTAACGGTAAAATCATAAGATTTCTTGATACATTTTTTAGGGGCATTAATATGACTGCACGCTTGGACCGGGTGTAATAGGTCAGTGCTATAGCTGGTTAGGGGAAATTAAAAGCTGAGAAGTATCGAGAAGCGGTCAATGATCTCGGTACCAACTGGAAGCTGGCCGAAGACACTTTTAGTGAAAGTCAATAACTAATAACAAATAGTCGAATATTCGAAAAGATAGGGAAAACGTTTTTGGTATTTTCAAATAGTTTGCAAACTGGTCGAATAACCGCGGGTCTTTTTCTAATTTGTTGAGTTTCAAGGCCATCCCAGGAGAGCGCAGTAAAATTTCCGAACTAGTCCTTATTTCTGGCACCACTCTTTAGGCCGCAGCGCCAAGGACCATATAAAGAGTAACTTGCACGTCCATTATCCATACCGTTTGTATTAAAACTTCTTAGCGAAAGGCAGAAGCTGTGTATTCTAGCGCCTATTGGCTAGATTACTCGCGTGTTCTCTTTTGTTATGGAATTTTCTGGAAAAGCAAAGTAAAACGAAAATTGAGTCTAAAACGTAAACCAAGTCCAAAACAAAACTAACAAGACGTACGATGGTCAGAATACACACAATCCTCCTAATGTGTTAAGTTTGTTTGAGCTATTCACAGCAACCTGCAGCGCCGTTATCACAACCAAAATATATCCACGGTCACACATATATACAAATTTACACTTATTTGTTACTTCTAGTCATACTTTGAAAGCATCGAAGATTCCTTCGATCAGTGTAACTCTTATTTGTTACTTCAGATAACACTTATTTGTTACTACTAGTCAGCCGTTGAGTGTCACACTTATTTCTTCTGGTTATACGACAAAGACTAGTTCGATTAGTTTCATACTTATTTGTTACTTCTGATCACACTTATTTGTTTTTCTGATCACACTTATTTGTTACTTCGAATCACACTTTTTTTTACTTCTGATCACACTTATTTGTTACTTCGGATCACGGTTATTTGTTACTTCTGATCACACTTATTTGTTACGTTGAGTGTCACACTTATAACTTCTGGTCATACGCCGAAGACTAGGTAGATCAGTGTCATACTTAATTGTTACTTCTGGTCATACGTTGAAAGCGCGGCCCTCTCTGAACGGCGCCTTGAAAAACGCCAGAGGGAAACGGGCGCGTAGACCTCTATAAACACGCGGATTTACAATGTTGGAAATTGCGGGGGTCCGTATACGCTGCCCAAAAAACCTTACTTAGAATTAAATTTAAGGAACGTATTTGCAATTCTAGGTTAAATGTAAACCACAGCTATTCAAAAATATAACTTTCATGAAAATCGGACTTAAATTAAGCAACTGTATGTAGATTTTTAGGCGAAAATATAAAAACACGAAAATTGGGGTCCCGTAAATTACCCTGAAAACTATACTTAAATTTAATATTTACTAATATAACCGAAGTTGTAGGTCAACTGAATCTTAACCTATCCAATAAATGTTTTTTAAACGTTATCGGACTTAATTTTAATGAAAATATCTACAACATAAAGCGAAATCACCGAAAATAGTAAATTGGGCAAATGCCCAACTTCTTGGGCTCCGATTTGAAAACTTTATGAAAGGCTATCAATGGCAATATATGTACTTTTGAACGAGATATCATTGACTCTTCTAGTTATAACCGTTGAAGAGGTATGCGTGACACGGCGCCATCGGCAGCATCGGCGGCATCGGCGGCAACGGCTACACTGTACGTGAGACTAATACACACAAATCCTTAGGATTGTGTGTAAAAACCGGGAGGAAAGTTGAATTTGAAGTGGATTTTTCTGTTTAGAATTTTTGAGTTAACTAAATTAATAATTATTGATTTAAAATTAATATAAATTCAATTTTTAATTTGTGACAAAAGATCTGTTCCTTCGCATTTTACATATATTAATATTCCAATTGCACAAATATTTCTGAAAATCACGAAGAATATTATCGCGACCAGAGCGACAGTTAGATAGTGATGACGATTCACATTTTTTCATTAAGAAATAAATGTTAATTATAAAATAATCTTAAATATTAAAACCAATGTATACGATTCAATTCATTAGCTAATCTGCTAATGACGAGCGCAAATAAAAGGGAAAGAAGATAAAAAAAAGAGTTAGTAGTGAACATTATGCCGGGGTCCCCTACTACGAAAGCTGCTATATCTTTGTTACTTTTTCAGAAAAAACGCTCTAAATTACAGAATAGATAGATCAAATGATCAGCTAGAAGTCTGTTGCTGTTAAAAAAAAACCAAAAAATAACCGGTTAATAATTTTTTTAAATTAAGTAATTTCATATTTCTTTAATTTACCGGGAGATGGCGGCATATAAAAAATTTAAAATAAACATTAAATGTAGGGGACAAATTATTCGTTCGGTTATTGTACGCCACATGAAAATCCGTCGAATAGCGGCCGAGGTATAAGACTTTTATTATTCTTTATTGCCACCATTTTGAAACGGCCGACATATTGGAAAGCTGGACATTAGAACCCCACAGCACCGGTTTTCCTATATCTAAGGAACCCCTGATTTTCAAAATAACTTAGCCACCCGAAATGGTACCCGAATATCCAATTTCGTGTACCCGGCTCCTGGGCTGCAAGCCTTTCATGCCATCCAAGCCAACAGCTCCCTACGCCTACTATTACCATTAACATAAATAAGTTTGATAGAAGGGAAACACGATGATCTCAGGAGAAACCCCTTTAACCAGTGAGGATATAACTTTCAATAGGCCTGGCAATGTGGGGAATTCGGACATAATATACTAGAGACACCTAGCGGACACCGTAGTCCAATTTTCGTCCGCGTGTTCGTTGGGACTTGGTTAGAAATGCGTGCCGGTTTTAAAATCGTGTTAAAGATTTATTTATTTTGTCTTCAAATTAAATAAAAATCTCCGAAATTAGTTTGGTAGAATATTCGTGTTTCAACTTGTACAAAAAATCCTTGTGAATAGAATGAAAAGTAGGCAAAATTTATAGAGACCAAAAATTCCGCCAATTTTTACGATGGCACTACGCTCGTATGTCCGAAATTGTATAGCTCTCGCGTTGCCAAAGCTAAAACAGCGAGTCCGTGATGGGGGAATACAAATTTCTGTTCCAGGTACGCAGTATTATATTCCTAGCTCCACCTTCAATTTAAACGACGTCTATAGAGATCACCGTGATTAACAAAAATTAAGAATGTTATTTCTGGTAAAATTTTTTTTAAAGCCGTTTGAGTTGAAATGGTGCTCGCTTTAAAATGTAAATTATTCCTGGGGAATACCAACGAACACTTCCCTCATAGGGCACTGTGGAAAACTTCCTATTTTACTAAAAAGGAGCTGATTCAGTTTGAGGATGACTGTATTAACCTTGAGAGATGTTAGCTCTGATCAAATGGTCCGACTTCGGTCAGGTGTGGGCTGGATACTGGTCTTCGGCTCAGGCTAACGGAGAGGGTCCAGGCAACCTGGCCGCCTCGGCGGCTTGGGTAGCCTGCTGTGGGCCTCCGTATGAGGGCACGGCGGTCCTGTTTCCCGGCCTTTTGGAGTCCCACCGGGATCTCCGGTTCCAGCTGTGCCGGGTTACTGTGCTCGTCGTTCCCCTTTAGGAGCTCTCTCCAAAGGGCTTGGCTCTCTATCTCCGTAGGTGGGGTGCCGGCTGGAGTTGCTATAGCATCCGCTCTCTATCCCACAGCTGTGCGCGAAGTGGGGGCTGGTCGAACCATTGCTGCGCCTTTGGTTGGGATGAGTGGCTTGCGTCAAGGGTGAGACCATCAGTAGTAGGGTTCTACTACCCATGCTGTCACCTGTCCGGGCTTGTGGACGCTGGCGTAGGGCATTCTGATGAGACCACCT
Source organism: Leiobunum rupestre (assembly GCF_980474605.1). Lineage (NCBI taxonomy): Eukaryota > Metazoa > Arthropoda > Arachnida > Opiliones > Sclerosomatidae > Leiobunum > Leiobunum rupestre. The sequence continues at coordinate 58,851,348 of NC_143385.1, read as the reverse complement.
GTGTAGTAGGCTTTTTGATTCGCTTGGAGCAACGGTATATAAATTTCTGACCACATGTATTAACCTTGACAACTCATCCTGTTTGTTAATTTGAAGAAAAACTAACTTAACATTTAAATTTGAAAATCATTTTTGACTTCCCTTAACAGAACTAATAAAATTTTATTATGTTTTGAAACTTCACTAGTTACTCTGTGCCATAAGGAGCGATAACGGACAGCACTATTAACTATTATCTTGGATTTGGTTCAAACTCGGAGGTTAGTAGACCTTTATATAATTTGAAACCCACTAAAGGCAAAAGTTACAATGCGCTTTTATTTTGCCACGGCAAACAAAAGGGTTTTGACAAGGAATTTCGGTTGCGATGGTGCATTTTAGCATGTTTGCCCCTGAGACTTTTATTTCGCCCCAAACTGATCAACAATAACGATCATCTTAAAGATCTCAACAAATTGAGGTTTCTTTTTATAAAAAGTAATGATTTTTGAATTTTCTGTTTTTGTCATATGTTTTGAAAAACGACTGGGTTTAATTCGTGAACTTAAATATACATAATCAAAATAAAAATCCTAAAATATAAATTTTATGAACGGGACTTTATTTAATCGGAAACAGTTCAATAGGTGATAGCAATTAAAAATTCCTTCAAAATAATGTAGAATTTCTGAAACCAGTTATAGGGTTCCATTTTAAATGTATTTAGAGAAGGGTTTTTATAATAAAATACATTCTTTACAACCATAGAGTAATAATTAATTCTTCTAATAATGATAAAAGAAATTGGTTTAATCGAATTAAACCTAAGAAATATTGGAAACCATCATACCTTTATTATTGATAATTATGAAGAGTTAAGTACACGTTCGGAGGAATCTGTTGTCCAGGGGATAAGCTTATAACGTTGACTGGTAAGGAAACACAGTTAGGTTTTGAATTGTTTCAAATCCAAATTCATGGAGGGAAACTTGAAAACCACCAATTTTTGTTTCGACCCATTCTGCCAATTTTAGATCTGGAAGAAGCGCTGTCCAATAATCATCTCCCTTTGCGTTGAGATTTTCAATAAGGCTAGTTTTAGCCTGAGAGACCGTGGCCTGATCCCGATGATCGTTTTTGGATTTGTACATTCGGAACAAGATAGACTTCATACAGGCGCGAGCCAACATTTTAACGAGAGCGGGGGCAAAAACCCTAATATAAGCACAACCTTGTTAAATAGGATGCATCCGAAAAAATGCCGAGGTATAAAAAACAAAACACAAAGGTGTCGCACGTTTAGCCAACTTGTCAGGTTGACTAAAATTGCGATGCCTCAATAGTCCGCCAGCGGCAAATAAGTATATTGAGTGAAATACGACTCTGCGGCAAGTTTGCCCTGAGAAAAAGTAGCGGGTGCACGCCCCCGCGGTGAAATAGAAGCATGGGCAACTCGTCCCCGCTGCCCCCGTGGTGGCACGCGCCTGGCTTCATACTTCCAACTTCTTTCGGTGCTTGGGAGTTTATGTCAATGACAGATAATGGCAAAATTTTCTCTTTGTCGCCTCCATTTTTGTGGTAGGTTGGTACATGATAACTCCGTTGGTGAAACATTAATATCCCTCATTTTCAAATGGGACAACAAATGAAGCAGTGCAATGGAGTGGTTACATATCACATTTATTTACCTCTAGCCGCACATTCGGAATATTCATCCAAAATTGAACGCCTTGAAATTGGTAATGTAGGAATAACCATGTGGGGCTTATCATTTTTCTTGCAGCTTCATTAACATCTTGTCTTCACTAAAACAATGTCATACTTTTTTCTATAACAGACACATCAAATATAGTTTACTTCTAAATATGACTAATGTATCGACGTTGGGTCTTACCTATTTAAGTTAGTCATCAGGCAGGATGATTTTACATAACTCTCTACAAAATACTTTTAACTTTGGTCAAAATATTTTGATGTGAAGTTTTTCTTACTGTAAAAAAACTTAATGTCTTCCATCCTAATTTTTGGAACATATTTTACCCATTTTCTGTAGTTCGTAATATGAAATATTAACCCTTCGTTGAGAGGTGCTTCAATTTGTTTTAGAAGCTCGTTATGAGCGATTGTAACGGGTGGGACAATTCAGTCCGCTCGTCCATTCGATTAATCAGGTGCGAGATATGTGTTACGGCCATGCCAACGGGGGGATACTTGGGGATAGGGTTGGGACACCCGTGGCGGAAGTATGACAACCACCCGTTGGGGGATTAGTGGTCGTCCTCACACGGCCATCCACAAACTCTGCCTCCCGGACGCCTGGGATTACAGGAGTGAGCCACTACTCCCGGCGAGGTGCTTTAATATCCGTATCTATATTAATATAGCAGCTCTTTAAACAGACGACGTTAACAGCTAGCTTGATTCACCCCAGTTCACTTCACGCTAAAAATGTTAACACTGGTGACATCTACTATGAAGGAAATGCTATAAAGCGGAGCCAAACATTCACCAGCCATTTCTGAATCGGGCTATTAAAATCGCGTGGTAGGGTTGTGGTGAGCCCTACCGCAGCCAGAGATGGGCACAAAATCAATTGTCGAATAAAAATTAAATTAATGATGTCTTTGTTTTTTATTTATAGATAACGTTGCTATTAATTTATTGGAAGATAAATATCTCAATTAAATATCCAAAATATTAATTTATAAAAAAAGTCCAAAATATCTTTTTCTTTTTTAGCATTTCAAATGAATTTATTTCGCTTATAATCGAGACTGAAATATTTTTCATCAGATATTTCAGGTGTGTGAGCCTGTGCGTAGTTTACAGATTGTTGACAATATTTTCCTCCGATTTATTATTCAGTAACTAAAAATGATTTGAGAGAGCTAGACATACGGACAATCGACAAATGCATGCAAAGATTTATTTTAACAGGAAATAAAAAATATTCCCCGGGAATGGTCATCACTATTCAATGGCGGGGGGCGGGTTGTGAGGTTAAAGGGGTTCTTTTGAATGATTTGGGCACATTTGTTCGAATTTCATGCGTCCGAACGGTGGTACAAATGTCCGAATGATCATTTGTCCGAATGCCGGAAAACAGGATCGTATGTCCGAAAATGTATTTCATTTGCCCGAAAAATTTATCAGAACTTTTGTTGGTGATTTAGTCGTTCAATTTATGTTAACTTTTCTGGCGAATTTCATTTGTTCGAATAATCTTTTGTCGGTTTTATCGAACATTAGGAATTGGTTGTTTATTTTAAGATATTGTTAATATAAGAAAATAGTAAAATTAACGTGAACCTAACCTAACCTAACCTAACCTAAAATATCCACAACATTCAACGCAATTCCCACTTACTATATCGGCCAAAGGGAAAATGGACGTAATAGGATAAAATGATTCGACATTGTAATGCTTATATCCGTTTATTATTGAAATATTTTACATTTCATTTTATTTTGAATTTAACAAGAGTGATCTTTCGATCCTATATCCAAATTTAGCACGTGCTTAACGTCATCGATAAATACTAATTTAGCGACAGAATTCGGACAAGTGATGCTACCGATTCGAACAATTGAAACATTTTTTATTTCGGCGGTTCGGACGAATGAAATTCGAACAAATGTACCTACCCCTTTTGAATTTGGGCATTCAGTGAAGGGGGGGGCGACAAATCTTTCCAAGGAGCCCTGGCTATATCCTTACGGGGCGGCCCAGAAACTGTAGCAACGCCACTGTTAATATTATTGCTACTGCTACAGCAATAAGATGCTTAAGCTAGCTTTCATACCGTAGAAAGTTATATCCTAGAAATCACGAGATAGCAACAACTCTTCCGAAATAATTAGTGCAATTAAGCAAGAGAGCCTGAAATCTGTCTTTAAAGTGTGTTCCTCTACTTGGTCTTTGACATTTCCAAATAACTGTTTAACGGTTCGAAACACAGACAGCGAAGCTGGATCCGTACTCATGCATATGCATAATCACTGATGATTCTTTTAATGTTTGTTTCCAAATTTTTGGAAAACTAATCACAGAAACCTCAATTTTGTCCAAACTACTTACACATATTTATGACAAAGAATCATTGGAAATATGTCTAAAAAAATTGGAGGCATCTTTCAAGTATGTAAAGGGAATCCTGAAAAAGATTATCTCTCTATATATACAAACCATCAAATTACGTCGAGTTTCCAAGATCCAGTGTTAGTGTCGTAAAATTACGCTGTTTTTATTGCGTCAAACAGAGGGCTAGTTTTCGCACTATTTTGTATAAAGAAAGAAAGAAAAATTCTGCTAACACTTCCCATTTCAAAAACCTAAGTGAGCCAACACTAACTCAAAAACTTCGAAAAAGCAATCTACCCTCAAGACTAAAGTACATCGATTACAAAGAAGACTTAAGAAACCAATCAAGGAGGATGGTAAATGTGTTTAGGATGATGATCATGAAGAATTGCACAATATTTTGGAGAAGAAGGGTCATTGAAAACAACATAGGAGATTTCCCAGCTTTGTTTCTAAAATTTCAGTTGGAAATATGGAAAAACAAACATCAAAATAGAAGGAGATAGCACCCAGTTGTATACAATGGTATCTTTAGAAGTTTAGATGCATCGAAAGTCTGGAGCATTGTACGATGTTTTACAAAAAACAAAGATTTCGCAGTTACGTTCCAAATCCACCCTACCTAATATTTCATATGTATAAGAACTAAACAATTGTACCAATTTCTGGTCAATTCTATCTTTTACCATGTACGAACGTCCACAATGGCAATTTCTATACTTTTATCATGTATGAACGTCCCCCATGGAAAATATTCCTTTGGCCTCGCTCTGGTATTGCTGTGTGTAAGGTGATGGAAAGTTTCAAAGAACGGTGGACTCCCTCTTTTTCGCGTGATCATCATAAGCCACGCTGGACCGCTAAGGTTCATGGAAAAACATTTATTTAATAAACATTCAGAGTGCCCTATATGTGAGCAGTCCATTGCAATTTATAATGAAATTCTTCACCGATTATTGCATGGCGGTCGCTATTCAGCAGACATATTTTACGCTCGGGCTTTCGTTGAATTCCAACGTTAAGATAATTAAGATAATTTAGATTTAATTATGTTTATTAGTTTAACTGATATCGGCAGATTTCCGAGTAAAGCCAGATTTCTTACACAGTACTGATGAGCCCCAAAAGGGCGAAACCGGTCTACTGTTCGAATCTCTGGCTAAAATTTTGACTTTTGAAAAATATTTGACTTTTGAACATTTATTTATATTGATGTCTCATTCAATTTAAACTATTCCCGTCGTGTTATCGTTTCAAATAACACTTTTTCCATAATATAGGGGGGCTACCATTATCATATCCCTCATATTTATTTTATTTCATATATCAATATATAAATTGTCGTATTCGGTAATAATAGTGTCGTTTAAATCAAATAGACGTACCATTGGCATTTGTTTTTTTTTTCGCGCTTGAACAAGATGAGTGGGGTATCCTCCTCTTTTATATTAAGTTAACATTTGCTAGACATCTTACTTTTCGCATTCAAATATGGTTACGTAGAAATATTTCTATTCGTGTCGCATTTGGAAGAATGATTGTCGCATTGCTCCGCGTTTACGACGCAATTGAATTTTTTTCATTTATTTTTCTTATATTCTGGGAGCTACCATTAAGCCCAGTTCACACTACACAATTAATTGGGCCACTTAATTGAAACCAACTAATTGTAAGCTTGAAAACTGTACAGTGTGAACAGAAAAAGTTGGAACAATGGTTACAATTTTTCTGTTCACACTATTCAAATTTCTTGCTTCCAATTAGTTGGTTTCAATTAAGTGGCCCAATTAATTGTATAGTATGAAATGGGCTTTAAATAAGCCTCCTTTTTTATCAATTACTGGTCACATTCCATTCTGGTTACAAAGAACTTTTTCTATTCATGTCGCATTTTGAAGAAAGATTGTCGCATTGGTCCGCGTTAGCGATGTTATTTCATTTATTTTATCACTTATTTTTTATATTCTTGGGGCTACCATTAGATTATCCCCCTTTTTTATTTATCTATTACTGGTCAAATTCCAATCTGGTTACTTAGAACTATTTCCCTTAATGTTGCATTTGGAAGAATGATTGTCGCATTAGTCCGCGTTAACTTTTTTATCACTTATTTTTTTATATTCGGGGAGCTGACATTAAATTAGCCCCCTTTTGCTTTTATCTATTATCTCCTAAACAATCTTGTCGCATTCGTTAAAAAGAGTGTCGCATTAATTCGAATTGACGTCTCATTATAGTAAGGTGATTAAAATTATTAACTATTATGTGGGGGCTTAGATTTTCTAAGGTGGCGTAGTTAGACAGGCGTAAATTTCAGAGTTTGTAAAGTGTTCTCTCTGTATTGTCAATCGATTGGTCCGTCACTTTCATTACTACCATAATTTTTTATAATTGCATATTAGGGTTTCGTAAATTCAGCAAAATATTTCTATAAGCAAAAGTGGCATAAGACAAAAAAGTGTGTCAACACTACCTTTGCGCCCGTTAAAATATTTACTGAGAGCTAGTCTCACAATAGACTACATAACCTACTAGTTGGATAGTATAGTAACTGTATATTTAGTCTATGGTCTGGCACGATTTTCTCTCTTCGATTTAATTTCCCGTAGACATACGTTCTAAAACGCCTCACTCGGCGGCGCTGGAGTGGAGAAAATTTCAAATTTTGATGACGTATTTTCAACCTCCTCTCCCACTCCCTCTTTTTACTTCGAGACAAGCCCCCATTAAACATTTTACCTCACTGATACACTTTTGGGTCTTATGTCGCTTTTGGACAAAGTAATATCTCTTCAACCGTTGGTAGTAGAGATAAAAAATACACTTTTTAAATATAAATCAACCATTGTGGTGTAGCATTCGTATCATAAAAGTTGTCAAAAATTACTTTTGCCATTTACAATGAAGATTTAAAATTTTAACTATTGCTGACGATCGATTATGAGAGATATTTGTAAATGAACAATAATTACTATTGTTTTCACTACATGTAGTTTAGCTGTAATACGTTTCGATAAATTTTCAAAAATCCCAACTTCCGGAGATTTATTTAACAAAGATATAGTACAAATTATGCATGGAGGTTTGGTCAAATAGCTGAAATTGTTATATTAATATTAAGTATCGACGGCATTTACGGCGACCTAGACGCGTGGTTCGAATTCAATATTTATTATAAAAAAATTACTGCGAAAAGGCAATATAAAAGGTTCCGTTGAACATTTTCGACTAAACGCAATTTTGTTTGTTTAAAATTTATAGTGTAGTAGTTTTGGTAAATGTTAGATTATTTATTAATTTTAATAAGGCATTACTCACAGTATGGTTTTTAAACGTCTAAACATGAATGGCTTTCGTCACATTCTTGGAAACGGAACAACGGCTTCTCAAAAGACCTTTCTGCGAAATGAGCTTCGCTTGTTGAACTTGTTTTTATGTAGCTCATCCGTCACGAAATAAGTAGAAGTTCAGTTCCGTTTATGCTTATAAAAAGGATGCCTTGTCGAATTTACTCTTATGGCTAGTGCTTTTCGTAGCAAGACGTCATCGATACGTCAACCAAGACGCAGCAGAAACAAACTTTATAAAAAGGCCTATTTACGAACTGCTTACTATTTGTTGCTTTATCTCAAATCAATTTAGTAAAATTATGCATAATTCAAAAACGAAATTCGTTTAACATTTTGATAGTCATAGAAGGTTGAGTTTATCTCTCATTTACTATATGACCTACTCTGTTGAGTGGCAGAAGTCATTACTAAAGATTCATTTAGTGGTGTAATCCTAAAAAACAAAGAAACCGGGGCTCTACCTGGGTACAGCCAATTTCAATTTTGATCGTAATCGAAGTTGGCTGTACCGGCCGTTATAAAAATACGTCCAACTTCGATTATTAGCGTGATTGAAGCTGGTCGTGACTAGGTGACTATTTGAAATTGTTATGGTATTTTCCTGCGGTCAAAATTTATAACAAATTTACATACCCTTTATTCGAGATAAATGATTTACGAAATAGAAGCAAGGCGTGCTCTGGCAAGTTGAAAAAAAGAGGCAGGGCGCGCCCTGGCAAAATAGAAAAACCCAGGCGGGGCCACGCCCTGGCCCGCCCTGGCCCGACTACACCACATTTTTCAATGTTGTTCATACTGAAATCTGAACGTTATAGCTCCTTCCAAATCACCAACAAAGCCAAATTTCCGGAAAAGTGATTCATTTTTTTGAAGGGGGGATGCAAAATATAGTCTGCTTATTTGTCGTGGTTAAGGCTAAACGTTTAGGTTGTGTTAAAACATAACTGTTATACAAAGCTCAGCTGTTACATAAAAATGTTTAGTTCTTATTAGGTATACCTCAACCTCAAGTAGTAAAATCGAAAAAAGGAACGCCTTATGAAGATTGTTTTTCAGGTATGTTTATTTCATACATACATGTCCCATAGGCAGCAACCATGCTTAATGGAACAAACTAACAAATAATTTCTTGGTCTAATGTTAAATTATGTGGTGAGATTAATCATGAATATTAATTAACAGATGATAGTGATGAAAATTTCTCAATGTTTGCTTATTTGAGCTGTTTAAATGACGAACGAGAAAGCATGGAATGAACAAACGATGATGAACCAGAAAGTACTCCGTTATTGGCAGTTACAAATGTATTATAAAAAAATTATTATTAGTAATTAATTGAATCTCAATTACTATTTAAATTTATTTTTAGTAAAAAGAACATCAAAGTGTTAAGGTCAAGAAAGGAAAAACAATTGGAAATCAAATATTTGATCTCAGAATATGAATTTAATGTTTCAACTAATTTAGAGCAATGCAAAAAAGAATTGGATATTTTTCAAGATGAAATACCTAAAACTGCGAACAAAATCTTAGCCTTCAATGGGCTGTTAAAAATTAGTAATATTGGTACCCATTTTATGAAAATGTGAAATCTTATTTTCACTCACTATTTACAAAAACCAATGAAGATGAAACTTAACTAAAATTCAAAAGGTTGCACGACATTAAAGAGACACCTAAATTTTAGGTGGATTGTGACAATGTTAGTACTTTTAGTAATTAGGTAAAATAAAAACAATGTGATAATATATTTCTAATTACAGGTGAAAATTAATTGTTGATTAGAGAGGAAGAGGCAGTGATCTCGAACCTAATGGATTTCATATATCAGGCAGAAAAATTGATCAGGGAGACCTATGCTATCCCTCATGGTGAGGCGATGGGTACTAATACTATCTCAGCTACTACCCCTTCATACAAGTGCAGTGACATTGCGTTGTATTTTGTGGCTGGAACAATTATCAATAAACTAGTCAATGTGATAAAGTGTGAAATTGCTAAATTTATGCTCGGGAGAAAAATTGGAGAAGCTATTCGAGAAAGGAATATTGAAAATCTTCGAAAAGAATGGCGACAATGGGTTTATGAACAAAAACGGAAGAATCTAAATTATACAAAAGAAGCAGCATTTGAAATGTTTCAAGATATGATTAGAGTAGTAGAAATGTTTAACAATGAAACCTACGTTTAAAACAAGAAGCATCTAGCTGCCAATGCTGTAAGAGAAGACGAAGGTTTTAAAAACAAATGTGCTAGTGCATGTGGAAAGGCAGAAGTCACCGTAGAAGAATGAAAATATATTTTGGCCCTTATCATCAGGACCTTTATCAACACCATTGGAAATGGACATACAAACTGTTTGAAAAATGCCCGCAATACTGCCATTCGAAAGAAGAACTTGAACACCAAATCACGATTTTCCATCTTCCGATATTTGCAACCTTCTGCGCTGTTAGCGAGACAATTTCGCAGTCTTAATTAAGTGAGGAACATCAAAAATGAAATACACTGGAGATCCATCTGAGCTGTAAGGATTTTCACGCTTGTAACCACTTTCTCCAGTATTCCTCTTGAAACATTTGCGGTTAGTAACTGCTCCATCTCCTAGCAAAGCAAGAATTTTGAAACCACAAGCCTCTAATTTAGTGATTGCTTCCGAAATTAACGTACCTAAAGTTTCTGCTTAAAACCAGTGGTTAATCCTCCAATCATGAACTGAAGACTAAGAGTGGCAACTGGCTTTTTTTGTAGGTGTGATTTTTAATAGCACAGCTCGTGCAACCAAAATACCACTTTAATACATGTTTTGACTCTACAGGGTATCCTATAGAAAACGAAAAATAATAAATAACTGAAAAACATTTTATTTGAAAAATTTCAAATTTCTATGGAACATTCCTCTTGCAAGGGGACATTTACATGTGTAAATTTGAATGAACTTAAACCATGTCTTCAAGGTCATTCAAAAACTATCTCGATAACCGTTGGGTTCCCGGATTTGGTTCCAATTAGACAGTTTTTGCTCGCTCTATTATTAGTTCAAATAACTTTGATTTCACAAATTTGACCCATTAGAAGCCGAGAAATTGAAGGTTAATGAATACAGTGTTTGATAAGAAAATAATCTGATTACTTTTAATGTGACTTAAGCAAATAAATACTGAATAGTTTACAACGGCTCAATTAAGCCACCGTCGACTACGACACATGCTTGAGCTCGTTTAACGACGGAGTTCATAGTGTTGTTCAAAATTTCAATTAAAATGCTGCAGAGAAATTTTAAATAAAAAAAACGTTTTTCAGTTATATATAATTTTTGTTTTTTATTATATTAAACACCTATTCACGTTGCACGATTCTTTCGCGTGCCCTTTGATGACTAGAATCAGAGTTTTCTTGGATTTAACGTGTTTTTCTATGTTATCTTTTCACGAAAAAAAATCTTAGGGCTTGACGGTTTTTCGACGAAGTTGTTGTTAAATCAATTTCTCAACGATTAATAAAAAAAAACGAATAATCAACTAACAAATGATCGGAAGTTAGTTACTTTAAACAACAACCACTTGGCTATCTTAAATTGAGGGTGGCTTCTCTCGCACTCAGAGAATCAGAACTCTGAAGTCTTGGGGTCCGTGCGCTCGAGTCTGTCCTCCGGTTTTGTTCCAGGGATTGTTGGGCAGAACTGAAAACCAAAACTTTTTACATTGGTCATTGCTTAAATTGGATTTATGTCTTGTGAAGCCACCACACTCCTGTGCAATTTAACCCGACCACAAGTAATTGGCTTTTCAAGTCACTAGTTGACTTGGGCCTGTTGGTTCATTTCGCATTAGCTTAGCTGATTATTGAGTGCCGAAAAGTTAAAAACGATACGAATATAAAGTAAATAGAAATATCTAAAGTCCTCTATAAAAAAAATTTAATGGAGTTTGTTGGTGAAAAAAAATAACTACTAATGGTTGATGTGTTCAATTACTTGCTCGGAAGATCCTCAAAGCCAATGTTATATTTTAAGTATAGTGAGGTAGGACAACAGCTGAGAGCTGATTAAATAAGAGATGGCACTCTTGTTATAGACTTTAATCTCAACTTGAGGTCATGTTAAAATGTGACATTGTGGCTAAACACCAAAATAACATTTTCTGAATGAGAGGTTACCTAAAGTTAAAAGAAAGCGATTGTAACGAATAGATCGCTTGAGTTTTCTGCGGGCGTTTCCGTTAAAGGTTTTATCATTATCTTCAGTTTTTTAAAGCAATTCAGTTAATGGTTTGGCTTTGCCATATTATCATTTTCCAACACGCTTGTCTCGTTTAATTGTATTCTATTAGGTTAAGTTTAATGATCTATTAACAAAGGCAACCAATTAATGGACACTTCGTAAGTCACTCTTATAAATCAACAAGTTGAATAATTAAAAGTCAAGTTACTAATTTTCTGAAAGATTCATAGCAATTCAATTTAACCAATAAATTTTTGCGGGTAAATCTTCAAAAGTCAAGACGGTTATTTCATTGAATAATAATAAAATAAGCTATGTTAAAATATCTATAGTTGGTGAGTTGGACTCTATAATTAACATGATAAAAACCTATTGTTTAATACTTTTAAATATTTAAACAGAGGCTACAATATATTCTGTTATCGCCAGAGTTTCTACACAGTATTTTCGAGCTAACTACAACTAGAAATTTTAGGATAAAATTCCGCTTTGGTAAAAATTAAATTACTTTTAAAAACTCATTTATTTTCTCTGAGAAATAAATATATTAAGGTTTGCATTTCAATTCCGTGGTTAAATTGCTCATCTTTCGTATTATTCACGGAATGAAATCAAATAATTTACATTTTTGCCGTTTAAAAAAGGTCAAATTACGTGTTATTACCAGAAACGATACGTCTTCCGGTAGGATCGTGTTTCTTTTGTGTTACAATATGTTTTGATAGTCGTATATCCGCTTATATGTAATAAGATTACCTCCTCGATCGCATACGAAAAAGAATTTAACACCTTAAATATCTTATCTCTAATTTGAATATAAATCTTCCAATGCTGTGCATAAAAACGTGTTAAGAAGTTGAGTCCCGATTTTATTTCAAAAGTTGCTTTAGCGCCAACGTCCATATATTAAAAATTTTTATTTAAGTTTAGCTTGATTTAGCTGTAGAAGTGGTTTTTTCTGTTATTTTAAGAGAATATCATTTAACCTACTGAAAGTTTGATGGCGAAATCTGGTGGCTATTTTCGTGGTCGGCTCGTCACTCGATTCCGGACCAATTTGATGCTCATTCTCTATTGCGCTCTAGTATGGTCCACCCTCTACTACCTTCTTATTCGGTTTACTAAGAACAAAACCAAGGTAACCTTCTTGGTTGGACACGTTGAACAAGGATACTTACAGAAAGACGTGGTCAGGGAATGGAATAGCAATTCTTCTCCTTGGATAAACAGTGTTGACAAAGAAACGAATAGCCACGTCAACCGAACGACCGAAATTAATGAGTGGCAATTGTTGCTGGAGCTATCCAATTTAACAAATTTACCTAATGAGTACTGGTCAATGGACGCTAAGGAACAGGAAGGCATGAGTACCGGTACAAGCTGCGTTCGATTTCCCAGTCTCTACGATATCAAACTCAACAACCACTACTGGCAGAAGATAACGACCCGAAACGGGACTTCCTTTTACTTGTACAGCGCCTATTACGACAATCGGTGGCGTGCAGGTGCCAGTGCTCAAGTTCGCATCCTAGGAATGGTCAGCAGATTCGAGCCCCCGCCCACTTTCTGCCAGTTGTGGTTCACCCCCCAAAAGGGCAAAGATGGCAACAAACTCAGGTCTCCCTTGATGAGTAAAGTTAAGTACACCTACGGCTGGGTAAGGCAGTGGGACAGCAATGCGGAAGGGTTACTTCAACCCTTCCTTCTATCTTGTCACGTCCCACTAAAGGAAGGTGCTGGAAGAATTCCTGTCGCCGTCTCCTTGGTCGAAGAACAATGCGATAATCAGACAACCAATCTTAGAGTGAAATACGATAGACCTTTCTCATATACTTCATCCCCAAATTACTCCTCTTCCAGGTCTTCCCCATCCGGCGAGGCAGACCTTGAGAAGAAAGGCCAGTTTGCCGTTTGCGTCAAGGGTCTTAATTTCTTGTACGAAGACGTGAGCGTTCGTTTGGTGGAGTGGCTAGAGCTGCTTCGCATCTTGGGTGCCGAGAAAGTCTTCCTGTACGAGCTACAAATACACCCCAACATATCTAAAGTGCTGCGCTATTATCAAAAGGAAGATAACCTGGTTCATTTGACGCCGATTACCTTACCTGGAGGCCAACCCAACACACCCTTGCTGAGACATCTCTTCTTGAAGACTCGAATAACGGCCAAACGTCGAAACGAAGTCATTCCCTACAACGACTGTCTGTATCGCAATCTGTACAGATACGAGTATTTGGCTCTACTGGATATCGACGAGATCATCATGCCCAAACGCCACCGAGGATGGCGCGACTTGATGAAGGACGTCGTCAAAGCGGCGATCGACGCTCGCAATGACACTCACGCTAGCTACAACTTCCTCAACGTGTTCTTCCTGGATAATATGCAGGACGGCAAAGAGTTAGAAAACGAAACTCGCAAAGTTGGCATTCCGCACTACTTGCATATGCTGCGACACGTGTACCGTTCGATCAACTATACTAAGGCTGGTTCATACATCAAATGCTTTCACAATACGGACCGAGTGGTATGGTTGCACAACCATTTCCCACTGAGCTGCTTGGGTAGCTGCACGACTTGGAGCGTTAAACCGGACGTGGCTCACTTGCAGCATTATCGTGAAGATTGCTTTGAACCGTTAAAAGCAGTTTGTTCCAAAGACTTCAGAGCCTTCACCACAAAGGACACTACTATTTGGAAGTACAAGAACGAATTGATCAAAAAAGCCAATTTGGTGCTGAGTAGACTCGGATTTTTCGGGTAATTTGATTTAGGCCTCAACTGTTATATATCATCAATGTACCCCTTTCTCTTGGTGTCTATTTAAAATAAAATGTATTTAATTTTGATATATTCTTAACAACTTTGTTGCTTGGTAACCGGAAATTAAGTCTTTCATGCGTTGTAAAAGAAGTGCCCAAAAAGTTATCTATTTGCTACGAATGAGTGCCGGGCGATATTAAAAGCATTATTTATTATTATTATTATTATTATTTATTTTTATTGTGCTTAAGAGACCACTCTTCCGGGATACAGTTACAAAAAATAAAATATTGCACAACAGAACCTCCCCCCACCTAAGCAGTGCTTGTATTTAGGGCGAGTGGTTTAAATATTCTTCCACAATTTACAAAAAACACTGAAAAAGATATCAAACATGCCATCAAAATCGCTTAGAGAACTCACAAATCACAGAGATCAAAAAACAAAAAGTGCCGGATTATTTTTTACAATTACTTTCAGTTGTATTTTACACCGTTGAAAAGATTTTTCAGTCTTTAATTCCAATGGTAGCAAATTGAACCATTTTGGTCCGAGATATAGTAAACTTCTTCGAATAATTGTAGAGTTTGCTCTGGGAATTTTTACATTACAGTTATCAAGGAACCGGGTTAAATATTTTTCCCATCGAATTGCGTAATATTGCGGTATACAAAATATGCTGAGACTACAGTCGAAATATTAAGTTGTGCTATATTTAACACCCTAAATTCTTTATATAATTCTACAGTTGAATAGTACCATGGTTTTTTTAGACAAACCCTAATTATTCGATTTTGTAAATTAACAAGAGGGTGTAATGCTATTTTTGTTGCACTGCCCCAACAAATGATTCCATAGTTTAATACAGAATTTACATTGGCATAGTACACTGTCCTTAGTGTATTATTGTTCAGTATATTTCTCAACTGATACAAAGTGAACAATGAGTATCTTAGGGTATTCACAATTTTTTTAATATGAACTTCCCATTTTAGTGTACTATCTATATAAATACCGAGGTATTTAGTATTGTCCACTTTTTCAATATTATGACATCCACAATCATTCAATCTATTACAGTTTTTTTTATGGATTATGATCTTTCCGTCTGTGGGTTGTCCACTATTTGTTATCGAAAAAGTGATGTAACATGTTTTTACAAGATTCAAACTCAAGAGGTGTTCATCCAAAACATTTTTTAAACTATTGAAGCTAATATTAGCTTTCCTATAAGCACTTGACCATGTGTCACCACAATACAGATTTACCATATCGTCTGCAAAAGAAACTAACTTATCAGCATTGGTAGAATTACAAATCATATTAACGTAAATGAGAAATAGCAATGGACCGAGGACTGTGCCTTGAGGCACGCCGCAATTATAAACCTCCTCATCACTACGTTCGTTGCCAATTTTAACTAAAGCCTTTCTGGAAGTTAGGTAGCTGCTAAACCAACGAAGAGGGAGACCCCGAATACCAATATTACTCATTTATTTAATTATAATATTGTGGGACACGGTATCAAATGCCTTTGCTAAATCGATGAAGACAGCTAGTACTTTTTTACCATTGTTTAAATTTTTTTAAATAAAATCGTAAAACAACGTTAGAGCGTCATTTGTCGATAACGTTTTTTGAAAACCAAACTGATTTTTAGAAATTATACCAAAACTATCGAAATAAGAATTTAACTGGTCTTTCATACATTTCTCTATCACTTTAGATAAGTTTGAAAATATAGAAATAGGACGATAATTAGAAATTATATCTTTTGGACCATTTTTATACACCGGTACAATTTCTGCATATTTGAAAACTTTTGGGAAAATTCCAGAAGAAAAACTTAAATTTATAACATACGTTAAAGGGGCTACGATATAATCAATATTATTTTTTAACATCTTAGAAGTTATTTTATCAATTCCTTGCGATTTTGTATTTTTTAAGTCCCAAACAGCTTTTTTAACGTCATTTACATTTACAGGTTTTAAATAAAATGAATGAGAGTAATTAGAATTTACACTTTGGTAACAATTTCCGTCTATGTTTTTAGCTATATTTTTTCCGACATTTGCAAAATACTCATTAAAGGAATTTAGAATCTCTTTAGAGTCATTTTTCATATTTAAATACTTATTATTTACAAACATTCTTTCAGTAACAGTTCTTTTTTTATGAGCATGGTTTAAGGTTGTGCGTTCTGTTAAGATCATCAGAAAACACATGCTTAAGAGCTACTGTTTCTGACAATCCCGGTCAGACAATCCTACCGAACAGATTTACAGTCGCTTCTACCATAAATCCTGGGAATAAAATCAGGATACCAATTGGACACAGGCATTTGGTTCCTGATCATATAACAGCTGCTTTGGGTGCGTTTGGAACATGCAGACGTTGAAAGGTAACTATTGCCGGAACCTAAGAGTCATCGGCAGTCTGTAGTCCTGATGTCAATTCACAGTGTATCAGTAATCATGTATAATGTTCTTCGGCTCCTGAAGCTCAGTGCCCACGAGTTATCTCACTGTGCACAGGTCGTTCGTTTGAAACTATAGGGACATTGCTCATATCTACAGTAACGTGTTTTGGTAAGATAGTGAAGCCACCTACTGGTTTCGGTTCTAGTAATTTTTTTATTGGAACTGATCATTTTAATGCGTTACACCTAGAGTTGTTAATTTTCCTGAAAAATTAAATGCGGAAAAATATCTGGAAAATTTTCAAATAGGAAAAATGAAAAATTTAAACATATATTATTTTTTAGGGTTATTATTCTAGACTAGTCTAGAGAATTAGCTTTACTTTTGGGTTCGAAAAATGAGGTGAAAATGCCGTTAACTTTAAATTAGGGAGCAATATTAGGCTGATGATGGTATTAAACACTTTTTTTTCGGAAAAATACGGAAAATAATAAAACAGTTTTTAAGATATTCGCCCTTTTTTAGTGGACAACCTGTATATCGTTGCCCCCACTATATTCGCCTTACTCGCTCGCCTACCAGTGATAATTGTGGGCTATTTTGGTAAATCATTTTACCTTTGGAAAGGTTTTATCGAGATTTCAATAAATAATGCAGTTAAATAACAATATCTCAAAATTCTCGATGTTGTTTTAATAATATGTCATTTATAAAATTATATTATTTTGAATAAATATTCTCTTTACGCAGATCACCTTTCTGGCCAACTAGAAAATACATCACTAAATGGAACTTTATAGCAGTTTATTTTAAACCACGAAAACTTCAGCACATGTTTCCATACCAGAGTGACTGATAAAATTGGCTTTTAGCGCTGTTCCTGGTCATGGTTTCTTCATGGATTTGCTAAATAATAATAATAATAATAATCAGCTAGGCTAATACCCAAGGCACCACCTTAGGCCTAAGTCATCAAGCGACTTTTGAAGCCTTTAATTCAGGTGGCCGGGTTACAATGTGTAGGAGGGTGGTGGCGAGCCCTAAAGGATGTACCTCAAACCGTAGATCTCTGCACCTGGTTAGCGATTAATTTATGTTTTATATTCGCATGGCAACACCGCACGTAGATTTCAAGCGGTATCTTTTTTTTTGGTAATCATGGAGATCGTTTTGTTGGATTTAGATAATAACCTATTCCGTTAGGTGGCGTTCATAACAATAATCAAACAGATTTTCGGGTTGAGGTACGTAATTCTTGATTTGTTCAAAATGGTGCGGCTCATATTTGGGTACGAAACAGTTTATTCGTGACTAAAATGAGTGTGCACTTGTGTTTGCTATTCTCAAATTAGAGAAAAATTATTAAATCTTTGCGTTGTAATTGCTCCGTCTTACCATGGATAAAAAACGGTGTAAAATCATAATAACATGTAAATATTAACATTTAATATCTTCTTATTTGACCACCATAACCCACTAACATGCGTAATAACGTAAAAATTAGAGTATCCTTTCGCTTGTGAGTGCCAAACGTTAATATATACCTATCTAATTTTCGATGTCAACCAAAAAAGGCTTTTAATTTCGAATAGAAATATTTTGAATAACATGTAGATCAAGGATAGTTGGCGTTCAGTGCCGTATTAAACCATTGTTGGGCCGCTAGGCTTCGAGCTTTATTGGGCCTTTCAAACCATTAACATCCCCCTCCCCCTTGTGATGCGTGGGCCCTGCCCCCTGCTCTATTGGTGGGCAGCTTTACCCTAGCTTAGTCAACTTTATTCATTGAACGTGAGGTACGTAGTAAGCTGGTCTATTTGGGTCGATTAATCTACATATTTTTGGATCGTACCGCGGCCAAGGTGTACAGGTACTTGAGAGCCATGAGTCACCCGACTTGTTGGATAAAACGCGTTGAAGCTCTGGATCGTACCTACGGATATGGTAACCCGCGCGGTGGTGCGAAAACGGCCTCGGAGTGGACAAAACTTATCGAGAAGGCGGTCAAGGAGAACAGCACGAAGAGATGTCGTCAGGAGCTGGAGAAGCACGACAGTCTCGCACATTACAGGAGGAAGGAAGACCTCGGTATGGAGACCTTCTATAATCACGATCGTCCCAGTCACCTTCTCTTTCTCGCTCGTTAGGGCCCCCCCAACCGCAGCAAGATTCACCGAAATCTTTGGAGAAGTTCTCTGTGGCGCCTCAGTGGAAGATATCGCGCATATTTTAGTTGAGTGTCCGGCTTTTGAGAATGTTCGAAAGGACTACATATACGCCGAAGAACTGGAAAGGTCCGAAGAGTGCGTTGCCTTTTTGCTGGGTTTAGGATCGAACTGCGCAGACGGGCCCGATTATCGGTCGCTGGGGTGGCCGGCGCTTAAAGCGCTCAACAAGTTAGTATGTTCTTCGAATACTGGTTTATACATTGCAAATAGTATTTTTTGTAAATATATGTAATTTAAAATTGTGTAAATTTTAAATAGCTATACATTCTTCGGTTTTTTACTACGCTTGTGCTAGTTTATTGTTTATATCGAGAAGTATATCAGTGTATAACGTATTATTTTTTATTTGTAGGGACTACAGCGCTTTCCTAAACAGCATTCGTTTAATCAGCATTTTCCAAAACAGCGTTTTTCAAATCAGCGTTTTGTCTAGCGCTTTGTCATAACAGCGTTTCTTTATACAGCGTTTCCCAAAACAACAAATTGTTCAAACGGCGCTTTGTCATAGCGGCGGTTCTCAAAACCGTATTTTGTCGAAACAGCGTTTCCCAAAACGGCGCTGCTTTCTATAGCACTAATAATATAGGCCTATTGTAATACATATTTTTCTGAAATGTCGGCAAATTTCATTACCTAATGGTTTCTGCCGATAGTTAGTATTGCAAACTTACCTAACCTAACCTAACCTAACCTAACCCCTGAAGTGCATATGTATGTTATACATTCTCCATCGTCAATTCATATAATTTTTAAGAAACCGCTGTCTAGACCAAAACCGCGGTTTCAAAATCGCTAATTTGAGAAACGCTATATTCAGAAACGCTGTTTTGACAAACCGCTCTACTGAGAAACGCTTAACCAAAAAACGCGGACTAAACAAAACGCTCTTTCGACAAACCACGGTATTGAGAAACGCTATTTCAACAACCGCTGTTTTAACAAAGCGCCGCACAGTGGGGTATTTAGGTCTAAAAGTTGGCCAAAATTATTTAAGTCGTTTTATATTTAAAAAATGCATTGAATATGTATTTAATGAACTCATTTGGTAATCAAACTGGTATATTTTAAAAAAACACAATTTATGGTTTTTGGTTTGAAAAGAAAAACAATTTATATTCGTTTTGAAATATCCGCAATGTAGAGTTACATATGATAAAGTGGAAATTCAACATAAGTGTTGGATATTCCGGGTGCTGCGCGGCCCCTTGGACCAGCCTTAGGCTTCACCGCAATGCTCACGTGTTTTGTGTGTTCGAGCGATACGGTATACTCGCAGGGGCCAACGCGCTGCAATGCCTGACTATGGAAAAATAGAGTCAAAATACTGTTTGGCAGTGCTAGAGAAAAATATTAAAATAAATCAAAGGCGCAAAAAAGCGCAGTCAATTATCATTTAGCTGCAAACTAGAAGCCCTACTTATCATATTGGTAAGACAAAATAAGAATGGAAGCCTTTGGAAGTTTAACATTTTCAAGTGGATTTTCGTGAAATATAGCAAAAAAACAAACAAAACAAAACCTAACTTGTGCACTAACATAAGTGCACATTGAAAAGTTCTAGAAACCCCAAAAATACATGAAAATTAAGTTTTTAACTTGTTCGACAGCTTCCATAATGAAACAGTTGAAAAATATTTGTTGAAGCGAAAAACCCAAAAACCAAGGTTGAAAGCTTTTTTTTGAAATCCGAGAAGTACAAGTTTTAAAAATCTTGCTTCATGAAATTTCGTCTGCTACTAGCAGACTAAAGTTCGTGTTTGAAAAAAGATAACTGTGTCAAGTGGTAGTCTCGTATATCAACTACTTAAGGGAAAAACAACTATTCGATTTGGACAATTTTTAAAATTTTGAATTTTGACCAGAAATTTTGACGAAATACTCCAGTGTGCGCCGTTGCAACAAAATGCTGTTTTGAAAAACGTGCTTTTGAAAACGCTATTTTAACAAATGCTATTTTAGTCAAGAGCTTTATTCCCTACATACCATTATTTTTATCTTTATCTCTGCTTGTGAATCCTATTTTAAATTAGATTCATCCCTGTTTTAAAGGGACTTTTGTAAATGATGCAAATAAATATTCATTCATTCATTTATGGATAATGCGACACTGCCGAAATCTAACCTTAAACTACTAAATCTAATTGCGATGGTAATATAATAAACTAATTGTTTGTATATGTTTTAAACATACATTTCTAAAATAATTTGGCACTGTGATGATCATGTTACTCTCGACAAAGGTTTTATCTCCGCTTCGATGTTCAAACTAACACGACAATCTTTATTTTAAAAATCTATCACCGAGTTTTTTCCGAATTTCAGTGGAAAGTCCGGAAATTGTAACAGCGTTGTAGGTGTTTTGCTTAGAAACCCTTATGTTAAAACAACGGCTTAGTTATTAACACTCAACTCGGTTTATTAATGCAAAATGCCAACCACTTTAATAGTGTTAGCTGGTTACATTGATTTCCAGTATGGATATATAGGAGAGATACGGGCTACAGTGCTAGTTCTGCCATCTGTTAACGATAAATAAAAAAATTCAAGATAGCCCTTTTGGTCGGGAATTTATTTAGACTTGTTTTATAAGGTTTTAATTACGTTAAAATGTATTAAATTTTTATCTAATGACTAACTTTATATGAGTAATATTTATTACAGTGGAATATTTGTTAAATTCAAAATAAAATAAAATAGATGGCGCTTAGAACAAATTTATTTATTCGATAGGTAAGCTCGTCCCGGGTAAATCGATAGGAATGAGACCTTATACCTCTTTAAGTAAAGCGATAGCTCTGCTGATTTTGGAGCCTACGCTTTTCAGCTTTGACAACTGTTAAGGTTTGGAACCTGCAGACCTTAGAAAAGAAGTTGAGGCATACATTTAATAATTATCGTTTCGCTCGATAAATCCGTGGCAAGTTTTGCCAAGTGCAATAATTTCAAAGGCCTTCTATATTTCGATATTTTCGATAATTTGGTCTCAGCGTGCGAAAATGTACGACATTTTTGAACTTTGCCAATAAAAAACTGTTTAATATTTGTTATCGTTCCCATGATTGTTTTTAAGTGTTTGGTTTTTCTTAAAAACAACTTAGATCAAGTTTAACATCAATATTCAGATAAATTTAAAATCTACAAGTTATTTTCAATTGTACGTAATTTGTTTTTCTAAAATTTGAAATCTTAGCGCCTTGGTAATAATAATAATAATAATAATAATAATAATAATCAGGTAGGCTAATAAACAAGGAACCACCTTAGGCCTAAGTCATCAAGCGACTTTTGAAGCCATTAATTCAGGTGGCCGGGTTACAATGCGTAGGAGGGTGGTGGCAAGCCCTGCATGCCACGAGATCGAGCCAACAGCTCCCTACACTAACTATTACCGTTAACCCGATCGAGAGCGAGCTGGAAATTAAGAATGATAATATGTCCTTGGTCTCGTTCGTTCTGAGTGATCTAACGAAGAAACTACTCATATTAGAGAAATTTGATCACCACAATCGGATTCCTGACATTCCAATTAGTTCATCGTTTAGCGTTACTAAATCATTAAACTAAATTTAATGGATTAATTTTACGACCACCCGTTTATAAAATTGGTTTTTGAACCCGACTTAATTTAATCGACGAAGACAGCTAAAATGTTTAAAGGAACTACTAATTAGTGCTTCCCATTTCTAAATGTTCAGAAATATCTGAATCTACTTCTAACAATATTGTTTAATACAGATAACTTGGTCCTTAAAGCACGTTCATCCCCCCCCCCCCCATTTTACCTTGTCTGATCAAATAAAATCTCTTGGCTTTATCTGTTTCAAGGGTTCTTACAAAATTTCCGGAATTAAATTCCCTGACATTTCCAGGTTTTCCCTGACCAAATTTCCAAATTTTCCCTAACCATTTTTAGAGAATAAATGACTGTTTGGAGGTAAAATCTTGAGAAATATTTATTATGTATTTAAATACATCTTTCAAAAATTTATTTGCCGGATTTTTTTGGGGTCATTTTAAAATTATCTTATTTTTTTAACCATTTTAAAATTCCCTAACTATTTAAGAAAAAATTCTTTAGGCTGGAACACCTTTATTAAAATTGTTTTTTTCACGATAAGTAAACACAACGTTTACATTCCAATCTTTTACGATTGTAAATTGACAAAAATGTATTTATATTTGAAAAGTAGTGTTAACACCGATACAGATGTTAGCTTTCAACATTATGGTCTTTTATAATTTAGTATATTGTAAAATTTAAATACATTATATTAACAATATGTAAACTTAAAGTCATGAGATTATCGTATCTTCAATAATATAGTCCAACTAACTATAATCACTATGACAAAAATTAGTCTTTATATTTGATTTAAAATTTGGTTTAAGAAAACCTACGAATATTTTAATATTAATTTATTCAGATTAATGTTAAGCATTTGCCATCTAACAACAAATAAATAAAATATTTGGTTACAGTTGTAAAATTCTAGGTGCTCTCTGTAGTTAATTTGTGGGACCTTAGAAGCGAAATAAAAAGTGAGACTGATTAGCCTACCATAATGTCCACCAATGATTAAGAAAACAAGGAACTGTTATTAAATCTAGTTCTGCTGGAGTGACGTTAGCTTGCTTCTTTAAAGGTATGTTAAGTTAAAAGGAACCACCTATGGACTGCATTGAAAAGGATGATAAAATTGGCGAATAAGTAGATTAGTCCATAATGAAAAGGGATAATAAAGCTAAACCCTCAACAAATTTGAAGAAATTTAAAAACTTACTAATAGCTCAAATAGGACGAAACCGGTCTACCGTTGGATTTTCTGGCTATTTTATTTTATTTTATTTAATTTAATTATTCACTCGAAGATCTATTTGGTCCGAGTTTCGCGTTTTTGTTTGCTCGAAGACTTATCGGTACGAGCTATTAGTAACTTTTTAAATTTCTTCAAATTTGTTTAGGGTTTAGCTTTATTAGACCTTTTCATTATGGACTTATCAACTTATTCGCCAATTTTATCATTCTTTAAAGGTATAGTTTCCAACATTTCACAGCAGATACTAGAACTAACACAAGATGTCATCAGGACTGTTAAAACTTTAAAAAACGGCTGCCTCATGACAAAACCTAGTAAAAACCCATTCAGTTTTTGGGTTTTTATTTACATTTCTTCTATTGGTATTGTAAGTGGTACTTACTGATGTATCTCACCAACGAATTTGAATCGGCGGCTGAATATCTTTCATGAAACGCACATTTCTCATTTATACTGGATTTTACTTTTAACTAAATATTTTTAAAATTGGCGTTTTCTAGGTTTAAATATATACAACAATTAATACTTTTATAAACAAACTTAAGTAAAATAAAGGCATCTCAAAAATATTTGTTTTATTCAAAAATGACTCCGTATAAAATAATTATATTGAAATTTATTTCGAGGGGCAGACTACTATCCTTAATCGGTGTACATGCCCGTAGCTTTGACTGTACTAAGGTTATTACGTAATCGATTACAGATTTAGCACTACCAAAGGCTGTACTCGCTGTAATCGGTGTACAGAATTTAAGGAAGTGGTTAGCCCTCGATTTAATTGCACTTCTTCATCGTTAAGTTAAAAGGAACCACCTATGGACTGCATTGTAAAGGATGATAAAATTGGCGAATAAGTAGATAAGTCCATTATGAAAACAGTACACTTCAAAGCGGGTTAAGAACGACGTTCAACATGAAGCAGTCAGAAATGAATCCCAACGAATCCAAGTTTATTTAAATGTAGTATACGCGGTGCTAAAATCTCGATTCCCGTACAAACGTTTGCTTGTATTTTGAGCCTGAGTCATTTTCAAGTCTTGCTCCATATTGTGAGTAAGAAGAAAACCAAGAACCTATATAGGTTACGAAGAACCTACGAGTTGGCCTTTAAAAATAGACCCTATTAAAAATAGCAATAGAAATTGTAACGCTAGCGCCACTATCACGGACTGGACTTAAGTTTTTTTAACAGGATAATTTCAAACCTGCTAATTAAATTGTTATTTATGATTAAGTATATAATATACAAGAATCCTAACAAGACATTACAGCTCCAAGCTGTGGAAGCTGTAGGACAATTTAGTGTCAAATTCCAATACTAAACATTCGCAGGCTTAAACGTTAATGAATAGGAACGTAAATACTAAATTTAATATCGCATCGAAAGAACCTTAAATTTGATAAGGACTTAAAAACTATTTAACGTAAATATTCCATGCACTTTATACTATCTTATTATGAAATTTTCATTTATAATTCAAATTTTTTCGGATAATTGAAAATGTTCTTACTAGATGGCGTGATGGAACTGGGAAAACTGAGAGTAATTTAAATATGCTCTTTGTCGGTTCTTAATCGAAGAATCTAAAGGGACTTTAAGCCTCTCTCAAAAAATAGCGTGAATTTAAACGAATCTGTTCCATTGCGCCGAATCCCATTCGACCGAACCCAATCCCATTCGACCGAAAAAGCTTCACTTTGGCGGATTTAGGATTCGGTCTAATGGGATTGTCCCATTCAACCGAAATCCTGCACTTCTCCGGGTTTAGGATTCGGTTTTATCCGTTTCAGCATCTGTCAGAACAGCATGCAGTGTTACCTAACCTAACAGACTTAAAAATATATTAAAACACTTCCATAAAAATCAAAAGGAGTAGAAAGAAAAACTTTTTTTTGCGGTCGCTCAATTGTGAATATTGCGTCTGTCGATTAGAAAAATACAAAAACCCGCCTTTGGGCTAATTTCATCAAAAACATGGGCGGAATTCGGTCTAATGGGATTCGGCGCAATGGGAAGATACCATTTAAACAACACTACTTGAGAAATTTTGTTTGAGGATGATAATAATTATTTTGTTATTTCTTCTTACCCGTTTCAGCACATATTAAATATGATCAATCGTGTGGATAACTTTTTAACTGTGAGTCTTATTGTGTGTTGTAGTTCATGGCCTTGTAGATATTGACAATGTTTAGAAAGTATTAAAGATTCAAATAGTTTAGACAATATTATTATAATGCTTAGCTTGATTATTAACGTCCAAGCCTCGCGTGATCAACAGTGTGTTATCCCTCTGGCTGAGGTGTCACGTTGCTATCATGTGGATGACACGAGGTAGTCCCAGAGTTCCCTGAAGAGTGGCGCCCTCTTACAATATACATAAACAACATAATACAACCAGTTAGTGTTGCCAGATTGTGGGAAATTTTCCATATTGTAGGAATTTTTAGGGTAAATTTAGGCTCTGTGAGGAAAATGTTATTATTTTTCTAAAACGTAGATTTAGTTGTGCATTTTTATGTCTGCGGGTATTTATCCTAGGTTTTTTTTAAATTTGACTATCAATAGAAAGCTCAAAATTATCTAGAGCTGTGTATTTTCGTACATCTTGGGATTTTATAAGTAATATAAAGGAGGCACCTCCTAATACTTCAATCAAAAAATGCAAAGGACTAACAACCAAAATATTTAAAAATTGTAATTTCAATAAAATTTAATTTTAAGAAGTTCATTTTCCAAACATTTTTAAAATTATGGCATGCTTTCCGTTGAGTTTTCGTTGTGGGCGGGGCTAAATAGGGGTGTGGGAATTCCACTGAAATTTACTATCCAGCAATAGGAATTTTGACTTTCAAACAGTGGCAACAATACCAGTCCCTCGGCGGATTTAATGGTCTATGGTTGAGCGTTTCACATTCATTAAAATAATGATCATCCTTTATTAATTTAATTTTAATAAATCATTTGAATTAGTTCTACAAAACGAACTTCGTCTGATAACCACAAAATGTTTTTCAACTGTATAGCAATCATAAAGGGAATATAATTTGCGTAGTAATCTTCAATTTTTTAAATTACCTTGTACAGTGGCGCAAAAAATTTCTAAAGCCTAAGGTAAGAGCGGCCAAAGCGGCAAATGTTTTTTGTCCACACCAAATACCAAAGGTTATATTCCCTTTAAACTTATTTTTCTAACCATATGCCGAAAACCGCTAGCTGATTCCCAGTAATATGAATAAACCGAATAAAAATCTATAACTCCATTTATAACCCGTTTTTTATCCAAGATATCACATTAAGCCCCATTTTCATGCTCGCTGGTAGCGGATAAAAATCGTCAAAATTCGCTTCCGCCACTCGCAAGCGTGAAAATAAAGCTAAAATATCTGTTTGAAACAGATCGACGCGGAAAGTGGAAAAAGTGTATAGCTGAAGCGGATTTTGTCGATTTTTACCCGCTACCAGCGAGCATGAAAATGGGGCTTACGACATTTAACGTTATGTTAACATGTCAAGATGTAATGCTTTATAGAAGAAAAATAGCTTTAAAATATAAATTTTAGATATTTTCGAATAGGAAGGATAAAGGGAACATATACATATTTTGAGGATAAGAAGTAGATACAGATATTCGTCAACAGATGAAAATGGGAATCACGAATTATAATGACACCTACAAAGGATCTATTGACGAAATAAGCAAACTCGACAAACGAAATGATTTTGTTCTACAAAAAACGTTTTTATTCAATAAATACAGTAAAACGCTATCACATTGGTTTGAGCTAAAAACGTCACCAAAAATCACTCTTGTTTTTTCATTTTTTCATTTTCTTTTTTATAATAATATATTTTTTGTTTTATTTATTATTTTTTAATCCCGAGTAGAAATATACAAGCGCGTTATATTTTGTTTAAATATTTCCGTTAATTGTTCCGATTATTATATTGTTTTTTTTTTTTCAAACTTTGGTATTTCTTTTTGGTATTGCCCCAATATATTGCGTCATCGAGTGACGTACGCGTTATCTTTTGACGACGCGTTCTCCTTTACCCACGCTCATTGGATAGAGCAGGGCGCTCGACGTCGGCCGATTGGCTGAACCCGCCGTCTGGTTGATGACCCCTTCCGACGCGGTTGACCTCGCTTGACGTTGGCTTGACCTCAGCCATTTTTCTGTTTGGATTAAAAATATTATTTTAGTTCGTTCAAACTCGTTCAATAGAAATAAGAAATTCTTAAATGCAAATTCTACAGATAAACAATAATTGTTCTTTTAAGATTATGATAACATCATGTACCGGATGCGGTTGTATACCATTGAACCGAATCCCGTTCGACCGAATCCCATTGAACCGAAAAGTATTTTCGTTTATAGCCCAACATGGCGGGATTCAGTTGAATGGGAAATTTAAATCTGGTTCGTTTTCACTTCGGGTAGGTTACTTCAGGTTGGGTTAGGTTAGGTTAGGTTAGTTCAGGTTGGGTTAGGTTAGGTTAGGTTAGGTTAGGTTGGGTTGGGTTTGGTTAGGTTAGGTTAGGTTAGTTCAGTTTGGGTTGGGTTGGGTTAGGTTAGGTTAGGTTAGGTTAGGTTGGGTTAGGTTAGATATGGTAGGGAACTATTTCACGTCGGGTCTTATCAAGGTTATTTTCCAAAATTAAACCCGGAAAATATAAAATTTCCAGGGAAAAAGGTCTAAAAATACACGTCGGTACGAAATAATAAATATTTAAGACATAGTTTAGTCCAAATTAGATATACTATCGTCACGTAACCTATGATATATAAATATGTATCACTAACGGTATAGTGAATGAAAACCGCGCAAAACGCGGTTTTCGGTCGATTGGAATTCGGTTGAATGGTACATTCGGACGAATGGGATTTCGGTCCAATGGTCTACAATCACCGGATGCTCGTTCGTATATGTTTATCAGCACAGCATTAAAAAGCTAAAAAGTAATTATAATTAAAAAATGATTTAAATAAATTTAATTATATTATAAATAAAATAAATTATTTAATTATGATGTAAATTATTAAGTTATTATTCAATAGTGAATATTAAACAATGTCGAAATAAATTATTTGTGAAAAATTATGTAGTTATGATAAAACTGATGTAATTATTATGATTTTTTTGATAATTGATATTGAAGTTATTTAATCATATTTGAAATGATGCATTTATGATTAACGTTTTAACTGATAACTAAGATAACCAAATAATTATTAATTTAGTCCTTACTAAAAAATATTTTTGTTATACATTTTTGTTTTGATTATTGAACTGATTTAATGATGCCAAATTTTAAATAATTTAATAATGAGTACTACACTCTTAAAAAAGGGTGTATTTTCAAACCTTTAAGAGTTTTTTCTTGTCCCATATTTTCCACCTTAACAGGTTTATAAAGGATGTTATTCTACACCTTAAAAAGCAGTTTTCCTGCTAGGGTGTTTATTTACACTGTTTGGGGTGCTTATGTCCTCCGTTTTGGTTCCTTTGTTAACAGTTTGTGGTATAAAACTATTCCCTTTAGGGTTATTATCTACTCCCTCTAGGGTACAAGACCACTTCTTTAAGGGTACCAAACGACTCCCTTCAGGGTGTTACACTACCCCCTTCAGGGTTCTGCAATACTCCCTTAAGGGTTCTATAATACTCCCTTTAAAGTTTTTAACTACACCCTTTAAGGTTCTAAACTACTGCCGTAAGGGTGCTACAATACTCCCTTTAAAGTGTTAAAATACTCTTTTTAGGGTACTAAACTACTGCCTTAAGGGAGCTACACCCTTACCAGGTGTTAAATCACTCAATTTACGGGGTAATATAACACCCTTTATACACCTTTTCAAGTTTTTAATTTGGGACAATAAAAATACCTTTAGGGCGTTTAAATTAACATTCAAGAGTGTTTTTTTACAGATTTTACACCCTTACTATACCATTTAAACACCCTTTTTTTAAGAGTGTAGGACACGGAAATGTTAAGTGATCTGACTCTCGTTTTAATCAGCTAAACACTAGGCCTTAACTTTAAACAGTGACGTAGCTTGGATCTAGTTTCATTGGCTGGAGATCATACAATTCAATAAAAAACCAAAACATAAAATTGTATGTGCCATCTGATCCCCCCCCCCCTTGCTACGCCTCTGACTTTCAAAAAATTTAAACGGTGTTCAATCAAAATTATCACCAGGTTTTCCTTTTAAATAAGATAATTAATAAGGCCTTCCAATAAAGTTGTATCTGCGTACGGAAAGTCCATGCCTAACTTCCGCCTCATTTACGGTGGCAGCGTGCAAATACGCAGGGCCCATTAATTACAGGCCAAAAGGGAATTCGATGTAATTGCGATATGTCGTTTCTGCTCTATTAATATAGTTTGGTTTAAACTAAATTTCTAGCCTCCCTTGTTGACGCCTCCCATTTGGACGAGTTCGTAGGGTCTCGAAGTACACTCGCAAATTCCTAACTTATATATCGCTCGTTATTCGTATGACTATTTAAGCTGGTACTAAATTGCTATGGTCGTGTAAATGGTCGTGTAAATAGCGTCGCCTTTAATATATGCAAATGATTTTACGTTCGATTTCGGAAACAAATTAACACCGATGGAGCTATTCTAGCAGGATAATATTAGACGAAATTGTTATTAGTACCAATTGCTAAGCCGGCCCATTTCAAATTGGATTATTAATTAACTTGGAGAAGTGTTCTACACGGACGCCGAGAGCCCACTACTGGGCGTTTTAATAAAAGTAGAAAATGTTCACTTCCTTTTTTCATGGCATTATGAAAGTAGTAGGTAAAGTTTTTGAAGAGAGGTTTATGAAACTAGTACATCAGGTTTTTGTAGGCAGGTTGAAGAAACTAGTACATTAAGTTTTGGTAGATAGCTTCAATAACAAAATAAATAAAGTTTTTATGAACAGCTTAAATAATACTTTGAAGCTCTATAGAGAATTTATCGGGTTCTATAGCCTTTTGATTATTCTACAGACATTAAAAAAATTACTGAAAGATCTAAAGATACTTTTAACACCTTAAAATGTTTCTTTAAAAATTTAAAAAAATCTTCTTTATTATATCACTAAATAGACCTTTTAAAAATTATTGAAAGATTTATTGATACTTTATAGAGTTCTACAGCTCTAAGGGTATTTTATAGACATTTAAATTTTTTTTTAAGATTTATAGCAACGTTTTAGTTCTCAAAAGCCTTTAGAGTATTCTACAGTCATTCAAATAAATGCTTGAAAGATCTACAGAGACTTTGTAGTGTTTTAGAGTCTTTAGGGTACTCAATAGACGTTTAAATAAAATTTCGAACGTTTTTTAGAGACTTTATAGGCTCTATACCCCTTAAGTTATTCAAAGTTCATCTAAAGACAACGTTTATGATTGCTCTAAAAGGTTCTAAAGACGTTGTATACTTAGTAATCTATAAAAACAACTGAAAAGGTTTTGTTCTAGAGTTCCAAAATATATTAGTAGCAGCTTATACTATTATTGTAAATGGATATACTTACCAGTGGTTAGTTTTTCTTTGGTGTCCAGTGTCGTGACTTGACCTTTCCGGTTTTCAGCGTACATCGAGGTCAAAAGGGCGTATGCCTCATCCAGTTCGGGGTCCAGTTCGATGGCTCGGTTTAGTAACCATAGGACTACTTCCGGCTGTTTACGGCGCCTAGAAATAAATTTTAAATTAAATTAATCGTATATGTAATAAATAAGTAATTTAATTCTACGATTTAATGGAATTTGCGACGCATCTCAGCTACCCAAGACACCAACTTAGGCCTAAGTCATTGAGCCTTTTTATTCAGGTGGCCGGGTTACAATGCGTAGAAGGGTGGTGGCAAGCCCCGCAAGTAACATGAGCCAACAGCTCCCTACACTAACTATTACCGTTAACCTCAACCAGTTTTTATGGAAGGGGAAACCGAAGATCTCGGGGGAAAACCCTTTAAACCAGTGGGGAGAGAACTTGCAACTCAGCGCAGAAGGAGTTGTGCCACAAGCTGGGATCGAACCCGGCTCCTCTTGTTGCGAGGCGAAAGTGCTAACCACTCCGCTACCCCAGGTCTTGCCAAGTGGTGCAAAGTAGTAACTTTAGCAATGTACGGCAGTGCCCCAGGCGGACATTCTTTGAACTAGGTCGTGCTACATGTTCCCCCTTACGGGCATGTCACATAACGTAAAATCAGATTAAAAATTTTTAAATCCGTCATGTTAATTGACTATATTTGTTGTATTCTTGTTAATTGAACTATAATGTTAATACTTCAAAATAAATAGTTTAAAAATTTCAAATAAGCTAGTTGGTTTTATTTTTTTACACGTTATGTTGCTTTATAAGCTACTATTGGAAAATATTAGGCTCTAGCAAATATTATTTACTTTGGTCCTTTGGTATTGGAAAAATTTACTTTTTGGAAACACTACTTTTTGTATCTTGTTAGGCATTACTTTAAACTATAACTCTATAACGTTGATAACGAGCTTATTTTGAACAAGTTTCGAAAAGTATCTAAATCCAATCACTTTAAAAATAAAATATAAATGTCCTTTTCATTTTTCAAAATGCCTACTTTACTTCAAACCTTATTACTAAATATCGATTATTGTTTAAAGATCTATTTTGGAAAACTTCGTAAAAGTGAAACGAAAAAAAAATCCTAACACTCAGAACCACCTTCCGGCTAAAATGGAAATAAAAGAAAATCAATAGGATTTTTCCAATTTTAAATTTCGCCGACGATCAGTTTTACAGCGCCACCTAGTGCCGGAGACAATCGTTTAACACTCAGAGAATGAAGGCTGATTGGGGGATGCATTTTTGAAACGGGCATTTGTGGATCTGTCAAAGGTGGCCAGCCGTGTGATACGGGGGGCGACCGCGGTGTTTTCCCTCTTTTAAACAAATTAACAAAATCGACTCTAATGATCTGGCGGAGGTTTTCTCATTCGCCACAACGAAGCAATCATGGGGGTAAGGGGAGGGAGCCCCTGGTGACCGATAAAAGCGCGAACCCCTTTTATTTTTTACGATTTCTTTTAAATTTACGAGCGAGAAAGGGTTCGCTATACGAGGTGACGAAGATAAAAAGACTATTGCTTCACTCGGAGCCAGTCATTTGTTAGCCTGTAGGTGTTGAATTACTTAGTACTCTATTTTTTAACTAGGTTAGCAATGATGCCCTGGAATGTGGAGGGCTGAAATCTACAACACTCTTTAACCCCTCCACCCCTCGCCATAGACAAATTGCATTATTCAAAAAATATTGGCTGATAAATTCGGTAGGTGAACCTGTTATTTGAGTAATGTAAAACACTTTGAACCCTTTAAATCAATTTTGTAGGAGCTTAAATTAAGCTTTAGTCCCATTCGACCGAAATCCCATTAGACCGAAGGCGGTTTTTGAGGTGTCCCATTCGACCGAATTCCGCCGAAACGTGCGGTTTTTATGTGTCCCATTCGACCGAATGCTTTTATGTGTCCCATTCGACCGAATGCTTTTATGTGTCCCATTCGACTTAACCAACTCTAACCTAACCTAACCTAACCTAACCTAACCTAACCTAACCTAACCTAACCTAACCTAAACATGGATCTTCGATAGTACATACCTTATAAATAAAATACCAAATCACCCCGCCAATTGGGCTACATTTTAAAATTCTTTCGGTCGAATGGGATTTCGGTCGAATGGGAATAAACGTAAATTAAGAACGTCTTTTTTCCAAATATGCACTGCAGTGGTTCCCAAATTTGTTTTTGCTATGGAACCCTAAATTATCCACCTAATGCTGGCGGAACCCCAACTCATTTTTTTTTACTTATCTTAAAAGACTCTGGACACAAACAAAAATGGCCGCGCTGCAAATTCTCGGACACCCTGTGACCCTTCCATGGAACCCCAGGGTTCCGCGGAACACCTTTTGGGAATCACTGCATTATAGGTTTTAGAGGAATACAATTTTTGGTTAACTCTCTCATTTTTATCTTTAAAAATACCAAATATGGGTTAATTACTCAATGTTTGCAGTATTTGTTAATTTTTCGTTCAACTGCGCTAAAATAGAAGGTTGGGGTTTCGTTTGCTTAGTTTAAACGATATTAGACTATATTCAACAGGAATTTCATTTTCGATTTCATCTTATAAAGAAACTTTAAAAAAATATTTTATTAAGTGTTTCACCCATTTTTTTTAACTCGTATATCGCCTGGAAAACATTCCAATTAACGCGTTCAACATTTCTAAACATTAACTATATCACTTCTAATGTTATTTCTAAACATTAATTTAATTTAATTTGTTTTACTTTCTTTGCTATGGATTTATATATAAGATGATATTTAACACGCGTGAAAGTTCGAACTTTCCTTCTAACACGGCAATACAACGCTCCATCTAGTGCCAATTTTCAGAACAAAACATTCGCAGGTTTAACCTTAAGAAATATACACTTAAGTACAAAATGTATCCTTAAATTCGAAAACAGACTTAAAATCTGCTTAAAGGCCTAGGTTTTTTTCTGCCTGTCCCCTTTTAAATTAACTTAGTGGAGCACAAATACCCTGGTGGTAGGCAAACCGCTGAACATGTTGGCCTAATTTAAAGGGGGACATTCATAAGAAAACCTAGGAAATACTCCTTGCATTTTATACTATTTTGATATTAAACTTTGATAAACCTGATTTCAAAATGGTATTACTCGAAAGTTTCAAATAGAAGCATATTAAATTGTGTAATGCTTCAAAGAAGTTTGCCTTCCGAGTTGTTAACTCCGATTAAATGAGATTCCAAAGTCTTTTCAATATTTTAAATTCAATTTAAAATAAGAATGATGCAGATTTATTTTGAAGTTTTTCGTAATTTACGATTCTAAGACTAATGCACAAAGTACATTATATACATTTACTCGATTTTAAGTTTGAGCTTTGAAAAAAATAAATCTGAGAGCCAAATTGAAGAAAGTCATAAAATATCAATTCAATTTTAAATTAAAATAATAATTTAAGTAATAATACGTAACAGCTCAGTGTAATGTAAAAACACTGGAGGATTTCCATTAGTTACTTCCTTTACTATTGCTCTCAGATAGCCTAGTATTTCTATATTTTGGTCTTTTACCTGTAGAGTGCTGCCAAGTTATAATGAGCTCTGGCGTGCTTTGGGTCCAGCCACATGGCGGTTTTGAAGTGAAGCTCCGCCTCTTCCAGATCCACCAATAAGGTTCCCAGGTTGTTATGTGCGCTGACGTAATTAGGCCATAAACTGCAAAATAACAAAATATTTGTTAGTCCATATTCATCGTTTGTTGTTTGGAGGAGTTTTTTGTAAATAATGTCGGCGTAAAATTTGTTTGGCTCAACACGGTTATGATTGCTGTTTGTAGGTAGTCAATAAATTTCTTTATACCTCAAAGGTTCTACCTCTGAAAAGCCTGGCTCAACATTGTTTCGCGCCTTAATGTGAATCTGTTCTGCAACAGATGCACTATCACACTCTTTAGGTTGCAGAATAGATTTGTTGTATTTAGCTAAAGTGAGGTATGCGAGTACAGTATTTTTTAGAGCCATAACAATACTATAAATGGAATTTATAAAAAATAAATAGGTTAAAGGAAAAGTTCAGGTTGGGTAAGATTTGGATTTATTTCAAAGATCATGTTTAAATAAACTCAAAAATATCAGTCGTAAAATTGTATCTTTTTTTAATGACGATAAATTAATTTTTAAACGAGCGAAATTTACGCGCCAAGCGATCTGCCATTTGGTTTCGCGGTGACGTTTTAGGACTTTAATCACGCGCTGTTCGCGCTATAACAGCGCTCTGTTCCCTGCGCGCGCTTGCTCCGCGTGCGGTCTGCGGAGGGAAGGCGAAAGAAAATGGCAGCTCGCTTGGCGGGTAAATTTCGCTCGTTTAAAAATTAATTTCTCGTCATTAAAAAAAATACAATTTTACGACTGATATTTTTGAGTATATTTAAACATGATCTTTCAAATAGACCCAAGTTTTACCCAACCTGGACTTTTCCTTTAACGTTATTACACTGTATACAATGGGTTGTTTAAAAAGTAATCGAAGGAACTAGTATAATTTAAGCATTACAATATTTAAAATCTAGCGAAATCTTCTCGAATTGCGTATGAATGAGCATAATTTTCGGAAATAACTACCTAAAATCTTAGTTAGGTGATCAAAAATGGTGGACGTAGTGCAATTCTTCCACGTTTTGATTACTAGTCTAGACCAAAATTGTCTATAATGTCTATGCATCAGGGGCGTATTAACCATTAGGCAAAGTAGGCACGTGCCTAGGGCGCCATTTTTCTAGGGGCGCAAAAACTCTGATAAAGCCCCCACGGTCCATGTACTTGGCTTGCCCCTACTCAAAATAACGCCGAAAAGGATTGGGGAAACTAAAATATATTTATTTATTTATTAAAAACCGATACGCCCCTCCTAAGCTGACCAATGCCATGGGGCGCCAAATTTCTCTGTGCCTAAAGGCGCCGAAAGGTTTAATCCGCCCCTGCTATGCATTATAAAATCTAGCAAAACATTATGGCGCCTTCGTACTAAAAATTAGGAACGCATTCCAGCGAAACCGATAGGGTGATTGTAAAAACGTGGAAGAATTTTAGAGCCTAGACCACCTACTCAATGTGGTCGCCCACGTTTGTTATATTAAACCTAGTTTCCGTAATGCAATACCCTTTAACCAAGCACGAAAACCTACTAGTCGATATACGATGTATAACAAAAAATATGACAGATAGGTACGCTTTTAAATATTAAATGGTTTCATTTTCTTACCAAGGAACCCAAGAGAGAGGGTATATTTCTTCAATAATATCTTATAGAAAAAAGGTGATTTTAAGTCCTTTCACGAGAGGGCGCTTTTGAAGTATTTCCTTAACGGTTTTTAAATGACCGAGGCTTAGCAAATGGATCCGCCATAATTACTCGGGCGATTTTATAAGCTACGTTTTGAGCGCCTCCTTCGGTTTCTTTCTTACGAACTTAACAAAAAAAAAGAAGAATAAATTTTAGTCATTTGGCTAAATACACCTTACTGCTCTTCAATCACCCTTTAGAAAAAAAATTATAAATATTCCATTACTAAGTACGGACAAGGCTTAGCCGGTACTTAAGTTTAATATGTCGTTAACGCGGTACGGACTTACTGTGATCGTACGTTAGTCCTTTTTACCGGATAGATCTAGCGAACTTGGTAGCGTTGAAGCCGGGACTAAGGGAGCTTTAAGAGCCCCAACTCATTAGAAATTGCCAAAAAGGGGGTTTACCCACCGCCGTCTTTCGGCTATGAAATATGATCTATTGGATTTCTTGGTACTGTTTCATTTTGGTTATAATTAGTTCCTATCACACCCTAAATCGATATAGTCTCAGTTTGAAGCATCGTTGGGGCTTAACCCCGCCACCCTCCACCCCCAATGCTCACCCCCCCCCCCCTTCCCGTGGCTCGGTCGTCTTTAATGGCCCCAATTTAGCCCCACCCGTTTTCTTACCAAGCGAGCCTAAGACGAGGGCTTTTCCTTTAAGCATTTTGAAAGACCTCTAAAACCATAAAACCATAATATATTTCTCTTTCGCCGTCGAGAAATAAAAGAAAAAATCCAAGTCTTTAATACGAGCCATTTTTAAAGGTCTTTAAAATATTTTTTCACCTTTGTATATGCTACTTTTTAATTTTGATAGTTACTCCTGAGTTGATTTATTACCATGCTTATTTTTGCTACCACTGAATTTGGTTAACTGTCGTTAATTATTTTTTTAATTGATTTTTGGATTTTTAATTGAATTAGATGATTAACAGAGTTCATTATAATTCAATTGTATGTTTTTTTTATACAGTTGTTCTTCATTAGAATGATTTGAATTAAATTTCGTGGATAAGCTTATATGCGCTTTGCTAAATTATAAGTTTTAATTGAATTTAACACAATTTTATATATAAAAGGATGCTTTGAATTGGTTTGAAGTCTTTATTTAGTTTATCTGAATTGATTTCGTTTATTCATTGGGTTTCTTTGAATTGATTTAGGCTATTTATTTGTTTTATTTGAATTGATCTAAGCTATTTATTGGGATTCTTCGAAATGATTTACACTATTTATTAGATTTCTTTGAAATGACTTAGGCTATTTATTTGGTTTATTTGAATTGATCTAAGCTATTTATTGGGATTCTTCGAAATGATTTACACTATTTATTGGTTTTCTTTGAATTGATTTAGGCAATTTATTTATTTTATTTGAATTGATCTAAGCTATTTAATGGGATTCTTCGAAATGATTTACACTATTTATTGGTTTTCTTTGAATTGATTTAGGCTATTTATTGGGCTCCTTTGAATTGATCTAGGCTATATGTTGGGTTTCTTTGAATTGATTTAGGCAATTTATTTATTTTATTTGAATTGATCTAAGCTATTTAATGGGATTCTTCGAAATGATTTACACTATTTATTGGTTTTCTTTGAATTGAATTAGGCTATTTATTAGGTTTCTTTGAATTGATTTAGGTGATTTATTGGGCTTCTTTGAATTGATCTAGGCTATGTATTGGGATTCTTCGAAATGATTAACGCTATTTATTAGGTTTCTTTGAATTGATTTAGGTTATTTATTGGGTTTCTTTGAAGTGAATTGATCTATTTATTGGGTTTCTTTGAATTGAATTGATCTATTTATTGGAGATTTTCCAGGGATCTAATGATTAAATTCAATTCCTCGATTTTCTAGCTCTCAATTGATTTAAAATGAATGAATCGATATTTCGGGTCTCGATGGAATTAATATAATATTTTGATTTTAATATGAATTGATCTGAAACATGAGGTTACTTTTTGAAGTTGTATAATTAGGTTGATGATTTTATCGTAAATAGATATTCCAGAACGGAAATAAAAAATACGTGTAAATCTGTTTTTATTATTTTTATCTTTTAGCAGTTTTATACTGAATTGAGATAAATAGGAGTGCTACTCTGGATTCTAGGCAAAACGCCTAAAAGTAGACAGTACCGTCTACGATATCTAGGTGACTCGGACTAATAATTTATATTTACTTGTATGAACCAATGCAATTTTAGGGGGGAAAGGTATCATCACTACTGCTAGCTAAATTCGCTTTTCTTGAAACAATTCAACAATTGTACAAAACTCGAAGTCTAACCAGAATGGCGCCAAACATTCCAAAACGTAGACTTTTTAAATTAGCTAAGAACCGTGAATATATTAAATTTTTCTGCTTTTTTTTGTATGACGAATTGTTTCTTCAATTTCCTTTTGTTTATATTTTTACATAAAACAGCTTAAAAATTATTTTAACAATAATTCACGAAATATTTATTCTTTACCTCAAAATACATTTAAATTGTTTAGTATTTAGCATAAATAAAACCATTTAAATCGCACCTATACATGGGTGTTTTCCAGTAAGAAAATTCGCCTTTCTATAAAGTATCATTGACCTTCTGGTTTTGATGCTGCTTCTGCGTCACGGGCGAGGAACGATGAGTTTTTACTACGAGAAGCCCTAGACATAAGAGGTAAATTCAACGTGGCACCTAGGAGCAACAAACACAGCACCCACACAAGGAGAACGCAGCCCGTCAAAAGTCGTGCATTTTCTTGTGTACATGTTTTATTGGTTAGACGCTTTAGCGCCTGCTACCGTCACGAGGGAAAAATTCGGAAATTTTCTTCCCCCTTTCGGTAAAACGCTCAGCGTAAAAGCTCGTCCAATGAAATTTGTACACAACACTGCGTTAGCGTGTTTAAAGGTTAACTGTGTTTGCTGCTAATAGGTGGCACCATCTTTTTAATTGTAACTGAACTGAACTTCTACCTATTTCGTGACGTATGAGCTACATAAAAACCAGTTTAGCAAGTGCAGCTTATTTTAAAGAAAGGGCGGTTGTGAATTAATTTATCGGGATTCGGGAACTTTCTATAAGATGTATAAAACGTAATTAGACCATTTTGAGATTCATTTTTGGAATTCAATTTACTGCTTTATTTGAATTTCTGCTCGCCTATCGTGACTAGAATATAATAATTTTAAACGGATATTTTGAAAAATCAGTCAAACGCTTTTTTACGCATGCTAGCTTTGCTTTAAACTCCCCAAAAAAGATACCAAATACGTTTAAGTCCCGAGTCGTATATCACAAACTTGATATCCTAAGTATTATTAATAGCGTCCATTTTATATACTGCATTATCCTCGGGAGTGAGGTGGTAGGTATCTTCGCATAGTTCTCTATCTTCTACAAAAATCTTCTTTAAATTTTTATGAATTTTTCAAGCTTTTTTTTCCGATTCTTCTAGCGATGGGCTGCTTTAAAAGTTGGGCTCCACAATTTGTCAACCGGGTCTCTCTAACAGGGGGCGTTTTAAAAGGGGCCTCGACTTCGATCTGGACCAAAAGTATAATGTGTTAAGGAGGGGAAGGGAGGGGGGGGACAATGCGCTGTGGCGTGGCTTTAAAAGGCTTTGTCGAAGGGGGGGGGGGTAGGGGTGAAGGGACAGGATAATTTATGGGCTGAGGTCTTTAAACTTTTGGGAAAGAACTTTTAAATCCCTCACGGCGCTGATGGAAGCCTATTCCATTTACAAGGGAAAGAGAGAGTTTCAAGATGGTGGCCGTTCTTCGAAGGCGGGTGGAAAGAAGATGACGTCACGTGAATACTACCGATGGAATCTGA
This sequence comes from Leiobunum rupestre, assembly GCF_980474605.1. NCBI lineage: Eukaryota > Metazoa > Arthropoda > Arachnida > Opiliones > Sclerosomatidae > Leiobunum > Leiobunum rupestre. The sequence goes on along the minus strand of NC_143385.1, from coordinate 58,810,733 downwards.
CGCCTTGTTCGCATTTGTCTGCAGTCTCTTAATCGTCTCCAACGCATTGTAACCCGGCCACCTGTTTAAGGCATTAAAAGTCGCTAGAAGACTTGGGCCTAAGATGGTGCCTTGGGTATTAGCCGAGCCGATTTTATTATTTTTATTATTAGCTAGGAGGTACAATTCAACTATACTTATTTCTATAAAATCATTCTTGAATGTCTTGTCCCACTTCAGAGCATTGCTGCCAGAACTTTGATGGCAGCTTTGGAAATATAACGAAAAACAAGTTGTTTGTCGAGGCGCGTCAGCACGAACTTTATATTTATGGAAGCACCTATAATTGCGCCTGGTGAGTAGTGTAATAGGAATGAATAAACGTTAACTAAAAATATGCAAACGCAACCATATCCTTTGTTTTCATGATCTTTTGACGATAATCTCCACCCACAAGAAGAGAGCGTTGAGTGGTGTGTCTTAACTGTAGGCCCCATTAAGCTGCACAAATATAATCAGTTAACTTTAATACTTCCTTGATTATATTGATCCAATAGTCTATGCTTGCCCAACTTGTTAAAATAGGGCAAGGAAATAGTTCAGTTAAAGGATATGAATATAGTCATTGGCTCTTTGGTGGGAGTGCTAATGGATGCATAGTAAATAGCCTTTTCCATTAAAACAAGAAGACCACGTTACTTAAAATATCGCTTTTTTCATTACGGATGCAACGGATTACCGGAACCGGAACAGGAAACGAGAGGAACCTGGGAAATGTTAGGAACCACACAGAAAAAAAGGTGTTTAGGTTTTTAACATCTAAACATGTTTGAAAGCTAAACATGGGTAAGAGTTGGTGTTGTTTCCTTAAACACATGATCTGTTTAAATAAAACGAGTTTCTCAAACAATCTTCCAAGATCTTTCCGGTAGTGTTCCAAACCGGAACAGCTGGTAAGAGGTCATGTTTAGAAATTAAACTTCGTGGTTTTTAAACATAATGCTAAACACTGATGTTTAATAAGTGTATATTGCGTTACGAGTTTAATGTATATTTCTCGTTGTCTATATATTTCGTTTAATTTCGTTTTCTATTTTTCTAAAAAAAATAATATTCGTTAATCACCGTTATATTAATAGTGTTAACTACAATATGGACCGAGTTCCTATATCATCTCATAATTTAAAGTTATTGGTAATTAAGACTAATTAAATAACACTTATGTATATAAATCAATAATTGAATATGAACTACTAAAAATTAATAAAATAACAATACTTTTGATGTGATTTAAGGCCGTATTAACACAAATATAATTTAAATTAATATCGCTAAAGTATAATCAGGCAGTTAAAGAAATGAAATCGACAGTATAGGCAGTAGGTTTCATTAATTCGTAGCCAATTAATATCAATGTAATTTTAGATCGTAATTAAACCACTTAAATATATGGCTACTCAAAGAGTGGCGTACACGGCAAATTAACACATGATTTAAACCACAACACCCGAACCTTTGAACATGTTAAGAAACTAATCTTAAAAATCTTTAGACGTGTTTTCATTGTAAGCGCCAAAAGCATTTAATATGTTTAATCTCTGAACGTATTTTATCTTAACACGTTTTAATGATAAATAGGAGAAGCAAATCACACGTTTAATAAAAAGCTGAACACCACAGTCACCACTATCGCCTTAACATGATCGTTTTTAAACGTGATAAATATTCTGTTGCATTTTGGTGTTTAAGAAAGTGTTTAGTATCTAAACACCTTTTTTTTTCTGTGCAGGACTGGAAACGAGAGGAACCTGGTAAATTCTAGGAACCGGGACCGGAGACAGGCCCGTAGCCAGCGAGGGGGCCTGAGGGGGCCTGGCCCCCTCAAAAATAATTTGTGCCCCCTCAGAAAATATCTGTGAGTGCCCCATCGTGCCCCCTCAAAATGTTTCTGTGCCCACTTACAATAACGTTGTGCCCCGATTAATATCGGAAAAGATTAGGAGAAGCCGATGTAAATGTTTCTAAATCCACTAAATTTATCATGTTTAAATCATTTCTATTTCAATATTTAGGAATATTTGTTCCTATTTTACTGTAGTTATGACATATATTAGGGCGATATATACTCATTTTGAACCAGACGCCACAAACTCTCTCCTTAGGAATTTGCTGGGCCCCCTCAACTGAAAAATCCTGGCTACGGGCCTGACCGGAGACGAGAGGAACCTGGTAAATTCTTGGAACCAGAACTGGAAACGAGAGGAACCTGGAAAATTCTACGAACCTTGTCCTTAAACGAGAGGAACCTGGTAAATTCTTGGAACCGGGACCGGAGACGAGAGGAACCTGGTAAATTGTACGAACCGTGACCGGAAACGAGAGGAACCTGGTAAATTCTTGGAACCGGAACCGGAAACGAGAGGAACCTGGAAAATACTAGGAACCGGGACCAGAAACAAGAGGAACCTGGGGTACGTTCAGTGGCAGTCAAAGGAAAAAAACCCGATGGATTTGATATTTTCCACCGATGAGCTTTTTCGTCATAATGACGTCGTAAGTTGCTGAACGCTTTTATTCAGTCATCGATGTTTTTTAAAATGGCGTAGCTTTTATAGTAGTTTTACGTCAGTAATGACGTCAGTCATCGGAAAAACCGACTCTTCCAGCCGATGACTTCGGTGAGTAACCGATGACCATCGTGACGTCAAAACCGGAAACGCGTAAAAGCATACAATAGGAAACCGATGTCACCGATTACTAATCGGTGAGTCCGATGAGATCTGCTTAACGCAGCCCTGGTAAATTCTAGGAACGTGAACCGGAAACGAGAGGAACCTGGTAAATTCTTGGAACCGGGACCGGAAACGAGAGGAACCTAGTAAATTCTAGGAGCCTGGACCGGAAACGAGAGGAATCTGGTAAATTCTAGGAACCGGGACCGGAAACGAGAGGAACCGGGTAAATTCTAGGAACCGGGACCGGAACCGAGAGGAAGCTGGTTAATTCTTGGAACCGGGACCGGAAACGAGAGGAACCTGGTAAATTCTTGGAACCGGGACCGGAAACGAGAGGAACCAGGTAAATTCTAGGAACCGGGATCGGAAACGAGAGGAACCAGGTAAATTCTAGGAACCGGGACCGGAAACGAGAGGCATCTGGTAAATTCTAGGAACCGGGACCGGAAATGAGAGGAACCTGGTAAATTCTTGGAACCGGGACCGGAACCGAGAGGAAGCTGGTAAATTCTTGGAACCGGGACCGGAACCGCGAGGAAGCTGGTAAATTCTTGGAACCGGGACCGGAAACGAGAGGAACCAGGTAAATTCTAGGAACCGGGACCGGAAACGAGAGGAACCTGGTAAATTCTTGGAACCAGGACCGGAAACGAGAGGAACCAGGTAAATTCTAGGAACCGGGACCAGAAACGAGAGGAACCTGGTAAATTCTAGGAACCGGAACCGGAACCGCAACCGGAACCAATAATATCAAAATATTATAACTGTATCCGGAACCGGATCAGATATTTGCTAAAAAAGGATAATTTAAACCGGGACCAGAACCGAATTTTTTATTAAAATTAACGGTTTATAAACGGTTCTATAATTTGCTTACCACATTCTAGCGCATATTGAAAATTTACTAATTTAGTAATTAAACTTACTAATATTGGGTTTTCATATAATCCCATCTTTATACAGAGTCAAAAGGAGAAATTAAACTGTATGACTAACCATACAAACCGTAAAGAAAAACACCCCCTACATATTCCCAATTTCTTAGGGAAAGTGAAAACAGGCTCGTACACAAAATGTTTTCCTGAGAATCCGGCTCAATCCGCGGTAGTGGAAGTCGCTAAACAAAAACATTAAATGATAAAACCCATTTAATTTTGAACTCGAACTCGCCGATTTTTTTTCGAGGTAACTATTTTATACATTATAAATGTATGTGACAATTTGGATGAACTTAATGACATTTTGGCTTTACAGATAATTGAATACTAAAACTCACCGGAACCGTATAGGAACCGGATCCTATCGGTTCTTGATTTCGATAACAGGAACCGAAACCGGAACCGATAAATTAAACATTTAGGAATCGGAACCGGATTCGGAACCGAGATAGTCCAAAAAATGTGGTGAGCAGTTACTTAACTTTGAACTTTGCTAAATGATACAGTTTTTGGATCTGGCAAGTAGATTCAGTATAGATTGATCCAATATAAGTGATGGATGTGGTGACGTATATTTAACAGCTGATGCGAAAAGATAACATACTTGGATATTAGAGAAACAATAAAGAAGCATATTAGTAATTTAAAATAAAATTGTACGAGTGTCTTAATGAGCGTTCTTCGGTAAATGGTGATCGCGACATAAAAAATTGTAATCTCGATCTTCAAAAAACCAATTTCGATCTTCAAAATTGCAATCCCGATCTTCAAAATGCCAATCTCAACTTTCAAATTGCCAATCTCGACCTTAAAAATTGTAATCTCGATCTTCAAAATGCCAACCTCGATCTTCAAAAATTCAATTTCGAAATTCAAAATGGCAATCTTGACCTTCAAAATGACAAACTGAAACTTCAAAATGCCAATCTCGATCTTCAAAATGGCAAGCTCAACCTTCTCAATGCCTATCTCGACCTTCAACATGGAAATCTCGATCTTCAAAAAACCAAATTCGATCTTCAAAATGGCAATCTTGACCTTCAAAATGACAAACTCAAATTTCAAAGTGCCAATCTTGATCTTCAAAATGGCAAGCTCAAACTTCAAAATTCCAATCTCGACCTTAAAAATTGTAATATCGATCATCAAATGTCAACCTCGATCTTCAAAAAACCAATTTCGATCTTCAAAATGCCAATCTTGACCTTAAAAATTGTACTCTCGATGTTCAAAATCCCAACCTCAATCTTCAAAAAACCAATTTCGATCTTCAAAATGCCAATCTCGACCTTAAAAATTGTAATATCGATCTTCAAAATCCCAACCTCAATCTTCAAAAAACCAATTTCGATCTTCAAAATGCCAATCATGACCTTAAAAATTGTACTCTCGATGTTCAAAATCCCAACCTCGATCTTCAAAAAACCAATTTCGATTTTCAAAATGCCAATATTGACCTTCAAAATGACAAACTCAAACTTCAAATGCCAATCTCGATCTTCAAAATGCCAATCTCAACCTTCAAAATGCCAATCTCGACCTTAAAAATTGTAATCTCGATCGTCAAAATGACAACCTCGATCTTCAAAAAACCAATTTCGATTTTCAAAATGCCAATATTGACCTTCAAAATGACAAACTCAAACTTCAAATGCCAATCTCGATCTTCAAAATGCCAATCTCAACCTTCAAAATGCCAATCTCGACCTTAAAAATTGTAATCTCGATTTTCAAAATGACAACCTCGATCTTCAAAAAACCAATTTCGATTTCCAAAATGCCAATCTTGACCTTCAAAATTACAAACTCAATCTTCAAAATGCCAATATCGATCTTCAAAATGGCCAGCTCAACCTTCAAAATGACAAACTCAAACTTCAAAATGCCAATCTCGACCTTCAAAATGCCGTTCTCAACCTTCAAAATGCCAATCTCGACCTTAAAAATTGTAATCTCGATCTTCAAAATGACAATCTTGACCTTCAAAATGACAAACTCAACCTTCTAAATGACAATCATGACCATATCGTCTAAAGGGTTTGTTTTCATCATTCAAGGACGATATTCTTTACCCACTCAGAGGTAAAGCCATCGATCCTTCCCCGGGAAAGGGAGTATGATAACACGACAGAAGTTGCAGGAGTGGGGTTTTTCTTTGATTAACTTGAATACATGTAGCTTATCAGACAAGCTTATGCTGCAAGCTTCAGCAACTTTTGCTTAAAGCCATGCCTGACGACAGCGCTGTGGTAGTGGCATTCTGAAGCTTATCTACTCAAACGAAACTACGCGATAAATCTCTAAGAGTTCCAAGCTGATCAAGTGATGCAAGGTTAGATATATTCCTGCCACCAGAGAACGCAGCGAGTTGCCCGGGTTAATTATTGACTGTGACACCACTTGATTCTTGCTCTAAGTTACAACGATTTTCTCCCAAAATAACCACGACTTTCAGTGCCGTTGCCCGTTATATATGGTTATTACTTTTCGGTGCATTACTAGAGGCACTTCGATAGTTGAATAGTTTATTAATGCGAACCCAACTTTTACGTGAGTTGCCATGGAAACAAACCATCGGGCACGCGAATCTATTAAAAGGGGTTTTCCGTCGCTCCGGGAAGCTATCTGTCGAGTTTGATCTTGAATATTGAGTGTCCAATCGGTAATCAGTGAAGAGGGTTATAGCCCCGTTTCCTCCCGCCAAGCCACCATTCAATTTGCTCTACGAACAGATTCGATTTTCAATTTACTATTTGATTGAACTGAAACGACGTCTTTTTATCTCTAGTTCCGATAAATTTCTCATTCCGTCATCAACGGCCATCGGCACCATCTAGTGGGATCGAGTTTAATCGAGATAACGCGCTGTTGAATGGGCTTTTTCAATCGAGTGTCACGCCTGTTATTGAGGCTGAAATTGAGATTCAATAGCTGTTCCAAAATTGTTTAATTACTTGAGAATGTTTGCTTTTTTATCTTTTTATGCTTAAGCCACTTGATTAAATGGTTCGCGAGGTATTCTCTCGTCTTTGACTATTATACGCTGTACAGTTATTAGTTGTATTATATGCTTTACAGGCTTGAGTTGTAAAACATGTATATGCTAAACAGATATCAAAGGTATTATATGCTTTACAGTTATGAGCTGTATTATATGCTAAACAGATATCAGTGGTATTATATGCTGTACAGTTATGAGCTGTATTATATGCCAAACAGATATCAGTGGTATTATATGCTTTACGGTTATGAGCTGTATTATATGCTTTACGGTTATGAGCTGTATTATATGCTAAACAGATATCAGTGGTATTATATGCTTTACAGTTATGAGCTGTATTATATGCTTTACAGTTATGAGCTGTATTATATGCTATACAGATATCAGTTGTATTACATGTTGAACAGTTAAGAGCTCTATTATATGTTGAACAGTTATGAGTGGTGTTAAATCAGTGGCGTAGACAAGGGGGGGTTTCCGTGTCCAAACCCACCCCTTGGGTCTACCTTTGACTGTACTAAATTTCCACCCCCTTCTTGACCCCCCTCTTAACATTCACATACTTCGACCCCCCCTTGACGAATTTCTGGCTACGCCACTGTGTTAAATGTTATACAGTTATGAGTTGTATTAAATACTATACTGGTATTTGAGTTGTATTAAATGCTATACAGTTATGAGTTGTAGGATCAAACACCCCGCCCAAAGCCAGTTCAGGTTATTTTTATTTTTACTTTGAAATATTAAATAAAAAAATCATAGTTTCAATATACTTTAAATTCAGTCTACCTTTTTAAACAAAAGATATCGTATCTTTAAGAATTTTAGAGTTGCGATATGTTTACAAAACAAGTTATTAAATTATTATCCTATAATATTTTCAAGCCTATCGTCAATATAATATACTAAAGAGAATTATCGGAAATATTACGAAATTTTAAGTTAGAAAATGTTCTAAGCAGAGTTACGATGTTTTTGCAGTTAGGTAACGAACTAATCTACTATTATACGTTATCTAGCTTTATACGCAATCCCAAAACGTATAAAATATAAAAGCTATAAATCATAAATTTTCCTTTATACCCACGGATTTCGCCAAAAAGGGAGGTGGTGTAAGCTTATAAACACTCCTTGCCTCATATAGGAAGTAAATTCCTCCCCCCCCCCCCGCGACTACGTTGGCCATTTCCTAGGCAACACCCCTGCCTTCGGGTTTTTGGGGTCCATTGAAAGTAGATCATCCCTACGCGCGCCATTGTCTCCTTTCTTATACGTATACGTGATCGTACTCATAAATAGAGAGGTTAAGAGATATAGTGAACGGCTACTTGAATGATTTTCGATGACACTGTCACGTTATCTCGATGAAATGCCTCGTAAAGTGCCGTGGAAGTCTGTGGACGTTCAGGTTCGTTCGTAGGCGGCTTAAACTCCCTCCCGTGAAAGGTACGGCCCCTAGTCGTCTCTTTTCGCGCCTACAGATAAGATTAATGTTACAGTCTATATTATTTTGACATACACAGTCCAGTCTCTGCGGCTCTCTGCGCCACCCTGGGTAATCTATTTATTATGCATTCTCAGTCTGGAGTGTTGATAGTGGCTAAAGGCGGTTTTAAACCCCCCAACTACCATTTTCCCCTGGGGAAACAACCCCCCCCCCCCGTTATCCCCAGCACTTTTGTCTGGTTTAACTTTGAGACCGAACTAAATAGGGGTTAACTCTAAACGATTTTAAATGCTAGACGCTTTTTTGTCAGTTCTTTTACATTCCCTTTCTCGCCTTTCCCGTTTTCGGTTTACCCTCGGGAAATTTAATTACCACTATTTTAGTAAATATGTTTAAAGTGAGTGTATGGCTTCATTTATTTGTGTGGTGTTAAATGGGAAAAAGGATTTAACTTATGTATGCGGTGTAAACTGGTTATTAACTCTTTTTTATTTTGTGGTGTAAGCTTGGAGTTTGAATTAAACTTGTTTATGCAGTGTAAACTGGGAATTTGAACTTATTTTATTTATGCGGTGTAAACTGGGAATGTAGTTTTAAATTTTTATGTGGTGTAAACTGGGAATGTAGACTTCTTAATTTATTTATGCGGTGTAAACTGGGAATGTAGTCTTAAATTTTTATGTGGTGTAAACTTGGAATGTAGTCTTAATTTTTTATGTGGTGTAAACTGGGAATGTAGACTTCTTAATTTTTTATGTGGTGTAAAGTGGGAATGTAGTCTTAATTTTTTATGTGGTGTAAACTGGGAATGTAGTCTTAATTTATTTATGTGATGTAAACTGGGAATGAAGTCTTAATTTTTTATGTGGTGTAAACTGGGAGTTTGGACTTAACTAATGTATGTGGTGTAAACTGGGAATATGGATTTATCTTATTTATGTAATGTTAAATGGGAATACGGATTTATCTTATTTATGTAATGTAAAATGGAAATTATTTATGCGTTGTAAACTGGGAATTAGAACATAACTTATTTATGCGGTGTAAAATGGGAACATGAACTTCATTTATTTATGCAGTGTAAACTGGGAATAAAATCTTCATTTATTTTGTGGTGTAGTCTGCGAATAAGGTCTTAACTTATTTATGTGTTATAAAATAGGAATTCGAACTTAACTCATTTATGCGGTAATAAATGGGAATATGGATTTAACTCATTTGTGCGGTGTAAACTGGGAATAAAATATGTATTTATTTATGTGGTATAAACTGGGGATTAGGACTTCATTTATTGATGTAGTGAAAACTGAAAAATATAGCTTTATTTGGTTATGGAATGTAAATTGGGAATTAAAAATTAATGCAATTATGCGGTGTAAACTTGGAAATAAAACTTAATGCAATAATGCGGTGTAAACTTGGAATTTACATTTAATGCCATTATTCGATGTAAACTTGGAAATTACATTTAATGCAATTATGTGGAATAAACTTGGAAATTACATTTAATATAATTATGTGGTGTAAACTTGGAATTAAAATTTTATGCAATAAGGTGGTATAAGCTAATAATTACGCCTTAATTCAATTATTGCAATGTAAATTGGGAAATAGAACCTAATTTTGTTATTCTTTACGTTTGTAAGCCGATAATTTGGAATTAATATTTAACTGAATTTTGTGATGCAATATGGTTCTCTAAAACTACCGTTTCCAACGCGATTGAAGCACAGACCCGTGACATTTTTATTTCACTCCTTTAAATAAATTATAACATGCTAGTTGCGGTTCGCTGAAATAAATTCTTTCTTCTTAATTATAATTAAATGCATTCTGATATTATCTATAGAAACCCTTATTAGAATGCTTTTCTCTATAACCTGGTTGTAAAGAGTAAATTTTATGGCTTTTGCCGCCATATGCAGTGCTGTCATAAATGTAATGTAATGTAGTATAGTGTAGTGTAGTGTAGTGTAATGTAATGTAATGTAGTATAGTGTAGTGTAGTGTAGTGTAGTGTAATGTAATGTAATGTAGTATAGTGTAGTGTAGTGTAGTGTAGTGTAATGTAATGTAATGTAGTATAGTGTAGTGTAGTGTAGTGTAATGTAATGTAGTATAGTGTAGTGTAGTGTAGTGTAGTGTAATGTAATGTTATTTAATGTAATGTAATGTAATATAGTGTGGTGTAGTGCATTGCAGTGTAGTGTGGTGTAGTGTAGTGTAGTGTAGTGTTATGTAATGTAATGAGATATGTTGTAATGCGATGTAATTTTATGTAATGTAGTTTAATGTAATGTGGTGCAATGTAGTGTAAAGTAATGTAGTGTAGTGTAGTGTAGTGTAGTGTAATGTAATGTAATGTAGTATAGTGTAGTGTAGTGTAGTGTAATGTAATGTAATGTAGTATAGTGTAGTGTAGTGTAGTGTAATGTAATGTAATGTAATTTAATGTAATGTAATGTAGTGTGGTGTAGTGCATTGCAGTGTAGTGTGGTGTAGTGTAGTGTAGTGTTATGTAATGTAATGAGATATGATGTAATGCGATGTAATTTTATGTAATGTAGTTTAATGTAATGTGATGCAATTTAGTGTAAAGTAATGTAGTGTAGTGTAGTGTAGTATGATGTAATTTAATGTAATGTTATGTAGTGTTTTGTAGTGTTATGTAATGTAATGTCATGTAAAACATTTATTTCGTTATGTAATAACGGATTAAAATTGTTTTGGTCAAATCGCCCATTATTTGCCACGGTGCTTATGAAAAGCAACATAATTTATAACGAGACCAAAGTTTTGCCAAACAATATAATGGTTTAAAACAAGAAAGTTTTCGGTCCCTGCTAAACCCGAATTTTTTCTACCGTTCGCTAGATGGAGTGAACGGAGGACACGCCCTTCGACTAGTTGGTAGAAATATGCAACGCAGGGAATTTGGTTAGGCCCTTCTTTACTGTAGAGCAGCAAAATATGAAAGACGGTCTACGCCCTCGAAACCCCGTTCATATAATGGAACTTGGAATTCTTTTTCCCCCGTCGATTTCACTTTTTCTATTTTCTCCCGTTTTAGCCTTTGGTGTACGACCAGAGTCATACCAAGCAAATTATTTATCCACTAATGAATTTCGGTTAGTCGTTTAATTGTTGTTATCCGACATGGACTGCCTCGTAATTTAACATATGTTACCACGCTAATGAATGTTTTTACAATGGTTGCTCTAAACTTTTCAGCGTAATTAGAAAAATGCTTGATGACTGCTTGTATCACGGTTAATCTTACTTAATGACGGAATTGCATACTCCAAAAACACCCAATTTCATAAGCTTGTTCATTGAAAGGCCCAAGGGAAGCGTACAATTACATTACGTTTACCATTCTACACGTTATATGTAGTACGAACTGAAACTGTATATTATAGTTAATTTATTAAACTGTTTCATCAGAAAAATATGGTTAATGAATAAGTTGGTTTTCCTGATTGGTTTAATTATAGGTGTAGTAATACACTAGGTTAGTTATTTGGCTTGCACCCGAGTCCAGGCTTGGGAGACTTTTACTTATGAAAAATAATAGAGTCGAAAGTCGGAAAATTTTCCGTAAAATTACCGAGGCATTTTTTCCAAAAAATTATCCGCGTTTTTCCGAATAAAAAACTAGTTTTCATTCCATGATTAGCCGAAAATTGTTCGGAAATTTAAATTTCACGAAATTTTAACCTCATTTTACCGAGTCCAAAAGTAAAACTAAACGTCTAGACAAATTCTAGAATTAAAACCCTTAAATAGAAAAATATGCTTGAATTTTTAATTTTTCTGATTAGCGGAAATTGTTTCGCATTTAATCTTTCCGGAAAACATACAGCTCAAAAAAATACCCATGTCATTTTTGGGTTTTACTTCATAAGTGTAAAATTATATTTAGAACGTATTTATTTAACTAAGAACGTATAAGTCAACCCGATTATAGAAGCTAGGCGTACTACCAATAATTATTTAACTTTAACTGATAATATGAAGGCAGTACCCTGTTTACCTCATGTTTTACTGTAGGAAAACAACGCTCTAATGGTGTAAGACAGTTAAAAAGGCAACATAAGCACTGGCCTAGTAGTCTCAAGCTTACTTTCACTTTCTCACTGTTCGAGGATATTCCCTGTTAACGTAAATTACTTATGGGTGCTACACCTAAACAAAAGTCTGGAATTCGAAAGTCAAATTGAAACACTAGCGCCACTTGCTGATGACACATCTACAAACTTTTTAACTATTGATTATAATACAAACTATCAAGTTCAACGAAATTGATGTTTTCAAAACTAAATAATGAGTTGAGTTAAAAGGAACCACCTATGGACTGCATTGTAATGGATGATAAAATTTGCGAATAAGTAGATTAGTCCATACTGAAAAGGGATAATAAAGCTAAGCCCTAAACAAATTTGAAGAAATTAAAAAACTTACTAATAGCTCGTACCAATAGGTCTTCGAGCAAACAAAAAGACGCGAAACTCGGACCAAATAGATCTCCGAGTGAAAAACTAAATAAAATTAAAATTAAATAAAATTAAATAAAATAGCTAGAAATTCCAACGGTAGACCGGTTTCGTCCTATTTGGTACTCGTCAGTACCGTGCGGGAAATCTGGCTCGAGCTATTAGTAAGTTTTTAAATTTCTTCAAATTTGTTTAGGGCTTAGCTTTATTATCCCTTTTCATAATGGACTAATCTTCTTATTCGCTAATTTTATAAGTTATGAGTTACACGTCAAGAATTTCGTATAATTAAAAACATTCATATTTTTGATTCTAGATTGCGTTTTAGAAAGTTGAGCTTCGGTAGTAGATCATGCTAGGGAGCCTAAAAACCACTCTCGTACGTTCTCAGTAGCATAAATACGTTTTTGATTAAATTTACATAAGTTGTATAGTTTTTCAAATAGTTGGTTCACTCTTTTTATACGCTTTTAGACCCGAAAAGTCACTGCAAATAGAAACTATTTCTTGATGTTTTACCAAACCATAAAAACTCAGCAAAAATAACGTTTTGCATATAGTCGTTATATTTTTTTATTTTAAATATTTGCCTGTTCACCCCGATGTCCACCCTAGGCCAAACAGAGATTAAGAAACCATCGTCGTGAAGCGAGTAATGCTCTAGCCTCACGCAATACCTCGTTGACGTTACGTCAAGCTTACTTGGTAACGCTGTCAGTGTTATCTGAAGTTACGGTTGAAAAGTGAACAGCTTTTGCCTTAACCTCACTAATACGTCGCTCAAACAATTCAAAAAGTTTGCTTATGCCTGGAAAAAATCTCGTTGAAAATTTTAAAGGCAAACTTTCTCTTACACACTTTGCATAGAATGCCTCGTTTTGGGGTAACATAAGTTTTGTATTTCGTTGAATATTCTTATATCGAACGGGAAATCCTAAAGTATTTTAACAATCCAAGTCTAACGTTTACCTAAAAAAAAAGCTTTTTTTTCCTCAGAAAATTGAGTTTTTAGCTTATCGAAAATCAATTTTTTAAAGTTTTTTTTTAATACAAGGAGAGATTAGAATCTACTTTGACCGAGTAACTTAATTTTCTGAAGATATATTTAAAAATAATTTAGTTAAAATCACATTTTTTTCCAAAACTTAAAAACATTATTTCCGATAATTCCAAATTGTTCGATAGTTAACAAAAAATATATTCCGTATTATAAATAACCTTATTTTTGATAATTTGAAAAATATCCGATAATTTAAATAAAATTAATTTTTGATAATTTAAAAAACCCATTATTTGACTAACATTCTATCATATGACGTTCCAATATTTTAATTTCAAATGTTAAAAGTAAATTCCGATAAATAAAAATTATTTTATATAGTTAAAATTAAACACATAATTTTCCAAATATTAATTCCGAATTGCAAAAATTAATTTTGATTTTTTAAAAAGAATTTATTTCTTATAATTATTTAAAAAAAACAATCCACTAATTTTAAAAAAATAAGAAATTAAATACTGTAATTATTTGAAAATCAATTCTTTAATTTTCAAAAATAAATATAAACTAAATTATTCCTTATCATTATTTCAATAACAACCAGTTAACTAATTCCAAAAAAATAATACTGCTTATAAAAATACTTTATGTTATTTAATTAAATCTGGTTCCCTGATCTAATTTTTCAGGTACATGTTCGTGTATCCTAACAAAAAAAAACGGTAGTCCGGGTGTCTGTTTCCAAGGAAGCCATACACACACTTCCAATTTTTTGCCAACTCTTTTATCACCCCACAAAGCCCTTAAGAAACATTTACAGTATGAAAAAAATAATCTAGTTGTAAATTTATAGTTTTAGGCAGGGTGACGCTTACGGGTATACGGCTTCTATCCAAAGCTCTCAATCCCTAAGTTTAAAACAAAGAACCCATAAATGAAAAAGTTTAAACTAAATTTGAGTTCTATTTGCCAAATAAGTAATTATTATAATTTGATTAGATTTAATCAAATTCTGATATATTTTAAATAGAGAATGATACAGCTGTCAAAAATTGTAAAATATATATAATATATATAATATATATAATTTTGTAACTTAAGAGTTAGTTTTGCAATACGTTTTTTTACCGCGGCAGAGTTTTGATAAAATCTCCGTCAGCAGATATGGGCGATGTTCTCGAAATCAAAAATAAGAATATGTTCAAACAGTACAAACAAGTCTAAATTAGACAAATTAGACTTGTTTGTAGCGTTTGAGAACGGCGGCGTACACGCCACTATGCCGAGCACGTTTTTAACATTAAAATGTTTTTATAGAGTACTGACAATCGTAATCAAGTTATTTTACTTAATTATTACACACTAGTTTGGAGTATTTTTCATCATAATATTAATTTTTTTCATAAAATTTAATGTAGGAAATTACATTTGAACGCTTTGAGAAAGCGTGATCAAAATTGAATGGTAGCTGTTAAATCTGAACGCATATGCTGGTTTTTTTTTTCAAAATTGAATGTTGAATCTTAAATTTGAATATATTTATGAAGGAAAAATCAAAATTGAATGTTGAATCTTAAATTTGAATATATTTATGAAGGAAAAATCAAAATTGAATGTTGAATCTTAAATTTGAATATATTTATGAAGGAAAAATCAAAGTTGAATGTTGAATCATAAATTTGAATGTATTTATGAAGGAAAAATAAAAATTGAATGTTGAATCTTAAATTTGAAAATCATTTTGAAAAAACAATCAAAATTGAAAGGCGGTATTAAAATATGAAGGCTACCTAAATGCTTATTTCTTAGAGTGTACGCTTTAGCCGATCTAAGTTAGACATTTTATCCGTCAATTTACTGTTGATGTTACTGTTACGTTGGTCTTTTATTGGTTTCCATTAATTCACTCTGACACACGTATTTAATAAAAGATATTTGTAATAAATAATTCTACTTTCCTGAAAAATAAATAAATTTTAAAGTTAAAATATTCAGAAAGTGATCCACCCAGTTTTTTTAATTCTGAATTTGGAATACACCACTATGTGATATTCCAGTGGAAAGTT
Organism: Leiobunum rupestre; assembly: GCF_980474605.1. Lineage (NCBI taxonomy): Eukaryota > Metazoa > Arthropoda > Arachnida > Opiliones > Sclerosomatidae > Leiobunum > Leiobunum rupestre. The sequence continues at coordinate 58,795,074 of NC_143385.1, read as the reverse complement.
TAAAATATGTACAATCCTTTTTAGTGCAATATCTAAAGAGTACGATGATAAAATACGCGAAAAAGTAGTATAGTCCATAATTAAAAGGAATAATATATCTAAATCCTAAACAAATTTGAAGAAATTAAAAAACTTACCAATAACTCGTACCGATAGGTCTTCGAGCGAATCTCGGATCAAATAGATCTTCGAGTAATAAACTACATAAAAACTAAATAAAATAGCCAGAAATTCCAACGGTAGACCGGTTTCGTTCTATTTGGAACTCATCAGTACCGTGCGCGAAATCTAGTTGGCGACTGTTATATCTAAAAGAGAAACTAAGCCTAAAGAGTACAATTCCTAGAGGTCGGGGACGGTTAATCATTATCCATGTTTAAATTGATTTTTTTTGGGAAAAAAATTAAAACAAACAAATTTACCGGTTAATATTTCGGAAATTGATTAAAATATGTATTTTGAGCTTTTTATCGAAAAAAACGTCGTTTTCCGATTAGTTTTACAAATTTATCAAAAAATTAATCGGATAATACAGAAATATAAATTACTTGATCAAAACATTTTACGAATAATTTTGAGAGCTTTATCTATTGAATAAAAGTTAACCATCACCGACCTCTACTTGAATTCCCGAAGGATCGATACGGTGGTATTAGCCTAGCTGAAAAAAATAAAATAAAATGTTTGCATTGCAAAATAGAATCTCCATAGAGTAGAGAAGGTTTATATATTTTCCATGGAAATGTTGTAAGTAATATAAATTTGAATTTCTATAATTATTCAATGAAACTCGATAATCATGGTTTTTTGCGAGTGCTTTTGAAAATAATAAGATAAAATCTGAGTTTTTTTAATTTTTCAATGAAAATCGATAAACATGGTTTTTTGCGAGTGCTTTTGAAAATAATAAGATAAAATCTGAATTTTTTTAATTTTTCAATGAAAATCTATAAACATGGTTTTTCGCGAGTGCGTTGAAAAGAATAAGATAAAATTTGAATTTTTATATCATTGTACTACTGAAGAAACTACAGAAATAATATCATTCTACTACTGAAGAAACTACATACATAATATCATTGTACTACTGAAGAAACTACATAAATAATATCATTGTACTACTGAAGAAACTCCAGAAATAATATCATTGTACTACTGAAAAAACTCTAGAAATAAATGCATTTGTTTTTTTCTTTAAAACTATTTGTCTGTCATATAAGGGGTAAAATATCTAAACCCTAAATGATTTTAAGCATATCATAAAGCATAAAGATTTAATATCACTGTTAGTCTTAGCTTCTCGTTACGATTTGTAAGTCGAACGCCAGAGTCCCTGCGCTGTGCTGTTGAGCCCAAAATGAGGTGACCCGGTCTACTGTTGAAAATTCAGGCAAATTTCTACACTCTTTTAATTTGTTTTTAAGTTAAAGACCTATTGATTTTTGTAGCTTGGTACGTGTTATTATTTTTTGAAATTCTTCTAAGGCTTAGCTTTCCCACCTAAGATTTTTCTACATACTTTTCTACCTTTTGAATTTTTTAGTATTCTTGGTTAGGTTAGATAAGGTTAGATAAAGTTGCTTTGGATAAGCTTAGAATCGGCTAGGTTGGGTTAGGATAGTTTAGGTTTTGTTGGGTTAGGTAGGGCTAATTTGTTTAATGTTAGGTTGGTATAGGTTAGTTTCTGGTCTGGCTGTGATTGGTTGAACTTATTTAATCTATGTTAGGTTCTCTAAGGTCAGGTTAGCCATCTTTACGTAAAGTTACCTTGTTCTCGCCCAATTTAGTGTATTTGGTAATGTTATTAAAAAAATTGAAAATTAAGTCGAAAATATAATTATTGATCTTTCTACCTTTAAGCATTTTTTGTATTCTTTGTATTTCCTTTTATTTCTGGTTCGTATTAGAGGTCGGCGTTTGAATAAGAAATTATACGATTGTTTATATTTATCCATAACCGAGAATTATTCAGAAATATTCGAAAAAAATGATTAATTTTGCATGTTAAATCGTTGTTTAATCGTATAATTTATTCGTATAAAACAAATAATACTAATTTTAATGATTAATTGAAATTTTTGCGGTTAATTTATTTGTTCCGCCGACCTCTAATTCGTATAAATATCAAAAATCACTTACCCACTATATATTTGCACTGGAATCCATACCTCTATACTTAGAATACTTATCCTGGCGTATCGCGTAAGGTAAGATCACTCTGACGGCTTTGGCCCCACCTACGAGAGAAAAAAATCCCTTTGCGCGTGCTCCCCTCTCACGTTGTAGTTTGTTAAGTTAACATAGTGACGTCAATAAAACCGTCAGCCACATCGAGACGAAAATCTGCCGCGATAAGCATTCCAAGTTGAGGTATGGATCCCTGATATGTACTATATCACCTCCACTATTACACGATGAGATGCTTAGTTGAATAAACATTAAAATTTAAATATCCGTGCGCAATGGCAACTTTAAAAAATAATTTCCTCAAACACAGAATTTGATTTAGATGTTACGTTTGACACTTCATTAACGGATTTCAAGTTTCTAGAAAATTAAATTTTTCGATTTCCGTTTCTTACGTAAATTATTTCGAAAATATTTTTAACAACATCCGATGTACTGAAGAGGAGTACCGGGACCATTTCTCGAAAGATATTCCTGCCACGTTTCTTAATTAAAAAATAACTAAGGGAAAGGCACGCGTACCAGATCTTAATTTGGCTTGAAACGTTTTCTTTATACAAAAAGTCATTACTGTTAGACCCGCGATTAAGTTTATACAAGAATGTATTAAATTAAATAAAGAATTTGGACCGACAACTATGATTCCCAGAATATATTATCCACGAAGAGAACCGGAGTGTCGTCCCTTTTATCAGGAGAGCAGAGGGCGTGGTTTTTCTTCGGGAAGTCACGAGGCGAGCAGGGTGCTATCGGCACATCCTCTGTTCGGCCTTATACATTTTAGGTTTACCCTTACAAGTTATGATATTTCCCGAGTTTGATGTTCTTTTGATCTCGGGTTAATGGTGCGGAATTTAAAATATGGCGCTTTGAAGCTCACTCTAAACATCGTACACACCCTGTTACGCACAAAGCGGCGACTTTTAAATGGCTTCCATTAAAGAGTGTGTGGTCCTTTTAGAAAAGAAAACTATGTACATACAGTACGTTACTAAAAATATAGTTTCTCCATTAGCCACAAGCCACATTTATTTTTGAACACTCCTCATCATTGGTTGTTTTCTCAAATAAAAAACCTACTGCTTTAGGTCTTGAGAAGCTAGTGACATAGCTTAGTGATCAATAAATGTGTACATAGAAAAACTCGAAACTTATAAGAATATTTGATATAGAGTTGTTAATTTTTAGAGGTCGGGGATGGTTAACTTTTATTCAATAGATAAAGCTCTCAAAATTATTCGTAAAATGTTTTGATCAAGTAATTTATATTTCTGTATTATCCGATTAATTATTTGATAAATTTGTAACATTAATCGGAAAAACGACGTTTTTTTCGATAAAAAGCTCAAATTTTCCGAATAATACAGGTTTTTTTTTCATTTCCCGAAATATTAACCGGAAAATTTCTTTGTTTACATTTTTTTCCCGAAAAAAATCAATTTAAACATGGATAATGATTAACCGTCCCCGACCTCTAGCTTAGTGATCAATAAATTTGTACATAGAAAAACTCGAAACTTATAAGAATATTTGATATAGACTTGTCAATTTTACGAAAAATTAATTGCGATGATATTTCGAAAAATTTCCAAAATGCGGCGGAAAATTAAAAAATTGCAACATATATTAATTTTTCAGGGTTTTTATTCTAGACTAGTCTAGAGGTTTAGTTTTACTTTGGATTTCAACCAAATTAGGCGAAAATGACGGGGAATTTAAATTTTCGAACAATACTAGGCTAATAAAACCTTTTTCTTTCTATTTTTCGGAAAAATGCGGAAACGTTTTCTGGGTAATTTTACGGAAAATTTTCGATGCTAAATTTTCCAACTTACAATTCTAGGTAAACGCCAACGATAATACCACCAAATGGGATAAGCTAGAGTCAGTCCCTAATAGAAGTCTCTAATCAGGGTAAAAAGCTGCACTTTCTTAACATTGTATATCAATTAATTAATTAATCGCAACTGTAATAAGTGATATAAAATCCTTATCTATTAGGCGCTATAAGTGTCAAAAGGAATGGCTAAAGTATTTAATAAAACTCCTCTGTTGAGTAACTTTCATAAAATAATTTAACTAATAATTATTAAATTTGTTCTGAATCGATTTTAAGCTATAACCTATGAAATTAAATAAAACCAACCTCATCAGTTCTTATAAAGATTGGTATAAAAATTGGCCTAGTGAAACATTTTTATGTAGATGCAGAATTAAGGCCTAGTGAAACATTTTTTTATCGACGTAGACGTTAGGCCTAGTGAAACATTTTTATATCGACACCGACGTTAGGCCTAGTGAAACATTTTTATATCGACACCGACGTTAGGCCTAGTGAAACATTTTTATACCGACGCAGACGTTAGGCCTAGTGAAACATTGTTATATCAACGCAGACGTTAGGCCTAGTGAAACATTTTTATATCGACGCAGATGTTAGGCCTAGTGAAACATTTTTAGATCGACGCAGACGTTAGGCCTAGTGAAACATTTTTATATCGACACAGATGTTAGGCCTAGTGAAACATTTTTAGATCGACGCAGACGTTAGGCCTAGTTAATAATTTTTATATCGACGCAGAGGTTAGGCCTAGTGATTCATTTTTATATCGACGCAGACGTTAGGCCTAGTGAAACATTTTTATATCGACACCGACGTTAGGCCTAGTGAAACATTTTTATACCGACGCAGACGTTAGGCCTAGTGAAACATTTTTATATCGACACCGACGTTAGGCCTAGTGAAACATTTTTATACCGACGCAGACGTTAGGCCTAGTGAAACATTGTTATATCAACGCAGACGTTAGGCCTAGTGAAACATTTTTATATCGACGCAGATGTTAGGCCTAGTGAAACATTTTTAGATCGACGCAGACGTTAGGCCTAGTTAATAATTTTTATATCGACCCAGAGGTTAGGCCTAGTGATTCATTTTTATATCGACGCAGATTTCGTTAATTTCTAGATACTTGTATATTAAAAAAAATTGTTAGGCCTAGTGAAACATTTTTATATTGACGAAAAAATGCTTTTGTAAAGTCGAATCTATTTGACTTTTCTTGTCTTGAGTAAGGTTTGAAAAGGGTTTCTTTGGCTAGTCAGGCTAATCTGGTAACCGACCTACCGAAAATATTTTGTAGAAACGGATTTATAGAAACGCTTGGTGCATCACGGAGAGGCTAGTTTGAAGGATCATGGTTTGGAGGGCCAGCGACTTGTATGTAAAAGTTAAAGTTCATATAGTCTACTTTCTCTCACACTCTTTTTTTGTTGGAAGTCGATTGAAAGCCGCTCGATCATTTTTATAACGTCGTAATGAAAAATCCATGGCAACTCGAACAAGAAGGAGGGACGAACTCCAACTGAGAGCGTGAAAAATCAATCGCTTGGATCGTTTTCATCGTATTCTTCCCCGCACTGACCTCCCTACCCCCTTCGACTCAGCTACAAGTGACGCCCCCTGGCGATTCACAAGTGCAATTATAGATTTGGAATAGACGCGTTATTACGAGTTCCAATCTATCCGACACTCGACGCTCTCATTTTTATCTCGACACGCTTTTTTACTTTTTATTACCTATTGGATTTAATAACTTAATTATCTCTATATTAGCGCCCCCTGTTATCTATTGAAGTTCGCTTTCCAACGTTTATACTGATAGTAATTTGTTGAAAGGCCCTGTAATAAAGTTGAGATTGGGTTAATGATGTCCTTCTCGCTTTGGAAGTGATTTTGATGGTTTTGGTGAGGCAGGCGTGATCCGGAATAAATACACGCCACTAGGAGTTATTAACTAGTATTCTTTTTCACCTTTCGATGTAACTTAACAATTTGGGAGCTTTTGGCGTCGTGGTTCTTCTATCCTATTTCTCAACTTGGTACCCGCGATGAAGAATAAATGAAAGCTACTAGGAATGATTACCCAGAAATATATTTCCCATTTATTTATCAATTTTGTGAGGGTGATTAGGAATAAATAGTTGCTACCAGGAGTTGTTACCCGCTATTCTCTTTCTATTTTCAATCTGACTGAATGATAGGGAAGGGTCTAACGTCCTAAATTATGTGAAATCGACACATGGGGCCACAAAAGTGGTCGGCAATTAACATTAATAAATATTTTTGGAGCTTAATTTTTTGATCAGGAGATGGCGGTGGGCATCTACCGGCCTTTTGCATTTGGTTGTGGCCTCGAATAATAATTAGGAATTGAAATACAGTTAATACAGTCCTTAACTTCGGTTACCCACAGCGCCATCTCGAATACTAACGGATATATTTTCTTCTTTTTAACATCCTTAACCGAAGGAACCAAAAGCCTTATGCATTTCCGTCAGGCTTTTTTTGTACCCTGTTGGATCTATCTTAGGATATCATTGTTTGTAAGTACCGCCGTTAAACCCATATTTGCAATTATTCCCTTTGTCCTCGACTCCCATGAAAAGACTCGATCTTGACTAGACTCCCTTTCACGTGTGGTCATATTTATTTGCCCGCTAAGTTGCGAGGGGCTTGTATGGAATTTTACCATAAGTCTATTATATTGTTCCATAAGTATGACATTTCTTATACATCACATCGTTTTACTGATATCTATTTTCAACACAGTCTCTGTAACCTAGAAGCAACAAAAACAAGGAGAACGCAGCTAGCCTTTAAACACGCTAACGAAGGGTTGTGTACGAATTTCATTGAACGAGCGTCACGAGCCTTTACGATGAACGTTTTACGGGCGGGGGGAAAGACAATTTCCGAATTTTCCCCTTCCGACGGCAGCAGGCGCTAAAGCGTCTAGCCTATTAAAAATGTACGCAAGAAAATCCACGACTTTTGACGGGTTGCGTTCTCCTTGTGTGGGGTGTTGTGTTTGTTGCTCCTAGCTGTAACGGAGTTCATCACATTCTATTCGTTCCTGCGTCTGACAGTTGCTCGCTAGAGGGCCATTTTCTCATTATGACGTCATAAGGGGTTGGTCACAAATAGCGTAAAGTTCATTCCTGCGTCTGACAGTTGGTCGCTAGAGGGCCATTTTATCATTATGACGTCATAAGGGGCTGGTCACAAATAGCGTAAAGTTGGTGCCTGCGTCTGATAGTTGCTCGCTAGAGGGCCATTTTCTCATTATGACGTCATAAGGGGCTCGTCACAAATAGCGTAAAGTTCGTTCCTGCGTCTGACAGTTGCTCGCTAGAAGGCCATTTTATCATTATGACGTCATAAGGGGCTGGTCACAAATAGCGTAAAGTTGGTGCCTGCGTCTGATAGTTGCTCGCTAGAGGGCCATTTTCTCATTATGACGTCATAAGGGGTTGGTCACAAATAGCGTAAAGTTCATTCCTGCGTCTGACAGTTGCTCGCTAGAGGGCCATTTTATCATTATGACGTCATAAGGGGCTGGTCACAAATAGCGTAAAGTTGGTTCCTGCGTCTGATAGTTGCTCGCTAGAGGGCCATTTTCTCATTATGACGTCATAAGGGGCTCGTCACAAATAGCGTAAAGTTCGTTCCTGCGTCTGACAGTTGCTCGCTAGAGGGCCATTTTCTCATTATGACGACATAAGGGGCTCGTCACAAATAGCGTAAAGTTCGTTCCTGCGTCTGACAGTTGCTCGCTAGAGGGCCATTTTATCATTATGACGTCATAAGGGGCTTGTCACAAATAGCGTAAAGTAAAAAATCCGCTTATCCGATACCCTCTTCACTCGTAACGAGGAGTAACAATTGTTCAAACTGCACCCTCTAAATCATGGAATAAATAATCAAACCCCTCAATTATATTATCAACTAGGGTTGTTAATTTTCCGGAAAAAAAAATGCGGAAAAATTTCCAGAAAATTTTCCGGAAAATTTTCCGATTTGCGGAAAAATTAAAAATTGAAACATAAATTACTTTTCAAGGGTTTTTAATGTTTTAAACTTTTTATCGATTTAAAATGACTAATATCAGTAAACATACTACAAAACATTAATAGTGTTACATTTCAACCAGTTTAAACTAGTCTATAGGTTTAGTTTTACTTTTAGATTAGAAAAAATGAGGTGAAAATGCCGCTTTATTTAAATTTGCAAACAATATATTAGACAAATCATGGAATGAAAACGTTTTTAATATTTTTCGGAAAAATACGGAAAATTTTCCGGAAAAAAGGCCTCGGTAATTTTCCGCGGAAAATTTTCCGACTTACAACACTATTATCAACTATTTAAATTTCATTTATAGTTTAGCTTATTTAATTATAATTTATAAAAGTAAGAATCAGTTTATTATAAATGATAAAATGAATTCCTAAATTTTAACTGTATGATAAAGTAATTTATTATTTAGGTTTCAGTATATTCAGATACCCTAAATCCGATGTAACCCGTAACACATAATAACGCTGTTACAAACCCTGCTTTCCTCCTAAATAAGAGCTGTACTTATGAATCAATTTCATAGACTTATGATTGTACGTGTTAACACAAAGAAGGAACGGTGATAGCATATACGAAAATATGAGAGTCAACTCTGAGTAGGAAACTAAGTCCTTAGAGCAAATACGAGGGCAGACGGAAAGGATCTGGTCATATGAGGAAGAGATAGAAATAGCGTGCGTGAGATATTTACCTAAGCGCTTTTCTGTAGTGCTCCACGGCCAGTTCGGTTTGACCATTGTCCTTCTGGAGGTTTGCGAAGTTGTAGTGGATTTTGGCGTTGTCCGGAGTGCTTCGGAGTCCCGATCTGCAGAAACAGAAAAATGGTCAAAGGATTACGTTGCATGATGAACTCCATCTCATTAGTAGAACCAATAATCATCCTTTCTAAAAATTCAATAATTTCTAATCAACAAGGAGACTACCCGAGGGGTTATTCTCCGATTTAGTTCAACCTCGGGTGGTAAGTAGACCTTCATGTATTTTGAAAATCCCTAAAAGGGTGGACAGAATGGGCTTTCATTTTGCCATGGCAACCAAAAATGTTTTTGACAACTTAAAACCTTATTTTCTCTACAGAAATTAACATGGGAAAATCGAAGATTTACATGAGTAAATTGATAAAATCGAAGATATACATGAGTAAATTGATAAAATCGAAGATATACATGGGTAAATTATTGTAAATACATGTTAATTTGAGTGAATTGTTGTAAATACATGTCAATTTGGGTAAATTGTTGTAAGTACATGTCAATTTGGGTAAATTGTTGTAAGTACGTGTCAATTTGGGTAAATTGTTGTAATTACGTGTCAATTTGGGTAAATTGTTGTAAGCACGTGTCAATTTGGGTAAATTGTTGTCAATACCTGTCAATTTGGGTAAATCTACTTAAATTAGGTATATTGTGGTAAATTTGTTTAAATATGGGTAAGATTGTGGAAATATGGGTAGAGAAAATCAGGTTTTAAGTTGTCAAAAACATTGTGGGTTGCCATGACAAAACGAAAGCTCATTCTTGACCTTCTTTTCCAGATTATCAAGTTACAAGGTCTACTTACCACGCGTTTGAACGAAATCTGAATTAAACACCTCGGGTAGTCTCCTTGTTATAGTGTGGTGATTTAGTTTAGTTAGCTTCTGTTCCGTGCCAAATTGCTTATGGAAATTTTAAAAAACCTTTTTTGATAAAATTGTTCAATTTTGACTCCTCCTTCCCTTTACAAAATCTTACTATAGACATTTCAATAAAGCGAATTTATAGAATGTTAGTAATCGTGAAAATGTCTTTAGAATATTTGGTAAAGGTTTAATAGATTATTTTAGCAAATGCGTAATTTTTCTAAAATATGTTTTAGATGTTTCTATAAAAATCTAGCGCTTTTCTGTAAGTCGTTAAGAATTTTCTTTAAAATTCTTAGTTTTTTTTAATACTCTATAGGAATATTTTATCAGGTATCTTTAGGGACTTATTACAATTTGATCAGAATTCATTATTTTGTTATTTAAAATTTAGCTAATACTTAGTAGAAATTTATACCGACATTTCAATTGGTTTTTCAATAGAACACTCCATAGGCTATAGAGCCCAATTCACACTCTATAGATCTCTAAACGATTTCCTTAAAAGAATTTAAGCGTACCTATTGCAGCCTTTTAACTAATTAATTGGAAACTTCTTTACTAGAATCATATAAAACCTTTTTGGCCAACATGCGTGCAAAACCAAGTTTCTACGTGAAAATGTAATAAATATTCCCAAACTCGTTTTTGATAACCCAGTTTTGAAGAAAAAATTTGTTGAACGAGGCTTAGCTTCAAAATTTAAATCTGATAAATTTCTACACATTATTTTGATTACACAAATCCAATTAATAATAGATATATTAAATACTATTATTAATATAACATACCATTATTAATATAAAATACCATTATTCATAATAAAGGGATGCGCCGCTATCTTCGTCCCTATCCTAAAACACATTTTTAACCTATCACTATCCACCGGCAAGTTCCCCTCGCTATGGAAGCAGACGGTGGTCTCTCCTATCTTTAAATCTGGATACGCCGGGGATGTCAAAAATTATCGCCCGATTTCTCTCTTATGCTGCTTTGCAAAAGTCTTTGACGCTGTGATGCACGCCGCTATATATGATTGGTTTCGACAGAACTTTACCGATTGTCAGCACGGTTTTTTACAAGGACGCTCCGTGGAAACTAACCACGTTGCCTTCTTGAATGATGTGATGCCAACCGTTCTGAGCCAAGGACAAGTTGATGTCGTGTCACTTGACTTGTCGAAAGCATTTGACAGAGTTTCGCACCCGCTTCTTTTAAAGAAATTATCACACTACGGTCTGGCAGGTTCAGCGGCGATATGGGTGGAAGATTACCTGTCCGGGCGCAAAAACATTCTAAAATGCAACGGATGTGTGACTGACGTGTCCTATGCCACTACCTGCGGAGTACCCCAGGGCAGCTCATTGGGCCCCCTTTTTTTATAATATTTACGCCAATGACCTTCCATCAGTGGTCAAGTCCTCATCAGTAAAGCAATTTGCTGATTACAACAAAATTTATAAAACCATTACCAGTATTGCGGACTGCAGAGCCCTACAATCGGACCTGAGAGGAATCCACCAATGGTGCGAAAACAATAACCTGCTAATCAACGGTTCCAAAAGCCTAGCCATATCTTTCACACGGAAATGCAATACCATCGCGACCAATTATCATGTCAACAATGAGCATGTACCGAGAACTAAAACACTTAAGGACCTTGGAACTTTTTTTGACCAGGGCCTTTATTTTCATGCACAAATTTCCTGGTCAGTCGGTCGCTCGCGTCGCCTGCTTTTTGGAGTCCTACGCCTGGCGAGGGCACTGCATTCCGCCAAAAGCTTCCGCAATCTCTACCTTAGCCTAGTGCGAACGAAATTAACATTTGACGCTCTATCTTGGGGTGGTTGTGCCAGCTACTTGATTGAGAGGATCGAAGGCGTGCAACGCAAATTTATCGAACTTGCCCATACACACTTTTTCAAGACCAAACCGTATCATTACACTTACCTCCTAGACCACTTAAACTTGGAAACGATCCAGTTATTCTTACACAAACGCGAAATTATTTTCCTTTGGAAATTGATTAAACACTCTAACGTTATTACCTTAACCCCCCACCTAAACTTCCATATACCATCTCATAGCACCCGTCAACAAATTCCGTTTACAAAGTCAAAACCAATTTCCCCTATTTTGCGTATGCAACAGACATGCAATTCTTATGCCACTCAATTTGACATCTTTTCATGTAAATATTCATCGATTTTAAATCTTGTGTAATTTTTTCTCCTGTAAACCGCATCTATTTCAATTAATGTATCGCTGCATTTTCTAACTTTGTATTTGTAAATATTTTTCAAGTGATTCTTTCTATACCTTGTTTATGTATATAACTAATTTCAGTGTTTTGCCTTGCTGGTCCTTTATGAACTGTTGCAAAGCACTCTAAATAAAGATTTTCATTTCATTTCATTTCATAACATACCATTATTAATATAAAATACCATTATTAATATAAAATACCATTATTAATATAAAATACCATTATTATTATAAAATACCATTATTAATATAAAATACCATTATTAATGTAAAATACCATTATTAATATAAAATACCATTATTAATATATAAAATACCATTATTAATATAAAATACCATTATTAATATAAAATACCATTATCAATATAAAATACCATAATTTATATAAAATACCATTATTTATATAAAATAACATTATTAATATAAAATACCATTATTAATATAAAATACCATTATTAATATAAAATACCATTATTAATATAAAATACCATTATTAATATAAAATACCATTATTAATATAAAATACCATTATTAATATAAAATACCATTATCAATATAAAATACCATTATCAATATAAAATACCATTATCAATATAAAATACCATAATTTATATAAAATACCATTATTTATATAAAATAACATTATTAATATAAAATACCATTATTAATATAAAATACCATTATTAATATAAAATACCATTATTAATATAAAATACCATTATTAATATAAAATACCATTATTAATATAAAATACCATTATTAATATAAAATACCATTATTAATATAAAATACCATTATTAATATAAAATACCATTATTAATATAAAATACCATTATTAATATAAAATACCATTATTAATATAAAATACCATTATTAATATAAAATACCATTATTAATATAAAATACCATTATTAATATAAAATACCATTATTAATATAAAATACCATTATTAATATAAAATACCATTATTAATATAAAATACCATTATTAATATAAAATACCATTATTAATATAAAATACCATTATTAATGTAAAATACCATTATTAATATAAAATACCATTATTAATATATAAAATACCATTATTAATATAAAATACCATTATTAATATAAAATACCATTATCAATATAAAATACCATAATTTATATAAAATACCATTATTTATATAAAATAACATTATTAATATAAAATACCATTATTAATATAAAATACCATTATTAATATAAAATACCATTATTAATATAAAATACCATTATTAATATAAAATACCATTATTAATATAAAATACCATTATTAATATAAAATACCATTATCAATATAAAATACCATTATCAATATAAAATACCATAATTTATATAAAATACCATTATTTATATAAAATAACATTATTAATATAAAATACCATTATTAATATAAAATACCATTATTAATATAAAATACCATTATTAATATAAAATACCATTATTAATATAAAATACCATTATTAATATAAAATACCATTATTAATATAAAATACCATTATTAATATAAAATACCATTATTAATATAAAATACCATTATTAATATAAAATACCATTATTAATATAAAATACCATTATTAATATAAAATACCATTATTAATATAAAATACCATTATTAATATAAAATACCATTATTAATATAAAATACCATTATTAATATAAAATACCATTATTAATATAAAATACCATTATTAATATAAAATACCATTATTAATATAAAATACCATTATTAATATAAAATACCATTATTAATATAAAATACCATTATTAATATAAAATACCATTATTAATATAAAATACCATTATTAATATAAAATACCATTATTAATATAAAATACCATTATTAATATAAAATACCATTATTAATATAAAATACCATTATTAATATAAAATACCATTATTAATATAAAATACCATTATTAATATAAAATACCATTATTAATATAAAATACCATTATTAATATAAAATAACAGTATTAATATAAAATACCATTATTAATATAAAATACCATTATTAATATAAAATACCATTATTAATATAAAATACCATTATCAATATAAAATACCATTATCAATATAAAATACCATAATTTATATAAAATACCATTATTTATATAAAATAACATTATTAATATAAAATACCATTATTAATATAAAATACCATTATTAATATAAAATACCATTATTAATATAAAATACCATTATTAATATAAAATACCATTATTAATATAAAATACCATTATTAATATAAAATACCATTATTAATATTAAATACCATTATTAATATAAAATACCATTATTAATATAAAATACCATTATTAATATAAAATACCATTATTAATATAAAATACCATTATTAATATAAAATACCATTATTAATATAAAATACCATTATTAATATAAAATACCATTATTAATATAAAATACCATTATTAATATAAAATACCATTATTAATATAAAATACCATTATTAATATAAAATACCATTATTAATATAAAATACCATTATTAATATAAAATACCATTATTAATATAAAATACCATTATTAATATAAAATACCATTATTAATATAAAATACCATTATTAATATAAAATACCATTATTAATATAAAATACCATTATTAATATAAAATACCATTATTAATATAAAATACCATTATTAATATAAAATACCATTATTAATATAAAATACCATTATTAATATAAAATACCATTATTAATATAAAATACCATTATTAATATAAAATAACAGTATTAATATAAAATACCATTATTAATATAAAATACCATTATTAATATAAAATACCAGTATTAATATAAAATACCATTATTAATATAAAATACCATTATTAATATAAAATACCATTATTTATATAAAATACCATTATTAATATAAAATACCATTATTAATATAAAATAGCATTATTAATATAAAATAGCATTATTAATATAAAATACCATTATTAATATAAAATACCATTATTAATATAAAATACCATTATTAATATAAAATACCATTATCAATATAAAATACCATTATTAATATAAAATACCATTATCAATATAAAATACCATTATTAATATAAAATACCATTATTAATATAAAATACCATTATTAATATAAAATACCATTATTAATATAAAATACCATTATTAATATTAAATACCATTATTAATATAAAATACCATTATTGATATAAAATACCATTATTAATATAAAATACCAGTATTAATATAAAATACCATTATTAATATAAAATACCATTATTAATATAAAATACCAGTATTAATATAAAATACCATTATTAATATAAAATACCATTATTAATATAAAATACCATTATTTATATAAAATACCATTATTAATATAAAATACCATTATTATTATAAAATACCATTATTAATATAAAATACCATTATTAATATAAAATACCATTATTAATATAAAATACCATTATCAATATAAAATACCATTATTAATATAAAATACCATTATTAATATAAAATACCATTATCAATATAAAATACCATTATTAATATAAAATACCATTATCAATATAAAATACCATTATTAATATAAAATACCATTATCAATATAAAATACCATTATTAATATAAAATACCATTATTGATGTGTCAATAACATATTTAATGTTAAATACTATTATTAATTTAAAATACCAGTATTATTGTACAATACCATTATTAATGTAAATTGACATATTATGTAGTAGAAAAGGTAAACTTTCTTTAAAAACAAATCTTGTCTAAGACAGCTTTATCTATATGAAATAAAAGTTATTTCCAATTTTAGAAAATTATTTTTCCTTTAAAATCGATATAATTTTGACAGGTTATTATTGGACCTACTATTTTCTTGTTTATCTGATACCAAATATCAGCTTCCCCTCGAATCATAAACAGTCAAATAGTTTCCCCATTTCCGAAAACGTTCGGAAATATCGGAAAGCAACTGCTTCCTGCAACCTGTCCGAACGTGTTGAAACATTTCCCACTCACCTTTATCACCGTTCCAGAATTTTAAAGAAATGAAAATTCAGACAATTTTAGCACTTTTTTATGGGTGGTACAATGTGTCTATTTATGTCGATATGTTTCTTTGGATATCATTAGAGTCGTTATATCTATACATAGGCCTATATACATATATACATATATACATATATACATATATGCATCTATACATATATACATATATACATGTAAACATATATATATACAGGGTGTCCACTAAAAAACGATCCGTTTTCTCTAGGAATTTGAAATTTTTATGTTACGTAGCTCGTGCAGGGGGCCAAAGAAGAATGATAACCTCGATGACCTTGAACCATGGTTCAAGGTCATCCAGAAACTATCTCGAGAACCGTAAGTGTTAGAAAGTTGGGTTCAATTAGAAACGTGTTCCCCGTCACGTTTTACGCCTACATAGCGTGAACATGATCGGATTCGACCAATAGTAAGTCGAGAAAATTGGTACCAAAATCACAAAGGTCGTAAAAGGGAAAAATGCAAGACAGCGCTAATAACTCCAAAACAAGTCGCGATACATTATCGAAATTTGCTAGACAATCGCATCATGGTAGGATACGTGCTACGTAACATAAAACATTTTAAAGTGCTAGAGAAAACGGTTTCTGAGATATTCGCCCTGGATCGTTTTTTAGTGGACACCCTGTATATATACATATATATATTTATGTTAGTTCACCAACTTCTATGTGTGTATGTGTTAAGCATGCATGCTTCTTTGAAGCTCTTTAGAGACGGTGGAAAAACACACTGTATCATGTGTGCGAGATATATATAACCATAAGTCTATAATAATAGTCCATAAGTTTGTCACTTTGGGGAATATTTTATTGCGAGCAAGTAACGGAGTGATGTCCTCACTATAGGAAAATCTCCCCCTAGCGAGGCGCTGCCAAAGCTACGTGTGACACTGGAGCAAGCGGACGCAAAACGGTGACGAAGCCCGTCTTGTGAATAGCTCATAGTAAAACTTTTGCATTTGAAGAATAGGAAGTGGCAGACTTATGTTAGAATACTATACACGTACGATATCACATATATTTATAATATATATATATATATACATTTATTTATATATGTGTGTATATATTTCTCGGAGAGCTCTTAATAGAGGGTGAGAGAAAAATGCCCCAATCTGTTTTCTCCCAAGTTCTTTTTTTTTTCGAACTCAGCGGATTCTTGACAGCTTTTAGGAGTTTGAGGGGCTTTTTAGGAACGGAGGGGGGGGGGGTTCAAAGCCCCCACTCCTGCTCGATTTTCGCCTCGAATACTTTGTACTTTGCTTCAGGGATTTCTACAGGAGAAAGGGTGGCAAATAGGGGATAAATTCACACCCCAGCGAATATTTCTTCGACCCCTTCTCACCTCCCGCGGGGAAGACTTTGTTGAGCTTGCTCTTGAACTTTTTAAGATGTCTGTTTCAGGATAAAATTATAGATTTTTTTGAGTCCGTGGTTTTTAATTTATTTTCTTTTCGGTTTTGAATTTTTCCTGTGGTTAAATTCGTACCCGAAATTAATGTAGATGGCGCCGCTTTGTTCTCTCGACAGTATTCTTTAGTTCTTTAGTTCAGTAACTGAAGTTAAAAATTTGCACCATCTTAGGTCTGAATTAGTGCATGCACCTTTTATAAAAGCTTGTCAAAAGTCCCCGAGAGGATAGTCACTTAAATAATCTGGTGTACAATCGTAGGTTATCAAGGGCAGTCACTTAGGAACAATTTTATGAAATCACAAAAACTCAGTGGATATCACATAATAGGTGATTCCGAAAAACATCGGTGGTCACATGATTTGGTTACATTCTGTTGTATGGTTAAAGTATTTGAGCGCGCGCTTTATTTTTCATTTTCAACGCGCGTGCACAATCGCGCGAGCCACAATCTACTAATATATCAAGAGCGCGCGCCCATAAAATTAACTCTTTTGTACATGTATTTGTCGATATTATATTTCAGAATCAACTATTGAGTGACTACCTAATCGAAATATTTTTTTCAATAAATTGTACGCGCATTACTTTTTGGGGATGAAATAACCATTACTATTAGGTTTTCACTAATATCTACGTTTGTGAAATTATTAATTAATAATAATCAGATAGGCTAATACCATATGTAACATAATTACTCATAAGTATGCCACTGTACCTTTATTCCATTCAAAAATCTTCACTAACGGTTTGTTTCACTATGAACCAGTAAAAAGGTGGACTACGTTAGATTTTAAACTTTTTATTCATCCTCGTAATTTTGGGAGTCACACTATTGGCTACTAACATATTTATTTAAGCCAATGGAAAACCTCTAAATTGGGAAGGAATTTTTTGCGTCGGAATTTTAGTCAGCCCAATGTAGCTTTATTGAAATTTATAAATTCGGCACTCGCTCGGTTTGTGCGGATAAAGTTAAATAATGAGTAGTTTAAAAAAATAAAAGGTTGGGGGAAATAATCAATAAGTGATCGCTTTCCGAAAATGGAAAAAATCGTCTAAGTGGAATATTCCACCAGCGTTATTAAAACCCATATCAAGCCTAGAAGAGTTAGGCCTAGGCTCAAAAGAATCTGCAAAGACTCCAATCTTGTAGATGCGCCAGAAAAGCTTAACCTGAATTTCAACTATTTTTTCCAATAAACCTGCTTCTTTTATTTGACAATGCAAATTTATTTTAGAACGTGAGTCTCCGAGTACTTCATTAATTTGCAAATTAATTACATTAACAGAACTTGACACTATATTGTAGTTCATTTTAGCTCCTAAGCCTTGGTTGTTCAAACCTGGTTGTTTACTAAAATAATGGCCGTCGGTTTATCAGACGTAGAGCTAATTGGGCGACGGCATTATCGGCATTTGAGATTCGATGACGTCAAATATGACATCAAATATGACATCAAATATTACGTAGGGTACGGATGACGCAATATCTGTGAAACAAACCGTTAGTGAAGAAATAGAGCTAGTGGCACACTTATAAGTAACTATGTTACATATGCTAATACCCAAGGGACCAATTTAGGCCCAAGTCATCTTGCGACTTTTAATTCCTGAACAGGTGGCTACGCGAGCCAACAGCTGGAAAGGGGTAACCGAAGAATTCCAGGGAAAACCTCTTTAATCAGAGATAACTTGCAAGCTCTACGCAGAAGGAGTGGTTCCGAGTTTTCAACCAGTGCCACAAGCTGAAATCGAACCCGGCTCCTCTAGCTGCGAGGCGAAAGTGCTAACCACTCCGTTTAACATAAAACATCTAGAATAAAAGTTAGGGTCATGTAATATTCTAAAAAGAAGTTCCTATGCAGCGTAAAAATCCAAGAAATCGTTGGAAGATTTTATTCAAGTTAATATTATTACATTTTTCAGTTTAGAGTTAACTAGACATTCTCAATATCTTGAAAGAAAACATTGTTACGAATTTTACTAGATGGCGCGATAAAATTGGTAAAATTTAGAGGAGTTTACGTTCTCAGTAACATGAATACGTTCTTGGACCTGGTAACACTTGCGTTATTATTTTAAATAGGAACTGAAATTCGTAAAATATGAATTTTAATCACTATTCGTTATGAATTTCGCAGTTATTAATAAATTTTAAATATAGGTGGCGCTTGGGAAAATATTGGTGCAACGTGCTATTTGGTTTAAATACCGACGCCGTATTTGGACTGAGAAATAATTTATTAAAGATAAGATTGCGATCATTTCATCGGTCGCGGTTCATTGTCACCTAGCAGGTGAATTCCGTTTCAACCCGTTTAGTCATTACCTCTAACTGAACTGCGCGGTGAGATTATATTTTGGGAGAGAATGTTGAACGCTTACATACCTGAAGAGTGTTTCTCGGTTGGCCCAATCTTCATTCCGGCGGACGCTGCGTAACCATAGCAACGCTATTAAGAGCGTGGCGCCCCCTCTCAGCAGCGACGAAACGGCGAATGACGCCCGTTGCCCCGAGATGGCGCGCATTCCGCTGGCCACCAGGATGCAGTAGCCGATGCTGCGAGAAACAAATATATAGATTGCATCAGTGATTTGAAAATTGTAATGACATTATCACATGTTTTTATGTTAAAGGGGAATTGTCACCAAATCAAAATTTACTAGGTTTTTTAAAAGAATGATAGATAATATATCAATGATTATGTCCCTGAAATTTTATAGTTATTGGAAAAGTATTTAAAAAGTTACGCTACTTTTTCCGCAACCTACATCAAACGGCTCCAAAAATTTCCGAAATCGTGGTTGAACCTACGTGCAGCGCCAAAAGAGTGAAGCGGTAAAAATTTGCGAACATTTTTTATTGTAAGGCATTTTTAAAACACGATAAATTACAATCTACGAATATATATCGGGTAAAAATCCAATGAGAATGTCATAACAGACGACAGTTCCGACCGAATAATGATAAAACCGAAGAAAATAATATTTCGCTCACGAGATGGTGCTGCAGGTAGGTTTCAGCCGAGCGGTTCTGAGATTCTCGAGTCGGGGGGGGGGGGGGGATAAAACACGAACTTTGCTAATAATAAATCGAATACTGAAAATATTAACATGAAATTTTTAGTATAACCATTTTCGGACATCCTCTGTCCATTTAAATGGGTTTTAAACAATTTTAGTGTGGTGACAATTCCCCTTTAAATTTATTTATTAAATGGTTATTTAATTTTGTTGAATATGGTTTGATTTATTTTTTAGTTTTGTCTAGTTTAGGTGTTAATTCTATCTTAGGGGCTGGTTGAAGTACTAATTCATAAAAAATTAGGTTGTTGTCGAGCTGTTGTTCAAACTATCTCTTCGGAAGTTAGTTCCGCTCTTATTTTGCTAAGTACCTAAAATGTAATCTACTAAATATACATGTAGAGCAAATTTATAAATATAGTTGTATTAACTTTATCCATAAAAATTTAAACAGCAATTTCAAACCTATGTTTGAAACAAATACGACTGATACAGTAACTAGAAGTAACTATATCAAATATCCTTAAACGCCTCCCAAAATGTCACACTACAAATAAAATTAATTCATTATACTATTAAGAAATAAAATTCTATAACGAAATTCATGTTAACATATGAAACCTTCATAAAAAAATTCTATATTTTATTTATTTAATTTTTTGTTTTTATTTTTCCTCCTTTTTTATCTTTTTGTTTAAAATTATTAACAGTTGTTCTAAATTTTAAACTTACATTTGTTATAAGTTAAAAATCTTTATATGCATTTATATGTAAAAGAGGGCTATAAGTTGCACACAGAATTTGCCCTCGAATAGCTAAAATCAATTGACTTAATAATAAAAAATATTTGAATTTGAATTTGAGTGTAGTGCTACATCGTATTTCTGTTATGATGACAAAGAAAATCAATAGATCCATGTATCTTCTAATATAAAAAGATGAGTGGTAATAGTTAGTGCAAGGAGCTGTTGGCTCACGTGGCATGCAGGGCTTGCCACCACCCTCCTACGCGTTGTAACCCGGCCACCTGGATTATTGGCTTTATAAGTCGCTTGATGACTTAGGCCTAAGGTGGTGCCTTGGGTATTAGCCTAGCTGATTATTATATATCGTTGGCTTGGTTTAATAAATTCGTAACTTTAACTTAGATAACGTTATAATTACCACTTTATTAAACAAAGCCAATGATATTTATATGTTTGTCTGCTATAGGAATCTACAGTTTTCAACTTAGGTCGACCACATTTAGTATACTATCTCATGGTACCTCGACTGAGGTTTTCAACAATTACGGTCCGAAAAGCCACTTTAATTAATTTAATTATTTTAATAATCAGGTATATCCGCTTTATACAAGATAGTACACTTACAAGGAGACGACCCGAGGTGATAATCAACGATTTTGTTCAAAGTCGGGTATAATGTACACCTCCATGTAACTTGAAAAACCTGCACGGGAAAAGTTGCGACGGGGTTTCGTTTTGCCATGGCAACCGAAAACGTTTTTGACAACATGATTTGGAATTATTTCCATTGAAAATTACATGGGAATCTGAATCGGAAGGATTTTAAGGGTCCCCCAATTGACCAAATTGCATTTAAACTTGATTAAATTTAATTTTTAAAATCAATTTAAATTTTTTTTAACGTTTTTGAAATTTTCAAAATTTTTCATTTTTTAAAAGGTTACGCTTTTAATAATATAATTAAAATTAAATATAATTATACACTTTATAATACAAATATGTATATTTCCTAGAAAAATAACGGATACCTCAGCTAGATTTATGTATAAGAAAAACAAAACAAACTTTAGTTTTTTTAATGGTAATTCTGTGAGTTACGAAGAATATATTAATTTATATTACAATCTCTTTCATGATTGAAAAGTAAGAAATGTTTCCGACAAAATACCAAATCAGTTTATTACCTCAATGGTTAGCTAGAAGTGAGGTATTATAGGAAAACTGCAGCACACTCATATGATTTATTTACTCCCCTCTAAATATTCTGGAGGTAAATTGGGTCACAAAGCTCACATGCCGTCTCAACAAAGTCATTTTCCCTTAGTATAAATAAGTACCTTTTCGATCTAACGTTTGGAAAAAAAGTCAAGAAAACCTCTTTCAAATTTAATATCAAGGTTTTTCATAATTTTAAAATATACCTTTACAGGTTTTAAACGATTTTTAATGGGCATGAATTTCCCGCCTTAGCATAGATGCAAATATATCTGTATTAGAAAAATTACTCCACTTAGAATATTTACTAATTTCTAAATCCTATTTTCCAAATAACACATTATTTTTTCAATTGTTATGATTAAAATTTCTTGTAGAATGTACAAATTCGACCCAATTAAGATATTTTACATTATATTCTTTTAAAATTTCAAGTTTTAAATATTAATTGAATTTAAGTAAATATATCCGCAATGTAGTCTCGAATGCATGAATATTGTTTCCTGATAACCATTGTAGTTTGATCACAACCAGTATTATCCTACTTATTGCTTTAAAGTTAATTTTCCTGGTTTTTCGACACTGACAATTTAACACGGCTAAGATCTGGACTAGCAACCGTACTGAGAAGTAAATTGTTATCCTAGGAAGTTTTTTATTTTGGCTGTGAATATTTAGACACTAGGGGGTTCTGTGCTCAACTAAACCTTTGTTGCGTAATAACTCTCAAAATGAGTTCCTACATGTTTTTTTGTAGTTGTCGTACTAATTTGAACTAAATTACCTTTGTAATAATTTCTTCATAAATATTTCTTAAATTTTTATAAGATTTAAAAGAAACTTTAAGGTCATTACCGCTGTTTAGAAGAATTATCAATATAAGATTTCATTCGGTTGAAATTTAAGACGAGAAGTATTTTCAATTTATTTTTGTTCTGTTTTAAAGCATTTTAATCAATATTGAACATTCGTGACCCTTTACGCATTTTTAAATAAATTCGCGAAATCCAATATGCGAAAGTATAAAATGACATTGTTAGGGGCGATTTAAAACGAAGTTCGGATTCATTAGCGAAAAGCAAATGATTTGAAAATATAAACTGTTTTATAAAGTTTGTTGTTCGCGTTGCTGAGGGCGTCATATTTCGAAAATTGATGCATATAGATTATGTTTCAATATTTGCTAAATGGTTTTGTATTTCGCTTCCTTAAATGTCTCAATATTTTGTTTGTTTAGTATTTTGGCATTAGTGTTTAGTGTATCGTTTATGCATTTACAGCTATGGTTATTTTTCCGAAAGAGAGTTTAACCTTTCAGCGTGTTCGCTTTCTTTAAATTAATATCCACACACGCCCCGGTTCATTTTCTCTTTTTGTTCTCATTTGAAAAGCGATGTGGGCATTCCTCTTGTCTCTGTTAGCGCTCGATTACGAGCAAAATGGGCACTTCTATCTTTTCACGCTGTTTGGAGTGTCTAATTTTATTTAAAACCGACGCATATAGTTAACAAACCCTCTCAAATAAGCTAAGTGGAGCTCTTCGCCGTAGATAAACCTTTCGCTAATGAGATAGGTCAACCAAATATTTTTTACCGCAATACTAGAGGATTTTTAAAAGGGGATATGAAAGAGAAACTATTTGTGGAGTAGGTCCAACAATAGCGCCATCTCTGGAGGTATATTCGAACTATAAAAAGAGGAAATTTGAATATTTTCGACTGCTCTTGGATATTGTGTTAGGCTAAAGATAAGAGCTGTTTTTAATACATTAATTCATAAAAAATGGGTAGCCTAATTGGAAAAGGAATTCGGTGTGCTGTGTTAAGGACTGTTCCAGTATAAGTCCTGGTCAGCCAATCAGGGAAAGCCTCATTTCCTCGGGTCTTTAAATTAAATCTAAATTTTAATCAAGATTTGAATATAGTGATTTTTATTGAAAAAATCACTGGATTCAAATCACACAATGTATTTCAATGCATGAATAAAAAATGGCAAAAAATAAATTCTTAAAAATATTAAAATACATAGAAAATCTAAGCTAGAGGTCGGGGATGGTTAACTTTTATTCAATAGATAAAGCTCTCAAAATTATTCGTAAAATGTTTTGATTAAGTAATTTATATTTCTGTATTATCCGATTAATTTTTTGATAAATCTGTAAAATTAATAGGAAAAACAACGTTTTTTTCGATAAAAAGCTCAAATTTTACGAATAATACATGTTTTTTAATCATTTTCCGAAATATTGAACGGTAAATTTCTATGTTTACATTTTTTTTCCGAAAAAATCAATTTAAACATGGATAATGATAAACCGTCCCCAACCTCTAATTTAATATTAACTAAGAATTAAATTTAACTGAGATTTCATTTAATTCAAGATTAGTTAAATGATAAAAGTAAAATATCCGTTAATTATATAGGAAAAGAGCTTTAATTGTATAAAATTAAAAACAAATCAACAAAATCAAAAAAATCTGATTTAAATGAAAAAAATCGTTTGATTTGATTTTTATGAAAAAAAATCCCAAAAGTGCCAAGCCTGATTTTAAGGAGTGGCATCTACCCAAGTAGCAACAACACCGAAAAGTTAAAATTGTAGATAAAGATCATAAAACGTATTTACGTCCTCAAAGATACAGAAAATTCATAAATGTGTTACGTTTGAGTTCAGGGTAGCAATGAAAAAATTAACAATTCATTGTTACCCGGAAAATGGCCTTAATTTAATTTGAATTGATTTTCCCGTTGTTTTTAAAACTAAAGTTTATAAGCATTTATGAAGGCTTGTATTTTGGAACGATATAGTTATACATGTATAGACTAGGAGCTGTTTGCAAGTAACCTAGTAAATTTTTAAAAAAATATAGCAAAAACTAGTAACAAGTTCCCAAAAAATTAATAAATAAATACCTTATTAACTTTAATTCAAAGTTAATTTAAAGATTTTATTTCTAAACCCATCCTTAATAATTCAATGGTTGGTTGATTTTCAGTTATTGTGCAATGGAATTTCACAATCTAAATCACATTAATGGCTTTAAAAGTCGCATGATGACTTAGGCCTAAGGTGGTGCCTTGGGTATTTGCCTAGCTGATTATTATTTTAATTAAAAATTTCAGTCTAGCCTTGTTCTGTGAAGTTGTTAACGCCTACGCTATCAGGTATCTAAATACGCCCTTAGTATAATGCTATTTCTGACGATCCCTAATAGATGGCGATAGAGGGCTAATCTCCTGTGAGTTTACTTCTTGTCGAACACAGGTGTTTCGCGCGTGGAACACTTCTACAGGCGTCAGTAGACCAAAGTAAAAAATATATAATCTCGAATCTCATCGTTTTTGAAACCAAGATATTTCCAAACAACGTCGACATGATACTTATTCATAAAATTCGTAATGCCGACAAATATATAAGTAATATTTCGCTATTTATATCATATATTTTTCGGTGAAGATAACAGCGTTTCTGGTATGGTATATCGCCAGAAGGCGTCGAGTTATCGATATTAGTAACTAATAAGGGCTCGGTAATGAATCACTCTGGTGGAGAGAACATAAATCTTGATTCATTCAGTCATCAGCTGCTGCCACCTATCGCCCAAGTGCTCAAGCTGTCGCTCCTTTCCCCTTCCGCCCAGGAAGAATTGTTTATAAACTATAGTCCCCGCGCGTCTCTTACCCCATCGCCCCCCCGAAAACGGGAGCCACCCCGCCTTTGATCTCTCCCGTCCTCGTTAGCCGGATTAAGGGCTTCCCGTTGGGGCCGAATCAAACCCTAGAACGTTCTGGTCGCACTCATTAGCGAATTTACTCGAGCCAAAAGAATAATTATCCAAGTTGTGGTATTCATTTTTTGGTATTTTCCGTTTCCATCTTATTGTACTAATTTGGACTTTACTTTTGTGCTGGAGATAACGAGCATTTTTATATACTAATTTGTGTTTCAAGTTAAGAGTGTTTTGTCATCATAAATGTTTATTTGTTAAAACTAATTTGGACTTTTCTTCACTTGACATATTATTAGGCTTAAAGGTTATATTCATTTCTTAATACTATTTAGTACTTAACCTTACGTTTTTTATTTTATGTTTAGGATGAAAGGTATTATCATAGGTGTATAATATTTTTTAGATAAGTGTGACACTTTCAATTCTTCACGCGCAAAAGTTATACTGCTGAAGACGCGAAACAATTTGTTTTGCACGCGCGGCGCGTTCCAGTTATAAGAGACCTAAGCGATTTTAAAAGTTAGGATAGTTCGCAAATCGCTCATACGGGGTTAGGGGCGCTGGCGGCAGCCCATAAGATGGCGGCGAAAATTCAAACCCAAACACCTGGCGTTATTTTTCGTTTCACCTTTTTGGGCCCAAAGCTATTTTTCAAGACAAAAAAAGGTACGTGTTAGTATATTGAACGAATTGTTAATCTTTTGATACGGATATAAGGCCATATTTGGAAAAGCTTGGCCGTTCCCCTTTATTACTAAGAAGTACTTCACCTCCTGTTTTTTTATTTTTATGCTAAGGATGATGATAATGATTTAAAACTAATTTGAACTTCACCTCGTTGATATAATTGTAATGTTTAAAGTGATAAACGATTTGAGATTCACCTCACTTATTTTATTTTCAAATGACGGATTTTGATGGGAAGTTAAAAATTTGTTTTATATGCTTGTTCATCATTAGTCTAAAGAAGAGTGACCGAGCCCTAAAGATTGCATTTTTGAAGGTCAAATAACTATTCTCAAAGTTGACATCGCCAGTTACTATATAGATCGACCATTTAGGCGTTTCAGGTCTTAAGCCCGTGGCAAACTGAATGGATTTTCGTCTCAGCTGGTACCATCAACCCAGCAGATGCCGAAGACTAACAAGGAGACATCCCGAAGTGTAACCCACCGATTTTGTTCAAACTCGGGGGATTGGTAGACCTTCTGGTATCATGAAAAATCCTAAAGGGAATTTATTCAATGGGCAACCGTTTTGCCATGGAAACGAAAAATGTTTTTGACAACACAAAATATTAAGTTTTCCCATTGAAAATAACACGGGATTTTGACCTCAAATTGATCAAAACATGTTCAAAATTTTGAAATTTGTTAAAATTTTTCACAGGGGGCCCTAGGAATCGGTCAGAATCCCATGTTATTTTCAATGAGAAAATTTCCATTTGTTGTTGTCAAAAACATTTTTCATTGCCATGGCAAAACGGTTGCCCATTGAATAAATTCCCTTTAGGGTTTTTCAAGTTACATGAAGGTCTACCAATCCCCCGAGTTTGAACAAAATCGGTGGGTTACACTTCGGGATGTCTCCTTGTAAGTATTTTACATTGTAGTTACGAAAAATTGTGCTGGTGCTGGTGACCTGTTGTTCAGTCCGCATGGGTTTCGTACCGACTTCAACTTTGTTGAACATTTGGACGCTGAGATATCAATTTTTCTATCCGCTTGGATTACGGAGAAAAATTAATGGTTTTTCCATTATCAAACATTGCACCATCGAGGAAAACATTGAAATGTGTTTATTTTGTTATATGTACAGTGCCGTTTTAACCAATGGCAGAGCCCCTGGGCTTCGAGCTTCGCGTCTCAATCCCTCAACATGCGTGGGCCCCTGCTGGGCCTCTATTGGCACCTGCTTAGCCGCTGCTCTTGGTGGGCACCTAGGCTTCCGTCTAGTCAACCTTATGGATAATGTGGCATTGAATATCTTGTCAACGAGCAAAGAATATCACCAAATTGGTCTAATAATTATATTTAAATTATTATAAACCAAATAAATTTGGGTGTTTTTATCGAAAATAAATTTTGGGTAAATCTGGTTAATCAGGGTTGCCACGGTACCTGGAAAACCTGTAATTCCTGAAAAGGTCAGGGAATATGAATATGGGTCCAAAAATCAGGGACAATTCAGGGAATTTTAAGAATTAGTCTAAAAATCCGGGAAATGTCAGGGAGGTTAATTTCGGTTGTAAATTTCGTTTTACTAAAATTTAGGGTAAACGAATACAAAATTTTACCACAAAAAAAGTCAGGGAAAATCTCCGGAGATTGTTAGGGAAAAACCTGGAAAAGTCAGGGAATTTGTAATGAGGAAAAACTGTGGCAACCCTGTTAATACAATTATCGCAATAATAAATTTATAATGGTTAATTATGAATATTTAAAAGAAACGTTTAAGTATAATCGGAAACGTAATTCTAATCACGGCATTCAAATCAAACGAGTGCAGTGCCTGCACCCTACGCTTTTCTCGTTCCCGGTTTTAGTGAACACGTTTAATGCGATACCCCAAAACGTAAGCCAAATTCGGCGTCAGCATCTTGTTGCGATGGTCACGTATTTAAACAAAAACATTTATAACCGATGACAGCGTAAACTTGAAGAAATATTTTTTTCAGTGTGCGACGGGCT
Source organism: Leiobunum rupestre (assembly GCF_980474605.1). NCBI lineage: Eukaryota > Metazoa > Arthropoda > Arachnida > Opiliones > Sclerosomatidae > Leiobunum > Leiobunum rupestre. The sequence goes on along the minus strand of NC_143385.1, from coordinate 58,766,170 downwards.
TAAAAAGCTTTTATATTTTGTGACTCGAGTTATTTTAGGTCAATGGCAAAATTTTAAAATAAAGGAATTTCCTATACAGTACTTCCTATAGATCGTGGCAAAGACCAAAGTTTAATCTGTGACTTATGATCTAATACTTTTGCTTTTAAGAATTATGTTCTAAAATATTTTTTGAATATTTTTTGGAGCGTTAGCTTAGGAAACTGTGTTTCAAGCTAATATTAATGATAAATATTGTCCATAACAGAATATAATGAAAATACATGTTAATATTCGGAAAGCTTTATTAATCAATCGTGTGAGTTTGAACAGGTGTTTGGCGCATCGAAAGCTTTTTATATCAAACTTGAATAAAATCTATATTTTAAAAAAAATTACACTACGATACTTGTAACTTAAAAAATTAACTTATCATCTTTAAAGTTTTGAATGGTTTTCAAAAATCCTGAATACAGAATAAATATTCGATACAGATCTTAAAAAGATTTAAATGACATGATTAACAAACTACACTTACATAAAATATCTGAAAAAAAACCAACTTTAATGGAGAATATAAACCTTCTAAAAAATTTGGAGTTACGATATTTGTAATCCTTAATATATTTTTTAAATAAAATAGAAAAGTTATATATTTTCTAAAAACCAGAAAATGTTCAAATATCTAACAAAAGTGATATATTTTATAATATTGTTGAATAAAACTCACCTGAATTGTTTGGATTTGATATACAGCTTTGAAAATTAATACACACATAGTTTGAACTATAGTCTAAGATACTGGCTACATATCGTTTTAAAATACTAGTTAATCAGATTTTATTTACGATTATGGCGTAAGTATTTGATTATTTAGCCACTTTAAAAAAGCCTTTTCAATACACCCTTTGAGTAAAAAAAATTATTTTAAAAATTGAGAACAAAATTGGAAGAGTCTCTATATCCAGTTTAAAGTATTCCTTTACTAACAAGGAGTGTAACCCACCGATTTTGTTCAAACTCGGGGGATTGGTAGACCTTCATGTAACTTGAAAAATCTAAAAGGAAAATATTCAATGGGCAACCGTTTTGCCATGGCAACGAAAAATGTTTTTGACAACAACAAATGGAAATTTTCCCATTGAAAATAACATGGGATTCTGACCGTTTCCTGTGAAAAATTTTAACAAATTTCAAAATTTCGAAAATGCCAAAAATAGAAAAAATTGATAAAAATTGACAAAAAAACATCAAAATTGATAAACTTTTGATCAATTTGAGGTCAAAATCCCATGTTATTTTTAATGGGAAAATGTAATATTTTGTGTTGTCAAAAACATTTTTCGTTGCCATGGCAAAACGGTTGCCCATTAAATAAATTCCCTTTAGGATTTTTCATGATATTGAAGGTCTACCAATCCCCCGAGTTTGAACAAAATCGGTGGGTTACACTTCGGAATGTCTCCTTGTAAGTACAACCTTAAAAAAAACTTTACCACCTTTACCACCCGAGTTATTAACATATATCCATATATATATTTAAGCAAGTGTTGCTAAATTATGGTGTTTATTTTAATATATATTTAAATGACTAGAGAATCTACTACTTACGCCATCTACATACCAAGTGGTTAAATAAAGAAACTGAATAACTAAGATTTTTAGAAAGATATTTATTGAGTAATTTTTTGAGTATAGTTCAAAGTTGGTGTGTATCAATTTTCAAAGCTGTATGACAATTGACGGCTTTTGAAGTTCATTTCAATAACCCTTTATTACCATGCACCCCCACTATAAAAACTAGAAAAAGTTAATATACTTAAGAAAAGCTATAAATTTCCTAAAAAATTGAAAATGTTTAATCATTTATTCTTAAGACAAATGATAAAAAAGATTTTACAAACAATAATAACTTAAAAAACCATAAATTTTAAAAACAGAGTTTAAAGCTCAGGTTATTGAACAATTTAAGTTTTTTGCGCGTGAAACTACCTTTACATCTCGAGGTATATCAGCCTTATTTACCTGCTTGTATACCCTAACATGGCGGCGTATTTTCACGCGCAAAATGATATTTTTAAGATCCACCAATATGCGCAGGAATTCGTTCCGAAATGAAATACGTGGAAACGGAATTATTCTAAACTCCGCGACCAACCTTTCGCGTAAGGCTGAAAATAGGGTTTTGAAAACAGACTTCGGCACGCGCCTCTTCTCTGTATTTAAAAATAGCGCGCGCGCTCTCTCTCCTTTCCAACGTTGACAAGCTCGTGCACCCGCCCATTCGGAGAAAGCTCGCGCTATTTCGCGCGCGCCCCCTTTTCTCTCGAACGAGTCGCCATGACGACCGACGACATAATATAGCTGGCTCCCGCCCTTCCCCTTCTGTTGGTAGAGTTGATTGATGTTAGTATGTCGCCGCTAACACGGCGGCCCCTCTGTCGGGCGTCATTTTAGCTTGTTAGCGCGGTCGCTTCGTTATAATTAAAGGTGAGGGTTTTGTCTCGCCCGCTTTTCCACAGTTTGTCAAAACTTGCTTTGGAGGTTTTGAAGAGAGGCTACGCTTTGAAGCGTGGTTTTCCGTAGGCGTTGGCAACGACTCCATTTAACATGGTCAAACACGTTCGGGTATATTCCGGCCAATGTTGATGACACTTTATAGAGCTTCTATTCAGTCGTCGCTTTGCCAAACTAGAACTCGCGGAGTTTCTAGCTTTTCAATGGAGTCTCGAAGTGTTTGGATGGTGCCAAACTTATAGATATTTTTAACGACATTAATTCTATAAGATACGTTTCTAAGTTTTAGACACGTATCATCGGGTTTTGGAACATACATTTATTACCATAATTGTTGTTAACAGGTAGGCATCCAGGCGGAATTATAAACAACATTAACCATTGCTTATTTGGAGCGCCCCGATTCTAATGGTAGATTTTCTTACAGTTATTTTAGGAAAAGATACATTTCTAAATTGGGGTACGGTCAGAAGAATTTGCCTAGGGCCACACTGTTGAAGGGCCCCGATTCTAGGTTTTCCTACAGTTATTTTAGGAAAACATAATATCCTACATTGGGGCACTGTAAGATTAGTTTCCCAAGGGCCCACACTTTTGAAGGGCCAAATTCTCAAGGTTAGTTATCTATACTACATTGGATGAAAAAAATAGCGAATAAGTAGATTAGTCCATTATGAAAAGGGATAAAAAAGCTAAACCCTAAATAAATTTGTAGAAAATTAAAAACTTACTAATGGCTCGTACCGATTGGTTTTCGAGCAAACAAAAAGACGCGAAACTCGGACCAAATGTTTAGGCTTAGTTTCTCTTTTCGGTGTAATAGTCCCCAGCCAGCCTTCCCGCACGGTACTGGCGAGTCTCAAATAGGACGAAATCGGTCTACCATTGGAAATTCTCGCTATTTTATTTTATTTAATTTAATTTTTCACTCTAAGATCTATTTCGTCCGAGTTTCGCGTCTTTTGGTTTGCTCGAAGATGTATCGGTACGAGCTATTTGTAAGTTTTTAATTTTCTACAAATTTGTTAAGGGTTTAGCTTTTTTATCCCTTTTCATAATGGACTAATCTACCTATTCGCTAATTTTTTCATCCTTTGCATTTCAGTCCAAAGGTTGTTCCTTTTAACTTTACATATCCTACATTTGGGCACGGTAAGATTAATTTCACAAGAGCCCGCACTTTTGAAGGGCCCTGATTCTGAAGGTAGGTTTTCTTACAGTTATTTTAAGAAAAATAGAATGCTACATTGGGCCAATACAATGGTTTGCTTTAAAACCATCACTAATAAGTGAGTGATAGCGTTTTCCATTTGACTGCTCTCGAGCGCTCTAGATCGATCTGATCAACATTTTATGTTCCATTTGCGTGCTCGGATCTGCTCCGATCAAGTTTCGCGTGTTCCATTTCCCGCTCTCGGGTGCTCCGAGATCGCCCAAATACGATCGGCCGATTTCGACAGATCAACATATCGACATCTAGATCGGAGTAAATTTTTGCGTGTTCCTTTTAGTTTTGTTGGCAAAATGGCAGACCAAGACGCGAAAATTCAACTTACTAGCAGACGAAAAACAACAAAGCGTGGGAATACGTTAGTTGCATGTTCCATTTGCGGTTTTACTCTAGTCGATTGGGGCGAGATCTATGACGTCAGAGACAGATTCGGAGCGAATCTCGAGCAATCAAATGGAAAACGCTATAAGATTTCAAACTTTCACCCAGGCTAAATACGTAATAAGTAGAGAGTTCTTTGTACGTAGGAGAACGATGGGAGCATTAGAGACATTTTCTGTCGGACGTTACAGCCCAGAACCTCCATACTTTAACACAGAGGCCTGATGTGTTATCGTCATCGATTTTAAAACAGTATGTAATATCTTTTAAAAGCGGATATTATACAGGGTGTCTACTAAAAAACGAAAACTTTTTTTTTAATTTGAAACTTCGGGCAGGGAGACCTTTACTAGTGTTAAATTTAATGAATTTGAACCATGTCTTCAAGGTCATTCCAAAACTATCTCGAGAACCGTTCGGTTTACTGATTTGGTTCCAATTAGAAAGTTGTTGCTCGCCATATTATTAGTTCAAATTACTATGATTTGACCAAATTTGACCAATCAGAAGACGAGAAATTGAAGGTTAATGAATTCAGTGTTTGATAATAATCTTATTAGTTTTAATACTGAATAATTAACAACGGTTCAATTATGTCACTGTTGGCTACGATACTTGCTTGAGCTCGTTTAACGGCGGAGTTCAATTATTCTAAAACTTGTTGTCATGACAACCAATCTTACAGAAATCAAGTTCAATTCATTTTTCGTTTATTAGTGGACACCCTGTATAAAGTAGTTTTGAATGATTGTCTAAAACGAGCAATAATTTCTGTGCACTCAAGCCATTATAAGTGTGTAATAATCCCTAATAATATTGTGGTCGATCGATGTACTTGTTTTTTTATGTAATCGGGGTACAGAAAATGGTAACGTGGTAAGCTTTTGACGCACACATACACAGGTAATTTCTAGTAGTAGACCTCTCTTCGCTCGACCAATTAATAAAGTGGGTAGGCTTACCGTCGGGTCGGGCCTGGTAGTTTTAAATAACATTTCCCATATACTTATAAATTGGTGGTTAGACCAGCCAAAACTCTCAAATGAGATTGCATATTAATACTTCTTTAGAATTGAGTATTTCTTTGGTCGTAAAAATTCTATTGATATCTAATTGGATTTGGTTAGTATTTTCTAAAGCTTAAGCCAGATGATGGAATGATTGCTTACCACTAATGTAACCCAAATATCGATAGTTCACTGTATGCAATGGTTTGTTTAGATTTTTAACGATAAATTAGTTAGCTATAAATGTGTTTAACATGTGTGTGTAGTTGTGTATCATAGTGATAAATGTGTTTAACATGTGTAGTTATGTACCATAGCGATAAATGTGTTTAACATGTGTAGTTGTGTACCATAGTGATAAATGTGTTTAACATGTGTACCATATAAAGTAAAGTGTTTAACTTATGCACCATAGATACAAAAGTATTTATCACATGTACCGTAGAAAAAAGTGATTAACAAGTGTAACATAGACCAAAACGTATTTATCATGTGTACCATAGAGATAAAAGTATTTATCATGTGTTCCATAGAGATAAAAGTATTTATTATGTGTACCATAGAGAGAAAAGTGATTAAAATGTTTACCTGGGCGTATAGAGTATCCTCTCGGCGACCACAAACCCGACGGGAAAGCAGAGATTAGCCGCGGGTAAAAACGGCAGAGTTAAAAGGCCAACTCCAATGATTAATTCTTCCTTCGTCGGGCTCTGTCAGAAAAAGTATACGACACTTTTATAAGCATAAGCCGTTTCACCGTCAAGTAACTATCTTGTTTCTGATCGCCCCCTCTTAAAATCCCCAACAAAATAAGCTTACGATAAGCTGACAAGGAATCGTCTTTTCTATATCAGTATAATATAAAGTCGCTATGACAACGACCCAAAAAACCTTCTCTTTATCTATAAAGGCTTCGCGACTTTTTCACGAGCGGTATAAAAAAAGAAGCATGCACGTGGATTATCAGCATGTGGCTACTGGCTATTTATCTTACCTTTGGAACAGTCCAGAGCTTCCGTAATAGAACGGCCAGCGTGACGTAGAGAGCCACTGAGGCCAAATTACGCGGATCGGAAAGGTTGTTGACCAGAGGGATGCTGCCCAGTTGCCAGTCGTAGGCTAAGGTCAAAGGGCATAGAAGTAGCCAGACGTTGAACGCCGGAAGGTAGAGATAAGTTAATAACCTGTCAAATTGACCAGTGGTCAGATGGATTTAGCGGTATATTTTTCAGGAGCGACTAAACGAAGCAACGGCTCCCAATTTCAATTATGTTCGGTTGGGTTAAGTTTTAGGTTATGTTAGGTTAGAGTTAAGTTAGTTTTATTTAAGATAAAATTAGATTAGTTCATTTTGGATTAGGTTAGTTTTTATTAAAGGTAAAGTTAGGTTAGGTCAGTTTGTAGTAGGTTAGTTTTTGCTAAAGGTAAAGTTAGCTTAGTTCGGTTTGGATAAGGTTAGTTTTTATTAAAGGTAAAGTTAGGTTAGGTCAGTTTGTAGTAGGTTAGTTTTTGCTAAAGGTAAAGTTAGGTTAGGTCAGTTTGGAGTAGGTTAGTTTTTATTAAAGGTAAAGTTAGGTTAGGTCAGTTTGTAGTAGGTTAGTTTTTGCTAAAGGTAAAGTTAGCTTAGTTCGGTTTGGATAAGGTTAGTTTTTATTAAAGGTAAAGTTAGGTTAGGTCAGTTTGTAGTAGGTTAGTTTTTGCTTAATGTAAAGTTAGGTTAGTTCAGTTTGGATAAGGTTAGTTTTTATTAAAGGTAAAGTTAGGTTAGGTCAGTTTGGAGTAGGTTAGTTTTTGCTTAATGTAAAGTTAGGTTAGTTCAGTTTGGATAAGGTTAGTTTTTATTAAAGGTAAAGTTAGGTTAGGTCAGTTTGGAGTAGGTTAGTTTTTGCTTAATGTAAAGTTAGAATAGTTCAGTTTGGATAAGGTTAGTTTTTATTATAGGTAAAGTTAGGTTAGGTCAGTTTGGAGTAGGTTAGTTTTTGCTTAATGTAAAGTTAGGTTAGTTCAGTTTGGATAAGGTTAGTTTTTATTAAAGGTAAAGTTAGGTTAGGTCAGTTTGTAGTAGGTTAGTTTTTGCTAAAGGTAAAGTTAGCTTAGTTCGGTTTGGATAAGGTTAGTTTTTATTAAAGGTAAAGTTAGGTTAGGTCAGTTTGTAGTTGGTTAGTTTTTGCTAAAGGTAAAGTTAGGTTAGGTCAGTTTGGAGTAGGTTAGTTTTTGCTTAATGTAAAGTTAGGTTAGTTCAGTTTGGATAAGGTTAGTTTTTATTAAAGGTAAAGTTAGGTTAGGTCAGTTTGGAGTAGGTTAGTTTTTGCTTAATGTAAAGTTAGGTTAGTTCAGTTTGGATAAGGTTAGTTTTTATTAAGGGTAAAGTTAGGTTAGGTCAGTTTGTAGTAGGTTAGTTTTTGCTAAAGGTAAAGTTAGCTTAGTTCGGTTTGGATAAGGTTAGTTTTTATTAAAGGTAAAGTTAGGTTAGGTCAGTTTGTAGTAGGTTAGTTTTTGCTAAAGGTAAAGTTAGGTTAGGTCAGTTTGGAGTAGGTTAGTTTTTGCTTAATGTAAAGTTAGGTTAGTTCAGTTTGGATAAGGTTAGTTTTTATTAAAGGTAAAGTTAGGTTAGGTCAGTTTGGAGTAGGTTAGTTTTTGCTTAATGTAAAGTTAGGTTAGTTCAGTTTGGATAAGGTTAGTTTTTATTAAAGGTAAAGTTAGGTTAGGTCAGTTTGGAGTAGGTTAGTTTTTGCTTAATGTAAAGTTAGGTTAGTTCAGTTTGGATAAGGTTAGTTTTTATTAAAGGTAAAGTTAGGTTAGGTCAGTTTGGAGTAGGTTAGTTTTTGCTTAATGTAAAGTTAGGTTAGTTCAGTTTGGATAAGGTTAGTTTTTATTAAAGGTAAAGTTAGGTTAGGTCAGTTTGGAGTAGGTTAGTTTTTGCTTAATGTAAAGTTAGGTTAGTTCAGTTTGGATAAGGTTAGTTTTTATTAAAGGTAAAGTTAGGTTAGGTCAGTTTGGAGTAGGTTAGTTTTTGCTTAATGTAAAGTTAGGTTAGTTCAGTTTGGATAAGGTTAGTTTTTATTAAAGGTAAAGTTAGGTTAGGTCAGTTTGGAGTAGGTTAGTTTTTGCTTAATGTAAAGTTAGGTTAGTTCAGTTTGGATAAGGTTAGTTTTTATTAAAGGTAAAGTTAGGTTAGGTCAGTTTGGAGTAGGTTAGTTTTTGCTTAATGTAAAGTTAGGTTAGTTCAGTTTGGATAAGGTTAGTTTTTATTAAAGGTAAAGTTAGGTTAGGTCAGTTTGGAGTAGGTTAGTTTTTGCTTAATGTAAAGTTAGGTTAGTTCAGTTTGGATAAGGTTAGTTTTTATTAAAGGTAAAGTTAGGTTAGGTCAGTTTGGAGTAGGTTAGTTTTTGCTTAATGTAAAGTTAGGTTAGTTCAGTTTGGATAAGGTTAGTTTTTATTAAAGGTAAAGTTAGGTTAGGTCAGTTTGGAGTAGGTTAGTTTTTGCTTAATGTAAAGTTAGGTTAGTTCAGTTTGGATAAGGTTAGTTTTTATTAAAGGTAAAGTTAGGTTAGGTCAGTTTGGAGTAGGTTAGTTTTTGCTTAATGTAAAGTTAGGTTAGTTCAGTTTGGATAAGGTTAGTTTTTATTAAAGGTAAAGTTAGGTTAGGTCAGTTTGGAGTAGGTTAGTTTTTGCTTAATGTAAAGTTAGGTTAGTTCAGTTTGGATAAGGTTAGTTTTTATTAAAGGTAAAGTTAGGTTAGGTCAGTTTGGAGTAGGTTAGTTTTTGCTTATTGTAAAGTTAGGTTAGTTCAGTTTGGATAAGGTTAGTTTTTATTAAAGGTAAAGTTAGGTTAGGTCAGTTTGGAGTAGGTTAGTTTTTGCTTAATGTAAAGTTAGGTTAGTTCAGTTTGGATTAGGTTAGTTTTTATTAAAGGTAAAGTTAGGTTAGGTCAGTTTGGAGTAGGTTAGTTTTTGCTTAATGTAAAGTTAGGTTAGTTCAGTTTGGATAAGGTTAGTTTTTATTAAAGGTAAAGTTAGGTTAGGTCAGTTTGGAGTAGGTTAGTTTTTGCTTAATGTAAAGTTAGGTTAGTTCAGTTTGGATAAGGTTAGTTTTTATTAAAGGTAAAGTTAGGTTAGGTCAGTTTGGAGTAGGTTAGTTTTTGCTTAAGGTAAAGTTAGGTTAATTCAGTTTGGAGTAGGTTAGTTTTGTTAAAGGTAAAGTTAGGTTAGGTCAGTTTGGAGTAGGTTAATTTTTGCTTAAGGTAAAGTTAGGTTAATTCAGTTTGGAGTAGGTTAGTCTTTGCTTATGGTAAAGTTAGGTTAGGGTAAGTTTAAGGTTAAGGTAAGGTTAAAATAGGGTTAGGTTAAGATTATAACACCATTTGAATACTGAAACTTGCTCTGGTTTGTGAGAGGAAATTTTAACAATGAAAATTGGGAGCCATTTCTTCGTTAAGCTACCCATTATTTTTCAAGATTGACTATACCTTGTTAGAAAGTGAGGGGAGTGTGACGCGGGGTTGTCCTGGTCCGAAAACTGTGGCATCGAACCTTGAAGGATCCATATTCGGAATCCCAACATCATGGCTAACTGTGGGAGGTAATTAGCTTTTATTAGAAAACCCAATAGTTTAGATCTATTTTTCTGTTGGATTTTTAAGTATAAAGTAGCAGACAACCGGTATTTTTTGAGAGAAAGTTTTAAGAAGTGCCATCTGCCTGATAAAATATTAAGCTCACGCTATGTTTTTAATGTCCCACGCCTTTAACACGTGTCTGTTGCGTTATTATCATTGTGTATAATAAATTTTAATGTTCTACAGGACAATCCTTTGAAAATATCGGGTTTTCTGTTTGTTTTATATTTTTGACGTGGTGTCCACAATATTACGGTGATTGATATGTATGTGGTATTCACATTAAGGCTTCTGTTTCATTAAAGTAAAGAGTACTTCTTAAAACGCCACGTCAGTATTTATTCTGGCGCCATCTGTACGGCAGCTTATGTGAACTATGGAGAATAGAATTTACGAAAATTAAGCATTTCCTTTTTCTGGTTGTAGATGGCGCGCAGTTGTTTTATTGAAGTGGCATCTTTTGAAAAGCGGAAATTGCTTTGCGAATACGAAAGTACGGAATAAAGTTCTTTTAATGTTACTTAACACTGGGGGGGGGGGGATAAATCTGCGTAGGTGTTAGTCCATATGGCTTGATGAAATTTAATAAATCAAATAGTGGATTAACATAATTGAAATCAACGTGTTTATACCCATCGTGGACTGCAAACGTTCACATTAAAGACCAACTTCTGAATTTTTAATGATTAAATATGTATATTATTGAGTTATATTGGCCAAATCAAAAATGTTAAAAAATTGTTTTCCTTAAAGGGCTTACTAATTCCGGTCTAACATCATTGCGTTGACCTTTGCACCTAAAATTTATTTATCTAAGTATCAACATTCCTTTAAGGGTTAAAACAGTTTTGCTGGATTTTGTTCATTAATATTAAAATGCCACAAGTCCGGGGCTCACTTTATCACGTTATACATAATTAAACCTTAAAATAAAAATGTGATAAAATATTTTAAGCACTAGAGGATAATGTTCTCCACACGAGAAAATAAATGTTACGAGGGTAAATACCTAACCTAGTAACTGAAGAAGATGAAAATAATTCCAGTAGAGTGAATTAGTTTTTCCATCAACTGGCTAAAATTTCGTTAAATATTCACAAGGTATCTACGACCGTACCACGACATATTAAAAGCCGGATTATTAATGATTGTACGGGTTGGGATTTAGGTGCTTGCACAAACGAAGGTGGTTCTATGATATTTTATACGATAAAAGGTAAAACTAAGTGTTTTTGCAAGTGTGATGAGGTGGCTGATGAGATGTATGAAAAATGGGCGTCTTACCGACGCTATCAGCGTGACGGTGCTCTTGTCCAACGCCCGTTGAATTAATGACTGCAAGGACCTCCTCCTCCTCCACCTACCAAAGAAGCAAAAATTCATTATTTATTAAATAGTTAACCATTCACAATTTAGATGTATTTCGACAAAAATAATTTGGTCTAAATCTACACATTTTTAATCTTTCTAATAACTTTTGGCCATAATTTTGTACGATACATCTAAAGTAGGTTCAAGTCCACTCTTTATATGAAAGGTTTCTTAATTTAATTTACAACAGTTTACGGCCCCCATTGCTTAGTATCCCTTGCCACCAATAGCTAGGAGAGGTAGTCGAAGCAAGTGGTTGTTCGCTAAATAGCTTAAAGGGAATATAACCTGTAAAGCAACCTCTACGAAAGACCTTTTAATTTTTTCAAATTTGCCTGTACAATGGCTGGAGATCAGCGGCCTCTATTCACGATGGAGACTGGAGACCTGGAGACTGGAGGCCCAACCTTCCAGTGGAGGCTGGATACCAAAAATTTTGCTGACCTATTTCCCTGGGTTCCTTCTTTAGGTTATAGTTCACGGTTAGATTCCTACGTTATCTTAAAGTACACCGTTAGGTTCCTACTTTAGCTTAAAGTACACCGTTAGGTAACTAGTTAAGCTTAAAGTACACCTTTATATTTCTACGTTAGCTTAAGGTACACCGATAGGTTCCTACGTTAGCTTTAAGTACACCGTTAGGTTCCTATTTTAGCTTAAAGTACGCCATCAGGTTAGTAAGATAGTCTAACCTAAAATAAAATCATGCTACACAATAAACCGTTAAGTTCCTACTTTAGGTTATAGTACACCAATAGTTTCCTACTTTATCATAAAGTACACCAATAGTTTCCTACTTTAGGTTATAGTACACCAATAGTTTCCTACTTTATCATAAAGTACACCAATAGTTTCCTACTTTATCATAAAGTACACTAATAGTTTCCTACTTTATCATAAAGTACACCAATAGTTTCCTACTTTATCATAAAGTACACCAATAGTTTCCTACTTTATCATAAAGTTCACCAATAGTTTCCTACTTTATCATAAAGCACACCAATAGTTTCCTACTTTATCATAAAGTACACCAATAGTTCCCTACTTTATCATAAAGTACACCAATAGTTTCCTACTTTATCTTAAAGTACACCGTTAGCCTACTTTGTCTTAAAGTACACCGTTAGCCTACTTTGTCTTAAAGTACACCGTTAGCCTACTTTGTCTTAAAGTACACCGTTAGCCTACTTTATCTTAAAGTACACCGTTAGCCTACTTTATCTTAAAGTACACCGTTAGCATACTTTATCTTAAAGTACACCGTTAGGTTCCTACTTTAGCTTAAAGTACGTCACTAGGTTAGTAATATAGTTTAATCTTAACGTGTACGTTATGGATTGCTTATTCTAGGTAGAGCTCGGCGTTTGGATAAGAATTAATCACTTTATTTTTTTTTCCAAAACACACATTTATCCACAAATTATCCGAAAAAATCTATTATTTTTACATGTTAAATTGCTTTTTAGTCTGGATAATATCCACGAATAAACAGTTAATCGTTATTTTTATGGTTAATCGAAATTTTCGCGGTTAATTTATCTGTTTCGCCGATCTCTAATTCTAGGTTTAGCTTATGGTTAGTATATTTAACCTAAAATCAAAACATGCTACAAAATAAACAAACAAAACGCTCAAAAATGAAATTAGCAGAGTAAAATTTTAATTAATACAAAATGATTTATTTCTTTAAAGTTCAAAGAAATATTTGTTAATGCCGTCACTTAATTCAATTGCGCGAATTTCTCGACGAACTTTTAATTGTCTATTAAAACTTTCCCCGAGACCTTTCTAAAACCGAAATTAAATTCAAATCAGCCTTTTGAACATGAGCTCTCCACTGCTTCGAAATATATATGCCCCTGACACTTAATTTGGGAAAACTTACGTCTGCACCAGTCACTCTGAACCAGTTGCCATAGCAACAAGTCCGAAAATCATTTGAAGTCCTTCTTTGAACTCCAATACTCCCTTCTTCGTAAATGTCGGATTATTAAAAGGCTCTTAAAATTTTTAACGCGTGAAATTTACGAGCAATTAAAAATTCATCTACTTTGAAATTCCACTCCTCACTCTCGCTATTTAGTTTTGCCTCGAGGCTGTAATTTCTCTCACATTTTGCAGCGTCTACTTCCGTTATAAATCGATACTCGCACGCCCTCTAGTTTACTTTTCTCGGGTTATTTTACTTCCGCCTACGTCACTCTCCACTTTCAACCAATGCTTAGGTAGAGGTGAAGTTTGTACTATTTAATCGAGACTGCAGAGCGAACCGATTTAATACCTGAGGCACGTAACATTTGTAATTAGGGAGAACGTGCGGAAAACCTCATTTGCATAATTATATTGTAAACGATTTCAACACCTTTCTGGTTTTTCCACCCATGCTTTTTTATTTCTTAAAAATGTAATATATATAATTACTAGGCCTTGTTCATTTTCAGTTGTTTATTACGCTATACTCTAGCTCTTTAAAGGGCTATTTTGATCCTGTTTTATTTATAAGGCAAATGAATTCGATACGTTATGAAAGTTTATTTTGGTACTTAAATTCTAGCATTATTTGTTTCAAAGATGTGATGAAATTTATTCAGTGATGCAGTTATGATGGCACCATTTTCAAAAATGGTGAACCATTTCTATATATAATTCCTACCAATAAACCGTATTTATTTTACCTAACATAAATAATAAATAAACATAAATTTAATTTAATGGTATAAAATGAAATGAATATATAAAAATTATTTAAATCAATGAAACTAATTTAAATCAATGAAATCAATTTAAATCAATGAAATTAATTTAAATCCATGAATTCAATTTACATCAATTAAATCAATTTAATTCAATGAAATCAAATGAAATTAATGAAATCAAATAAAATTAATTAGAAACCAAAATAAATTATTTTAAATAAAATAAAATTAAATAAAAATTAGTGTAATAAAATTAAATGAAATGAAAATTAGTGAAAAAATTAAATGAAATGAAAATTAGTGAAAAAATTAAATGAAATGAAATTGAGTGAAATGAAATAAAATTTAAAATAAAATAAGTGAAATTAAATAAAATTTAAAATAAAATAAGTGAAATGAAATTAAATTAAAAATAAAATAAGTGAAATGAAATGAAATTAAAAATAAAATAAGTGAAAGGAAATGAAATTAAAATAAGTCAAATGAAATGGAATGGAATGAAATTAAAATAAGTCAAATGAAATGGAATGAAATGAAATTAAAATAAGTCAAATGAAATGGAATGAAATAAAAATAAGTCAAATGAAATGGAATGAAATAAAAATAAGTGAAATGAAATGAAATGAAAATAATTGAAATGCAATGAAATTAAGTATAAGAATGAAATAAAATTAAAATAAGTGTAATAAAATGAAATGAAATGAAAATAAGTGTAATAAAATGAAATTAAATGAAAATAAGTGAAATAAAATTAATTGAAAATAAGTGAAATAAAATTAATTGAAAATAAGTGAAATAATAGAAATGAAAATGAAATAAAGTGAAATAAAATGAAATAAATTAAAATAAGTGAAATAATAGAAATGAAAATAACTGAAATGCAATGAAACTAATTGCAAGCATCTATATACAAACAACTAGAACGTACCTATTTCCGTGCCTGTATATGAGGTCGTAAGTCAAACAGACCAATATGAGGGTGACTCCTTGTTCCTTAGCTAGCATGGCGCAAAAGGCGCTTCCGCACACCACCGCCAGGCGGCCTCCGCTGCGTTCCCCTCCACACCTATATCGAAACATTTTAAAATTAGCAATACATCCAAACCTAACACGAAAATAGAATACTTTCATACATAAAAATATAACTGAAAGCAAGTAACAGGTCGAAAGAAAACACCTAAAGTGGGGTGGCATAGTGGTCAGCGCTTTCACCTCGCGGTAAGAGGAGCCGGGTTCGTAATTGTTGGGAACCCTCTTTAAAGTGATTCAAAACAATCTTCAATTCGCTGAAGTTCGCGTGACGAGCCACCGGTGATCTTTTAAGTGTCGTCTTTAGCGTTCGAACTGATTTTTCGGTTTGGCCATTCGACTCTGGGTGATAAGGTGCGATGGTCTTTTGTATTATTCCGTTTTTAGTTTCACATCAAATATATATATTCGAAGTTTGAGGGTCGGCGGTGCCCACTCTTTAACAAAGGATGGCAAATTAAATATCAAACGATAGGAAATCACATGGCCTCAACAAGTTTTGTATTGGTTTGCCCACCAGCGTATCCTGAGGGTGGGCGGTGCCCACTCTTTAACAAAGGATGGCAAATTATATATCAAACGATAGGAAATCACATGGCCTCAACAAGTTTTGTATTGGTTTGCCCACTAGCGTATCCTGAGGGTCGGCGGTGCCCACTCTTTAACAAAGGATGGCAAATTAAATATCAAACGATAGGAAATCACATGGCCTCAACAAGTTTTGTATTGGTTTGCCCACCAGCGTATCCTGAGGGTGGGCGGTGCCCACTCTTTAACAAAGGATGGCAAATTATATATCAAACGATAGGAAATCACATGGCCTCAACAAGTTTTGTATTGGTTTGCCCACTAGCGTATCCTGAGGTTGGGCGGTGCCCACTCTTTAACAAAGGATGGTAAATTATATATCAAACGACAGGAAATCACATGGCCTCAACAGCTTTTGTATTGGTTTGCCCACCCGCGTATCCTGAGGGTGGGCGGTGGGCACTCTTTTTCATAGGATGGCAAATTATACATCAAACGATAAGAAATAACGTAGCCTCAACAGCTTTTGTATTGGTTTGCCCACCCGCGTATCCTGAGGGTGGGTGGTGGGCACTCTTTTTCATAGGATGGCAAATTATACATCAAACGATAAAAAATCACGTAGCCTCAACAGCTTTTGTATTAGTTTGCCTACCTGTGTCTACTAAGGGTGTATTGGTTTGCCCACCCGAATACACCGATGTGGAACTAATATTACGGCCTGGGCTGACTTGTGTTTTGTAAAGGAGTGGTTAGAGCTTTCACCTCGCAGCAAGAGGAGCCGAGTTCGATCCCAACTTGTGACACTGGGTGAACACTCGTAACTACTCCTTCTGCGTTGAGTTAGCAAGTTTTCTCGCCAAGGGATAAAGGGTTTTTACTCAGAGCTGGAGCTGTTGGCTCATGTGGCATGAAGGGATTGCCACCAACCTCCTACGCATTGTAACCTGGCCACCAGTTTAAACGTATTAAAAGTCTCTAGATGACGTGGGCCCTAGGGCGGTGCCGGGGATATTTGCCTATTTAATTATTATCTAAAAAATAAAGCCAGCCGATCGTTTTTACACAGCCAATATCCCAAACTATAAACAAATAAATTGATTTTTTTTAATAATTGATGAAACGCATAAGACACGTTCAAACCACAACCAAATCTTTACAGTGACGGCATTTGTAGCGTGTTTAGGCTTTATCCCAACAAAACAAGTCGAAGTTCGTTCTATACCTTTCTAAGAAATAAATAATATAGTATTCGAAAGATATTTTCCAGTTGTTTTCTTAGACTGGGACCTCTCCCAAGGGTCAAAGTTGAATAAATAAAATTTTTAGTGCTCCTCTTTCTAGGATTTAAAAAGCTCTGTCCGTTAAACTATTTAGTTGATTTTACAAACTCAGAAACTTTTTATTTGATAGAATCCCGTTCGATACGCCCCTGAGAATAGTAATTTTATTAATGGTATGTCCTTTAAAATAAGTTAAGTCTTTAGAATAATTAAGGTATTATCTAAGGCTTATACTATCTACCTCAAGAAAGTTCCGCTGATTTTACAAAAAGCCATACATCAAAAGGATATTTTAAAAGTGTTATATCGATAAATTTTTGTGAAACTAGTAACTTCAAGTAATTTTGATATTCTACATCTTCAGGCGGAGTAATACGGGAGGAAAACACTTTAGCCAGGTTCACACTTACCCCTAAAATCGTTTGGTTTTAGATATCAAGTTTTTAAAAAATCGCTTCGTGTGATCGGGAAACAACTCGTCCAAGTCGGTTCGCTTAGAATCGATTTCAAAACGCCAAGGCGGGGAAGTAAAATTGCTCGTATTTTCCAAAATAATGGGAATAAAATTCTAAATAATGTCAAATAATATTACTGTATGTATAGTAAACATGATTAACTAATTGTTTTGGGATACATTTTAGTGTTTTCAAAATTCTTGTCATAATTTGATATTACGTTAAGACTTGGCTATAAGCGAACCGGGGTGAAGCGATTTCGCACGTGTGAATCAAGAATTATCGTCGGAGGTCAAAACTGGCATTCAAACCGACCTAAACTGGTTTGTAAGCACTAGTCGAGGGGTAAGACAGTCTCAGATAATCTGTACACCGAGTTCGTACATTTAGCACTGTCAAAGTTACGGCAGTGTACACCGAGTTCGCAGAGTGTCTTACCCATCGGCACTAGTGTGATTATGGCTTTTGTGTAGTGATACGGTTTCATTGAGAAAACCGCCCCGAGGCTGCGAAGGTATTGGACTAATTTTGAAGGACAATTTAGTATTTTGCTATTTCGCACTTCAAAGTGTTTATCTCTAAAATACACTAAAAATGTTTTAATAAAAAGGTGATTTTGGTGTTTTGAATAGGTGTAAGAATGGTTAGCACTTTCACAGCCGGATTCGATCCCAGTTTGTGGCACTGGGTGTGAGCTCTGAACTACTCCTATGGCGTTGAGTTTGCGATTTATCTGGGAATTATCTCGAGGTGTATAAAACATATTGAGGTTAACGACAATATAGCTTGTGTACAGAGCTTTTGGTGGCATAAAGGGCTGGCCACCACCCTCCTACACATTGTAATCCAGCCTTCTGAATTAAACACATTAAAAGTAGCTAGATGACTTGGGCCCAAGGTGGTGCTAAGGGTATTAGCCTAGCTGATTCCAAAGAATAAAAATAATCAGCTAAGTCATCAAGCAATTTTTGAAGCAATTACTTCAGGTAGCCGGGTTACAATCCGTTTACTATTAAACCACAAAATAGCTATTAAGGAATCTTTAGAATGCCTAGAAAAATATTTTATAGGTGTGCGCGTATAAAGTTCGAAGTAACGAACACGCGGTACAGCCAATTTCTTCAATGATTTCGCGTGATAAGAAATAATTTATCTTAAGAGTTAACGTCGCCCACCTTTTAACGCTAAGCCGAAATTGATGTCAACTATAATATTCGTTAATTTAAGGTGGCTTTCAAATAACCTTTCTCGTGTTGTTTCGGAGGGGGACCACAGACCCTCTATCGGCCAAATAAAGTGGTAAATCATGTTTTATACTGCAGATATTTTGACCAGATCTCGACGTCTTATGCTAATTTTATTTGGCCAGCCGAGTTTCTTTTTCCAAACGCTGTCGAATTCTCGGTTGCAAAAGCTGATATCAACGTGAATGACCGCCTATATTTGCATATTATTTTCTTGCTTTAACTCCGGTACGGCCCAAACAGCATTAAAAGTTCCTTTCAAATTGGTTATCGAATGAAAATTTCCGCGTCCGTGTCTTCATTTCCCTCCGCGTCTCGCATTAGCTAATGGCTATGCTTGATAGATATATAGTTTTAATGCGTCTAGGTTTAATAGAGGGTTACACTCGTACCAAGAACAGCTACTATAGACTCCCGTAGCCTAGAAAATAAACATTTTCAACTTTGAAATTCCTCCTCAAATTATAAGTCTGCAAACTAAGTTGAGCGTGATATAAGCCCTGAAAGCGAAATTTATTTTTAATGGTTTATTAGACGCATTCACATATTCGCCACCGAAAACTACAGCTGCGCCACCTAGTCACACTGCCTAGAACTATATTTGGGTGATACGGGTAATGGCGTTATGCGAAAATGCGCGTTTTATAACATCAATTAAAACATTTTACCAGAAATTTACTAACGATTTTAGCTTTTTTTTTAAAGCGTGTTCTAATGTTTTGTATTAACAAAGGTGTATATACGACATTTATTTATTAATTTTGTACTGTCAATAGGTATTGAATTCGTAAATATAAGTATAAATATTCGAGTTTAATAACACTATGAGTAGGCCTTGGAGAATTCATACAAGGGATCAGTTTGAAAGCTAGTTTTAAAGGTATGTAGGAAATTTATTATTATCTTCACATTAGAACAAGCCCAGATTGTTCTAATTTCATAGACTAGTAGCTTCAGCATTTTGTATAATGTATAATGTATTTTAAATAATTTTATTTGGTATATTAGTGAATCGCTCCATGCTTGAAATTTTTAAGTATATTGGAGAGTAGTCTACTCTTGATCCATAGAATAAGGTGTGCGGATGCTTAAAACAAAAGTTAAAATTTGAAGTTGGTGATGGAAAACACAGCATTGAAAGGTCCATTGTTCATGCAATAGTGGGTAAATATATTTTTTATTAAAACCCAATTCTTTAATGTAACCTGTTTTAATTATTATTCTAGAAATTCAGGCTTTTGCAAACATGCAGTAAATTGCTGGTCTATTTTATATATAAAGATACTGAGAGCTATCCCAACTTTCTGACTTTAGAAGTGGGGTAAAATGAAGGAAAAGAACTAACTGTGCCTTTGGTATTGTACGGTAATAAAATGGTTAGAGTTGCGAGGGTTAAATTTGCCTGGCTCAAAAAGGTTTATGTACTCTTATTTGGTCACTTAGTTAGTCTCAAAAATGTATTTCTAGCTTTTAGTCGGGATGAAATATTTGTGGAGAGTCCATTTGTAGCAAAGATAATATCAATTGAAGAGGCAGTGGCACAAAATAACTAAGTTGGAAAGGAAGGAATCTACTGGATAACGACTGTAGAGGCTACTATGGAAAAATTCAGCTAGGCCTTTTCATTTTTTTGTCTATTCTCTCAAGGGCTATTTTTAATTGATATTAAGAGAGACTGACAATATTTGAAGAAAACGTTGTCCAAATATATAATTTTTATTTTAGATTTTAGTTAAAGAAAAGTTATAATTAAATTTACACTTCTAGTCAAGGAAAGTTATATTTTTAATATGTTAAATTAGTTCCTATTTTAAATTTTGGCCAATTAGTATTTGTAGATAACAAATGAACTGAACTATTTATGTTATGAATTTTCTACTCAAAGCCATGTTAACTAAAATGGCAAAAACAAATGTATTATAGAATTAATTCAAAGTTAAAAGCAATTAAATTCATTGAAGAAACCACTTAATTAGAAATTACAATAGAAGTTAATAAAATGTTAAGATACGCAAAAAAGTATTAAAAATAAAAACCATTTGAATTTACAGTATTATTTTTAATCATATTGGGATCTGCGGCAATAGTTCGAAATGTTATTAATCAACTCGAAAACTCATACCGAACCATCAGGGTGGCAAAGATAGGAAAATTGGGGTCCAATACAAAATTGAAAAATATGCCCTTTTAACGCATAATTTTGTGGGCCTCAATGTAATATTTTCCAGCGATAATGACAATCGAACGGCTTGACCTAAAATTAATTTAATTCATTAGCATTTCCTTATTTTGCAGTATATAATAAAACAGATCACCTTTAAAACGATTCACAAAACATAGGGTCCTCTCTTTTCATTTAGTTACATTGGATTTGTAATAAGTCTACATGGTAAATTATTGCTTGGAATGGCACTGCATTTCATGCGTCTCTTGAATTATCTTCATCTAAATGACAGTTATTATCATATATATTTAATAATATTAACTTTAAAATCAGTAATAACAAGTAAAATTTGTGTCTCACCATCTCTTTCTAAAAAGTCTTTATCTTTAAAATGGGCGCTGCAAATCTGTGCCCACTAACTAGGCATCTTCCCTGATTTTATATTAGTTAACCACACATTAAAAAGATTTTTGCATTTCGGAAAATTGTGAAACGATAACTCCAACGTTCTTTTCTCACCATTTACTCGAATTGTAATATTTTTAAGGGCAGTATTACTACAGAAAGGTACTTCGTAATTTATGCCACCTCTGCGCCTACAATCCGCCATATTAATCGTTTGTTTTGATCAACAAAGTACGCAGACAAACCAAGCTGCAGGGGTAGCGACTGTGGCGCCGCCTATACCCGTTTCGCTAGCGAATTGCCTACAGGGAAATATGCAAAAATTGGCGAAATCCACCCGAGGTACCTTCCTATTTAAAAATGTTAAAGGTAGATGGCGACACAATAAAGTTTAGGAAAATTAAACTTTTTTAAAACGTTATTAATTAATTACTAAATTATAGTACTTTAAATTCTTATTAAAACTATATAATTTTTGTAATTTAAATTAACAACTAATTTTAACAGTAGTTAACACTCTCCGCCATAGATGGCCCTATAATACGATTTTAAACTATCCAATCAGGGAAGATAATTTTGTATTTTAAATCTCGACAAAACCGTTCTCCACTAAAAACTGAAAACTTTCAACCAATCGTTGAAAATCAAAATTATGACGTCATGCTGCTATCAGAGCGCCATCTACTAACAAATAACGCCATCACCACGTTACCTCGGATGAATTTTACCCCTTTAAAGTCGTCTTTGCCCGTTAAAAATTGTAAAGAGATCTATATGTTTTGAAATTAATGTATATAGTTCCTTTTTATTTAATACTTAATTATTTCGTTGAGTTTATTTGGAACAAAAAACGTTCTTAAATAAGCAAATACAGAAAATTTGCGGCGTCAAGTTCAGCGTTACCGAATAACATTGTATTTTTCTCAATGATTGCATCATATTTTCCGTAAAGATTTTGTCCAAGTGCCTCCTATTATATGAAGTTTTATACTAACAAGGAGACATCCCGAAGTGTAACCCCCTGTTTTTGTTCAAACTCTGGGGATTGACTTTATGTAACTTGAAAAATTCTAAAGGGAATTTATTCAATGGGCAACCGTTTTGCCATGGCAACGAAAAATGTTTTTGACAACAAAAAGGGGAAAGTGCCCCCATATAAAAATTTGAACAAATTTCAAAATTTAAAAAATGCCAAAAATAGAAAAAAATCAAAATTGATCAACTTTGGATCAATTTGAGCAAATTGGATGAAAATCAAGCCAAATGGCTATAAATGGAAAAATGTGAGGGAAAATTTAAAGAAGTACAAACATCGAAAAAAAATTCGAAATTGTTTGAAATAAATTATTTTTTAAAAATTGAAAAAATTAATAAATTTAAAAACATTATAGTGAAAACCCATCATCAATTGAGCGATAAAAATATGAAGTAGTTTACTATCTATTCCGAAAATCTATTTGCAACCTACTCTTTAAATTGTCTCCAAAAATATTCAATATATATTTCATAATTTTAATCATATATGGAATTCCATAGAACTAATTTCTATAGAATCTAAATAATTATTTTTCAAAGTCATTGGGAAAAAAACGCAATAATCTTCAAGGGTTTTTCCATAGAAATAGTTGTTGGAAAATCTATAAGATAAACCTTAGACTTTCTATAAACTTCTATAAATAAATGATTGGCGGCCTAGCCAGGTCATTAAGACCAATTTAATTCACCATTTGTCCCTCCTTCATACATAAACTATCCTTGGCTAATCTTAACCTCTTATTTGGGAGGTGAGCACCCAATGCCATCATGGGCCATCATGACCACCAGCTTATCTAGATATTTTTGTTACAAACCGTTCATTTGAAGCAAAGAGAGCCCGGAAATGGCCCGAAAAGAAGTTAAAAGTAGCGAAAGAAAACGTTACATCTATTCAATTCTGCTTTCAGGCATTTGCCCATTTGACGATTTTCTATCTGCCAGCGCTACCACCGGTACTGGAAATCGTTGCCTTCCTCTCTGTTGGCGCCCCCTTTACACCCAGTTAAGTACATAGTAGTCTATTTATGTGTCTTCCCCCTCCTCCCGTAGTCCCGCCCAATAGTTGAAGAAAAAAACCTCGTTTACCGTTAGCATCGCCATCTGTCGACAGCTTTCTCCACAACTCTCCCTCCTTCTTCGAGACACCACACTACTCGTTCTCTCAATATCCGCTTGTCGGTGCTGCTGGCGAAAGAGAGGCTAATAAACCACTACTTTATATAGCCCCTGTAGTTTCGGCCGCCTCTCCACTCGTTCTCTTTCCGTACTCGATCGGCCTCGGGCTGGCTTTTATTTTCTAACTGCCGTCGGCTTAGCGCTGCGAATCTCCCCTTTAAGCCGCTGCGAGCCGCTTTCTCGATATACGGACAGTCTTAAATTCTGCGTTTACGACTATGGGAAGCTATAGCCGCTTAAGATCACTTGGGGATTTCGCCCAAAAAGGGAATCGAGAGTTTCCTTGTCTAGTTTTGTTAGCTTTGACATTTACGAGTTATTTCATGGACTAAGACTGTTGTTAATGGCTTGCTGAACAAGATCTATTGATTGTGTTTTTAATTATACCTTTTGGACTTTAAAAACAAACTAATTTTTTTTTAATTTTGTTAGAAATCTTATAGAATTCTACATAGGAATTTTTAAAACACCACTGTTGTACAATGTAAGATATTAATTTTGAAACCATTGTACAATGGTTGTGTTTTAAAAATTAGTACATACTATTTTTTTGGTACAAGACTGCCCCTAATTTACTGTAGTCATTTAAGAAAAATCTAGAAATGTTAAAGATTTTTATAGAGAATTTAATTGCATATAGAAAACCTTTAACATTCTGTAGATTTTTACCATATTTTATAGAAATCTATAGACACATTTTGTAAGGCTACTATCAGGCCGGGTAAGACTTAGACCAACAAATAAAGGACCGTACACTCAATGTTGAACGCTTGTTTCCAAAAAGCAACGCTTCACGCGCGTTCTTAGAGGTTTAAAATATATCTACTCTTGTGAGAGATTATCAATTTTAAGCTCTTTAATTAGTTTTTTGTTTGAGAAGACAAGATTTCGAATGAGTTACCATTCACCAGCATTGTTCCTTATAGAGTGTACTGTGCCTATTTTTTTGGTCAAATGCTAAAGATTACTTTGTTGGAATTCCATTTTACTTATTTGGAATACGTGTTTCGGGATAGAAATTGAGAACTGTATAGAATCTAATGATATTATTTACTGATTTGTAGATGCGAGTTTTACGTATTTAAGATTAAATTTGTTTCACGTGATACAGTTTCCTTAGACAATTAATGACGATATTTAATGTAAGTTGTAGAATAAAGATTTGAATTTCTTAAGAAAATCAGATTAGGCTAGTCTAGAGTTCTTAAATGGAATTCGGTAATATTAGAATATGTTATTTTTCTAAAATAAAATTTTTCGTATTTTTCCGAAAAAATAAAAAAAAGTTTTCATTCCATGATTAGTCTAATATGGTTTGCAAATTTAAATAAAGCGGAATTTTCGCCTCATTTATCGAATCTAAAAGTAAAACTAAACCTCTAGATTAGTTTAAACTGATTAACAATGTAACGCTATTAATGTTTTGTAGTATGTTTACTGTTATTAGACATTTTATATCGATAAAAATATTAAAAACCCTTAAAAGTAATTTATGTTTCATTTTTTATTTCTCCGATTTAATTTTTCCGGAAAATTAACAACTATATTAAAACTTGATCACGTTAGGTTAAAACCGATGATCCATAATTTGTCATATCATATTCATTTTGAGTACAGACAAATATTTGATATTAAAAATCTACAGAATGACAATTTCAATTCAAAAAGATCATCAAACTTAGTTAATTTTTGAAAGAAATATACTAAAGTACATTCTTTAAAATAAAGACATTCAATATACAAATTTACAGTTAGAATATTTGCAACCAATTTAAATTCTAACAAATGGTATTAAACCATTAGCAGTACCAATAACGTACTACCAAGATATTTTTACGTACAAAAGCCAATAATATAACTCGAAAGACTTCTAAAAGATGGCGCAGCAGTCATTTAATATATTGCAAGCGCTGCAATTTTCGGCCCCATCGCTATATTATCGTTTTTCTTCCGAATCGAGCGATAATGACGATAATAATAATAACGCTGATGGGACCCAGATGGCGCGTTTAAAGAGCTTTCTCAAATTTTCGTGTCTGGGATTATAGCCAGAAACAAAGAGAGTGACTGGATTTCCGAGGAAAAGCGTATTACCGCTTAAGCGCTTTTGCACTTTCCGGAAGCAAGGATATAGTTTGCCGCTAGTATCTGGCTTATTTTGGTGCCGGGATTTAAAAGTACGTAAACAGTTCTATCCGGAATAGCTGCGAATATTTCTGGCCATTTATGTCAACTACTTTCGTAACGATTTGGAAATTTTAATCCTTAAGACTTTGCGTAAACTAGAATTTACTTGAAGTTTAAAATCTCTGTTTCGTTGACGATACCATTCGCGTATTAAATTACTAAGATTTAGTTAAAGCTAGGAAACAAATATTTTTACAAAGAGGGCAAGTTTCGAATGGATGACGGTTTGGTTAGCACTTCCGCCTCCCAGAAAGTGGAACCAAGTTGGATCCCAGCTTGTGGTGAGAACTAGGAACAACTCTTTCTACGTTAAGTTTGATAGTTCGCTCTCCACTCGCTTCAGGGGTTTTCCCCCGTGTTCTTCGTTTTCCCCTTATATAAAAACTCGCAACTGTAGGGAATTTTAGGCTCGTTTGCCATGAAGGGCTTGCCACCACCCTCATACGCCGTATAACCCGGCCATCTGAATTAATGGCATCAAAGGGGAACGGCGAAGCTTTTCCAAATATGGCCTTATTTCCGTATCAAAAGATTAACAAGACGTTCAATATACTAACACGAACCTTTTTTTGTCTTGAAAAATAGCTTTTGGCCCAAAAAGTTGAAACGAAAAATAACGCCAGGTGTTTGGGTTTTAATTTTCGCCGCCATCTTAGGGGCTGCCGCCAGCGCCCTTAACCCCGTTTGAGCGATTTGCGAACTATCCTAACTTTTAAAATCGCGCGATTTAGGCTTAAGTCTCTTATAACTGGAACGCGCCGCGCGTGCAATACAAATTTTTCGCGTCTTCAGCAGCGCGCGCGCTTACGTTGTTTTCTGTCTGGCCGACTTCTCACCAGGTGTCGCGGCGGTAGCGCGCTTTTCGATTTCCCGAAATTTCTTTGTTTTATTAAAAATTAACCGCTCAATTTTTTTTGATGCGGTGTTCGCCATAAATTTTAGTTTTTCATGGGCTATAGGGTTATCTAACTGGTTAAAGCTTGACCGTTCCCCTTTAAACGTTACTAAAATAACACATTTTAATTTTTGGAGTACCCTTTCCGGATGTCTTTAGAGACTTAATACCTAATGCTATATTCAACCGAGAACCATGAAATATTACACAAAGATCAACTGATATAAGTTTAGTTTTTATATCGGGATTAGCGCTATTCAGAAATATATATTTTGGAATAAATAGATTTCACAGAATAACTTTTTTCATCCTTTGGAACTGAGGTAACCAATTCCAATTTCATACGACGCCATTTCGAAGGTCGAGATTACCATTATCAAGGTCGAGATGACAATATTTATTTTTATACACTTTTAGGATATTTTCGACTTTTTCAAAAAGGGGTGCTTTGCGAAAAAATAAATGAAAAGGTACAAATCTCGTGTGCAAGAGTCGCGCGGAAAAATTTCGTTCATTTCAAAACGACTTCAAAAACATTATTTTTACTCTTTTCAAAGTCACATAGCAAACGGAATCAAATTTTACATGATTAAAATAGCGTTGAGTTCAGTTCTTACAAACGTTCAAGGTTAATAAGATGGATCTAATTCGGAAATGTATTTTGACTCCATATTCGAAACTTCATTGCTCGGCCAAATATCTCAATCGTTGATTTAACTAAATTGAAAGGGAAGTTCCAAAGAGCTAACCACCTAAAAATCCACGATCGATTACCAATTCTTTAAAGCAGTGCCGTTTCAAGGCCTTATTAGGCCCAATTTCTAAGAAGAATATTTTTAATTGAAATTTTTCATACCAAATTGGCCGCCGGGACCTTCGACAGGTGAAAGCTCGAGGACAACTCCTTCCGCGTTACGTTTGCAAGTTTTATACCCACTGGTTGATGTTGTTTTCCCCCTAGTTCCTCGGTTAAAAGTTAATGTTGGCTCATGTGGCATGAAGCGCTTGCCACCACCCTCCTACGCATTGTAACCCGGCCACCTGAATTTATGGCATTAAAAGTTACTCGATGATTTGGGCATTAATAAGCTTAGCTAACGAAAACGATTATCTCGATAATATACAAAAATCTTAGAATGAACAAAGCTATATCAAACTTGAAAATGGTAATCTCGTCCTTGAAAATAGTAATATCGACCTTCAAAATGGTAATATCAACCCTGAAAATGGTAATCTTGACCTTCAAAATGGTAATCTCGACCTTCAAAATGGTAATCTCAACCTTCAAAATGGTAATCTCGACATTCAAAACGGTAATCTCGACCTTCAAAATGGTAATCTCGACCTTCAAAATGGTAATCTCGATCTTCAAAATGGTAATCTCGACCTTCAAAATGGTAATCTCTTCCTTCAAAATGGTAATCTCGACCTTCAAAATGGTAATCTCGACCTTCAAAATGGTAATCTCAACCTTGAAAATGGTAATCTCAACCTTCAAAATGGTAATCTCGACCTTCAAAATGGTAATCTCGACCTTCAAAATGGTAATCTAAACCTTTAAAATGGTAATCTCTTCCTTCAAAATGGTAATCTCGACCTTGAAAATTGTTATCTCGACCTTCAAAATGATGATCTTTTAAATTCAATACACTGATTACGGCTAGTGTTAACCCCTTCCTAAAGTTCATATCAGTGTTTATTCGTCCTTCGATCCCTTATTTGATTATGGGGTTTACTAAAAGTGGGAAAATTAACTTTCCTCTTGGTGTTTTCGAAAACCCATTAGTTGCTTGGTACTCAATAACAAACAACACTTAACGACATTCCGTCCATAGCAATAGTTCCACTTCGATATTTATATCTCGATGTGGAACTAAAAAGGAAAGGAAGAATGTTGATGTCTTACCTAATGAACAGGCGGAGGCCCAGCAGGAAAAAAGTAGAGCAAAGTAATTCCGCTCGCCCAACGATGCTGGACACCTAGAAATAATCATGTCAGATACAGATGACCAGGTTAGGATAATGCTCTCACAAAATGAACGAGAATGGACGTCGCTATTTCGAATAGATAAAAGCTATTTATTGACGGTCTGACCTCTCTTTCAAAGGTAGTGACTAACTTCAAAGAGGGCGTGGTTATAAAAAAAATCAGCTAGGCTAATACCCAAGGCACCACCTTAGGCCTAAGTCATCAAGCGACTTTTGAAGCCTTTTTAATTCAGGTGGCCGGGTTACAATGCGTAGGAGGGTGGTGGCAAGCCCTGCATGCCACACGATCGAGCCAACAGCTCCCTACACTAACTATTACCGTTAACCTAAGCAAGTTTTTATGGAAGGGGAAACCGAAGAGCTCGGGGGAAAACCCCTTAAACCAGTGAGGAGAGAACTTGCAAACTCAACGCAGAAGGAGTTGTTCCGAGTTTTCACCCAGTGCCACAAGCTGGGACCGAACCCGGCTCCTCTTGCTGCGAGGCGAAAGTGCTAACCACTCCGCCAGGGAATAAAGGTATTAACATAAGTTAATTATACCTAAGGGTGGTCGCGGAGTGGTTACTAGGAAGAGGAGCCTGATTCGATCACAGTTTCAAAGATCTAGTGCTTCCAAGTTCGCCTAACTGCTCCGGTGGTTCAGGTAGTAATTTTCAAATATCGGAAGGTAGTTATTTAATCAGATCATCTTAATATTTATATTCCTTCACCAGCCAATCTGATTTCTAATTATCTCTGATTCAATAGCTCAAGTAACCGATCGAAAATGATCTGCTATTAATAATCTCATCAGATTTATTTATTTATTTGGCTGACTTCTAAGGTTAGCTTTTACTCCTAGCTTTTTATATATTATCTTCTAAAAAATAGCTTTAAAAATGACAGTAATTGAAATTTCGAAAGGAATTCAATCGGCGATATGTAAAATCTATATCTCCACTTCATCGGATTAACATGAAATCAGATTATTTCGGGTTTAAACCATCTGGTATGCATTTAAATTCAAATCCTTTAATCTGTTTATAAGTGAGGGCAGTTCCACATTATCTGATAACTGATCTATCTTTGAACCGGTTGCAAGCCTAGATAACTTGGTAAAGATCCTTCTGCTTTGAGTTTTCTCACCAATACAATTGTGAATAAATCTAATGACTTTGTATCAATCCGGAATAAAGTTAAATTTAAAATTTAGTAATTGGATCAAATATGACACATTTTGTATAAAACGTTTTATGAAAATCGAATTTGGGTCTGCCCAATTTTGAATAAAATTGGATTCACAATTTTTGGAAGAGCAAATTAAGGGTAATTGTATTTGTAATATGTGGCATGAATATCTTCCCACCACGGCTTGGGAAAGTGGTGGTGTACATATTAGCCTAGATAATTATTATTATTAAAATAGAATTTAAAAAGAAAGTTGATTTGCTTTTTAAGGACGTAATCTCAAAATATAGACTTCCTGTTATGACATAATTTATGAATACTACGATTTTGATATAAGATAGGAAAACTCACAGCTTCCGTATGTACAGGATGCGTAGCAAACAAAATGGCGGCAGTCAGGGACGTAAGCCAATCCCAGGCTAGACAACGCCTACAGAGATCTGCCAATTGGACGCTCACGATCACGTGAAGTATTACGTTGACTACATGGTAGCCAATGACATTTTCACCGCCTAGAAAGGCGTTCATTCTGCAACGACACAAAAACAAATCCTTAACATTCATTAAGTACATTTTTGAAATAGTTATTAAAACTAATTTTCTTTTCGTAATCTGAGACAATATCTCAAATAAGTGTAACTAGAAAAATGCAGTTTTAAGAAACTCGAATTTAAAGTTTTCAAATATTTGGTATAACATTTTTATTTGATTTTTATCGCAAAATCTATAAACTGTACGCTGAATTTAAATATATTTTGCGAAAGATTTGGCCAAAATGCTTCAGAAAATGTAAAAAAAAAAAGAGTCTCGACCCAACTGAAAGTAAAACTCTAGACTAGTTTAAACTGATTAATAATGTAACCCTATTAATGTTTTGTAGTATGTGTAAAAATATGTGCAAGAAATTGCTACTAGGTGAAAGCATATTCGAGCAATTGCAAGCCCCTGAATTTCATTTACCTTCTATGGGCTACATACATTATTATAAAATCAAGACCGTTATGGTCAAAAGCAGGAATCCATACCTCTACTGGGAATGCTTATCGCGGCAGATTTTCGTCTCGATGTGGCTGACGGTTTTTTTTGACGTCACTATGTTAACTTAACAAACAACAACGTGAGAGGGGAGCGCGCGCAGAGGGGTTTTTTTTTATCGTAGGCGGGGCCAATGCCGTCAGTGATATTACCATACGTGATACGGCAGTTTAAAAGCCTACCACTAGGATATTTGCGCGGCGGGAAGTAATCTTAAAGGAAAACAGGCAGAAGAAATCCTAGGCCTTTAAGCATTGCAAGTAGAGGTATGGATTCCGGTCAAACGTTACTGTAAATTATGTTAAAAAAGACAGAAGCGTAGATAAGGGGACATAAGGGCCATATGCCCATGTGAAACGTATGGTTGTAAACATGTTTATAAATAGTTTTTTTTTACTTTTATAATTATGTACACACAACATTTACCAAATTAGACAACGGCCACCTATCTTCACTTAACAAGTGTTGCGTGAGCAGTTTGTGGCTAGGGCTTTTTCAATACCCTGAATTGAAACGATAAGATAACGTTAGAAATATTATTATGAACTACACCTTTGTGGGAATAGACGAGTAAATAAAACCGCTTTCCATTTGAAATATTTTTAACGAACTTCCGAGGGAATTGTGGGTAGGAAAGGAGAACCTGATTGGCTATTACGGGAGTCTGCGCAGAACGTAAATTATACTACTTGTACACTTTTACAAAATGTTCCGGCAAAGTGGCGGTTCAGTGTTCCACATCTTAAACTAATTTATTTAAATATTGAGTGTTAATGATTAAAAAGGTTTCGAAAAAAGAAAAACGTAGTTTCTGGAGATGAACTTAACAACTAAAAAAACATGGTATGATAATATTAAAATCTAAATTTAAAAATATTTTTCGGACAAGGCTTAATGCATCTTTCAATGTAGGTTTGCTTTGAAAGTGATTTTAAATGAAGATTTCAGTTTACCAAAAGGAAAGCTTTTACAACCTTTAAGGCAACACTTGGAACCACCCTGGAAACTCATTTAACAAAGCTAATTTAAACTAATTATATTTAATAATAGTAAAACGATAAGAGATCCTTCATGTATATTGTAATCCAAAAATAACAACATAAGCAGCCGACGTTCATAGACCAATGAAAATAGGTTTATAGTTGTAAAAATCAGCCGTAAGATGCCGCTACCATCACAAATATTACTGGATAACCCCCATTTTCTTCCCTCTGTTTCAAAATACCTTCCCCGTGAAAATTAAAGAAAAACTGGCAAACAATTTCTTTACTCGTCTATTTGGTAAAAACAACACTTTATTTGGTAATGTCTCTAACTTCATCCACTTAAAGGTTAGAAAACGCCATCTATAGATATCATTTTCTCAATCAACTCGGGAATAAAATAAGTCAGAGACTCTCTCATAAATACGAAGAATCAGCATAGCCACTCTATTCGAACTGATATCATTAACAGGTTTTCCCGAGAGAGGGCGCGTTTAACTTTCTTAACGAAACCCCGCCTCCTTTTCATTAATCAGCCAATTATCTTTCAAGAAAGCTACGTTTCCCCCCATTCTATGGCTTTCAATATTGCCGCGATTCCATTTTGTAAATGGCTTCGGGATATTTATCCAGATATATTTTACCCAAGTTTTATCAGTTTTGAGCCAAACACTTCATGGCGTACGCGTTCGTTGCCGTTCTATACCACTTGTCTTTGCGAGCGTTGGGAACGCACTCAAACCTCTATAGCTCGCAAGTACGACCACTCAGGTTCATTCCCGAGATATATTTAGTTGCAGTGGGTTATATCGAGTTATTAATGCCCTTTTGAATCCGGCGCGTCTTCTCCGGAGTGTTGAGCCATATTTCGCGGGAAAGGGTTAGTTGAAAACGTAGAGGTGTTTGTTTCTTAATAGGGTTAGGGACTTTGGTCGGGGAATGTTTTAGCCGGGCGAAGGAAGCTCCAACGGATAGTTCCCCGAGGACGGATAAATAGTGGAACGGGTGTCTCTCAGCCTTGAACTCGGATTTTCGACACTTTCGAATTTATATAAAAG
Source organism: Leiobunum rupestre (assembly GCF_980474605.1). Classification (NCBI taxonomy): domain Eukaryota; kingdom Metazoa; phylum Arthropoda; class Arachnida; order Opiliones; family Sclerosomatidae; genus Leiobunum; species Leiobunum rupestre. The sequence goes on along the minus strand of NC_143385.1, from coordinate 58,733,737 downwards.
CCCGAGGTAGATTTAGCTTCCTCCGGGAATTGCCCACCCTGCTTGGTTTCCCCGTAGATTGCTAGGGTGTATAAATGAATTACGTATAAAATGGAATAAAGCATAATTCACGTCTCTCAACTTTCGGGAAGTGTCTTCGGTTTTGTCATTGTATTTCGATGCATTTTGATGTAATTAGGGGTTTGTTCGGGTACTTATTGCTAGCCTCATTGTTAATTAAATGAAAGTCCTTCCTTGTTAATTAGAAAGAGCACGTCAAAATTGTAATATTTTCCATTGTACCCCACTCGAAAATATATATTTTTTGGTTTTTTGAGGGCTTTGAGCAAAATTAATAAATATCCAGTAAACATAAACAAATAGAATATTCATTGTCATTGGCTTTGGCTGCCACGTTTTCATTGTTCGCGGAATGGCCAGGCTCTAAAATATAACTGTAGCTCCATCCTGAGCTTGTGATGAAGGGCTTGCCACCACCCTCCTACGCATTGTAACTTGGCCACCTTAATTAATGGCTTTAAAAGTCGCTTGATGACTTAGGCTTAAGATGGTGCCTTGGGTATTAGCCTAGCTTATTATTATTGTATAATAAATCCGTTTCCAATCATGAATCCACAGTTCAAAAATTTACTATACAATGTTTATAATTTATAAAAGTAAATTTAATTTCCAATAATTGAAACAAATTTACATTTTAAAAAAGCTTTAGCTTAACGCTATTTAAAAAATGTTTTAAAGCAAAGTTGCAAATTAGCTTATTGTTCGAGCCCTAAATGAATTTTAAGGATATCGTTAGAGAAAATAGTGAACCGAGTTGAAAAACCTTTTTCATAATTTATTGGTAATTATTTAATCGACAACCTCATTTTTATTTTATTTAAATTTAGTTCAGTTTCAATTTTAATAATTATTTATTGAAATAAATTAGCTAGATGTATCTAACTAGTGGTCGTTTTAAACATACGCGACGTGTAAATAGATGGCGCCACCAGTTTGAAGACCTCGTTTTAGGAGATTCGAAGTTCTATATCTAGATCTTATTGATTAACATGATTGTATCGAGAACCTACTTATGAATATGAAGCAATAGCGTCTATTGTGACCGTAGCATACTTCGAAACGAAAGTTCGTCTGCTTTTTAATGATAAAAAGTAAAAATAGATGGCGATCGTCTTCGTGACCTATCAAAAGGAGAGGTCGGCGGAACCAATAAATTAAACGCAAAAATTTCAATTAATCATTAAAATTAGTATTATTTGTTTTATTACATGCAATATTTGATTTAACATGCAAAATTAATCATTTTTTTCGAATATTTCTGAATAATTCTCGGTTATGGTTAAATATAAACAATCGTATAATTTCTTATTCAAACGCCGACCTCTAAACAAATATACACTTTAAGAAGACGACGTTACAACTGATACGATAATGAGACCTTCGATACAAAGTAAGCGAGCGTGTGACTTAGAATCTCCGCAATCCCATATTCTTAGCTACATGAATTCAATCTTGATGAGTATATATTTATTCACTTCTTTGCCAAAAAAATGAAATAGACGCCATCTAGTGAAACGAAAAGCGTTAATGTCGAGCCTCTAAATATTTGTAAGCAATTTGCGGCCCATAAGCAACGGCATTCAGAATATCCAGCCTTCTATATTTACATTTTATATTACAGCGTTACGAGTTTAATTTCGCCTACTCAGCAAATAGGACGAAAGTGTATCACGTCGTATGGAAAATAGAGGGCGGTAAAAGCTTTTACTTCGGAGCTAAAACCGGAAAGAGCGCCCCCTAACTGACCTTATTTGGCGACATCTCTTTCATATACTCTATTTATTTCAAACGTCAGCTTTCGGTACATTTCCTTTCCAATAGATGGCTCTGTTTGCTTATCGGATTTCGGGCGCGAATATCCGCCCTGGTTACTTCTTTTTACTATTATTATTATTATTTGCCCTATACTTTTCACGGCAGTTTTTCAGGGTTTCAAGTAACCAGAGTACTTGGTAGCGTCTAGGGCTTTTTCGTTCGGCTTTCTATCATATTCTTAACTTCCGTTTTCGTTAATAAAGGGGCGAGGTCACCTGGAAGTCGGGCGAGAAAGCGGGGAAAAGCGCTTCAAAGAGGCTGGCAATAAAAATCGGATTTGCACTCCACCCCAGAAATGAAAGTCTCCCCTTTTTTTGGCTCGCGTCTAAATGCGTCTAGCACGTATTGTAGCTCCCTCTAGTGGCAAGTACGCCGGATTATCGCCTCTTTATTGTCGGCTTTTATTTCTACGTTATTAAATGTGTATTAGAAAGGATGGACTGGCGAACGCTATGTTTTGCTGTATAGTCTATCAAAAAGGTTTTGTATAAGAACACGTTACATTCTGTATATTCAGGGGAAAGATATTTGGTTCGACTAGCTAGAAATATTTCGTACTCAACGGGTCATTTTAAAGGCTTGTAGACGGGCCAGCGTAGTGCTCGAAATTGTTTATTCATTATCCACAAAATTTCCGATTTATTTAACAAAAGTTGGTAAAAAGAATATAATTTTAACTTATTTAATTATGTTTTTTACACAACCAAGCATTTATTTGAATTAAAATGGTATTTATTTAAATAATTGTTTGGTTTGTTTAAATAAATGGCTTATCCACTTTCGATTATTTAAACATTTTACAATTATTATTCAAATATTGGTTATTTAAATAAATATTATTTAAATATCGCCGAACTTATTTTATTCATGGATAAAAGTTAATCGAACACCGACCTCTAGGCCAGCGGTTCCATTTTAAAGGCTTGAAGACGGGCCCGCGGTTCCATTTTAAAGGCTTGAAGACGGGCCCGCGGTTCCATTTTAAAGGCTTGAAGACGGGACCGCGGTTCCATTTTAAAGGCTTGAAGACTGGCCCGCGGTTCCATTTTAAAGGCTTGAAGACGGGCCCGCGGTTCCATTTTAAAGGCTTGAAGTCGGGCCCGCGGTTCCATTTTAAAGGCTTGAAGACGGTCCCGCAGTTCCATTTTAAAGGCTTGAAGACGGGCCCGCGGTTCCATTTTAAAGGCTTAAAGACGGGCCCGCGGTTCCATTTTAAAGGCTTGAAGTCGGGCCCGCGGTTCCATTTTAAAGGCTTGAAGACGGTCCCGCAGTTCCATTTTAAAGGCTTGAAGACGGTCCCGCAGTTCCATTTTAAAGGCTTGAAGACGGGCCCGCGGTTCCATTTTAAAGGCTTAAAGACGGGCCCGCGGTTCCATTTTAAAGGCTTGAAGTCGGGCCCGCAGTTCCATTTTAAAGGCTTGAAGACGGTCCCGCAGTTCCATTTTAAAGGCTTGAAGACGGGTCCGCGGTTCCATTTTAAAGGCTTGAAGACGGGCCCACAGTTCCATTTTAAAGGCTTGAAGACGGGCCTGCAGTTCCATTTTAAAGGCTTGAAGACGGGCCCGCGGTTCCATTTTAAAGGCTTTAAGACGGGCCCGCGGTTCCATTTTAAAGGCTTGAAGACGGGCCCACAGTTCCATTTTAAAGGCTTGAAGACGGGCCCACGGTTCCATTTTAAAGGCTTGAAGACGGGCCCGCAGTTCCATTTTAAAGGCTTGAAGACGGGCCCACGGTTCCATTTTAAAGGCTTGAAGACGGGCCCGCGGTTCCATTTTAAAGGCTTGAAGAATTATAATAATGCTACGAAAAATTCATGTATTTGTCCTTGCAATGTTTCGAATGAAATAATTAGTTGACATTATTTTATCAATTCTCTAACTGCATTTCACGAACAAACAGTAGACTCGTCCCTGTAAGAGACAATCATATTGGTTCCGTATCTCATGGGCTGCCTAAGACTTCCTTTAAAATCCGGTGTGGTTTACCTTTCCCTTCTTGTGCAGGTGGAAATCTAAACCATGGTTAAATACAAATAAATGCATTCTACCCGTTTCTTTGTGGTCGCACTTAGGCTTTATTAATAAGGAGCAAATAATTATACGACCCATAAATAATGACAACGCATAATATATCCGACGATTTGCGGTTATACTTACAATAAATAATGAACGTTTTAAAGTACAGTTAATTTATGCGTAACGCTTACGAAGCACTTAATTACCGGGTAAAAGCGAGCCAACCGTTCCATCATTTTTTAAATAAAATTTGCGTAAAAAAACTGAGTGATTATTAAAAATAAATTCACTATCGCTTAGAAATATTAATAAAAAAGGGGGCTTTAAAAATTCAAAGCGGGGCTTAAATTTTATATTCATGGATTCTTTAATATCTTAATCACGCGTTAAATCGCCAATATTTTTCTAATGAATATTAAAATGGCGCTCATCTTTCAAAAAAAAAAGGTTTAACATAATAAAAGAGAAGCCCTATTTTCAAAAAAAGGGAAAGTTATTTTAATTAAAATTTTATAATCGCTAGAGGGCGCTGTTTGGTATTCAAATAAAGTTATTTTAAAAGAGTAATTATACAAGCTTTTCTCTGGCCACCGACGAAAAAATTAATTATTAAAAATAACAGTCGACGAAGATTGAAAAGTTTCGGTCTTGACAAAAAAACTAGATTTTTATTTACTTTTGTTTTTCTAGGAGATAAAATAAGATAGGATTCTTAACCATAATGCATCCCAAAAGAGGACCCAGTTTTGGGAGGGTGACGAAAAAATAGCTCACCCCAGAATGAAAAGGAAAAGGCTTTTTGCGGGTGAGATCGAAACATGAATAATTCATATGAGCCGTTTTGGCGCACGCTTTTGCTTTAAAATTTCTGTTTAAACATAAACAAGGAAGACGGTGGCGTATTGAAGTTCCACTTCTGAGCCGTTCCCGAAATTAACTAATCGCTAATCACAGCCAGGAAGAAAAACCCGCGAAACTATTTGGTGGTCATGTTGAAAATATAAATTTTAATATTTGAAAAATATCTTTATTAATATTTGAAAAATATCTTTATTAATATTGGAAAAATATCTTTATTAATATTGGAAAAATATCTTTTTTAATATTTGAAAAATATCTTTATTAATATTGGAAAAATATCTTTATTAATATTGGAAAAATATCTTTATTAATATTTGAAAAATATTTTTTTTAATATTTGAAAAATATCTTTATTAATATTTGAAAAATATCTTTTTTAATATTTGAAAAATATCTTTATTAATATTTGAAAAATATCTTTATTAATATTGGAAAAATATCTTTTTTAATATTTGAAAAATATCGATTTTAATATTTGAAAAATATCGATATTTAAATTTGAAAAATATTGTTTTTAATATTTGAAAAATATCGATTTTAATATTTCAAAAATGTTGTTTTTAATATTTGAATAATATCTATAATAAAATTTGAAAAATATTGAATTTGATATTTGAAAATATCAATTTTTTATTTGAAAAATTTCAATTTTATTATTTGAAAAATATCGATTTCAATGTTTGAAAAATATCGATTTTGATATGTGAAAAATATCGATTTTGACATTTGAAAAATATATATCAATAATTATAAAAGTGTGGCATAGCGAAAGTAGGGTTTACGCAAGACGTTGATATCTTCGTGAATATTTGTGATATAAGCCGGAAGTTTTCGCTAGTTGATGAACAATATATAAATAATGTGTAGTGAAGCACCGTACTTAATAATGGTGGACCTTCTCAGAGGCATTTGACAAACATATTACTTAATTATATAATTTGTAGAGCTTCTCAGAGTATATTTACCCTCGTCATCATATTGGTTAGACCACAGTTCTAAATAAAAACGTTCCCTACGCACCTATGCAGCGAAACCTAAAAATTACAACAGTACAACCCTGAACGTATTTAGATAACGGAGAACGTGTTTTGCACCTTGACAAGACTGAAATCGAAATAGTACCGCCATCTGTTAGGGACTTGTTAAAAAATATTTTTATTTCTACAATAATTAAAAACCTATGTACTGTTGATTAACAACGAATTTAACATTTAAATCGATAAAATTGAACTTAATTTAACTTGGACGAAATAAATAACGAGCTAGTTTGAACATTTCTTTAACCAACTATACACATTTCCTCGAAAAATAAAAGGTTTTTGCGACCGATATTAGATGTCGCTATACCATTAGACAAAATAAAGGATTTATGTTTGAAACCGTAGCTTTGGTGTTAAAACAGATTAGTGGGGCTGAAAAGGTAACTCGTACGCTCTCAGTAACCTACATACGTTCTTGGTACGACATCATGTCTGTCAAATTCAAAAAGTATTCCTACAACCCGTTCAAAGGGTGTAGGTTGAAAAAATAGTAAGAAGCGCAGCTCGCGCATAATCTCGCGACGGGGAAAAAAGGGAGGTTGGGCTTCTCTGTATATTTACAAAATGCAGTTCGATCTTGTTTTTTTGCTCTCCCCTCCCCCCTTTTTCCCCCCAATCTTTGCTCTTTGCATCTTTCGGCAAGAATTTAAACGGAGGGACGGGGGTATTTGGGCGCGATGGGGGGTGGCAAGTAGTGAAGCACGTGCCCCGTCAACCCCAAGATGGAAGTGATCTTTATCCGCGCGACGAAAGTGCGTTTGATCCGCTTCTGATCGGTGGCTGGCCGAAGCGCGCACTCCGCCGCGCGTACTCTTCCGATATAAAAAATAAGTCCTTTCTCTTTTTGCCTGGTTTATCTCGATTTCTTTGGCGAGCGCCTTCAGAATGAGGGAATTTCACGGCGAATGACACCCTGACGACAATTTTATTGCGGAATATTGAAAATAAGATATGCGTTTTATATATTTAAATTTTTTCTTTTTCCCAAAATATTTCTCTCTCAAGATTGGGAATTCTTTTTTTGAGAGATTTCATTCGAAATTCAGATATGAAATGGACTCGGCCTTTCAAATAGTGCGTGACGTAGTACATTGAAACGTGCCAATTGCAAAATTTACTGGCTCTATGAATTTACGGCGGTGTGGTTAGCACTTTCGCCTCGCAACAAGAGGAGTCGGGTTCCATACCAGCTAGCGGCACTGGTTGGAAAACTCGGATTCACTCCTTCCGCGTAGAGTTTGTAAGTTCTCTCCCCACTGGTTTAAGGGGTTTTCCCCCGAGTTCTTAAGTTTCCCCAGTCCATAAAAACTTGTAGAGGTTAACGGTAATAGTAAGTGTAGGGAGCGGTTGGCTCGCATGGCATGAAGGGCTTGCCACCACCCTCCTACGCATTAAAACCCGGATACCTTAATCCTATATTAATATTTTTATATTTATATTAACTTTATGTACTTTTGATATTTTATTCTATTGATATTTTATTGTTCTATTTATATTTCATTCTATTGATATTTTGTTGTTCTATTAATGTTTCATTCTATTTTTATTTTGTTGTTCTTTGTTTATTTTAACTATATTTTAATAAGCTGGTTGTTGTTTTTTCATTAAATACGTCTATCTCGAAAAAGGGCTTACAAATCACTCGTTGACTTAGCCCTCGTACCAAATGTAAAGTGTTACATGATTGATTAAAAATTGAATTGAATTGAAATTGAAATGAAGGCAATAAAAGTCGCTAGATGATATTCCTAGGATGTGGCCTTTTGTTTTAGCCTATAGCTGATTATTATCATTATTATCATGGAAAAGGAATTGGTTTTTCTCGTTTCCCTAAATATTGTAAATCTGAATTTCGTTTTAAATAAAGAGTTAAAATCGTCACATAATCTACGCTTAGTTTGTTAATCTTAGTCATTATTTGTAGTATCGTCTAGAAGGGCTATCCCATATCAGTGTTTTAACCCGAAAATTTTATCTTTTATTACCTTTTTGCGCAGTTTAAATTTCTATCTCTTTAAATCAAGGGTTTCTTTAGTAACTGTCGATCTCGACGTTCAAAATGAATATATCGAAAAAATACTAAAATATTTTTTTAAGGAATAAACATTATAAACCTTCACAAAGGGAAACTGGCCGGTATCTTCCCATTGCGCCGAATCCCATTCGACCGAATTCCCATTAGACTGAATGAAATTAGCCCAAAGGCGGGTTTTGTATTTTTCTAATCGACCGACGCAATATTGACAATAGGCGATATAATAAAGTAACGTGGCCTTCTTGTTTTGATGGGAAAGGCCAGCTTCCACTATGCTTCCATTAGCTTTCCCACCAAAGAGCCTATGAATTCATCCGTAGGCTTTAACTGTACTATTTCGTTATCCCATTTTAAGAAGTTGAGCAAGCATATCGGACTTTATAATATCGCCTATTGAGCGACCGCAAGAAAAATAGTTTTTCTTTCTACTCTTTAAGTTTTCGTCTGCTTTGACCACTTTAAAAATTGCCTGGTTAGGTTAGGTTAGGTAACACTGCATGCTGTTCTGACAGATGCTGAAACGGATAAAACCGAATCCTAAACCCGGATAAGTGCGGGTTTTTCAGTCGAATGGGACAATCCCATTAGACCGAATCCTAAATCCGCCAAAGTGCGGCTTTTTCGGTTCGGTCGAATGGGATTCGGCGCCATGGAACAGATTCAACTGGCCCACCCCTGCTTCAGATCAACGATGAATGAACAACTAGTATTTAGAATATGCGAAGTATGTAGTTAGAACAGTATTTTCCTTCACATATTTTAAGTTGAAAACGTTTTAACCCGACCTGATTTGATAGATTAGCCAATAAATTAAAGATAAAAAATTAGGTTTTATCCAATATAATACACCGAAATTATTGTCTGGAACAGCGCTACATTTTATGTTGCTATCAAAAAGCTAATGCCTTAAAGTACACTCTTAAAACCAAAGGTGTATTTTCTTGTCCCATATTTAACACCTTAACAGGTTTATAAAGGTAGTTATTCTACACATTAAAAAGCAGTATTCCTGCTAGGGTGTTTATTTACAGTGTTTGGGATACAAGACTACTCCTTTTAGGGTACCAAACGACTCCCTTCAGGGTGCTACAATACTCCCTTTAAAGTGTTAAAATACTCCTTCTAGGGTACTAAACTACTGCCTTAAGGGAGCTACACCCTTACGAGGTGTTAAATCACTCAATTTACGGGGTAATATAACACCCTTTATACACCTTTTCAAGTTTTTAATTTGGGACAATAAAAATCCCTTTAGATCGTTTAAATTAACATTAAAGAGTGTTTTTTTACAGATATTACACCCTTAATATACCATTAAAACACCCTTTGTTTTAAGAGTGTATAGCTCAAAAATACGTAGTGTTCGGTTTTTGTTACACTTTTTAGAACGTGGCCCACCCTATCCAAAATAGAAGATAAATTTAAACACGCGTTTATTTTTCGGTAATAGGTGGCCGCTCTGAAATCTATTTTACCTGTAAACATTTGTAGTTTCAGAATCACAAATTAAAAATTAAATAGTAATCATTGCACTTTGGACATAACTACCCTGATATAACATTGTTAATAAAATATTTATATTAGTAGAGAATACTATACGAGACAAACAATATAAAATGTAGATTACACTTAATTATTCACGAAATTATAATTAAAAATTAATAACAGTTAAGGGGTTAATCTTTGTACCCAAAAGACACGAAGCCTATCCGCACTACCACCCCTATTATATCGATACGTACATCAATAATTAACGGGTTTCAAATTTAATAACGATCAGGATGATAGGCGCGACCGCACCAAAAACATTTTCTAATCAAAAAATGGCGTTAAACCCCCCTTCCCCATTGTTCGCGAGGTTTATCCCCCCGTCCCCCACCTTGGGGGTAGAACTTTAATTGATGTTAACGCCATCTCGTGTGCGACCGCCGTTGTTAGTCAGAGGTCGCGCTGTTTGAGCCCAAAGTTGGCGAGGTCGTTCTCGGCGTTGAATAAATCTTTTCGAGTCAAACTACGTTCGTCGACCATGAATGAGAAGGCCCCAAATGAAGATTGATTAGTCGGGGTCTACGCCTGTAAAAATGACTCGTCTAACCTCCCTTACCCCCAATCTCCAACCCCTTGCGTGGAAGCGAAGCCCCTCAATCAGGAGCGATACTCTCGCCAAGCCTTTTCATTCCACGTTAGCAAGTACAATTTTGATATTTAACAGTTACATTACTGGCCGTTCAATTAGCTAATTAAATTCGTAAAGATTTTCAGTTATTAAGTTATTTTTTTGCAAGTAGTTCCAAACCGTTGAAAGGTCTTGCAATGTAAATTTCTACATGAGAACAGTAATTACGGCGATAACGGATTAATTTCCGTGTGATTACCTTATGATAACGGAGTAATTACGGTGAAAACGGATTGATTTCCGTATGATTTCCTTATGATAACGGAGTAATTACGGCGAAAACGGATTGATTTCCGTATGATTTCCTTATGATAACGGAGTAATTACGGCGAAAACGGATTGATTTCCGTATGATTTCCTTATGATAACGGAGTAATTACGGCGAAAACGGATTGATTTCCGTATGATTTCGTTATGATAACGGAGTAATTACGGTGATAACGGATTGATTTCCGTATGATTACCTTATGATAACGGAGTAATTACGGCGATAACGGATTGATTTCCGTATGATTACCTTATGATAACGGAGTAATTACGGCGAAAACGGATTGATTTCCGTATGATTTCCTTATGATAACGGAGTAATTACGGTGATAACGGATTAATTTCCGTATGATTACCTTATGATAACGGAGTTATTACGGCAATAACGGATTAATTTCAGTATGATTACCTTATGATAACGGAGTAATTACGGCGATAACGGATTAATTACCGGTTGATAACCTTATGATAGCGGAGTAATTACAGCGACCACGAATTTATTTCAGGTTGTTTAGCTTATGATAACGGAATAATTGATGACAGGATGGTAACGATATGATAACGGAGTAAGTACAAGATTTAAGAAATGATTACAGGATGGTAACGGTAACGGAGTAATTACAGGGATTAAGAATTGATTACATGATGTAACGATATGATAACGCAGAAAGTACAAGATTTAAGAAATGATTACAGGATGGTAACGGTAACGGAGTAATTACAGGGATTAAGAATTGATTACAGGATGTAACGATATGATAACGCAGAAAGTACAAGATTTAAGAAATGATTACAGGATGGTAACGGTAACGGAGTAATTACAGGGATTAAGAATTGATTACAGGATGTAACGATATGATAACGCAGAAAGTACAAGATTTGAGAAATGATTACAGGAGGGTAACGGTAACGGAGTAATTACAGGGATTAAGAATTGATTACAGGATGTAACGATATAATAACAGAGTAATCACAAGGTTTAAGAAATGATGACAGGATGGTAACTATATGATAACGGAGTAATTATAGGTTGATTGCGAAGTGCTTACGGATTAATAACAGGTTGATAACGATATGTCGGATATGATAATCGAGAAATTAGGACGATTACAGGATTCATAACCGTTGGGTAACGCTAGCATAATGGAGTTATGACGGGTATTCCAGAGTGATTACAGCGATAAAGGAGTGGTAACGGAGGTATATATCGTAATTATTACAGTGTTCGTAGATTACGTCAAGTCCATTTTCTCCGAGTTGTCCAACATGTGGTTCCAATTGCGTCTAGTTCGAACACGACCATCTTCATACCTGTAGGGTATTACCGGCGGTGGGCAGTTACCAAGAAGAAGGGGAACGATTTCTATATATAAAACACGTCAGAGATTAGAGCCGAGGTCATTCATCAAAATATTTCGTATTTCTGCCGCCAGGGGCCGCTGCTCTCTTATCGGCGTTTCGAGGCAACTTCCGCCAACACATTATCAAAATTTCCCCCTATCTTTCACTTCCAATTGGAACCGGGAACTTTTTACAAAGAGGCCAACTTTTAGGCCACCTCCAAACCGACGAATTCGGCACATTCAACATTTTGTCAATTCATTAACATTTTCATTTTTCAATAATCAACATGAAATTAAAAATATTCATGATTAAATTATAAAATTGTTTAGTAAATCATTTTAAGAACTGAAATAGCTTAATCGTTTTAATATGTTTAAAAGAATTTTAATCGTTTTAATAGATTTTTAATCGATTGAATAGATTTTAAATCGTTTTAATAGATTTAAAATCGTTTTAATAGATCTTAAATCGTTTTAATAGATTTTAAATCTTTTTAATAAATTTTTAATTGTTTTAATAAATTTTTAATTGTTTTAATAAATTTTTAATTGTTTTAATAAATTTTTAATTGTTTTAATAAATAATTGTTTTAATAAACTTTTAATTGTTTTAATTAATTTTTAATTGTTTTAATTAATTTTTAATTGATTTAATAAATTTTTAATTGTTTTAATAGATTTTAAATCTTTTCAATAAATTTTTAATTGTTTTAATATGTTTTAAATCTTTTCAATACATTTTTAATTGTTTTAATAGGTTTTAAATCTTTTCAATAAATTTTTAATTGTTTTAAGAGATTTTAAATCTTTTTAATCGTTTAAATAGATTTTTATTCGTTTAAATAGATTTTTAATCGTTTCAATATATTTTTAATCGTTTAAATAGATTTATCATCGTTTAAATATATTTATCATCGTTTTAATAAATTTAAAATCGTATTTATAAATTTTATATTATAGTAATCGTTATAAAAGTTAACGTTTTAATTGTTTAGATCACTAATTATTTGTTATAAACTTTATTTAATAGTTTATATTATTATTCAATCGTGTCAATAATTAATTCTTATAATGACCATTTAAAAATCATTTAATATATTTAGTTACGACTTATTTTTTAATCTTTTTCAATATTAAACGGTTGCCTTATAATTATGAATTGGGATATTAACCGTTCGTTCTGTGTCGCCAATTTCAAAGCATTTGGGCCCAAACAAAATATGAGCAAATACATTTTCGACGATAATTTTCATTATCTAAAAGTGAATATGGAGAAATCGTAGGTAACTCAGTTTACTGATAAGGGCCTTTTGTTTGGGTCATCAAATCAACAAATAACTTTTCTATTATCAAGTTTCTCGTACAGTTTTGTTTGATTGCGGTTTACGACAAAATTATCGTATAGAAGGTACTTATTAGGCTAGTTTTCCATTCCCAGTAATTTCACGATTTGTGGCTCAATAAGAGAAAGTTTGACTTCGTTTTACTCTGTGTGTATCGGTTGCCGTGACAACGAACGGCTTGCTTTGAATGGCCGTATACTTAATTAGCGGAAAAGCGTTTTGTTCTTTTTGACTATCTGTTCCTTCCTTCGGGTTGGTCATAATAGTGTCAGAATATTAATCGACACTTTGATTGAAGGCTACCTTTGGGTCTTGTATTGCACTGCCTCGATCCGTTTGTAGTAGTGGTAAACCCGAAATTTGATGGCAATATACATTGAGTTGGGAATAAATAGAGGTACAACTAAATCTGGCTGGCGCGGGACCAATTTCGTTCAATAAGGAGACTTGATCAACTTTATCGTTCTACCGTGGCGGCATCTGTCTCTAGTGGTGGAAACTATATTGCAATTGAATTATTTCGCGAATCTGATGCGAAATTGAAATGTATGATTACTCGTAACAAACAAATAAAACCTTTGAAGTTGCTTAAAAATAATTTTATTCTGTCAACACGATCCTTTTTATTTCAAGTTACGGTGAGTTAGCTAATAATTATTTATTTTTAGCCACTTAACTTTACAAAATATAGATGGCACTACCGCCTAATTATAAAGATGAATTTCGTACAGTCTTATCAGAACAGGTCCCGCGTAACCATGGACACCGAAATCGTAATTGTAATTCTAGCAGTATTCTTCCCAATTCAATAACAATATACTTCAAACAAAAGAAAATTGAAGCCAGGAGCATTAACTTAATATATTTCTATGTTATATGTGTCTCATTAAAGGGCCGTTGGAAAATGGCTTTCGGCCAATGTTTCTGAAATTTGGATATGTTTTACTTCCGAACATCGTGACGCAAAAGATTGCTGGGCTCAACGACCAAAACTAAACATTTCGATGAATATTTTACTGAGCAGTACGTCAATCTAAAAAACCAAAAATTATCAAAATTCTGAAAATTTATTTATTTATTTATAACAGTTATTTTTCAATGATATTCACACTAATTGATTTTAATTATTTTATTTACGCTAGTTTGCGATAGAAAGAAATATTTCGGTTATTTAAATTTCGTCCGCCAATGGCGTTACTTTCGTTCTCGCTAGTAGTAAATTTCGTCCTAAGCATATTTAAATACTAGGGGGCTCTGTGCTGAGAGCTAAACCTATATTTCGCAATATCTCTGTTAAAAGTTCAGTGTTAATTTTTCCTAATTGACACACTTATGGCTATTATGTTACTTATGATTACGCTTTTACGAAGAAAATATTTCTATTCAAACTAAATTCATAATAATATTTTGGTGGAAATATAATTTCATTGTTAGATTCACGTTTTTGTCTTAAATAAATAATAAATACATTGAGTAAAAAAGTAGGAAGGCTCTACAGAAAAATATTTAAGAATTCTATATTCAACAGTATCGAAGAAAAAGGTTGAATCATGTTTAAAAAGCGGATGGGGTATTACTATTCAACGAATTGGAATGAAAATAAAAATAAAACTAAAAACAGAAATATTATTCAAAGGAAAAGCATCTCAATATTATTTTTTTCCTCCTTTTGAGAATCGCATTTGAATTAAGACATAGAATTGAAAAATCGAGGGATTTGGCTCTTTCTCGGAAGGGTAGGTTTAAGGTGGTCTCTACTGGAGGAGAGTACAAACTGACGTTTCCAGGGAAACGAACGCGGAGAGAGTGTGTGTAGCTGGAAGGCCACCCACCCCCGGAAAGACGGATAACGAAAAAGCGCGCTGACAATAAATTATTCAGAAAATACTTCGACAATAAATATCCCTTCTTCGGACAGTTGACGCGCTCGCGTCCCACTATTTTCGGACATTCTATCATGGTCAACAGCGTCTGTCGTTCCCTTATTTCCCTCCCCCCTCTGTTTATATAATGTTTCATTCATAATTTTCACAAGTTATAAATAACATAATTTTCACAAGTTATAAATAACATAATTTTCACAAGTTATAAATAACATAATTTTCACAATTTATATAAGCTATAAATAACACGAACTATAATTACAAATGATATTTAATAATTATAATAATCAGCTAGGCAAATACCGAATGCCCAAGTCATGGTGGGGTGGCGGAGTGGTTAGCCCCTTCACCTCGTAGCGAGAGGAGCCGGGTTCGATCCCAACTTGTGGCACTTGGTGAAAACTCAGAACAACTCCTTTCAAGTTCTCTCCCCAATGGTTAAAGGGGTTTTCCCCCGAGTTCTTCGGTTTCCCCTTCCATAAAAACTTGCTGAGGTTAACGGTAATAGTGAGTGTAGGGAGCTGTTAGCTCCCGTGGCATGAAGGGCTTGCCACCACCCTCCAACTTATTGTAACCCGGCCACCTGAATTATTGGCTTCAAAAGTCGCTTGATGACTTAGGCCTAAGGCGGTGTCTTTGGGTATTAGCCTAGCTGATTATTATATTTTTAATTTTAATCCCTAAATAGTAGCTTATCCTTGTAGTCAGATGAGCCCATTTTTGGTCAATAAAGTTGGCCATTTTGAAGGGAATATCACAATTCTCAAGGTCGAGATGCGATCATGTTTCTAATATTTTTTCATGGGTGCCTCTGCTATAAGTATGTTGAACTATAGAAGATTTGTGTTTTCTTCAGTAATGAAAGTTGGTAATTTTTCCTCTTTAAAAACGTGGTATATACTTCTGCTACTACATATAATAACATATGTTGATTATATTTAATCCCATTAAGACTTAATTATTGTAATCTTGTTATCTACACTCTTAAAACAAAAGGTGTATTTTCTTGTCCCATATTTAACACCTTAACAGGTTTATAAAGGATGTTATTCTACACATTAAAAAGCAGTTTTCCTGCTAGGGTGTTTATTTACACTGTTTGGGATGCTTAGGTCCTCCGTTTTGGTTACTTTTTTATACAGTTTGTGGTATAAACCTATTCCCTTCAAGGTACAAGACTACTCCTTTTAGGGTACCAAACGACTCCCTTCAGGGTGCTACAATACTCCCTTTAAAGTGTTAAAATACTACTGCCTTAAGGGAGCTACACCCTTACGAGGTGTTAAATCACTCAATTTACGGAGTAATATAACACCCTTTATACACCTTTTCAAGTTTTTAATTTGGGACAATAAAAATCCCTTTAGATCGTTTAAATTAACATTAAAGAGTGTTTTTTACAGATATTACACCCTTAATATACCATTAAAACACCCTTTGTTTTAAGAGTGTAAAATGCTTTTAACATTAGAACATTAATGTGCTAGATATTTCTCTGTAAGAGGTACATTATTAACTTATGTTACTACGCGTTATAACATATATCGATTATACGTTATTCCATTATGACGTACGTCTAGTTCCGAAATTTTTGCCATATCGATTTTTAAAATGCTTTTAATGAAATTGAATTTGGAAAGGTTTGTCACGATCGCCTTGTTTTTTGGCCTTGAAAATATTTTCAACAGTTTTAAGTGCTTTAGCTTTATTGCCTTCACGACTATTTTTCAAAGCGACGATAATGAAAAGCTAGTGTCAAAGGCACTATAATAAGCTTTAGAACCAGGAGCTTAATAACAAGTAGCTCAAGCTACAATAGACGCTAAAAGAAATTATTCACTCCAAAATAAAAACCGTCAAAAGGAAGGGTTTTTAAATTAAAAACGCGTGAATCTCGATGATATCGCCCATTTTTTCGTCGCACGTGTAATTATTTATTCTGATAATAAAATAGAATCACGTGGGCTTAGCAATATTTATCCGCATTTGTCTTAGCCAATAAGATTATCCCTTCCGAGCAAGCACGCGCCAATTTACACAATATAACCGTTGAATTTTTCAAATCAATTTCTTTTAAGATCTATTGCTACTTTAAACGGCTTCCCACGTTACTGGTTGGACTTTAATTATTTGTTATACAGTATTTAAGAAAATTACTCTAAATTTTAATTTTATTTTTCAATTTTAAATATAATAAAGGTTTCAGCTCACTTACAAAGGAGAGTACCCGAGATGTTTATTGCCGATTTTGTTCGAAGTCGGGCGTAATGTAGACCTATATGAGATTTCAAATTTCCCAAGAGGAGACGTTGCACTACCCATTCGATTTGCCATGGTAACCGAAAACGGTTTTGACCACTTAAAACAAAAAATCTCCATTTAAAAAAAGCATGGGATTTTCTAGGATTCACCTACGAAAAGTTTTGAAAAATTTTAATATATTTTGGACCATTTTTAGGTAAATTTGAACATTTTTGGAGTAAAATTCTAATAATGTTTGGGTAAATGGTTTAAATGGTCAAAACTATTTTCGGTTGCCATGGCAAATCTAAAGGGTAGTGCAACGTCGCCTTTTGGGAAATTTCATATCTCATATAGGGCTACATTACGCACGACTTTGAACAAAATCAGCAATAAATACCTCGGGTACTCTCTTTGTTAGTACAATATAGTTCGTCTAATTATTGTACTATACAACGGTTTTCTAGTGCCTTTGTTAAATATATTCTGAATTTTAGTACATATTGTCACCAATAGATGTCAGTTGAAGTCCAGTCGAGTTACATTTCTCTTAGAGTAACTGGAGGGTGCTTCAACTTATAAGCATCTTCCAAATTATTTTTTTAAGATATTTTTAATTTTTTTGGAATTAGATTGTTTTTGATGCGTTATACAAGAGATTATAATATTATCTGCGACTATTAATTAATTAATTTAACTTCAATAAACATTGGCGAGTTTATTAATTGCTCAGTACTCGTCTGCCGTTGTATGAGATCCCATAGAGAAACAACTTACGGACTTGGCACACAATCTCGCAAACAAAAATTTACGTGTTATTTTGTATTCCAATACTCTTGTTTTGGGTTCATTCGTTAGTCTTTAGGGCTTTAGTCCCATTCGACCGAAGGCGGTTTTTGAGGTGTCTTATTCGACCGAATTCCGCCGAAACGTGCGGTTTTTATGTGTCCCATTCGACCGAACGCTTTTATGTGACCCATTCGACCGAACGCTGCTATATAAATTGGCTTTTGCTATGTTTTCAATTTAGTTACTGAAGTCGTTTGCAATGGAGCGGATAGCTAATAAAGGAGGGTATTTATACATCAATAATAATTATTTATTCCGTCTTAATAAAAAGAAAGATACAAATTGCTATTTTTCTTGCCGAAACGCGATGTGTAAAGTAAAAACTGAAATAGTAAACTTAACCAACTCTAACCTAACCTAACCTAACCTAACATAACCTAAACATGGATCTTCGATAGTACATACCTTATAAATAAAATACCAAATCACCCTGCCAATTGGGCTACATTTTAAAATTCTTTCGGTCGAATGGGATTTCGGTCGAATGGGAATAAACGGTCTTTAGGTTCTGTACATACTATTTTAAAAAAGTGATACCATGTGTTTTTTAACGTAGAAGTGGATGTTATCATAAACGACCAAGGTAGAAATGGATAGGTCATTGTGCTAATTGCAATTTAAGCTTTAGGTTCCGGGGGGCTAACCACTCTTAGAAAATCTGTACACCGGATTGCGCTTAGATTACCACTGCCAAAGGCAGGGACTTCATAGATTACTCGTAATCCCATTAGTACAGTCAAAGGTACGGATCTGTACACCGATTACGCGGGGTGATCAGCCCCTCGTTAGGTTCTTAAATAGTATTACTAAAACAAAGGTCCTATAAATTCAATAATTGAATAATATCAACAGTATATTTATCCAATGATGCATAGAAGTAACTAAAACCCATAAAAATATTAAAAGCAGGCACCATGAAACTCAGGAAATTGACTAATGCTCTCTAATTCCTACATTTTCATACCGTAAATTATAGTTATAATAATAATAATAATAATTTATTTTTAATATTTCTTGATTATTTGTATCAAGAATGTATTTATTTATACTCAGGGAGAATGAATATGTCGAGATTATTTTTAGCGTTTCTCCAATTCCACCCGTTGGGGCCCCCGGTATGCTCCTCCGCTTTAATAAAATAATACTCCAATCTCATTGGTTCTTAAAAATTACGTTTTTCGACGTGAGTAACGCTGCTGCGAGGACGCAAAAAATAAGACCGCCTCCTTTTTTCCTCCCCCCCCCCTTAGCGTGACGGGGCTAGGGCCTCAACGTGTCCGTCGATAGTCTCGACATATTCATTCTCCCTGAGTATAAATAAATACATTCTTGTTTGTGTATTTTATAAATTTAAAAATATTATCTACCCATATCTGAATATTCGGGGGAAAATCCCACTTTTATATTTTCCAGATGGCGCTACCAAAATATTTTTAGCCTTTTTAAGGCGTTTACATTCTGAGAAGTATGAGATGATACCGGAAGGGGACAATGTTATTGTACATATTACTACGTCCCTACTACAGGTTCTTGATTTAACCTAAGTCTAATTTAAAATTAACTTAAACGCGATAACTCACGACACACGCAAGTATTACAAACCAAATTAAATTTAAGTGATATTCTTACCCGCCAGTTTCCCACCCAACCACCATTTTAAATATCGTTATATCCGCGCTCGTAGTTGCAATATACGCCTAACCTCTTTTTAACGTCCTTGTCATGCCTTCATTACTCGTCACGTACTGCATCTCATTTGTTCCTGAACACGAAGACTGCTTATCTCTCTCTCTAATCAACTTAATGGTTTATTTTTACGTGGTCTTCATGTACGGTGTAAGAATAACTTCATTTGTTTGGGCGAATTTAGACGGAGATACGGAAAAGGAAAAATATTGATGTTTGAAATTTGTATTTTTGTTTAGCCGCGGAAACACCGAGTTATCTCAATTTCAGTTGTTCTCGGTCATTGTTCACGTTCCTCCTGGGATTCGAAGCTCATAAACTTTCGCGCAACACGACTCCAATTTAGCCACGAATAAATTATAGAGATCAGCGGGGTTTTTTTAAACATAAGTTCAACCACAAGTAACATAAACAGTGTTCGGAATTGTTTAGTTAGAAGAGACCACCTATGGACTGTGAGAAGGATGATAAAATACGCAAAAAAGTAGATTAGTCCATAATTAAAAGGGATAATATATCTAAATCCTAAACAAATTTGAAGAAATTAAAAAACTTATTAATAACTCGTACCGATAGGTCTTCGAGCAACGCGAAACTCGGATCAAATAGATCTTCGAGTAATAAACTACGTAAAAACTAAATAAAATAGCCAGAAATTCCAACGGTAGACCGGTTTCGTTCTATTTGGAACTCATCAGTACCGTCCGGGAAATCTGGCGGGCTATTTTATTTAGTTTTTATGTAGTTTATTACTCGAAGATCTATTTGATCCGAGATTCGCTCGAAGACCTATCGGTACGAGTTATTAGTAAGTTTTTTAATTTCTTCAAATTTGTTTAGGATTTAGATATATAATCCCTTTTAATTATGGACTAATTTACTTTTTCGCGTATTTTATCTTCGTAATTGTTTATTCATTATCCACAAATTTTCCGATTTATTTAAAAAACGTTGGTAAAAAGAATATAATTTTAACTTATTTAATTATGTTTTTTTACGCAACCAAGCATTTATTTGAATAAAAGTGGTATTTATTTAAATAATTGTTTGTTTTATTTTAATAATAGGCTTATTCACTTTCGATTATTTAAACATTTTACAATTTTTATTCAACTATTGTTTATTTAAATAAATATTATTTAAATATAGCCGAGCTTATTTTATTCATGGATAAAAATTAATCGACTGCCGAGCACTAAACATTAATATAACGAAAGTGACATAATTACCAAAAGTTCGTCAATGGAAGCGTGGTTTAAATGAATTTTACACACTGTGGAAAGCTCAGAAGTAAATAAAGTGTCGCCTTGTGAATGCTTCGACAAATAAGGAGCCCCTAAAGAAGGCTAGAAGGTATTTTTAGCCACGAAACATAAAAGAACAAACCATAAAGCTGAGAGCACGGCGTTTGGTTAAAAATTAACCACTTATTTTATTTTTATCCATAACCTACAATTATACGAAAATATAAACTATTTTTTGCGTGTTAAATCGTTGCTTATGCATGGATAATATCCATAAATAAACAGTTAACCAAAATATTTACGTTTAATCGAAATTTGGTCGGTTAATTTATCTGTACACCAACAATACTGGAAAGTATAGGACCTGCCACACTTTTGATAATTATGTTACTTTTGATAATAATAATACGCACGTGAGCCATTTCTGACCATTTACCTATTACTTGGAGGATAAGAAAATCTATAATACGACAATTGAGTTGTTTTTGTAAGGTTTCCTAGTGACCGGCTAAATTCATATTCGTCTAATACAGTGATTTCAGTATCACGTGACACGACGTCACCTATGCTTTTTCCCATAGAGAAAAAATCCCGCACAAAATGGCGTCCATAGCCAAAGCTACGAACTGAAACTACTCTATACGATAAGAAGCAGAAAACGTATGCTCCACTCATAACGTTTTTTAAAAAATGAATTTTACGTTTTGATTTAATAATTGAACGTTATTATACCAAAGTTAGGCGGCGCCATTTAGATATTTTTTGGCGTTACTGTAAAGAAAGAACTTAAAAAATATCTAAGGTGTCATACTTCTCTTTATTATGTAATATTATTATATATATTATATTATTAGGTAACTAGTCTCCAAAACCAGTGTGAGAAGCAATACGTCTAACTTGTAAGTCAGTTCGCTTAGAATCAAAACGACAAGGCGGGGTAGTAAAATTGCTCGTATTTTCCAAAATAATGAGAATAAAATTCTAAATAATGTCAAATAATATTACCGTATAGTAAATATGATTAACTACTTGTTTTTTTGGACACGTTTTAGTATTTTCAAAATAAATAATTGTAATTTCCCAAATCATATTTTATTTATGTTTAATGAATAAATTTGATTCTAGTTGAAATTTATACTGAAGAAGTAAATTTAAATATTTCAAAGCTAGATAAAAAAAAATCCGTTATTGGAAATGATGACATCCGACTTGTACTATAGTGGCAACTTTTTTGCGAGTCAATGACGTTGTTGCGAGCGTGCGTTGAGAACAGAAAGGCTAGAATCAGACTGATAAATGGTGACCTGTCATGATACTGTCTGAGCGAAATGACGGATGGATTCGACCTGTGGTCACTTTTCAAAGGTTGATAACAAAAGAGGAGCAGCCTTGTACGTCTACATGGTCGTACTCGCGACCGCAGCGCGCCCTACAATTGAGTTCTTTATCTCCGAACGATCCATCATATTATTAAAATTATCGTGTTGGACATAAACCGAGGCAAAGCGGGAAAAAAGTTTAATAAACTTATTGCCAGAAGTGTTAAATTTGGTCGATTTCACATAAGACCACTTGATGTATTAAAGGTTAGACGGTTTAATCAGCTAGGTCAATACCCAAGGTACCACCTTAAGCCTAAGTCATCAAGCGACATTTAAAGCCATTATTTCAGGTTGCCGGGTTACAATGCGTAGGAGGGTGGTGGAAAGCCCTTCATGCCACGCGAGCCAACAGCTCACTACACTCACTATTACCGTTAAACTCAATAAGTTTTTATGTAAGTGGCAACCGAAGAGCTCGATGGAAAACCCCTTAAACCAGCGGGGAGAGAACTTACAAACTCAACGCAGAAGGAGTTGTTCCGAGTTTTCACCCAGTGCCACAAGCTGGGATCGTACCCGGTTCCTCTTGCTACGAGGCGAAAGTGCTAACCACTCCGCTATCCCATAATTTAACGAGGTGTAAACCATTGAGTTGGGAATACGAATCAAATCTGCTCCCCGCGAAACAAGTTTTTGAAAATTACGAATGTGCCGTCTCCTCTAAAATGACGAGAAAACGTTATCATATGACCCGTGGCGCCATCCATTATTTTTGAGAAAAAAAATCTTATTGCCGGAAAACGCGTCTTATTTGAACGAACCATTGAGAGATAGACGGCGCCACGAGTAGAATGATAAAGTTTTCTCGCCATTTGGGAGCAGACGGCAGTATTCTTATTTAAAAAAAAAAATGTTTCGCGTAATACTGAAATCCGTCATTTTGATTGGACCTCCAGATTAATATTCCCAACTCAACACAAACCGTGTAAATAAGTTTTGTTTTTGAAACTTCTGCCTACATTTTTACCTCTCCGAGAGGACAAAGTCCCCTAGGACGGGTTATACTACCAGCGTGTCCGTCTGTGGTTGTGTGTGGGCGTGTGTGTGTGGCCTGCGACCTCTCAACTTCCAATGGCAGGGTTTCCACCAATTGTTTACGGTTTTCGTCTTAATATCAATTTGCGATCGCATTGGGCGGGATATGAACCCGAAACCTCCTGCTTGACAGGCGAACGTTCTACCACAGAACCACCGACACTTGTTACGCTTCATTGAAAATTAGACCTTCAGCTTTATCGGAAGCGTATTTAATAGAGTACGAAATTTTGGTCTAATTGAAATAGAATTGAAATTGAAATTATTGCATCGAAGAAATTCTAATTTAGCGTTTTCTCTATTGATTAAAAACAAATGCGCCACCCGGGTTTCGAACCCAGGCCATTGGGCTTGGCAGTCGATAAGACACTCATCGTAAGCATAATAGGTAATAAAGTCTTGAATTTTTTTTATGAATTAATTTATGAAGGCCTAATCTGGTTTTTTTACGAATGAAATTATGTTGATTTAATCTTGTAAATATTTATGAACTAAGTTTATATTAAATTTATAATTTTATAACTAATTTATGAATTAATAATTTAATTGTAAAATACGATCATGACGAAGAATCGAACCCAGGTTGTCGTGTTACTGAGTAGATGTTTTACCGCCGAGCTACTGACTTCCCTGAGAACGTAACACATCACAGGCCAAATATTGAAGTAAAGGAACCGTTATGATACGGCAATTTTTTATTTTGATGAACTTGTTTATATTATTATAAATGAATTAAACTCCGGGGTTTCGTCTCAATTATTTTAGTTAAAATTAATATTTTATACCGGGCGGGATTGAACCGGGATTACGTTTTAAGTAAATAACTCTGAATTAATACCACTAGGGACAATTCTTCCGAGGAGAGGTATATTTTGGCTTGCCAACTTGTTATACATAACATTTTAACGTACACATTTTGCTAAAACGTTTTCTTAATTAATGTGCAATTCCAATTGAGATTTTGAAACATACCTTTTACTTTTTCGTACCCCAAAACTAAATAACATTTAAAAAAATTCTGACTGATTTTGAATGTAATAAGTTCTTTACTTTCAAATAACCCAATTTTCAGATCGCTCGTTCTTTCGACCCTGAATTCACTACTTTGACCTCCACCTAAAAATGGTCGTTATTGACCTTGAAAATGGCTATCACGACCTTCAAAAAATTTAACTATAAAATGTTGTAAAACCTTATAAGTAAAATAACTGCAATCTTTTTAATTAGAATGTATAATTGGCGGAGTGGTTAGCACTTTCGCCTCGCAGCAAGAGGAGCCGGGTTTGATTCCACCTTGTGGCACTGGGTGAAAACTCGGAACAACTCCTTCCGCGTTGAGTTTTCAAGTTCTCTCCCCAATGGTTAAAGGGTTTTTCCCCCGAGCTCTTCGGTTTTCCCTTCCATAAAAACTTGTTGAAGTTAACGGTAATAGTTAGTGTAGGGAGCTGTTGGCTCGTGTGGCATGAAGGGCTTGCTACCACCATCCTACGCATTGTAACCCGGCCACCTGAATTAATGGCTTCAAAAGTCGCTTGATGACTTTGGCCTAAGGTGGTGCCTTCGGTATTAGCCTAGCTGATTGTTATTATTATAATGTAAAATATTATTAAACTCGATTTTCTAAGGTTTGATTCGAATTGAATATCTTGTTAGGCTGGTGAACTAACTATTATAGTTTTGTGTCCATTTGGAGAAGAGGCTTCGCTAGTAATTATTTTCTTATTACAACTTATATTTAGAGATCGGCGGAACAGATAAATTAACCGGCAAAATTTCGATTAATCATAAAAATTTTGGTTAACTGTTTATTTACGAACATTTTATACGAATAAACAACGATTTAACATGCAAAAATAATCGTTTTTTTTTAATATTTTTTAGATAATTGGTATGAATAAAAATAAATAATTGGATAATTTCATATTCAAACGCCGATCTCTACTTATATTGAATAAGTTAAGGTTTTATTTTTGTTCAAAATTTCCTCTTAGCCTAAAAATATTTATATCCAAGAGTCATTTGCTATTTCCTAAGACATTTAGTTGACAAGTAATTAGGCAGATTGTGCTTTATTTTCTAAGTTTGAAGCCTATGCCTCACAGAAAAATTCCTAAGCAGACCACAATGCTACTAATGAATACGGTTTACAATTTGCATTCAACATCATAAATAGGTAACGACTTCAGAACTGGACCAAAACGCTTCGCTTTTCTCTTTACTTTAACATGTGTATTTTTTCTCACGAGCTCCAGTTAACAATACGTCAATTGTAAAGAGGTTGTTAAGCAAAACATAAAATTATTAGGAAAAAACGCATACATTATCGATAAAGTAAAAAGTCTTTTTTTAAATTTTTATTTATATTTTTGGGGTTACTGTTAGCATTTTCATCTCGCATACAATGGAAGAAATAGAAGCGTTTCCTTTTGGATAAAACTAGAGAAATGTAGACTACTACGTTCTCAATAACCTAAATACGTTATCTGTACCGTACTTCATATTTTTTAGGGGTCGCGTTTCTTAATCCATCCAAAATAACTGGATTAATTATGCGACAGCTTATGAAATCGGTGCCTCTGTCTCTAGACGAAGTAGATAATAAGAAAATATTGCCCAGGTCTCAAGAAGCAACATCCTTAAATTTTGGTTTCAGTCTATTTGATCGATTCCCAAATGATCGAACGGGTCCCATTTGATCGAATTTCCATTTGATCGAATTGCATTTGATCGAATGGCATTTGACAGAACGAAATTTGATCGAAAGCTACTGTAGGGTAAAACTACTAGTTTTTGGGAGTAAATCGAAAAGGCAACGGTGCATACGCGCCTACGGCGCGCGTACATCAACCTAACCTAACCTGACCCTATTTATTTATATCAAAAACAACGGGCCGTTAGCGTCGGTGTCATAAAAAATTCCATCATATAGTGTATAAAGTAAAAATTTCTTCATCTTTGTGGCTTAATACAGTTAAAGCAATTAATTATTCCATCATTATTCCTTCTGCACTTCATATTGAAATTCGGTAAAATAAAAACATACCAACTGATAATATAAATACTTTTGAATTCGATCAAATAGTATTCGATCATTTGAAGGTTCGATCTTATGAAACAAATGACAAATGGGATTCGATCAAATGGAATTTCGATCAATTGCAACGTATAATGATCGACTGTGGATCACATATTTTTCGATCAAATGGACCAACACCAAAATTTTTATAATAGCTTTGATATAAATTAAAAATTGGTTTTTTGAAAGACAGCGCAACGCCATCTTTCTTGAACGTTATGAATTTTATTTCGATGCGACGGCGGAGCAATAATGTAAAAGGAAATTTCATAGTTCGAAGGGATTAGATAGGGGGCGCTTTTTGTAAGAATTCGGGGTTGGGGATTGGAAGGGCAATAGCCTGGGGATGCGAGAAATGTGATGGACGTGAAGAGTCGTTTCTTCTCTCGCTAGAGGGCGCTTCGGGGGATCGGTTACCCCGGGGGGTCCAAAAACCCCTATCGACGGAAAACTAAACCCCCGACCCCGTTGTACTTTGTACTTTCTCAACCATCCTTGACGCGTTTTCCCTCTTTGGAGGTAGTAAACCCACCAAATTCATCTGAGCGGTTTCAGTCTGCGTCGTTACATCACTGGGGGGCGCTGTAGTCCGGAACCCCACAGAATCATTTCTAGACGCGCCACGTGGCTTCCGGCGTATTCGACGCGTTCTTTCTTTTGCGGCTCTTTTGACATCTTCCGCTTCGTTATCAGCCGTCTTGTCATCTATGGCTTACTCTTGTTATTCGATTCTTTTTTTAATGTTGAACTTTTACGATGCGCAAAATGGCGGAGGAAATATTTTTTACTAAGTTTTGATGTTTTTTTAACGATTTTTAGCACAACCGCATTTATTGAGATTCAATGTTACGGCTGCTTAAAATTTCCTAATTATTTCATTTGTTGTGAATTAAATCGTGAGTACAGTTTTATTGAATAGTTAAAATAATAAATATGTTTATTAGTCAGGTTATTTTTAATAATTTAAAGGTCATTGTGTGCTCTGTGTTATTGAATAATGAAAATAATAAATACATTATATAAAATAATATATATTTTTTAAAAGCAGAAAATAATAAATAAAACAAAATAAAAAAACGAAACAAAACCAAACAAATCAAAACGAAACAAAATAAAACAAAACAAAATGAAACGAAACAAATTAGAATAAAATAAAATATTTATTGGGTTCTTTTTAATAAATTATCTCATTGTGTGTACAGTTTTATTGAATTATTAGAATAATTAATAAACTTATTAATTAGTTTAGTTTTTATAAACTTAAGCCCATTGGTTGTAAAATTTTATTGAATTATAAGAAAAATTAATAAATTTAATAATTCGATTGGTTTTATTATTTTAAAACTCACAGTTTTACTGAACAATAAATCTCAGGAAGTTACAGAAAATAAGATCTTACAATTTGGTCCAACAGACCGAGTTCTACCGTTAATTAAATTCGAGTAATCATTCATTTATTTGACTCGTGCTTTATCGACTAATACGCGGTGACGTAATTCGTTCTGATTAATATTAGTTGGCCAAGAAAAGTCGTAATACTTTTAGATAGGGCACTTAATTTGTACTTAATCAATTTCCGTGACCTTTGGAAACCGAGCTGTAATTACTAATTTGACATCAGAGGTCTATTAGGTCTCTAATTTCGATCAAGGCCTCGCCAGGGGCGCCGTTTGTCGGGCCCTGTTAATAAACCGCTGCCTTAAGATAATTAAGCTAATTAGGGCGAATGGGCTGGACCTTAAGTGACCACTATTAGGCTTCCCTCCCGGCAGGGTACCATTAATAATTCGAATGCCAAGAAAATTAATCTTTATTCTCAGGGATTAGAAAAAGATGGTATAATTATTTTATTTTTTTATAATTACGACCCTAGATTTATTTTAATGAATTTACGTCCCTAATTATTTTTTAATTGGGGTAAATTTTCGGTTAGCTGCCTCATACTTTAATAAGACTAATTATTTTTGAAAACTTTTTGAATTTTAAATTTTTAAACCAAATCTTTATTTTAGAAGAACTTTATTCTATTTGTGGAATATTGTTGAATGGTTGCGAATTGCGTTGTCTTAATCCGAAGCTAATCTAGAGGTTAGGCGATTGACCAAGTACAATTTTTCGCGTTCCTTGTTTCGACGTCAAGTTGCTAAACGGTTGCTCAATGATGTCAGCGGATGCAAGAGTAGGTTTTTTGTTGCTCAAAGCCTAAGTTTTATGAAAAGGCCCCTGTTATTAGAGATGGCCATGAAAAAAGTGACTTAACTGGAGAGCGTGGTGCCATCTATTAATGGCAAAGGAAGCTAAAATTCAAATTAGCCAAATGATAACGTCGTCAGAGAGCCATTGTAGAGTATTATATAGTTAGACAACTTATACTCTATTTAGTGGACACTAACTTAAATTACATATCTTATGTAAAAATATTGTTTAAAATTGCTGTAATTTATGTTATTGACAAATTTACAAACGGTGCAATAAATGTGAGGGGTATACTACTTATAAGTACCCGTCTTTTGGGTCCAAATGTAGCGTAACTATCTTGTTTTGATTACGACGTTAGCGATATCTGTTGAACAAAAGTTACTTGACGTCAAGCCGACACTTGCTTTAAGTGTTTAAGAACAATCGACTAATTAATAATTCGACTGACTTCAAGCAAGGGCTGCTAAAGTTAATTTACAATTTAAAAGAAAATAATTTAGAAGGTCGAAATCACCTTTTTAAAGGTCTAGATTGTCATTTCTATATTGATTATTTTTATTCTAAATTTATTCTTTATTTTCGAGATCGCCATTTGGAAGGTCAATATTAAAATTAAGTATAGATAAAGAGGTTTGTTTTCATCGTCGATTCATATTTTCATTTTGTAAAGCAACTATTGTTAGTCAGAAGAAACGATAATAATTTCTTATTTAAATATTTCAACTAAATTTCTCCATTTAAATGGATTTTAACTTTAACAGATAAGGTTTGACTTCCACCAATACTAACTCACGCCACTAGTAAGTATTAGCAAAATCGGTCCCTCCTAATGTTATATTCCCTTTAATGATCATTAATGAAAATTCCATGAACAATATTTCACCCTATTATTTTATTACTTTCTAAGTAATCCATTTAATGTTTTTCATGTTACTAGTAGTAAATGGTGTCGAAAACGTGGTCATAATTCCCCTTTAAAGAAGAAAAACACCTGCGCACGGGCAAGTTTGAACAAGTCCAACGTGGACGTAAAAAACAAGGTCGTGCGGCTAATCAAAATCGTTACCTGGACCCCTTTCGCGACCCCCCTCGGAACTGTTTAACTGCTCCACGCGTCACGGCATTAATTTTCCAATATTAGATTGAGACGACTTACCTGTCGACTCACGCTTTGCTATCCTCGATTTGAAAGGCTTGATGTTTTTGTTGCTTCCTTCCCCTCTCAACTAACCCTGCCTTCAAACTACGTCCGCCATCTCGATCAAATTTATCGTGAAAGGTAAACTTTGGCTGCCAAAGTGAAATATAGACTTTTCCAGGAGCCTATTTTCGGACAAAGCGTCCCATTATCAGTACGAGACTCCGCCGAGACGCGGCGCTGCTGTCACGTATCGGTTGCGAGCGAAGACTGGCTTTGTTGACTTTTTCCGTTTGCGTTTTTTTGACGGTTGTATTTGAGTTTTGCGTTGCTTTGATTTTGGCGTTCCCGCGTACACAGAATGTACGTGGGCTGGAAGTCAATAAATCCGCGCTTTTTCTCGATAGAAACGCCTTAAAAGGGCTTCGAAATTGATGGTAGGACGGAGCGGAGTTTCCTAAATTGAGTCGTTGATTGCTCAGTTATCTACATGCTTCGTTCCATGTTAAATAGACCAGTTATGTCACCGTGAAAAATCGATTTTGATGAAATACCTTAATTACAAAAGTAAAGGTGGTAGTGAAAACATTAAGTCATAAAATAAATTGTTGAGTAGATTTTTAAGATTCACATTTTGAAGATAATTTGCCAAATCTAAAAGGCCAGGTTCATATATATTATTTCTAATTAGAAGGTTTAAGTATATTTAAAAACTCATCGTATTGTATCAATCAATCAATCATGTAAATTTGATTTAATTAAATATATAGGTCATTTTAATGTAGCTTAAAAATATTATTATTTTCAATATAGTCAAAACTTTTATTTCATAACCATAATCTAAATAATTCATAATTTTAAACTTTTTTCTACAAGGTGAATGATGTAATGTTGTCGAAATTATGATTTGGGTACATTTGTTCGAATTTCATTCGTCCGAACGGTGGTACAAATGTCCGAATGATCATTTGTCCAAATGCCGGAAAAGAGGATCGTATGTCCGAAAACGTATTTCATTTGCCCGAAAAATGTATCACAACTTTTGTTGGTGATTTAGTCGTTCAATTTATGTTAACTTTACTGGCGAATTTAATTTGTTCAAATAATCGTTTGTCCGTTTTTTCGAACATTAGGAATTGGTTTTTTTTTTTAAATATTGTTAATATAATAAAATAGTAACATTAACGTTAACCTAACCTAACCTAACATAACCTAACCTAAAATATCCACAACATTCAACGCAATTCCCACTTACTATATCGGCCAAAGGAAAAATGGACATAATAGGATAAAATGATTAGACATTATAAAAAACAGCAATAAGAAATACTAATTTAGCGACAGAATTCGGACAAGTGATGCTACCGATTCGGACGAATGAAACAAACAAGTTGTCCAATTCGAACAATTGAAACATTTGTTATTTCGGCGGTTCGGACCAATGAAATTCGAACATTTGTTACACCGTTTGGACGATTGAAATTCGAACAAATGTACCTACCCCGAAATTATAGCACCTTCTATTGTGGATTTTATTAATTTATTTTTATTTTTTTAAGTAGGTCTTTCACAGATTCTAACCGTAAAAATATTTCATGTACATTTTGTCACAGTTTATGGATATAGAACTTAAAAAAAATATTACTTTCATTCTTAAATACTGAGAACAAGATATTTAAAATTGGAAATTTTCCATGTAAATTAAATAGTTCTTATTTATCTTGAGAACAAAATATTCTTCAGTAAAAACTCGGATATTTTTTAAAGTGACAGAAAAAGCCCTAAAAAAATTAATATTTATGAAAACGATTTACGTCAAATTAATGTAAATAGTTCACCCTTTCATCGCAACACCTCGGTTAGATTCGCGTGTATTATTTTCGCTTTATAGAAATATCAATTTAGTCCACACCTTTAAGCCATATAAATATAAATTGTATCTGAACGGGTGGCTATGGCAACGGAAACCATCCTACCGAAGCTTATAACCATAAAAGTGCTGACATCTGTTGTGAGGGGTGCGACTTATTAAATACACCGTTCTATAATGTGATTAGGATATCCCGCTATTTATTATAAATAAGGCGAAATGCGATATTTCACGGTAATGCTACTTTTTCAAGGGCAAAGGGGCAACAGCCCATTGCAATCAACGAAATGACCGGGGACTGTCCATTAAGGCTGAAGTGTACAATCACACTTCTAGTTCTGTGTTCTAGTTCTAATAGCCGGTATTTCTTTTGTAGCTGTTGGTTCGCGTGGCATGAAGGGCTTGCCACCACCCTCCTACGCCTTGTAACCCTGCCACCCGTTTAAGGTATTAAAAGTCGCTAGATGACTTGGACCTACGGTGGTGCCTTGGTCATTAGCTTGGCTAATTATTATAACTATGATTATAAAATATTTTTTTTAAAGATAGCTTTTAGTCGTGACAATATTGACTGAAAATCTAACCAAATTGGTTGAACTATTCATTAGCGTTGCCTATATTAAATTATATATATTTTTGTAATAAAAACATATATGGAATCTAAAGAAATTTGGTTAATGGAAAAGATTGTTCGCACTCAAAAAAACACAAGAAATGTTAGCCTTTATAGACTAAATGAAATTTCAAAAGAAGTACTAAAGGTATAATTGATTTATTCCTAAAAACAAATTTATTTTTCTGCGTAAATATTAAATTAAAGACATTTTTTTGGAACAAGGAAAAGCTGTTTAAAATAGCCTCTCGCCTTCGGTATATTAGTCTAAAAAACCAGATTTATCAGACCAAATTAATTATCAGTTGAATATTAATAGTATTATTTACAATAATAAAGAAAGTATACGTTTATTTCAACCTTAAAAATTGGGATTACGACCTTCAAATTAGAAAATTGGGCACCACTGTTTTGTATAATCGATGGTTAATATAAAATATTTGATTTATTTATACTTATACCGAAAAAAAGGTTATTTGATAACTATCCTAATATTTGTTGTATTTTAACCTACTTTGAGCTAAATTATAACAAACAACTATATGTTTGAAATAAATGAAATGGGTTGAATTTTAACTTACTTTATGGTTGTTTTTAACTCAAGTTGTGGTTGTTTTTAACTCAAGTTGTGGTTGTTTTTAAGTCAAGTTATCCACGTTAATTGAAATAGAACAAATAACCATGACTCTCTCTCTCTTATCATTAATTATATTAATTGATTTTGTGCAACCATTTTTATATTTTTATATTTATTGTTTTTCGTGTTGTATTTAAAATTATCCAGTTCCCCTTGACGTTTCCATTTAATTTAAACTCAGATTCGATACCTGTCTTTTAGTTATTTTTCGTACGTTATACTTTCATCGCACAACGTATTTATGTGTAAATTCGAATTTCCAAGGCACAAACTTAGGCCCAAGTCATCAAGGACTTTTTTAAAGCAATTAATTCAGGTGGCTGGGTTACAATGCGTAGGAGGGTGGATGCAAACCCTTCATGCCACGTAATTAAGGGCCCCTGTGAAACCTTTTAAAAAATGAAAAATTTTGAAAACTTCAAAAAAAATTAAATTGAATTTAAAAATTAAATTTAATCAAGTTTAAATGCAATTTGGTCAATTAAAATCCTTCAGATTCCCATGTTATTTACAATGGAAATAATTCCAAATCATGTTGTCAAAAACGTTTTCGGTTGCCATGGCAAAATGAAAGCCCGTCGCAAATTTTCCCTTGCAGGTTTTTGAATGTACATGGAGGTGTACACTATACCCGAATTTGAACAAAATCGGTGATTATCACCTCGGGTCGTCTCCTTGTTAGTCAGTAGATATACCTGGTTTTGGATCTAAGGAATTGTGTTGTTAGGTTTATTAGGCGAATATTTTAGTGGAGTCGTTAAGGAATTCCTTTAGGAATGTCCCCCTGAAGTGTCCTTGCGGCGGCGGGATGGAAACCGTCGAAGGAACAGATTGCGAGAATGAACCTCGATTGGTTCTTATCACGATAGGCTCTTTATCTTATATCTGCTATTCACGCGAAAAGGTTCGTGTAATCATAACTTTATAGGTGTGTGCGCTCCACTTTGGCTAATCAGATTGATGCCGTGTCGCGGGCGATGCCGTATCTGCCTCCTGGTGGCCGTTAATGTAATAACATTAGCCCCCTCTCGCTCTCCCTCCTCCCCCCACCACGGCCGGGGACATTCTTTAGACTCGCGTCTTATTTTGGCCTTATTTGATCGATATTTATTTATGTTTATAAGGAAATTGATACCGCTAATTATGTAAATTACTTT
Source organism: Leiobunum rupestre (assembly GCF_980474605.1). NCBI lineage: Eukaryota > Metazoa > Arthropoda > Arachnida > Opiliones > Sclerosomatidae > Leiobunum > Leiobunum rupestre. Next base: position 58,699,772 of record NC_143385.1, on the reverse strand, counting down.
ACGGTAGCTTATTCACTTTTCAGACGATGCTTGCAAAAGCTGGTTTACTAAAACAAAATTATTTTTATGCATATCTAAGTATAAAAGCATGTACTTTATTTAAAGGATTCATATCAAGGCAGGGTTTGCACAATTTTGCCAAGGGTGGAAAAAACCGGGTGGAAAAAACCGGGTGGAAAAAACCGGGTGGAAAAAACTAGATTTTTCCGCGGTTTTTTCACTTATTGTTTTCCTGTTAAAAACCGTGTGGAAAATCGTACTTCCATGGTTTTTTCCACCTCTAGTGGCCAAATACAATAAAAAATAAATAATAAAAGCTGTGTATTCTTCTATTCTATTCACTCTTCTTCTGGCCTTTTTTGCATCTCTCCTATTTGCAATGACAAAATTAGTCACTTAATAGATATATCAATGATTAATTTAGCATGAAAAAAGTTTTTTTCACTTTTTTCCGGTTTTTACCAGTTTTTTCCACATGTCCCGGCCAAAACCTGTTTTTGCCGGGTTTTTTCCAACCATGTATCAAGGTCTAGAAAAACTTTCTCCTATTAATATGGCATTTAATTTATTCACTCTATAGGTTATTCGGTTGCATTTTTTGCGATATTAGACCAGTTAAAGGGAATATAACCTGCAAAGCAATCGTTATGGAAGACCCTTCAAATTTTTCAAATTACCCTGTACAGTGGCGCCAAACATTTTTAAAGCCAAAGTCAAGGGCAGTCAGAGCTACAAACGTCGGTGTTCCACAATCCACACCAAATACCTGATGTTATATTCCCTTTAAGGCTCCCTCTCGAACTGGTTTAGAGGAAATTTCTAGGAGAGTAGATTGTACACTATAAAGCTACGTATACACTCCTGAAAACAGTAGCGTAGTCAGGATTTAGGTTCGAGGGGAGGGGTATAGAATTGAAAAATATTGCATATTTTAGTATATTATTTGTTACGCCTCTGCATACAATTTTCACCTAAACGATATAAAGTTGGTAGGAAATTTAATATTTGTCAGGAATTTTAGATAATTTATAGACGCATTCACATATTGCCTACAGGAAAATATGCAAAAAGGGGCGAAATCCACCCGAGGTACCTTCCTATTTAATAATGTTTGAGGTAGATGGCGACACTATAAAGTTTATGAAAAAAAAACTTTTTTAAAAAGTTATTAATTAATTACTAAATTATAGTACTTTAAATTCTTATTAAAAATATATAATTTTTGTAATATAAATTAACAATTAATTTTAACAGAAGTTAACACACTCCGCCATAGATGACACTCTAATATAATTTTAAACTATCCAATCGGGGAAGAAAATTTTGTATTTTAAATCTCGACAAAACCGTTCTCCACTAAAAACTGAAAACTTTCCACCAATCGTTGCAAATCAAAATAATGACGTCATGCTGCTATCAGAGCGCCATATAGTAACAAATAACGCCATCACCACGTTACCTCGGATGAATTTTACCCCTTTAAAGTCGTCTTTGCCCGTTAAAAATTGTAAATCGGTCTATAGTTTCTACGTTTAAAAATATCTGGTTAACCTTAGGGTATTTAAAAAATGTCCATTAATCGCGTCTATATCATTTCTTTCGGTATAAAAAGTCACGTCAGCAAAAAATTAATTAAAAACTATTCCTCCTTAAGATGCCAGCGTTTTAAAAAATTATTTTAAACTTTTGATTAACGGAGCTGTTCGTTTTTATTGGCATGTTTCAAAGTCGATAAAAGTGTCATTGGATTATTTTCGTCACCCTCGCCGTGTTTAAATGTTGAAGGACCAAATCAATGAACGCCAAAGCGCACCCTTTATCGAACGGCGAACTTCTTAAACAGTTGTTTTTGGTTGCGATATCGCTCATACGGACACGGCAAAGCTAATGGAATTGGAGTAGTGTTACCGTCATTGTAGCATTCATTTTATGGTTAGCGCTTTCACCTTACAGCCAGAGGAGCCGGGTTCGATCCCAGTTTGTGGCGCTAGGTGAATAACGCCTTTGGCGTTGAGTTTGAAAGTTCTCTCCCCACTGGTTTAAGTGGTTTTCCCCCGAAATCTTCGGTTCCCCCTTTCCTTAAAAAATAGTATGGGTTAGCTCTAATAGTGAGAGTAGGGAGCTGTTGGCTCGCGAGGCATAAGGGGCTTACCAACACCTTCCTATTTATAATAACCCGGCTACCTGTATAACGGCATTAAAAGTCGCTAGCTGATTATTATTACTTATTTTAAGCAAACCGATGATTAAGGCAATATAACAAATAAACTTAATTTAAAGAAATCGATTTTATAATTATTTTAAACATATAAGCTGATTTCCTACTACTCAATCTTGTTTTAAAAAAATATTAAATAATTAACATTAAATTTTGGTTGAAAAACTTACTTAAACTCTTAAATAGTTGCGTGACCATATCGATTATGCCATCCCTGTACGCGCTTGTTGGAACTGGCCGTACTCAACAATCGGCGTTCAAAGTCCCCCTGGCGGCGGAAAGAACAAAAGGGAAGTGGAATTTTTCCGTATCGGATTTTTGTTAACGATTTAAATAAGTGACTCAAAGAAACTGCCCCTTATTATCAGTAGCGTAGATTGAATTTTGGCCCTTCTCGGTACCCGCTTATTTGAGTATTTGAGCCAGTCACCGTCTACAAGCATATCCACCTTTTTGCACCCTTGGCTAATGCATAAGCCGTTAATGACTTCGCGTGGCCGAAGTTTACGAAAGCGAAACTAACGACATATTTTAAAATTCATTAAATAATTTCGCCCAAATAGATTTATTTTTAATGCATTTTTCGGAAGCCCTCTGTTAGAAATCTCGCCCCTCCCCCCTACGCTCTAAATTCTTTCGTTTTGAAACGGTCGTTGTCATAGTTACCGTGCGTTTGAAAAAAAATTGTTAAATAATATACCGTTACCCGAAAAGAAAAACATCATAATTTTCAATTGAGAATGGGTTTACAGTTAAACCAAGGATGCATTAAATTGAAGAAACCTCAGTTTGAAATAAAGATTTCAAACTGTGCAATAGTTGATTTTATTTTAAAACTTATTTATATGTACAAGGATTAGCCAGTTTTGCATAAAAAGAAATCTGGTTTAAAATGAAGAAATCTGGTTTAAAATGAAGAAATCTGGTTTAAAATAAAGAAATCTGGTTTAAAATGAAGAAATCTGGTTTAAAATAAAGAAATCTGGTTTAAAATGAAGAAATCTGCTTTAAAATAAAGAAATCTGGTTTAAAATAAAGAAATCTGGTTTAAAATAAAGAAATCTGGTATAAAATGAAGAAATCTGCTTTAAAATAAAGAAATCTGGTTTAAAATAAAGAAATCTGGTTTAAAATAAAGAAATCTGGTTAAAAAAAAGAAATCTGGTTTAAAATAAAGAAATCTGGTTTAAAATGAAGAAATCTGGTTTAAAATAAAGAAATCTGGTTTAAAATGAAGAAATCTGCTTTAAAATAAAGAAATCTGGTTTAAAATAAAGAAATCTGGTTTAAAATAAAGAAATCTGGTATAAAATGAAGAAATCTGCTTTAAAATAAAGAAATCTGGTTTAAAATAAAGAAATCTGGTTTAAAATAAAGAAATCTGGTTAAAAAAAAGAAATCTGGTTTAAAATAAAGAAATCTGGTTTAAAATGAAGAAATCTGGTTTAAAATAAAGAAATCTGGTTTAAAATAAAGAAATCTGGTTTGAAATAAAGAAATCTGGTTTAAAATGAAGAAATCTGCTTTAAAATAAAGAAATCTGGTTTAAAATAAAGAAATCTGGTTTAAAATAAAGAAATCTGGTATAAAATGAAGAAATCTGCTTTAAAATAAAGAAATCTGGTTTAAAATAAAGAAATCTGGTTTAAAATAAAGAAATCTGGTTAAAAAAAAGAAATCTGGTTTAAAATAAAGAAATCTGGTTTAAAATGAAGAAATCTGGTTTAAAATAAAGAAATCTGGTTTAAAATGAAGAAATCTGGTTTAAAATAAAGAAATCTGGTTTAAAATAAAGAAATCTGGTTTGAAATAAAAAAGCCGGGTTTAAAATAAAGAAATCTGGTTTAAAATAAAGAAATCTGGTTTAGAATAAAGAAATCTGGTTTAAAATAAAAAAATCTAGTTTAAATAAAAGAAATCTGGTTTAAAATAAAAAAATCTGGTTAAAAGAAAAGAAATCTGGTTAAAATAAAGAAATCTGGTTTAAAATAAAGAAATCTGCTTTAAAATAAAGAAATCTGGTTTAAATTAAAGAAATCTGGTTTAAAATAAAGAAATCTGGTTTAAAATAAAACAATCTGGTTTAAATTAAAGAAATCTGGTTTAAAATCAAGAAATCTGGTTTAAAATAAAGAAATCTGGTTTAAATTAAAGAAATCTGGTTTAAAATAAAGAAATCTGGTTTAAAATAAAGAAAACTGGTTTAAAATAAAGAAAACTGGTTTAAATTAAAGAAATCTGGTTTAAAATCAAGAAATCTGGTTTAAATTAAAGAAATCTGGTTGCAAATAAAGAAATGGCTTAAAATAAAGAAATCTGGTTTAAAATAAAAAAATCTGGTTTAAATAAAAGAAATCTGGTTTAAAATAAAGAAATCTGGTTAAAAACATTAAAACAGTTATTAACAACAAACTTTGTTTAAAATAAAAAAACCATGTATAAACAATAAACCTTGTATATAAAAAACCTGGTTTTAACAAAAAAAAACGGTTCAAAATACAAAAAAAGGTGTAATTTAAAAAAACCTGATTGAAATTTTCAAAATTGTTAAAACTCAAAGAAATCTGGCTTAAGCCTGGTTTTCACTGGGCTAAAAAACAGCGGAATTGGCTTTCCGCGCCGTTTGCGGAAAAATATTTTCCGCAAAATTTGACGGAAAGCTCGCGATATTCCGCGAACAAGCGCGGAATGGAAGTTATATTTTTCCGAATTTTTAAAACGCAACGCAATGCGCTAACCAATCAGTGAAGATCGTGCATTGACGTCACTTTCTCACTACTCTCGGTTTGATTCAATTTGTTAGGCTTAAAAGCGACGCGTTTATTTTATAAACATTGTTATTGTAATTTAGTCAGTTTGTCACGATTACTTCTAAACAAAAAGAATGAATGAAGAAGAGGTTCGCGCTTACCCTTTTTTTATATGAAAAAGCAAATAGATGTTTTAAAAACAATGAAATTAAAGAAAATCGGTGGACTGCTATTGGAGCTATCTATGGCGTCCATTTTAATTCTGTGAGTCAGTAAAGATACAATTTTCAGCGCATGCGCTATCGAAACCGCCAAATTACAAACCGCTTGAAAAAATCCCCAGTGAAAACCAGGTGCGGAATAGCCTTAGAAAATCCGCCGGAAATATGTTTGCGTAAAAAAATTTCAGCCGTTTTTTAGCCCAGTGAAAACCAGGCTTTAAACTAAAGAAACTAGATATAAACTAAAAATACAGGTTGTAACTAAAAAATCTGATTAAAATCAATATAACCATAGGTTTTGGTTTTTTTAAAAAGGTTTTAGACAATTAGCGATAAAAAATGAAATACAAATACCTCAATACCCAATATTATTATTTTAACGGAGCGATGTTTCTTAAGCATTTTGGGCGGTGTTAGGGAAACATCCTTTTTTAAATTATGAGCGATTTGGTTGAATATTATAGTTTTAGTTAATAGTGAACGTTTCTGAACAACGTGTTCGGTTGCATTAAGAAATTTTAATTTTAAGTGAGATTTCTAGCCAACTCGCGGGACCCCACAAGCGGCGTACGCACTATTGTCATAATTGAATTTAGTGCGAATTGATACAAGCGCCATCTAACTCGTTTCGCTACCTTATTTCCAAATCCAGGTAAGTCGAAAAATTTGGTTTGTCTAAAAATTATTTCATATTAAAGTGTTCGTGTTTCACTACTTTATTTCCAAAACCAGGTAGTTCGAAAAATTATTTTCCGATAAAATTCCTCTTGGGTTTTTTAAGTTAATGTACAAGACGATTGGAAATTGGTTCAAATTTAAATATAATATTTAAAATATAGTAAATACATCGGGATGATTGTGTGTACTTAAATGTCTGTGGCATCTGGTTCTTCACTATAAAATTTGATTAAACAAATATTTATTATTTAAATACCATATTTTGGTTTTCCCATTATTAAATTTTAGCCGGTGTTCGAATGCATTTTTGGAGGGTTTTATATAGTGTTGTAAGAAGGAATATTTTCCGGAAAATGACCGAGGCCTTTTTTTTCTGGAAAATTTCCCGTATTTTTCCGCGAAATATACAAATGTTTTAATTTTATGTTTTGTTTTATTTTATATTGTTTGCAAATTGAAATAAAGCGGCATTTTGTCCTAATTTTTTCGAATCTAAAAGTAAAACTAAACCTCTAGACTAGCTTTAAACTGATTAACAATGCAACACTATTAATGTTTTGTAGTATGTTTACTGTTATTAGACATTTTATATCGATAAAAAGTTAAAAACATTAAAAACCCTTAAAAAGTAATTTTTGTTTAAATTTTTTATTTTTCCGATTTGCGGAAAATTTTCCGCAATTCGGAAAATTTTCCGGAAACTTTTCTGGAAAATTTTCCGTATTTTATTTATTCTAGTTTTATACGAGGACGCCCCCTAAAATCTTATGCGCTTTGGAGCTGGTAAAATGGCTTATCCCAAAACTTAAAATTTCGTTTAATAAAGCGGTGAGTTCCGGCAGGTGGCGGCACTAGAAACCCGACCCTTTAAATACCTTCTAAATTGTAGTCTGTCACGTGATCGTTTCAAAGGCGAGTAAAGGTGTGACAGGGTTGTGTAAGGCGCGGGTCCTAAATGAACAGAGGGTCACGTCAACCCTTAAACGAGAGTTAATCATTATTTGTATGAAAAGGCGTCGTGTAGATGGCGCTGCGGCGCAATCAACAAGGAAAGCTTTTAGGTATAGTAGGCGCGCGTTATAATTACAGAGGGAGAAAGCCACCGAGTGCTTCGGCTTTCACCTGCTCCGCATTCAGCGATCAGGTTGTCCATTAAATGGCGTCCCCTGGTGGGACGAGTTTTAATTGACGTTATTTCCCGCTAGGTGGCATCGCCGTCGATCACTCATTCGAAAAGATTAAAACAGGGTTAAGCACTCAACTCGAAAATGTCCGCGCGCCGCTTGTTAGCCAAAACTAAAGAACGCCCCTAATCGCTCCCCGTTCTCCCACTGCCGCCGTTGTTTTAAATATACACCGAAAATGAATAAATGTTTATAGGAATGGGAATTTGTTGTATACTGTGGCGTCGGGGATACGCTCTCCGCGAAAGTCCAGAAAAAATAGACCGCTTTCACACAGCGATCTTTAAACTTTGTTTCCGACCACTATGTCCACCATTATAGATCACTATAATAATAATAATCAGCTAAGGAACCACACAGGCCCAAGTCAACTAGTTGGCTACCACTGGCTGGGTTATATTGCGTAATAGGATGGTGGCAAGCCTTTCAAACCCCGCGAGCTTACAGTTACTGTTACCGTTAGCCTCAGCAAGTTTTTATTGTACCGAAAAAAAAAACCCTCTAACCAGCAGGCAGATAGCTTACAAACATAACGCGGAAGCAGTAGTTCCCAGTTTTCACCCAATACCACAGGCGAGAGTGCTAATAGTGTTGCCAGATTAAGGGAATTTTCTCATATTGTGGGAATTTTTGGGGTCCATTTTGGCTCTGTGGGGAAAATAATTTTTTTTTCAAAAACGTTGATTTTGTGGGAATTATCCCAATATGTGGGAATTTTTAAGGTTCATTTTGGCTCTGTGGGGAAAATATTTTTTTTTCAAAAACGTTGATTTTGTGGGAATTATCCCATATTGTGGGACTTTTTGGGGTCCATTTTGACTCTGTGGGAAAAATAATTTTTTATCTTCAAAAACGTTGATTTTGTGGGAATTATCCCATATTGTGGGAATTTTTGGGGTCCATTTTGACTCTGTGGGAAAAATAATTTTTTTTCTTCAAAAACGTTGATTTTGTGGGAATTATCCCATATTGTGGGAATTTTTGTGGTCCATTTTGGCTCTGTAGGAAAAATATTTTTTTTTCAAAAACGTTGATTTTGTGGGAATTATCCCAATATGTGGGAATTTTTGGGGTCCATTTTGGCTCTGTGGGAAAAGGTAATTTTTATTCAAAAACGTTGATTTTGTGGGAATTTTCACGTCTACTGGTATTTATGTTTTTTTTTTAATTTGACTATCAATGGAAAGCTCAAAATTTTTAGAGCAGTGTATTTTCGTGAATCTTGGGATTTAAGAAATAATATAAAGGAGGCGCCTCCTAATACTACAATCAATCAATGCATAAGCCCAACAAACAAATTGTTTAAAAATTGTAATTTCAATAAAATTTAATTTAAAAAAGTTCATTTTCCCAAAATTTCGAATATTATGGCATGTTTTCCGTTGAGTTTTCGTTGGGGGCGGGACTAAATAGGGGTGTGGGAATTCCACTGAAATTTACAATCCAGCAATGGGAATTTAGAATTTAGAACATTGCCAACACTGACTTGTGAGTGCTAACCATTTCACCACCCCACTTTGTCCTCCATTATCACTCGCCTAACAACAGTGATGGTAGATTTTGAAAAATCCCATCACGGTTTTCAAGGTTTTCCTACGAGCTACACTAAAATGCTTTTTACTCACAATCCCTCAGGGATCAGTATGTACTGGGCTCACGTATAGTGTAGCCGATGACGCCGATACCGCAGTCACCGTATTCCACAGAATTAGGCTTAGAAGGGCCAGGGATATCTCAATCGAAAGGAAAAATCATGCCCTCAGTAGCCCGTTGTGAATTTTGGAGATCGGGGGCCCACAAGTTGGTCATTTGCCCATTTTAGTTATTTCAGGCGATATTCGACTTAATTTTAAAGTTAAGACCGAAAATTATGATCGACTTTGGTTGAAAATTATATTTTTATTTAGTACTGATCATTTCTGATCTTCGTTTTCGGTTGCGTTAACAAATTTTAATTTTAAGTGAGATTTCTGCCAAATTCGCGGGACTTCACAACTAGCGTATGCAGTTTTGTGGTATTGAAATTTCATACCAATTGATACAGGCGCCATCTAACTCCAAAAAACATTGTGCGTTCAACGTGTTCGCGTTTTGCGGCTTTTTTTTTCCAAAATACGGTAACTCAAAAAATTAATTTTCGATAAAATTCCTCCTAGGTGTATTAAGTTAATGTACAAGATAATTGAAAATTAGTTCAAATTGAAATTGAATATATAAGATTTATTAAATACCTCGGGAGGATTGTGTGTACTTAAATTTTCATGACATCTTATTTCTTGCGTGTAGTGGCCAAGTTTGGGCCAATTTTTAAATATGAGTGCGAAACCCTACTGTTCAATAAGTAAAAATAAATGTAATAATCGTTGAAATGCCGATATCTCAATGTTAATATTACATTTAAAATATTGTTATATTTTGGTTAAAATACAGGTAGGCCATCTTAGCTGTATTTAAAGAAGTCGACCTTCTTGAGGGCCATTTAGATAAAATCAAATAAAATTGTGCGTTTGCTAAGTACTGTTTTCCTTTCCGTCATTATATTTTATGGTAAAATGTTTTAATATTATAATATTTTGTAGGTTGAAATCACCATTTACAAGCTCTTTCGAAAAATGTCTCAAGAAATCTTAAGAAAATTCTAGGGAACTCTAAGTAGTCTCTGGGGATTTGAACGTTTGGAAATATTATCTTAAGAACTCTGTGGAAAGTTAAGGGGGATTTTTGAGAGAAATTGCTTTGGAATATATTGGGAAAATATTTCTTAAGCTTTCTGAAGAAAATCAAATGGAAATTTTGAGGGATAACTTTTAGAGAAATATTAGGAAAATTGGTCTGTGGAAAACCTTTGAAAAATGAAGGAAATTTTAGAGACAAATTTGGTTTTAGTTGGAATACTAGTCTTAAAGGGAATATAACCTGCAAAGCAATCTTTACGGAAGACCCCTTCAATTTTTCAAATGTCCCTGTACAGTGGCGCCAAACATTTTTAAAGCCAAAGGCAAGAGCGGCCAGAGCTGCAAGCGTTGGTGTTCCACACCAAATACCTGAGGTTATATTCCCTTTAAGAACTCTAAGCATAATTTAAGGGAAATTTTGGAAGAATTTAAGTTTATTTATATTGCTATTTTTCGAAAGACAATGGCCCAATATTAAACCTTTTGAGAAAGGGAAAAAATGACCGGCGCAAATATAAACCGATCTTGTTATATAAATAATAAAACAATTTATTGGGTTTAAATATTTAATACAGATTTGAAAATTAACAACAAAAAACACATTTGATATAAAAATCAATTACCGCAATTGATAGAGTTTTATTTTTTAAATTAATTCTAAAATTAACATAATCCAAAAAGAATGTCAAATATTTTAATATTCCCGCAAAAAAAGCCCAAAATTATAATCATTATTCAGTATCATTAATTTCTGTCTCAAATTCTTTGGGAAATGTTTAGGGAATTCTTTGGGAAATGTTAAAATAATTTTATGGTATTCCTTAGAGTATTTTCCCTATATATTTGTTAAGGGAATTCTTTAAGAAATTCCAAAGATTACCGTAAAAACATTTCTTAAGATTTCTTGAAATATTTTTTATAAGGGATGCTCAAATCACTTATTTGAGCACGCATGGCTTAGAGTGTAATAGTCGTGTTGACTAGTTCATTTTTAAGAAACAACTAAAAGTAGCAATGGTTTTGCAATTCCCTTGGCTGCAGATTACGTTATCTGGTTTCCTATCAAGATTCTATAAAATTCCTTAATCAATGGGCTCCACTAAAGATTGTTAAGTTAGTAATCTTAAAATTGCATCGATTTTGAGTTTAGTTTTTGTTTACCGCATCTGTTTGCCCATTAGCCTCACGTAACTGAGTGAGCTGTTCCAACAATGTTACAAACTTGGGTAACATGACTATGTTTATGTGATCCGCGGGTGTCATGTTCTAATTTACCCCTTTGCCGAAAGGGGAGAAGTTCCACAAATAATCGGCTTGTGTTTCATGGCGTCGGAAAACGTACGGCTTAGGGAACAAAGGAGGTCATGCTTCAATTTGTTAGATTTTGAAGTGAGGAACATACTGGTGGATACTCCTAGTTATACTGAGTTGCAGGTTAAGAAAGGCAAAATATCAAGAACATTTTGCGGAAAGGTACTCGCACCCGTCTTCGGTAAATCGAGGGCGGGAATTTAGAATATAGAATTTCACCTATTTTTTGTTCAATTCCTAAAGGTTCCTACGCGTGTTATGGAAACTTTCAGCAACAAAAATTTTCCCCAACTTCTAATTACTTTTAAATAAGTTTTTGTGAAATATTGTTACTAGTATATAATCCTAAATACTGTTTATTATTAATTATTAAAATTACCTTTTATTTAAAAATTAATCAAACAAATACTGCGAATGAAATGTAATTAATACGCTTTATATTTATTTAACCAAATAAAACGTTTTGATAAAAATAATATATTTATAATAATTAATTAATATTATAATGTTAATAAATAATGTTTCGTATTCCTTTCCTCTATACTTGAAATCAAGATGGAAATGATTATAACAGCGTAACACCGGAGCTTTAATTTCCCGTCCCAGGTTCTTCCTTTATAAAAATAATATATTTATTATTAATAATAAATATTTTATTCAGGGTTGCTACAGTTTCTTCACAATCAAATTCCCTGTCTTTTCCAGGTTTTCCCTGACCATCTCCGGAGATTTTCCCAGACTTATTTTGTGTCAAGATTTTGTATTCTTTAACCTATGTTTTAGGAAAAGTTTCCTATTTGCAAACTAAATTAAATTCCCTGATATTTCCCTGATTTTTAGATTAATTTTAAAAATTCCCTGACTTTTCCCTGATTTTTAGACTAATTTTAAAAATTCCCTGACTTTTCCCTGATTTTTAGACTAATTTTAAAAATACCCTGACTTTTCCCTGATTTTTAGACTTATTTTAAAAATTCCCTGACTTTTCCCTGATTTTTAGACTAATTTTAAAAATTCCCTGACTTTCCCTGATATTTAGACTAATTTTTAAAATTCGGTCAATTTGCATGATTTTTAGACTAATTTTTAAAATTCCCTGATTTTTAGACTAATTTTTAAAATTCCCTGACTTTTCCCTGATTTTTAGACTAATTTTAAAAATTCCCTGACTTTTCCCTGATTTTTATACCCATATTCAAATTCCCCGACTTTTCCAGGAATTCCAGGTTTTCCAGGTACCGTGGCAACCCTGTTATTGCTTATGAATAATGTTTCGTATTCCTTTCAAGTGAGCTATAAGTTGCAATCCCAGGTTCTTCCTTACGTAAAGTAGTCCTCGGTAATCGTACGCCGGCCACTTTTCATCGGGCCTTGAATATTGGATTATAAACGTACCCGCCGCTAAAACGAAACGCCCATCGAATTTCCGTCGAAATTTCGCTCTTAGTTCATTTTCTCGTACCTTTTTAATATAAAATACATCGGCAGAGAACGAGCGAGATTGAAGTCACGCAGAGGAGCCGCTCTTGTAGCAACGCTCCGGCGACTATCGCGAAATCAATCCTTTAACTTTATGAGTCCGGTTCGGTAAAAAGTGCCGAAACGTGGCTGGAATGCCCAATTTAGTCGCGAGGGGGCACCACCACTCCATTAAGAGCAGCCCCTTCCCACGCCTTTGTCCTCTTTTGTTTGGAATAAGAAGGTGTAGAAAGGGGGATGAGGGGGGTCTCTCTTATAGTTAGCTCATTATTAAGCAGTGAAAGCCGAGATAGAAAATTAGGCCAAATTCACTCTTTTCCCACTTACTAAAACGTGTGTATACCTTCGTTTCCAAGTTGCTATTTTTGTGGTAAAACAAGAGAGTGGTTTCCTTTTAATAAATCTTTTCGTGTTTAATTTTCAACGTAGACTCTTTCCCCGCGTTACTTTAGCCGGCCTTTTAAGAGATTTTTCCGGGTATCTACCATCTAATTTGCGATTTCTCGGAAGGTTATGGATTTGGGGTTTATGTTGCTAGTGGAGGTATCTTTATTCGAATTTTGAACCTGGATAGTTAATTTAATAGTTAAAGATTAGTTACCTTGATTTCTTAACAAAATATTTTTGTTTAATTTCTATTACATCTTAAAGAAATTTGTAAAATGTCTAAAGTTTTCTATTTCCTATTATTTTTATAAAATGTCTAACGTTTTCTATATCCTATGCTTTTTGTAAAAAGTCTAATGTTTTCAATTTGTCTATGCTTTTTGTAAAATATCTAATGTTTTCTATTTCCTATGCTTTTTGTAAAATGGCTAATGTTTTATACTTCGTATGCTTTTTGTAAAATGTCTAATGCTTTCTATAAACTATGCTTTTGGTAAAATGTCTATTGCTTTCTATTTCCTATGCTTTAAGGATATTTCAATATTGAAAAATCACCCAAACCAATGTTTTAATGATCTAAATTTACGAATAAAGTTCTATAGAATTTCTGAAGTAATGATTAAACGATTTTTTTTTACTATCTAATTTCTCATAAACAATAAGGTCGGATAAATACTTTCTACAACCATAGATTTCAAAGTATGCAAAGAAATTTTATTAAGCCATTTATACTTCTGTAACTAATAATTTTTTTATTCGTACGTTTTGGAAAACTCTAAAATAGCGTAAATCTCGGTTTAATTTAATTTTAACACACTTATGTGGCTGATGGTGGTAGGTAGGTTGTATCATATGTAACATTATTACTCATTAATCTGTCCAACTTTTTGACGAAAAACGTGTCATTAACTTCATAGAAGTGAAACTGAAGTTATAGAAGCTTATTTTGCTGACATCACGAGATTTTGTTTCCATAGTAACCTTTTTAATAGCCAAAGAATATGAAAATTTTAATTTATGTTCCGTGTGAAATCTTTTCTATGGAAATTTTATACAGAGGCATCCTTACGAGTAATTATTTTGTAGTGGTTGTTACCCACTACATAAAGGGAGCTGTTGGCTCGTGTGGCATGAAGAGCTTGATACCACCCTCCTACGCATTGTAACCCGGCCACCTGTTTAAAGTCTTTAAAAGTCGCTCGATGACTTAGGTCTAAGGTGGTGCCTTGGGTATTAGCCTAGCTGATTATTAAATTTCCTTCTTATATTAAGGTTCTTGTATACATTTTCTAAATTTATTTTGTATAATGAAAATTCCACTACATTTTATGGTCGAAACACGCGAGTAAATCCGGCTGTTTGCCCAAGACATAATGGTAGCCCGAAAACATCATTTTAATTTCGATCAATTTCAGTGAGAGCTAATGATTGAGAAAAGAGCCCGCTACAAAGAATTCAAAAGGTCTTTTTTATATTACACTATGTATCATTTAAAATGTTTGGTCGTTGCTATTATGTGAGTCGGGCAATAGAGTGCTAGCAGTTGATGCGTTTTTAAAAGTTAGTGACGTCACAGCCGTAGCTTCCGTAGTGGTTGTCATGAAAACTCGCGTTTTTTCTCAATAGACGTTTAACATTGGTGACGTCGCAGGGTTTCAAGCTGCTGGCACTATAGGGCTTCAATCATTGATGCAGGAGTAAAGGAAATTTGTGAAATCTACTGAAATTCGAGGTGGGCATTAAATTTTCAAGGATGATAAAATTAGCGAATAAGTAGATTGGTCCATAATGAAAAGGGATAATAAAGCTAAACCCTTAACACATTTGAAGAAATTTAAAAACTTACTAATTAGCTCGTACCGATAGGTCTTCGAGCGAACAAAAAGACGCGAAACTCGGACCAAATAGATCTTCGAGTGAAAAATTAAATTAAATTAAATTAAATAGCCAGAAATTCCAACGGTAGACCGGTTTTGTCCTATTTGGGACTCGTCAGTACCGTGCGGGAAATCTGGCTTGCGACCATAACACCGAATAGAAAAACTAAGCCTAAATATGAAAAATTTCAAAATGACTTGCATAGCAACGGAAAGCCGAATAGGGGGAGAGTGGTGGAGATTAGTATATACGATAAAATTAGCAACTGATAGTACTGCTTTGGTTGATCTTAAAAGGTACTGAATTTATTTTATTTAAAGTTATTTCAAAATACAAAAATATAAATTTTTAAAATCAATGTTTATTGGCAAAGGCTAAGGGATTTCCCCCTTTTGGCTTGTGGTCATTTTAGATAGGCGACTAGATTCAGGAGATTAGGGTATATAAAATTATTTGCACTTGTACTGAAATTTTAATGTTTCTCCATTACTGACCTCAGAAGACGAAAAATATTTCGGTTTGCGACAATTTAACTTAAAGTAATAATTGCTAATTAACTCCCGGTACATCATTTTTTCTATAGAAATTCTTTAGAAGTCTAATATGGTTCTTACAATTGTTAAGGTGAATAGCATTTATATAAATTAAATAAATTTTTCTATAGTTCTTGACATTTATATTCATTTTCTATATTACGTTTTAGAGAACTGTATTGTATATATATAGACGTTCTATATATGTCTTTAAGAAAGTCTTCTGCGAATTTGCTGCAGATTGTTTAAAAGAACTCTATAGTGTATCGAAAACCAAAGAGTTTTATATAGACCTCTATAAGAAAGTCTTTGAGTTAATTTCTATAAAGAATTCTATGGGATACAGAAAACCAAAGAAATTTATATAGACCACTATAAGAAATTCTTCCGAGTTATTTTCTATAGACAATTCTATGGGATACAGAAAACCAAAGATTTTTATATAGATCATTATAAGAAATTCTTCCGAGTTATTTTCTATTGGGAACTCTATGGGATACAGAAAACCAAAGAAATTTATTTAAACCTCTATAAGAAAGTCTTAATAGACTTAGAGGGCTCTATGGGATAGAGAAAATTATAGTCTTTCTATAGACTTCTATTAAAATGTCTAGATAAAAATATATAAAAAAGGTTTGTAGGGCTAAATAAACAGATTTTTAATAATTGCGGTAATTAATTAGTAACTTTCATCAGTTATTGAATCATATAGCCTCCCACGTTTAGGCCTAGGATTTCTTCTGCCTGTTTTCCTTTACCGGCAGAAGAAATCCTAGGCCTAAACGTGGGAAGCTATTTCATCGGTGCGCAACGTCTATTAAGCCCCTCGGGCCGGCTTGTTTTCATTACCCTCGTTTTTAAAACGAACTACTTTATAAGCGCGTGCGAAATTGGCGACCGAGTTCTTTCATTTTTTAATAGGATTTGGCGCGCCGTTCGTTAATGGGAGGCGTCCTTGAGGGTCGCCATGGAAACGGGCATTTTACCTCGGAAGGGGGAGAGAATCAACTTACCTGTTTGCCACCTCCAGTTTAAAGCCGCCCGCTCGCCTCCTACCTTGTAATACGGTCGGATCAGTCCCGGGTTTTGTATAACGAAATCGGATTTCAATGTTTCCACCGTCTGTCCGATTTTCAATTTAGATTCGGTTCTCCCAAAACTTTGTTTTAACACCCCCCCCCCCCACACACCCATTCTTTTCTTAAGGTTAAAGGTTAAAGGGTTTTATAAATAGATGGTGGCGAAATTCAATGGTTGCCTTTAAACTCGATTGCTAGTGGATATCAAAAGGGCTTTCCTTGTTTTGGAAAGAGTCGTCGATAGGTGGCGGGTCCAAACGGTCGTTTTCCACCCCACTTCTAAGCCCCTTCCTAAATGGCGACTGGGAACGCGACAAAACGACTCTTTAAAGTAGATTTCCAACAGCGCTGCCAAAAGATAGAAAACTAAAGGCATTTGTCCCGGTCTCTTTTTGCTCAGACAATGATAGAACGCTTCTGATGTCAAACATTCGAACTTTTAGACTTTTTTCCATCCGTTGCTTTTCCTTTGTTCTCAAATTTATTTATTTTATTTTATTTCTAGTTTTTTTATTTTACTTTATTTATTTTTGGTTTCTTTTTTTATTTCTTATTTTTTTATTTTATTTTATTTTACTTTATTTTACTTTTTTATTTATTTTACTTTATTTTATTTATTTTTATTTATTTTACTTCACTTTATTTTTTTTAAATTTATTTTGATATTCCCTTTTGTTTATTTTATTTTATTTTTATTTTTATTTTTTATTTTTATTTGGTTTTTATTTTTTTATTTATGTATTACTAATTTTTTTACTTAATTTCTTATTTCTTATTTATTTTTAAAATTTTACTTCTTATTTTACTTAATTTCTTATTTCTTATTTATTTTTAAAATTTTACTTCTTATTTTACTTAATTTCTTATTTCTTATTTATTTTTAAAATTTTACTCCTTATTTTACTTAATTTCTTATTTCTTATTTATTTTTAAAATTTTACTCCTTATTTTACTTAATTTCTTATTTCTTATTTATTTTTATATTTTACTTCTTATTTTACTTAATTTCTTATTTCTTATTTATTTTTAAAATTTTACTTCTTATTTTACTTAATTTCTTATTTCTTATTTTTTTTTTAAATTTTACTTCTTATTTTACTTAATTTCTTATTTATTTTTAAAATTTTGCTTCTTATTTTACTTAATTTCTTATTTATTTTTAAAATTTTGCTTCTTATTTTACCTTATTTTTTATTTATTATTTATTTTTAAAATTTTATTTGTTATTTCTTATTTTTGTATTTTACTATTTCCTTTTTAGATTTTATTTTTCAAATTGATAGTGAACGATTCGATTCATTTATCTTAAAATTTCTTTTCTTATTCAATTTTCTGCGCGCTTGCTAGATTTTTTTTAAATGCGTATTTGACGTTTTCTTTTGAACTTAACTTCTATTATGGTTTTTGCGAAAATACTGTCGACGTTTTCTTTTGATTATGGTTTTTGCGAAAATACTGTCTTTCCGCTGGGATTAAGGTTTGTTTTCACAAAGTTTTCTTTACAAGCTCAACTCAATTTTGAGATTTTTCTATTCAAAAGTACAGGATCTAGTTTTTTTAAATGTGTTATTTTTTAGCCAATTTATCTTTGATATAATTTTGCTCCGAGTGCTTTGGGATTTGAAGCTTAAGATAAATTCGTTATTGGTTATTCAATTTTTGGTCCTACGGAGTCAACACAATTTGATTTTATTAATTAAGAAATTTGTTTTTAAAGCAACGTTTTACACGATATCACAAGTTTGCGATTTTATCTTACGAGAGAATTTTAAATCCAAGTCATAAAAATTGAATAATCTTGACGTGGATTTCCGTAAATGGATGTGTAAGCCCAGCTTCAAGTAGTACTTTTCCAACCCATGCATGTAAATAGTGAAATTTACCCTACATAGGGATATAAACTAACTACTAAATTATTATAGAGTTGTTAGTTTTCCGGAAATATAAAATGCGGAAACATTTCCAGAAAATTTTCCGCAAATCAGAAAAATAAAACAATTGAAACATAAATTATTTTTTAAGGATTTTTAATGTTTTTATCTTTCTATCGATATAAAATTATTAATAACAGTAAACATACTACAAAATATTAACAGCGTTACATTGTTAATCAGTTTAAAGCTAGTCTAGAGGTTTAGTTTTACTTTTAGATTTGATGAAATGAGGCGAAAATTCCGCTTTATTTAAATTTTCAAACAATATTAGACTAATAATGCAATGAAAACTGTTTTATTTTTTTCGGAAAAATACGGAAAATTTTCCGACTTACAACACTAAATTATTTTATCTCCGTAATAGTTTTAGAAACTAACTAATGACGAATTTCGCCACGCACTATGTGTTCTTAAAAGTAAAAAGATTTTGTAAATCAGTGGAACACGTTTCAAACTTGTGGGGTGGCGGAGTGGTTAGCATTTTCACTTCGCAGTGAGTGGAACCGGGTTCGATCCTAGCTTGTGGCCCTGGAGAAAACTCGAATGTACTCTTTCTGCGCAGAATTGGAATTCTTACTGTGTAGAGGGTTTATGCTTCCCCGAGTTCTTCGGCTTCCTTTCAATAAGAACGGGTTGAGGTTATCGGTGTGGGAAGCATGTGGCTCGAGTTTAACCGGTCACCCGAAATAAAGGCATTAAAAGTTGATAGTTGCCTTAAAGTGGTGCTGATTATTATAAATCTATTCGGAAAATATTTATACACTTCTGATAATATGTATTTCAAAAGAAAGGGTGTATTCCCGTTGGATAGAATCCTATTGGGTCGAATTCCCAATGGATGGAATCAAAAAATGTATTTTCCCAATTGATCGAATTCTAATTTTGCAATCCCATTGGGTCGAATCCCATTTATTCGAAAAAGTTTATAGAATATTTTTACCTATCCAAATCGAAGGTCAATAAAGAAAGCAATATAAAATTGAAATCTGTTAATTTCATTAGGTTAGGTTAGGTTAGGTTAGGTTAGGTTAGGTTAGGTTAGGTTAGGTTAGGTTAGGTTAGGTTAGGTTAGGTTAGGTTAGGTTAGGTTAGGTTAGGTTAGGTTAGGTTAGGTTAGGTTAGGTTAGGTTAGGTTAGGTTAGGTTAGGTTAGGTTAGGTTAGGTTAGGTTAGGTTAGGTTAGGTTAGGTTAGGTTAGGTTAGGTTAGGTTAGGTTAGGTTAGGTTAGGTTAGGTTAGGTTAGGTTAGGTTAGGTTAGGTTAGGTTAGGTTAGGTTAGGTTAGGTTAGGTTAGGTTAGGTTAGGTTAGGTTAGGTTAGGTTAGGTTAGGTTAGGTTAGGTTAGGTTAGGTTAGGTTAGGTTAGGTTAGGTTAGGTTAGGTTAGGTTAGGTTAGGTTAGGTTAGGTTAGGTTAGGTTAGGTTAGGTTAGGTTAGGTTAGGTTAGGTTAGGTTAGGTTAGGTTAGGTTAGGTTAGGTTAGGTTAGGTTAGGTTAGGTTAGGTTAGGTTAGGTTAGGTTAGGTTAGGTTAGGTTAGGTTAGGTTAGGTTAGGTTAGGTTAGGTTAGGTTAGGTTAGGTTAGGTTAGGTTAGGTTAGGTTAGGTTAGGTTAGGTTAGGTTAGGTTAGGTTAGGTTAGGTTAGGTTAGGTTAGGTTAGGTTAGGTTAGGTTAGGTTAGGTTAGGTTAGGTTAGGTTAGGTTAGGTTAGGTTAGGTTAGGTTAGGTTAGGTTAGGTTAGGTTAGGTTAGGTTAGGTTAGGTTAGGTTAGGTTAGGTTAGGTTAGGTTAGGTTAGGTTAGGTTAGGTTAGGTTAGGTTAGGTTAGGTTAGGTTAGGTTAGGTTAGGTTAGGTTAGGTTAGGTTAGGTTAGGTTAGGTTAGGTTAGGTTAGGTTAGGTTAGGTTAGGTTAGGTTAGGTTAGGTTAGGTTAGGTTAGGTTAGGTTAGGTTAGGTTAGGTTAGGTTAGGTTAGGTTAGGTTAGGTTAGGTTAGGTTAGGTTAGGTTAGGTTAGGTTAGGTTAGGTTAGGTTAGGTTAGGTTAGGTTAGGTTAGGTTAGGTTAGGTTAGGTTAGGTTAGGTTAGGTTAGGTTAGGTTAGGTTAGGTTAGGTTAGGTTAGGTTAGGTTAGGTTAGGTTAGGTTAGGTTAGGTTAGGTTAGGTTAGGTTAGGTTAGGTTAGGTTAGGTTAGGTTAGGTTAGGTTAGGTTAGGTTAGGTTAGGTTAGGTTAGGTTAGGTTAGGTTAGGTTAGGTTAGGTTAGGTTAGGTTAGGTTAGGTTAGGTTAGGTTAGGTTAGGTTAGGTTAGGTTAGGTTAGGTTAGGTTAGGTTAGGTTAGGTTAGGTTAGGTTAGGTTAGGTTAGGTTAGGTTAGGTTAGGTTAGGTTAGGTTAGGTTAGGTTAGGTTAGGTTAGGTTAGGTTAGGTTAGGTTAGGTTAGGTTAGGTTAGGTTAGGTTAGGTTAGGTTAGGTTAGGTTAGGTTAGGTTAGGTTAGGTTAGGTTAGGTTAGGTTAGGTTAGGTTAGGTTAGGTTAGGTTAGGTTAGGTTAGGTTAGGTTAGGTTAGGTTAGGTTAGGTTAGGTTAGGTTAGGTTAGGTTAGGTTAGGTTAGGTTAGGTTAGGTTAGGTTAGGTTAGGTTAGGTTAGGTTAGGTTAGGTTAGGTTAGGTTAGGTTAGGTTAGGTTAGGTTAGGTTAGGTTAGGTTAGGTTAGGTTAGGTTAGGTTAGGTTAGGTTAGGTTAGGTTAGGTTAGGTTAGGTTAGGTTAGGTTAGGTTAGGTTAGGTTAGGTTAGGTTAGGTTAGGTTAGGTTAGGTTAGGTTAGGTTAGGTTAGGTTAGGTTAGGTTAGGTTAGGTTAGGTTAGGTTAGGTTAGGTTAGGTTAGGTTAGGTTAGGTTAGGTTAGGTTAGGTTAGGTTAGGTTAGGTTAGGTTAGGTTAGGTTAGGTTAGGTTAGGTTAGGTTAGGTTAGGTTAGGTTAGGTTAGGTTAGGTTAGGTTAGGTTAGGTTAGGTTAGGTTAGGTTAGGTTAGGTTAGGTTAGGTTAGGTTAGGTTAGGTTAGGTTAGGTTAGGTTAGGTTAGGTTAGGTTAGGTTAGGTTAGGTTAGGTTAGGTTAGGTTAGGTTAGGTTAGGTTAGGTTAGGTTAGGTTAGGTTAGGTTAGGTTAGGTTAGGTTAGGTTAGGTTAGGTTAGGTTAGGTTAGGTTAGGTTAGGTTAGGTTAGGTTAGGTTAGGTTAGGTTAGGTTAGGTTAGGTTAGGTTAGGTTAGGTTAGGTTAGGTTAGGTTAGGTTAGGTTAGGTTAGGTTAGGTTAGGTTAGGTTAGGTTAGGTTAGGTTAGGTTAGGTTAGGTTAGGTTAGGTTAGGTTAGGTTAGGTTAGGTTAGGTTAGGTTAGGTTAGGTTAGGTTAGGTTAGGTTAGGTTAGGTTAGGTTAGGTTAGGTTAGGTTAGGTTAGGTTAGGTTAGGTTAGGTTAGGTTAGGTTAGGTTAGGTTAGGTTAGGTTAGGTTAGGTTAGGTTAGGTTAGGTTAGGTTAGGTTAGGTTAGGTTAGGTTAGGTTAGGTTAGGTTAGGTTAGGTTAGGTTAGGTTAGGTTAGGTTAGGTTAGGTTAGGTTAGGTTAGGTTAGGTTAGGTTAGGTTAGGTTAGGTTAGGTTAGGTTAGGTTAGGTTAGGTTAGGTTAGGTTAGGTTAGGTTAGGTTAGGTTAGGTTAGGTTAGGTTAGGTTAGGTTAGGTTAGGTTAGGTTAGGTTAGGTTAGGTTAGGTTAGGTTAGGTTAGGTTAGGTTAGGTTAGGTTAGGTTAGGTTAGGTTAGGTTAGGTTAGGTTAGGTTAGGTTAGGTTAGGTTAGGTTAGGTTAGGTTAGGTTAGGTTAGGTTAGGTTAGGTTAGGTTAGGTTAGGTTAGGTTAGGTTAGGTTAGGTTAGGTTAGGTTAGGTTAGGTTAGGTTAGGTTAGGTTAGGTTAGGTTAGGTTAGGTTAGGTTAGGTTAGGTTAGGTTAGGTTAGGTTAGGTTAGGTTAGGTTAGGTTAGGTTAGGTTAGGTTAGGTTAGGTTAGGTTAGGTTAGGTTAGGTTAGGTTAGGTTAGGTTAGGTTAGGTTAGGTTAGGTTAGGTTAGGTTAGGTTAGGTTAGGTTAGGTTAGGTTAGGTTAGGTTAGGTTAGGTTAGGTTAGGTTAGGTTAGGTTAGGTTAGGTTAGGTTAGGTTAGGTTAGGTTAGGTTAGGTTAGGTTAGGTTAGGTTAGGTTAGGTTAGGTTAGGTTAGGTTAGGTTAGGTTAGGTTAGGTTAGGTTAGGTTAGGTTAGGTTAGGTTAGGTTAGGTTAGGTTAGGTTAGGTTAGGTTAGGTTAGGTTAGGTTAGGTTAGGTTAGGTTAGGTTAGGTTAGGTTAGGTTAGGTTAGGTTAGTTTAGGTTAGGTTAGGTTAGGTTTTATGCTTTCACTTGTGAGCAAACGAAATGTCGGTCGAATGGGATTCGGTTGAATGAGAATCGACCCAATGGGATAAAAGCAAAGAAAGCACCTTTAGGATATAAAAAGAAAGAATTCACAAAAATCTCTTGAGTCTTATTTTCATGAGATATTAATTCTAATTAAAATTCTTACAAGAAAGTATAGAAAAGTTAATTCTTGCTAAACTCAAAAATATACACCGTATCAGTGTTAAAAATTTAAGTTGTCATTTAAATAACGAGGAAATTGGTCATACTAATTATTTAATTATCTTTTCCTGTTGTCTTAGTTTTGTAAAATCAATTTTTTACGTAACTCTTCATTAATTACTTTTATTTGTAAACGAATTTTTAAAAATCTACGGTCGAATATTGAGTTGGACAAAAATTACTTTAAAATATATTATGTACTTCTGATAATACTTAAACAATTAAAATTGAGGATAAATTTTTTTCTTGAAATTATTTGCAAATAAAACTTTGCTTATATAATTTCGCTAGGCACAATATAGTCTATTTTTAATCTACTGACGCCTGTAGAAATGTTCCATTTACACTA
Source organism: Leiobunum rupestre (assembly GCF_980474605.1). NCBI lineage: Eukaryota > Metazoa > Arthropoda > Arachnida > Opiliones > Sclerosomatidae > Leiobunum > Leiobunum rupestre. The sequence goes on along the minus strand of NC_143385.1, from coordinate 58,676,475 downwards.
CACCAGTGTTTTGGAAGAAGTTGACAGTTAGGGGAACGATCCGCAAGTTTTTTCTTCAGTAGACTTTTTATTCCGTATTAAAAGTTGCATTTGGTTTTTTTTGCAATTTCCAAGTTCTTTTGGTTAATTACCTGGCGTCACCTTTATTTTCTGACATCGAAACCTGCGAATCCATCATGGTTCTGCAGGTGGAACGATTTCCGTAAACGTGATTAGGCAAAGAAAGGTCAACTAAAATTATTTGAGATATTTAATTTTCCTCCCAGCTTTCACCATCATAAAGATATCGATAATAAAATTGCGTAAATTTTCGCGTTTTTCTCTTAATTAAAAACACCTCTAGGTTTGAAAAATGACGAAACATTTACTGGAAATTTAATTGAATTTTTACAAGCTCGGAGTGGAACATCATTAGAGATGCGGCTGTTTTAAGTCACTAGGTGGCATTGCAAATTAAGGCGTGCGCTAAATTGAATAAAGTTGGACAGCTACAAACTTTTAAAGAAAGTTTACGTTTAGGGCTTTTAAAAATTAATTAACTGTTTGGTTTTTGTATGGTTTTTTTTAATTATGAAATATTCCTTTAGTGAAACATACTATATTTTTTGCCGAAATTATGTAAACAAACAAAGATAAACTAAATAAACTTGAAACTTGAAACTTGAAACGTGTTTTGAAAAATCAGCCTGTACTTATAAAGGTAGATTTTTTAAAATAATAATGTTTTATGTATCGGAAGATAGATTCATATCTTTAAGAAATATAATATAAATGATTTTATTTAATCTTTTAATAGCTCCACGCATTCCTTTTGATAAATTATAGGTGTGACCATAAATTATTTATTTCGATTCATAACTAGGACACTGCATATTCTTCACACGCAAACTTGTAAATGGGATTTGTCTTAGCCTTTGTCAATGTCTCTTTATCTGGTGACATCAAATTGTTAATTACTTTCAATAAAATATTTCATATTTAATCCGTTCTTTTGTTATAATATTATAGACTTATAGAGCAGCTCGGGATAATTCTAATAAGATTAATTAAAAATAAAGTCTAAAAAGCTCATTTTAATTTAAATATTCAAATTATTGGAAACTTTTTAAAAGTAATTCGAGAGGCTGTTCTACCGAGAAATAATCGTTATATTAAACTAATTTCTGTTACTCCGTATATTTACCAATATTTTTTTTAAAGAAATAGCTTTGAGTGGTCACTAGGTCAATTACTAAACCGAATAACTAACTTGTTCGCTTTTTAATTATAACGGGCGCGCGTGACCGTTTCGTGTTGAGAAGCCTTTGCTTGAAATTGAACGTTAGATTTAGGAAAAAACGCGAAAGAAATATTTTTATGGCACGTAGCTTAACGGCATAAACTGCTGTTTTAACGCCGAATTAAATAGTGGGAAAACTTGTTATGACTTAATTTCGCGTTATACGAGAAAAACGGCTAAAGACTTTTAATAACTTTTTATAGGAGGCTATAGAAAGTCTAAGGTTTCATTTATATCCAATAGAGTTCTCTATAAATATTTCTAAAGAATTTTATATAAAAATTAAGGTTTTCTATATCTTATAGAGTGCTCTATAAATCTTTATGTAGAAATTTATATAAAATATTGGGTTTTATTTGTCCTGTAGAATGCTCATTTAATGTTTCTATAGAAGTTTATAAAAAGGCTAAGGTATTCTATATCCCAAATATTCATTTAGAATTTTATAGAAAATCTAAGGTTTCCATTATGCTATATCGTGCTCTATAAATCTTTATGTAGAAATTTATATAAAATATTGAGTTTTATTTGTCCTGTAGAATGCTCATTTAATGTTTCTATAGAAGTTTATAAAAAGGCTAAGGTATTCTATATCCCAAATATTCATTTAGAAGTTTATAGAAAATCTAAGGTTTCCATTATGCTATATCGTGCTCTATAAATATTTATATATAATTTTATTTAAAGTTGAAGATTTTCTATATTATATAGAACACTTTAAAATATTTTTACAGAAAAAATAATACACGTAGATCTGGACCTCAAAATGTTAATCTCGAAAATATTCTTAAGATAATTAACAATAAATAAATAGTATATAATGTCAATCTCGACATTCAAAATGTTTATCTCGAATATACTAAAATATAATAATAATAATCAGCTAGGCTAATACCCAAGGCACCACCTTAGGCCTAAGTCATCAAGCGACTTTTAAAGCCGTTAATTCAGGTGGCCGGGTTATAATGCGTAGGAGGGTGGTGGCAAACATGTCGATCTTGACCCCATAATTTTTATCTAAAATATACTAAAAAATACTAAAATATACTAAAATATAGTTTAATATACTAAAATATACTAAAATAGAGTTTAATATACTAAAATATAATAAAATATAGTTTAATATACTAAAATATACTAAAATATACTAAAATATACTACAAAATTATAAAATATTAAAAAATATACTCAAATATAGTTTAATATACTAAAATATACTAAAAAATAATAAAATATTATAAAATATACTCAAATATACTCAAATATACTCAAATATACTCAAATATATTAAAATATTCTTAAATATACTTAAATATACTAAAATTTACCAAAATTCACTAAAATATACCAAAATACACTAAAAGATACTAAAATATCCTAAAATATAAAAAATTTACTAAAATATACTAAAATATGTTAAAGTGTACTAAAATATACAAACATTTACTAAAATATAATAATAATAAATAAGTAGAATAAACATTGCGATCTTAAACTTGCTTATGGTGATTTCAACCTTCAAAAAAAGAGGATCATTGGAATCGAAAACGTGATTACCCTGGTTTTAAAATATGTTAAATACCGCGTTATTCGCTCTTAAAGAAAAAGGTCAAGGATAATGTGCGGAAGCCAACTAAGTCTTATCTAACTGGCCGGCCATTCTCAACGACACTTGGACTAGGAGTGTGAAATAATACCCAGACATTAGCGTCGGTCCATGAGGGTTTACTCCGGCGATGGTGGCTTGATATCGAACAGCTGCTGTTTGAAACTGAGGGTAAACAAGCCCCGTCTGGTCATGCATTAAACTAGAAGCAGACAGCCTTCTTTGATCGATAACGCTCGTATCTCTGCAGCGAGTTGCACTCGTGTTATCAACGCGCCGGGAGACTCTTGAAATTCGATCATTCTCGTCAGCCTGGGACCTCCACAACGGAGCGAACATGTCGCGGACTATATTTAAAATGGGCCTAATTTATAAACAGCCTCAGCGCGTTTATCCGACTTCCTTGTTATCGGGACCTTTCTCCTACACCAAAGTTTTACCCAAATGCCTCGGCTTATTATCGTTAGAGTAAGCGTTTCAATTCGCAAATAATTTATACCTTACTTCGTAATACGCTCCGATAATAACCGTAAATTAATTATCAAGTGGTTTGGATTATGGGAAATTGTTTTAGAGAGTAGGTCATTTAATTTTTTTTAATTATCTAATCTTATAACTTGATTTAAAATAAATTCGCTTTGTTAATATTATTTGAGTAAATAAGTTATTTAGAGAATTTAAAAATGTTTATTTTCAACATTATTTGAGTGCATTAGTTATTTAGAGAATTTAAAAAATGTTTATTTTCCAAATAATTTGAGTATGGTAAGTTTTAACATAATTCGAGCATGATAAGTTTTAAAATAATTAGAGTGTGTTTTTTAAATAATTCGAGTGTGTTAATTTTTAATTAGTGTGTTAATTTTTAATTAGAGTGTGTTAATTTTTAATTAGAGTGTGTTATTTTTTAAATAATTAGAGTGTGTTAATTTTTAATTAGAGTGTGTTATTTTTTAAATAATAAGAATGTGCTAGTTTTTAAAATAATTTAAGTATGGTAATTTTCAACATAATTTATTTATGGTAATTTTCAATATAATTTGAGTACGGTCATTTTCAACATAATTTGAATATGGTCAATTTTCAACATAATTTGAATATGGTAATTTTCAACATAATTTGAATATGGTAATTTTTTAAATAATTAGAGTTCATTAATTTTTAATGTTATTTTATTTTATTGTATTAATTTGAATGTTATTTTATTTTATTGTATTAATTTTAATGTTATTTTATTTTATTGTATTAATTTTAATGTTATTTTATTTTATTGTATTAATTTTAATGTTATTTTATTTTATTTTATTTTATTTTATTTTATTGTATTAATTTTAATGTTATTTTATTGTATTAATTCTTAATGTTATTTTATTGTATTAATTTTTAATTTTATTTTATTGTATTAATTTTTAATGTTATTTTATTGTATTGTATTAATTTTAATGTTATTTTATTTTATTGTATTAATTTTAATGTTATTTTATTTTATTTTATTGTATTAATTTTTAATTTTATTTTATTGTATTAATTTTTAATGTTATTTTATTGCATTAATTTTCAATGTAAATTGAGTATGTTGGGGATTGTAATTTAAAAAATGAGTAAGAAATCTTTAAAATTAATTCGCGAATGTGAATTTAAATAAATTTGATAACGTTTAATTTATAAATTATAGCATGTGATAATTATATAACTTTTAGGGTATGATAATTTTTGAGACTTAAAGCACTGATTATTTCAAAAATTTTCGAATTTGATAAATTTTAAAATATTATAATTTTGAAAACGAGCACAAGACACAGGCACGTTACAGAAATGCGCTTCGTAGCAATATTTTTAAGTATTGCATTAAATTTTCAGAAATACATTAGTAAAATTTAAAAATTTCTCTTAGTTCAAGTGTTCTAAATAATTTACTTGTCCCCGATAAAATTTGTATAAGAGTAGTTTAGCAGTTGCGGCACGCCCTCTGTCGGTTAGTAAACGAAAGACGTATAGATGGAGTGCAGAGAAAGACCGTGTTCAGCAAAAAGAAACGCTTGTTACTTTCCCACTCAAATAAACAGCGGCTCCCGAAAGAAACTACGGTGACCTCAAGCGCCGGGTTAATAGGTCACGCCCTTTAAAATCCTTCACTCTTTTCAGTTCGGCGCATCGTAGATGGCGCCAGACTTATACTCCGAAAAAGGACAATTTTAATAAAATTTCCTTTAGTTGACGCCATTGCCAAAAGAAGAGTGGTAATAAGATATTCTCAAGTTTACTTCCAGTGATATCAGGAGAGTAACAACAGGGCTTTTCGCTTCGTCGCTGTCATTTTTAAAGGAATATGGCGCGTTTTATCTAATGGGGTTGGAGGTTAAAATTTAAAGCGAAATTTCAAAATCAATTCATAAACTGAAATAAGGAAATACATTTGGTATTAAACTAAAATTAGGAAATACATTTGGTATTAAACTAAAATTAGGAAATACATTTGGTATTAAACTAAAATTAGGAAATACATTTGTGTTGGTATTAAATTGAAATAAATAAATTTTCTATTAAATTAAAATAAATAAATTTTGTATTAAATTAAAATAAATAAATTTTGTATTAAATTAAAATAAATAAATATATTTTGTAATAAAATAAAATAAATAAATTTTGTATTAAATAAAATAAATAAATTTTGTATTAAATTAAAATCAGGAAATAAATTTTTTGTTAAATTAAAATTAGGAAATAAATTTTGTGTTAAATTAAAATTAGGAAATAAATTTAGATAAATATAAATTAAATTTAAATAAATCTAAAATAAGAAATTTAATTCAAATTATCATCATACACGTTGAATTTTTTTAAGTTTTAAATTCAAATTATTCTTAAAGAAAGAAATAAAAAAAATTAAGAGTGTAATTCATATTTGTTCTAAAATTAAGAATTAAATTAATATTCTTTGTAAAATTAAGAATTAAATTAATATTCTTTGTAAAATTAAGAATTAAATTAATATTCTTTGTAAAATTAAGAATTAAATTAATATTCTTTGTAAAATTAAGAATTAAATTATTTTTTTTCTAAAATTAAGAATTAAATTAATATATTTAATCTTAAATGAAGAATAAATTTAAAATTATTCTTCAGTTAAGATTTAAATTAATATCAACCAAAAAGTAAAAATTAAATTTAATTTAATCTAAAATTAAGAATAAAATTCATAGTAATCTAAAATTAAGAATAAAATTCATAGTAATCTAAAATTAAGAATAAAATTCAAAGTAATCTAAAATTAAGAATAAAATTCAAAGTAATCTAAAATTAAGAATAAAATTCAAAGTAATCTAAAATTAAGAATATAATTCATATTAATATAAAATTAAGAATGAAATCCCTATGAATCTACAATAAAGAAATAAATTTCAATTATATTAAAAATAAAATTATTCAATTAATTTAATATTAAGCGCCGGACTATATTTGGCCTTTCCGCCTCTGGTTGTAGTTCAAACCAGAATCTCAGAGTTGAGCCAAAAATGAAAGAAAATTTTATTCCGTTTGGTTTCCTTGTTTCATGGATTATCCTAGAGTGTGGCCATAAAGCATTATGTAAATCTAAAAAGGTTTAATGTAAATATCTAATATACCGTGGCTGCGCTGAAAAATAAACCAGAACGTCAAATTTGGCATTGTGCCGAAAATACCGTTCACGCTGCGTGGATACATTTCATCTTAAGGTTTTTTTATCGTTTTTTTTTCGTCCTTTATTATACCGTATTATTTTTGGCTTTTATTTTTCTGTCAAAGCCTTTGCGTTTTATGTCACAGAAATTAATGGAAAGTAAAAACTTGCTTTTAATGAAATTCGTTTGAAGACTTACTTAAGAGAATTACTGACTGCATCAAATATTCTTCATCTGGCCAAGTTGCATAAATAACGGTATACTCTAAATAAGCAATTCTAGCTCAAGTTTCTGATTTAACATATCCACCCAAACTATTTATTCATGTATAGATCAAATATATTTTTATGTATAGATCAAATTTATTTTTATGTATAGATCAAATATATTTTTATGTATAGATCAAATATATTTTTATGTATAGATCAAATATATTTTTATGTATAGATCAAATATATTTTTATGTATAGATCAAATATATTTTTATGTATAGATCAAATATATTTTTATGTATAGATCAAATATATTTTTATATATAGATCAAATTTATTTTTATGTATAGATCAAATATATTTTATGTATAGATCGAATGTATTTTTATGTATAGATCAAATATATTTTTATGTATAGATCAAATATATTTTTATGTATAGATCAAATATATTTTTATATATAGATCAAATATATTTTTATATATAGATCAAATTTAATTTTATGTATAGAACAAATATATTTTTTGTGTAAATCAAATATATTTTTTGTGTAAATCAAATATATTTTTTGTGTAAATCAAATATATTTTTTGTGTAAATCAAATATATTTTTTGTGTAAATCAAATATATTTTTTGTGTAAATCAAATATATTTTTTGTGTAAATCAAATATATTTTTTGTGTAAATCAAATATATTTTTTGTGTAAATCAAATATATTTTTTGTGTAAATCAAATATATTTTTATGTATAGAATTTTTAATCTATGTATAGATCATTTTTTATCGATGTATAGATCATCTTTTATCTATGTATAGATCATTTTTTATCTATGTATCAATCAAACATTTCTTTGTATAGATCAAACATTTTTCAATGCACACGTCAAATATTTTTCTAGGTAAAAATCAAACATTTTTCGATGTACACATTAAACATTTTTCGATGTACACATCAAATATTTTTCAATGTACACATAAAATATTTTTCTACGTGTAGATCAAACATTTTTGAGTGAAGAGAACAAACTTTTTTATATAAATCAAACATATTTCTATGTATAGATGAATCATATTTCTATGTATTATTAAAAAATATTGCTATGTTTTGATCAAACATATTGCAATGTTTTGATCAAACATATTGCTATGTTTTGATCAAACATATTGCTATGTTTTGATCAAACATATTGCTATGTTTTGATCAAACATATTGCTATGTTTTGATCAAACATATTTCTTCGTATAGATCAAACATATTTCTTCGTATAGATCAAGCAAATTTCTATGTATAGATTGTACATATTTTTATGTATAGATCAAACATATTTCTATGTATTGATCAAAAACTATAGGTGAAACAATGCTTGTAGATAGATAAAACCATTTCAGCGAATGGATCAAATATTTATCAATGTATAAATAAATCATATTGTTTCGCTTAAGTTATTTTCGTTTATAAGGTATTGAATTTAAAATGTCACTATTCTATGAACTAAAGTAAAACGCGTTTTTAAATTTGAAAATTATTGTTTTTAACTGGAATTAAACTCGAAATAAAAATTACCCGACGCTCTTAAAGGGGTGAGCACTTAACATTAAAAAATCATCGGGACATAATTAACTGGCCACTAGATGGTTTTAGTCATCGGTCATTATATTGTGTATCAACATCCATTTCACAATTCATCGACAAGATTTAACCAACGCTATAGAGCTGCTTGGCGCTAGTTACGTTACAAATAAAGTCGTAGCGAGTGTTAGCAGGTATTTTTTGATTTGTTTTCTACCCCCTTTAATAGCAATTATTATAAATATAACACCTTAAATTTGAATTTTAAGAGGAATATAACCTTCAAAGCAATCTTTATGGAAGAGCCCTTCAAATTTTCAATTTTCCCTGTACAGTGGGACCAAACATTTCTAAAGCCAATGGCAACAGCGGCCAGAGCTGCAAACGTTGGTGTTCTACACCAAATATATGAGGTTATATTCCCTTTAAGTATAATAATATTTGTATTGAAATAATCATATTTTGCAGTCCATTTTGCAATAATAATAATAATAATAATAAAAGACGCTCTGGTCTGAAAAAAGGAGGCTTTTCATCTTTTGGGATGCCATCACGGATTATTTTTTCGTCCCTTTTCAGTGATCTGTCCCAGTAATGAGGGCCTCCCCGGCATCGCGTCCGAAGGGACCGGGTCCAGAAAGGCCTCCTCCAAATCCTCCGGAAATGTATTGGGGGATGGTCCTTAAACGAAAAGTACCCTATGATCTCCTCGCGCATAAAGGCTAGAGTGGCAGGACGACGTGGGGTAATGAGACCCTCGGGACCGGACGCCTTCGAGAGCGCTCAGTCGTCATTAGCGGAACCTTCTCTTCCTTTTTTTATTCGCTGCTGGTCAATATATATAAAAAACGCCGCTTCCCCGAGTCTCGCTCTCTCTTCTCATATTCTTCGCAATATCACCTACCGGTAGCGCCATCTTTCGGCATGAAATAGCAAATCTTTTCCCTTTTTTATACATTTTCGGTCAAATTAGCTCTCGTCTTCCTTTTATGACTGGCAAAGGTCCGCCCGGTATTGTGCCTGTAATGATGAGATCCTTTATACGAAAGAGCCGACGGTAATTAGTAGCCTTTCGCTTCGTGGAGATGTCTCGAGTGCCTCTTTGGCCTTTTTGTTGGTATTTGTACCAGGAAGCAGCTGTATGGCCCTTTCTAATGCTTTAATGTGGGAGATTAATTTCTTGTTTTGGATTGACCTTAATTGAAAAATGGTTCTATTTTGTTCGAAAAGATTTGGAATTTAGGAACATATTCTAGAAATTGTGGGACTAGTTTCAATATACGAATTAGATAATTGATTGGTATGGTTTGCCAGATAATTGTCCTTATATGGTCGTTTTTAATGCTTTAATGTCGGAGATTAATTTCTTGTTTTGGATTGACCTTAATTGAAAAATGGTTCTATTTTGTTCGAAAAAATTTGGAATTTAGGAACATATTCTAGAAAGTGCGGGACTAGTTTAAATACATGAATTAGATAATTAAATGGGACGGTTTGCCGGGTAATTGTCCTTATATGGTCGTTTAGAAAGGTTAATGGCTTTTATTTTAGAAATAAGATGTTTTTTGTTAATTTAAGCTTGGATTTCCAGATATTCTGATTCTTGGGATTTTAATATATTATTGTATTTTATTTTAATTTATTTTATTTAATTGTATTTTATTTTAGTTTATTTTATTTTATTTTAATTTATTGTATTTTATTTACTCTCATTCTATTTTATTTTATTTCATTTTATTTTTAATCAATTTATTTTGGCCTGGCACTTAAAAATGATTAATATTATTAAATATGAATTACCTTCTATTTCAAGGGCTTTTGAATAATCACTTTTACAAATTGTTTCGAAGTAAACAAATTTATAAAAGGAAAATGTTCTGTAAAGCATTTTTTTAATTAAATTGCTAAGTAATACAATTTAATCGGTTATCTTTAAATTAATACTTTGGCGAATTTAATCCAATTTTCCATTTCTTTAATGACTGAAAAAAATTTTATTTAAAAAATAATATACCCGATAATCCTATTTGAAAATCCCACTTAAGAAGATGTATATGGCGGCGTTGTTTGAAGTCAAGGGTCAAAGAGAAGAATGAAGAGTGTGGGTTGAAAAGCCATCTCAATAGCCATCTGTACTCAAGTTCCATCTTAGAAAGGTAAATTAGAAAGGTAAATTTCTTAGTCCAATTTGGGAAAGGTTTATTTCAACTAAGGGAAAGATGTCTTATTGGCCGTATTTGGAATTGGACTAGTTGACGTTTCTGTTTATCGCGTTACCTCAATTCTATTAGAATTTATTCCTTACGAGGGTTCAAACTAGGTAAACAATTAAATATTTCTATAGATTCTAAAAATATTTGGTTCAATTTTATATAGGCATAAAGGTTTCTGATTATTTTTATTTAAAATATGTATGTAATATTTTTTCTAAGTAGTATATTAAAGAAGTGAGGATTTTATTTTTTTTCTAAGGTTGTAACTAAATATACAAATATATTTCATATTCTAGATAAATTATTTTCCATAGTGTTCTGATTATAATTTTACAACATTTCTTTAGAAGATATTTGTATAGAGTGCTTCAAATTATTTGGTGACATTTTATTGACGAATTATTAACATAATAATGTGTAATAAATATAATATAAGTGTGAAATAAATGAAATAAATATATAATAAAATGTTATTTAAAGTAATATAATGTACTGTTATATAATGTCATGTAACGTAATGTAATGTTAATAAAACAATAAATATAATATCATAAAATTAAAAATATATAGTAAAATAATATAATAAATGTAATATCATAAAATAAAAATACATAGTTAAAAATATAATAAATACAAACAATATTAAAGTTTGGAAAATACCGCCAAAACATTCCCAATTAATAACATTTAAAACGGCCCCGTGTGATGGATGACCTACAAGTTCCTATTTCCTAAAGTGAAGTGTACTTTAGTCTGAAAAGAAAAGAAAATTCGTCACGTACCCTGTTATATCCTTGAAACTCATAAATTCAGATATTTAAGAAAAATCATAAATTGAAATTGTTGCTAGAAAAAGTCTTTCAAATGGGATTCGGTTGAATAGGCATACTCCTATATTTCAGTGTTTTAGATTTTAAGTCTATGTTTCCGTTTTAAAATTGTTCAAAAAATGTATTCTGAAAAATCTTTTGGGTGTATAGTAAACAGCTACCTGGTATACAGGTAGTCTTACACACAAAATAAAAATTAAAAATTAAAAAAATATTAATGTTATGTGTGAAATGTAAATAGAAGTAATTAAATTTAATATCATAAAAACAAAATAATATAGTAAAGTAGTATTATCAAGAATGTATTTTTTTATACTCAGGGAGAATGAATATGTCGAGATTATTTTTAGCGTTTCTCCAATTCCAGCCGTTGGGGCCCCCGGTATGCTCCTCCGCTTTAATAAAATCAAATAATACTGCAATCTCATTGGTTCTTAAAAATTACGTTTTTCGACGCGATTAACGCTGCTGCGAGGAAGCAAAAAAACAAGACCGCCTCCTTTTTCCCTCCCCCCCCCCCTTAGCGTGACGGGGTTAGGGCCTCAACGTGTCCGTCGATAGTCTTGACATATTCATTCTCCCTGAGTATAAATAAATACATTCTTGATATTATAATATCATAAAAATTAAAATAATAATATAATATAATGTACTGTAGTGTAATGTAGTGTAGTGTAGTGTAGTGTAGTGTACTGTAGTGTACTGTAGTGTAATGTAGTGTAAAGTAATGTAATGTAGTGTAATGTAGTGTAATGTAGTGTAATGTATTGTAATGTAGTGTACTGTAGTATAGTGTAATATAGTGTAATGTAGGGTAATGTAATGTAGTGTAGTGTAGTGTAATGTAATGTAATGTAACGTAATGCAATAAAAATATTTATGTCAAATAATATACAAGTATCATTAATAAAATAAAATTTAATTTGAAATCGACTGCTTTATTATAATTATTACCTTTCTAAGCTTACAACTGGGTATACAATTGACAACTTTAACTTCGTAAAAAAATCGAATATCTGTCCGTTGCTTTTAAAGGTAATGCTTGCACCCGTTTGAATCGTAGAGGAGGCGTTTTAAAACCCGTTCCTAAACTTCATTGATTTTCCGGCCTATCTCTTTGGATGTTCATCATCTTCAGATTCTTCCCTTCGCCTTCTAAACCGTTATTCCCTCGCACGCCCAGTATCGGGACTCTAAGTTGGCTTTGCTCGGAAATGAGCCCGTCCTTAATCTCTCGGATCGCGAGCGTCGAAGGGAGACACTCTTTAGGCTTTGTACTGGCTGGTGCCGCCGCGGCCAGCTTAAAACCCCCTCTAAGCATCGGCCTTCAAGATTATGTATTCATATTGATAGAGGCTCCGAAAAATCCTCAGGATTTAAAACTAAATATTTAAAATGGGTGTTTCGACGGATATTATTAAATCCAGTGTTGGGCCCGATTATTTATCATATTTAATTAACTCTCTCGCTTCTCGATGGAATTACTCAAAGACCGTAAATGCAAACGGTAATGGATTCGCCGATATTGCTACGGCCATTTTCTTCAAGCCATGACTGGCAGCCCTGCTTTCATGGTTGGTACTAAATATTTGAGCATCAAATTTTCTTACCGTGATAACTATCGTAAACGAACTCAAAGGGTTTTGAAATTGGGACAAAACGTAGACGGAACGTTTGAAATTTGGACAAAACGTAGAGGGACCCTTTGAAATTTGGACAAAACGTAGACGGAACGTTTGAAATTTGGACAAAACGTAAAATGTTCTATACCAAATCAAGGTCTTACAATCATACTGCATTAGTACTTCAGAGTTCAAGTTTCTATCAAGCTTACTTGTAACAGTGATTTAGGCTAAAGCTAAAAAGACTGCAATTAAATGAAAGGTCAACACAAAAAGTGTTCGATCTCAATACGCTATTTAAAACATTGCTTGCGTCCACGTTCGGCGCCTTTTGAAAACCATAAAGCCCACCATTTTATGGGCAAAACAAATTGCTGAAAGTAGAATATAGTTCGGCGCTTAAGTGTCCATCTTCATTTCTGAAACAACATTTATCGATGAAAACATAGTAGTAATAATATATTTATTTAACTATATTTAACTATATTTAACTATATTAATTAAATTCTTATTTTCCACTAATTTAAATTTAAATATACATTAATTTAATACTTTATTTACATTAATTTAACTCTTAATTTACATTAATTTAACTCTTAATTTACAATAATTTAATTTCTAATGTGTTTATTTTTCAATATACTATCAATTTAATTTCTAAATTTATATTTGTTTAATTCTTTTTAAATTAAATATAAATTTAATTTCTAATTTATGTTTATTTCTTTTTAAATTAAATATAAATTTAATTTCTAATTTATGTTTATTTCTTTATTTTAATTTAATATTAATTTAATTCTTAATTTATATTTATTTAATTCTTTTTTTAATTTAATTTCAATTCACTTATTAATTTTAATTGTACTTTAATATAAATTTAAGTATTAATTTTAATTGTATTTTAATATAAATTTAATTTTTAATTTTAATTTTATTTTAATATCAATTCAATTATTTTTAATTTAATTTTAATATCAATTCAATTAGATTTAATTTTTTTTAAAGTCAATTCAATTATTTTTAATTTTATTTTAATATAAATTCAATTAGTTTTAATTTTATTTTAAAATCAATTAAATTATTTTTCATTTTATTTTAGAATTAATTCCATTATTTAATTTTATTTAATTTTAATTTAATTTCATTCATAATTTTAAAATATATAAATATAAACTTTTTATTTAAATTCATGTGAATTTAATTTTAAGTTTTACTAGCTTAACCTCCAGCCACTACAGATAGACGGATCTTTAATAGAAACGACATCGACGAAGCCCTGCTTAAACTGCCCTTGTAAACCCCGGGGTCCAGGTTGCAGATATCCTTAGGCAATTCTACCTTTGACAATGAAACCAAGCAAAACAAAAGTTACCAAATTTATCCCTTAAACAGAGTATGATTCTGGCGCCATCTTTGTTGCGCCGAACTCAATAAGAATAAATGTCGGTTACTCTTTAGAGCGGCGAAAATAGCCATTGGTCACAGGTGGGTGATTTTTAAAATAACTTTTTTATTATTATTTTGCTCAGGTCGGTAGTTGACCAGGCGCATGCTGGAGCCCGTCTCGGCGATTGATTAGTTTTTTTCCACGTTTTGGAAAGAACAAAGGCTCCGGCAGTCGGCAGAGGGAACAATATTCAACCCGTTTAATGAGTCGTAAAGTCGTTTTAAAAATCTCGCTCCGGACCCTCGCCGCGGGGGAGGGCAAACTGCCGAATTTCGGGGACGCCTCTCTGATCTCTCTTCCGTCGGTCACGAAGGAACTATAATGTTGATTGTGTTCACCACTGCGGAACGGACATTGAAGTTATTTTTTGGAACAACTGGAATGTATATATATTTTATATTTTTATTTTTCTGTTTTTGGTCAAGAGTGTTTTCTGTCATTCTGCTAAGTCGCGAGGGCATTATGTTGTTTAAATTGTTCCTCTTTTTCATGTTTATTTTATAATCATTTGCCACATTTTTCTATTCCTTTATGTTATTTTTATCATATATCATATAAATGCACGTACAATTTCGATTTTACGATTAGTAGTGATACGATTTTAATGCCTTAATCAATATAAATACTGATCAATAGTACTGTTTTCGAAATCAAAGGTTGCGGAGACTAACATAGTGGTCATCATTTATCATTAACAAACCTCAGTGGAGTTTCTTTAAGTGGATTGTAGATGGGGCTAATTTACATACACGCATACATCTGCCTCACGAACTAAAATTAACACGTTCATTTACATAGGAATATTAACCTTTTTTCTGTCCAATGAAAGGTTCTTGGTTGCATAGTGTTTAAAAATGGAAACTAATATTATTCTTTAAATGAATATTTCACTGCGTTACTTTAAAGTTTAACTTTAAGTTTGGAGATACATTTATTAAAATTGTATATTTGTAACTTTTGTCAGAATTCATTTACATATTCTATGAATATTCAACAGAAATACCCGAGCTATCTCTCCCAAGGCTTTAGGTGAAGCGTGTTACTCTATGACTTGGAATATTTAGCATTTGCCTATCTGTTAAAAAATGGCTGTTTTCAATTGGATTTCTTATTAAGTAAAGCTTTCTTTAGGATTTTAATTGTCCTAGGTTTTCTGTATAGTTTTTTTGTAAACTTGATAGAAAAACCGAGATGTAAATATTTCTAAAGAATTTCTATAAAATCTAACATGGGTATTAAAATTTTTTATGCACACTTGTTGTTAACTGATAGAAAAACGTGGACGTCAAATTTACTTTAGAATCTCTATAAAATCTGCACACGTTTTTGTGAACTTGATAGAAAACTTAGACCTAAATGTTTCTTTAACGTTTCTATGACACCAAATTGAAGTGTGGAAGTACTCTAACAACTTTCTATAAAACTTGAAACAAGTCTCTATAAAACTTGATAGAAAATTTGAAACAACTTTCTATAAAACTTGATAGAAAATTTTAAACAACTTTCTATAAAACTTGAAACAACTCTCTATAAAACTTGATAGAAAACTTGAAACAACTTTCTATAAAACTTGAAACAACTCTCTATAAAACTTGATAGAAAACTTGAAACAACTCTCTATAAAACTTGATAGAAAACTTGAAACAACTTTCTATAAAACTTGAAACAACTCTCTATAAAACGTGATAGAAAACTTGAAACAAATTTCTATAAAACTTGATAGAAAACTTGAAACAACTCTCTATAAAACTTGATAGAAAACTTGAAACAACTTTCTATAAAACTTGAAACAACTCTCTATAAAACGTGATAGAAAACTTGAAACAAATTTCTATAAAACTTGATAGAAAACTTGAAACAACTCTCTATAAAACTTGATAGAAAACTTGAAACAACTTACTATAAAACATTACAGAAGACGTGACAATATTTTCCTGACTCCTTGAAATGTTTATAGTGCAAAACGTGTAAAGCTAAAAGATAGAACACTCTTACCTTAATATTTAGAGAGAATAAAAATGTTTTGCTTTAGGGATTACCCAGTAGCATACATTTAAATACGAGAACATTATTAATGCACCAAACCCCGCCAGCTAAAATAATATATTTCTCAGCGAGAGAAACTAGGTTCCACCTCCGCAAATTTCCAGCCGTGTTTTTTCAGGCGTGACTTTCAACGAGAAATAATTA
Source organism: Leiobunum rupestre (assembly GCF_980474605.1). NCBI lineage: Eukaryota > Metazoa > Arthropoda > Arachnida > Opiliones > Sclerosomatidae > Leiobunum > Leiobunum rupestre. The sequence continues at coordinate 58,659,843 of NC_143385.1, read as the reverse complement.
TACTATATTTATCCCGATGCTTCGTACGCGGTAATGACCCTTACGGGTACAATACTATCATCCTAAATCAATACCTTTCCTACCTGTTACTCATTAAATACTTCTTATGATGTTATTATTTTTCCCCCGTAATTGTCTTTCGCGAAACAATTTATCGTCTGATGTAAATCTGGGTTTCGTATAATTTACCTCCCACAAGTCTTGAGATAGAAAAATTTAATGGCCCCCTAATTACCCGAAAGCGTTTTTCATTATGTTTAGGTACATCACGGTGTCGTTTGTTCTTCCCTAAATTGGGTTGGAACTTTTGCGCTTTCTAAATTATTATTTTTTTCCTTTACGGAGAGTGTTTTTAACTTTCTTTTGTTTTTTAACGAATGTAATTTATTAGTCCTTTTGTTGTTGCTTATGGAGATTAGTTTGAAAATTAATGTTGATTAATTTGCAGCGTAATTTAGCAGTTTATTTCGGATTTTATAAGCTTTAGCGGATTGTAAATTTAATTTTAATGTTAATCGTAATATAGGGTTCCACCGCGTCGATTGGAATTTTAATCCTTCTCCAGTGCCGAATGAAATATGCTGATTAGTTCGTGCTTAAAGTCATTCTAGAATTATTGATAGAACTAAAACAGAACCTTTAATACGGAATTCTTAACGTTCTTGCCAGAAAAGACCAGACCTCTTAACAACTGGACGCATGCTAGTTTGGTTCTTTTTAAAATATAACGTATGGTCAGATAATAGGTTTTTAGGGGGAGAGGCTATTCAAACACCGGTCTGAATTTTGAAGGAGTTATAAGTAAAGACTTTATCAACGAAAAATTTACAGCTTTCAAATTGCGCTGGTTTGAAAACTGAAGTCGGAGAATATTAACTATTTTTCAACATTAAAAATTATAAACCCCAAAGAACCTCGACGTTTCGATGTATTTTTTAAATAAATATTTCGTGTAGAGATAACCTTAAACATTCTATAGACTTCTAATCTATACGATTCTACATCAATTTCATAGAAATGGTAATGTCTAAGGGATTCTTAAAAACTGAAAATCATATGAAATATTAATATTATAAATTATTTATTTTAAATATAAAAATATTTTCTATAAGGATAAATTAAAAGAGACTTAGAAAGATTATTAAGCACTAAGTACTGGGTGTAAGTCACCTTACGCGTATATGTCAAGGCACAGAGGTGTGCCGAAACTAGTCGGTTTTTATTGTAAATAAAATTTTGACTTTACTTACGCTATAATCGTCGTGGTTTTGTTTTTGTTTTAAATCTAATTCTCATTAGACAAAGAATGGTTTTAAAATGCACAATATATTTATTTATAAAATAAATGTGCTTCTCTTCACTTCTATTCTATAAGGATAAGTTTAGAAATCCCTTAGAAATGTCGTATGAATACTTCAATTGACGTGCCCGCTATAAAAATATTTCCATAAAAGTGTCACTTTTTTGTCTGAAATATATTAATAATGGAAACACAAACCAATTACTAAAATTGATTTTTCTAATCTACGGCGTCGAAAGGGCAAAAAATGAAGAAGCTGACTTTTTTAATAGCAACACTACTTGTTTTTGATATTCGTGGGAATTTTGCCTTGTCTCTCGGTATGTGTGTCTCTATGGCCATTGATTTTCCGTTTTATCTCTGGCTGCTGGTGGGACACGCTTGGCACTGTGACTAGCATATCGCTTTGGCATATTACTTTTGCATATGGGCGCCTCCTGATCCATCATTGTTTTTATTGGGACAGTTTCTTTTCTTTTTCTGGTGAGGCATCTTCAAACGTTATTCTCATACACCCGGGATATCTTATAAATAATATTAAGAAAGCCAAGCGCAACTTTCTTTCGATAAAGGGGAAATCTTAATTATTTAAATCATTTATTTATTCAGAAGTGACAAAAGTATCTGGATAACTTAAGCAACTGAATTATAGCATTTATTTATTAAGACGTTGCAACTGAATTGTCATGAAATATTTGTTAACGTTCTTGTCGTTTTTCGCGTGAAATGAAATCGAAATTTTTATTAATATAGGAAAGTGGATTACTTTCTGTTGCTCTTTTTTACCCAAACATAAATTTTATTTCACTTTTTAAAAATCCTTAAAAAGTGCTCTATAAATATTTCTATAAAAAAGATGGTAATTTATGGGTTATTTTTATCACCTTTAGAAAAGTTACCTTTTATCACCTTTAGGAAAGTTACCCAAATAGTTATAGATTCTATATAGAAATTAAGTATAATTTTCTATCCGATTCCAAACAATTTTATTGAATTTTTATGATATGTTTTTGTTTGACATAATTTCGTTTTTGAATATTTATATGGTTATATCAAATGATCGTAAAAAATTGTAAGTTAGCTTTTTAAGATACCTCTAATATTAATTTGGTAGGAAACATTTTCAAATGTTGGTGATCTTTGTCTCCATAAAAGGCATTCTTTTACGCACAGTGGAATATTTTAGGAGTGTAAAACTGTATTTATTTGGGTTACTTTTAGCAAAGTCGTTTAATTCCAGGTAATGCGCTACATTTTGACGTTTAAAAATGTGCTCCTTAAACTATTAACTGTATATCAAATCCAAGTCGTTAAGACATGAATTATATTTTATAAAGACATAATTCTTAATTGTCGTATCAAATAAATATTCAAACAATTTAGACATAAATTGTGGATTATAAAGCCATAATTCTTAATGTTTTTCTACGCGGATGAAAATTGTCGTATCAAATAAATATTCAAACAATTTAGACATAAATTGTGGATTATAAAGGCATAATTCTTAATGTTTTTCTACGCGGGTGAAAATTATCGTATATTAATATTCAAACAATTTAGACATGAATTGTGGAATATTAAACCATAATTTTAAACGATTTTTTAAATTGTTCAAATTTTTCCAAAATCAGTGGGAAATTTTAAGAAAAAGCTCTTAATAAAAATAAATTTCAACACTTGATAAAAATTCGTGTCAATTTTAAAATGATGAAATGTGTTTTTCAAATTTCAAGATGATATGAATTTTTACAAATGGAACCATGAACAATACTTTATTGCTATTAAAAACTGATAAAATAATCTAGTAACTTATAAAATAATGAAATATCATGTTAATCAACGCCATTTGAACTTCAGAATAGTAATAATAGGTATGGAACCATATACAACACTTTATTACGAGTAAAAATTGAAAAAAGAATTGTTCTTTATAAAATAAGAAAATGTCATCTTTTTCAACTGCCTTAAAAAGCCAAGATGGTAAGTACTTTAACACCATCGATAAATATTAATTAAAGGTAAGCAGGGTTCAAAATAAAAACCCGTGGGTTTTTTGGGTACGACCCACTTAAACAATTTCACTATGAAACTCACTTAAAAATTTTGGGTTGTTCACACTTATTTTAGCTTTAACACGTGTTTATTCGTATTTAGTTCAAAAAATATATAAACCTTTTTACTAGAAATGTCCTCAATTTTATTAATATCGATTTTTGTAATGTTAACTTGTTAGCCTAAATTTTAATAAAACCCAAAAAGTCTGGGTTTGTTTTTTAAAACCCGGATTTTTTAAAACCCTTAACGTAAGACCTGAAAGGATATCGAAGTAAATGAGAGAATAATGAAACGTGTCAACTACTGACCTAAAGGTGAGTGTGGTCAGTGGGCGATAGGACTTATGACTGGACGGATCTTTCATAGGAACACCCCAGAAATCGTTGGCGAAAGTCCGAAGCCAGGGTGCGCCTCCTCGGACGTCCCCGTTCTTGACGATGGCCACCAAATCGTCGTGCACAAACTCCCCGTTCAGGGAATTGGCGTAGGTCATCATCGCCACCGCCGCCACCAACGCGTAACACAGCGGCTCCCGGGCCCGAGACCACAGCGTGACTCTTCGCGTGCCATCGAAACTAACGGCGCTTTTGGCCCGTTCCCCGCGATTGGTTCGCCGAGAAGATCGGCAACGACTCGGGGAGCTTTCTGCGGATGTGGACCCGGGCGTCGAGTTTTTGTCGACATCCCCGCTTTGCCCGTTACTCGGATCCTCCGAGCCCCCACCTTCACCTTCGGCCCCGTTCGAGTCCTCCGTTCTCGGTAAGCACATTGCATGGAATGACCCGCGCTGCCAACCGGACCCTTCCTTTTATATAAATCACTGACGCGATGGATGCTCAAAAAGCGACGCGGTACTTGTCCGGATCGACGCTAGCTTCTCCCGATTCGAGGAGAGCGCGCGATGCGTTGAGATGCCCCTCCACTCTTCCACCACCGCGATCCGAAGAAGCCAAAGAGGAACTTACGAACCCCTTTTCCCGACCAGCAGCGCCACTCCGCGTCGATCGATGACAACTGAAAACGAACGGGGGGGGGGATACCGTTTTCGCTCGGAAGTCGTTGGAGCGTCACTAGTCGCCTCCAGAGCTCGTTCGCTAACGGACCGACGTTCCGACTCTCCTCGGAATCTTCTCTTTCCTGGCCAGAATTGCAAGCTCGAACGGACCGGGCCTCTACGCTCGCGAAGAATTCGGCTCGTTCTTATCAGCTGAGAACGGATCTGCGGCCTCGGAAAACGGTATTCGTTGCGGATGGGAATCTTTTCACTTTCTCTCGATTTTGTTTTTACCCTTCTGAAAGCGAAAGGGCAGATTTTGACGCGCGTTCTTCCAACGTTCTCTCGTAACGACACCTGTGAATTTGCGACTGATACGTACAAAGTGCCGCTTTGTTTCATTTGATGGTATGAATGGGTTGCGATTGTTCTTTTTATTTATGAAATGTCCGTGTGTGGTCATGTTGAGTTTGGTTTTTAAGAGCTTTCCTTTTATGGATAGGATTTGGTATAATGGTTAATTAACGGTCTGGGTTTTAGCTTTTGTTGTACGTGTAAAGTATTTGGAATTTATGGACTCATTTTGAACCCTAAGAATAAATAGCTAAGTATGTAACTCAGCTCTTACGAGATAAGTAAGAGTGTAAATTTAAAACGTGTAATGTACCTAGTGCTCGGCTGTCGATTAATTTTTACACATGAATAAAATAAGCTCGGCGATATTTAAAAAATATTTATTTAAATAATATTTATTTAAATAACCAATAGTTGAATAGAAATTGTAAAATGTTTAAATAATCGAAAGTGAAAAAGCCTATTATTTAAATAAAACAAACAATTATTTAAATAAATGCCACTTTTATTCAAATAAATGCTTGGTTGCGTAAAAAAGATAATTAAATAAGTTAAAATGATATTCTTTTTACCAAAGTTTTTTAAATAAATCGGAAAATTTGTGGATAATGAATAAACAATTCCGAGCACTAAATGTACCTCTAGAGCCTTTACAAAATTTCTTAATATACTTTCTGGGAAATCGTTCAAAACTCTAAATAATAATTATTCTTTTCTTTACCTTAAAGAAAATTCAACAGCAATAAATTAAGTTAAAAATTATATCGGTTGGCTGTTCAACATTAAAATCTTATTTTAATTGAAATTATACTTATTCCTCTTTCAAAAAAATATATAATTCAAATATCAATTTATATATAAACCGCTATTTTTTTAAAAAATAATTATTTCTAAATGTTTCATACTTCAGGTTCTATTTTCAAACGAATTTTAAATTTTGATTTTTATCTTCCAACAACATATGATAGGCCTTTAGTTTGAATGCTCTATTTTGCTCTGAAATTTAAAGTGGAAATGCTACATATTATAGTTTACCGCCTTCTACAGTTCAAACCAATATAAAGAATTTTTTAAACTTTTCAACGCGTATTCGACAGTATGTAAGAAAATTAAATAAAAATTGGTGGGTTTTAGAAAATGTTAACTTATACATATTTTTTTTTAATTTCAAGATAATTTTTCATTAAAATATAATATTATTTAAAAAAACCTTTATTGAAAATATCCACACATACCTTGCGCTTGTGGCATACGAGTCCAATTGATATGAATGTCTGCGAATACTAGAACTTAAGTACATAAAAGAGCTGATGTGAAAACATACTACACGTCGAAGAAGCTAAATTTGTTATTAAATTTCAATAAAAATATTTCACACAAAGTCATCTCTTTTGTAAAAGAAACAACATATTTTAGAGCCTATCCATAGTCAAATGTTTTATTTAAATCTTTCCACAAAATATTGCAGAATTACAACAAACACTTAACCGAAAAGTAAGCTAAATCAATCAATTTCTTGATAAAATGTTCAACCTTTTTGGATAACAACAGAGTAAGTTATTTCATCAAGACTAAATACACAAACAACATTTCGATGCTAGTGATAATTATCGCCCAGTGAAATCATTTCCTGCCTCAATTCAAATGAAATTCTAATGACAGACGCCTCTTGTAAACTTTAATAAGCCAGCCAAATTAATAAGCGCAAATTAAACGAAAAGCAATAGCTTGAAAAAAGCAGCTTTCATTATTCTTTCTTTCATGGCTCCGCGCTTTGAATTAGCGAAATAGTTATTATAGGGTTCCTCCCTAATATCTTTTCCTCGGCAAGGATGGAACCACTCGTTTTTAATAAGAGGGGGTTAAACCGAGGGGGGGGGGGCTGAGGCCTATTGTTGCCTAATGAATAATGGTGGGCGGCGTTTCCTTTTCCAACCGTTCTCTATGAGTGGCGCTGCTGTCTCCCGCTGCCGGAGACACGAGTCGTCGAGCGTGGCAGTCTATCATTACCTAATATCTCTCTGTGTTGCTTTTTTTGCCATTTCATACTGTTAACACGCTCCTCGTCAAAAATCGGATAAACTTATAAATATGGATAGAGTTCAGTTTGACTTCAGGTTATAATATCTGCTGACTTACGCTTCCGGATGTTTTTTCTCCTTCGTGACATTTTCTAAAGGTGTTTTCCTTTTAGCTACGTTTTTCGTTAACTAAAGATACAAACTTGAAATGAAAAAAGTTAATGGTTATTTAGAGAGAATAGAGCGGTAAAATTTATTTACTGTCTTACGTTAATTTCATTGAAAAATATACAATATAATTAATCAAGAATTTGTTTTAATTAATTTGGTCTTTTAATTTGAGGTTGAAAATTAATTGTTCTTTAAAGTTTAGATCAAAAAAATAAAATTGTTGTTACAAGTTTAAATTGAGAAATTTAAATTGTTTTCTTTAGTTGAGAGCTACAAAATTTAATTTAATCTTTCAAGTTTAGATCGAGAAAAATAAATTTTTCTATTAAGTGGGAATCAACAAAATTAACTTGTTCTCTAAAGTTAAGATCGGCAAAATTAAAAAGTTCTTTCAAGTTTAGTTCGGCAAAAATAAAATGTTCGCTAAGGAAAACATCAACAAAATGAAATTATTCTCCATATCATCGACCGAATTCAAGTACTTTCTAAAGTCAACACCGAGGAAGTTTCACTACTTTGATATAAGATCAACAAAAATGATATTTCTACCTAACGTTACTGTCGAAGAAGTAAAATTTGTTCCTTGAAGATAAGAGCGACAAAACCGTTGCTACCAAACGTTTCTATCGATGAATTAAAATTATTCCGTTAAGTCGAGCGCGACAAAACCATTGCGCCCTACTTTTTTGATTTATGAAATAAAGTTATTCCTTAAAGTCCAGAGCGACAAGGCCTTTGCGCCCTACCGTTTTGATGGATGAAATAAAGTTATTCCTTAAAGTCGAGCGCGACAAAACCATTGCTCCCTACCGTTTTGATGGATGAAATAAAGTTATTCCTTAAAGTCCAGAGCGACAAGGCCTTTGCGCCCTACCGTTTTGATGGATGAAATAAAGTTATTTCTTAAAGTCCAGAGCGACAAGGCCTTTGCGCCCTACCGTTTTGATGGATGAAATAAAGTTATTCCTTAAAGTCCAGAGCGACAAGGCCCTTGCTCCCTACCGTTTTGATGGATGAAATAAAGTTATTCCTTAAAGTCAAGAGCGACACGACTTTTGCTCCCTAACGTTTTGATCGACGAAATGAAGTAATTCCATAAAGTCAAGAGCGACAAGGCCTTTGCTCTCTAACGTTTTGATCGACGAAATGAAGTAATTCCATAAAGTCAAGAGCGACAAGGCCTTTGCTCCCTAACGTTTTGATCAACAAAATGTAGTAATTCCTTAAAGTCAAAAGCGACAAGGCCTTTGCTCTCTAACGTTTTGATCAACAAAATATAGTAATTCTTTAAAGTCAAAAGCGACAAGAACTTTGCTCTCTAACGTTTTGATCGACCAAATAAAATTATTCCTTAACATCAAGAGTGACAAGGCCTTTGCTCTCTAACATTTTTATCAACAAAATAAAGTTATTACTTAAAGTCAAGAGGGACAAGGCCTTTGCTTTCTAACGTTTTGATCGATGAATTAAAGTTATTCCTAAAAGTTAAGATCGACAGAGTTAGGCAAATAAAATATTTCTTTATTTTTAATTTGATAATTGAAATGTTTTTACGTCTTGTTAGAAATTATTATTATTGGCTCGATGAAGCTTAAATCTTTAATTTGTTGTTTTACCAATTTAATCAACCATCATTCTCTACCTTATAATAAAATTACTCTTTTTCGTTTTATAAAACTGTCCATAAACTTAATATAAAAATAAGTGTAGGATTCGAAATTTTTTCCGTAGTACTCCCAGATGACATTTCGTTTTAGATTTCCTCACGGAAAATAGCGAAAGATACGGCAATTTTTAACTCCCCGAACGTAAAACGAACTTTTATATTTCCAATCCTTAAATATAATAATCTAATGGTCTCAAGAAATTTAATATTTCACTTTATTTTACGAAATAAAATTGCTCTCTTAAAAATAATTACAAAAATGAAAGTGAAAGAGAGGTGGCTTTAAATCCTAATTGGACAATGGAGAGAAGAACAAAAGAAGATGCTGCTTGTCCCCTCTACAAACCTATAAGCTGGCGAAATTACGATCATTTGTTGTGGACCAGCTTCTGGTAGCATTTGATTGGCTTATATTTCGGAGTTGTCAATGAATATATGGCTTCATTTGTAGGATCTAGAGATGCGATGAGGTCGAAGTCTTCAAATACCATCATTCAAGGAAAAGAGGAAATAACTAATTCGTGGCTTAAACTGACAAGTACCCGAGGTGTTTATTTCCGATTTGGTTCAAAGTCGGCCGTAATGTAGACCTATATGAGATATGAAATTTCCCAAAAGGAGACGTTGCACTACGTATTCAATTTGACATGGCAACCGAAAATGTTTTTGATCATTTAAAACAAAAAAAATCTCCATTTAAAAAAGCGTGGGATTTTCTAGGTTTCACAGGGTCCTAGCTACATTTTTTTTAATTTGAAAATCACGAAATTTGTTATTTGAACCACATTTAGGTAAATTTCATCAAGATGGGTAAATTGGAACATTTTTGGGGTAAAAGTGAAACAATTTTTGGGTAAAATAAGTAAAAAATCTTATTTTTGTTTTAAGTGGTCAAAAACATTTTCGGTTGCCTTGGCAAATCGAATGGGTAGTGCAACGTCTCCTTTTGGGAAATTTCATACCTTATATAGGTCTACATTACGGCCGACTTTGAACCAAATCAGAAATAAACACCTCGGGTACTCTCCTTGTGAGCATTCAAAACCTCAAATTCATCGCAATACAACATTTCACCTACATCGGCATTGTACTCAATTAGAAAATAAGTTTTAAAATTAAATTAGTGTTGGAGATTTATATCGACGCCCGAATTTAAAGGTTTCCCAAACAATTTTTTTAATTTAAAGGTACAGTAAGTGTCAATGGAATCTATCAATAATGTCCAATAGTTTCCTGTAGCAGTTTTCTCTTTAGTTTCATCAGAGAAACGACAAGTGAAACCATAAAATCTTTTACAGGGGGTGGTCCTGATAGAAGCGACTAAAAGTAGGAACGGTTCCGAATTTCATTGCCTGTTGATTACGGTATCTAGAATTGTGGTCTCCAAAATTCACAATTTGCACATATTTGTTAGTTTTGGTTAGATAACAGTAAGTAACGCGTTTTGAAATTTTTAATGTTTAGGCTTAGTTTCTCTTTTAGATTTGACAGTCGCCAGCCAGATTTCCCGCACGGTAGTGATGAGTTCCAAATAGAACGAAACCGGTCTACCGTTGTAATTTCTGGCTATTTTATTTATTTTTAGTTTAGTTTATTACTCGAAGATCTATTTGATCCGAGTTTCACGTTTTTTGTTTGCTCGAAGACCTATTGGTACGAGTTATTAGTAAGTTTTTTAATTTCTTCAAATTTGTTTAGGATTTAGCAATATTATCCCTTTTAATTATGGACTAATCTACTTTTTCGCGTATTTTATCAACCTTCTCACTGTCCATAGGTGGTTTCTTCTAACTTAAATTAAGGTTAGGTAAGGCGCGGTTAATATAATAATAAAACCAAATCTTTTATCCTTTGACCAATGAATACTGAGAACTGTTTCTACATTTGTTATAAATGATAAATCCTCTTTTGGCTAGCCTTTCTGATACATATGTTGAACAGCCTATAGGACTGCAGCAGATAGAATGAAATATTTATGAGAGATCAATGAATTTAACTTGTCTGCCACTAGGTTTATTAGAAGCTAGCGTTGTTTGAATCTTGCTACCTTACAAAACAAATCGTAGCGGAAGATTGGTCAATATACTTCGTTTTCGCTTTAAGATCTCGTGTGAACCATTGTTAATAAAATAAGATGGTTTCAATATACCTAGTTTAAAAATTATTATTGACCAATTTAGCGAAGGCTTAAGCCAAACAGCGCTTAGAAAGACCGCGTATGACGTCATCCCCTTGTTGCTAAGCGATCTTGGCCTCTCGAGAAACCAATAGCTCTTTTTTCTCCATTCCGTATTATATGAAAAACTTTAATATAGTTAACTTCTGAGATAGTTTTTTCCCCTTTACATTATCTTGAAACCCGGAAAGGAGTGGGCGGGTTTGTTGTGTCTTCGCTTTGATGAGAGATTTTTTTGGGGGAGGAGGGGTGCGGTAGGAGTGTCTCCCCCTGACGAGAAAAATGGGAAGTTGGCTCTGGGGCAGATGGGGTTAAGACCGAGACCGAAGCGGGGCGACGGGTGCAGTCTCTCTGGGTGGAATAGGACTTAGTTCCCACACGTGGGCACGAGGGGGCAGCACCGTCAGTCGATCTATCATTCCCGCAGAAGCACCAATGTGTTTCATGTCAGTCGCATCCCCCGAAATATTCCGTAGCACACCCTCAAAATCTCTCTCGTGGCTCCCTCTGGAGCTCCCATTCTTCGATTTCTTTCGGTTGCTCCTTCAACCCTCCTACTCTATCGCGCTTTGTCAAGCGATTAACGAAGTGTGTTTTCATTACCGGTTGTCGCTCTGATTAACGCGTTCTCGATCGTCCAGTAGCAAAGGCTTGTTTCCCCCTTCGACGCTCGCTGCAAAGTGACTTCGGGTGTTACCTATAGCATCCTGTTGCGTATGTGTCGTTCGCTTATAAGACTTGTTTTCCTTTTTCCTTCAAGGGCGGATATTTCTCGCGCCAAGATATTGGTTTGCTTCGAAAGAAACAAGCAGACTCGTATAGTATTATCAAGGAAGTATTTAGGATCCTTCGAACCGTGAATAGTAGCATTGGTTGCTGCTCTTTTATTTCCATGGATGGCCACACCTTAAAACAGGTGTGCTCAAATTGGAGATCATCAGTAAATGACGACCTTGACCTTGAAAATGGCGACCTCGACCTTTAAAGGCCGATATTGACCATTCCAAATGTAGATCGTCAAATTGAGATAGGTCATCTTGACCTTCAAAGTGATGATCTTCACCTTGAGATAGGTCATCTTGACCTTCAAAATGATGATCTTCACCTTGAGAAAGGTCATCTTGACCTTCAAAATGATGATCTTCACCTTGAGATAGGTCATCTTGACCTTCAAAATGATGATCTTCACCTTGAGATAGGTCATCTTGACCTTCAAAATGATGATCTTCACCTTGAGATAGGTCATCTTGACCTTCAAAATGATGATCTTCACCTTGAGATAGGTCATCTTGACCTTCAAAATGATGATCTTCACCTTGAGATAGGTCATCTTGACCTTCAAAATGATGATCTTCACCTTGAAATAGGTCATCTTGACCTTCAAAATGATGATCTTCACTTGAAATAGGTCATCTTGACCTTGACCTTTAAAATGTATTCTCGAAATGAAAAAATCTGTAAACTAGTGTCTTTAATATTTTAAATATACTAATTTTTAGAATTTAAAAGATAATTAAGAAAAATTAAAAATGTTGAATTGAAGTTATACTCATTTTAAAGTAAATATTTGATTATCAAAAAGATGCTACTAAACAAAGTGTAAAACCGAACAAATTATGCGAAATCATCAAGCTGCAAGTTATCTCGGATTCTACTTAAGTATATGTATCGTCTACTTTTTTCGGTTTTACGTGAGCGCTTAAGAAAACATCTGCAATAGATCCGGGTTCGAGTGTTTTCTTTTCCACACAAGATTAAGTTTATTTTTCACTTTTAGGAAATTAAAAAAAAATAGCATCGTGCGAGGTGGCGGTGGTTCGGTTGTATAACAGTAGCCTTAGGCTAATAGCCTATCAATCATTAGAGTCTGGAACCAGTATTTCATTTATTTTTCGCTTACATTAATTTTGTTCTTTTTCGCCGCCATCTTAGGGGCTGCCGCCAGCGCCCCAAACCCCGTATGAGCGATTCGCGAACTATCCTAACTTTTAAAATCGCGCAATTTAGGCTTCGGTCTCTTATAACTGGAACGCGCCGCGCGTGCGAAACAAATTTTTCGCGTCTTCAGCAGCGCGTGCTTTTACGTTGTTTTTCCGTCTCACCGACTTCTCACCAGGTGTCGCGGCGGACGCGCGCTTTTCAATTTCCCGAAATTTCTTTATTTTATTAAAAATTAACTACTCAATATTTTTTGACGCGGTTTTCGCCATAAATTTCAGTTTTTAATGGGCTATAGGGCTATCGAACTGGTTAAAGCTTGACCGTTCCCCTTTAATTTAAGTACTGAGTTAAAAGCTTCAGTGCTTCAGAAGTTGTACACGCGCCGGCTATGTAGGTGAGCCAGGTTCGAATCCCAACCGATACAGTTAGCCTTGAGAAAAAAGACGTATACCGTAAACAATTGGTGGAAGCCCCGCTGTTTGTATGTTGAGACCATCTCGAAACCCTCAGCACTTGGTCCGTCTTTAATGTCAATAAACAGGAACTGTCAACCGCACAACACAAACACTAACCAAACAATAGAAACTCTAACCAAAACACACACGAATACACCCAAGGCAACTGCAATACCACTCATCGTATCTCAGATCACGTAATTGGAGCTAGGTAAAAAATCATTGCCTTTTCTACATCTCTGGAAACTATGAACATAATGATAACAATTTGCCCCAGGTTTCCAATTGCGAACACCGTGCTAACACTATGGTCCGTGACGGCCCGTGACATCCACACACAGACAGACACGGCGAAGGCAATACCTCTCCTTAAACAAGTTCAGTTGGAAGGGTAGAAATCGAGATTTAACTTCTGGGTCATTTAATAAGAAGAATATCCTGGTTAAACAACGTCTAGAAGGTTCTAATTGCAGATTTTTCGACGCGAACATTCTAAAAAGGTGTCTTTGTCTCAAAGAACACAATACAAGTTCTTGGTAATTAATAGGCAAAAAACTAATAGAAACATAAATTAAAGAATTACTTTTAACTGGGAATTTTAAAAACTACAAAAGTAAAAACAGCCTTGGTCGATTATAATAATAATAATATAATTAAGCTTCAATATTTCCCACGTTGAAATTAATTAAGAGGGAAATATATTATTTCAACCAAAAAAAAATGAAATTATCACACGTATGGTTTTACCGCTTCTGTCCCATTTGGTCGAATCTCATTCGCCTAAATGTTTCGTGTGGTATTGTTGGTATCAATTTAGTGGTTCTTTTTTCCTTCCACCTAGGTTTAAAGATCAGGCATATACTTACAATTTCTAAAACTTATTTTACTGACCTACTCGAAGATGTGCCGTTAGAAACGAGAAGGCACATGTGGTTTTTCCACGATGAAGCTCCACCCCATTTTAGCCATCAACGAAAGAGCTCATCTTAACCCGACTTTTCTTTTAAGGTGGATGGGTCGAGGTGATAATCACCGATTTTGTTCAAAGTCGGGTATAATGTACACCTCCATGTAACTTGAAAAACCTGCAAGGGAAAAGTTGCGATGGGCATTCGTTTTGGCATGGCAACCGAAAACGTTTTGACAACATGATTTGGAATTATTTCCGTTGAAAATAACATGGGAATCTGAAGGATTTTAAGGGTCCCCCAATTGACCAAATTGCATTTCAACTTGATTAAATTTAATTTGTAAAATCAATTTAAATGTATTTTTAACGGTTTTGGAATTTTAAAATTTTTTCAATTTTTTAAAAGGTTTCACAGGGGGGACCCTTAAAATCCTTCAGATTCCCATGTTATTTTCAATGGAAAAATCCCAAATCATGTTGTCAAAAACGTTTTCGGTTGCCATGGCAAAACGAAAGCCCGTCGCAACTTTTCCCTCGCAGGTTTTTTAAGGTACAAACAAACCTTTGAAGTTGTTTAAAAATAATCTTATTTTGTCAACACGATCCTTTTTATCTTAAGTCACGGCGAGTTAACTAATAAATATTTATTTTTAGCCATATAACTTTACAAAATATAGATGGCGCTACCGCCTAATTATAAAGATGAATTTAATACAGTCTTATCATAACAGGTCCCGCGTAATCATGGCAACCGAAATCGTAATTGTAATTCTAGCTGTATTATTCCCAATTCAATGTTCGGACATTGATGACCTGCGACAACATGGCTGTGAAAATATCTTTATCTGAACCGCGCAGATATCAATGTATCTGCATTTACGATCAGGTCTTATCAGATCAGTTGATTTTAATAAAAATACAAACTAGATAGCTAAAACCTGATGTTTATCTGAATTTATAGTAAAGTAACAGACAGAATGTAATAAGATTACAGATGCCTCACAGTTATCAATTTACTTATTTCCCGATTAAACGCCTTTCTCAATTTTAATTACAAAAGATTTTTTATCTATTAAATGTATATATCACATAATAACTGAATCTGGTGAGATAAATTTTAGTGGATCGGATCAGAACGGTTAATTGGGATAATTAATCAGATTTAATTTGATAATAGATTGCTGGGTGGTGGAGTAAAAAATATAAATCCGGTCTGACTAACTGATAAACTTCAGTTATCTGAAAATAACGACTTTGAATAACCTTAACAGTTGGCCGTTGTGAGGAACGGGTTTGGGTCCACTTGCGCAGTTTTCGTTTGCGCACGTTCCCAATTGCGCGTTTCCCATTTGCGGAATTGCTATTTGCGCAGCTCCCCATTTGCGCAGTTTGTCATTTGCGCAATTTATCATTTGCGCAGTTTGTCATTTGCGCAATTTATCATTTGCGCGCTTTTTCCCGATTGCGCAGTTTCCCGCTTGCGCGGGTTTCTCGTTTGCGCAGTTTCCCGTTTGCGTGGTTTCCCTATATGAAAACGGTGCCTACGCGCCTGCGGCGCGCCCGGCTAACCTAACCGTTGCGCGCTTCGCGCGCTAGCCTTGATATAACTACCTCTATATGACAAACCTGCGCAAATGAAAAACCGCGCAAATGAAAAACCTGCGCAAATGGAAAATATCTGCGCAAGTGGAAAACTGCGCTTACGGAAAAATCGCAAATGAAAAACGCGCTAATGGAAAACTGCGGAAATGGGATACTGCGCAAATGAAAACTGCGAAAATAGAAAACCGCGAAATTGCATTTGCGGAAATGGGAACTGCGCTAATGGGAACTGCGCAATTGGCCCATTACCGAGGAACGATGTTATGAATTTAAGTGGTTTGGTTGTTTGAGGAGCGCAACTATAGGTAATATCGAAGCCCTAATTTAAAAATGTATAATTTGAGGTAAAAGGTTACACTGAAAACGGATATATCAAAATTGTTTCCTGTTACTAAGTACATTGAAAAACGAGGGTCTTCTAGCCTTATTTTGCGGTAACAGGTTTAGTTGAAAAAAGTGCTAAGACAAATTTGGATACAAATTTTTATAACCTCGCTTATACAAAACTAAATCGCTTATAAATCGCTTTCAAAATTTAATATCCACCTTTTGATTTTAAAATTGATAAGAAATAAATATATTTAAATATTAAACGGTAGGCAGATAAAAAAATAAGACTTTTATCAAAAACTTGTGTATTTTTATTATGTAATATGATCACATGAAATTCTTATTGAGAAGGACGATTAAATCAACCAATATTGGAAACCTTAACATTTTCATAACACCTGCCCAAAACACAAGAGAAAATTCGAGAAGTACAATGTTTAAACACGGTTTGCGCAATGTGGACAGTCGACGTTGTAACTAGTAAATTTTTCCGAACTTTATCGTCCTTTTAGGTCAGAAGTTTATTATTATAGAAAGACCAGTTAATCCTGGTCGGAAAAATAGTACCATGAAACAAAACAGTTTGTGCTATTGAGACGTAGTTAGTCGAAAACCATTCCTAAACTTTATCGTCCTTTTAAGTGGGAAGATTATTATTATAGAAAGAGTAATTAATACTTGTGGCTAAAATAGAAAATTGAAAAAAACTTACAGACAGTTTGCGGTATGGTGACGTACTAAGTGGAAAACCATTCTTAGCTTTCACGTCCTTTAAGGTGAGAAGTTCATTATTTTACAAAGATAAATTTAATTTTAAGGGTTAAAACTACTCGTTAAGTCTCCTTCGCTTCAGTTTTGGGTCGCTATATAGAAAATTAAATTGTATTTTAGAGTCATTTTAGTAAAACAAAGATCTCCTTAAAATATTTTGGCGTCGAAAAGACGAAAAGCAGATTAAAAAAGGGGTCTAGACATAATTCATTAAATTTTTCGCGAGTCCGGCGACAGCTCGCTTTTTAAGAAAGAGAGCCAAAGTTGAGGGACTTTTTTATATTAAATTGGCTCCTAAGGGAAATAAACTTTTGTTGAATTAGCCCTATTTATTTCATCACACGATTGAAACTTTTTTTTTAGTGAAGGTCTTTATATGATATCACAAGTAACATAATATAAATAAGTTTCACCCTTGAATGATTTATAGCTTTGGTCCCATTCGTTCGAAAACGATTTAACATTGAGTTCCAATCGATCGAAAATACCCCAATTGTGCGGTTTACAGCCCAATTTTGCACGTTTATATTATTTTTTATAGTACATCAAATTTCGTTTTTATGAGACGTTTTTTAAATAGGTTTACTTCTTATATAAATAAGTGTTGATAGTCTTATTGGAGCCAGTTAGATAAAATGGAGAAAATAGCTCACAAACGAGGGTTCGAATGAAGAAGTCGCGTTAGCCTTACTCGACGCAATTGCTACAAACTTCACCATTCACATTAAAAAAGGAAATTGTTCGAATTATTGTATTCTTGATATAAATCAAAAGTTCAAAGCATAAATATACTTATAAAAGCGCGCCACCCTAGGGAAGTGAGAGACTAACCTAACCTAACCTAACCTTACCATTAGTACACCTGTAGCAATTTTGTTTAGGTATAACGTTTTTTGCGTACCCTGCTATATCTCGGGGCAGAAGTAAAAAACAAAACAAAAGCCAAGGACAGTAGATACAGGGACGAGAAAGCAGGGGGGGAAAATTCGATTTTAAACGTCTTCATATTCACGGGGAGTTAGATGTAAACAAACCGCGGCCATTGTTAAGACGTGGTTCACCATGGACAGTATTATTGTAGTTAGTTTCTACCATTTTGATGTTAAATTAAAATTAAAACTACGAGCGTAAATAAAAAATGCACATTGGTTTTGAACACTTAAGCCTCGTCAAGAACCGCTAAAATTATTGGACCGCCATTTTTTTGTTTACAACTAACTCTCCTTGCGTTTAGGTCGTTTTAGGCGATATATTCCAACAGAGGCCGCCAATACACTTTCTCGTCCCTGTATCTACTGTCGTTGGTCTAGCATCCACTCTTTGGGTACACGTAATGGAAAATGGGGCTGAAAAGGGAAAATCCAACATGGACGCGCCCAGGAAAATACCGCGAAAAAGAGTGTATTCTTTTGTTAATTTTCTGGTAATCAATACCACTCAAATTCCAAAATAACAACGAACAGTAACCATTCATCAATATATTTCCAAAGAAAGTCTTGGTCTTCACTTTATAAGAGTTTGATCTGTTTATTGGCCTTGCCTGATTTCTCGAACGCCATAACCTGATACTCCCAAAGAAAAGTAATAATTCACAAAGCCTTGCCAGTCCTTAAACACGTTTTGATTTATATGGTCATCGGCAAATCAGACTATTATTAAACATTTAGCGTTTGGAAGTATAACAAGACTCAAACTTATTCCTTTTTATTTTACTTTTGATAATAGGATATCCCTTGTCAAAAACCAATAAGCCTATTTCTTAATTTTCAGTTAGTAGATAATATTAAGGACTAGTTTTACATATCCTGACGAAATATTAACTTAAATATGTACTTTCTGGATTTACATAAATATTCATAGTTCATAAACTGTGCATTATATGCAAAATATTATTACATTTTCTATAAGGTTAATAAACATGGTTTTTACATGACAATATCTCATTTTGGCAAAACAATAAAATTAAACTTATTTGCATTCACTATGGTTATATAAACATTTAGATTTGAAAAATCAGTGTAATCCTCAACTTTTGTGGGGTCGCCATTGTGGAACAATTGGCGTTTTAACGGTGACAAAGTTATTTGGAGTTTTAAAATGAAATGTTTATTTATAGGGTACTCAAGGAGTTTAAAAAGTTTTTTTGCTTTAACCATAACAAATTTAAATTTTCGATTTAAGATTGTAACTTCGCATATTTCTGATAGTTACTTGAAAAAGTGTAATTTAAATTCTCAAAAAGATCTTTTTTGTTAATATTATTCAAGGCATCAAACTCAAGTTTTTCAATTATTTCAAGTCTTTGAGCAGATTGTTAAGGTTAATCGAACAATGTCAAACTTTGTATTTATTTTGAAATAAACGAAAGAAATTGACAACCAAATATTTTTTGGTACACGTTATTTAATTTGACCTCTCGTTTGTTAATTTGAACTGAATTAATTATTTTTTAACTATCTAATTGACATATTTTTACGCATTAATAACTTCTTGCGTGAACTATAAATTAACCGTTAAATATAAAAAATAAATTATATAAAATTAAAGAAATTGTTATTTTCATTAGATAGTAACAGGGTTGCCACATTTTTATCACAATCAAATTTCCTGACATTTCCAGGTTTTCCCTGACCATCTCTGGAGATTTTCCCTTACTTATTTTGTGCCTAGATTTTGTAATTTTTAACCTATATTTTAGTAAAAGTTTCCAATTTGCAATCGAAATGAAATTCCCTGACATTTCCCTAATTTTTAGACTTAATTTTTAAAATAATCTGACTTTTCCCTGATTTATATATCCATCTTCGAATTCCCTGACTCTTCCAGGAATTCCAGGTTTTCCAGGTACCGTGGCAACCCTGAGTAAAATTTACGTGACTCCTGTTAAATTAATTACGACCGAAATTAAAAAAAATTTCCTTAATTCAAATTTCAAACCAATGAACTTTTTATTAAGCGTAAATTAGATAAAATAATGTCATAAACTTTACTTTGCGATTTGAAGCAAGTAAAATTTTTAAGAACTTTATAACCAAATACAATTGCATCGATTTTCGTACCTACTCTTCTAAAACGCGTTGGTGCCGGTGAGTTACCATAGTAACGTGACTGTAATTTGAATGGGACAACAATAGGTTACAAAAGTTGGGGAAAATTCGTTTGGAAAAATAACGTCCATCGCGTTTCCCCGTCAATCATGTAATTGGCCCGTGGGTGGAATATCTTCTGGATGTACTTATTTTACATAATCGATTGGACGGTTGTCAAAGTGATCCATATTATAAGCCTAATGAGAGTTGTTCAAAAATATAGATTTTTTGGTAAGCGTGACAAAAATATTTAAAGTTTCTACATCATTTCAATGAAATTTTTAGCTTAGCTCATATATTTGGATAATTTATAACTGGGAAATAAAATGCAATTTACACCAGTAAATCATAAATACTACGTGTAAATTTTAGGAGGGTAAGATAACAAGAAAGGTGTCATATATATCTACCTAGATTAAAAAAGGGATTTTACCAAAATAGTAAAAAGTAAATAAATTTAATTTAACTTAATTTAATTTTTGTTTATATTTCCGATTCCAGGTAAGAATTAATCAATTTATTTAGATTGAAATTGTTTAATAATAATAACTAAAAGGTTTAATAATTAATCATAAATAAATTAAATTCATTGTTTAATAATCATAAACAAATTAAATAAATTAATTAGTAATCATAAATAAATTAAATAAACTGATTTATAATAATAAAAAAATTTTCAATAACAATAATAAATATATTGTTTTATAGTAGATCAAAATTAAGATCTGAACAAATTGTAAATGATAATGGAATACCATGGTTGTTTAATTTGTATTAAAACAATATTTTTACAAATAGAAATTCTACGCATTGCCACCAGGCCACCTGAACTAATAGCTTTAAAAGTCGCTTGATGACTTAGGACTAAAGTGGTGCCTAGACTATTGGCCAGCTGATTATTGAATTATTATTAATTATTTTAATTATAATTAAAATAATAAACACTTGACATGCTATAATAATAATAATAATACTAATAATTAAAAGCAATAATAAAATTGAAATAAATCTAGTATTTAATAATAATAATAATCAGCTAGGCTAATACCCAAGGCACCACCTTAGGCCCAAGTCATCTAGCGACTTATAATGGCCGGGTTTCAATGCGTATTAGGGTGGTGGCAAGGCCTTCATGCCACGCGAGCCAACAGCTCCCTACACTCACTGTTACCGTTAACCTTTACAAGTTTTTATGGAAAGGGGAAACCGAAGAACTCGAGGGAAAACCTCTTAAACCATTGGGGAGAGAACTTGCAAACTCTACGCGGAAGGAGTAGTTCCGAGCTTTGCACCCAGTGCCACAATCTTGGATCGAACCCGACTCCTCTTTTTGCGAGGCGAAAGTGTAAACCACACCGCCGTTTATTAAAAATCAATCAGCTAATTGTGAGTCGCTGTAGGCTATCGCATCGGTTTGCGAGAATGGGTTATGGAAGGAATCTATCGTTGAAAGTAGCAGAGTGGAGAACGAAGACGGTTGAAGAGGCGAATGAGCGGCCCCTGAGTGAGAGGATAAACTTATTGGAATCACGCAACCTCTCAAACGGATTGAACGCAATTTGGAAGCAACTTCCGAATTCTCTCCTCCTCCGCGATCACTGCCTTCCTCGAGCTGCTTCCCAAAGAACCTTTTAGATTTCCCTTAAAACATTTTTTCTCTACATTTCTTTTAGTGCGCGCTCTTTGGGTGACGATCGGTGGTGAAACTTATGAAATCGTGGTAACGTTAGCTGGTGATTGTTAGCGGTAACTCCCATCTATAATGTGCTATAAAATTAAATTATTTGCTGAAGGAGTCAAAAATTAATTTGTACCTTAGTTTGAAGCTTATCCGACAGTGGAGACAGTGGCGTAAATAAGGCCCCCGCAGACCTCCAATCTGTAATGTGCTATAAAATTTGATTATTCGCTTAAAGAGTCAAATATTAATATGTACCTTAGTTTGAAGCTTATCCGACAGTGGAGACAGTGGCGTAAATAAGGTCCCCACTGACTCGGTAATGGTTGGAGCCCCCGGCTTCAAGGGGCCCCTTAATTTAAGAACTCTAAGCATAAGTATACGTCGAAGAACGCATAATGGAGGGGGTCTCCACTTACCCCTTACAAACGTCACTGATTATAAGTTGCCCCCAAAAGGGTTTCACGAGGGGGGGGGGGTGCTGCGGAGACCTTAGCTACGCCACTGACGTCGTGAGTGAAGATATAAGGCGGTGAAAAAACATAACAAAAATGGATTTGCCTATTCAACTGTTGATATAGGTTAACGGTAATAGTGAGTGTAGGGAGCTCTTGGCTCGCGTGGCATGCGGGGCTTGCCACCAGCCTCCTACGTATTGTAACCCGGCCACCTGAATTAATGGCTTTAAAAGTCACTTGACGACTTGGGCCTTCGGTATTAGCCTAACTGATTATTATATGATTGACCACAGCAACAGAAAATTGATATTTCCAAAGAAGTGTCTCCTGCTAAAACTAATCTTTAAAATCGATAGGTTCATAAATAAGTTATTCAAATGTTATATATTTGTTCAAAATTTCCTTTACTTTCATTTCGCAAAACATAAATACACCTTATACTTATTCGTTAGCCGTAATTCGTTAGAACAAATTTTAGATTTAAAATATCAATTTTAAACTGCCTTGACTTGTACAATTTTTGATAAAAGTGTAAAATTATATCACTTCACACGATCAAACAGCAAAACGATGTTTATAACCACACGATCAGAAATGGTTTGCTAAAAAAAACCTAATAAAAGGAGGCTACTTATCATTTGAATTAAACTTCGAACGTATTACTTATTTTTATTTTATATTAAGATCGATGTACCTCTACGAAACATTTTGAATAATTGAGAAATCTTATGAACTACATTGAAATGCTACACATTTAAAAATAGAAATCAGTATTACACGTTCCAATTTAAAAAAAAACATTGTATTCTGCTTGAGGTATTAAACAGCACCATCTTAATTTAACTGTCAACGTCAACTTATTCTGGAATTGACATATGATGTTTAATTTATGGTCATTCTACCAAAAAAAAACTCGTCTGATCAATGATAAAACTTAGTAAACGTCATTTTCTTAATTTTGGGTTATTTACGTGTTTGGATTCGGATTCTTATGACAATGTAAGTGCTTGGTTAATATCACTGAGAATTTTGTAGGATTTTGAATTTTTAAAGCAGTTGTACAATTTTGTATTTATATTTGAAGTTACTACAAACTCGAAATTTAAAAAATTGGAGTTTACAAAGTTTGGCCCAGTCCTCTTCAGAAAGTAACTTTTTCTGCAGAACATCACCTATTCATCCACAAACCAATCTGTGTCGTAGCCTGTCATCGGAAATCATTTTGTAATGGCCGAATTCTGAGAATTCGATGGTAATTGTATGTTCCGGTTTACTCTTTTGGATGTTGAACTTGTACCTCTTTACAATTTCGAAAGAAACTACGTGGGTATGTTTGATAAGAACGAAATCAAATTCTTCCCAGGACATCTCCTTTAGATTCGATTGTTAAACTATATTTCTTAGTAGTTGAGCTTTTTCAGTTAAGTAACTTTGGCAGAAAACAAAAGCTGTTCCCTATTAACTTACAAGGAGACGACCCGAGGTGATAATCACCGATTTTGTTCAAAGTCGGGTATAATGTACACCTCCATGTACCTTAAAAAACCTGCAAGGGAAAAGTTGCGACGGGCTTTCGTTTTGCCATGGCAACCGAAAACGTTTTTGACAACGTGATTTGGGTTTTTTTCCATTGAAAATAACATGGGAATCTGAAACCTTTTGAAAAATGAAAAATTTTGAAAATATCAAAAAAGTTAAAAAAAATTAAATGGATTTTAAAAATTAAATTTAATCAAGCTTAAATGCAATTTGGTCAATTGGGGGACCCTTAAAATCCTTCAGAGTCCCATGTTATTTTCAATGGAAATAATTCCAAATCATGTTGTCAAAAATGTTTTCGGTTGCCATGGCAAAACGATAGCCCGTCGCAACTTTTCCCTTGCAAATTTTTCAAGTTACATGGAGGTGTACATTATACCCGACTTTGAACAAAATCGGTGATTATCAACTCGGGTCGTCTCCTTGTTAGAGATTCAATCTAGACAAGCTGGTGCGGTGATTTCCTTGAATAAAACGATTGAAACGGTCATATATCTCGTTGCTAAGCCTTAACAAGTCCTTCTTAAATCCATTGGTTTGTCTCCGTCGCCATCTGTTGTGTGTTTTGGGTATATTTTACAATTGTAGTTCAAGTAAAAGATTGGGTTGATGATATCATTTAGACAACGAAATAAAAATTTCTATTTCGATTAAGAGGATCCGATAAAGAAAATAGGAATAAACATTTTTACATACAACAGGCAAAATTAAACGTTTTTAAAACATTTGGTTTGTCTACGGGTGATTAAATATGAAAAAGTAGATTAGTCCTTCGCACAGTCCATATGTGGTTTCTTCTAACTTAACTTATCGTATATACTATACACCACCACACTCCCCCCTTTTCGGTTTTCCGTTGCTATGCAACACGTTTTGAAATTTTTAATGTTTAGGTATAGTTTCTCTTTTAGATATAACAGTCGCCAGCCAGATTTCCCGCACGGTACTGATGAGTTCCAAATAGAACGAAATCGGTCTACCATTGGAATTTCTGGCTATTTTATTTAGTTTTTATGTAGTTTATTACTCGAAGATTCACGTCTTTTTGTTTGCTCGAAGACCTATTGGTACGAGCTATTAGTAACTTTTTTAATTTCTTCAAATTTGTTTAGGATTTAGCTTTATTATCCCTTTTCATAATGGAGTAATCTACTTATTCGCTAATTTTATCATCCTTCGCACAGTACCATCCATAGGTGGTTTTTTCTAACTTAACTTACGGATGATTAAGTGCCATTACCTTTTTCCAAAGATAAAAATCAACAAGCCAAAGCCACGAAACCTTTGCAAGCTTTGCAATACTTATTTGAAGAAGGCTTTTTTTACCCAGGCCCTCTAATAGCGTAACCAACAAACGCAAAAGGCACGGACGATATCATTGCAGTGACTAGGCAGGATTAGACTTAGAGGCGTTCAGTCATAATCCTACGGACGGTAGCTTCACACCACTGGCCGCTTGACCGAGCGTATGTACCAAGTGTCCGAACATTCGGTTTCTCTTGTACTAAGCAGGATTACTATCGCAACGACATGTGAAAAGCAGGGTACATCTAATCTGTCTCAGGACGGTCTAATATCCTTCGAAATTTTTGAAGTAAAGGAAACGTTTTTACGAAAAGAGCTAGAGCGGGACGCAGTTTCATGATATTCTATGTCCTACACTTGAAACTTACACCACTTGATTACCTTGTCAAAGGTCCGACGGCTTCTAAAATATAAAGTTATAAGCATGATTTATAACTTAATAATTAATTAATTAATTAATTAATTTTTCTATTTAAGCAAATTACTTAACGGAACTTAAATAAGGCACTGCCCGACATTTAAGTAAATTTGTTAAACAATCAATAATAATTCTTAGCTGACACTCGTTTAACATAGAAACTAGGCTCCTCAAATAACTTGAAACGTCGACGTTAAAAAAGGAAATATAATTTTGTAATTTTAGAAACAAGATGCTTAAGCTACCGGCGATACTGGATTCGGGTACTCTTATTGCCGTTTGGTTCTTTTATAATTTACAGAAATAGTAGGTATCTTTTTATACATGCGAAATATAATATAAGTTAAGTTCATTAAGAAAAAAAATTCAAAATAGTAAAAGATACGAAATATAAAAATGTAATGAAATATAATAATCAGTGAAGTAACTTTTAATGCTATTAACTCAGGTGGCCAGGTAACAATGCGTAGGAGGAAGTGGTGGAAAGCCCTTTACGCCTCGCGAGGGAAAGACACCCCACCCTATGCATTATCTCAAACCTCAACCAGATATTATGGAAATGGGAAACCAAAAACAATGCATGAACTGTAACATAAAATGGTTAGAAGATTTGCCTTCATAGCAGATACCAGAAATTTGCGCCATGAAGAAATATCTTAGTGTAGTACTTCGAATTTATTTCTATTAAAAAAAGGTCTTCTTAAACATTTAGTATAACATTTAAAGTCAACCTAGTAGAGTACAGTTAGATTAATTAATAGGCCAAATATGTCATCCCTTGAAAACGTGTAGAACTTGATGCGTCTAGTCTACATTCCCATAAGTTCCCGGCTCCCGCTACACATTTTTAAGCTCTAACCAGTGGCGGTGGAAGCTAACTTTTAGGGGGGGTACAAACATGCAAACGCGTCTAACTTGGTAACGCGGGATGGGGGAGGACAAAAGACAGTTATGTAGATGGGCCATCTGTAGTAATAGTTCTTTTTATAAAATAACCTTGGCCATCTTGTTGAAATGTTGCCTCCCCGCTTCAGCTGTGGATCCGTTTTCTCTCCCACTAAAGAGTTTATGAACTCATTCTTAGGCATTGGCTGAACTATTCCTGGGCAACATTTCAACAAGTTGATCAAGCGTAAAGACATTTTATAAAATCAACTATTGGTAGTATTACTGTGCTGCAATTTGGGGGGGGGGGCAAATACATACATTGTACCCCCCTAGTGAAATCTGGGAGGGTATAATGTACCCCCCTATTCCGACACCACTGGCGCTAACGTTACCTGTCTGTTATTAATTTATAACGGTTTTATTTTTATTTCGATTTTTTGGAATTTAGTATGCATTGCCACAATCAGATGGCGGACGGTGTCGATATGACTGGCTGGCGCTTCCATCTGAAAGCACTTTCCAGAAACATATTGTCAATTTCTTTACTTTTATGATTTTAGTCGAAACTTTCATGAAAATATGATCATCTAACCATAGACTAAAATGATATTTAGCTCGTGAAACCACAAAGTCCACCCCAGCGACGGTCTTGTTTCATTACGAGACGCTGACGGAGCTTGGGGCTCTTTCTGGCGCTACGAGAAAGCGCAAAGTCACTATGGGGCAAATAAAATTTAAAAGCAGGGAAACCCCCTTTTTAAACCTCCCCCTCCCCTTCTTTTTTTCCCGCGCTGCTTCGGAAAGCAGTCAAGGAAAGTTTTCTGCTTGGCCTTAAAATTTAAAGCCCGTTTTCCAGTCCCGGTCTATTTTCATTTTGCCACGATCAAGAACAAGTTGTCAGTATTCAACATGCAGTCCGGCGCTTAAGTCGCCATCTACATTCGTGAAACCTAACCAAGAAGATCACAGCTATCATATTTTACTATAAAATTAGTTGAATAAAATACTAATTTAATTCTTAATTTCAGTTTAATATCATTTTTGTTCTTCATTTTGTTCAATATTAATTTAATTATTAGTTTTTATTTACTATTATTATCATTCTTACTTTTTGTTTAATATTAATTTAATTATTAATAATTATTTACTATTACTATTCTTCTTACTTTTTGTTTAATATTAATCTAATTATTTATTTTATTTTAATGATCATTTAATTATGTTATTTATGATAATTTAAATATTTTATTTATAATCGTTTAATTATGTTCTTTGTGATCATTTAAATATTTTATTTGTGATCGTTTAATTATGTACTTTATGATCATTTAAATATTTTATTTATGATCGTTTAATTATGTTCTTTATGATCATTTAAATATTTTATTTATGATCGTTTAATTATGTTCTTTATGATTATTTAAATATTTTATTTATGATCGTTTAATTGTTCTTTATGATCATTTAAATATTTTCTTTATGATCATTTAATTATTTTCTTTATGATCATTTAATTATTTTCTTTATGATCATTTAATTATTTTCTTTATGATAATTTAATTTTTTATAATTATTTAATTATTTTCTTTATGATCATTTAATTATTTTTTAATGATAATTTAATGCTTATTTTGTTTATGATCATTTAATTATTTTTAATGATAATTTAATGCTTTATTTTAATTTTATTATCAATTTCATTGTGAATTTTTTTAATCATCAACTTTTTTCTGAATTTTTAAATCATCAATTACATTCTGAATTTTTTTAATCATCAACTTAATTCTGAATTTTTAAATCATCAATTTCATTCTGAATTCTATTTAATCATCAGTTTAAGTCTAAATTAAATTTTATTACCAACTTTAGTTTAGCCTCTACCCCTACCAGATAGAGGTCTCCATATTCCTAGAACAGACAGCGACGAAGTGAAATGAAAATAGCTCTTTAAACCCTCCTGCTATAACCTAAGAGTTAGTTTTCGGATATCCGACCATTTTGTAAATGGTGTCAAATAATATAATTGGTTTCTTTATCAGAGTATAGTTCTGGCGCCATCTATGAAGCATCGGAGTAAGAAAGGGTTCTCTCTTCGCTCAAGCTCTTAAGAAAGTCGACTTCTATTTTTTATACACAGGCGCGCACCAGAGAAAATCTAAACTTTCAAGTTGCTACTCGGGCAAAGTGAATTCCCAGAGGAACTCTCTCCATTACTAGCGAGAGGCCTATTGTTGTTGTTATTTTTCCCCCTGCCAAAGGTTGTTTAGAGATGGCGCCAGACTCCAACAAACGTTTTTCCTGATTTTTATATCAGCAAATCTCGTTTAATTACTCAAAAGCAATCGGAAAATGAGTTGGTGAATTGGTAAGTTGTCCTATTAAGGGATTAATCCAAATTGCCAGGGCCGTCTTTACCTAATTGGAGGCCCCTGGGCCAAGCTATGGGTGATCCCCTGTAAGTGTAACTCCACACAAGTTTCTAACCTCCAGTTCGAAGTCCATCGTACAACTATCGGTTCAAATAGTTTCACTTGACCTACTAAGAAGAAGCTTAATTATTCTGAATTTAAAAATATTATAAACCAAAGTCTTTATTCGTTTTAGATTTACCCTGTCTATAGACGCGACTAAATACGATGTTTAGGACTTTCGAGCAATGTTAAAAACATTTTTTTTTGATTAAAATTTCTTTTGCATTTCATAATTTGAAAAATGGGGCCCTCCAGAATCTTGGGGCCCTAGGGCAGTGTCCATTTTGCCCAATGGGAAAGACGGCACTGCAAATTGTAATAGATAGAACGCTGTGAATATAAACGATTAATCGAAGACCAGGTTTCCAGATAACGTCTACTGCTTTCTATACTGGGTTCTTTGAAATTCGCGAATCGATGGCTTGGACTAGTGTTTTGTTTCATTTGGGTTAATCTAGTTTATGTTAAGTTTAAGGTCAAGTTCCCGTACAAAACCTTTATTTAGAACTTCTAAAGAATCCTTTAAAGGTCTATAGAAACTTTATGCGACTCTATAGCCTTTAGAGTACTCTATAGCTATTTCTAAAGAAATACCGAAAGAGACATCTATCTAAAGAGTTTCAATAGAAAACACTTACAAAGCATAAATATAGAATCATATAGAGTTCTTTAGATACTATTACCTTTAGACTTCTCAATAAATATTTCTAAAGAAAGCCTTAAGAAAAGTTAATCTTAAGGGAACAGAACAGTACTATCAGCATGCTAGGCTAATACCCAAGGCACCACCTTAGACCTAAGTCATCGAGCGACTTTTAAAGACTTTAATTGAGGTGGTCGGGTTAAAATGCGTAGGAGGGTAGTGGTAAGCCCTTCATGCCACGCGAGCCAACAGCTCCCTACACTAACTATTACCGTTAACCTCAACTAGTTTTTTATGGAAGAGGTTTACAATAAGAATATATTTTTCAATTGTAAAGTCTTAAAGAGTTATAAAGGTAATAAAGCCTATAGAGTATTCCATCTGTATCTAAAGAAAATTTATGCTCTTAAGAGGTTTCTATAAATACGATGTAAGTTAATTTTTAAAGAGTATGCAGTGTATATTTCTTTCTACAAATTCAGTGGCGTAACACGTTATGTTTAACCTCCTCTTTTTACATGACATTTCAGAGCAACTAGACATTTTTCTAACGTTATTAAGTCAACAATGATGACGCTTCATATAAAATTATAACTATTTTATTACGATTTTGTTACAAAAATATAAGCTTCCTTCACTTTTCGAAAGAAAAGACTTATATGTCACAGGGGTAGAATCAGGATTTTAGAGATGCCATAAAAGACTGAGAGCCACTGATATAGATGCCGTGTTTGACAACACTTAAAAAAACCTATATGCGTTCTATTTTCAATTCTATTATATTATTACGGTCTTTAATAAAACGATTTAAGATGTTTAATGAACAATTTTAAAGAAACACTTCTAAGAGTTCTAAAAAAAAATTGAAAAAATCTATTAAGGATTCTATAGAAATTTCAAAATACAATTTGAAACGAATTCTATAGCTAGAGAGTGAAAAAATGTGATAAGGTCTTGAGCACATTGTGGTGTTCAAAACTTAAACTTGTGGGGAAGTAAAACATGTACAGCTATGGACACAACGTTTTGATTCCAGGTGTTAACCCTTAAAAAGTATTTCATTTATACTTTGAGTATTTAACCTGAACACTTCATGAAATAGTGAATTTATCGAAAGTAAAAATTTCAGCCAGAGATTCCAACAGTTAACCGGTTTCGACCTTTTGGGGCTCATCAGTACTGTGTAGGAACTCTATAGCTTTACTCTGAAATCTGCCGATATCAGTTAAACTAATATACATCTAGGGTGTGTGAGCAGTCCACTGCAATTTATAGTGAAATTCTTAACCAATTATCGCACGGTGGCTGTTACTTTACAGCAGACAACTTTTAAGCTCGGGCGTCCGTTGAAATCCAACGTTAAGATAATTATATCAAAAGTCAAAATTATGACTTTTGATATAATTATGCTGTAAAGCGACCGCCATGCAATAATTGGTGAAGAATTTCACTATAAATTGCAGGGGACTGCTCACACATTTCGCAACCCTATATGTATATTAGTTAACTTAGGTTAGAGTTCAATAGACAGGTCAGCGAATTTTGGAAAAGTTTGCAATTTCATTTTAGGGTATTTGGCCTAGTATTTGGCGGGTAAAAAGTAATTTATAATAAAATGGCAATCGATAAACAATCGAAATTTTAATAGTTTTTTTGATAAGATAACTTTTTAACACATTTATTGTTCCATGTAATTGTAAATATAGTTGAGAGGTTAATGTTTAAGATACTAGACGTTTCGAGTCCAAGCCCTTCATCAAGCCTTCGCTAAATAATAAATCTGCTTTATAGCAAATGGTAAATTAATGTGTCAAACTCTTTATTTTAAGTTTAATTAAGACTTTTGTACTCTTCAAGAAATAGACTATATTGAGCTATATGATTGAAATTAAATATTTTAAATTGGGACTGTTTTTAAAATATTATGTTCTTTTCTTACAAGGTTTGATATTTCCGCTTATTGATGGTGCTCTGAAGTCTTTTACAACAAAAGAATATTCGACTAACGATATTTCATTTGAAGGTTCTCTGTGTGGCATTTGGTACAAATACACATTTTAGTTAGATTAGATTAGGTTGGGTTGGGTTAGGTTAGGTTATATTAAGGTTAGTTTTGGCTAAGGTTAGCTAAAGGTTCAGTTAGGTTTGGGATAAGGTTAGGCGATGTTTGTCTAAGGCTTGTTTAGTTAGGCTAAGGTTAGGTCAGGATTGGCTATGGCTAAGGTTAGGTTAAATTTAGGTTTGGTTAGTCAAAAATTAGGTTAATTCTAAGGCTAGGTTAAGGTTAAGTTAGGTTTGAAATAGTTTACGTAAAGCTTACGTTTGGCTTGGTTAAGTCGCGGTTAATGTAAAGTTAGGTTTAGATAAGGCTAGGTTAAAGTTACGTTTCGTTTGGTTAGGGCTCAATTAATGTTAAATTAGGTTTAGCTAAGGCTAGTTTAGGTTAAGAAAGGTAAAGTTAGGTTTAGCTTAAGTTAGGTAAGGTTTACGGTTAATTAGGTCGGAATATGTATGCTTAAGCTTTTGTTCGAAACAATAATTTAGTCCAATTGAAATTGCAAACGGCTGCGTTGCTTAACGGAACATTTGTGAAAACGATAAAGCTAAGTCACGACGAGTAGCACTTGCCAGCCGAAACGTGGCCCTATACCGAGATTGATTTCTAAAACGGTTATTTAGCCATGTTTGTGGGATTCTAGAAACTCTTGCCGGTTAAATAGAAAAGAGTTCGGCAAGAAATCAAGAAGTTCACGGTAAAGTACTTAACGAAACTTCAGGTGCTATATGACTACAATTTACCAAATGCTAAATATTAAATATATTTCTAACATAATTGACATTGGGTTCAACTTCTTTAATCTTAGACAGATACTTACATTTATTTTGGTTGTCAAGCTGACAAATATCTGGCAATAGTTCTTAAATTATCGACAATTGAGATTGTTTAAAACAGGATACTGCTTTTGCTATACTTATAGCATAACTTTGGAGCTACTTTATAACAAGAAACCAGATGGAATTAAGGGTAATATTAATAGCATAACTTTGGAGCTACTTTATAACAAGAAACCAGATGGAATTAAGGGTAATATTAATAGCATAACTTTGGAGCTACTTTATATCAAGATTTAGTTATTATTATTTATATTAAATAGAGGATGATTTCGTACAAAATTTCTCTTAAGGGTTTCTTGAATTTTATCGCATGATTTCGAGTAAAAATCAAAGGATTAAAGTATATTTTCAGTAATAAACGGATATGTTAGCCTAATCAACTTGACGTTATCTTCTAGGGTTCTTTTTTTTAGGATTTAAATTAATAAAAATTATTCTAATATAATTTTCTTAATTCCTTTGTATTTTTATTTGGCTTCATTGATGTAATCGGTAATCCTAAATAAGTTTACTTAACATTTTATAAACTTTTATGTTAATATATACTAAGAGCCTTTTATTCCTTATTGGAAATCAATTTAATCAATGACTGGTTTAAAAAATAACTCAATTAGATTTAAATGGTTGTTTCCAATTGGACCGAATCCCATTCAACCGAATCTCATTGAACAGAAAAGTATTTTCGTTTCTAGCCCATTTTGGGGGGATTCGGTTGAATGGGAAATTTAAATTTGTTTCGTTTTTGATTAGTAGATTTTGATGTTTAGTAGGGTACGTTTAAGGAGGTTATTTGAAATTCAATATTAGACAATTTCCATTTGCTTCGGATGCCATGGAGTGTAAGACCTTTTCTTGGTTTAAGCTTAATTATATAAATAAGGGTTAAGTTAGGTATAAATTTTGGTTGCAATAACAAATTTAAAATAATTAGAAAAAAGACTATTTTATTCTTTTGAATATAACTCCAAATTACCGAAAACATCGAAGTTGTCTGGTCGGGATGCGGATGTTAACTGCTAGAAAATTCACTAATTGGCGTACTCCTTGTGGTAAATTGAAATGCTGTATCTTCTTGAGTCTCAAGCGTAATGAATAGTTCGAGATATAAAAACGTGTTTAGGTTAAAGGTAATAGTGAGTGTAGCGAGCTGTTGGCTCGCGTGGCATGAAGGGCTTGCCACCCTCCTCCTACGCATTGTAACCCGACAACCTAAATTAAAAGTCGCTTGCTCACTTAGCCCTAAGGTGGTGACTTGGGTATTAGTCTAGGATATTCGTTTAATTAAAATACATTTTTATGTATTTTTTTTGACCCCACGCCTGTTGTAAAATCCGCCTGTGTGACAAAGTCAGACGATTCCGAACATCTATTAAAAACGTCTGATTAATTAGTTTTGATACTGGTTTAGGGTTCGTACGAAATTTTCCGAAAGGATTACCCTGACTTTTCCAGCTTGTTCGCTCAGCACGTTGACTGGTGCAGTTGAGACAAAATTTGAAACTCAACTACAGCAGTCGGCGTGCTGAGCGAACAGAATGGAGAGTCTAGAAATAAAGGTCATCGCCAGTATAGATAATTTTACGATACGACGTTTAGTAGGGCTCCTACACCACCTGCAAATCCAGGAAAAGTCCGGGAATGGAATAATGGTTACAAAATATCAGGGAAGAGTCAGGGAAATTGAAAATGACCCCATTTAATAAGTCAAATTTTTGAAAGATGAATTAATGATAATAATCAGCTAAGCTAATACCCAAGGCACCACCTTAGGCCTAAGTCATCAAGCGACTTTTAAAACCATTAATTCAAGTGGCCGGGTTACAATGGGTAGTAGAAAGCCTTTCATGCCACGCGAGCCAACAGCTCCGTACACTCATTATTACCGTTAACCTTTACAAGTTTTTATGGAAGGGGTAACCGAAGCGCCCTTAAACCTGTAGGGATATAACTTGCAAACTCAACGCAGAAGGAGTTGTTCCGAGTTTTCACCCAGTGCCACAGGCTAGGATCGCACCCGGCTACTCTAAAAACACATATTATTTGTTTTTGCAAAATTTTACCTCAAACCTTTTTTTTATTGTAGAAATAAGGTCAGATTCAATTTGAAATATTGGCCAGGTAAAACCTGGAACAGTCAGGGAAATTCATTCCGAAAATTTTGTACGGACCCGAGACAAATAAAAAAATATAATACGTTGCTCTTACGCCACAGAACACGGCTTTATTAGTATACTCTTTAGACGCGTGCTAGAAAAACTTATATCCCTCGCGACTGTAGCGCGCGCTCGTAGACTTGTAAGAGGCAACATATTTTATTTTATAGAAACATCTATTAGTTTTCAATGTCTTGAAAACGTCATGCCTAAATATCCGATGCTTGAGAGATTTGGTTTCAAATTGATTAAAAAGATGATGATCGGTGAATTAGTATTTGCAAACGTCAAAGATGACCAGGAAAACCATTTAGGGAAAAGTAGTGCAATGCTGAGGGACGAATTATATCACCTCGAAAGCCAATCCAAGAACAGCTCTCAGAAGCCTCAGTAAAATAAAAACTCAAAGGATGAAAAACACAAGTCCGAGAAATCCGTGAAACCGAAATGAAAATCAACCTAGAACCAAGAACTCAAATCTAAAAGGTGCAAAACTGATCATGGGACTTTATAAAATGATACCGTTACAACTAACAACTCAAAAGGAAGTTTGGATTCAAGTAAAGATGTACCGGCCTCACCACAAACACTCACGCAAGTATTTACAATTGCAATAATTTCCACCGATAATGTACAGTCAGACACATCACAAACACTTACCCAAAGATCTCCATATACTAATCATATAGCTAATGTCCTCAAAAGCATTGTGATAACAAAGAGTTTAAAATGTGGGAGTCCAACAACGACTCCAATAAAAGATAAGGAAAATAGCCCAATTCCCTGAAAAATATTTAAAGTTCCTAAAAATTTAAAATGGTGATATTTTAAAGAAAGTTGTTTGATTTTATATGAATGCAGGAACGTTATGGATTTTATATTTCTGCAGAATGCCATAAAGTACTAATTGGTTTTTCATTTTGTTTCTTTCTTTACAAATCATTTTTAACTAGTGTTATGGGCAGTTTTCTGATAGTTTCCCGGAAGTAGAGTATTTCATTTGTCCAAAAACTCTTTCGATGGCACTTCCATTGATTCGAACCGGTAAAATGAAATGCCCAGGATAATCGAATAGATATCCTTTGGCGAAATTCACAAAGCTAAAACGATAACTCGTAGTAAATCCCAGGACTGCGAAGAAATAAAATTCTTTTGAGAAGGAAAATTCGGGTTGTATTCGCTGTCAGCACCTAGTTCAAAAGTAAAATACGATAAGAACTAGACATAGAAGTCAGAGGCAACTTAATAAAATAAAATTTACTAAGAATTTTATCTAGCTATTCAACAAACAATTGTTTCCTTTTAGCATTGAATGTAAGACTTCCTGATCTGAAAGCCTTACATTTTTTTCTTATTCAAGATCCCATCTTCATAACTCATTTTGGTGTGTTTAAGGTACTTTCTAGACATTATTATATATTTTGCGTAAAGTGGTGAAGGGCCACTAGTAGGGCAGGCTTAACTCTTTAGTGCCATTATAATATCTTCTTGCTGAAAACGAATGTTAGTTATTATAATGCAGCTTGAGTTGCAGTTTTACTCAAATTCAAGGACCTGCATAGTCTTAGCCGGTTGTAGTACACTTAGACGAGTCCAAGAATCCCAGTCAACTAATGTTTTAATTAAACCCTTAACCCTTCTGGCTTCACCTCTCTTTGATCGAGCAATTTCATCCCATATAATTGCTTAATGACATTCCATACAAAGTGGACCCCTTTTATTTCAAATAATATTTTCCCGTCTGGTCTTGAAGTTTCTAGAGCTTCTATTGCATTCTTTACCTAACCAAAAAATTAAAATATTAAGATAAATTTCTAAGTTAAGCAAGTAAAATAAATAAAAATAGAACCACATGCGAAACACTCTTAAAAAAAGGGTTTATTTTCAACCTTTAAGGGTTTTTTCTTGTCCCATATTTAACACCTTAACAGGTTTATAAAGGATGTTATTCTACACCTTAAAAAGCAGTTTTCCTGCTTGGGTGTTTATTTACACTGTTTGGGGAGCTTATGTCCTCCGTTTTGGTTCCTTTGTTAACAGTTTGTGGTATAAAACTATTCCCTTCAGGGTTATTATTTACTCCCTCTAGGGTACAAGACTACTCCTTTTAGGGTACCAAATGACTCCCTTCAGGGTGTTACACTACCCCCTTCAGGGTTCTACAATACTCCCTTAAGGGTTCGATAATACTCCCTTTAAAGTTTTAAACTACTCTCTTTAAGGTTCTAAACTACTGCCTTAAGGGTGCTACAATGCTCCTTTTAAGTGTTAAAATACTCCTTTTAGGGTACTAAACTACTGCCTTAAGGGAGCTACACCCGGCCCCTTACCAGGTGTTAAATTACTCAATTTTACGGGGTAATATAACACCCTTTATACACCTTTTCAAGTTTTTAATTTTTGACAATAAAAATCCTTTAAGGGCGTTTAAATTAACATTAAAGAGTGTTTTTTTACAGATATTACACCCTTAATATAACATTAAAACACCTTTTTTTTGAGAGTGTAGGCATATAATGCAGCGAATTTTTCCCCTGGCTTGAAAAGGTGTGGAAAAAAGGGATCTACATCGTGATTTGTTGATGCTCCATCACATACTATGGCTCGAATGTTAAATTTTTTCAATTAAAACAATTGAATAACATCAAAAAGGTACCCAATGAGTTCCTATATTATATTAACAGGAAACTATAGAGGTATACACTTGGAATGTCTAAGGTTCCATTGGGACGGTGATACGAAAGCGCATCGAGAAAAAGGCGGGGCTTAACTACGTCAAGTGTAAGACGCGAAAAGAATGCGTCGTCATGGTAACAAATAGGCGATCTTTCCGCGCAAAAAAAGGCTTTATAAAACAATGGATTTAAAAACCTCAATTTGTTATCGTACTTAATATTTTGAAGTAATTTTAATGGTCTTCGCGAAAGAAGTGAATTGGTTATATATCGCGGATTCTAATACCGGAAAACATCAACTAAGCCGATGGGTTCCTCAATTTTTTTCCGGATGATTAGAACTAATGACGACTAACAAAAACCGGTTTATTTTTAATAACCAATCAAACGAGAGAGCTTTCACGTCATTTAAGGCAGTATAAGCGTTTTTAGCCGAACCCAGATTGTTAAGCCACCAAATACCATAGGGGATATGGGGAGATATTCATTCCGAGTAGCGTTATGGATTCCAGATTACATTAAGAATGCGTCATTTTCCAAAAAGTATATGCTTTAAAATACGGTTAGCGATAATAGATATATTTATTTCGAAAAAGTGTATAGAAATCCTAAACAATGATTGTAATAAATGAGTTTGTTTTGAAATTTCTATTCATTACTCTAAAAGTACCTTTCGTACGCTTAAGAATTCTTTATCATTTCAATAGAAAACTTCTGCTCGAAATAGGTGTGAAAATAGGACGGATTAGATTTGACCATTTCCTAGCCTTCCGCTATAGTAAGCATTTTATTCCTTAGATGGCCATAACCGTGGTGCCATCTAAGTGTGTATTTGTTAGATCGGAAGAAAGACGTACTAGTATTTCCGATTCACCTTCCTTCAGTGTCGCCATGCATGGAGATAAACCTTACGCTAGCGTTACGTTTGGAAAGAAAAAGTGGGGTTTGGCAAAGGGTCAAAACCCTTTTTTTGACCGTCTATTTTTCGGAGATGTATTATCTCGCTTCGGTCACGGTAGGGCGGCTTTCTCGCAACGCACACGGTCTCCTGGCAGCGTGACTCAGTCGCCTCCACCAGAGTTTCCTTCATCCTTCTCTCTCTCACATTTTTCTTTTGTTTGCTTGTCCGAGTTTTTCTATTCCTTTTCCTGCAAGCGACTACTACTTCCGGTGAACAAGCCTGGACGCGCCCACTTTCCCTCACTTTCGACTCCAGGGACTCTTCGTAAAGGCTGACATTGAATACTGGGATTTAGTTGAACCCACGATGCAACTATTGAGATAATCGAGAATGCAGGGCTCCCAGAGTTCCTATAATTCCTGTAATTTCAATATGCTCCTATAATTTACTATTTTCTCAAAATTGTTCCTATAAACTCCTATTTTTTCGAAATTTTTTAGTTTTTCTATAGCTATATCCAGAAATTCCTATAATTTTGAAAATAATGTATTAGAAAACAGCCTTAACGTTTGGGAAAAATTTGCTTTCTAAATAGAGCTTAGCTATAGTTTCAATATACTCCTATAATTTCCTATAATTTCAATATACTCCTATAATTTCCTATTTTTTCAAAATTGTTCGTATAAATTTCTATTTTTAGCTAAAATGTTCCTATAAATTCCTATATTTTCTATGAAATTTCCTATAATTCCTATAATATTTAAAAAAAAAATCGCTTGAATCCCCGATGCAACTATTGGGATAATCGTGTATGTATCGTATTGTTTGATCTAAAGGCTGACATTGAATACTTGGATTTTGTTGCACTGACGATGCAGCTATTTGGATAATCGAGCATGTATCGTATAGATCGATTCAAAAGCTGACATTGAATACTGGGATTTAGTTGAACCCACGATGCAACTACTGGGAAAATCGATAATGTATAGTTTAGATCGATCCAAAGGTTAACATTTGTAGCGCGGGTGTCGAATGTTGGAGATCTCAACCTAGGGACAATCGACTTAAGCGAACCCCTAAGGTACCCGTCTACAATTAATAATAATGACTGAATACGCCCGGGACTACTCGCGTAACGTGATATGGTGGGGTTAGCGAGGGTCCTCAGTATTAAATTGGTGTCTAGGAGAAATTTGTTATTAAACGTATCAAGCCAGTTGTTAGATTGCCAAACACTAATTGATTTAATTTAAACTCAATATCCTAACCAAACATTTAAGCTAACTTAAAACTACCTAAACACTAATTAAACTAAATGAAATATTATCAAACTAAGCAACTGGCCAGTGCTCGCGGCATTAACGAAATGTAAAATCTAGGTTGCAACCATTACTTAACAAAGTTCATCCCGAAATGTTCAGTTGAACTGCGGAAACGTAATCGAAGTGGCAGAGTCCGGTTGGAGCCGTGGAAGAATCTGAGCGACGTTGTTGACGTTTCGGAACAGCGGAACACAGAATTTATGTTGGTGGCGATGGTATCTCGTACAATATGTTGAATGTAGCCGCTGGATGGTTGGGCATAACGAATTGGCCAATATAGATTGTTCCTGTCCTTATCTTCAAGTCAACACGTTTACAGCTCGAAGGTTAAACAAAACACGACTTTAACGTCCAAAATTAGTTGAAATATCAATTATTTTGCTCCGATCATAAAATGGAGTCCTTTTGAAATCAAATTCCGAACCGTTACTATTTCTTTTTTTTAGCTCGCGTCCGAGCGCGCGTTATTAAAAAAAACTCGCGTTATTTATCTCGCGTATTATTTTCCAACTCTTCAATTTTGAGAATAAATATAAACGTAAAAATATGTATAATACATGTAAGCATATTTTAACACAATAAATAATTTATAATATATATAATGTATAAGAAATATAAATGACTATCAAACAACTGGTCTTAGACACGTCGGCATATCAATAAGGGGTCAAAGGGGCGCTGTGATCTCCTCGCTATCCCACAAAAACAAAGATCTCCCGGTAAAAGGACGGGCCCTTCCCTTACCTGGGGTAAAACACAAACAACCGAATCACCCAATCACCAAAATATTCGACCAGCAATTATTTTGGGGAAAAGGGGATGGTATATTTCTTATTAATTTGATATTTCGCATTACACATTGAATACTTAGATTTAGATAAATACCCCGATGCAGCTACTAGGCTAATCGAGCATGTATCGTATAGATCGATTCAAAAGCTGACATTCAATACTGGGATTTAGTTGAACCCACGATGCAACTACTGGGAAAATCGATAATGTATAGTTTAGATCGATCCAAAGGTTAACATTGAATACTTAGATTTAGATAAATACCCCGATGCAGCTACTAGGCTAATCGAGCATGTATCGTATAGATCGATTCAAAAACTGACATTGAATACTGGGATTTAGTTGAACCCACGATGCAACTACTGGGAAAATCGATAATGTATAGTATAGATCGATCCAAAGGTTAACATTGAATACTTAGATTTAGATAAATACCCCGATGCAGCTACTAGGCTAATCGAGCATGTATCGTATAGATCGATCCAAATGCTCACATTGAATACTGGGATTTAGAAAGTGGTAAGTTGTGTTACATCATTTCGATCTTAGTGAAACTAAGAAGCAAATTAAGCGATTTTATTCACGCTGGGTTTACTTTTTACGAATTGCTCTTAAAGCGAGATAACTTCTCTCTTGTTTAGAACATTTCTTTGCCTAGGTGTTCGTAGTTATTTTTATTAGGCACACCTATAAGTTTACCATCGTCAATTGAAAATATTGTAACATATTCACCAAATTCCAACCTTATCTGATTAAAAAATTCTAAATTTTAAAACTTAAGTTTTTGTAGAAGAAAATTTACAAATACTTACGAATTGGACTAACTAGAGTGCCTTCTAGTAAACATTCGAAAATTGTATATTGTATATATCCAGTGGCTTGGCTTGTGAAAAAAAGCATGTAAAAATAATAAAAGAATATCCTTTAAGACTCCAAAAACAGTTGTACACAGTTTTTGAGGTTATTCATGTTTGGAAATTTTTTATAGGTAGTACAAGCGCTACCGAATGCTAACAAGTAAAACCCTATTTTGCTTTTTTTTTGTACATTTGAAACCAAATATTTCAAAAGTATAAATCTTTAGGTTTTATAAAAAGATGTTACAGAATTACAACAAATCTATAACCACAAAGAAAGATATGCATCAATTGCTATATTGCAAAAATGTTTACTTTTTGGAGAAAAAGAAAACTGAATCTTCTAACTGTCGTTACTCAGAAACTGTGATAAAAATTGTAAAATTGAGGATCACTTCCATAATTATAAAAATTTAAATTGTTAATTTGGTATTATAAATTGATGTTCAAGGTGTAGAAGTTTGTAAATCTTTGCCTATGAACTAAAATGAAGTCTTGGATTTTGCTATAAAACTATAGACACAAGAAATTATTACTGTTGAACTTCAGTTTTAGACATCCATTGTTCTGAACGAAAAACACCAATTCGGTCATTTAGTAATGGCTCTGAGACGTTCTGTAACTTCAATCGATCATATTCTTGAAAATATTTTGACACAATTGATTTTTCTTAAATATTTGAGTAACTTTTTGTTATTTAATAATTGTAAAAGTGAGATGGTGTAGCATAAAGAATGCGCTATCTTTTACGTGCAATAGATGTGATGGATTATAAGATTAAGGGATTTCTCAATCTTAATGAAGATCAACAACTTATGTTGGCATTAAAAGTATATTTACAGTGCAGTACAATTTTTATCTCTACATCAAATTAATTTTGAAACAAGAAATAAATCAGCTCTTTAATAAAAATTACACCTAATAACATATTACAAAATACAGGTCTGTATTTATATATAGGTGGTGCCTTGGGTATTAGCCTAGCTGATTATTATTAAAAAGAAATATACAGGAATATATTTTTTATTTAAAGTTTCAAAGTGCTGGACACAAAATTCGGTTTGACAAATCAGATAAGTTCAAATCAAATTTAACTGTCTGAATATGAAATGATGATGAAACATTGTACCATATGATAAATTGTTTGGGAAGATCGTACCTTTAATGAAAGTGACGCTTTACTTTGTCAAGAAATGTCTTCTTGGCGATAACAAGATTTGTTTAGATAAAACAGTTTTACGCCATAGAGTCATATCGTCTCGAATTGGCGGGTTTTGAGATCTGACCTACCCAAATATCTTGTAATATATATTACTTATATTTCGGATGTCGGTGTATTCAGATACAAAGGAACTGCATATTAGTCAGCTGTTGGTAGTGGTTCCCATTTCGCTCCTCATTTGCTACCCAATTGGGAATAGTTGCCTTATCAGTGAATAATAAAAACATTTAGATAAATGTTTTTCTATTACATACTAATCATAACGTTTAGTTTCAGATCTAATATCTCGAATAAAAACATATGGTCAATTCGATTAGAAACGTCCATTTGTAATTTGGTTTTAATAAGTTTATTGTGAGCTAGTTAAATGTTATCTGCAGATGGATAAAATTAATTACATGATTTTAAAACAGTTGAAAATAAAAGATAACTTATCACTTTTCATATCATTTGATACTAAAGTA
Organism: Leiobunum rupestre; assembly: GCF_980474605.1. Taxonomy (NCBI): domain Eukaryota; kingdom Metazoa; phylum Arthropoda; class Arachnida; order Opiliones; family Sclerosomatidae; genus Leiobunum; species Leiobunum rupestre. The sequence continues at coordinate 58,617,327 of NC_143385.1, read as the reverse complement.
CAAAAACAACGCTTTATTAGAACGTTTAAGCCAGTTCCCAAAAACGTGTACAGAGAACTTGTAGACCTGTAATTGTATGTACCATTGTGTATATAGTTTCTACAAGTTCCCGTGACACGTTTTCTTGCCGTTTTTTGCTGCTGTCTTAACCGGTCTATTATCATCATTGACCGCATTTAATTAGAGGTGGAAACTGCCATGAAATAAAGTTACTAAGGCCCACCTACAATATGAAAACCCATGAGCAAAACCCATCCAACCCGTCAATAAAAATATCCTACCCAAAGCCGACTTGGTAAACCCGCTTAAATCGATAACCCACAAGCGAGCCGCATTTTATAAACATTATATAACTTTAGTTTGCTGTTTTGTATTTGTTCCAGAAAATTATATATATAATAGATGTATAGATTGACCTAACACCGCTCTGTAGTCCAGAAAAATTTAAAATGAAGTACGCGAAACAACCAGATATTAAATATCGGGTTTTTGACGGGTAACCACAGTACAAACCCAACGCGTAGTACAGATTGGTACAAATACCCACACTCTAAGAAATAAGCATTTAAGTAGCCTTCATATTTTAATACCGCCTTTCAATTTTGATTGTTCTTTCAAAATGACTTTCAAATTTAAGATTCAACATACAATTTTGATTTTTCCTTCATAAATACATCCAACATTCAATTTTGACAAAAACAAGCATATGCGTTCAGATTTACCATTCAATTTTGATCACGCTTTCTCAAAGCGTTCAAATGTAATTTCCTACATTAAATTTTATAAAAAAAAACTAAAATAATGATGAAAAATACTCCAAACTAGTGTATAATAATTAAATAAAATAACTTTACAACGATTGTCAGTTCTCTATAAAATCATTTGAAAGGGGAACGGTCAAGTTTTAACCAGTTAGATAGCCCTATAACCCATTAAAAACTAAAACTTATGGCGAAAACCGCGTCAAAAATATTGAGTGGTTAATTTTTAATAAAATAAAGAAATTTCGGGAAATCGTAAAGCGCGCGTCCGCCGCGACACCCGGTGAGAAGTCGGTGAGACGGAAAATCAACGTAAAAGCGCGCGCTGCTGAAGGCGCGAAAAATATATTTTGCACGCGCGGCGCGTTCCAGTTCAAAGTTAGGATAGTTCGCAAATCGCTCATACGGGGTTAGGGGCGCTGGCGGCAGCCCCTAAGATGGCGGCGAAATTTCAAACCCAAACATCTGGCGTTATTTTTCGTTTAAATTTTTGGGCCAAATGCTATTTTTTCTAGACAAAAAAGGTACGTGTTAGTATATTGAACGTCTTGTTAATCTTTTGATACGGAAATAAGGCCATATTTGGAAAAGCTTGGCCGTTCCCCTTTAATGTTAAAAAAATGTAGAGTGCACCCTACATTTCTTCTAAGTGGTGGATAGATTTATTCTGTATTAACGTTACTTTGACTGCCTCTAATTGAAACCCTTTGGAATATTAATCGGCCATTGGATTCGTTGATTTTATGATCGGTCCCTGGACTTACTTTCTGCTTCGGTGTCCTTTGTACATTCTTAGAAGCAATCAAAGGCTCTCGGAACCGCGGGCCCTCTCGCTACGGGTGAAGCGGAGGGGCCGGGGTGCTTTAGGGGTCCTGAGTGGTCGCCTTGTTGCGGGAAAGCTTTCTTTCGGGTTGCGCCGTGTGTTGCGCTGACGAGGCTGATTTCGTCTTTGTTTCAACGTGTTCTCAGCGACATCTCTCGGTGTCTGTCGACTGAAAAGAGATATTGCTCCGTCCCGATATCACCCTCGCCGGGGTCCCTCGCTTCTTCGCTAGTTACATACATAATGGAAAGGGAAGTTGTCCCAACCATTCCCTCCTGAACAGCGCCCTCTCTCGCCTCCGTTTAATATTAATTGTTTTCTTTTGTTCACCCCTCTTTCTCCCCCCCCCCTTTGTGCACCTCGTCTCTGTTCGCATTTCTTCCAACTTTTCCTTTTTCCTAAAGAGTAAGTTGCAAATAGATTTTCGGTATAGGAACTAAACTACTTTATATTTTCCTCGTTCATTTGATCATGGGCTTTTCGAAAATGTACCTCACTTGAACGATAATTTATGGTGCCTAGTTTGTGACGGTTTTTTCTGAATTTTCCCCAGTGCATCTGGTAGATTATATAGTTCCCACTATCCTACACAGAAAAAAAGGTGTTTAGATACTAAACACTTTCTTAAACACCAAAATGCAACAGAATATTTATCATGTTTAAAAACGATCATGTTCAGGCGATAGTGGTGTTCAGCTTTGCAACATCATGCGTTTAGAAATTAAACGTGTTATTTGCTTATCATATTTATCGTTAAAACGTGTTTAGATAGAATACGTTCAGAGATTAAACATATTAAATGATTTTCGCGCTTACAATGAAAACCCGTCTTAAGATTTTTAAGATTAGTTTCTAAACGCGTGTTCAAAGGTTCGGGTGTTGTGGTTTAAGACATGTGTTAATTTGCCGTATACGCCACTCTTTGAGTAGCCTTATATTTGAGTGTTTTAATTACGATCTACAATAACATTAATATTAATTGGCTACGAAATAATGAAACCTACTGCCTATACTGTCGATTTCATTTCTTTAACTGCCTGATTATATTTTAGCGCTATTAATTTAAATTATATTTGTGTTAATACGACCTTAAATCACATCAAAAGTAGTGTTATTTTATTAATTTTTAGTAGTTCATTTTCAATTATTGATTTATATACATTAGTGTTATTTAATTAGTCTTAATAACCAATAACTTAAAATTATGAGATGATATAGGAACCCGGTCCATATTGTAGTTAACTCTATTAATATATCGGTGATTAACGAATATTATTTTTTTTAGAAAAATAGAAAACGAAATTAAACGAAATATATAGACAACGCGAAATATACATTAAACTCGTAACGCAATATACACTTAGTAAACATCAGTGTTTAGCATTATGTTTAAAAACCACGAAATTTAATTTCTAAACATGACCTCTTACCAGCTGTTCCGGTTTGGAACACTAGCGGAAAGATCTTGGAAGATTGTTTGAGAAACTCGTTTTATTTAAACAGATGTGTTTAAGGAAACAACACCAACTCTTACCCATGTTTAGCTTTCAAACATGTTTAGATGTTAAAAACCTAAACACCTTTTTTTCTGTGTACCAAGGTTCTTGGTAGATATGGCGATGCCAATTGAACGCGCGTTCTAAAGAATAAACGTGAGCGCGTGTTTTTAAAACCACTTTAGCACCCGTGTAAAAATTCAGTAGTATAGAATCCCATTTTTCTATAGAAGGTTTTTCGGTTTCGGCCACTGGATCAGTATCATCTACATTTTGTATGCAAACCTAAGCTCAATGTTGGCGATAGCGGCCAATGAGAAATAACGGGTAGTCAATGACGTCAATCACCACGCTAAAATTCTAATGGTTTGGCCTTTATAATTTGGTATTTCAAACGTAAGCGCTTCTTTTAATAACAACATTAAGGTGGTAACGAATAATTTGCAACTTACTCTTTAAGGCTGTAACTATAGAAAGTTTTCAAATTCTAAGTTCACGTCTTTGGCTTTTCGCTCTAAAATGTGGACGCCACAATCACCACCAAATTAAAATTGTGCCAGTAATAGGTGACTGAAATAGTAATTGAAAATTATAATTTTTGAAACTTTCTTCCGCTATATCCGTTTGGTACTTTCTAGTTGTTGATTTCTAGTAAATCTTTAATAACAATAATTAGCTACCCAAGGCACCAAGTTATTAATGCCATTAATGGAGGGTGGTGGCAAGTTCTTCATTCCACGCTAGCCAACATTTACCTACGCCTACTATTACCGTTAACCTTAACTCGGGGAAAAAATTAAACCAGTGAGGAGAGAACTTGCCAACTCAACGTGGAAGGATTAGCTGCAAGTTTTTACCCAGTGCCACAAGGTGGGATCGAACCCTGTTGCTCTTGCGCTAACCACTTTGCCACCCCACCTGACATGACAAGAGTATATTCCCAAATCAATTAATATTTGAAGGGGACTATTTATTTTCCCCTTAGATTGAGATATTTAATTTTTATTCTTTTTATTATAAAAACGTTTCCGATAAATTTAAGTAATAACTGCAAAATTGAAAATTGGTTTGTTATGATTAGCAAGATGATTCGAGATAATATTAGTTTAGCTAGGTAGAATATAATATTAATATACTACCTACTATACTATTAAAATACTAAAGAGTCAGGATACTTCATGACTAAAAGTTTTAAAAATTATTTATTTGAAGAGGGCCCACGGTCCGAAAGCTCGCCGTGTTTATTTTATTGTAAATAAATTTTAAAACTTTTAGTCATGAAGTATCCTGACTCTTTATTATTTTAATAGGATAATTATAACGCCATGTCTTTAAATCGATTTAAAATTAAAGATTATAAGATTATAATACCTACTACTAAACTACCATCATACACGGTTTGGCGCGAAAAAAGTCTTTACCGAAACGTCGAAAAGTATTTTTTATTCATTAATAAAATATAAATAATTGGTGTCACATGCAGGAGAGATTTCACGATACCTTTTCCCGAACTAAGCTTGTCGTCTCTTCGGTTACTAGCAGTAATTTGACGAAACGAGAAGAAACCTAATTTGGGTTATCATGTTTCTGGATCTCAGGTTCCAAACCTACTCTAGTGTTCCCAAAATGGTGTAGGCTAATTATGTAGCATAGTACAGTGGAAATCAATCAGACCATTTTCTGGGCTGATATGATTTACTTTGTAGAAGGATGTATTGAGGTATTGGGAGTAACGCTAATTTTAAAAATTATTAATTCATGAATCTATCCACGGCAGTTTTTCTAAAATAAATATTAATGTTTGTACATAGGGGGGAAAAATAAACAACATTTTTATAATTTGTCTTACTGGTTATCAATATCGGGTCAGAAACATCGCTTAAGCCGAGCCTATTAGTGAAGTGCTTTATTTCCGCTTACTGGTATATTTATTACTAATTTAGCTTAGTGGCTGTGGGGAATCCTTTAATACGATAAAATTAACGATTGTATTTAAATTTGTCAAAACTATCTGAAGCTTAAAAAAATAGAAATAGTTTTAGTGTAAGTGAAAAAAGAAAATTGTGGAACTGCGATCATAAATTGTAACAATAAGTAACATACTATTAATTTTTTAAACTCGGATTTTTTTATGATAGTCGCGAATGATGACGTATATAAGGACTAACAACTCTCCGCCAGTTATAACTTGTTTAAGGAACCGTCAGGAAACGTTGAGCGAGAGGTCGCCGCAACGAATGCTTACTAAAAATTGAAAACTAAAAATAACGCTTGTACTATGACACTCAATTCGTTTCTGAATTATTTCAGATTAAAGAACTTAAAAAGCTTTTGGTTCTTTACAACTGCCATTAGCTAGTACTTTCGACTCGCAGCAAGAGGAGCCCGGGTTCAATCCTCTCCTCTTTCTATAAAATCTTGAAGAAGTAAATTCCCCTGCTTCGCTCTTAAAAGCGCCTTAGAGGTTTTACAATCACTGTGTCTGTCTGTCTGTGGGTATGTCTGTCTGAGCTGCGAACGTGTACGCATTTTCGGGGCAAAGTGTAATCACTGCGTTCGCAGTTTCTTGGAATTAGGGAAAATCTTTTTCTTTTTGTCATGGGATGTAGTATAAATGTTTAGCGATTCCCCCTTAGTATTGGGCAGTATTCGTACCCGAGCACTCCTGCACGGCAGGAGAGTGTTCTACCACAGAACCGCGGATACATGTTACGCTTCACTGAAAATAAGAAACTCTTCCGTGGAGAGGTATATTGGCTTGCCAACTTGTTATCTAACTAACCTGAAAGTGATTCTGTCAAAAAATAGGCAAGTTAGTAACGTGTTTCCTGTTTCTTAACGTCTGATTAAGCAATCGCTGAAATAATGGAAATTTTTCCATGTCATAACTTACTTGTATTATGTTATTTACGATAGAACTAAATAAAGCAAAGTTCATAGTTAGCCTGTTAAATAGTGGTCGGTATCGCCTGTTTCGTTGTAGCCATTATTAATTTGGTAACGTAAAGAGTGCTATTAAGGAAGACGGCTCCCCCCACCAGAGGGGGTTTGCGAGACAAGGGGAACGTTTTGATGACGTTTTAAACCGGAGAGACACTCCAGGGACGATGAGGACACGCGCTAAACCAAGAAACCAAGAGAAGGATGGTGGGCGACCCCAATGAAATTAAAATTCGCTCGAATCGACATTTTAATTGTTTGCGACTTAAGCGAAGAAGGAACTAGACTGAAGACTTCCAGACTATGTTTCCCCCATTTTAAGTATCCGGCGAAATAAGTCAGGAGCTGATGGGCTAATTAGATTGGTTATTCCCTAAAAGGCGAAGTCTTAACGAAGAGGGAATTAAATACCCCTTAAGCGATTGATAATTTAATTGGATTGATACGTTAACCAAATTCACATACTTAAACCAAAATATGATGTGCTTTCAAAATTCACTTTGTCATACGAAATTGATACTAAAAATTCCCATTAACTCTCGAAACTTACCTTTCACTCTCAATAAGGGCATTTTCTTTCAAAATTGGCCCTAACTCTCAAAATGAGCAATTACTCTCAAAATAGGCCCTCATTTCTAAACTAGGAATTTTCTTTCATAATTGGGCCTAACTCTCAAAATGAGCACTTACTCTCAAAATAGGCCCTCATTTCTAAAATGGGAATTTTCTTTCAAAATTGGCCCTAATTCTCAAAATGAGCACTAACTCTCAAAATGAGCTGTTATTATCAAAATAGACCCTCATATTGAAAATGAGCACTAACTCTCAAAATGAGCTGTTATTATCAAAATAGACCCTCATATTGAAAATGAGCATTTTCTTTCAAAATTGGACTTAACTCTCAAAATAGGCCCTCATTTTGAAAATGGGAATTTTCTTTCAAAATTCGCCATAATTCTCAAAATGAGCACTAACTCTCTAAATGAGCACTAACTCTCTAAATGAGCACTAACTCTCAAAATGAGCATTCACTCTCACAATGAGCACTTACTCTCAATATAGACCCTCATTTTGAAAATGGGCATTTTCATTCAAAATTCGCCCTTGCTCTCAAAATGAGCACTCACTCTCTAAATGAGCATTCATTCTCAAAATAGGCCCTCGTTTTAAAAATGGGCATTATATCTCAAAATTGGCATTCACTCTTTCTTTCTGTTGACTTTAAGATAAAAATGCTCCAAATTTAGCACGAACCCTCTAGGAAAGCTGAAATTTGGCATGCCCACTGTAAGCTTGAGATTATGTTCTTATAAATTCTGTCCCGCGTTTATCGAGATTAATATTTATAGCATTCGCGATCGGTTTCTTCGAACAAAGTTGAACGGCTACTGTTAAACGGAGCGAGTATAAAACTCTCAGAGAGAGAAACTGCATCCCAACTATTTCACTTTTTTGCAGCTAAGGACACGCGTATGTTCCTGACACCTAGTCCTTCCCGCGTTGCTTGGTAATCGCTATCTTCGGAGTACTTGGGCCATTCACCATTCCCCCGGGACGCATCTTCCACTGCAACTCTCCTCTCGCTGCAACTAAACACTTTCTTACGCCTCCCTCCCTACATCCGTTATCAGACGCTAACCGTCTCAACGCGCCCACCCTGGCGTACGCTATTTTCTTACCTTGACCAACTAAATGACTTCTTCTGGTTAGTTTCAACTTAACTTAATATCGTTTGTCCAGGACGTGCGCGGGGCTCGTATCAAATGCCAAGAAACTCAGGGACTGATTTTGTTAGTACACTATAGCAGATTTTTATGGTCGTTAGTTCCCAACGCCTCCGGTAGGGACGCGATAGTATCAACTTGGGAAGACCCATCCTTACCATCCTTACCTATTTGGTAGAAATAATTAGGACGGAACTTGGCGTGGGAAGTAAGTTAACCCCACGGCTGCTTTTAAAGGGGTATGTTCCTAATATCCTTTTTTTGGTGTGTAGAAGACGTTGTGTTGATCTGACTGCCCCAGGTTCTCAACCAGACGACATACTCGTTAAATAGCAATTTAACGTGGATATTTTTTTCAGCCCGGAGGTTTGATAGAATGACTTCACTCGATTGAATGTTTTCTGTGCCGTAATTTATCTTTCCTGTAAAGCACGGAGACGTGTTATTTATTTTGGGCTACGATATTTTCAGAAATCATGTCTTTGTGTTATTTTTCTTTTGGTGATGAAATCAATTTTAGGTCACTTCACAAGTTCGCACATAAATCAGTAATTTTTTCGGCAAACTGCCAAACTTACGACAGCGAAATGTTGATCCATCATAAAAATGTTACGTAACCTAGATTTGGTTTTGATTCAAAAATGGCCGCCTTCACTTCACCTATCTATGTGCTCAGCCAGCAATGATTGCAGTTGTTGGTTTTGTAAAATTCCTCCCATGTTTCTACAATCATCCTACAGCTGCTATTTATTTTACCCCTTTAGAGTCTGAGGGAGTGAAAGTTTTTGTCAGAATAAATTAGTTAGTTAGTTAGTTTTATGCAATTTTGCTTTATTATTTCCTTAATAATATTCCTCCATTTTTCAAAATGTGCAATTCACAAAGGTCATTTAAGCTTAATTAACAAAAATTACGTTGTGGCTGGTGCTACAGAATATATCAAAGTATACGCTACTTATTATATTGTACTATATGCATCTGGAGTGTTAACCAAAAAAACGATACAAGGACAATAACTCCAAATGTATTTAAGTTAGGAATTTGGAACTTTTAGGACAGATAGAACGTGCAAGGGGTTACTTGGCAATGGAAATTTGCGTGACCTTGAACCATGACTTCAAGGTCACTTAAAATTTATCTCGAGAACCATTAGACACACAAAGTTGGTTGCCATTAGAAATGTGTCCCCCCTCACATTTTAGGTGTAAATAACTTTGATCCTTATTTAAGTGATCAATGACAAGTCGAAAGAATTTAGACCAAACCATTAAGGTCGTGATGAAAATATTGTACCAGAGACCAGGTTGAAGGGCTAATAACTCAAATAATACTCATGCTAGAGTGTCAAAATTTGCTAGACATACTCGTCTTTAGAAATTCCTAACTCCGATGACCTATAACTCGTGGTTCAAGGTCATTCAAAGTTTATCTCGAGAGCCTATGGATTTAGAGAAATTTTTCCAATTTGAAATGTTTTCATCACGGTGTTTAGCATCGAGTTAAAGACATTTAGACTTAAAATTTCAATTAACACACTGTATATCATGAATCTACTAAAACCCATGAATATTGAACTGTATAAGCCAATAAGAACGCATCCGGAAATGATGTCATTTTAAAGATTGTCGGTTCTCTAAACTATCTTTTCGCGGACTGGTGCAAGGGTCACTTGGCAATGGAAATTTGCGTGACCTTGAACCATGACTTCAAGGTCACTTAAAATTTATCTCGAGAACCATTAGACACACAAAGTTGGTTGCCATTAGAAATGTGTCCCCCCTCACATTTTAGGTGTAAATAACTTTGATCCTTATTTAAGTGATCAATGACAAGTCGAAATTTAAAACAATTTACTTAGAATTAAGAAAGCGAAAAAAAAGGAATTGAATTAATTAAAAATGCACTTTAAAAGCTCTATTGGACACACAATGTCCAGCACTACTAACATTCTCACAAGAAGGTTTTGTTATTTCTATATTTCTTCACTGAAAAATACTCCGCAATTAGAAAAATGTTCCGGAAAATATTGTGGGAATTTTTCCGCATTTTATTTTTCCGGAAAATTAACAACACTACAAAGTTTCGAAATTTTCGGTTTGATCAAAGACGTCAAACAATTTCCTCAAGAAGCGAGGAAACTGCTTGAGTCACTGCCTGGTTTTCTACAACGGCAATTGGAAGGGATTAGGGTGTTGCCCCAAATCCCCGCACACAGAACATTCTTTTCATACAAACTGAAAATATTTTTACAATACAAAAAACATATGAATGTTTACAGGATATTGATTCGGACTATTAAAAAATTGATACTTACGAAAACTTAATTAAGAAAATAACATACTCAAGAAAACACCATCACCCAAAAATTAAACAAAAAAGTAAAACCCTAAAACTTCACAACAGTTATACAAAATATTTCTAGAATAAAAGACAACTAGAAGGAATGTAACTCTTATCTTTTGAAAGCCATTCAAGAGGGCCTGTGAGGTTTTCAACAATTTAAACATTTCTAAAAGGCTAAGCCTTGTGATACTTTGGAAGAAAACCTGAGTCAGTGTTTCTCATATTATTATTATTAAATAACAAATGCTCTGTTATAATTTTATTATAATAATAACTATTCGAATAGATTCATGAAAAATACTGCAAAAAAGGAAACCTAACCGTTTTAGGCACAAAATACAGTCCATTACGTAGCGGAAAATATGTGTTGATGATAGACCTGTTAATTTTTGGGAAATACGAAAAATTGAAACATAAATTACTTTTTAGGGGTTTTTAATGTTTTTAACTTTTATCGATATAAAATGTCTAATAACAGTAAACATACTACAAAACATTAATAGTGTTACATTGTTTATCAGTTTAAAATAATCTAGAGGTTTAGTTTTACTTTTAGATTCGAAAAATGAGGCGAAAATTCCGCTTTATTTAAATTTGCAAGCAATATTAGACTAATCATGGAATGAAACCTTTTTTTATTTTTTTCGGAAAATTTTCCGACTTACAACATCCATATTCAGCGAAATAAGTATATAATTAATGCATACACCTTCACGGCTTCGCTGGAAATCAGCTCCAATTGAGACCTGCGACGGTTCACGTTTCATTGAAACTCGTAAGAGAAATATCATACACTTTTGAAGCCTATTTGTGGTCTAAAAATGGCTCAAACGCCTCGAGAAGCGAGATGATATTAATAATCCCCGTCGACCAAGTTATTACGTAAAACGTGTGATATCCATTAGAAAACAACTTCGCTAATGAAGCTATATTTTGATTACTAAAATTAATTTTCGTAATTACGAAACGTTTTTATAATGAAAATAAAATAAGCCTAATACTTTTTATACAGACGAAACGGGTTTTTTCGAATAACTTTTTATTATTAAAAGACTTTCTATTTAGGAAAGCAAGTAGAATGAGAAGTAATATTGCTTTAATGAGACATTTTTAGATTTATTTTTTGCCGTAACTTTCGAAACATAATCGTATAAATTTTGTTTATATTTTCGAGTACTTTTTGTAGGTAGTAGGTAGTTTCGTAAATGGTACATTTGTACCCAACCCAGAGTTTTGTAATATATCTGCCACGAAACAAATATCCATATATTATATGACAGTTAGCTGCTACTAAAAAAAACCCTAGACTAGAAACTACATCGTTCAAACAAATAAGACTTATATTATACATGTATATAATGTTCAGATAATACTTAAGATAATAGAATAATGTAATAATAATAACAATAATAATAATAATAATCAATAATAATAATAATTATTATCAGCTAGGTCAGTATCCAAGCACCTTAGGCCCAAGTCATCGAGCGACTTTTGAGGCCTTTAAATCAGGTAGCCTGGTTACTAACTTACAATGCGTAGGAGGAAGTGGTGGCAAGCACTTTTTTTCCACACCAGCTCCATACACTTACTATTACCCTTAACCTTAACAATATTTTAGGTTTTATATGAAGTGTAAAAAAGTATATTACATCGAATACCTTAAACAATGACCTATGTCGAATGTAATTCTACAGTTATTTATAATTACTTTTATAGAAAAAATTTAGAAATATTTATCCCATTATATTTCTTACTTTTGAACCACCTTTGGGAAAAATAGTGATTATAGAGGTCGATACTTTTCTATTATACTTGTTATATACTTCTGGTTAAACATTATATCATTTTGTGATATATCGAATCTAAATCGCATTAGTAATAGTAATAGTTAGTGTATAGAGCGGTTGGCTTGGGTTTCATGAAAGGCTTACCACCACCATTCTTCGCAATTAAACCCGGCCACCTGAATTAAAGGCATTAAAAGTTGCTAGAAAATATTCCTAGGGTGGTACCTTGGGCATTTATCTAGTTTATTACAATTTAAATAGGATGAAAATGCCAGAACGTGGGCGGCGCTATGGTTACTTTCTAGTCTTAATAGTGATTGTAGTTGGTGATTATGAAAAATTGCTTTCAAATTCATACAATCCTGCCACCTTGTGTGTGTGCTCCTAGCTGCCACGAACTTTCTACCTTTTAAATAGCTATTTAAGCTAAACCCCTACTCATTAATAGGTGAAATTTTTAAAACATACTTTTGTATACAATGAAATTCCAATGGCTCAAAGTTGTCTAAATATTTAATTTAAAATATTGTTATATTTTGAAATTATTCTCACGCAGGACATCTTAACCCTGAACAAATATTATACTTTTAAAAAATGACCAAGTGGTTTAACTAGCTGTTATGAAAATTTACTGCTTACCTATAGACAACCACAATAGTCAACTATAATAGTCATATCTTGAATCAACAATGTATTTATTTATATTTAGTGAGAAATCAACAATGTATTAATTTAAATTTAGTGAGAAATCAACAATGTATTAATTTAAATTTAGTGATAAATCAACAATGTATTAATTTAAATTTAGTGATAAATCAACAATGTATTAATTTAAATTTAGTGATAAATCAACAATGTATTATGTTATATTTAGTGATAAATCAACAATGTAATATGTTATATTTAGTGATAAATCAACAATGTATTAATTTAAATTTAGTGATAAATCAACAATGTATTAATTTAAATTTAGTGATAAATCAACAATGTATTAATTTAAATTTAGTGATAAATCAACAATGTATTAATTTAAATTTAGTGATAAATCAACAATGTATTAATTTAAATTTAGTGATAAATCAACAATGTATTATGTTATTTTTGTGATAAATCAACAATGTAATATGCTATATTTAGTGATAAATCAACAATGTATATTGTTATATTTAGTGATAAATCAACAATGTGTTATGTTATATTTAGTGATAAATCAGAAAATTAATTATTTTATACTTAGTGATAAAACAATGTATTAATTTAAATTTAGTGAGAAATCAACAATGTATTACTTTATATTAAGTGAGAAATCAACAATGTATTTATTTATGTTAAGTGAGAAATCAACAATGTATTTATTTATGTTTAGTGAGAAATCAACAATGTATTAGTTTATATTTAGTGAGAAATCAACAATGTATTAGTTTATCATTAGTGATAAATCATCAATGTATTAATTTAAATTTAGTGATAAATCAACAATGTATTAATTTAAATTTAGTGATAAATCAACAATGTATTAATTTAAATTTAGTGAGAAATCAACAATGTATTAATTTAAATTTAGTGATAAATCAACAATGTATTAATTTAAATTTAGTGATAAATCAACAATGTATTATGTTATATTTAGTGATAAATCAACAATGTAATATGTTATATTTAGTGATAAATCAACAATGTATATTGTTATATTTAGTGATAAATCAACAATGTGTTATGTTATATTTAGTGATAAATCAGAAAATTAATTATTTTATACTTAGTGATAAAACAACAATGTATTAATTTAAATTTAGTGAGAAATCAACAATGTATTACTTTATATTAAGTGAGAAATCAACAATGTATTTATTTATGTTTAGTGAGAAATCAACAATGTATTTATTTATGTTTAGTGAGAAATCAACAATGTATTTATTTATGTTTAGTGAGAAATCAACAATGTATTACTTTATATTAAGTGAGAAATCAACAATGTATTTATTTATGTTAAGTGAGAAATCAACAATGTATTTATTTATGTTTAGTGAGAAATCAACAATGTAAAGTTTATATTTAGTGAGAAATCAACAATGTATTAGTTTATCATTAGTGATAAATCATCAATGTATTAATTTAAATTTAGTGATAAATCAACAATGTATTAATTTAAATTTAGTGATAAATCAACAATGTATTAATTTAAATTTAGTGATAAATCAACAATGTATTAATTTAAATTTAGTGATAAATCAACAATGTATTAATTTAAATTTAGTGATAAATCAACAATGTATTATGTTATTTTTGTGATAAATCAACAATGTAATATGTTATATTTAGTGATAAATCAACAATGTATATTGTTATATTTAGTGATAAATCAACAATGTGTTATGTTATATTTAGTGATAAATCAGAAAATTAATTATTTTATACTTAGTGATAAAACAACAATGTATTAATTTAAATTTAGTGAGAAATCAACAATGTATTACTTTATATTAAGTGAGAAATCAACTTCCTATTTCGCAAATCAGATCGAGTCAAAGATAGTTAACCATAAATTGTGACGGGGAACAGCTTTCTAATTGGAACCAACTTCGTAGCTGTTACGGTTCTCAAGTTAATTTTCGAATGACCTTGAAGACATGGTTCAAGGTCATTGACATTTTCATAGTTGGTTGACCCCCTGAGCGCTCTACAACAACCTAAAATTTCAAAATCGTAGCTAAAACACATTTTGAGATATTCGCCCTGGTCCATTTTTTATTTAACACCCTGTATGCTACAGGGTGAATGATTGTTGAGACGATTCCCTTGGCATCATCGTCGACTTTTTCAGCGGCACGTGACGAGGAAAAGGAAAACGTGCTTCAATCGCATGGAAAAACGTCAATTTTAGGGAACCAATGAGATAAGGGGGAAGGAGCTTATTCTTCGAGCGTGAGGTCGATTACTATCAATGCTAAAAAATGTCTCAGCATGGTTGATCTCCTCAAGTATAAATTATTGGTTGTATAACGCTCACATTCAAGTCTACCGGCTTTAATATATCCACGAGGGGCTGATCACTCCACGTAACCGGTGTACAGAGCCGTACCTTTGACTGTACTAATGGGATTACGCGTAATCTTTGAAGTCCCTGCCTTTGGCAGTGCTAATCTAAGCGTAATCCGGTGTACTAGAGGTCGGGGATGTTTAACTTTTATTCAATAGATAAAGCTCTCAAAATTATTCGTAAAACGTTTTGATCAAGTAATTTATATTTCTGTATTATCCGATTAATTTTTTGGTAAATTTGTAAAATTAATCGAAAAAACGACGTTTTTTTCGATAAAAAGCTCAAATTTTACGAATAATACATATTTTTTACTAATTTTCCGAAATATTAACCGGTAAATTTCTTTGTTTACATTTTTTTCCCAAAAAAATCAATTTAATCATGGATAATGATTAACCGTTACCGACCTCTAGGTGTACAGACTTTCTAAGAGTGGTTAGCCCCTCGTATATCCAATGATAAGTAAAATCAATCAAATCAAATAATTGTGGCTTTATCATTTTCAAATAGACAAAAGCAGCGGAAGGTTGCTAATCGAATAATATTAGCAGTTTAGAGAGATGGAAACTTCTATGTTAGGTGTTTTATAAACTTCTGATGAAATTGTATTTCCTTTTGCGTAATCTCAAAAGAAATTAAAGAACAGTAATTGCTTATTTGGTTTTACTAAAACGGTAAACAAGAGTCCTCTAGAAAAGCACATTTCTTAAGATAGGACCTCCAGTTGACAGATATTCAATTAAACCTTTTAGTCATTCAAATGTT
This sequence comes from Leiobunum rupestre, assembly GCF_980474605.1. NCBI lineage: Eukaryota > Metazoa > Arthropoda > Arachnida > Opiliones > Sclerosomatidae > Leiobunum > Leiobunum rupestre. The sequence continues at coordinate 58,601,642 of NC_143385.1, read as the reverse complement.
AAAGGGGGGGGGTAAAGTATCATATATCTATATCGGATCCTAAATTAGCAACTATCTTAAGGTACAATAGCCATTTATTACTCAATTTATTTATATCATATTTCCGAAAGCCTGTGTTCGTTTGTCTGCCTGTCTGATCTGTCTGTCGGTCTGTCTGTCGGTCTGTCCGTCGGTCTGTCCGTCGGTCTGTCTATCTGTCAGTCTGTCTGTCTGTCTGGCTCGTTAAAGGCGTCTAAGTTGCAGAATTGTTCTCAATGTTCACATTTGAAACCCATGTCTTTGTTCCGCGGACCCCTAAAGTTTTCATTTATTTTCATGTTGTTCATGAATAGAGAATATCATGAAATTAAACACTTGATGTTGGTAACCATAGAGACCTATGTTGGTGGTCGTAGAGCTCAGCGTTTGGATAGAAATTAACCACTTATTTATTTTAATCCATAACCTACAATTATCCGAAAATATAAATTAATTTTGCATGTTAAATCGTTGTTTATCCATTGGAAATATCCATAAATAAACAGTTAACCAAAATATTTACGATTTATCGAAATTTTGTCGGTTAATTTATCTGTTACGCAGAGCTCTAGACCGTGGTCGTTAAGTGCCACACGAATTTATTTTTTCTTTGCACGTGCCAATATATTAACTTAAATCTGTTCTTTTTGTGAATTTGTTTTTTAGAATATTAAACTTATGAATTATGTCTTTAACTTTAAGAACTATTCGACCATCTCATTGTGTTACCTGGCTAGTTTAGTTGATTTGAGATATAATAAAACATATAATGTTAAACCATTCACTTCCATATAATGTATTATAAATAATGGTTCTGAACATTGATGTAGTATTTTTAAGGGGTCGAAGGGTCTCTAAAATGCTACTCTTTTTACTAGGGAAAAGGGGTAGTGGAAATAGTCATTTATTGGCATTAAGGAATTTGTGAACGGCCCCTTATTTGCTTCTGGACGTTCTGGTTATAGTAGAAGATATTGGTTCAATTTTACGAAAGCTCTCAACTTTCAATCTTCATAATGGTGGTCACAGCTGTACGAAACTGGTCATATCTAAACGAGCGCATTAGTACAAATTGGTCCATCGTATGACGATCACGATATTAATCGCCTCTTTCGCTCCCCATTTGTCCGGTAAAGTTAATTTAATAGGCGTCCGATATCGCTGTTTAATTACTACTTCGGCTCCCGCGAATAACTAACATCGGATAGGTTTCCTCGTCCGTCGCCACTTCCTAACGCGTATGATAACGTTTCGTCTTAGTACGTCACCAGTGACTCGGGAAAGGCGGGACTGCCTCGGTTAATGAGTCGGAGTTGGCGGCTAGATCGTCGTTGATGGACGCGTCGCCGATAGCTCAATCAAATTGTAACCCAGTCACTGCCGACTCTCCCTCCTAAAAGCTAATGGACATACAATACAGACCCTTATAGATTTAGTTTAAGCTTAGCTATAATTTTCGCCCCGGAACCGGAACGCTAGAACTTATATGGATATTTACGCGTCATATTCTGAGCCAAGTGTAATGATACTTGGAAAACCGCTCTCGCTGTATACTTATTGTAGTTAAATAGATCTAAATAATGGATGGAAAATATTATAGAAGTTTAGGGCGAGGTTCTATAAAAAGCCACATCATTTTTAAGGTCGATATATACTTGTTTATATTAGATATGTTTTATTAAAGATTTTACTGTCATTTAATTAAGGTCACCATTTTGCAGGGGAAGTCACAATTTTTCAGATGGTGATCACAATTTTGCAGATGAAGATCACCATGTTGCAGGTGGAAATCACTTTTTTGAGAAAAAGATCACCGTGTCAAAAGTGGAAATCACAATTTTTCAGCTGGTGATCTCCATTTTTCAGATGAAGGTCTTCATTTTGCAGATCTAGGTCTTCATTTTGTAGATCAAGGTCTTCATTTTTCAGATGAAGGTCTTCATTTTGCAGATCTAGGTCTTCATTTTGTAGATCAAGGTCTTCATTTTGCAGGTGGAGATCACCATTTCGGCGGTGGAGATCACTTTTTTGAGAAGAATATCACCATGTTGGAGGTGGAAATCACCATTTTTCAGCTGGTGTTCTAAATTTGGCAGATGAAAGTCTTCATTTTGCAGATCAATGTCTTCATTGTGAGTAATAATAGTTTCGTAGTTCATGGGCTATTCGTTAATACTGCTAGCCTGCTTGCGCAAAATATTGTTTTCTCTGAAATTGGAAAGCTTAATTCAATTGAACTATGCAGGAGGGCCACAGGGCTTTAGGGGCCCCCTAAATTCCTATCATATAATATTCTACATACCGACTAAAACCCCGAAAAGAGTTTCGAGGGAGGGCTAGGGTGTCTTAGCTACGCCACTGAGTGACGGTCGAATAATTTGAGGGGTCGTGTAAATCATCATATTCAGCAGATTGAAATTGTTGTACCATAACGTTAAGTAAAATAGCCAATTCAATTCATACAATATATTCTACTCTAACAAGTTGTCAGTGCAGCCTTAGAAAGACCCTTATTCTAATAGGCAAATCGTTTCTGTAAGTTTATTCTGAAGTTGGGGGGAAAATGTTTTGTTTTACAAAAACCTTAAAAAAAAATATTTTTTTGGTTTACTGCAGGTTTTTTTGGTTTGAATAAGGTTTTTTTAAACACTAATTACTTTATTTTACTTTGATTAAATTTTAGTTTTTTTTTAACCATGTATACATATTACCAATCAACTAAAAAATAATGAGTATTACATGTCTCACCAGAACAAAGTTTTAGTTTTGGTTTCGTTTCTTACAAGTCTCACCAGAACAAAGTTTTAGTTTTGGTTTCGTTTTTTACAAGTCTCACCAGAACGAAGTTTTAGTTTAAGTTTAATTTTTTTATTTTGTATAAATGCAGGGTTACCCGAAAAATGCTTCGAAAATGTTATAGAAAAAATGGGAGATTTTCAAGCGAAATAAAGGAAAACATAGAAAAAACCATAAGCAAAAATAAGGATATTTATCGAAAAACAGTAGATAATATAAAGTGAAATATAGGATGAAGAAGGGTACACGACGACGGAATGTATCGGTTTATATACTACATGAGAAAACCTCAGAAATTTATAGGAAAGTATTGAAAATATAGGTATTGTGGTCACCTTGTGAATGTTTTTGAAATGTAATCATTTCGGTAAGAAAATGTACAAACATTTCGGAATAATTTTTAGTTAATTAAAAAAAACAATTATTGCTAAAATTAAGCATTGGTTTTTATAAAAAAAATTAAGTGGCTTAAACCATCCAACCCTCGTTATTCCATGTCCACATCTTGTAAAAACTCACTTCCCCTACGTCATAACGTCGTTGATTGTCGGTTGACTACTAATAACTCTTCCAATCTTACGATAAGACGTTGTTACACACGGCGATAGGACGAAGGGGAAGTGAGCCTTCATACGATTATGGTAACAAATTTCACCCACTAACTTTCGAAATTGATCTACTGAGATAACCCTAGCAGTTTCATACTGATAAACATAAACTGAAACCAGTAAAAATATAAAAAAATAATAAAAAAAAATATCGCAAAATTGGTATTAATATCATTGCCTTAATTGTTTTAGAAAATTTCACGAGGGGCTAGCCACTTCCCGGAATCGGTGTACACCCTAAGTGTAATGATTACATAATCTTCTGTAATCTTTTGTACTCATTCGTAATCCCGTACTCATCTGTAATCACCCGTAATCATTATGAAATCGGGCGTAAAGCGCGTAATCATCTTTAATCACGCCTATTCATTGGAATTATCCCGTATACTCAATTACTCATCTGTAACAATTTTAAAGTTTTGGGTTGCCTATGTACTCATCGTAATAGTTCTGTATTCATCGTAATCATTCTGTACCCATCGTAATCTCTCTGTACTTATCGTTATTATTCTGTACTCATCGTAATCATGTGTACTCATCGTAATCATCTGTACTCATTGTGTAATCATGTGTACTCATATGTACTCATTAATGATTACGTAATCGGTGTACAGGAAAATTCTTACTAGTTAGCCCCTCAAAATTTCCTTATCCAAGATAAATTGTAACCAAATATCCAAACTCAATTTAAAACGCGGAATCATTTCGGAAAAAAAATTAATGTTTCGAAATTAATTTTTTTTGTAAGAAAATATAATCAATATTTAGTTTTTCACAAAAAAAACAGAGGGGGCTGGCGGCTTATATTGCTCTCACGATCATAATAAATTTTTCTCTCGCGGGTCGTCTACATCAGCGCGCTCCACCCTCCGTCAAGCGCAACAAAAAAGTAAGAACGTATAGAGGACGGTCGGTGTCGCTCGAGTCCCGGCATCCTCAGTTATACGACCTAGGACAAACCAAAATATAAGAGTACGCCGCGGCGCTATACGCGTCTATAATCCCACGCAATTCTGGCAGCGGCTTCGAGCGGCTGATTCTGTATTGGGTTTAACGAAGCGTTGAGAATAGCGTGTTCAGCCAGCCAGCTAGACATTATCCCCCCAAGCTTCTCTTAACGAGGGCTCCCTTGAGTCCTGCCCGGGCCTGCCCCACAGCGCCTCCCCCTTTCGATGCCTCCCCCCTCCACCTCAATGTTCTTTCTCTCGCTCCTCTACACTCCGCCTGAGTTTCATACTTACCCTCCAAGCACCCGCGAATACGGCTCCCCCGCCCTCTGTTGGTTTCGACTTTTTCCCCTTTCCCTCTCCCCTTTCAGCCTGGGATAAAATTGAATGGCATGTTTATCGCGCCACCTATCATATTTTTACTCTCGTCGGTTTCTAATTATTTTTGTGCCTTGTTAATTGGTTTCTTTATTAATCGTGCTAGAGTGCCGGTTTTTTCGGGTAAAGTAGGACCCGTGAGTTACGCTTGGTGGTTTTTAGACCTTATTTTATCGTGGCTTGCCTCGTTTGCGCTTTATTTATAGTGGTTGTCATGTTCTATCAAGGTTTAGCCTTCTGAAATTCTTAATTGTTTCACCCTTAGTCTATTTATTAAGTGTTCATTTTTGTCTATATTTAAGGGAAAATTTTAATCGAAAAATTTGTGTTACTTCTACTACAAGTAACGTAATAGCAGTAGTGTATCACAAAAAACTATTGCTAAAGGGCAAATTTCGAGACATAGACCTCGTACTATCATGTCTATCTCACGCTCTGTTGGCCAAATATTACGGCAGTTAATACGATCCAAAACCAAAATGGTTTGAAATCCCAAATAACCTTATAAAACGAGGGACTACGGCCTAGTTCCTGATCGACTATGGCGATTACGGTTCGATTAGAGAGTTATTACAGTGATTTCAGATTGATTAAAGAGAGATAACGGAGTAAATACTGTATTATTATAAAATTAATAGGAACTGATTACTTCAATATCGTCCGGAGTGAAAACACTATGACTACTCAGTCATTACAAAATGTTTATGGTGATTATTGCCATTAGGGATGGATTTCTGTATAATTATAAAGAGATTACTAAGGGATTATTGTCTGATTACAGAATGATTACTGTCTGATTACAAAGGGATTATTGTCTGATTACAAAATGATTACTGTCTGATTACAGAGTGATTACTATCTGATTACAAAGTTATTACTGTCTGATTACAAAGTGATTACTGTCTGATTACAAAGTGATTACTGTCTGATTACAAAGTGATTACTGTCTGATTACAAAGTGATTACTGTCTGATTACAAAATGATTACTGTCTGATTATAAAGTGATTACTGTCTAATTACAAAATGATTACTGTCTGATTACAAAGTAATTACTGTCTGATTACAAAGTGATTACTGTCTGATTACAAAATGATTACTGTCTGATTACAAAATGATTACTGTCTGATTACAATGAGATTACTGTCTGATTACAAAATGATTACTATCTGATTATAAAGTGATTACTGTCTAATTACAAAATGATTACTGTCTGATTTCAAAGTAATTACTGTCTGATTACAAAATGATTACTGTCTGATTACAAAATGATTACTGTCTGATTATAAAGTGATTACTGTCTAATTACAAAATGATTACTGTCTGATTACAAAGTGATTACTGTCTGATTACAAAATGATTACTGTCTGATTACAAAGTGATTACTGTCTGATTACAAAATGATTACTGTCTGATTACAAAGTGATTACTTTCTGATTACAAAATGATTACTGTCTGATTATAAAGTGATTACTGTCTAATTACAAAATGATTACTGTCTGATTACAAAGTAATTACTGTCTGATTACAAAATGATTACTGTCTGATTACAAAATGATTACTGTCTGATTATAAAGTGATTACTGTCTAATTACAAAATGATTACTGTCTGATTACAAAGTGATTACTGTCTGATTACAAAATGATTACTGTCTGATTATAAAGTGATTACTGTCTAATTACAAAATGATTACTGTCTGATTACAAAATGATTACTGTCTGATTACAAAATGATTACTGTCTGATTACAAAGTGATTACTGTCTGATTACAAAATGATTACTGTCTGATTATAAAGTGATTACTGTCTAATTACAAAATGATTACTGTCTGATTACAAAGTGATAACTGTCTTATTATAAAGGGATTACTGTCTGATTACAAAATGATTACTGTCTGATTACAAAATGATTACTGTCTGATTACAAAGTTATTACTGTCTGATTACAAAATGATTACTGTCTGATTACAAAGTGATTACTGTCTGATTACAAAGTTATTACTGTCTGATTACAAAATGATTACTGTCTGATTATAAAGTGATTACTGTCTAATTACAAAATGATTACTGTCTGATTACAAAGTAATTACCGTTTGATTACAAAATTATTACTGTCTGATTACAAAATGATTACTGTCTGATTATAAAGTGATTACTGTCTAATTACAAAATGATTACTGTCTGATTACAAAGTGATTACTGTCTGATTACAAAATAATAACTGTGATTATAAAGTGATTAATGTCTAATTACAAAATGATTACTGTCTGATTACAAAGTGATTACTGTCTGATTACAAAATGATTACTGTCTGATTATAAAGTGATTACTATCTAATTACAAAATGATTACTGTCTGATTACAAAGTGATAACTGTTTTATTACAAAGGGATTACTGTCTGATTACAAAATGATTACTGTCTGATTACAAAATGATTACTGTCTGATTACAAAGTTATTACTGTCTGATTACAAAGTTATTACTGCCTGATTACAAATGATTACAAAGTTATTGTTGTCTAATTACAAAATGATTACAAGTGATTGCTGTCTGATTACAAAGTTATTAGTGTCTGATTACAAAATGATTACTGTCTGATTACAAAGTTATTAGTGTCTGATTACAAAATGATTACGGTCTGATTACTGTCGGATTACAAAGTGATTACTATTTGATTACATTAAAGTGATTACTGTCTGATTACAAAGTGATTACTGTCTTATTACAAAGGGATTACTATTGCATTACAAAGTGATTACGATCTTATTACATAGGGATTACTATGTTATTACAAAGTGATTACTGTCGGATTACTAAGTGATTACTGTCTGATAACAAAGTAATTACAAACTGATTACTGTCTGATAATAAAGTTCTTACTGTGTGATTACAATGAGATTACAAAGTGTTTACTGTGTGATTACAATGAGATTACAAAGTGTTTACTGTGTGATTAAAAAGTGATTACTGTGTGATTACAATGAGATTACAAAGTGTTTACTGTGTGATTAAAAAGTGATTACTGTGTGATTACAATGAGATTACAAAGTGTTTACTGTGTGATTAAAAAGTGATTACTGTGTGATTACAAAGTTAATACTGTCTGATTACAAAGTTAATACTGTCTGATTACAAAGTTAATACTGTCTGATTACTGTGTGATTACAAAGTTAATACTGTCTGATTACTGTGTGATTAAAACGTGATTACTGTGTGATTACAAAGTTAATACTGTCTGAGAACTGTGTGATTACAAAGTTAAAACTGTCTGATTACTGTGTGATTAAAAAGTGATTATTGTGTGATTACAAAGTTAATACTGTCTGATTACTGTGTGATTACAAAGTTAATACTGTCTGATTACTGTGTGATTACAAAGTTAATACTGTCTGATTACTGTGTGATTACAAAGTTGATACTGTCTGATTACTGTGTGATTACAAAGTTGATACTGTCTGATTACTGTGTGATTACAAAGTTAATACTGTCTGATTACTGTTTGATTACAAAGTTAAAACTGTCTGATTACTGTGTGATTACAAAGTTAATACTGTCTGATTACTGTGTGATTACAAAGTTAATACTGTCTGATTACTGTGTGATTACAAAGTTGATACTGTCTGATTACTGTGTGATTACAAAGTTAATACTGTTTGATTACTGTGTGATTACAAAGTTAAAACTGTCTGATTACTGTGTGATTACAAAGTTAATACTGTCTGATTACTGTGTGATTAAAAAGTGATTACTGTGTGATTAAAAAGTGATTACTGTGTGATTACAAAGTTAATACTGTCTGATTACTGTGTGATTAATAAGTGATTACTGTGTGATTAAAAAGTGATTACTGTGTGATTACAAAGTTAATACTGTCTGATTACTGTGTGATTACAAAGTTAATACTGTCTGATTACTGTGTGATTACAAAGTTAATACTGTCTGATTACTGTGTGATTACAAAGTTAATACGGTCTGATTACTGGGTGATTACAAAGTTTATACTGTCTGATTAATGTGTGATTACAAGGTTATTCCTGTATGATTACTGTCTGATAACAATTAAGTGATTACAAAGGGATTACTGTATGATTACTGTCTGATAACAATTAAGTGATTACAAAGGGATTACTGTATGATTACAAAGTGATATCTGTGATTACAAAATTATTGTCTGATTTCAAAGTGATTACTGTATGATTACAAAGTTATAACTGTGATTACTTAACTATTGTCTGATTACTAAGTGATTACTTTATCTTTACAAAAGGAGTATGGAGGGATTACAGCAAAAACGGATCAATTAGAGAGTGATTAACAAAATGATTATTAAATGATTAGAACAATTTCATATTCATTACTTAATGATTACAAAGTGAATAATGTATCATTACAAAATGATTATAAAGTTATTACTGCAATTTGAGAGTTACAACGGTATGATAATGGTAGTATAACCAAATGGGAACAGAGTGCTTTCAGTGTCTTTACAAAATGACTATGGAATGATTACCGTGAAACAAGCGTTCATTCAAGCAAGAATTAATTAATTAAGGCAGAACATTCTTAAGCCAATCATCGCGGTTTTTGTCGCTTGCCATCTGCACACGTGGTGTGACTAAACAGCAGATTCACTTTCTCTAAAAAGATATTCCTTTAAATATTATTTTTAAAAGTTTATAAATACAGTCTTTATCTGTGTGTTTCGAGTCAAAAATCCATTATAATTTTTCCAAATTAATTCTATTTTACTGAATTTTAAATGATTTTTATTTTAAATAAGCCTTTGTAATCCGTTAACAATGGCTAGCGTCGCAGAGATGTTGGGCATCGTTACCTGAAATTCCAAAAACTAAAAACAACTTAGTTTCCATTATTTAATGTTCTTCGAAGTGACTGTCAGAGGAAAAGTACTTTTACTTTAATGTAACTTAAACTTCTATCTTTAAATTATTTATTGTGGTGAATTATGTATTATATTTTTGTTTCAACTTTGGAAACACAAAGTACGGCCCGATCTCTTAATGTTAATATAAATAAACTCAACGTAACTAAGTTTAAGACAAAGGTAACTTCAATATTAAAATTAAATTATTAGATGCTTCAAAAACAACCTAAATATATCTCTTTTAGCTAACCATACCTAGCTTAAGCAAGAGTACATAATATTTTTTTTTCGATAGCTATAATGCATTTTATTCGGTCGAAGCTCTTTTATGACCCTTGCGAAAACCCACCCTTACATCAAAAATGACTAAACAAAGCAAGGTCTGAAAAAGGTTATTTCGCTGCGAGAGAAGAATTTTGGACCAATAAAAACTGGGAGCCGTCTTATTTCTAGCACCGCTGCAAACCCAAGTTGCAAGATCCTTATAAATAATAGTTTGCACTTCCCGGCTCTGTGTAATACTTCTTAGCGAAGTATTTATTGAAATGCTAAGATTTTTAACTCTCTTTCACTAGTTATTAAAATAATTAAATATATTTAACATTAATTTTTCAGGCAAGGGTTCTCAGAAGGTATTTCAAATCTCTTACAAACATCTTTCTGTTCTGCTTATGTTTGTCTCTCTGATGTACCTTCGTAGGTTCCCGATGGTTTTTAAAAAATATTTGGGAATCAAAATAAAGTGAGTTTAGAAAAATTGCTCATCAATAATAGAAATTTTATTCATCAGAGTGTATTTCTAAAATTTTCTTTATTAGGCGGAGTAATAAACGCTGTCAAATGTACCAGTAATGCGGTGTATGTTTCCTTGTTTTGTCGAACAAGGAATAACTGCAGGCTCTCACATTTTGTGATAGTTCTGACCCAGTTCCACGGACCCCATACTATGTCCAAACCAAACTTAGGATGATAATTCCATAAAGAAAAGGGATAATAAAGCTAAACCCTAATCAAATTTGAAGAAATTTAAAAACTTACTAATAGCTCGTACCAATGCAGTCCATAGGTGGTTCCTTTTAACTAAACCAAACTTAAACAAGTTTTAGTTCCCAAAATCGTTTTCTTGAAGGTCAAAACCACCATTCTCAAGGTCGAGATGGTCATGTTGACAGTAATTATGTTATAATATTATGATTAATATTATCACCATTCTGATGATCTAGATCACCATTTTCTAATGATCTTTGATTTGGGAAGCAATTTTTTATGGTGACAAAAAAGAGCATGCTTGTAGCTAGGAGCAACAAACACAGCAGCCCACACAAGGAGAACGCAACCCGTCAAAAGTCGTGGATTTTCTTGTGTACCTTTTCATTGGCTAGACGCTTTAGCGCCTGCTGCCGTCGGATGGAGAAAGTTCGGAAATTTTCTTCCCCCCCCCCCCCTCCCGTAAAACGTTCAGAGTAAAGGTTCGTCTAATGAAATTCGTACATAACCCTTCGTTAGCGTGTTTAAAGGCTAGCTGCGTTCTCCTTGTGTTTGTTGCGCCTAGCTTGTAGTAACCAATGCTACCGTTTAAGGCTCTTAGGAACCTTAATTATGGTTTGATAATACTGTGGAAGGGAGCTTGTCTCTTTCGAAACAAACCAATAACTGGTCGTGAGACAACTATTCTCAATGTTGAGATCGTCAAATTTTGGTTTAAAAGATTTTAGAATATTTTTAGGGCGTTAATTCTATACATCACTATACTATCGGTAAATATTTCGACTAATTGTCAAAATTGTGAACGATAATAGGTCTTTCTGTAAAGTAACATTGGCGTTCTTGTTTAAATGTATCGGGCGTGTCACTCGTGACGTAGAAGTGACGTTTCACTATGATAGCTAATAGACGCTAGCATCTAGGAGCAACAAACAAAGTACCCCACACAAAGAGAATGCAACCCGGCAAAAGTCGTGCATTTTTCATTGGTTAGACGCTTTAGCGCCTGCTGCCGTCGGAAGGGGCAAATTCGGAACTTGTCTCCCCCCCCCCCCCGCCAGTAAAACGTTCAGCGTAAAGGTTTGTCCAATGAAATCTGTACACAACACGGCGTTAGCGTGTTTAAAGGATAGCTGCATTCTCCTTGTCTTTGTTGCTCCTAGCTAGCATAAACTCTATTTATGTCTCGGGCTCAAGCGATTTCGCCCGTGCTTCCTGAAATATAAAAAGCGCGAGCCTTTTACGCTAAAATACTAAAGAGCGCGTGGAACATTTTAACAAGTTGAACAAGACATGAATTAAAATTCAACGAGTCGTCCTTTTTATAAAGATCTAACCATGGACCAAGAATTTAAGGGGACCCATTTTTCTAAATATTTTGACACGGTAGGCGCGGCCTAAATCGGAAGGCTTACTGAGGTACATCAGCCGCTTTGAAGTGCCTCAAGAATTATCTTCAACCATCACTGCTTAGGAGACAGTACGTTCGAGAAAGTTACGTTAGGCTTAGTTCATAAAATGTTTCCAGATTGGAAATGAAATGGATTCCAATAAAGATTAAAAAACCTCAGCCATACGCGGCTTACTGGTTATTTTTACTTCACACAATGGTTAATTACCATTACTTAAACTTTTAAAGGCCCAATTTCAAAAACCAAAGGTCTAATAAAAGCCCAATCATTTAACCGACAACAACGACACCATTTGGTCAAAATTGAACGTGAAAGCTCCACCTTCTCCATGAAACAACGCCGGGAATAGTCTTCAGCGACGTCAAGTTTGTCCACATTGAACTAAAATTACCCGTGATTTTTAGATTCTCAGTATTAACGCGTGCTTTTTAAAACCTGAACAGTGAGTCCCCTGAGTTTCTGGGTCCATGTTCTAACCTTCAAAACTGAACTGAATTCCTACGTATCTCGTGACGAAGGCGATACATTGAAACAAATTCGTAAGCGTAATGGAGTTATAGAAAGGCTTATTATAAACTAATGCTTTCATGGCAATATCTATTGTAATAAAAAGTTTCGCTATTTGTAACAGGTGGCGCTTCAATCGGGGGTAACAACCAAGTGCTCGTGAAAGTCTCCAAGCGCGTGTAAATGTTTTCCATCCATTATATTCCCTCCCATTAAAAACATTCCTCCACGCAGCAAAAAAAAGCGTAAAGATAATACGACGGACCATCATTTCGTGAAACCCGAGATTTTTTTCGCCATCCCACTGATAGAAATACCATCTGAGCCCAATGGCCGCGCCGGGGTCGAGGGTCACGTACTACGGACCCCTCTCTTTCTCTTCATTCGGCTAACGTTGGGAAGGTAAAGTCCGACCACCATGACGTCAGGAAGCACCCCTCCGTCTCTGAAATTCGATCCGGGAACCTTTTCCAGAGACCCTCAATTATTTTCAGTGGGGTTTTTTCGGGGGTGCGTGTTGGGTCGGAATACGCGGGGGTTATTGTGACTCGCGGGTTGCCAGAGGGTCCTTTCTCCCTCCCTCTCTCTCTCCTCGGAGACGAGGAAGGGAAGATTGTCAAATTTATGGCCCCTTCATTCAGACCCTAATGCTTGTCCATCTTCCGTTTAGAAACCATATTACGAGAACCGTACGGCCAACGAGCTATGTTTAGGATTACCAACGGCGTAGAAGTCAATTTTTCCTGACCAGAATTAACGTGAAGTCTTAGAGCGTTCAAACGTGAAATTTTGGGCAAGTTAGGTTGACCTTCTGGAACGAATGTCTTTGCCCCCTGGGGTTCGGTTTTTTGGTATTTTGCCATAAGGTATAAATGGTTAGAGTTATAATTTTGAAGTTGGCCTTATTAAGAAAAAGTAAACATATTTTTATCTGATGTTTCTGTTCAGTACGATTTGTGTAGATAATGTTCGCTGTAAGTACATTGTGAAATATTCTGATTAATAGGTGTTTCTATAAAATACGGGAGGTCACGTGTAAATATTTTTTCAACGTCACTCGCTATAGTTACAAGGTATATTAATTGAGGTATTTATTGCAAAAGTTGCATACCTTTTTGTAAAATTACCGAGCTAGTTGTTAGGACAAAAACAAACACAGAAAAATATTTATAATCTAGTCTAGTAGTAACAGTAGGCTAAGAATAAGTTTTTCATAAATTTAAGGGTGCCTTTTTTTGGGTCTTAATTAGGAAAAAATGTCCGTTGAACATGGGTTCTTGGTCTCCGAGTTTTAGGCCAACAAAAAGAGGGCCCCAAAACAACGAAATAGCCAGTAAAGTGTAGTCCGGTATCTGCGTTGAGCCTAATTGTTCCCATTTATTATTCATTTGTTTTTAACGGTGAAGCGATAAACACAATAGCAAGTGCCAAAAGTTCAATATTGAACTAGCAGAAGTGTGCTTTATCCAACAATGATTTCATTTATGAGAAGTTCCATTATCTCAAAGAATCGAGTGTAATCGACACTGTAACATGGTCAGAAATTTTGGAAATAAGCAACTTGAATGAGGCGAATGCCAATTCCAAGTATTTTCCCCGATGGATGTTGGGATAGTGCTTTTTAATTTGGAGAGCGCGCAAGAGCAAAGTACGAGTGTTAAGGAAACGGAGTGGTACTTTTACTGTTGTAGACACGGAGTTTGTACTTATTAGTGTTTAAAACGGGAAATGGTACTTGCGAATGCTGTCAATTGCTTCCATTTAGTAATCATTTGTTTTTTAATGATGAAACGATAATGACCATAACTAATGTCATTAAAAGACTTGAAAATTCGGCTTTCCGTTGCTATGCAACTCGTTTTGAAATTTTTAATATTTAGGCTTAGCTTCTCTATTCGGTGTTATAGTCGCAAGCCCGATTTCCCGCACGGTACTGACGAGTCCCAAATAGGACAAAACCGGTCTACCGTTGGATTTTCTGGCTATTTTATTTTATTTTATTTAATTTAATTTAATTATTCACACGAAGATCTATTTGATCCGAGTTTCGCGTTTTTGTTTGCTCGAAGACCTATCGGTACGAGCTATTAGTAAGTTTTTAAATTTCTTTAAATTTGTTTAGGGTTTAGCTTTATTATCAGATTCCCATGTTATTTTCAATGGGAAAATATACATACTGTGTTGTCAAAAAAAATTTCGGTTGCCATGGCAAAACTACTGCCCATTGTAACTTTTCCCTTGGTGAAATTTCATGTTAACATAAGGTCTACATACCCACCTAGTTTCAACCAAATCGGTGATTATCACCTCCGGTAGTCTCCTCGTAAGTCAGCTAGGCTAATACCCAAGGTACCACCATAGGCCTAATTCATCAAGCGACGTTTAAATCCATTAATTCAGGTGGCCGGGTTACAATGAGTAATAGCCCCAAACGAAAGAGTAACGTGGCTTTAAATCGGGAGGTCAAGCTGGCCACACACCTATTCACCTTAAAGGAAAAGTCGATTCAAGATGAGCTCTTACGTCTAAAATGTGGTGGAACTTAATCGTGCAGATATCATGTTTCTAACGGAACGTCTTCGATTAGGTCGGTAAATTATCTAACATAAATTGTAAATAACCTAGGCGGAAGGAATGAAGAACCAAGTAAATGGTCACCAACAATACCACACCAAAAATTTGGACTTAACTGCACTTGATGAGATCTAACTTAAGTCCAGTGGAGGTTATTTTGACTCCACTGGTGAGTGTCGTGCAAGTTGGGTATACTATCACGGGGAAATTTGGCTTCATCAGCTGTTAAGAGAATACTCGACAACTGATGGTCACGACCTACTTTGTCAACAAGACCTCGAAGAAAACACTGAGAAAGTCAACTCGCTTTGGAGCTTTAACATTTTCAAAGTTATACGAGTTAATTTGATGACAATGCAGAATTCGCCAAAACATGACGTGATTTACACCAATTGCCTCCCAGCTCGCCGGGTACTTTTTCCATTATCGTTTTCGACGGAAAGAACCTAAAGAAATAATTGTTCGAATCCACTTCGGTAAAGTGATTTACTTAACTTAGGCCTAAGGTGGTGCCTTGGGTATTAGCCTAGCTGATTATTATTATTATTAAAAAAAATCATATCTGGTAATGGTCTTTCAGGGAACTGCACTCGATACAATCTTTGGGCTTCTACACTATTTCCCTGAGGACACCCGTACATTAGGTGCATATCAGCGTACTCAGAATTAGTTAAATGCGCCATGCTTGTCTTAAATTTTGATACAAAATAATGAATTGTTGATACAGCGCTTTATTTTGTTCGATAAAAACCATCCTACCTTTAGCAAAGTCTAAAGGGCCTCGATGACTTTCAAAAAAGTCAAATTACGAATTTGAAATTTATCCCCCTGACCTAATGTGTTCAGAGGAGGTAAAGTTAATTAACGCCTACACAACTAGTGTTAGATCTCTTTAAGTATGTAGCTTAGTCTAAAACGTTCGGTTTGGTATTGTTAATGTAACTTGTTTCCTCCGCCTAGGCTAAATGGTCAAGCTTTAAGCAAATCAATCTGTATTAGTACCATTCCGTGTTTACAACAGTTTCCTGAACACTCGTTTTTCGCTCTTGCACGCTTTCCAAAATTAGAATCACTGTCCCTGCATCCAACCGGAAAATACTTGGAATTAGTATTCACCTCGTACAAGTTGCTTATTTTCAAAATTTCTGACCATGTTTACCATTGTCGATTAATCTCGATTGGCATTAATGAAATAATATCTACTTCAATAATTAACTTTTGGCATTTGCTATTGTGTTTATTGCTTCACAAATGAAAAATAAAACGAAACAATTGGGTTTAAGGAAGAATATTGAACTTCAAATTACTGGCTATTTCATTGTTTTTGGTCTGGTTTGTTGGGCCTAAAACTCTGAAACAAAGCATGTTCAAATGACATTTTTTACTTTTTAGAAATCAAATAGCACGCCCTAAATGTATGACATTCTTATCCGTAACACCCTGTATAACGTGCGCTTATACCAAAATCGACATTTAAAGTGGAATATTAATTCGGTACCTCAGATTTCGATATTTATTTGTTATACTTTGTTTAATTTAAATTAATTCCCATGAAAATTAAGAAAGTAGTGCAAAATTCAACATTATATTTAATTGTCATTAGCCTGAAGAAGCTAGACCGTGTTTTTCCAGCTGTAGCTCCATTTCAAATTAAATATTAGTATTATGGTCGATTAATATATATATATATATTAATCTACCATAATACGCTTTGTCGGTTTCAAACGAAAATGACACGCAGCGCCTCTCGTAGTGAGATCACGCGTAACTTGGTTAAATGTTTTTACCCGCCCCCATTGAAATTAATGTAAAGTTGGTGATAATTAAACGGTAATTAACCTACCAAATGGTATACGAAATATTCCACTGACAATTTTTTTCCGTTTATATGAACTTAAATGTAATATAAAATCGTCTTGAAAAATCCTTTATTGCTTTATAACGTTCAAAAATAATAATTTTTACGCGCCATAAAGATAATCGAACATCTGCTCGTTTAGGTAAAGTTTGCGTTGTGTTTAAACCTTCATTTTCTAGATACAATATTATAAATATAGCTTACAATTTTACGTAAACTTGATTAATATTTTAAGTACAAAGTCGAATTTTAAAACTATCTTTAGTTGCAATCCGATATAATGGCACCGGAAGTAGAACTCAGAATTATTTATTTTCTTTTGATATAGCACCAGCAACTGTTATCTCGAATTATCTGTTATTCCGATTCGGCGTTATGCCTTGTTACTCCGCAAATCTCCTTTTATCCAGGCAATTGGGCCATTACGGGCGTACGGTGAAGGGGCGCTGGGAGCGCACGAAAAGTTAACTTTATGCCTTTCTAAAAATTCCGCTAGAGGGCGTCAGAAAGCGTTCTCGGATTTGGGGTCAGTCGGGGTCCAGAACCCCCGCGCCTCCTGATATAGGCCACAACACATGTCGGCGAATGTATATCCTCTAGCTACCCATCTTCACCGTCACCATCCAGACTCTACGTGCAACTCCGAAACGTACGCGAGTCATGTTATAAAAAAAATACTATTTTTAGCCGTTGGTAGATCAGCTACACAGAAAAAAAGGTGTTTAGATACTAAACACTTTCTTAAACACCAAAATGCAACAGAATATTTATCATGTTTAAAAACGATCATGTTCAGGCGATAGTGGTGTTCAGCTTTGCAACATCATGCGTTTAGAAATTAAACGTGTTATTTGCTTATCATATTTATCGTTAAAACGTGTTTAGATAGAATACGTTCAGAGATTAAACATATTAAATGATTTTCGCGCTTACAATGAAAACCCGTCTTAAGATTTTTAAGATTAGTTTCTAAACGCGTGTTCAAAGGTTCGGGTGTTGTGGTTTAAGACATGTGTTAATTTGCCGTATACGCCACTCTTTGAGTAGCCTTATATTTGAGTGTTTTAATTACGATCTACAATAACATTAATATTAATTGGCTACGAAATAATGAAACCTACTGCCTATACTGTCGATTTCATTTCTTTAACTGCCTGATTATATTTTAGCGCTATTAATTTAAATTATATTTGTGTTAATACGACCTTAAATCACATCAAAAGTAGTGTTATTTTATTAATTTTTAGTAGTTCATTTTCAATTATTGATTTATATACATTAGTGTTATTTAATTAGTCTTAATAACCAATAACTTAAAATTATGAGATGATATAGGAACCCGGTCCATATTGTAGTTAACTCTATTAATATATCGGTGATTAACGAATATTATTTTTTTTAGAAAAATAGAAAACGAAATTAAACGAAATATATAGACAACGCGAAATATACATTAAACTCGTAACGCAATATACACTTAGTAAACATCAGTGTTTAGCATTATGTTTAAAAACCACGAAGTTTAATTTCTAAACATGACCTCTTACCAGCTGTTCCGGTTTGGAACACTAGCGGAAAGATCTTGGAAGATTGTTTGAGAAACTCGTTTTATTTAAACAGATGTGTTTAAGGAAACAACACCAACTCTTACCCATGTTTAGCTTTCAAACATGTTTAGATGTTAAAAACCTAAACACCTTTTTTTCTGTGTAGGCTAGGCTAATACCCAAGGCACCACCTTAGGCCTACGTCATCAAGTGCAAAGCGAGTGTTGTTCAACCGTAAATGCAGAACACTGGCTTACTGCGATAAAAATCTAAGTCCGATTTTCGGATTTTTGAGAATTTTAAATATAATGGTGGACGCAGGAAATAAGCCGAAATCAATCGGTTTCTTTTACCGATATATTGATTTAGTTGATTGATCATTTCACGTCTAAGTTACCCATTGATTATTTCGTGTCTGAGTTATCTATTAATTTCGCATCTAAGTTAACGATTAATAATTTCGCTTCCAAGTTACATATTAATCACTTCGCGTCTAAGTTTCCGATTAAAACTTGTTGAGGTTAACGGTAATAGTTAGTGTAGGGAGCTGTTGGCTCGCGTGGCTTGCAGGGCTTGCCACCACCCTCCTACGCATTGTAATCCGGCCAACCCAATTAAAGGCTTTAAAAGTCGCTCGATAACTTAGGCCTAAGGTGGTGCCTTGGGTGTTAGCCTAGCTGATTATTATTATTATTATTATTAATTAAGCGTCTTAAATTTAACCATAAAAAGTTTCACGTGTCATACCTATGTAAGAAAAGGACCGTGTGATACTTATAAAAGAATAGAGAACGTCATACTTATGTAAGATAGACAATGTCATACTTATGTCAGATATACAGTGCTATACTTATGTCAGATAGACAGTGTCATACTTATGTCAGATATACAGTGCCATACTTATGTTAGATAGACAGTGTCATACTTATGTAAGATAGACAATGTCATACTTATGTCAGATAGACAGTGTCATACTTATGTCAGATAGACAGTGTCATACTTATGTCAGATAGAGAGTTTAGTACTTATATCAGATAGACAGCGTCATACGGATGTCAGATATACAGTGTCATACTTATTGTTGATAGACAATGTCATACTTATGTCAGATAAACAGTGTCATACTTATGACAGATAGACCGTGTCAACATTATCAGATAGACAGTGACATACTTACCAAATACGTAGTGTCATATGAATATTATAGACTTATACGGAATAGATATAATCTCAATTTGGCCAAAATATCGTTTTCTCGACTTGACATAATTTGTCTGTAAAGGAGCTTTTTATGGAACCGTTACAGTTTAAAGCGGCAGAGATACTGAAAAGTATTTGACTTTCTTGGCCTCCATTTTAACGCGTGGGGAATGTGGCGCTGAAAATAGCGGAAATGCATTGTAGACTGTAAGTGTACATAGAACGCGGGGAATCTGAAACACGTGGCGTGCTTCAGAAACGTCCCTCCTCCAGCGTAACAACGTTTGGGGAGCTACATCACGGATTGATTTATTATTTCGGCATGTTTTGGCGATTTCTCTTATCCCTCTCTCTCTTCGTGTGAATGATTATATTTCCACTTTCCCTTCTTTTTTCCCCACTTCTTGGCTCAAGAATAAAAATTCTCGCCTAAAATTTGGCGGTCGCGTTTCCATCATCGACATTTTTTTCTACTGTTTTCTTTTCGGTTTCGTTCTACATGTTTCCCAATTTTACTTTTACTTTCAATCGGTCTTTTTTGAGTTGGGTACCAGCGCCATCTAGACGTGGTAAGCACTTATAAACGGTGATGAATAAAGGATGATTGCATACGTGTAATAATTTTATGTTTGGTTTTATTCCGGTTTGTTCTACATGTTTCCCATTTTAACTTTTTCTTTCAATCGTTCGTTTTTTGAGATTGGATCCAGCGCCATCTAGCAGTGATGCCGGACTTATGCACGGAGATAAAAAGGTTGATTTTATAAGTGTTTTAATTTTTGATTAGTTTCTTTTGGTTCGGTTCGACATGTTAACCATTTCTACTTTTTTGAGTTGAAATCCAGCGCTATCTAGATGCGTAGCGGAACTAATGTGCGAAGATAAAAAAGATGCATGAAGAAGTGCAGCAATAATTTAGTTATTTTTGTTTTGTTCTTTATATTTCTTTATTATAATTTTATTTTCCATCGGTGTTTTATATTTTTTACATCAATACATTTATCCGACATTTATCGTCATCTAGATGGATTTGTAACTTAAGGTCGAAAACAGCTAATTTAATTCTTATCTGATACCGTTAGCATTAAAAAGTAAAAATATTTTTTCAATCTTAGTTTTTAAGTTCTTTCTCAATGTATATTTTTTTATTTAATTTGCAATTCGTTATTTATTTTTGTTTCAGTACAGCGCTTTTTAACATTGAGGCCTAGCTCTGAACTAGTAACTGGACGTAAAAATAGGGTGATTTCAACTCTTTACTGATACCGTTAGCATAAGTATAAATATGTTTTTTTATTCATTATTTTTATTTTCTAGTCTGGCGTCTAAAGTCATCTAGACGTAGCATTAAATTTATTTACGGGAATAATCTTTTTTGATTTCGTTCTACATGTTTTCTTTTTTACTTTTACTTTCAATCGGGTATTTTTTGCATCTAAACGTGACACAGGTTTAATAAGCGAAGGTTAAAATGGGCAATTTCAATTTGCTTACCTGGTACCCAGCTGGAGCGCTAGCAACGAACACCCACGATTCCAAACTTCTTGAAATTTTAAATCGGTAAAAAGGAAATTAGCGACTTTAAATAAATCGTAACGCATGCGCAGTTAGGCAAAAAACAGACAAGGATTTTACTTATTCGGAATTTTTATTTTGAGTTTTATACCCATTTGTCAGCGCCGTACTGACTTTTACCATTTTACCGCCTTGTTAGAAAAAAAAAGTCTGGAAAAGGTCGGAAGATAAATTCGTCTGCTCGTCTCGAGGTAATAAATCGGTTCTAGGGCGACGTTTTCTTTCCGTCTCGTCACCATAGCAACAGTTATGCCGCCTTCTCTACCACCACACCCCTCTCCTCCGCCGTTTTTTTCTTTATCGGTTATTTATCGTTTTTTCGTGGTTTGATTTCCTTAAAAATACTTTGACGTTTTGAAACTCAATCGTAGTTAGCTAGATCATTCCTGGGCTAAACCGACTTGTTAATATACCACGACCGTTAATAAACGTTTAATTAAAATAATAAAATACGAAACTACATCGTTAATACCGTAGAATTATTTTTATTTTAAAAATAAGAATATTTTAGAACTCGTGTCTAAAAATAGTTTTGACGGTTTAAATTAAGTAGTTTCAAAATTTAGTATTTTACTGATTGTTATTGTAACTTAAGTTTCTCACGCAATACGTTTTAGAGGAATAATAGACCGATTTAAAAAATCGTACAGCGAAAACAATCATTTAGAGAAAAAGAATTATAGGTTAGATTTTAACTTTTCTAAATATACAAGATGGCGCTTATTTAAAGCAATAAATTATTATCAGCAGTCTTGCAAAAGTGGTATTTTTGACAGGGATTTTTGCGACCCCGGACCATCCTCAGGTAAATTTTCCATGAGGGTAACTGCCCCTAATGGCAAGTCTGATTATCAGTTTATTATGAAAAACGTCTGACACTATTTTAAACGATATTCTGCTCTATAATCTATAAACGAAATATGTAAACTCAGGGTAATTCGGTCAAGATTGCCATTCATAAAATAACACCCATTTGGGCAAACTGGTTTAGACCAACAAATAAAGGACAGTACCCTTAATAAAAAGCTTCGTTAGCTAAGAGAAACGGTTGACGGTAGCGCTGTGGTGGCGGCTTTCTCAAACTTGTTTATTCAACTCAAAATACGTTTATAAATGTTCAAAACACAAAATTTAAAAGCTCAAACCTTTTTACATAGTTCGTTAATTTTAATATCGTAGATTAAAGGAAAATTAAGTAAAGAATCTAATTTTTAATATTTAGGGATAATAATTATGTTTCAGTTTCATAATGGCATCAGTTATCTAAATTTTTCCCTACACGAAAGGGGGGGAGGAAAAACGTCACTAGCGTGTGCTTCGGAAGTCACCAGGTTTAGGGAACCAATAAGATACCGTGCTGATTGTGATTTCTAAGGGGAGATTCTTAAGCCACGGTCACACTAGAGCTTAAAACCCAGTTTAGGTCGGTTTGAATGTCAGTTTTGACCGCCAGCGATAATTCTTGGTTCACACGAGCGAAATCGCTTCACCCCGGTTCGCTAATAGCCAAGGCTTAAGGCCATTTCAAATTATGACCAGAATTTTGAAAATACTATAATGTATTCCAAAACAATTAGTTAATCATGTTTACTATACATACAGTAATATTATTTGACATTATTTAGAATTTTATTCCGATTATTTTGGAAAATACGAGCAATTTTATAAATCAGCTCGGCTAATAAATCAGCTCGGCTAA
This sequence comes from Leiobunum rupestre, assembly GCF_980474605.1. NCBI lineage: Eukaryota > Metazoa > Arthropoda > Arachnida > Opiliones > Sclerosomatidae > Leiobunum > Leiobunum rupestre. Next base: position 58,578,655 of record NC_143385.1, on the reverse strand, counting down.
TACCCAAGGCAACACCCTAGGCCCCGCCTGGTCGTTTTGAAAATTGAAAGCGATTCTAAGTGAACCGCCTTGGACGCTTTGCTTCCCAAACCAACACGAAGCCATTTCTCACGCTGGTTTTGAAAACTAGTTATCTAAAACGAAGCGATTTAGGCATGAACGAGATTTGGAGAAACTCTAAAAATAGTCCCAACCTAGTCATTATCCTTAAGTATAAATAAGTAAGTGATGGAATTACCAAAGGTTTAAATGCATATCTTTGGTTCATTTTATAAAACTAGAAATTGTTACCAATTTCACTAACAGAATCCTAGCTATACATATAAGTATAAAGTTACATATTTAGCATATCCACCACGAGAGGGCGTTTGCGAGTCGTTTCCATTTGGAATCGCGGGTTTAAGAAGAAGTGTGTCGTCCCTTATTTGTATTTCGAAGGCGCTGGGTAACATAGGGTGTCCACTAAAAAACGAAAAATAAATAACAAATTTCTATGGAACATTCCTCGTGCAGAGAGACATTTACTAGTGTAAAATTGAATGACCTTGAGCCATGTTTTCAAGGTCATTCAAAAACTATGTCGAGAGCCGTTGGGGTTATGGATTTAGTTCCAATTAGTAAGTTGCTGCTCGCCATATTATTAGTTCAAATAACTTTGATTTGGCCAAATTTGACCAATCTGAAGCCGATAAATTTAAGGTTTATGAATTCAGTGTTTGATTATAAAATAATCTGATTAGTTTAATGTCACTAAATCAAATTAATACTGAATACTTTACAACGGTTCAATTATATTATATTAAACTTCGGATTTGGTTAAGTACTCAAAGTACATTTCGGTGCCGAAAATCAAAATTTTATCGTCACTTCCATCTTCTGTATAATTGACGGATTTTGAAATGACGTTTTAGTGCGCCACACTACAGTTACATGTCTTGGGCACACAGCCTTCTTTGCGTGCTTTTTTGACCATAAAATGTAGAGGTATTTTCACGCGCAAAATGAATTTTAAAAGCCGTCAATTATATATAAACCATGTAACTTTAGGCTAAACCAACGTCAATAGCTCTTTAAATAAAATACGCGATGTCACGCGATTACGTTAGATTCATCGTGCAGTTAAAGTTAGAAAGCGCGCGCGAATATTTTTGTTTTTGTTGAGCTCGCGCGAAAACGCACGAGACCCTCTACACGGAAATATTAGGAAGCGCGCGCTCCAAAAAATAACACTTTTTATACATGTATGCGTATATATTATTTTGGTATATTCCCATTCGATCGAAATCCCATTCGACCGAATTCAATATGTTTCCGAAATATAGCCCAAAAGGCGGATTCGGTTCATTGGGACCTTTTGTTTTGTTTTTTACTTCTGCCCCGAGATATAGCATGGTACGCAAAAACCGTTATACCTAAACAAAATGGCTACAGGTGTACTAACGGTAAGGTTAGGTTAGGTTAGGTTAGGTTAGGTTAGTCTCTCACTTCCCTAGGGTGGCGCGCTTTTATAAGGATATTTATGCTTTGAACTTTTTATTTATATCAAGAATACAATAATTCGAACAATTTCATTTTTTAATGTGAATGGTTAAGTTTGTAGCAATTGCGTCGAGTAAGGCTAACGCGACTTCTTCATTCGAACCCTCGTTTGTGAGCTATTTTCTCCATTTTAGCTAACTGGCTCCAATAAGACTATCAACACTTATTTATATAAGAAGTAAACCTATTTAAAAAAGTCTCATAAAAACGAAATTTGATGTACTATAAAAAATAATATAAACGTGCAAAATTGGGCTGTAAACCGCACAATTGGTTTATTTTCGATCGATTGGGACTCAATGTTAAATCGTTTTCGAACGAATGGGATTTCGGTCGAATGGGACCAAAGCATTATTTTATAGAAAGAGCTATTAGATAATTTACCGAAAACTCTCTCCACTCTCAAATGTTGTCCAATCTCCAGCAGTATTTATGTCAGCTCGACTTGCAGGTGGTTTTGGAATTTCTTCCCTTCGGAACCTTAACATACTAGTTTTTACGCTTGAATACGTTGGTAAACACTGACGGAGCCATTCCCGATCAAATGCATTTTCTAACAAATTTCTTTGTTCCGTTATAACCTAAAAAGTAAAAACCATTTTCATATTAGCCTAAATAAGAATAACGGTCCATTTAAAACTTACGGTATGGTAGCCTTTCTTCGTTGAACACGATGGTGAAGATTTAACTTTAGCTTGACATTTTTTACGGTTTCCATTCTAATTATAGCACCGACTTCTGGTTCGTGGTTGTGGTCATTAGTTATTGTCACTTCATTTTCCATCTTAATAGCGCGACTTTTACATTGGAGCTTCTTGTACTTATGACAGTGGTAATACTCGGTATCTTTATGAACTTTATCTATAACGTACAAGTATTTCTTATGCACTAAACGTTTCCCCGTTTTCCGCGGTTAAACTTTAAGGACCCCCATTCTGACGGTTGGTCTTCGGACCAATGGACCCCCATTCTGTCGGTTGGTCTTCGGTCCGATGGACCCTTATTCTGTCTGTTGGTTTTCTGCCAGAAGGACCTACCGAAATTTCTCGACTTCTGATTGGTCAAATTTGGTCTAATCAAAGTCATTCGAACTAATAATAAGGTGAGCAACAACTTTCTAATTGGAACCAAATCCCTAAATCCAACGGTTTTCGTGATAGTTTTTGAATAACCTTAAAGACATGGTTCAAGGTCATTCAATTTATACTAGTAAATGTCCCCCTGCACGACAAACGGTCCTTAGTAATTTGAAATGAAAAAAAAAACTTTTTCAGTTATTTATAATTTTTCGTTTTCTAGTGGACACCCGGTATATATCTCAGCAGAAAAAGTTTGAGTCTTCACATTACTGGAAGTTAAGTGCCCTTACACGATAAATCGGCCTAAATGCTATTTCCTTTTCCCGTTTTCTATGGTATTTTCGCTGTTCGTTCTTTGGACACGATTTTCTTTTTGCGAAAAGATACGCATTAACGTGATTTTCATGGTAATTTTTGTAAACCGAGAGGACTCCCTTTGCCGAAATCTTTTTATACTAATGAAGTTGTGTCGTGGGATACAAACAGAGACTCCTTTCGGTTTGTATCTTCCCTTTCCGCTCTTTGGCATTCGCGCGACATCCGATGATCCGATGTTGACATTCTCTCCTCCCACTTCCTTCTCTTGGTTTCTCTTTTAGATTCATAGCCGCGTTTGGAGGGATGAAAAGGGGGTTCATTTCGACCATTTTGCGAACGGAATAAATTTGGGTCCCAAATTAGAATTAGCCATCGCTGGCTATTCAATGGGTTTACGTCTCTTTTGGAGTTCTGTCAACGACGATATATTCTTCGCGTCGGTGTCACTTGAGGGAAATTTGCCGGTTTCATTTCGGTGATAAATATTTGTCCACGTGTGTTTGTAATAACACAGCGATTTAATTCGAGGTTTCGTTCAAAGGATTTCATATCAAATTCGATATATACCAAAGTTTTAAATTAAATTTAATCAAAATATTGAGATAGCCGTATTTCATTGTAGGCAAAAACGAAAAAAAGTCTTTATATATACACAGTAGGCCAATTATTTCAACCTATTTTCTTAGGCAAAAGCTAGTCACGTTTTTATACCATTCAAAATAAGATATGTATACGAAATTTCCTCGTCCAATGCCAACTGAAAAATTGCTTGGTTTCATTTGGAGACGGTACGCCTGTTTCCATGTTTACAGTTTATAATCTATAAATTTTTGATCTACGTGATATCGAAACTAACTGAAATTGAAATCTAAATTTTTAATATAACTATTTAAACTTGGAAAATATTGATCGATATTAGTTTTTCCAATAATCCACGTACAAGACAATCTGCATGTATTTATAAAACCGTTTCTTATTTAATGCATTTCGAAAAAATTTAAGTAAAAATATACCTTTTCTAATAAAACCACATATTTAAAGGTCTACCTCTGGGAAACATCTTTATCACCACTTAAATGGTCAAATTTTTGAAATTGTGGTAAACTGGGGTAACCCAAAAATCACCATTTTCAAGGTCAAGGTACCCATGCTGACGGTCGAGATCACCGATTGGCCATTTGCACAAATCCATCGTGGGAAAAATAAAGCTTTAACAATTACTTAAAGCTAAAAAATGACTGTACTCAGGACATTGATAGGAAACTTAGGATTATTATAAATCAAGCGGTGAAATCAAAAGAAATTACGGAAAAGGAGAGATTTAGATTCTATAATGACAATGTTCAGACCCCTCATATTTATGGAAAACCCAAAATTCATAAGCCGAATAACCCACTACGAACTATAGTAGCTTCCCTAGTAGCACAAAACCACTGGCCCGACTGCGTTGGAAAAACAGTTGGCCGACACCGTCGGGAAACCAGTGATTTTAGCGTCAAAATGTCGTACCTGGCCGACTGCCGGTAAAACAGTTGGGTAAATGATGTTGGCCAATTATAGGATAAATAGTCGAAATTCAGTCGGTTTTCCGTTGGAGATGACTAAAAACGACGGTTTTTTAGGGTTTATCAAACAGTTGGCCAACTTATGGTTATTAGTTGGGATACCATCGATTTGAATATTTGCCCAACATGAATATTTTAAATAAACATGGTATATGCTTAACAATAATAACTTAAACAAATTGATATTTAAAAAGGAGTTTTATTTTATTAAATACAATTTTATTAGTTCATCAAATGCATTTGATTATTTGTTACTTTTCTCTCGGCCTCTTTCTCTATCTTTTGCATATTTCACTCAATTTTGAATTTTAATTATTTAAATTTTTTTGATATGCTCGATAATTTCTTGGAAAGCGCCTGAAAAAGAAATTATATAATAAATTAATAATTACTTTATTTCTTACCAACAAACACATCATTTAACTTGAGACTTATAAAATTTCAATACAAGGCGGTGGGGTTATCACATTGTGTAATATTTTGATCTACTTAAAAGAAAGTTATACAATTAACAAGTTAATAATTTGATATTATTATTTTTTAAATTACCTTCCATGTCTGAAGAATCTCCAACATTAGAGTTATCAATTATGGAAGTACGAACTGCAGTTTTTGGGTGTGGACTCCACAGCGGAGTGATATTGTTTGAATGACTGACGCAAACTATTTTCTATGGTCATGTGAAAATGTTGATCTAAAAAAAATTGGAATTATAACAATTGAACAAATTTAGCAATACCTCTTTAAAAGTGTTCTCAAAAAAGTGATCTGGAAATTTTTGGTTTCAATACATATATGAGCTTCTAGATTCTTTACTCCTTCGGGGACTGAATTATCACAACCATTTTGATCTACAAAATAAAAGAGTATTATGAAATTTCCAAAACTTAAGTCTATGTTTATCAAATTAAATTTTAATTTTGCTTTCTGGGTTCAAAACTAGAGAGCAGTAAACTGGAATTGAAAAGTAAAAAACCTTAATTTAGAGACAAAAGATTGAGTATCATGTTAGCTAAATAAATCAGAAATAAATTAAATGTAATAATTAAAATAAATTCAATAATTGTTTTTGTCCAAAGTGACAAAGCCTTAGCCAAATCAGCCCCTTAGCTATAATATAAAACCAATATTAAATAACATTGAATATTTTCAAACTTTAAATGATATAAATATTTGTTTACCTTTTACATTTAATCTTAAAATGAATAAAATAAGTTGTAATTGCAAAACCACGAGGTTGTAGTTAGGCTTAAGTTTAAAAATGCTAAACCACGAGGTTGTAGTTAGGCCTAACTTTTGCCTGAGACTCCGAGAGATATGGAAATTTTTGGAACTGACGTGGGGTGACTTTGAAAAAATACCCGGGAGAATGAACAGCTGGTGCCATCTATACCGTTTTAATAAAATAATTATGAGTTTTCAATTTGTAAGATAGAAAAATATTATTTTGTTTGAAAATCAAAAGTTTTATCACTCTACAATTATTTTGAAAGTTATTAATTTTTACTATTTTAAATTTAAAAAACGACGCGTTAAGAGACATCTGTTAAATGACTGAATATATATAGCTATCATGAAGCTACTATTTTAGTAAATTTCAAATAAATATTTTCTTTACTTAATTAATTTATTAAAATTAAATATGATGTGAATTTTTGTTCATAAATAGTAACGATCTATCACTTAAATTTGAAGTAAATTAAAAAAAAAGTGGAATTGCTGTAGGCCATGTGTTGGCCAACTACAAAACGTCGACGTCATAATGATAATTATTTTAACCTCATAATCATATTTATTTCTAAGTAATTTCATAAATAATTTTTAAATATATCATGCTTTTATTAATTATTTAAATTTTGGTAAGTTTAATTCAGTTTAAAATAATATAAAAATGAAAAGTCGGGATGTATGTGGTTCTATAGTCGGCGAAAATTCCGAATGAGTTGGGCTTTCTACTTTATATGTCACTTCGCCAACTGCGACTGTCTCCCAACTCGCCGACTATTTGCCAACCGAAAAACGGACTGCTCGTGCTACTAGGGTTCATATGGAAACCCAACGTACAACACGGGAAAAATTTTATGTAATATAATTTCCCCTTTAATTGGAAACAATATTTCTTGTTTAAAAAACTCTGAAGATTGTATTAAAAAACTAAAATCCCATTGCCCTGTCTTATCCCAGAATGACGTCTTAGGGAGTTTTGATATAACCGATATGTATGGTAGTATCCCTATAAATGAAGCCCTTAAATTATTGGAATCTAAATTGAGAAATGACCCTAATTTATTACAAAGATCTCCTCTTAAAATCAATACAATTCTTAAGCTTTCGGAATTATGTTTAAATAGTACTTATTTTGACTTTAATTCCCAAATTTATAAACAAAAAGACGGCCTAGCAATGGGGAATCCATTATCACCGGTTATAGCAAATCTCTTCGTGGAAAATCTAGAGGATACCATTTTTGGGTCGGACATGGACAAAAATATCATTTGGCTTGCTGGCTTCGTTTTATGGATGATATATTTTTTGTATGGAAGGGAGACTTGGATTCATTAACGACTTTTCACAATGATTTAAATAATTTACATAACTCTATTCACTTCACTCTTGAACTAGAAGTTAACCACGAAATTCCTTTTTTAGACCTATTTATTAAAAATGTTAATGGTAAACTAACCTTTACATTATTCCAAAAGCCTACTCATTCAAAAACCTTTTTAAACTTTAATTCAAACCACCCCAACCATGTAAAAACATCAGTCGTAAAAGGTTTAAAACACCATATTGAATCCATATCTGATAACCCAATTGCGGATAAATTAAAAATTAAAAATCAGTTAATTGAATCAGATTATCCAAAAACACTTATAGAAACCATATTTGACAGAAACTTAATCAGCATGCCTTCTGATATGAAAAGTAAACCTAAAGAGGAGGTTTTAGTTTTACCCTATATACCTAAAACCACAGAGAAACTTAAACGTATTTTGAAAAATTATAAAATAAACTTAGTATCAAAAACCACTAATATACTAAAAAATCAAATTTCTCATTTAAAACCTAAAATAGAAGATTCCGCCATTCGAGGCGTTATTTATGAAATCCCTTGCTCATGTGGAAAAACGTATATTGGTGAAACAAAACGTTCCATTTTAGACAGGATACGTGAACATAAATCCTGCGTGGCTAAGGGCGATATGAATAACGGAATTTCAAAACATATTTGGTCTACGTTAAACCACTCTATTAAATGGGATGATTACAAAATTTTAAAACGGGAAACCAATTGGTACAAAAGAAAATTCTATGAAGGATTGTATATTCGTAAACTAGGTAATTTAAATTTAGATAAAGGATGTCAAGAAGTAACTAATTGGGGTAATATTGTGATTTAAAATTTTATTTTATTTTATATTTATATTTTAATAATTCACACTGACTTACATATACTTTGGATTTATCGGTTACATTGATTCTATTACACACGTAAATTGTTAAAATCAGTAAAACTTTTGTTTATTTTTTAACACGCTGACCTTCTGCTCGCGTGATATTAGAACTTGAATATGGCGCGTGGTAAAATTTTAAATCAAATTAAAACTAACGAACGACTGAAGAAGAGCCTCGGCTCGAAACGTCTTGTATAAAATAAGTTTTATCTTCTAATACCATGCCGTTTTCTCTGAATTAAACATAATTTCTACTAATATTCACCATGGTAAATAATAAGTTTAATATAAAAGATACACGAGTTAAATGTAATGTTTGACATAATTAGATATACCAAAAACCACTACAAACCACTAATATTTCAGTTGGTTAAAGGGTAACACTTTATTTATAATCCATTTAGTAAAGCAGTGAGAAAAGTACCAATAAATTTGCTACTTTTAGTTTGCAGCCAGAAGTTAGATTTTTTGGGCATACAGCGAAGATGACCAACGTAAATAGAGTATGTTTTCAAATTATGACACTGTTATAATTTCAATATTAAAGTGTTGGTTGCACGAAAAATCGACAGAAATAAAAACGGATGAATACGGGCTTGTTTTGAAGCTCAGGACGTTCTCTTTATAAAAATGTCATTGTCGTAACAAATTTCCAAGCCTAAGTGTATTAACTTTGAGTCCGAAACTGACCTTTTTCGCTCCCCAAAATCCTGAAATTTTCAGCGAATTTCTCTCCTCCGTAGCACGAGCAATTTGGGGCAAATCGAAGCTGTAGTTTTATTCCTAAAATAGAAGGAACTGAAGTGGAGGGATTCTCGTCACCTGAGAGCAAAATCCACGTAACTTTTGAAAGGTCAATTTGAGAAATTTAGCACTAAACATTTTAATGTTTATATAAAATTGCGTAAAAATACTCCAAGCTTTTTTATTGGTTTTTTAAAAAAAATGATTTTTTTAATTTTTAAATCATAAGTTTATTTTCTACACGATTTACTTGTTTCTTTTTCCAAGTTTTTAAAAGCAATATCCACGTAGGTCAAGCTACTTGTTTATCTTCCTAAGAAATATAAGTACTATCGACATTATTTTAGTTACTTGGTTTTGTTATACTCTGAATATTAATGTTATCTGAGACCTCAGAGCAGGAATGTCGAGGGACATTAGCACATTCCGGTGATATCAAGAAGGCTAACTCATAGAATCGTTTGGTTTTCGTGGGAGTAAGTTCAAACTGGATAATACTGAACATTTTAATTTTATTCAAAAACAAAGGAACATATCTTTTTACATGAGAAATAACATAGTAAAATATACTGTTAATTAAAATATGGTTGTGTCATAGCTTAACAATATCGTTTTAAATATTATAAAGCATAATACATAAAAAGAAATATGCTTTTCAAAATTTAAGTCAAGTTATTTCTAACGTAACTTTGGTCGTATTTACTCTTCAAAAGATATATTTGAATTTAAATTCAAATAAAATGGGGCTACATCATTCGGCATATAGACTGAATATTCTTAAAGCAAATACCTCGTTTGAGAAATGACACCATCTTCGTTTCTACGTCGCTACTTAGTTCATTTCTCATGGCGATTAAAATTTTACCTGGAACCTTCTTGTATGTAATCCACTTGACATTTCCAATACCTTGAAATGCATTTGATTTGAAATTCTTGTTTACTACCTCTTGAAAATTAAAAAAATCTTGGTAACCTAGCATTGTAACTTTGTACGGATTTTTTATACATGATTTTTCAATGGGTGCTATATAATCTGAAGGAATGTGAATTTCCAAATTCTTTATTTTGCGTTCTATGCAAGAATGCAATGAATCACTTTCCATAAAACTATGACCCGATTCAAAAAACTTCTGGTGAACCTCTTGGACGACTGCTGAATTTAGTAGAAAATATACTACCATCCCAGCAAAGTTTTTATTTCTATTTTGACCACTGCATGTATCACTGTAGAGAACTACTGTTTCGTGTTCCTTGCCTTTATCAATGCCTAATAAATAGTAGTAAACAGCTGTAGCAATATCATTTGACCCTCTGCCACCTTGACCCTCTGCCACCTTCATTCTCTGGCCACAAGTAAGAAAAACCTTGCTTATCCTTCATTGAAAATATGGTCAAATTGTAAACACTCAACTTTCTTAAATAATAAGAATTTCCAACATAGAGTTTTGGACAATTGAGGACTTGCTCCAAATCAAAGGAGGCTACTAGTGTATTTGCACCACTTAGATCTTTGCCTTTGTCTTTTTCATGACGAGCTTGATCTTTTCTCTTGATATGCTCTATAAAATAAACTTCATCTTGTTCAGTCAAAGTTTGACATTTCTTCTTTAAATTGTACTGACGAGGAGTGTACCCGAGGTGTAAATCACCAATTTTGATGAAACTCGGGGGGTATGTAGACCTTGAGATAACATGAATTTTCACCGAGGGAAAAGTTACGCTGGGCTTCCGTTTTGCTATGGCAACCGAAAACGTTTTTGACAACATAAAATGAAAAAATCTACATTTAAAAAAGCATGGGATTTTCTCGGTTTCACAGGGGGGCTACTTGATGGATTTCACCCAAAATTGTTAAAATTTAGCATTTTAGTTGAAATTTTAATTTTAATTTTAATTTTGGGTTTTCAAAAATTTTCACAAAACCGAGAAAATCCCATGCTTTTTTAAATGTAGATTTTTTCATTTTAAGTGGTCAAAAACATTTTCGGTTGCCATAGCAAAACGGAAGCCTAGCGTAACTTTTCCCTTGGTAAAAATTCATGTTACCCCAAGGTCTACATACCCCCCGAGTTTCATCAAAATCGGTGATTTACACTTCGGGTACACTCCTCGTGAGTACAATGAGTGCACTGGTCTTTAAGAGGACTCCAAAATGATATGTTGAATTGCTCATTAAATATCTTCCTGTAAATATTATCGGTTACCATGTTAGCTGAATCATGATTTTCTCTACATATTGCCTGTAGAGTTCACTCAAACTTAAGCCTTGTTCTAGATATTCTTTATTGGTATTTTTTCGACCAAAGTGACTTTCCATTTTAGGATATAGATTAATGTGAGTTTTCACAAAGAATTCCTGTTCTTCAGAAGTTTTATTTTTCGCAGGATGCTTAGGTCGGTTTTCAGTAATTCCTGGTTCGAGAGACACATTGCAGGCATGACGTACAACTGAATCACAAATATCCAATGTTTTTAAGAACAATGGTTTGCAAACCCGATGAACCTCATTATTGACCTTCAAATAGTATTTAATACTATAAATTCTTTGTTTTTGGGTGTTTAAAACAGTAGATGTTTTTTTTTGGTATGCGATGCACCGAAGAGCTTATAAGATTATGTCTTCTCTGAACTTTTCCCATATTCCAAAATTCTTTGTTAAGTAAGTGTTGCTGAGCAGAATTAATTTTCCCTGTGCATTGAAGGCGACATTTGTCAGGCTGATCACACACTCCAGTTACAGGTCGTGGTCTTTCTTCACCATTTGATATTTTTCTTTTACCCATGTTGTACTCATATGACTTTTGATATCTTACATGGTTTTCCGGGTTTCTTTTTCTTTTACGTGACCGACTTTTGCCGCGAACTTCAGGCTCAATTTCAATTTCAACATAGTCAATAGGAGTTGGAAATATGTGATCTTTTAGGCTATTAGGTTAACTAATTAGGTCCGGGTGGCTCACGTCAATTTCACTATTGGGTTGAGCGAGGAGGCGTTAGTAAACGAATGAAAATACCTTAAATGAGGCACGTTGATTGTCTAGGGGTTTGATCTTTGAAATAGGCTTAAATAAAAGAAAGGGGCTGAAATGAGTTGCCAATTTACCATATTTTAATACTAATTACGTTCGGGTAACAAAACCACAACAATAAACAATAAAAAAAACATGCACTAACAATACACAATAAATCAAAAATAAACATGCATAGTAGTTTTAAGCTTAGTACTTAAAATTATCCAAATAAGGATTTAATTAATCAAACATTTGATGTTAAAGAAACTGATTTTAACATGTCCAAATAAGGACAGACTCCAAATAAGGAGTTTATATTATAAGGGGAATATTCCCCAATCAAATTTAAATATTGTCCAAGTAAGGACTTAACATTTTGGTCATTAATTCTTGCGAATTAATGACGAATGGAAATAAAATAATATAAAATAGTTACGAAACAGTTTTACGAGTCCATGTTGACATATCGTCGTTGGTTTCGTGATGAAACGGTGTCCCGTGCGTCGGAGATTCTGTAGGCGCCGTGCAGCGAGTTAACGAAAGGGCTATTCGCCTCTTTTCCTAAATATCTTGCTGGACGCGCACATATTTAGGAGTCCGAAACATTTACCGGACGCGCAAGTTCAAAACATTATACGTTTTCTGAACTTAGTCGAGTCTCTATTCGGGAGCGGAACTGATTTGGTCTCTCACGATAGATTGATCTCCTTCATCTCTGTTTTTGGTCTTCTCGAAACGTTCGTTTTTGTATATTTCTCGTTGAAACATTTTTGGGCACTGATTAAAATAGGTCACGATGGACATAACGTGACCCCTTACACTTAGGATTGGTGGGTTCATTGGGAAGGCCAATAGCCAAGCCCAACCCTTTAACTAAGTTCTGGTTCCCACACTCCGTGAGAAAAAACAACGCGCACATTGGGAAATCCCAATTATACAGAGGACCCTCGTCAAAGTGGTCATAAAAGTTTCCAAGAAGAGAAAATACATTCGCGAAAAGAAAAATATATATACCGACAATAAACAAATAAATCTTTCGTGGTAAAAATAGCTACTGGGTAATTGGCAACTCATTTATTTTTATAAAATGAAGGGAACCTGGGGCAGAAGAGGGGAAAAACTATCTTTCCATAGAAAGAGTAAGCGAGAGCTGTAAAGATCAAAGCCCTTGACAAAACCTAGATCCGCCGTCGCGTTTAGTTGGTCATGGTCATCCCCACCGAAAGGTTAACGAGAGAAAACCCTGACCAGCAGGTAAATTGCTCTCGCACCCCCCAATAGGGCGACTGGGGGTCAATAGAAGCACCGCGCGTGGATCCAAAGCGCAGAACCCCATTCATCACCCAAAAAGAGGGTTACTTTGACAGGTTTAAAAGAACTCTTTCACAAAAACTACCCCTTCTATATTTGTACTCCGGAGGTAAAGTGTGCAATTAAAATAATTTTAATCGTTTGAAAATTAAACATTGCTAAATTAAATAAGCCTAGTGAATGGCGTTACAATCGTTTCTACTAATTCCCTGTCAGTTAAACCAGCATCAACATTTTCAGAGTCATGAAGATTGGTATCAACAATAACAGTAGCTAAAAACATGAGTTTAAATTTTAGTAAATTTGTTAGGAATATAATAGTACGGGTAGAAGAGGGTAGCTCACCGGCAAAATTCGTCCCAACTTGCGATGTGGCCTAAAAATTCTATTTTGATGTCTACTTTGAGGATCCGATGAGTCCGCAGCGATGCGGGGTGGACAACACAGTGTTTGGGGGGGGGGCAAGGGGGGCAGGAGGGGGCCCCCTAAATTTGCTTTCACCGAATTGAGCCGTGTTTGGTGTTGTTCCCTGTAGTACATTTCACCCTGAGTCGAATGCGACTAACCACATGCCCGTAAGATCAACCGTTTCCGAGTTATGGTCGAATTTGTACTGAATCACGTGGTTTTTTCTCTAATATGAAAAACAAATCCCCAAATGTTAAATTTAGCAATCCGGTCAAGTTGGGTATCGTTTCTGTAGTATGTTTTAACGGTGAGTCGAATGAGACAAGCCGCGGATCGCTGGGACTAATAGTTTCGGAGGTATGACCAAACGTACACTAAACAAAGGTATATCAACCATTTGGCCAGGACCAACCGTCGTACGTATTATTTTGTGCCAAATCGAATGAGACCAACCGCAATTCCATAGGATGAATAGTTTCCGAGCTATAACGAAATATGTGCGAACCATAAATGGTGTTTTTTTCAAAAAGTTTGAAAATATTCATTTAAATCCCACCCGTGTCTACAAATTTCTCCCCGGACGACCACGATGTATTCATCTTACATACTACTAAGTGCTGAATCGAATGAGACCAACCGCAGCGCCGTGGAATAAATAGATAACGAGTGATGACGGAATTTACATTAGATAATTGACATTTAATCCTCAAACAGGTTCTGAAAATGTTTTTATTTCTTTTTCACTGCGGACTCATCGGATCCTCAAAGTAGACATCAAAATAGAATTTTTAGGCCACAACGCAAGTTGGGACGAATTTTGCCGCTGGAGAGCTCTTTTTGGTACTATAAGGTAAAAAAGTTACTCTATTATTTACTTTGTAAGTCTCCATTAAATATCCTTTCTTCAGATGTGTATTCATCTTCAGACCCGTAGTCTAGAATACAGTACAATAAATTTAAGACTAAAGAACAAAATAAACATATATTTTTTTAATTATTACCTAGTTCGTTGTAGAAAGAATTATCTATTTGAAGATCAACACTTTTACAGTAAAAATTCGATAAATCCTTCGTCAAATGCCTACACGATAACGGAAGCAGTAACAGTTAGTTACTTGGTTTTGCTTTGAAAGGGCGGAAGATATTCAAGTTACGTGATTACTGAAACATTAATATCTTCGTAAATAATTAAGTTAAAAAAGTGAGGTTTACGACAATAACATTGTTTTTAATTAAATTACTTATATAACACTAAAAAGCAAAAATCCACGTAACATGAATTACGTGGATTTTGCTCTCAGGCGACGTTCTGTTTACTTGTAGAAGTTTTCAAACCAGAGGTTTTTAATCATAATATTAGGCTTATTATCGAAATAAAAATATTTTTTTACGCGCGCGCTACGCGGCACGCGCGACCCAACGTTTTAAGAAGAATTTACAAGGAGCCTTCGGTTTCATATCGTTTTTCTACTACGTAGGCTTGTGTATGCCTATTTCAATAGTTGATTTTATAAAATAAAAAGTGGTCTTGCCCAAGACACAGCTTAATTAGTATATTTTGCACACGAGCGATTTGCACGCGCGCAAAAAAACCTATATTCCTCGCGACTGTAGCTCGCGCTAGTACGCTTGTGAAAGTAAGAGACTGTGACGTAAGAGCTACATTAGCCACGTTAGTTTATAAAAAGAACTATTAATTTAATCCCAGATGTAAAGAAATGTATTACAGACAATTAGCCAATGATACGCTTCGCCTTTTCTGACGTCACGGGTGCCGAGAAGAATTTTAGAAGTTTGGAAATTCGCCGAAAAACTCGATTTCCACCATTTCGACTTCTTTTTATAATAATTCAAAGACCACTTAACCGATTTTGATGAAATTTTATGTACTTGCTATAAAATGTTCGCTCTAATGAATCATTAATTAGCCATAGCTAAAATTTCGTGCAACCAACACTTTAACACAACATTGAGATATCGTTATTTCGTTGTGTAGAAAAGTGTCGATTTAAAAATGATTTTAAAATCAGTAAGATTTCGCAGTTAAATCTGCATATTTAAAATAAAATAAAATCCTTCATAATCAAAAGAGTTGAAGCACTTTAGCAGAAGCCTGTAGAATGAGTGTAGGAAATTAGAAGACATTTAAAAAAAATTACCCACTGCTAGCTGAACATAACGAACGGATAGGTCGGCAAAAAAGGTTCCCAGGATTTCGTGTTACCATAATTCTATAATATGGTTCCATAAGTTTGTCACTTTGGGGAATATTTTACTGAGAGCTAGTAACGTAGTGACGTCATCACAAGAATAAAATCTCCCCGTAGCGAGGCGCTGTCGAGGCAACGTGTGAAGCATTGGTAAGCGGATTCAAAACGGCGACGAAGCCCCTAATGCAGTCTGTAACAATATAAAAAAATAATATAACAAAACCTCTGTATACTAACATGTTTTTATGCAGAATAAATAAAGTTTGAATTGAATTATAATTATTATTTTAAGCAATATTAGTTTTCTTAAATGACGAGATTGTTAAGCGTTCGTTAGAGACAAGAGAAAATATGCTAATTACTTGAAAACTGACAAACACCTGTAAGCGAAACCACGCCCATCTCCACCCCACCTATACACCGCGGTGACTCGCACGCGCCGTATTTCTAAAAATAAACGGTTATTCTTTAATTTACTTTATAGCGCGTGAAGAAATAACAGCGTAGGTTATCATCAGCCCTATAACTCGCTTATGACAAGGCGACTTGACTTTTCATTCAAATTCTAACTCGCTACAATACACACGGGGAATCAACGGCATAAAAAATATATATTTATCTTTCCCTTCCAAATTTTTTTAGGTTCCACGCGCTGAGAGAACGGTCCTAGTCACGTGCCGTGAGTCAACTTCTAGGGCATAGTTACCCCGAACTACGCTCGGTTGCACGCGCCACGCGCGCGCGAACTTTTGCTTCCCCCTCCCCGGGTCTTTCCCCCTTTTGGGTAGCCGATAATAAAATCTCGCGCCTATATTTTCTTTTAGAAGTCAGTCAGGCGCGTGATCACTTTTTTGCACCATGCACGCGCCGATTCTGCCAATAAAAATGTCTGCGACGGCCGCGATAGGCTTATAAAAATTTGATTACGTCATCTATATTATATTTTTATATAAATTTTTTTTCGCCTTTTGTGTCTTTTTCATTCTCCCTTTACCAAATATTTAGACTAAGGATCATAAAAGGATTTGCTTTTTATTTTTTTATCCAGACGCAGCTGCCTGCGTTTTTTTATCTTCCTATCCTTTGCTTGAATGGATTTTAATTTATTTCGTACTATCTCTTTTATTTTTTGAACGCTTCTAGTTTATTTTAAGTTTTATATATTTCGATGATATAATAGGTTTTGGGTTGAATTGACTTTTCAGATCTGACAATTTATTATGGGATTTAAACATGGTCTTCTTTTATAAATTTAACATATTTAGATCTGATAATTTATTTCTGGGATTTGTACGTGGTATTTTTGTAAATATGTTCAACCGCATATATTTGACGAAAAATATTTCCTTTTAAATAATTATTTATAGAATTTTCGCTTATCAAACCCCTCACTTTAGAAAGAATATTTTTAAGCATCTTTATATTAAAATAATAACACACTAAATAATAAAATAATTCAAACTATATAATAAATTAAATGAAATAACATAATTAATAATAAAATAATTCAAACTATATAATATAATAAATAAAATAAAATAACATAATTAATAATAAAATAATTCTAACTATATAATATAATAAATTAAATTAAATAACATAATTAACAATAAAATAATTCTAACTATATAATATAATAAATTACATGAAATAACATAATAAATAAATAAAACTAATTAATAAAAAAATTAAAATACATAATACATTTTTAAAGTTAAAAAATAAAATAAATGAAAATGATTAGGCCTACCTATAAAATTTTCTCTTATCAAACCCCTCATTTTAGAAAGAATATTTTTAGGCATCTTAATATTAAAATAATAACACAACAAATAATAAAATAATTCAAACTATATAATAAATGAAATGAAATAGCATAATTAATAATAAAATAATTCAAACTATATAATATAATAAATTCAATGAAATAACTTTATTAATAATAAAATATTTCAAACTATGTAATATAATAAATTTAATGAAATAACATAATTAATAATAAAATAATTAAAACTATATAATACAGGGTGTCCACTAAAAAATGAACCAAGGTGAATATCTCAAAATCTGTTTGAGGTACGATTTTGAAATTTTAAAGTTGTATACAAGATGTAGGGGGAAACCTACTGCGAAATAGTCGATGACCTTGAACCATGTCTTCAAGGTCATCCAAAAACTAACTCGAGAACCGTAAATGTTAGAAAGTTGGTTCCAATTGGAAAAGTGTTGCGCGTGACTTTTTAAGTACAAGTAGGTTTTACCTGATCGGATTTGACCAATAGGAAGCCGAGAAGTGCTAGATGAAAAACAAGAAGGTCGTTAAGTTGTTAACGTGTCGAAAGCGAGGTTCGGGAGCTGATAACTCTAAAGATACTCGTGTTAGAGTACTGACATTTACTACACATCCTCATCAGGATTGAGGGTCTTAAGTTTAAAAATTTCAATGACCTTGAACCATGTCTTCAAGGTCATCCAAAAACTAACGCGAGAACCGTAAGTGTTAGAAAGTTGGTTCCAATTAGAAAAGTGTTCCACGTCACATTGTAGGTCTAATTAGCTTTGATTCGATCGAATTTAACCAATAGGAAGTCGATGAACTGTTTTTCAAAATAACAAAGGTCGTTAAAATGAAAATTGAAAGAAAACGCACATAACTCGAAACCAATTCGTGTTAGATCGAAATTTGCTAGACAAACTCATTATGGTGGGAGTTTTTCAAGGTCATCCAATTTTACAAACTTAAAAAATTCCCACGTGGAACAGTTTTCTAATTGGAACCAACTTTCTAACACTTACGGTTCTCGCGTTAGTTTTTGGATGACCTTGAATACATGGTTCAAGGTCATTGAAATTCTTAAACTAAAGACCCTAAATCCTGATGAGCGTGTGTAGCAAATTTCAGTACTCTTACACGAGTATCTTTAGAGTTATCAGCTCCCGAACCTCGCTTTCGACACGTTATCAACTTAACGACGTTCTTGTTTTTCATCTAGCATTTCTCGGCTTCCTATTGGTCAAATCCGATCAGGTCAAAGCTATTTGTACTTAAAAGGTCACGTGATACACTTTTCTAATTGGAACCAACTTTGTAACACTTACGGCTCTCGAGTTAGTTTTTGGATGACCTTGAAGACATGGTTTAAGGTCATCGACATTTTCGCAGTAGGTTTCCCCTTACATCTTGTATACAACTTTAAAATTTCAAAATCGTACCTAAAACAGATTTTGAGATATTCGCCCTGGTTCATTTTTTAGTGGACACCCTGTATCATAAATTAAATAAAATAACATAATAAATAAATAAAACTAATTAATAAAGTAAATGGAAATACATAATAAATTGTTAAAGTTATATAGTAAATTAATTGAAAATACACATATAATTAAAAAAGAATAATGAAATAAATAAAAATGAATAATAAATTTTTAAAGTTAAAAAATAAAATAAATGAAAATGATTAGGCCTACCTATAGAATTTTCTCTTATCAAATCCCGCACTTTAGAAAGTTTTTTTGGGTATCTTATTATTAAAATAATAACACAATAAAAATAATAACAACTAAATAATTAAAGAATTACACTTTATAATGAAAATACATAAAAATTTATTGCAATTAAATAAAAAAATAACAACGAAATAATAAAAGAATTACACTTAATGAAAATACATAAAAAATATTACAATTCAATATTAAAAGTATAACACTAAAATAAATAATCTAATAAAAAGTACTTCAACGGAGAGTTTTAAATATATTTTAATTCTTGGAAGAATCTTGTATATTTTTCCAATTACTTGGCTTAAGTCGCAGACAGATGGTGGTACCTTTTCCAATTTAAATTGCGATTAAGGTAATTCTTCTTACTTCCGTTAACAGGTGGCTTCGTTGTTTCTCCAAAACCTTAATACGTTCTTTTAATAAAAGTAGGTCTTTAATTTTAAAATACAAAATTTATGTTTAATATCGTGAATTTCAACTATTTTATTATTTATGAATTTAGGATATTGTAAATCTTCGAACAGTATAGCAATTGTTAAGAAAGTACAATAATTGTGTGAAGATAAAATATTTGAAAACAAGTGGCAGATTGATGGCATTACCTTTTCAATTTTAAATGGCGATTTACAATCTGGCCATGGTAATTCTTCTTACTTCAGTTCTAAGTAACAAAAATACGTTCTTTAAGTATTTTAAAATTTAATTAACTTATTTTTAAACCCCAGAATTTTAACTCTTTGTATACGCTCTTAATACGGTTTTTTAAATATTTTAAAATTTAATTAATTTATTTTTAAACCCCAGAATTTTAACTCTTTGTATACGCTCTTACTACGGTTTTTTAAATATTTTAAAATTTAATTAATTTATTTTTAAACCCCAGAATTTTAACTCTTTGTATACGCTCTTACTACGGTTTTTTAAATATTTTAAAATTTAATTAATTTATTTTTAAACCCCAGAATTTTAACTCTTTGTATACGCTCTTACTACGGTTTTTTAAATATTTTAAAATTTAATTAATTTATTTTTAAACCCCAGAATTTTAACTCTTTGTATACGCTCTTAATACGGTTTTTTAAATATTTTAAAATTTAATTAATTTATTTTTAAACCCCAGAATTTTAACTCTTTGTATACGCTCTTACTACGGTTTTTTAAATATTTTAAAATTTAATTAATTTATTTTTAAACCCCAGAATTTTAACTCTTTGTATACGCTCTTACTACGGTTTTTTAAGTATTTTAAAATTTAATTAATTAATTTATTTTTAAACCCTCGATCTTTAACTATTTAAATATTTATGACTTCAGTGTATTGTAATTCCTCGAATAAATCTGTATTTGTTAAGTAAATCCAACAAGTAACACACCAGTGACATTATGCAAATTTCGAAACAAAGGTAAAGAACGAACGTACGTCTTAAGTAGCCTAATCTCTTTTTACTTTTTCCACTCTAGCAATTAGTAAAAATCTCACAAAATTGGCTCAGATAAGCGAATCAGATAAATAAAAAATTCGGAAAAAGCGGTTAAAAAAGGAAAGACACAGGCTGTCTTGATCTTTGGAATTCCTCTGTTGAGGAAATCTACCCAATTACTTTGTAATCTTAATTTAAACGTTAGCCCTTTTTGGAAGTAAAAAAACGACCCTCCACGTGAAGTTAAAAGGTATAGCCATCATTTACAATTAAAACTACCCCTATTCCACCCTGTGATTCTTTTTCAAAGAAAAAGTGAGGGTGGAACCTCAAAGTTAAGGGAAGGGCAAATTCTAATTGTATCATTTTGAAACCCCGACTTTTGGGGGGTGGGATAAGGGAGGGCGAGGATCAATCGAATTTTAACAAGTTTGGGCGTGTTCTAAATGGAAAGCCTGTTTCAATCGACGACATCGCTTTCGAAATAAAAGTTACGATTAGTTTTTTCAGTTTTAATAAAGCAACGTATAGTAGTCAAAGTGAGAAAGACTTGAACGATAATAGTTATTGTAGGGCGCTGTTGGCTCGTGTGGCATAAACCTACTGAATTGAAGTCACTACATGACTTGGGCCTACATGTAGGTGGTGCCTTGGGTATTAGCCTAGCGGATTATTATTTTTTTTTCAACAAAAAGTAGTGTAAATTGCTTAACAAACCCAAAGTGTCTCGCTTTGGGTTAATTAAGCAATTTACACTACTTTTTGTAAACTAATTTTTTTCTGAAATATTACTAAACTTTATACTTTTAACTTAACATTTCTAGAGAAAATCAATGTATTTGGAGTACTATAAAAAAATGGCAAAATTTTCTAAATTTCTATAGGTTTTTATCTAGATTCTATAGAAATTTAGTTATGATATTTAGAAGAAACATAAATTTGGGTATGGTATTTAGATTATATAGAAAATTGGGTATACTATATAGATTATATAGAAAATTGGGTATACTATATAGATTATATAGAAAATTGGGTATACTATATAGATTATATAGAAAATTGGGTATACTATATAGATTATATAGAAATTTATGAAATATATCTAGATTTAATTTAAACTTCCGTAATTAAGTTAGATTCAATAAAAAAATCTAAATATTTTACATAGATTTAATGAAAATTTGGGTAACTTAAATATAGATTTCATAAAAATTTGGGTAACTTAAATATAGATTCAATAGACGATAGGGTACTTTTAACATGTATTTAGATTGTATAGAAATTTGACTAAATTATATATAGCCATTGAAAAACCTAAAAATTTAAATTATGTTTCTGTAGAAATATTTTTGAAGCCCTCTGTGGAAAACACTGTTTTTTGTTGAAAACCTTTTTTATCTAAACATTTATATCTTTAGAGTAGTCTACGTTTTCTACAAATTGTTTGAATGAAAAAATCTGGATTAAATATGAACACTGTGAACAAAAATAATTAAAAAGCTGACATTTTTTATGCTTAATAACAGCAATAAAATTTTATAAATAACTTAACTTTGAATAAATCTATTCTTACAAAACATTTTTGAAATTATAGCTGAGAATATTTAAAACTTTAGATGTCTCATCCTCTATTAGCTTTTATGCAAAATCTGTTGAATTGTTTTGTAAGGGTGCGATTTTCTAAATATTCAATTTTTTTGACGTTATTAGCGGGCTTCTTCCTTTCTTTGGTAACTATGGTAACCTAGCGTTAGACTATTTTAACATCCATTGAAAATTTGCTTCGAATTTGGTTACATATATCTTTAGCAAGTACATGTTCATAGTGTAAAGAATGTGAGGGTTTTACTTCAGAACATGAACAAAAGATTTTAAATGATTAATAAGATAAATTTAGTAACTGTATCACTGCCACAATGTTTTATGAAGAAATCTTATTTATGAAAAGCGAAATACTCTAAATGTTCCTACTGGAAATTCGTGGTGAGGTACCCGGCCTTACCAAGTTAGCGAATGCATTGTGGTTTAATCAAAGCAGTTAAAACAGCAATTAAAAAATTTTCAAGTTCAAAATCCACATTTCGAAGGTTAAAATAGGCATTTTCTTTTCTAATTATTGTTAGAAGGTTGAGATGGTCATATTGAACCATTTTCTAGGTCAAAATCGCGTTTTTGAGTTCGGTTTTTCTTTTAAGATTTAAGAATTCGAGACAAACTATCTTAGTTTGAAAGTTGGGAATCAACATTTACTTCAAATCACACATTTTCACACCCAAGATTTCAATGAAAATTGTTGACTGCGTTTAAAATTAAAAAAACGAAGCTCAGACGACACGAAAATCTGTAAGACTGTTGTTGATAGATTTACTTAATGTTTTTTGAAGTTGCATCACCAAGTTATAGGACTGTGCGAGTATTCGAAAATCATCACTTACTCAGCGATTTTTGAGGTCGAGTACTTGAACTCGACCCTCAAATAAGTAATTGGAGAATACTTGTCGATTACCGAGTACTAAAAGTTGCATATTCGGGTACCCGATTACTCGAAAAAGCTGCTGTCTAAACTCGTCGAATCCTTGTTTTTTCTATCCTCGTTTCTTCAAAGTTCAAAGAGGGGTTTTACAATTTTTTTTGGGGGGGGGGGCATTAACGGTACCTACAAAAATGTGGAAACTGTGGTTCATTTAAATAAAATTAATATTTTTCAGCATTGAAAATTACTTTATACTCCTTTTAAATATAATTTCATAATTACTTGAATAAATCCAGCTCCTAATCAAGTACTCGATAACCCGACCCGTTAAAAATATTACTTTTTTCATATACTCGACTCGAATAAGAGAAAGTAACTCCTTAATTAAGTACTCGATTAGTCGACTCGACTTCAATATTATTCGATGAAAAAATTTTAATACTCGATAACCGACTTAATTGCCTAAAACCACAAATCCCACAGCCCTACCAAGTTGTCTTCCATACCACGATATAAGACTTTGCTAGTAAATTTAGGAAATTAACAACCACAACAACAGCAACAAAAATGCCTTTCAATTTCATGCGTTTCGTCCCTTCGCGACGTGAAAGGTGTAGGGAGAAAACGCAAAACCCCGTGAAGTCGGCTGCCGTTCCAAAGCCCCGAGTCCTTTTTCGCTTCCTGTTGTAGAGTAAGGCACTTAATTAAAGTTTTCTAGATGTCTCTTTTTTCAGGAAAGGGCTCGAACCCTCTTCATTTGCTAGATGGGAGAAAGTTGAACTTATACTACAGAGGGGGGGGGGGGCTAGGGGGAAGCAAAACGGGAATTATTTTTTTCCCTCTTCGCAAATGGGAAGCGAAAGAATTCGTCTCATTAGGATTTAAGACAATTGTACTAAGGTGGAGACCCGGACCAGGCCGAGACAAGGAGAGGGACACTTTAGACAAATGTCTTTTTGCAAAGGCTCAAGGAAATGTCCCGTTCTCCCTTTTGAAGATATTTTTTCACATTTTTTTCTTTTTCTTTAAATTTCTGCTTCGTAAGAACCATTTTAATTGGCTATTTCTTTAAAAAGATGTCCCGTTTTTTTTCGCTCGATTTTAATAGCTGACATTTTAGTTTTGGGTTTAATTAGAATTTATAGTTTGATTGGGAAATTGGCTAATATATGGGACCTCTTTTAAAAAAAATTTATCAGGTACCATCTCGAATTTATTTCCAATGCCATTGTATAAGAAACTACTTGGAAATGAAACTAGAATTAACGGATCATAACTACACGTATGATCTTTTTAACTCGTGGACGTGCACTTTTTCAAAGACTGGAAACCGTTTTAAAATTAGTACATCGATAAAAAGTAGTTTGTGCTTTTCCTTAGTGCGTTTGCAAAAAATCAATTGCATATTTAAATTGGTGATTTTGTGGGCTGTTGCGACCCAAAATGATTCACGGAAACGCAAAACTTAGTATTGCTTTTACGTAAAAACAATAATAAGTTTTGCGTTTCCGTCTGCAGGAAAGGTTTGAATTTAGCCTTAAATATACCGTAGCAAAACCCCAGCAATATCGAACTTAAAAACGACCACAGAGTAGCAAACGGGCCAAAGAATCTACATTTTCTAGTCTAACAAATACTATTTATCCCAAATTTATAGAACCGCTTTAAGTTAAATTCCTTCTTAGCATTAGTAACAAATAGAGCTCGGCGAAACAGATAAATTAACCGCTAAAATTTCGATTAACCATAAAATAACGTTTAACTGTTTATTCGTGGATATTATCCAGACTAAAAAGTAATTTAACATGTAAAAATAATAGATTTTTTCGGATAATTTGTGGATAAATGTGTGTTTTGGATAAAAATAAATAAAGTGATTAATTCTTATCCAAACGCCGATCTCTAGTAACAAATGAACAATAAGTTTGTCAATTAGCGAAAATTATACCGAACTGATTTTCAGGGCTATTATGCAATCAAGGTTTAGTTATCAGCACAGAGCCCCCTAGTGTCTAAATATGCTGAAGGCGATATAATTACTACCAACGACTTTAGTCCCTGACTCTCTTACGCCACTCGCAGCGGATAAAGAATCACCAGTTAGTCCTCCTCAATTTTATTATCACAAAATGATGGCTACTATAGCACCCCTGTTGAAAACTAAAACCAAAACGTACTTGTAGGGAGAGCTTAAATTAACTGGCGATTAAAGCGGACTGAAACACTCCAATCGCTGATTTTTTGACCTGACACGATGGGTTTCGTGAGAATTAAAATGAATTGAAACCAAACTTCTTTAAAAACAAAACAACTACTTTATTGAAACTGATTTTACTGTTCTTTTACTAAATGCCCTAACACAAGGGGCGCTTAACGAGGAGACGGCCACAGTCGCTCCTTTCTGGACTAAAACTCTTCTGCTTTTCTAACGGTTTTCCGAGGGGTCGGACACTTGCTATTATTTTGTACGGGATTTCGGGATTTCGTAGAGATTTTGGAGATTTTATCATTACTTTTTGAAATGATTTTGGGATTTCAATGTTAATTTACCATAGCGAGAGTTAAACGATTTTGGTAAATGTCCGACCCCTCGCGGTTTTTTTCGAATAAAAACCATTTTCTTTCTTAAGACTGGCACTAACGGCCAGTAATCTCTCTTTTTTGGGGTTTTTCCAACACCTGACCATCCCGCGGATGGTCGACACTTTGTCCACATTCCCTTTCATTTCTCAACATGAGGAAACAACTCCCTCTAGCTACTTGGGAAATTTCCACAGTACATTTTTTTCGCTTCCCTTCATAGGGGGGCTATTAGCTATTTCATTGACGTGGGGAAATACCGTAACTAACTTGACAAAACATACAATACACTACCGAAATTACAAATATTACAAAATTAAATTCAACATAACAATACACTTATTTACCTATATACATTAAAATTATAAGTTTTCATTTAATTAATTAATTAAAATTAAAAACCATTTTATACAATCGAGATTTAACAACCCCTCAAAAAATACAATAGCAAACCTGTACACTCAGCTCCTCATTCTAATTGGTTAAGACAAGCCGTATACTTTCTATCCAATCTCTATGATATCGTTTAGAGCTCAATCTATAGAGGTTAGAATGAGCTTCTGTAGCCTATAG
Organism: Leiobunum rupestre; assembly: GCF_980474605.1. Classification (NCBI taxonomy): domain Eukaryota; kingdom Metazoa; phylum Arthropoda; class Arachnida; order Opiliones; family Sclerosomatidae; genus Leiobunum; species Leiobunum rupestre. The sequence goes on along the minus strand of NC_143385.1, from coordinate 58,552,467 downwards.
AGTGTCAATAGAAGTATTAGCTTAAGAATGAAAAAAAGTAATTTACAAATAGTTGATTTTATAAAATGTCTTTACGCTTGCCCAACTTGTTGAAATGTTGCCCTGGAATAGTTCAGCCAATGCCTAAGAATGAGTTCATAAGCTCTTTAGTGGGAGAGAAAACGGATCCACAGCTGAAGCGGGGAGACAACATTTCAACAAGATGGCCAAGGTTATTTTATAAAAGAACTATTCTGATCAAATTCTATGAAATTCTTAAAGGGAATATAACCTGCAAAACAATCTTTATGGAAGACCCCTTCAATTTTTCAAATTTTCCTGTACAGTGGAGCCAAACATTTTTAAAGCCAATAGCAAGAGCGGCCAGAGCTGCAAACGTTGGTGTTCCACACCAAATGCCTGAGGTTATATTCCCCTTAAACACATGTTATGAAAATGCTACTTTGGAAATTAAGAAAAAACCTATAAGACGTTTAAATAAAATCCCCAAAATGATTATAGACATTTTTCCTTACGACAAAAAAATTAAAGATATTGATAAAAACTATTCTATGGAATCTTAAGACACATCTTAAACTTTTGTAAAGATATTCGTAAAAAATATTTTAGAAAAATAACACATTTGTTAAAGATAATTTTTGAAATTTTTACTAAATATTCTAAAGACCTTTTTCACAATTTATCTACTTACATTCTATAAATCCTATATCTATAGAAAGGTTTTGTAAGTTCAATTTGCAATTACGTAATAGCTTTGTGAATTCAGCCTCCTTAGACACCGGAATCTACATGATACCTTACATCTATCAGCCTCCAACAGAAAGAGCCATTCAATGTACAATCTTCCTGACCCAAGTCAATTAAATAACAATAGACAGTAGAAAATGAACAATCAATTCTTTAATTTTTCACTCTATTTGGTGAAGGTCATTTTACCATTACATCCATGTTAACTGACTATTTAAAGGGATTATAACTGTCTTAACGAAGGTCAAGCTTGGCATTTACCAGGTTTTGCCATGAGACAGCTCGTTAAATATTGTCATAAAATATCACCAAGTTTATTTTTATAAGCGTTAACGGATAAATTTGCGATTGCGTTGAGTTTTTTTTTTCGTTAACGCCCACCGTCACTACGTTTGTTATGGGTGCGTATTCTCCAACTCCTTCTTATTGACTTTTGGGACGGACCGAGTGCTGAGTGTTATGGCAACCTCTCAACTTCGAATGGCATGGTCTCCACCAATTGTTTACGGTATTCGTCTTAGTATCAATTTGCGATCGCATCGGGCGGGATTTGAACCCGAGACCTCCTGTTTGACAGGCGGACGTTCTACCACAACTTTATCGGAAGCGTATTTAATAGAGTACGAAATTTTGGTTTAATTGAAATAGAATTGAAATTGAAATTATTGCATCGAAGAAATTCTAATTTAGCGTTTTCTCTATTGATTAAAAACAAATGCGCCACCCAGGTTTCGAACCCAGGCCATTCGGCAGTCGAGCGCTCTACCACAGAACCACCGATAGCTGCTAAGCTTCACTGAAAATAAGACATTCATCGTAAGCGTAATAGGTAATAAAGTCTTGAATTTTTTTAAGAATGAATTTATGAAGGCCTAATCTGGTTTTTTTACGAATGAAATTATGTTGATTTAATCTTCTTTGTTGTGTTTTTTAACTGATCGAGATTACATTCTTTTTTGTCTAATCTTTGGTATTGTTGGTTTTTTCTGTCTTATATTTGTATCTACTATTTTTTAAGTTTTTTTCCTTTTTCCCGCAAAACCGTCCAGTCTTAGAGGAACCTTTAAGAGCGTAATTCATGCCCAAAAGCTTATCCGGTTTCATTATAATAACGTGAAAAATCGTATTTGCGAATGGTAAGGTGTTGCGCTTCTTGATATTATATTTTCTATTGCTTGATTTCTAAGTATTTGAACTAATTTATTGCTTGACTGGGTTATAATATATATATATTTTTATCGAGTTGTATACATCGTGCGCTTACACTTATGTTGGTCTGGTTTTTAACTGGGTCGTCATTACTTCGTAATTTATTTTAAACGGTTTCTCGACTGATTAAGATGTTTAATTTGAAATAAAATGAGCGTTAAAGATGCGGCAAGTATTTCGTAAGCGCGAAAAATACAAATACCCTCTATAGATATTTCTTTCATTAAAATTGGCTTCGTATTATATTTAACTGATAAACTTGTACCGTAAATAGGGTTAAATTCAATTGTGCATTGTTTTAGTACGTCTAACTCACTGTTGTAACAACTTAATTTATAATATTCTGAATAAATTATACTCGGTTGTTTTGTCTCAATAATTTTAATTATAATTAAAATTTTATACCGGGCGGGATTGAACCGGGATTACGTTATTAGTAAATAACTCTGAATTGGGGAGATATAACTTTGAGGGTCATCTCGAGAAATTAATACCACTAGGGACAATTCTTCCGAGGAGAGGTATATTTTGGTTTGTCAACTTGTTTTATTTAAAGGGGAACGGTCAAGCTTTAACCAGTTAGATAGCCCTATAGCCCATTAAAAACTAAAATTTATGGCGAAAACCACATAAAAAAATATTGAGTGGTTAATTTTTAATAAAATAAAGAAATTTCAGGAAATCGAAAAGCACGCGTCCGCCGCGACACCTGGTGAGAAGTCGGTGAGACGGGAAAAACAACGTAAAAGCGCGCGCTGCTGAAGACGCAAAAAATATGTTTTTCACGCGCGGCGCGTTCCAGTTATAAGAGACCTAAGCCTAAATTGCGCGATTTTAAAAGTAAGGATAGTTCGCAAATCGCTCATACGGGGCTAGGGGCGCTGGCGGCAGCCCCTAAGATGGCGGCGAAAATTCAAACCCAAACACTCGGCGTTATTTTTAGTTTCAACTTTTTGGGTAAAAAGCTATTTTTTCAAAACAAAAAAGGTACGTGTTAGTATATTGAACGTCTTGTTAATCTTTTGATACGGAAATTAGGCCATATTTGGAAAAGCTTGGCCGTTCCCCTTTAATTAACTTTTTTTATGCCTACTGTGATGACAAACATTTCGGCATTTGATAAGGAAACTTCGCTTCAATTTGAGAAACGGAAAAATAAACGGCTAGTGAAAATCGTAATTTGAAAAGCCTACCCATGAACACGTGACTAACTTTGAAATGTTATTATTTAATTCGACAAGGGGCTTATAAAATAACGTAACATTTTTTCGTGCATTAAAATCCTTTCATTTCAATTAATTTAAAAATTCCTGTGTCGTTTTTCTTAGGACAAGTCACTCTCTTGGAAAGCTTGGATTTAATAAGTTAATCCACGTAGTCCCTGGTGCATATAAAGGTCGTCCCATTGAAGTCGCGAGAGAAACACTGAGGCGCTGCGTAAGCCAGTGATGGGCATCGCTCCGCTCATATCAGAGGTTTTGGTGATTTTGAGCAAATTTGAGATGTAAATAATCGTTTTTAAAAACAGCGTAACGGAATTGAGGTGAGCGTTCGTTTCGTCCCTCAAATGAGTGTCAAAAGAGAGAAGCGTTCAATTATTCTCAAATGAGTGTCAAAAGAGAGAAGCGTTCATTTCGTCTCTCAAATGAGTGTCAAAAGAGAGAAGCGCTCATTTCGTCTCTCAAATGAGTGTCAAAAAAGAGAAGGGTTAATTTCTTCTCTCAAATGAGTGTCAAAAGAGCACTGATTTTTCCTCTAAATGAGATATAAATGAGTGGGGGACGATTAAACGACTCAAATAAGCGCTAACAGAGATGATATTTGGTCTCTCAAATAAGCGCTAAAAGAGAGAAACGCCGGTTTCATCTATCAAATAAGCCTAAAAATAGGGTTGCATATTCCGTCTTTCAAATGATCGCTAAGATAGATGAGCGCTGATTAAACCTCTCAAAATAGCTCTATAAGAAATGAGTGCCGCTTACACCTCTAAGATAGGCGCTAAATAAGAGGAAAATCTATCTCTCAACTCAACTGAGTGACAAATTCTTCTATCAAAATGAGCAAAAGTGTGAGCTAATATCCAACCGGCAAGAGCGAGCAGTTTCTGAGCTGAGGGGCTCTATCAGTAAAATGCCCATCACTGTTATACATTGTTACCGAGTTGGCTTTTCCAGTAATTATCTACGCTACTCGGGAATCCCAGCTATTTGCAGCAGTAAGGCCAGGCAACCCCCGTAAAGTTGTTTTTTTTTCTAGCGCATCATCCAACCGCGTTCGCCGACCAAAAGAAATTTCATTCAAAAATGTTCTACCCCTCTCTCTGGCTCGCTTTAGGAGCACTTTGAGGTTAATTTTGTAGCATCGACGCCTCGCGTGTTCGAGAAGGCGACACGTTATCCCGCTAGTGGGAATGTTTTTAGCGACTGAAGAGGGAAATTTATTCCGTTCGTGAAATGTTTCCTTGAAAGAAGCGCTTGATAAAATTATTTTCAGAGTTCTCTTTCATTTTGCTTTCCTGGGCTTTCACTATGCCCGCCCGAATATATTCACTTGACAAAGAGTGTTTTTGTAAGAGCTACAAAAATGTTTATCACACAACGATGGTTTTGAGACTAACATGTTTGCGGCTTTAATTATAATCTGCGGGAAGGAAGGTTTTGCATTTGCCACCGCCTGTTGTTGTCATAGTGACTAATTTAAGCTGTGTGCGGCTAATAATAGTGTATTTGACTTAAGATAACTTGCTGTATACAAATAATAAAGATATTCTTTTGAAATGGGGCTCTTAAGCCGTTAGAGTGTTCTATAGATATTTCTTATAATAAACTTTAAAAATAATTATTGTTTAAGATTTCTTTACAGGGTGTACACTAAAACTGATTTAGAGGTAAAAATTGAAAAGCAATTTATCATAGGAATTTGTTATTTTCAGGTCGCATAGCACAAAACTCAATGATCTCGAACCATGTCTTAAGGTCACTCAAACCAATAGGCTTAGACTATCGGTTCCTATTTTATGTCCAAGTGGCACTTAGCTAAGAAAATAAACACCTAAAACAAGAAAGTCATAAATAAAAATGTTCAATTATTAATTATTAACATAAAAATATATTTAAATTAAACTCAGATTAGGGCAGTTGAAATCAATCTGGATCTAAAAAGTGATGAGGCAAACTTTCCGAATTTTAAACAACGTTTCAAACCTAAGAATTTCCGTGATACATTTTGAACGAACTTGAAGAAATGGTTCAAGGTCAACCAAATTTCAATAGTCTAAGATATCTCACCCGAATGAATTTGAAGCGCAAGTACTATTTAATTATTAACAACTAAGCATGATCTCTCAGCCATTTTTAATTATGATCCTTCTTATTTTTTGTGTTTATTTTCTGGACTTCCGATTAGTCAATTAACATCGATTCAGAGCAACTCGGACATAAAATTCGATGGCGCCCAACTTTCTAAGTCCAATGATTCTCCGGTAATGACCACAAGCTGGGATTTAATACGGCTCCAGTTGCGGCGCCACCCCATAAAATATTTAAGGATATTTTTGACACAGTGGAAGTAGATGATTTGTCATTTGAAATTAGCGTTGTTTAAAAATTGCGGTGTTGATTGAATTCAACGAAACTTTCAAAGAAATAAAAATTACACTAATTTTAAACGAATATATTAGTTAGAAGATTCATAAATTAGTTAATGTTTAGATTATATTCAAATATCTTTTTCTCTGATTTCTGCAAACGTTCCTCCCATTTTGAAATTTGATTGTTTCTAAATTCCGTGAAACCACGCTTTTCTTTGATCGAATTTACGTTCAATCGCGATTTGAAGAGTAAACGACTTTAATCAAACTTATATGACCACCATTGGATAAGTTATTTATTTAAAAAATGTTAATCAACAACTTTATAAATCTTCTAGTGTAAAAAACAACTTATGACTAACGGACAAAATTAATTTGTAAACTTAAATAAAGTGACTACATAGAAAAATGTTGCAAAACCAGTAAAAAAGTGTTGGAAAATAACACTCAAATATTCCCCTTAAAAATCTCTACTCCAGCTGCATTAGCAGTGCCATCTCTTGTTCGACATTTGAAACTTTAATTCGTACTGTTCCCCCTTAATGGAATTTTATAGTCTTTTTATAGAACTTATCATTAAAGTATTCTACGTTTCTTTAGTTTGCAAATTGTTTGAACGGAAAAAACAGGTTGAAACAGTCAAACTTGTAGTGTTAATTAAAAATTTAAAAAAGACTGATTCATTTTAAAAATTGGCATTTTATTTTCATACTTGTTAGCGAAGGTGAATTCATTTGACTCTAAGAATGTTGTTTGAAACAAATGGCCACAACGTGTTGGTTTCTTTTTACAATTTAATTATAAAGTTCTCTGTTGGGGAAATGATAATAGGCGTAGCAGCTTAGCACTTTTAATTGGCGGGAAACTGCCCTCCCCTCCGCAATAAATTAAGAAAGGCCTTTAGGAAAGTTGCGTTGTTGGCGCCATTTGATATGCAAATTGCTATGGAGCGCTGATTTAGAGTGGGCAAAAGATAATTAAGCCCGTCTTTGTGCTGTTAATTCGAGCTTTTGTTAATTGGATTAGGCAGATCGACCTCCGCCCCCCTTAGCTTTCCCCTCCCCCGACAGCCCACCTGACCGAGCAAATTTCTGGGAAACGCCTGGTCGTCTTCCAAGAAATTTTAATAATCTTTTGTTAAGACGGAAACATTTTACGAATTTTAATAACGTAATTTAATCCGTCTAGTTTTAGAAAAATTCGTCTGGCCCGTTTACTCAGATTACTATACATTGAATTGTACATGGTCGACTTAGTTTGTTGAACAGTGTGATCCCGAACATTTTACTGGCGTATTTCTTGAAACTAGAAACTATCTGATATCGCTGTCTATTCGTTACTTGCCCCAAACAGCGTCCCGGCTATACTGAGAGTTTTACGGGCTGAATTTGGAATTTAAATACTCGTTTGTATTTTAATGATTAATTAATTCAAATTAGCTGAAAATATCTTGAAATGTTGAAGATCGAATCTTTGAAATGTTAGTAAGCCGATGGTAATCTTAGAAATTCTTTACGATGAATAGCTATTTCGCTAAAACACTTGGAACGATCTTGTGTAAATAGATCCGATTAATTTTTTTTAAAACGAGTAGTAGCTTGCAATTCTTAACATGCAATTTTCCGTTTTAGTCGAGCTGAGCAGTTACAGTCTGCCATGCCAAAACTCAAAAACTAATCATCCACACTCTTAAAATATAGGTAACCGGATTATTTTAAATAGCTTCGCTTACGATACACCGTTCTTAAAAATGGACTAACTTGTAAGTCTAAAAAGCATGCTGAAATAAATTCTATAAAAACTTAATAAGAATTAGGGTAATTTTTGTTGAGCTTTGAAAAACTAGAATTTACAAGCTTTCTATAGAAATATTTGTAGAATACCACATAGAATGAAGACAATTTATGAACTTCTGTAAGATTTTCTAAACCACTATAGATCGCTTCCATTCATACATTTTCACTTGAAAATATAATTTTTACTTACCTTTTAAAATAGATTAGGCAATTAGAAAAAACATTAGTCGATATTTTTAAACATTCAAGTTTTTAAGCTTCTAAATTTGCCTGCTTCGCGAGAATAAAAAACTAAAATCATATTTCCGCACTTCCCAAAATAACAAATATGAAAGTGCTTGAAATGACTGTTTTTAAGTTTGCCACAAATACCGCTAGAGACGCTATATTCGTGGTTGAATTGTAAGAAGTTCCAACTATAAGCGAAACATCTGGCTTTCCCTGGCTTCGGACGCGGAAAAATTGCTAGGCTGGGATTTTATACTGCAGTCTTTTTTTTTGGCGAGATGTTGTAATCTATTTTTGACTGAGACAACATCTATCATAAATGCAGAAGCTAACTTCTCTTAAAATGCTCGAATACTTGATCCATAAGTATTGTAATCGTTGTAAGTATGACACTGATTTATGTTAATCATATAACCCAGAATGGTTGGGAATAATGTTATTTTAGTTAAATAACAGAACCGGAAAACAACTTTCTATCCAATCTTTTTGAAATCGTTTAAAGCTCTATAGAGGGTGAATGAAGTTCTATAGCCTATTGGGTGTTCTTTTGGTAGAAAGGTCGGTATAAAATTTCTATTAAGTATTAGCTGTAATTTGAATTTAAATATTTAACAAATTCTCATGAAATTCTATTAAATTCTTATTAAATTATACTTTAGAAATGAAGAAAAACCCTATACGAAGTTTAACGAAAAACCCCTTAAGGTTTATAGAATTTGTTCTTTACGACCTTTAGAAAACCTTTAAGATTTTTTTTTAAAACTCTATTCTATGGAATCTAAAGAAACATCTTAAACTGCTCTAACGATTTTCTAAAAACAGTTTTGGAGAAATGACCAATTTCCTTAAGACAATCTATGAAATCTTTACTAAATATTCTAAAGAAGTGTTCACTATTTATCTACTTACATTCTAGAAATTTCAGACTTCAGTTTCAGTCACAATACCAAGCTTTATTAGTATATTCTTCACACGCGCGATTTGCACGCGCGCTAAAAAATGTTATGTTCCTCGCGACTGTTCGCGCGCTCGTAGACTTGTAAAAGTAAGAGACTGTGACGTAAGAGCAACATTTAAACAAGAAGGCCACGTTACTTTATAGAAATAACTATTGTGTAGACAAAGTATTTATTTAAACAAAATTTCAGAAAAACATTATTTACATTTAAAAAAATTGAAATACTTAATGATAAAATGTCATTTTTATGTTCGTTAAAACGTTTGTAGAAATTTCTAATGCATTGGCCTGTGTAGCTTTTTTCACAGGAACAATTTAGTTCATAAACACCAAATTTGTCTAAAAGTGATATTTCATCTTTAAGAGAACCGAAGTGATATTGTATTTTGTTAATTGGTTTAAATACGGGTTTTATATTATTGTTACTAAACACATTGCCGATGGATTGACTTATGCTATTACAAAAGGGTAGAACAACAAAATCATGTTTATTTATGCCAAAAATACATAAAAAACCCATTAAGTTTCGTCCGATTGTTGACAGTATTGGGTCGTAAACGCACAAAATCGCCAAATTTGTATGTGAAAAAATTGCCTACCTGAATTCTACACATGCGCACACACTAAAAAACTCTAGTGAACTGATTTCTGAAATTAAAGACTTCACTCCCGAACCTAACGACTTACTCGTCTCATTCGACATTGTTAGCATGTTTACCAAGGTTCCAGTAAAGGGGGCCTTAGATGTTTTAAGAGATCGATTAATAGATGATAATTGTAATAGAATGGAATTGGAAGACATTATAAATCTAGTCGAAATTTGTGTAATAGACCCCTTCTTCAGAATTAACGGCAGGATATACATTCAAAAGCCAGGCTTAGCGATGGGTAGCCCTCTGTCCCCACTCTTATGTGATATTTATCTAAACAAACTTGAGACACAAATTATTTTTAATTCTCCTTTTACCATTAACTTTTGGAAGCAATACGTAGACGATATTATTTCCAATTGGATACATGGTAGGGCTAATCTTAACAAGTTTCTGGAATATATCAACTCGGTAGACTCTCACATACAATTTACGTTAGAAATCGAAAATAATAGCTTCCTCCCTTTCTTAGATGTTCTAATTACAAAAAACAATAATCAAATTGAAACTAAAGTTTTTCGAAAACCGTTTTCTGTATCCATGCCCCCACATTGGAAATCTAACCACCCTCCTGCCCAAAAACTGACGGCGTTTTATACTTTTATGACCAGAGCCATTAATATTTGTTCAGACCCTACCAGCTTAAATAACGAAATCAATATGATTAAAGCCATATCAGAGGATAGGGGTTTTCCGGTGCCTATATTGAACAGGGGCTTTGACAAAATCATAAATAGGGCGAAAATAATTAAAAATACCCGTCTGGAAGCTTGCATAAATAAACATGATTTTGTTGTTCTACCCTTTTGTAATAGCATAAGTCAATCCATCGGCAATGTGTTTAGTAACAATAATATAAAACCCGTATTTAAACCAATTAACAAAATACAATATCACTTCGGTTCTCTTAAAGATGAAACATCACTTTTAGACACATATGGTGTTTATGAACTAAATTGTTCCTGTGAAAAAAGCTACACAGGCCAATGCATTAGAAATTTCTACAAACGTTTTAACGAACATAAAAATGACATCAAAAATAAGAAATATCTGCTCTGGCGGAACATATCGCGGATAACCCTACCCATAAAATATCTTTTAATAAACCTAAACACATCGCCTACGTTGATAATTATTTTAAATTAAATATTAGAGAGTCATTGCAAATAATTAAAAACGGAAATTTAACCTAAGCTTGAACAGAGATAATGGTCCGGGTAGCTTTTTAGCTGAATTGTGGTAAACCAGCTTCATGATTATTTTTCTGTATTATTTTTTGGTCTTGTAGCATTCCAGTTTTTCTAGTTTTTTAGTTTTGTCACGTGGTTCTCCCGAACCGTACTTTGTATATTTTAATTTGTCAAAACCAGACCTGATTATGCCTCTGAACAGAGCGCGAAATTAGTCGCCGCGTACTAAATTTTGTACTTTTAAACTTTTACTGTGTAAATAAAGTAGCTATTTTTATTCTTATTAAAATATACACAGGTGTCTTCAATTTTATATTTTTAAACTTAATGATGTTTAAAAATTGTAAAAATAAATTATTTTGAAACTTTATGGTTGAAATTCTGTTATTAAAACCCTAAACAAAACAAATACACGTAAGTCTAGTTACTTGGTTTTGGAGCTAAGGTAGTGAAATACGAAAATAAGAGTTGCTTTACAAATCCATTTTATAAAAATGAAATCGGAAGCCAAATTTTCATAGAACAATGGCATAAATTTCTATAAAAAAATGGACCAAATTTCTGTAGAAAAATTAACGTAAATAGAACATTTTAGCCGTCATTTTCTATGCGTGTATGCTTTATAATAATTGTATTTTACCCATAACGCTTGCAACATTTTTTAACATGTATGTTCCCATCATTTTATGAGTATTTCCTTTCCTTACAATGGAGATTGAAAGTATTGAAATATTGAAGTCTTAAGGCTGGTTCACACGGGCAGTGTTTTCCTGATTTTCTCTATTTTCTCGTTTTACCACCTTTTCCCGTTGTTCTGGCGCACGGGAAAACGACTGTACACACGGACAAAATTAAACGGATTTTTCCGCCGTCAGCGCTGCCGGTAAACGAGAAAACGGAGAAAAAGATGTTGAAATATCTCTACTTTTTTTCCCGGTTTTCTGAAGCACTTTGAGCTCGACTAATCAGCGAGCGTTTCGCTGTCACGGGATTTTGAAATTCTTTAAAAGTAGGCTTAAGAATTTTTGCGTCTACCACGTGACGGCATAACGCTCGCTGACTGGTCGAGCCCAACGCCCCTCAAAAAAAGGTTATCCGATTTATCATTCCCCGGCAGCGCTCGCTGTGATAAAATCCGGCAAATTTGGTCCGTGTGTACAGTCGTGTTCCCGTGCGCCAGAACAACGGGAAAAGGTGGTAAAACGAGAAAATAGAGAAAATCAGGAAAACACTGCCCGTGTGAACCAGCCTTTAGACTCGTACAGGTAATTTATACCTCTGATCGCAAATAATTTTAGTCATATAAACTTGGCAATACAGCGCGAAGTTGTGGGTGCTTTATGATAAAACGAGGAACCTTCTCGTCAGGTGATAATAACAAAATACGTATACCTGCTTCAACAATATAGGGGGCGATACTTTCAGGGGTCTTATTAGTGTAACACGGAGAAGCATCCAGAGGGGTTTTTTTTCAAGCCGCTACTAATTGGTTGAAGAACTAGAAAAGTACTGAAAAGGTCTATTGTAGACTATAGTAATACAAGTCCGCTAAATCTACTGGCCTCCACCATCAAGCCACATTAGATACTTAAAACCATTATTTGTCAATAAAATTAATAAACAATCGCCATGACAACTGGTTTCAAGTGAGTGCAAAGGTGTCCATTATTACAATTCTAAATATCGCTATTTTAGAGGTCGAGATGATCATTATCAAAGTCAAGATTTCCCAAATTATTATTGTCATTTTCCTTTATAATATTTTTTAATATTTTAGAGATTAAGATTTTAAATTTTATGGATTAAGCTTTTAATTTTTCATGATTAAAGGGAATATAACCTCAGGTTTTAGGTGTGGAACACCAAACTTCGACCATTTCCCGCTCCCTCCTATGACTTTAGATATTTTTGGCGCTGTTTAGTGACTTCCCGCCAAAATTGCTTACATAAAAAAGCATAAAAAACATAAAAAACGACTCGAGGTTATATTCCCTTTAAGATTTTGATTTTTCGAGACTAAGATTTTGATTTTTAGGGGTTAAGCTTTTAAATTTTCCTGATTAATATTTTGATATTTGGGGATAAAGTTTTTGAAGTTCGAGATCGCTTATTTCAAGGCCAGATAACAATTTAGAAGGTCGAGATTATATTTTTGTAGGACCAGATCGCATTTGCAAGGTCAAATCACCATTTTCAAAGGTCAAGATCATGATATCGGTGCCCCCCGCGATAGTATGACCATAGCTTTATATAATATTGCAGCTGTATTAATAAAATCACTTTAAAGTTATTAAAAAATAAGTTCCGAATTTTTTAAGCCATTCAACGCTCAAGAAAAAGCGTGTCTTGAACATTTTAAACTGGGAAATATCCGCCGTGTGCGCGTCCGTTTTTTGGAAAAGTTACATTTCTTAACGTTCTCAAGAAAATGACTCCTGAATTTACGAGGTAATTTTTTTGGCTACCGTTGAAGACTTACATAGCTCTAGCTTTGCTACTTCCATATATGTATTTTATTTTTGCTCTATCCAAAGCTAGATGTCTCTAATACGAGTTCTTTCCCCCATCCACCCTCAAAAAGAAAGAAGTTAACGATACTAAAAGCTCTCTTCTTGAAGCGCCCCCTATCCGCCGTTTTTCTAAAGTGTTAAGAGCTATCTGCAGCTAAATGACCACTTTTTATATGGGCTCTATAAAAATTTTCTCCGTAATAAATAATAGATGGCAGCAGTCGACAGTTTTTAAAAAAACCGAAAAACTACCCCTCTAAATGTTGAAAAAATTGCGGCGAAAAAACCTTTTAAGGCGTTCCTTTTAGTTTCCAAGTTGGCGGATGTGAAATATTTAAAACGCACCATGACGTTTAAATGATATTTTTACGGTTTTTTAATAAATTTATTTGCCCATTTTTATGGTTTGTCTTCTAATGGTTATCTTGATTGCAGTGGCCCATAACATGCATATCGCCTAACAGGGTTTTGAAACTTTACTGAAATTTAAAGCCGTAAATGTAATCGAAGAACCTTATTTTATCGTAGTATTGTACGAAGATAAGAAAATGACCAACGATGTTCGGCAGATTCTAAGGACATCGATGACCGATTCTAAATTTCCTCATTCCAAAGGACATCGATGACCGATTCTAAATTTCCTCATTCCAAAGGATATCGATGACCGATGCTAAATTTCCTCATTCCAAAGGACATCGATGACCGATTCTAAATTTCCTCATTTCAAAGGATATCGATGACCGATTCTAAATTTCCTCATTCCAAAGGATATCGATGACCGATGCTAAATTTCCTCATTCCAAAGGACATCGATGACCGATTCTAAATTTCCTCATTCCAAAGGACATCGATGACCGATTCTAAATTTCCTCATTCCAAAGGATATCGATGACCGATGCTAAATTTCCTCATTCCAAAGGACATCGATGACCGATTCTAAATTTCCTCATTTCAAAGGATATCGATGACCGATTCTAAATTTCCTCATTCCAAAGGATATCGATGACCGATGCTAAATTTCCTCATTCCAAAGGACATCGATGACCGATTCTAAATTTCCTCATTCCAAAGGACATCGATGACCGATTCTAAATTTCCTCATTCCAAAGGATATCGATGACCGATGCTAAATTTCCTCATTCCAAAGGACATCGATGACCGATTCTAAATTTCCTCATTCCAAAGTAAATCGATGACCGAGCAAATATGGGTGGAAAATTCATTCTACGGTAAACCCGCGTTTACTATAATTATGGTACAAATACCATAATTTTGCATCATATTACAAATGGTACTATTATTTTGAGAACGTACTATAAAGTACCAAACTGCACCATATTTCCAACCTTTTGTACTATAATGGTACTATTTTTATATTTACATTATTTATAGTACTAATATTTCTAATTAACTATACATAAAATAGCCTGAAAGCAAAAACCACGTACCTTTATACTAATTAAAAGTATAGTTAATGTTACGTAGATTTTGCTTTCGGTGATGAAATATTAAGCCCACGTTCAAGTGTTGCCAGATCAATCGATAGTCAATACCTTAGAAATATGAATTTCTAATCGGCGCACGCGGCAAAATTTCAAAAATCGTTCTAGTTAGTTATTCCGATTTCCTTGGTCGATACTGACTACATCCACTCCTCATAAAGAAAAGAAACACGAGAATAGTTATCCGCATGTTTTGCAAAACGCTCTTTAAATTAAAAGTAATTAATACTAATTTATATTGGTACTATAATTTCTATTGTGGAACTATAATATTTTAACCTTTGTACAATAATTCGGTTAGAAAAATCTGCAACGCTGACGGAAACACGTATTTTCTTCTCCATGAAAACGCAGTGATAATTAATAAATTTATATAAAACCACTGTTCCGTCAGCTTTCCTTAGAGCAACTGTCAGCTCTATCATTGCCACCTGTATTATGATAATGCCCTGGTTATTAGAGATCGCAATGAATCTATCCGATTCTTCGTAAAAACGACTTTACTGGAGAGCGTGGTGCCATCTATTAATGGCAAATGAAGCTAAAATTCAAAATACCGAAAAGATAACGTCGTCAGAGAACCTTTGCAGAGTACTATAATTTGACAACTTATACTCTACTTATCCAACTTAAATTTAAACTACATATCCCATAAAAAATATTTGACAAATTTAGAAACGAACCAATCAACCACTGCTGATTTAATATTGAACGATAATTTTATTGCGCCTAGTTTGTGGCGTCATTGATTACGGTTTTCTCTTAATTTTTATCTCTCCGAGTGGACTTTGTACCCTAGGAGAGGTTATACAACCACCGTGTCTGTCTGTCTGTCTGTGGGTGGGTCTGTCTGTCAGGCCTGCGAACGCGTTCACATTTTCGGGGCAAAGGGTAATCACTGCGTACCCAGTTTCTTAGAATCAGGGAAAAGGTTTTTCCAAAAGCGCCCTCTTTTTGTCATTGGGTGTAATATAATTTTTTAATCGGCCGAGATTCGAACCCGAGCCCTCTTGCACGACAGGTGAGCGTTCTACCGCAGAACCACGGATACAGTTACGCTTCACTGAAAATTAAAAACTCTTCCGAGGAGAGGTATATTTTGGCTTGCAACTGGTAGATTATGTAGTTCCCACTATCCTACCAATATAATACCTGTAATATTCTTGGTAGATATGGCGATTTAAATTTAGCACACGCGTGTTTTTAAACCATGTAAGCACCCGCGTACAAAATTCAGTAGTAGAATCCATTGGTTCTACAGAAAAGCTTTCGGTTTCGGCCACGGAATCAGTAGCATCAACATTTGGTATCCAGGCCTAAACGAAATGTTGGGAATAGCGGGCAGTGATAAATAATGAGTAGTCAATGACGTCAATGACCACGCTAAAATTCAAATTGTTTTGGCGTTCTACTAATTATTTATAACTAACTGCACGTTAGCGTAGTGTTGTGTAAAACTTTAATTGGACGAGCTTTTACGTTGAACGTTTTACGGAAAGGGGGAAGACAATTTCCTAATATTCCCCTACCGACGGCAGCGTTTATCCAATGAATACTGTACACAAGAAAATGCACGACTTTTGACAGGTTGCGTTCTCCTTGTGTGGGGTGCTGTGTTTGTTGCTCCTAGGTGTTATGAACCGTATGGTGGTTCCGGCTAAATCGAAATGTTTATGATTTATATATCTTGGTTAGGCCTAAGTCATCAAGCGACTTTTAAAGCCATAAATTCAGGTGGTCGGGTTACAATGCGTAGGAGGGTGGTGCCGAGCTAGCTTTGCTCTCTCACTGCCGACTGGGTAAACTTTGGTTGGGTTCACTTTCGAAGAAGATAATAACGCATCACCCCCAATGAAATCTTCTGCAGCTGACTGCCGCGACTCCCCTTATTTGTCTATTTTGTTGGATAAACAATAATCTTGCTTCCTATATTAAAATTGTTAGAATTTACTATAAATAATAGTCAAAAGAAACAGTGACGCCGTAATTTTCCCATTCGGCGTCAGCGCGATCAGCTTGGCATCAAGGGCTCTAATTCGGGTCCCTTCCATATAAAATGCACGCGCGCTTATCGTCGGTCGGTCGCTTTCAATTCGATTTGGTCCATTAGAAAGCCCGCACCGCGAAACGGGGGAAAATATAAAAAAAGGCAATTTGTAGATGGCGCTCAATGATCTCATCGTCGGCGATTACGTAATTTCCACGTTGCGCGATTTTCCCACCGACTAAAGGGATGTATTATAAGCTGTATAATTCCATCGCGTCTTTCAGTTCATTCTCTACTATCCAGTCACGTTGAAACTTTCTATTTAAACAACGTTGTGTAAATAATCGGAAGGTTTTACCAGTGGTTAGCTACAAATATTAGTCGCTGTGGGGTTTAGTGACTTTTTTTTTTAAGTCGCCGTCAACTTACGACGGGGCTGGCGGACCATATACGCTCCAATTTGCATGGCGGGTTATATTTATGGTTTAAGTCTAGTGGCTAGGGCGCTTTGGGGACCAAGGAAATGCCTTCCCCCTCACTATATTCTCAAATTGAGTCTCGTCCTCCGATTTGGTTACGGTGGCGGCCCCTACATTACGCGGACTATGACGTCACTGAGAAGTAATTTGAATATTAAAATGTTTAAGAAGATGTCGTTATGGAATAATTGAAGTGTGACAGCTGGCAATATAACGTGTTTATCAATTAAAAATACTTATATAGCGTGTTTAGCAATTAAAAGACTTTTATAACGTGTTTAACAATTAGAAGACTTATATCACGTGATTAGCAATTTAAAAGACTAATATAAAGTGTTTTGCAATTTAAAAGACTAATATAACGTGTTTAGCAATTTAAAAGACTTAAATAACGTGTTTAGCAATTTAAAAGACTTTTTAACGTATTTAGAATTAAAAAGACTTATATAACGTGTTTAGCAATTTAAAAGACTAATATAAAGTGTTTTGCAATTTAAAAGACTAATATAACGTATTTAGCAATTTAAAAGACTAATATAAAGTGTTTTGCAATTTAAAAGACTAATATAACGTGTTTAGCAATTTAAAAGACTTAAATAACGTGTTTAACAATCTAAACGACTTAAATAACGTGTTTAGCAATTTAAAAGACTTTTTAACGTATTTAGAATTTAAAAGACTTATATAACGTGTTTAGCAATTTAAAAGACTAATATAAAGGGTTTTGCAATTTAAAAGACTAATATAACGTGTTTAGCGATTTAAAAGACTTAAATAACGTGTTTAGCAATTTAAAAGACTTTTTAACGTATTTAGAATTTAAAAGACTTTTATAACGTGTTTAGCAATTTAAAAGACTAATATAAAGTGTTTTGCAATTTAAAAGACTAATATAAAGTCTTTTGCAATTTAAAAGACTAATTTAACGTGTTTGGCAATTTAAAAGACTTAAATAACGTGTTTAACAATCTAAAAGACTTAAATAACGTGTTTAGCAATTTAAAAGACTTTTTAACGTATTTAGAATTTAAAAGACTTTTTAACGTATTTAGAATTTAAAATACTTTTTAACGTATTTAGAATTATACTTTTTAACGTATTTGGGTCATTCCATGACAAAACGACCTAGTTTTTTTTAATTTTAACACCCGACCCCTTTCGATTTCGCCAAAATTTTGTATACAAGGTTTTTTGGGCCTAGGAAAACGATTTTGACAGTTTCATAACGATCGGTTCAGCCGTTTACGAGATACAGCATACGCGTTTTTTCAAAAGTTCGCCTTGACCCCCTAAATGTTTTCTAGTATATCTTAAGACATAATTATCGCAAAATCACATGTAATACCTCATTTTAAAGACAATGCGCACCCTAATATGAATATTTAATCAGAGTTGTCATTTGACGTAAATGTCATTAAAATCTGGGCCTTTAAATAATTTGACCTTTGACCTTGCCCAGACACCTCAGTCGTAGGTCAACGATTTTAGCATTTTTAAAATTCCCACTATCGAATACATAATAATCACTCAAAATCTCAAAGTAATATTTGTAGTTTTCGAGATATTAATTTTTGAAATTTACCCCACCACACACAAAATGAAATACCAAAACCATTTATTTTTATAGTTTACACACCAATTAATTTTTTATTTACACAAAACAGCTTAAACTTCTTTATACATGGAAAAGGCTTTGGTAATTTTATTTTTATCGTGTTCTTTGATTTGATAGCCTTTCGAATTTGGTAAACCTACAAGAATTTCAATTGCACATAGAACATTTTCACTTGACACCCAACTGCTATCGATCCTTCTAGCGAATCGTCATTAGATAACGGAGAAACCATGATTTCATTTAACGATTTCGGAATGAATTTATGAAACCCTCGAGTTCCTTTTACTGTTATGGCTTTAGAAAACCTTTCTTTTAAAAGTTCCTTTTGTCGCTCAATTTCTTCGTTTTTAACATAGATGAACTTGATATTTTCGAAGTTTGATTAAACATATCTGTTGGAGTCAAAATCTGTCCAGTCACTGGTCGCTGAAGACTGACTCTTGCTGTTTTACGCTTCACTGTTCCGCCAATTCCGTCACAAGGTCCCTTGCCATGAGATGTGGCAAAAAAATGCCATTCAGCGTCCAAACCAAAATCTTGTTTGTGGCAACAGAGATTAGAAAAGTTGTATTTGTTTTTATACTGTCCAGCACATCCATCCGTAAAATAAATTAGCTTTCTAACATTAGGAACATGTGTTTTTATATTTGGAATTAGATAAGTTAAAAAACTGTGAACAGTATTGGTTGTATGTGTTCTGGTATCACTGATAATACAAAAATTTAAGTGGTTAAGTTCTCCGTTTTCGACTACCCTGAAGTAGATTACGAAGGGATGCACTGTCGCTTGAGAATTGTCCCAATGGAACCCTTGTGCTTCGTCTTGAATTACGAAGGAATAGTTCTCCGCAAAATCACCGAGAACAATTACGTCACCAGGTTTTAGAGTTTTTTTGAGGTTTTTAAGATAATTAGATTGCGACTTAGATGTGTAATGATGACGCGTTAGTTCAAGTAGTTTAATGGCCAAAGAGTCGAAAAAGTTTTCAACACTCTCGCTCAAGGTCATGAGCTTTGTGCTGTCAGTTGTCACCCATTGCATGAACTTTATATTTTCAAAATCTTCTAAAAGGTTCGTTAAATATTCATTTTCAAGTAGACCATTTTTCCCAGGACAGTCCTTGCACACCCTCATCATACAATTCCTGTTTTGAGTGTCACACACGGTGAGCGCCATGAAATCGATATCACATTTTAAAGGACAAGGAGACGGTAGAGCTGATATCATTAGCTTGACATTTTGGTGATAGGTGCAGACACACACTGAATGTGTACCTGACGAACCTGCTAATACACACCAAGGTGGTCGTAGATAACAAAATGACGAAAATCCTAACGTCAAATCATGCTCTTCCTTGAATTTGTTATAGAGCTCTCTCAGGTTCAGCAGTACAAGCCTCTTTTGATGATGTTCTTTTTGACCTGTCTCGTGGTTTCTAACTGACACAAACTCCTTTTGTCCAGGTGTCATACGACTGTTATCGTCATTTTCGTAAAATTCAACGACCTTTGATTTAACGTCTTCGGTCAATATTAATCCCTTCGATTGTTTCTCTGGTAGCGAAAGAATTCCTTGACTAGATTTAAGATTCCTGCTTCGTTTGACCATGTATTCTGGTGCTCCAAATTCCTCCATTGTGCGTTGTATTCCAAATGGTGACAAGGTCAGGATCTGAAGCTTTTCGCCGTATGATGTCTTGGAGTTATTGAATTTCTCTCTCAGTTCGTTCAAAATATTCTCATATAATCGATGTTCTTCGAGCTTTCTAAAAACATCGTCCGTAACCATATTATCGTCTGTTTCATCAAGAGAAATTTCCATTGACTCTTCTAATTTGCGTTTCAATGAATTGTTCACAGCGTTTAACTTAGTCCTGCTTAGAATTGTTTTTTGGCGAGATGACAAACCTTCTGTACAAAAGTTAAAAAATATATGTATTTATATATGTATACATATATAAATTCTTTCAAATTGAATATATTTCTTACTTCTTTTAACAGGAGATTCTCCCAAGTTTATTAGAGTTTCGTTAACTGCCACTAAAGCTATAGCTTTGTCGTCTTGCGTCGCATCTCCCGATGAACAAGGTTGACTAAATGAAAAAGAATCGCTTTCTTGTGATTCTTGTGCAGTGTGAACTTCTGAAACGTCCAACTGTATTTGGAGTTCATCCTTTACTTTTTTTCCAGCAGACATAAAACACTGGATGCACAACTTATTTCCAGCGATAACTTCAATTCCTCGTAACTTTAATTTTTTGAACAAATCCAATGAAATAGTTTTTAGTCCACTCTTTCTTTCAGCGTCGTGAGTCCCAAAAGGATTCATACACTTCTTTTGACTCGTTGAATACCTTTTCATAAAAAGTTCTTCATGGTGACGACATATGTTTCTTATTTTGGACATAGGTATAGCTGTTCGGCTGCTAAGAACTAATTTGTCATCCTCGGACAGATGGTTGTTGATACCAACTGTTTTCGAAAGTGTTTGCAAATGACATTTACTACTGTCTCTCCAAAACGAACAATTTCGATCCATTTCAGGGCTTTGTTCGAGAATATACAGTTAAATAAATTCTATTTCGCTACTCAATTATCGCTGTTAATATATTTAACTACTCAATTATAACTATTATATATTAAAAAGATATTAAAACATTTTTACGTTATTAAAAACGTAATCGATATGACTAAGAGCAATATTGGGTTTTCTTGAGATATCTAGCACATTTCCATTTTAGGGTGCAGTAAGATACGCTACAATAATATTGAACGCCAGACTATACTAAGGACAAGCAATTTAGTGATGTCTTCTGTCTACAGATAACATGCAAAACTAAAAATAATATGTAAATAACTCAACTTAATTTAAGAATTAGTGTATTTGATATTCTAAACTCAAAATTACCAAAATAATAATATTTTTAATTTATTTAGTAGGTCAACTAGTTTCGTGTATAAAATAGCATTTTCATTAATTTGAGGGGTAAATTTCAAAAATTAATATCTCGAAAACTACAAATATTACTTTGAGATTTTGAGTGATTATTATGTATTCGATAGTGGGAATTTTAAAAATGCTAAAATCGTTGACCTACGACTGAGGTGTCTGGGCAAGGTCAAAGGTCAAATTATTTAAAGGCCCAGATTTTAATGACATTTACGTCAAATGACAACTCTGATTACATATTCATATTAGGGTGCGCATTGTCTTTAAAATGAGGTATTACATGTGATTTTGCGATAATTATGTCTTAAGATATAGTAGAAAACATTTAAGGGGTCAAGGCGTACTTTTGAAAAAACGCGTATGCTGTATCTCGTAAACGGCTGAACCGATCGTTATGAAACTGTCAAAATCGTTTTCCTAGGCCCAAAAAACCCTGTATACAAAATTTGGGCAAAATCGAAAGGGGTCGGGTGTTCTGTGGCAGGCGTTTTGTCATGGAATGACCCATTTAGCAATTTAAAGACTTATATAACATGAGTAGTACTTAGAATGTCTGATTTTACATGATTGGCAATTAAATAACTTCTTTAACAAGCTTAGAAATTAAAATAAAGTATATTAGGTGTTTGGCAATTAAAAAGACTTATATAATGTGTTTAGTCATTAAATAGACTTATATAACGTGTTTATCAATTTAAAAGACTTATTCAATTTGTTAATCCATTAACTAAACTTATACAACGGGTTTAGCAATTTCAAAGACTTATAAAATTTGTAAATATTTCATGGGTTTTTTTTTAACATAATTTATATTGAATATTATTCGACGTTGGCTGACGATGGACCGCGGTCCGAAAGCTCCCAAATTTTAAATTAATTACGTTTAAAAAAAACTCCATGAAGTAGCAGTTCTTTTTAAAATATTAAAAAATGTTGAATATTTTACCATGGAACTAAAATTAAATATTTATAATTCAAAGACTTTTATAACACGTGTGGTAATTAGCAATTTAAAAGACGTGTATAAAGTGTTTAGCATTAAAAGACTTATAAGCAATACGAAAGCGGTATACA